>NW_026606093.1:12480000-13835000 GCF_029834395.1 Sorex fumeus | reverse complement strand
GTGGTATTGCTGGGTCAGATGGGAGCTCAATTCCTAGTTGTTTGAGGAATGTTCATATTGTTTTCCGAAAAGGCTGGACCAGTTGGTATTCCTACCAGCAATGAATGAGAGTTCCTTTCTTTCCCCATTGGCATCAGCACTGGTTGTTCTTATTCTTTTGGATGTGTGCCAGTCTCTGTGGTGTGAGATGATATCTCATTGTTATTTTGATTTGCATCTCCTGGAATGAGTCTGGCAAACTCCCCGTGGTATACCCAATATGCCAAATACCAGTAACAATGATGGGTCTCATTCTCCTAACCCTGAAAAAGCCTTGAATATGGCACTTTAAAAAAAAAAATCTCAGGGCTAGGACGAAGAAGACGTTACTGGCACCTGCTCGAGGCAATCAACGAACAACAGGGTGGTCGTGATCGTGATCGTGATCTCCTGGAATATTAGTGATGAGCAGCACGTTTTCATGTGCCTTTTGGCCATTTGAATTTTTTTAGGAAGTTTTGTTCATTTCTCCTTGCCATTTTTTTGATAGGGTTGAATTTTTTTCTTGTAAAGTTCAACCAGTGCCTTGTATATTTTTGATATTAACTCCTTATCAGATGAGTATTGGGTTAATACTTTTCCCCATTCCATGGGCTGTCTTTGTATCTTGGTCACTGTTTCTTTTGAGGTGCAGAAGCTTAGTTTAAGATAGTTCCATCTGTTTATTTCTGTTTCCACTTGCTTGGTCAGTAGTGTTTCATCTTTGAAGTTGCCTTTAGCTACAATGTCATGGAGGATTTTGCCTATGTTTTCTCTCATATACCTTATGGATTCAAGTCTGATGTTGAGATCTTTAATTCATTTTGATCTGACATTTGTGGATGGTGTTAGAAAGAGTTCTGAGTTCAGTTTTTAACATGTAGCTGCCAGTTTTCCCAGCAACACTTGTTAAAGAGGATGTCCTTGTTCCATTGATATTTGTTGCTCCCTTGTCAAAAGTTAAATTATCATATATTTGAGGCTGTGTTTCAGGATATTCAACTCTGCTCCATTCATCTGTGGGTCTGTCTTTCTTGCAATACCATGCTGTTTACATTACTACTGCTTTGTAGTCTAGTTTGAAGTTTGGGAAGGTGAAGCCTCCCATCTTCTTTTTTTCCATAAAATTGCTTTAGCTATTCTTGGGGAGTTTTTGTTCCGTGTGAATTTCAGGAGGGTTTGATCAATTACTTTGAAAAATGGTGACTAGCTATTTGACCTTGTGCAAGTTACTGAAGTCTCAATTATTCTCAACTCACAATGGGAGTAATAACAATAATACTTGCCTCCTGAATAATTGCTTTTTTGGTTTGTTTTATTTTTTTGCTTTTTGGGTCACAACTGGCAATACACAGGGGTTACTTCTGGCTCTGTACTCAGGAATTACTCCTGGTGGTGCCAAGGGACCATATGGGATGCTGGGATTAGAACCCCGGGTTGGCCGCATGCACGACAAATGCCCTACCCACTGTGCTATCGCTCCAGCCCGCCTCCTGAAAGCCCTAAAAAAGGTAATCAATGTATCAGTTGAATGGCTTTAGTATTATCTGGTCTATTGCTTATCTGTGACTCATTGCTGTGGGGCAATTTATTTATTTATTTATTTATTTAATTGCATTTGCAGTGCTAAGGTGGAAGGAATTGGTCCCTGGTGGCGTGCAGTAGCCACGTCTCCTACCTCCTTACATTCTATTGATGTCTTCTCTCTTTTTGACAACAAACATTTTTTTAAAAAATAATGTAGGAGTACTGCATTTTGTTCAGCCATTGATTAAGCTAATTGAATAGGGCATGAACTTCACATTGCTTTTTATTTTTTTTTAATTATATCACCATAAGATAGAGTTACAAAGCTTTCATGTTTGAGATTCAGCCATACAATGATGGAACACCCATTCCTCCACCAGTGCACATTTTCCTCCTCCCACATCCCAGTCCTCATCCTGCATCTACGGTAGACAATTTCCCCAATACTCTCTTTCTAATTTTGGGCATTATGTTTTGCTTAAAATTTCCCACCACCATTCAAGCCTACCTGCTAGGGGCAGACTCTAGATCATTTATTTTCCGTTGCCCATTTTGAGTATCATGAGAGCTCAAATGGCCTCAATTGTAAATGTAAATTTCTAGATTGTAAATGATGGGTTCCAGAGACATCTCTGTATGGCACTAATCCATTTTGGAATTCATTGGGAGTCTTTGGGCTAGGGCTGTTGGTGTGCTAAGATGGAACCCAGAGGCAAGTTCTTGGTGTGACAGCCAGTCTTCTGGATGGGTGGGGATCCAGGGAGGGACAGCCCAGGTCCTCTGCTGCCATGCAGCCTGGAGATTTAGTCCTGGAACCTGCATACCAGGACCTTGTTTGTGGAAGCTCTTGGTCACCGGGATTCCATCCGAAGTAGGCGGGGAGACTGTACCTGCTCCATCTGTGGTGCTCTGGTGAAATTGGCCCAGTATGGGGTGCAGAGAGAACTCTGGTGCTGTGGTGTCTTCCTGAACTTGCTGCTGTGTCTCTAGGTCAGGGCTGTTGGTTAGCTAAGATCCACATTACAAAATTTTCATCAGATTATATCTTGGTGAGGTCCATCCTGAGATGGTGGAGTCAGGCCGGGAATATGGCGGTGATTTTTGATTGTGGAAGCAAGTGGCTGTTGGGGGCTCTGCTTGGGTGGTCCACTAGGCCAACTAGCCCCCACCTCCAATTTACCCCCATCTGTTCAGCCATGTGCCAGTCTTAGATTAGCTGTGGCTTTGGATATCTTTTGAGATTTATCTATGGGTCTCTGAAATAGGGTCAATAAATGGGCTTGTATAGGTGAGCCAGAAGTGGTTTGTGAGTGTGGCTCCCACATACCTTTAATTTTTAGGTAAACTTGATCCCAAGTTGTTGGGGTCTGGCGATAGGCACAGTGGCAATTTTGGGCTATCAGGAAGTCTGAAGGCACCATCAAGCTGCTGATGCACTTGCCCCGCAGGTACAGGATGACTTGCTGGTGACACCATACATCCCCCCCGCCCCAACAACCATTTGGGAGAACAAATTTGGTACCTCTAGCATCAACTCCCTAGACAGATGGTCTACACTTTCAGCCACTGCAACTATCTCCCCTGGGATATCAAGTTTCACTGGCTCTCTCCAGTTTTAGATTTTCAAACCGAGATCAGTCCTCCGAAGAATAGCTGCTTAGAGAAACAGAACCATTTGTGACTTCGAAATTACATCAAATTGTTCTTTGAAAAGGCTCACGAAGACTTCAGCCTTTCTGTTATCAGTAGGAATGGACTATTATTAGCATCCAGTTTTGCACCAATTTTCTTGGATTTTTTTGAGGGAGTTACAGGATGTTTTTGTGTCTGACAGGACTAAGATCACAGAAGGACTATAACAGTTGATAATGATGTTCTGTCCTTTGTAGTACAGACAAAAAAGTTGGAGTTATTTCAGCTTTATTTATTTTTAGCAGAGAAGATAAATTAGGTGTAAGGTATTTTGTTTTTTTTTTCTTTAAAGAACCTAGATTTAAAATAATTAAAGATCTAGCATCCTTTCTACTATATGTGGGTTATCTCATTGTCACTCAGTTAAGAGAATTACAGTGAAAAATACCTTCACTAGCCAGAACTCAACTCCCAGAAGCTATGACTTAAATAAACTTGAACCATGCATTCCAGGAAAAAAACATAAAATGACATCAAGTCAACTGACTTCAGTAACTAATTAAAACTTAACTCCTAGGTTGTGTTATTCAAAACATTGTTTTAGTTGACTAAGTTTTTATTGCAATATTACAGTTGACAATGCTATAGGAATTGTTTTATGCTGTGGTCTATGACACCCTCCCCTTCATCAGTATATCAGGATCCCTCCACTGACATCCTTCATCCCTACCCTTCCAAAACCGATTCAGTTCCCAGTCTATTGATCATGTCTCAGAGTTTTTGTTTGTTTGTTTTGCATAGGGATTGTCTATTCCCTGCACTCAATATGATATTTATCTTACTTCTTTTCTTACTCCACTTAGTGTGATATCCTCCAGTTCAATCTAAGTTGCTGCAGGCTAAAATTTTTTATCCTCCCTCACAGCTGAATAATATTACATTGTGTGCATATAATACAATTTCTTTATCCACTCATTTGTTGTTAAGTATTTTAGTTGTTTCCAGATCTTGGCTATTGTAAACAGTGCTGCCATAGAACATAGGTGTATATATATATATTTTTTTTTTCAGAGTAATACTTTAGCGTTCTTATGCTAGATGCCCAAGAGTGAAATTATTGGGTCAGATGGATATTCTATTCATAATGTTTTGAGAAGTCTCCGAGCCATTTTTTAAAGTGCAACCATTTCACCAGTAATGAATGTGAATTCTTCTTTTTTTTTTCTACCACATCCCCACCATTATCTTTTCGAGTCTTTTTCATATAGACCATTTTTACTGGTGTCAGGTGATATCTCATTGTAGTTTTTCATTTGTTTGTTTGTTTTTAAGGCACTTCTTCTTCTTCTTCTTCTTCTTCTTCTTCTTCTTCTTCTTCTTCTTCTTCTTCTTCTTCTTCTTCTTCTTCTTCTTCCTCTTCTTCTTCTTCTTCTTCTTCTTCCTTCTCTTCTTCTTCTTCTTCTTCTTCTTCTTCTTCTTCTTCTTCTTCTTCTTCTTCTTCTTCTTCTTCTTCTTCTCCTCTTCCTCCTTCTCTTCCTCCTACTCCTCCTCCTCCTCCTCCATCTCTTCCTCCTCCTCCTCTTCTTCTTCTTCTTCTTCTTCTTCTTCTTCTTCTTCTTCTTCTTCTTCTTCTTCTTCTTCTTCTTCTTCTTCTTCTTCTTCTTCTTCTTCTCCTTCTCTTCATCCTTCTCCTCCTCCTCCTCCTCCTCTTCTTCCTCCTCCTCCTCCTCCTCCTCCTCTTCCTCCTCCTCCTCCTCCTCCTCCTCCACCTCTTCCTCCTCCTTCTTCTCAATGTAACATTTAGTATATTTATTTATTTAAAATTTTTGTTTTGGGAGAACACCCAGTGGTGCACAGGCCTTACTCCTGATTCTGTACCCAGGGATCTTGGGTCTTTGAAGGGTTCAGGGAACCATATGTGGTGCCTGGGATCCAACCTGGGTCAGCTGTGTACTATCACTCCAGCTATCTCGCTATTTTGATTTGCATTTCCCTGATAATCAATGATGATGAACATTTTTTCATGTTCCTATATGCCTATTGGCCATCCTTATGTCTTCTTTGAAGAAATGTTTGCACATTTTCTTTTCCCATTTTTTTGATGGGGCTGTTTGTTGTTGTTGCTTCCACTGTCAAACTTTATGTATCCTGGATATCAGCCCTTTGATGTACGTTGTTCAAATATTTGCTCCAAATTAGCAGGGTGTCTTTCTATTTTTGTTTATTTTGTTTTGTTTTGGGGCTAATTTGGTAGTACTTAGGGTCTGCGTTCAGGGATTACTCCTGCCTGGTTCAACAGACCAGCAACATCAATAACAAAAGGAAAGGTGTGGGAGAGAGGAAATAGAATGGTATTTTTAAATTAGTAAAAAGAATAAAGGTATAGATTCTGAGATTATGAATTATTATAATCAATAGAATCTTATTATAATCAATAGAATCTTATATTTGATAATAAAACTATTGAAGTTTCTGGTTCCAAGATGATCTTATGAAGTGGCCCCTTGTATCATTTCTGAAAAGAAGCTGTTCTTTTGAGCCACACTCAACTATTCTCAGGGGTTACTCCTGGCACTCAGGAATTTTTCATTGTAGGCTCAGGGGACTATATGGGATGCCAGGAATTGTTCCTGTCCTAGGCAAATCCCTACCTGCTGTGTTATCACTCAGGGGTTAGTTATTCCTTAACTGAATACACAGAGCCTTGTGGCCATTTTCCTTAAGTATGTAGTTACTTTGCTTTTCCCTGGGCGAGTGTGTTTTCTGGGAGTCTTTCTTTTATATTTTTATTCTTTAGGGGCAGGAGGGTTGGGCCATACCAAACTTGACCAGGGCTTACTCCTGGCTCTTTGCTCAGGGGTCACCTCTTGTAGTGCTCAGTGAACCATATACTGCACCTAGGATAGAATCAAGGTAGGCTGCATGCATGGTAAGTGTCTTACCATTCTATACTAACTCCATGGTGCCTTGCCAAAAGACTTGTAAATAGCAGGGGCCCACCCCACTTCCACACCCCAGAGCATGAGGAAAATGCATTCTCTTCTGCTCCAATGCTCCTCACTCTTGGAGTTCAGAGCTAATACTATACCTAGGGGACCCTTCTTTGTTTTCCCTCCACTTCTTTCTTTACTCAGCATTGATATATCTTATTCTTCTTTTTTATTTATTTATTTTATTTTTTGGGTGATATCCAGCGATACACAGAGGTTACTCCTGCTCTGCACTCAGGAATTACTCCTGGTGGTGCTTGGGGGACCATATGGGATGCTGGGAACAGAACCAGGGTTGACCGTGTGCAAAGCAAACATCCTACTCTCTGTACTATCACTCTGGGATCTTAAGTATATCTTCTTGTTGTTCCCATTGGGGTTAGCTTGGGCTTCTTCATTTTAAACTAGTCTGAAATACAAACAATTTTTAAGAAGAAAAGATTCTGAGCAATGATATTACTTAAAGGTCCACTGCCTAGGACACATCAAATAATAAAACGAGCAAATAGATAGGTTTCTGAATTCCCAAATGGGATTTATGCACATTTAAAATGTTTCCAACCTGGCATTTAAAATCATTTTTCATATTCTAGATACTGATT
Organism: Sorex fumeus; assembly: GCF_029834395.1. NCBI lineage: Eukaryota > Metazoa > Chordata > Mammalia > Eulipotyphla > Soricidae > Sorex > Sorex fumeus. The sequence continues at coordinate 13,828,231 of NW_026606093.1, read as the reverse complement.
AAATGAAATTAATAGCTAGATTTTACTGCTTAAGAAAAAAACCTTGAACTTATTTAGTTCATGAATATGAGCATATTGTAGATCTAAGTATTGATTTACCAACTCAAATAATGTGATATCCTGAAAGAATAAATACTTTTAGATTGAACTTACTTTTGTATATCAGATATTATGGGTACTTGGCCACTTTGCTTCTAGGATAATATAATATTAAAAACAATAAAAGAGAAAAATCAAATTATATGTCTAAAATCTGATACCTAAGAAAAATCATATATTATTTGTAAATATATACTTAATAAGCAATTTAATTTTTCCACATTTTGTGATTTGATCTCCTTAACTAAACATCAAAAGTGCAGAGTTGGAAAAATTGAGAAGGGATATTAAAATAATTATTGGTATCAAATGTATAGCAATATATGAAACTGTGTAGTATATAGCTATAAGAATTATAAATAATTAAAATAACTTATCTGCTCTTATATACTATGTATCAGATACTTTGCTTACACTCACCATTTAATCTATGTATTAGTCTTAATTTCCACTTTCCAGATAAAGAAACAAATGCTCTTAATTTCCATTATACAGATAAAGAAACAAACTCAGTGATATTAAGTAACTTTTCCAATACTGTCTGAAAGTAGATCCATGTGCTACATGTCTGATTCAGAGGTCATGCACAAAACTGTACTGAGTAAGGAAACAAAGTTAGGATATCACTTAAAAAGATTTAGCCTCAAAGGCATAGACATGTAAACAAATTCTTTTTAAATTATTTTGTGAAATGATCAAATTCATTCAAATTAGCTAAGGATATGAACAAGGAAGGAAATGTGGAAAAAGATGAGATGCTAAAAAGAGCCAAGGTGAAGTTTAAGTAGACCAATGAGCAATCAATAGAGGATGTGCAGGAAGGAGACTTGAGGAGTTCCTCTCAAATCTAGGACAAGAATGACAGAAAGATGCTCTGCTCCTAGCTTATACACTCGAATAAGGGCAGAGGAACTGCAAGAGACCAGTGGGCAATAGGAAAACACAGGGCAGAGCATGCACCATTGAAGCATGAGTGTAACTGCTCCTTTGACCCTTCTTGTGCATTGACTTTTTTCTTTTTCTTTTTAGATCACACCTGACAATGCACTGGGGTAACTCCTGGCTTACGCACTCAGGAATTACTTCTGGCAGTGCTCGGGACCATATGGGATGCTGGGAATCGAACCTAGGTCGGCTGCGTGCAAGGCAAACACCCTACCTGCTGAGCTATCACTCCAGCCCCATGCATTGACATTTTTTTTCAATTAAATTATTTATTTATTGAATCACTGTGGGAAAAGTTACAAAGCTTTCAGGTTTAGGTCTCGGTCATGCAAATATCAAACACATTTCCCTTTACCAATACTTATTTTTCACTATGAAGAACCCCAATAAACCCCCACCCCCACCCCTCCCAATGCCTGTGAGGCAGTTGAATTCTAGTTAACACTCTATCTACTTTGACTAGATTCATTGTTTCGATAAAAGATGCACCATTATTATTTTGAGTTTACCCTCCAAATCAGACCTGCTGAAAAAGCACTGTGAAATGATTTGCTTTCTACAGTTGGGTTCAAGAATTAAATGATGTTGCGTGGCCACTATCGCTATTTTACTTATTAACCCTGGAAGTATTTCTACTGAGAGTCAGATAATTAAGAGATTGGTTTCTGTGCTCTGGAGCCATGGCCATGCCGGAGAGCTGCTCGTGGGGGGCAACTGGGGACCTCGGTAGGCATGAAGGATGCACCGGAACGCCCCCCTTCCCATGAGGTTTTAGTCGCCCCATCACCACCGGCTCATACCTGGCTCTCCCCAAGGCTCCCATGCAGCTGCCATCTTTCTTTCCAGAGGGGAGAAGGATGCATTGACTTTTTAAAAGACTTTTTACTGATTGAAATTCCATGATTTACATCTTTTAATTGATGGTTTCCTGTGTATATAATCCCAATACCACACCCATAACCTGTGTACCCACCTCCTTCCCCTGAGAACCTCCGTGCTCCTTCCTTTCAACCCACTCCCACACAAACACAGTTGTGTGGATCAGTTCTCCTGTTGGCTTGCTTTGGCCCATTGTTGCTACCTTGCTGTGTTTCTTTTAAGTACCACTTATAAGAGAGATCATTTTATGTCTTCAAGTCTGGTTCTGTGCTCAGGGATCACTCCTGATGGTGCTGAGGGTACCAATGGGGTGCTGGGAATTGAACCAGGTTGACTGCATGCAAGGCAAGCACCATACCCTCTGTACTATATCTCTGGCCCAGACATTCATTCAATCTACTTTTTAAAAAGATTCCAAGAAATGCAAAATATATAAAATTAAAAAAAAAATTCCCCTAGTGACCCTTATCACTGATATAGAAACAAAATGATCCAAAGCTTTCAAGTAGCTTGAGGGAGGGTATAGTATTGAAACCCTCAGAACAGAAAGACCCCGTAAAACTGAGTTGCTGGGAAAAAGGGCAACATTTGAAATGTTGGGGGAGGGGAGAGAGAAGTAAGAGTAGCACTGTAGCACTGTCCTCCCGTTGTTCATCAATTTGCTTGAGTGGGCACCAGTAACATCTCCATTGTGAGACTTGTTACTGTTTTTGGCATATCGAATACGACACAGGGAGCTGCCAGACTTTGCCATGCAGTTGGGATACTTTTGGTAGCTTGCCGGGCTCTCCAAGAGGGGCGGAAGAATCAAAGCCGGTTGGCCGCGTGCAAGGCAAATGCCCTACCCGCTGTGCTATTGCTCCAGCCCAGCATAAAGAACAGAAGAAAAAAAAAACAATTGAATGGTGACCATAAAAGCAAACCCGTGATTTTATTTTGGGGAGGGCATTAAAAGAATAATGAACTGAGAAGCTTTATTGGCAACGAGCAGGCAAATTTTAAGATGGTGGATTCATACTAAAAAAAGCAAGCAACTCTTGTTTTTATGCCCCACCCTCCATCATTTTTATTGATGATCAGTGATTTACAGTACTATCATTGATAGTTTCCTGCATGCGTGGAGCATGGTGACAGACACCGTTGCAGATAAGACCTGACCTTGCAAAGCAGCCCAGAAGCAAAGCCTCACAAGAGGGAGTATCTGGGCAAAGTTGGCAAGAACAGTGTGTCAGCCAGCACCAGGTGTTCGGCCTTGAGCCTCATGGGACCTCCTAGTCACGTGAGTCCTAGACACAGAAACTGTCATGTGTGCTTAGCAAGTCATCCTAACTGCACCATCTAGCCTTGATTGGGGATTGGACTGGGGAAAAGCAGAATCGGAGAAGCTATAGGCCAATAATGCTGTACTTTCTGTGATTGGCCTTTCTTGTAAGCTGAGACCCTCTATAAAATATGTGTGTATTTGGCAATAAAGTGGACAACCATCAGTTGCTCCCGGAAGGTGTTTCTCTGTGAGCCCATTATCCATTGCCCCACGCCTGCCCGGACCCCACTGGGAGGAAAACTGCTCCCCAACAAGCATGCATCACTCCAACACCACACATACTACCAGAGTGCTTTCTTCTGTCCACCAACGCCCCAGGACCCTCTTCCATTTTCTCCCTCCCCTCACCCTCAGAGTAAGTTCAGTTCTGTAGTTTTAACTTTCAAGTCCGTTGCCTTTGGTAATTTGTCACCTTCCTTTATTTCTTTAACCCCCACAAGTGCAAGAGATCATTCTATAGCTGTCCTTTTCCTTCTGATTGACTTTGCTCAGCATTATGCCCTTTCTTTCCATCCAGGGGGCAGTGAATTACCTGAATTTATGTCTTCTTATAGCTGAGTAGTATTCCATTGTGTATAGCATACAATTTCTTTATCCAGTCATCTGTTGTTGAGCGGTTGGGTTGTTTCCAGAACCTAGCTATTATGGATAGTGCTGCAATGACCCATGGGGACCCAAATATCTTTTTAAAGTAGTGACCTTTGGGGGTAGATGCAAAAAAAGTGAAATTGGTAGGTCATGTGGAAACTCAATTCTTAGCTTTTGGAGAAGTTTCCATATTATTAAAGTAAAGTAAAGTAAGTAAAGGCCCTCCCGTTGTTCGTCGATTTGCTCGAGCGGGCCCAGTAACGTCTCCATTGGAGACTTTGTTGTTACTGTGTTTGGCATATCGAATACATCACAGGGAGCTTGCCAGGCTCTGCTGTGCGGGCGAGATACTCTCGGTAGCTTGCCGGGTTCCGCGAGAGGGGCGGAGGAATAGAACACGGGTCGGCCATGTTGGCTGTGTGCAAGGCAAACGCCCTACCGCTGTGCTATTATTATTATTTTTTTTGCTTTTTTCGGGGGTCACACCCAGCAATGCACAGGGGTTACTCCTGGCTCTGCACTCAGGAATTACCCCTGGCAGTGCTCAGGGGACCATATGGGATGCTGGGAATCGAACCCGGGTTGGCCACGTGCAAGGCAAACGCCCTACCCGCTGTTGGTATTCTTATCATCAGTGAATGAGGGGTCCCATTTCCCCCATATTGACTGTTTTTCTTCTTTTTAAATATGCACCAATCTGGTGAGAGATGATATCACATTGTGGTATTGCTTTGAATTTCCCTGACTATAAGCAAAAGTAAATGAACTTACTGCATCAATAATATTAAGGAAAACATAGGAAGAACTCTTCATGAAATTGAATCTAGTGGTATCTTCAATGACTCAATGGCACTGGCCAAGCAAACAGAAGCAAAGATAAAAACAAACAAACAAACAAAACAGAAAATACCTGGGACCATATCAGATTAAGAAGGTTCTGTACCTTTGTCTTTGCTGTGTTTGTGGGACCCAGCAGAGCTCAGGGGTAACATCTGACAATGATCGGTTAGGGTGGGTGGTTAACACAGTACTTAGGATTGAGTTGGAATTTTATACATTTGTTGTCCCAAAATTTCGAACGGGATCGGACCACTGTCTCCTTCGTGCAAAATTCTACTTCACAGAGCGGAGAGAAAGGGCTGCAAAATTCAAAAAGAGAACTCCCAGAACGACCACCAACTGGGAACTCTTTGGTACTATTGCGGCAACATGGGAAGATGCCATTGTTGACAACATTGACGAGGAATATGATCGACTGGTTCAGCACCTCCATGAATGTGCGAGGAACGCCAAGAGAGAGATAGCCACAAAAAATCGCCTATCTTCGAAAACTCTTGAGCTAATTCGCCAGCGTGGTTTGGCGCATGCCTCAGGCAACCGCAAGCTAATGACCGAGCTCGCAAAGCAGTGCAGAGATGCGATCAAGGAAGACCTCAAAGAGAGAAGAGCAGAAGTACTGGTAGATGCGGCAGAAGCCAGGAAAAGTATTCGTAAGGCCCGCCTGTCCTTCGCCAACTACAAGACCAAGATGACTGCCCTCCGACGTCCTGATGGATCCATCACATCCTCCAGAACGGCAATGGAGAAGATTATCCATGACTTCTACTCAAATCTCTTCGACAGCCATGTCCACTTGCCGACATACCAAATTCCACAGGATGGATATGTCGTTCCCAACGTTCTCCCTTCCGAAATCCGACACGCCATTTCGTCGGTAGAGAAACAAACAGCACCCGGCCCAGACAAGGTCAGACCTGAACACCTGAAGAACCTGCCGTCAGTACTCATCAATACACTGGCTCGGCTCTTCACTCGCTACCTGTCTGAATGCAAGGTTCCGTCCCAATGGAAAACCAGCAGGACCGTACTACTGTTCAAGAAGGGAGACATGCATGACATTGGCAACTATCGCCCGATCTGCCTATTGTCTGTCATCTACAAGTTGTTCACTTGAGTCATCCTAAATAGGATTGGCAGAACACTAGATGAAGGACAACCATGCAAGCAAGCCGGGTTCCACAAAGGATTCAGCACCATCGACCATATCCACATGATAACCAAGCTCATTGAGGTTTCTCGGGAGTTCAAGATGCCGCTCTGTTTAACGTTCATTGATTTAAAGAAGGCCTTTGATTCTGTTGAGATGGAAGCGGTCATTGAAGCCCTAGCCGATCAGGGCATTCAAGCCCAATACATCAGGATCCTCCGTGAGCTCTATTGCGGATTCACTACCAGGATCTCACCATTCTACAAAGAAGTGATCGTTGATGTCAAGAGAGGGGTGCGGCAGGGTAATACCATTTCACCGAAACTCTTCAGTGCCACCCTCGAGAACATCATGCGATGACTGGAATGGGAAGGAATGGGAGTGAAGATAGATGGTCGGCAACTACACCACCTCCGCTTTGCTGATGAAGCGGCACAAATGCTGGCTGACTTTGACCGTGAGTGTGGAAAGGTCGGACTACAGCTGAATCTTACGAAGACAATGTTTATGAGAAACAGCTTCGTTCCTGATGCCCCATTCGCTCTCAACGGAACGACCATCTCCGAATGCAACAGCTATGTGTACCTAGGTCGAGAAGTCAACATGACAAATGACCTGGCACCCGAGCTGCGCAGGAGAAAGAGAGCGGCTTGGAACGCCTTCAAGAACGTCGAAGAAATAGCCAAGAGGACGAAGAATCTCTGGCTCCGGGCACATCTCTTTGATTCCACTGTTCTTCCTGCATTAACATATGCCTCAGAGACCTGGGCCCTACTCAAACAGGATGAGAATGCTATTCAGGTCTCCCAAAGAAGAATAGAAAGAGCTATGCTTGGAATATCACGTTTCACTCAAATGAGAGAAAGAATCCAGAGTTCTGACATCCGTCGACGATCAAGGATCAGGGACGCTGTCTCATTTGCCAAGGTGTCAAAAATCAGATGGGCTGGTCACGTAATGAGATTTAAAGACGACCGCTGGACTAGAGCTGTTACTGACTGGATTCCACGGGATGTCAAAAGACCGCGTGGCTGCCCACCTACCAGATGGTCAGACTTCTTCGTCAAGATCATGAACGATCGGTTTGAGGCTCTTCATGTTCCCAGAGCGAACAGATGCCATTGGGCTACACTAGCACGCGACAGGGACAAATGGAGACGTTACTGGCGCCCGCTCGAGCAAATCGACGACTAATGGGAAGTTAAGTGATTTAAGTGATTAAGTGAGCATGCACTCCACCCCTTTCAGTTAAATCTACAACTCCAGTAACCTTTAAAAATATTCTTAAATGAGAAACTAGTTTACATGATTGTATGTGTTTCAGGAATAAAATTTTACCCTTGTTCTAAGTGTTTGTTATTATAACACAACCACCACCAAAGTACCAGCAATATTCTACCACACTCCACAGGACACCTTCTCAAGTGGTTCTACCTTCTCTCTCCTTATCTGTGATCTGAGTCCAGCATATATTTACATAGGTATTGTCTGTCCTCTTCTGTTTTTCTAAATTCCAAATATGAGTGTAATCACCCAGTTTTTTCTTTCTCTTTTGCATTTATTTAGCTTAACAGGACAGCCGTAGCCCACCTCCAGTTTGTCCACATTGTAACAAAAGGCAAGGTCTCATTTTTTACTATAATAAATAGTGCCCCAGAAAATGGAGCTTATAAGCAAATCTTAGTTTAAAAAACTTTTTTTTTAAAAAAAAATTGAATATCCATGAGATAGACCATTCCAAAGCTGTTCATGATTGGGTTTCAGTCATACAATAAACACCCATCCCTCAACCAGTGTACATTTTCCACCATCAATGTCCCCAGTTTCCCTCCCATCAATCCTCCAACACCCCACCACCCACTCCCAGCCTGCTGCCATGGCAAGCACTTTCCTTCTCTCTCTCTCTCTCTCTCTCTCTCTCTCTCTCTCTCTCTCTCTCTCTCTCTCTCTTTCATTTTCCTTTTGTGCATTATGGTTTGCAATACAGGTAGGTATTAAGAGATCATAGTGTTTGTTTATGGCATTCAGTATTTTTACTGGGAAAATAAGACTAGAATAGCTTTTCAGTGAGGTGGCAGCTGTAAGGTATGGACGTGATTGCCAAGGCTTCTGGATATACAAGGAGATGCATAGGCCATTTCACCCCCCCAAGAAAGCCTGGAGATTTCAGTTACAAAATCCGCATACCTGAATTTTCAGCAGATTATATCTCAGTGAGTTCGATCCTGAGACAGTGGAGTGCAGCCAGTGGCTTGGCGGCGATTTTGAATTGTGGGAGCAAGTGGCTGTCGGGAACTCTGCTTGGGTGGGCACCAAGCTAACCCTTCCCCCTCCAATTTACTCTGTCTGAGATTAACTGTGGCTTTTTTTATGGGTCTCTGAAGCAAGGCCAATAAATGAGCTTGTATAGCCGAGCCAGAGGTGGTCTGTGGTGTGACTTCCACATACCTAATTTTTAGTAGTTTAATTTCTCAAGAAACTTGGTCTCAAGTTGCTGGGATACAGCCTGAGGCACAATGGAAATTTTGGGTCATCAGAAAGCCTGAAGGTACCATCAAGTTGCTGGTGGCATCTCACCCCCATACGCAATTTTTTTTGACTTAGTGTTTTGAGTTCCTTTGAATAGGAAGTTAGGAGTGGAATTAATTGCTGGTTCATACATTACATTAATCTTTAATATTTTGAGAATTTTTCATTATTGTATTCCACAGAGGTTGAACAAATTTATATTCCCACTTCCAGTATATGAGGGTTCTATTCTGTGTTCCAGCCCAAATATTATTCCTGGTCTTTAAAATGTGACCCCTTTTCACAGTCTGAGATGATATCTCATTGTTGTTTTGGTTAGTGTTTCCTTGATAATAAGTAATAATGAGTAATTTTTCCATAAGTCTGTTCACTATCAACAGTTTTTCTTTAGTAAAATATCTGTTTCTTCCTCCCACTTTTTGAGGAGATTATCTGTTTTCTTGTTGAGTAGTATCAAGAGGAATTTATTACAAGGAAGATCGAATAATGGCCTAAACCCAAAGTATTAAATCATGATGAGTAAAATTGATACTAAGTGGTAGATTAGGGAGTATCCTGTTGAATAAAATCCATTTAAAGATAAGTTAGTAGGAACAGTGAAGCATTGATGATTTCAGTGGTTTTATTTACTGTTGAGAATAGTGAGAAGAGAGTGATTTTGTTGGAAGGAAACAATGTGGAATTCACTTGATAACCAGAGTTTGTGTGATGAGAAAGTAAAGTCAATTTCCAGTGGATGGTTGAGTTCAGTTCCACTTAATGAGGGGAGAACATGGGATTGTAGAGTAATTTGAACAAAGTAAAATATAAATTAGGTTTTATATTTATACTAAACTAGAATAAATTAGGAAAGAGGAAATACAAAGACAGACTGAGACTAAACATTGAGTAAGATCACATAAATAAAATGGTTGCTACACAAATGAACGAAAGTTTTCTATTGCTGAAGAGACTGGGAAGTTGGGTTAAATAAAAAAAAACTTAATAATATACTATTTATTTGCTTTTTGATGCCCAAAACAGTAATTTTTCTAAAAACTTAAAAATAGATACACAAAAAGATATTTCACAAACTAAGGAAACATCAATTAATTTTCAAACCAGATAAAATAAATTTTTTTAAAAGCATCAATAAAGTTAAAGATGAGGTTTATATCATGAGAAATCATATGTGCTAGAGAGATAGTACAGGGATTAAGATGCTTGCCTTGCACGCAGGAGAGTCTGACTCCATCCTTGGCACTGCATGGAGATTAATAATTCTCAGTTTTCATTGAAACTTATTTAGAAAGATTGTGAGAGGAGAGAAAGGAATAGGTATGTGTTAGACAGTGACATAGGCTCACCTGAATGGAAAAACGCTAGCAAAGAAACAGACAAGCAAGCAAGATACATGTTCAAAAAAATATGGGCTTGAAAAGCATTTCCAAATTAATAATTTTCAAGAGGAATTTTACAGATTGCATTCTTTGAAATAAAAACACAAGAAGTAAATAATAAAATATGTCAAAAATTCTAAGACTATTTAAAAAGTATATTTAAGTAAATGAATCTAAGGGAAATTCTTTGAAAATTTATTTCAAAATCCATGACCTGGAATACTATTCTTGACAAACCAATGAGACAAATAAAAAAAATTGAGAAGTGGGGTCAGAGCAATAGTATAAGACATGGGGTGTTTGCTTTGCATGTGGCCAACCCAGGTTTGATCCACTGCATGCCACATGGCCCCCAAAGCACAGTCAGGAATACTCCCTGAGAGTACAGCCAGAAGTAAACTCTGAGCATCACTGGATGTGACCCAAAAGGCCAAAAAATTAAAAAATTGAAAGAAATATTTATAGTTTAAATGCTTTGTCACCAAAAATTACAGACTAAAAATAAAGGCCAGTAAAACTCATCTTTTTAAAAACAGAAAGGGGACAGAGAGATAGTCAAAAGATTAAGGCAAATTCTTTGCATGTAGTCAACCCTAGTTTCATCCTCAGCACCACATATGATGCCCTGTGTACTACCCCGAACACAGAGCCAGGAGTAAGCCCCAAGCACACTGGGTGTGGCTCACAAATCAAACACAACCATAAAAAATTAGAAATGACACCCACAAAATCAAATAAAAGTAGAAAAATAAAAAGTAAACAACAAAAATAATGATTTAGAAAGGAAAGTCGTAAAATAATGGAAAAGCTATGTAATCTTTAATAAGGTAGATTAATAGGATGTGGATGTGTTCAGATCAATAGGATCAAGTAAACATGTTTCTATTAACTAAGTTCTCATTGATAGACCCTTGTATGGAGGAAACAATCGCAGTATTAAATGTATTAAAATATCAGTGTATTAAATTTAAAAAATTACAATTTAAAAATCCAGAGGAAATAAATTATTTTCTTGAGAAATATAAACCAGCAAAACGGACACATGAAGAAATACAGAACTTGAAGAGACCAAATTTTGTGAAGAACTGGAAGAAGTTTAAGAGGACTTAGAAAATTATTACAAAACTGTCCAAGGTTTATATATATATATATATATATATATATAATTTTATTGAATTACCATGAGATAGTTACAAAGTTTTCATGTTTGAGATTCAGCTATACGATGACTGAACACCCACCCTCCACCAGTGGACATTTTCCACCACCAATGTCCCCAGCATCCCTCCACTCCCTCCATTCAAGTTCTCACCCTGCCTCTATGGCAGAAAATTTCCCCAATCCTCTCTCTCTCCTTTTTGGGCAATATCTTTTTCCTGATGTAAGATAATTTATTTTCCATTTCTCATTCTGAATATCATGAGAGTTATGATGATTTTGAATATCATGAGTGTTATGGTGGTGCTCAGGGGATCGTATGGGGTTGCTGGGAATTGAACCCAGGTCAGCTGCATGCAAGGCAAATGCCCTACCCGCTGTGCTATCGCTCCAGCCCCTATTTTCATATCCAGCTTCTATTTCATTTCATATCCTTGATTTATTTCTCTATCTCCCACAGGTGAGTAAAATTATCCTGTATTTGTCTTCTGCCTCTGGTTACTGATTTTAACATGATATTCTCCAATTATCAGCCCTACATACACTCAGAGATTAATTTTTGTTAGAGCGATAGCACAGCGGGTAGGGCGTTCGCCTTACACGCGGCCAACATGGCCGACCCGAGTTCGATTCCTCCGCCCCTCTCGGAGAGCCCGGCAAGCTACCGAGAGTATTCGATATGCCAGACACAGTAACAACAAAGTCTCCAATGGAGACGTTACTGGGCCCGCTCGAGCAAATCGACGATCAACGGGAGGGCCTTTACTTTACTTTTACTTTACTTTAAAAATAAAGCAGGTAGCTTAAATATACTTCTCCAGAATGAACAAAAATAAAAATTTCTGTATTCACTTCCATATTCTCTTTACTTTTCTTCTTTTTAATCTTCATCTCCCCACCTCTTAGCCTCTCTGCCAACTCCAACATACATTTTTCTGCCTTCCAGATTTCAAAGTTGTTTTTCCAGGTTCTCATTAGCACCTTCCCTGGTAGCTGGTCAGCCACCCCATCAGCCTTCTCCTTCCCACCCTACCAAAGGTCACCTGCCAGTGCTCAGGTGTCACTCTGAGTTTCACCTCTGCAGAGCTCTCTGGTGATAGAAGGAGCCTCTTCCTACCACACCCCCTGGAGAACACTGCCTCCCCCTGGTAGACTCCACTGCTACTGGTGCAGAGGAAAACCTACTGCACACAGATCAGCTTCTGCTATTAAGCAAGATGTGTCCATCTGCCATTGAGGGACCGAATACCGTCTCCAAATGATAAATGAGAGAATTCTTAACTTTTGTAACTCTGAATAAAGGTAAGCTGTAGGGTTGGTTGATTTAAAGGGTTAGCAATTTTATTTGGAATCTCAGTTTCCTTCCATTTCTCCACTCTGCAATTACGGCACTAACTTCATTTTGGTTCCAACATAGCAAAAAGACTTCTGTCTTGAAATCTTTTATTTAATTTAACTGTTTATTTAATGAGATGAGGAGAGCTTCATTTCAAATTCTATTATCAGTGTGTTGTAAATCATCTACCAACAAGACTGGCCAGTTGCCTTTCTACTATAATTTATTCTGAGACTCTTGCTATTGATGTGTTTCGGAGATGAACTAAAAATTTCAATGCAACAATATATTAATTGGCTCACTTCAAGTTTTTGCTGGATATATTAAAAATGAAGTTGTACTCCACGTTGAAAGATGGACTCTTCAACAACTATTACAGTTCTGAAAAGATTGCACTGGGCTCTGGGCAGTACCAGAGATCTCAGGCAGAAGAGCTACCAGGCATGACATAGCAGAGCTCCCATGATCATGGTTGGTAACAGACCTCTTGGGTGTGCATTTTGTGAAGCAGACACTTTAGCTACTGGGCCATTTCCTACCACCTTCCTTCCCACTGTCCAAATGCCATCCAGTAAATTACTTTCTTAGTTTTGATTTTTCCCTGTTTCCCCCCTTTTTTTTGTTTGACTTTTTTGTTTTGTTTGCTTGTTTGTTTGTTTTGGGGCCACACATGATGATGCTCAGGGGTTACTCCTGGCTCTGTGCTCAGGAGTTACTCCTGGCATTGCTTGGGGGACCATATGGGATGACCGGGATTGAACCTGTGTGCAAGGCAAATGCTCTAACCACTGTACTATCACTTCAGCTCATTTCCATGTTTTTTCAAGATCCTGTGTGTGTGTGTGTGTGTGTGTGTGTGTGTGTGTGTGTATACAGAGATGCAGGTGAGGAGTAGGAGAGTAACAAAATAGTTCCTTATGAGCATCAAGGACAGCACTAAAGAAACCATGCTATAATAATAACCATAATATGTCAGGTATTACCAGATGTTTTCTGTCATCATTGTATCACTGTATCATTGTCATCCCGTTGGTTGCTGAATTGCTCAAGCAGGCGCCAGTAACATCTCTATTGCTCCCAGCCCTGATATTTTAGCAGCCTCTCCTTACTCATCTTTCCCAATGATTGGAGGCTCTTTCAGGGTCAGGGGAATGAGACCTATTGTTGTTACTGTGTTTGGCACATTGAATATGCCATGGGGAGCTTGCCAGACTCTGCCAGTGCGGGTGGGATACTCTAGGTAGCTTGCTGGGCTCTCCGACAGGCATAAATGCATAAATGCATAGGAAGTGTCTTATAATGTGTCCGGAAAGCGGCCTGGAGCGTGGTGGTGGTTGGGCACTGGAGGTCGGCTGCCTGGGCTGGGTGCCTTGGGGCGGGGAGGGTTCTCACCCGCCTTACAGCCTGGCTCAGAGTCAGTCATTAGATTCGTAATTTTATTTACCATGTAAATTCAAACAAATACTACACATTGAACTTTTTAATCGAGTAGAAGACATAACTTGTGTACATTATGGCTGAGTGACTCTTGCAAAATTTATTGAGTAACACTGTAATTGGTACATGACCAGCTCCCAGAGGGTAACTCCTAGCCATCTGAAACAACGTTTATTTAAATGGAAGAACAAGATTTTGTGGGTATAGAACCCAAACACTCAACTTTTACCTGATTTTAAGTGATAGAAAATCAAAGAGCTAATTATAAAAGTCAAGCAGAAACTTAGCCAAGTGAATAGATGATGAAACTTTTAGCTTTCTTAATCCATTTATTGTAAAACTTTATAGAAAGAACTGACAATAAGTAATCCATGTTCTCTCTGTAATTGGTATAAGAACATAAACCAAATTAATTTTCAGAATATTTTTCCCAATGCACATACACCTTTTAGAAGAACACGAAAATGTGAAAAACCTTATGAAGTTGACAGAAATAAAAAGCATCTCTAGAAAAATTGCCCAGCATTCATTTATTATTGCTTTTAAAATGGCCTTATCTTTTCAATCACAAGAAGCACTGTGTAAAATAATATGCTTTAGGGAAATAGAATAAATGTCTTACTAAGTTGGCTGTTTTCTTGATAGGGTTGGTTATGTAATGTATGCTGAAGTTCAATAAAAAATAAGAGAAAATCATTTTATTACTGACCACATTTGGGCTTAGAAGATACAAGGATGTCTGGGTGAAAATTGAACATAACCATTAGGCATTTGCAAATACATTACCAAATGTTTAGTGCATTTTAAATGCATCCAAAACTTTAGGCATCTAGGAAATATATATATATATTTATAATATGTATAAATCTATATGCACACATATATAGCAAATATATAAGCATATATGTGGTGAAATATTAATTGAAATACATATAAAGATAAAATATATGTGACATCTTAAAAATGTTATTTGACTCTATGTAAATAAAAAAAAATATTGAATAACATTTACATTTCAATTTGTTGGATCAACCCTGTATTAAATATAATTCTGGAAAAGTCAACAAGGAAAGAAGGTCTTTGTTGACTTTTAAAAAATCTTTATTATTAATATCATCCTTTCCCACTGTCACAGAATTGTTTGAGAGAATCGAATAATTCTAACACCAGATCTTCCCTCTGTGAAAAACAGTTGAGACCTAAGAAAGACAGTAATGCACAGTAATGCCTCTTCAAAATCAATAGAAACTTCTGGAATCAAAGTCAGCAGGTTTCGTCATTGTTAGGGAATAAGTGCCTGAGCCCGAAATAAAAAAAAAGATTTATTTAATATTATTTAGCATCACTATCACTGTCACCCCGTTGTTCATCAATTTGCACCAATAATGTCTCCATTCGTCCTGTCATGTGCTAGTGTAGCCTGATGGCATATTGAGGGCTCTTTTGGGGAAAGAGGGTCAGGGAAAAGAGGACCATCATTGTTACTGTTTTTGGCATATTGAGTATGCCATGGGTAGCTTGCAGGCTCTGCTGTGCGGGCAGGATACTCTCAGTAGCTTGCCGGGCTCTCTGAGAGGGATAGAGGCTTTTGGGGCAGCCTCTAATCACCTTCACAGGTGTTTCTAGTCAGGCATATATGCAGGCAAGATACTCTTGGTAGCCTGTTGGGTTCTCTGAGAGCAAGAACTAGACAATAAGAGGCGAATGTGGCTGCACACTTCCCGGAGCTTGGTTTTATAGTCTCTAGGTCTTGGCTGTTAATAGGGTTACATGGTAGTTGGTGGGTGAAACTGTCTAGCTACTGGAATATGGGGGATCTGAGTGGAGGAGGCCACCAAATAAATAGCACTGTAGCACTGTCCTCCCATTGTTCAGTGATTTGTTCGAGCAGACCCAGTAACGTCTCCATTGTGAGACTTGTTGTTACTGTGTTGGGCATATTGAATACGCCACAGGGAGCTTGCCAGGCTTTGCCGTGTGGACGAGATACTTGGTAGCTTGCCGGGATCTCCGAGAGGGGCAGAGGAATCGAACCTGGGTCGGCCGCCTGCAAGGCAAACACCCTACCTGCTGTGCTATCGTTCCAGCCCTAAGAGTAATATATGAACATTAAATGGCTAAGAATTTTTCAGAACTGAAGAAAGACACCAATCAACAAATTCAAAGAGTGAAATACCCAACAACAAAGGGAGTTGGATACAAGAGAGTGAAACCAAATAAATAAATTAACTTATTTAATATTTATTACATAAATAAAAATATTTAGCATAGGACTTAAATATTTTACTAATCTGGTTTCTATGCTAATAGTGTAGGAGGATTTTATGCAATCTTAATTTCCTGGAAATTACGTGTGTGTGTGTGTGTGTGTGTGTGTGTGTGTGTGTGATGCTAGGCATCAAACTCAGGGTTTACACATGTAAGACGAGTGCTCTACCATTGAGCTCCATCCCAGATTCTTGGGATGTGTAAATAACCTTTTATCTCGGGTGATGCTATGAGTGATCACACATTAACGGATGTTTGGGCTATCTGGGTGGCTCTCACTGCTCGCATTTGGTGCTCTCAAACCACTTCCCCATCTGGGACGGCCATTGCCATGGGCCGACTAAGGAGGAACCAGGACCAAGCTGGTTGGTGATCAGTTGCCGTTGATTTCATCTCTCATTGCTCCCAAACTCTCTCCACAACTCTCTCCCCAATTCGGCCCCAACTCTCCAACTCTCTGCAGCAACTCTCTCTACAACTCTCTCCACCTCTGGCCACAACTCTCTCCAACTCTCCACAGCCCTTTCTCTAATGCTCATTGTTTCTCAGCAACTCTGTCTCTAACTCTCACTCTGCCTCTCTCCTCCTCAACTCCCAGCAGCCCCACCTCTTCCATAGCCACGCCTCCTAAACCACACCTCCCTCTTGGGAAGCGCAATCAACACATTTTTCAAGCTTTTCTGACCACCCACCTGCAGCCCTGGAGGACAAAACAGCACTTAAGGTGTGTTCCTCCTCTCCTTAGGCCAGTAACTTAATTAACATCTTGAATTCTACTTCCTAATATTTGCCATTCTGTATGGACACAGTAATAGACACATTTAGGCTTGTAGGGTGACTCTCCTGGGAACATCTTGCCACAGACTTAGACTACAGTGCTTAGTGCTCAGGCCAGATTTATCCTTACTAAACCCTAGCAGGGTACAAATCTCATTATCACTTTTTGGATCATGACAGAATGTGTCCATGATTATGCTCTTAACTTACAGTTAAGCTTTATGGCACTCTGGCCTGACCCATTTTGATGCCAGGGTAGCTCACATCTTGTCCTGGTTCATCCAGTTTATCGTAGGGACCCTGCTTTTGGGGATCTAGGAAGTAAGGGAAACTGAGGCTTAAGTCAAGAGAGCAGATGTTCAGGAGGTATATTATCTGGGGTCAATCAACTCCCGAGCCACAGGCTTGTCTTTTTAACTGTCTTCCTGTATCCATACAAAAAGCAATTGCTCTGAAATAACTAACCATGCAAAGGACATTGAGAAGAAGAGAAAAACAATATTTACAAGTCAGAGTCTGATCAGGAGACAAAGGTAATTGACAGGTTGGGGAGCAATCAACAAACACAGGCTCCCAGCGGCAGGGAGGGAGGGCAAACCCATCCTACAGGCACCCAATTACAAACAGCCAACACCTGCTTTAGACCACAGCCAACCAATAATTTCCTTGCTTTGCTTCTGCCTTTTTTTTTTTAAATAAAAGTTCCTTTATAAAAGTCTTCTTTCTTTACAAAAGTGCCTTTATAAAAGCTCCCAGGTCCCTGTTAGTGGAACACTTCTGACTACTTTTTGTTTGGTGCTTCCCAATTCAAATTGAGTTTTGTTCACAGAAACTTTTTGTTTGGTGGGTTTTTGGGTCACACCAGCTTGTGCCCTGAGGTCACTCCTGGCAGGCCCATACCCACTCTACTCTCTCCCCAGTTCCTGCTCACAGAAACTCTTCATGATATTGGAATACCTCAGTTTACTTTCTAATGCCAGGTAGCCATTCCCTATATTTCTGCTTATTATTCTGCTTCCTTCTTTTTTTTTAAACTTCCTTTTAATTATACCAGTCATTGCTCAATGTTTCCATCCTCTAGATTACACTGAACTAGAATTTAGATGATCACTTCATTCACCTGGGTTACTATAATAGTAGGGATTGAATAAATGGAATTTTAATTAAATTTCAAAGCAGAAAGATGAAAATTATGAATGAATTATATAAACTGCAATCATTCCTGATAATTATCTCTTTTTTTTTTGCTTTTTGGGATAGAGTGATAGCACAGCGGTAGGGCGTTTGCCTTGCGCGCAGCCAGCCCAGCTAAGCTGGGTTTGATTCCTCCACCCCTCTCAGAGAACCTGGCAAGCTACCGAGAGTATTCAATATGCCAAACACAGTAACAAGAAGTCTCACAATGGAGATGTTTACTGGGCCCGCTCGAGCAAATCGATGAACAACGGGAGGACAGAGACAGAGATTGGGTCACACCCAGAGAGGCACAGGGGTTACTCCCGAATCATGCATTCAGGAATTACTCCTGGTTGTGTTTGGGGGACCATATGGGATATGCTGGGAATTGGACTTGGGTCAGCTGTGTGCAAGGCAAACAGCCTACCTGCTGTGCTATTGCTCCAGCCCCGATAATTATCTTTCAAGAGACAAAGACATACTTCAGAACAGTCATCCCTGAGTAGCTTAAATCAGTACTTCTTAAACCTTTTTTTATTAGCAACACTTTTTCTCCAGAGAAATGCAATAAATGAGCACTGTCAGGGTAGCTCATAGCTCACCACTTGCCCTGGGTCCATCCAGTCCCTCATGGGGACCCTGCTTATGGGGATCTAGGAAGTAAGGGCAACTGAGGCCTAAGTTGAGAGAGCAGATGTCCAGGAGGCAATATCATCTGGAGTCAATTAACTCCCAAGTTACAAAAGCATGTCTTTTTAACTGTCTCACTGTGTCCATACAAAAAAGTAATTGCTCTGAAGTAACTAACCATGTGAAGGACATTTAAGGAGCCAAGAAAAACAATATTTATATTTCAACAGAGTCTGATCAGGAGACAAAGGTGATTGACAGATTGCAAGAGCAATCAACAAACCCAAGCTCCCTGCTGACAGGGAGGAAGGGCAAACCAATGTTATCCTACATTGGGGTACTTTTATTTATTTAGTTTGTTTTTTGCTGCAGCCTGTGACTCTCAGGGACTACTACTGGCTCTGTGCTCAGCTGTTACTTCTGGTGGTGCTCAGGGGACCATGCAGTACTAGGAGTTGATTCCTGGACATCTAAGTATGTGAGCCACAATTATCCCTGGTTCTTTAAAGTATTTCTACTCCAGTAGACTCTATTCCTCCTCTTCCTCCTCCTCCTCTTCGTCCTCCTCCTCCTTCACTTCCTCCTCCTCTTCCTCTTCCTTCTTTTCCTCCTCTTCCTACTTCTTTTCCTTCTCCTTTCTTTTCCTTCTTCTCCCTCTCTTCCTATTTCTCTTCTTTTTCTCTCCCTCTTCCTTCTCCTCCTCGTTCTCCTTCTGGTATTTGGGCCACACCCACTCAGGACTTACACTTGATACTGCAACCAGGGATCATACCTGGTGGGTTTAGAGGATCATATGTGGTGTCAGGGATCAAATCTGGGTAGTCTGAATGCAAGACAAATGCCCTTTCCACTGTACTTTCACCCCTCACTTTGCTTCTGCTACCTGCCTAGATTTTTAAAGTCAATCATACTTTATGAGACACTAGTGTCCCACTTTGGAACTGTGTTTGCTCTTTTGCATAATCCTATTCGAAGACTTCTTACTCTCTCTCCAGCTGACTTCTTTGGGTACTTGTTCGCAGTTTTATCTCCTCCTTCACGGGAGGAACTTTCCATGTCTTATTAATTCTAACACAACAGACCAAAATCAGAAAATTAGGAGATAGGATGTCTGATTGGAAGCAGCAAGAAGTCACATGTGATAGGTGACAATGTAAAAAATAAAAAAGAAATCAGAGGACTGACATGAGAAAGCCTGGTCAGTGTGGGGACAGAGATACCTCATGAACCACTGAGGGAAACGCAGGGAGATTCAGAATGGCCACATTGATTTGTTGGTATTTAAAATGAGGAGCTGCTCCTCTATGAAGATTTTATAAAAAGCAAGAAGAGTGCTTCTGTATGACCCATTTATTCCACTTTCTGCATCTACCTCCCAAACACAGAGCTCACGCAGGGCTATGTGCACATTTTGCAGGAACGATGCCTAGGTTGAATCTTTAGTACTGCATGGAACCCTGGCACCACATATACTCCAACACCAACAAGAACCTCACTGAGGTACTAAGTCAGAAAGAGCACCCATGAAGCCCAGGTATGGCCCAACATACACATATAAATTTGAGGACATATGCACATACACTTATGTCCATTGCATCACTAAGTACAATAGTCAACATACAGGAACAATCCAAATGTTCAAGAACAGATGAATGAATTAAGAAAAATTACACAATAGAATGCTACTCAGCTATATAAGAAAAGGTGAAATCTTGCAGTTTTCTGCGGTGGCTGCATATTACAAAGTGAATAATATCAGGAGCAGACCAAATGATAAATTATCTCATTCATCTGTGGTGTAAGGAGAAGCAAAACATAGGTATCAAACAATGACCTTGAATTGCAAAAGTGACCTTGGATTACAAAACTGACATTACCAACAACGGAGGTAAAACCAAAGGGGGATTAGAAGTGACATAATAATAATGGTGAAGGTCTTGTGTATTTGGTGATATTAAAGACATAGCATTTTTGTCCATCAACGTAGGATAACATTGGTTTGTCCTTTCTGCCTTGCCACAGGGATCTTAGGTTTATTGGGTTACTCCCATCACAGTGCTCCCATTCCTCTGTGTTTATTTGTAACCTTTTTCTTTGTGCTATGCTTCCTCAGCAAGTCAATCACCTATATCCCCTAACTAGACTCTGTTAACTTGTAAATATTGCTCTTCTATTCTCCTTAAGTCCTTTGCATAGTTAATTAAAAGCAATGTCCTTTTTGTATAGACATAGCACTGTAGCACTGTGCTCCCATTGTTCATCAATTTGCTCAAGTGGGCACTAGTAACATCTCCATTGTGAGACTTGTTACTGTGTTTGGCATATCGAACACTCCACGGTGAGCTTGCCAGGCTCTGCTATGCAGGTGGGATACTCTTGGTAGCTTGCTGGGCTCTCCGAGAGGGGCGGAGGAATCGAACCTGGGTTGGCCACCTGCAAGACAAATGACTATCTGCTATGCTATTGCTCCAGCCCGTATAGATATAAGAAAACAGTTAATGCTGTGCTTTTGTAACTTGAGAATTAATTCACTCCAAATGTTTTTCACTTCTGGACATCTATTCTTTTTCGACTTAAGGGTCAGTTGCCCTTACTTCCTAGCACCCCAAAAGCAGGGTCCTGGGAAGGGACTGGATAGACCCAGGGCAAGCTGTGTGCTACCCTGGTGTCGAAATGGGCCAGGCCAAAACACCATAGTACTTAATTATAAATTAAGATCTTGGCTATTGACTTTTTGAATCATGACAGAATTTGTCATGATTCAAAAAGTAACAACTAGATTAGGACCCTGCTAGGTTTAGGAAAGATTAATCTGGCCTGAGCACTGTAGTCTGAGTTTGTGATGAGATGTCCCCAGGAGAGCCACCCTACAAGCTCAATGTATCCCTTACTGTGTTCATACAAAAGAACTAATATTAGGAGGTAGAATTAAGATGTTAATTACGATGTTAATTAAGTTATTGGACTAAAGAAAGGAGAAAAACTCCCTTGTGGTGTTTTGCCCTTGATCCTGATCAGTGATCAGGAAGAGCTTTGATATGTGCTTTAGTTCAGTGTATTCAGGGATAAGCTTTAGTTCTATGGAAAATTCATTTTGATTTAGAGAAACCCATTGTCTGACCATGCCATGTTAGACTCTGAAGACTTTCCTATAGTGCATGTACCTGATGTTGGTCAGCTCTGAATAATCATATGTAAGAGGTATGAGCCAGGTCCTCCCAGGGCTTGGATGCTATAAGGAGGCAAATTTTTATTCTAATGTTTATAAAATGCCTACTGTTTACACAGGTTATATTAATCCCCATGATAATTCTGTATGGTAGCACTGTAGCACTGTCCTCCCATTGTTCATCGATTTGCTCAAGCGGGCACCAGTAGCATCTTGTAACTTGTAACAACAGACTTGTTACTGTTTTTGGCATATTGAATATGCCACCGTAGCTTGCCAGGCTCTGCCGTGTGGGTGGGATACTCTTGGTAGCTTGCTGGGCTCTCCAAGAGGGATGGAGGAATCGAACCCAGGTCTGCTGCGTGCAAGGCAAACGCCCTACCCACTGTGCTATCACTCCAGCGGGAAACTCTGCCCTCTGTATGGTAGATATTATTTTTATTATTTTCCTTTCACATAGCAAGAAACTATAGTTAGGACAGATCAAGTGACTTGTTCAAGATCACAGCTAGTAGAACTGCAAAGAAGAACGACACTCTCATGCAGACAGCTTTAATCAATCTCCACCATGACTGTTTCAAACAACTACAACAAAGGTGGTATGGGCTAAATGGTGATAAACACAGAGTGTTGTCTGAGCATTTCACATATATATAATATATGTATATATAAATATATAATTAATAATAAACAAATAAATAGATAAATAAATAATAATACTGTCAAACAAACACTGTCCTCCCGTTGTTCATCGATTTGCTCGAGCGGGCCCAGTAACATCTCCATTTTGAGACTTGTTGTTATTGTGTTTGGCATATCGAATATGTCATGGGTAGGTTGCCAGGCTTTGCCATGCGGGCGAGATACTCTCGGTAGCTTGCCGGGCTCTCCGAGAGGGGCGGAGGAATCGAACCCAGCTTAGCCGGGCTGGTTGCACGTAAGGCAAACACCCTACTGCTGTGCTATCGCTCTAGCCCAATAATAATAATAATAAATATAACGAATAATAATAAATAGAGGAAAGGATGGAGAAGGCTTCCTGGAGGAGGTGCTGTCTTCATGGAATAAAGCATGAATACAGCTTGTTTCTGGCAGAAAAAGCCCTGTGTTCATAGGACAGAAAAAGAGGGCCACATTTGGGTTGTATCTTTGATTGTCAGGGTCCTGGATGATCCAGGGTGCCCAGAATAGGGCCAAGACCACTTTACTCAGGGGCACATTTGCCTTATTCAACAATCTGGCACAAAATAAAAATATGTGCATTTTTCACTTGCTGGTAGAGAAAGGGTTAAGCAGCTTTTAAAAATCCCATCTGTATTTGACTGATTACTACCATGGTAACCCAGCAGCATCCGGCACTTGTCAAGGCTGCTTCTTTGGATACAATAATAAACAGTGATAAAACATTACCTCAAGCCTTTCATATTTTGACCGTCAGTTAAAATTCAGTTCTTTAGTTATGGTGAAGACCTTTTCAAATCTTAGTAAAAAAATACATATTTGAAACGATGTGCTAGAAATACTTCATGCATGTGCTTTAAGAATTTGAAGCCCTTCACATTTCAGGCACCTCAAAAGGCCAAAAGCCTTATCAAGGCAGAGAATTCTGAAAGGATTTCTTCCTTGCTAAGAACAAAGACTTGACAGAAGGTAAACAGTGATGCTGCACTTCAGAGCTTCACAAAGCATTAGCCTCCTTATGTCTAGGATGGTTTCCTGGAGGTTAATAGACACCTGTTTCCCTCCCCCACCTTCTCTTTTGCTCTAGCTGGAAGAGAGGAGCTGAGTCTTACTATTGTTCCTGCATGACAACCGGGTGGCAACTTGTTCCCCAAACAATTCACAAATATTTGGACTCTTGACTGTTTTCGGAGTCATTTCAGCTTGGGCAGCTTTTCAGATAATACCTTAGACTCTTTCTACACTAAGAGAGGACACGGGCTGGGTCCAAATTTTATTGCTTCCAGCAATTTCCCCTTGGTTCCTCACCTAACCCCCTGGGAACTCTGGTTCTGCTCTGTAAAAGGAATGTATTTCTCTACTTCGCTCTAGAGCTGAAAACCTGGTCACAATGAAAATGTAACAGGCATGTGCTATGTGTTCCAAAACTGGCTGATCTTATTTTTTCAGGGTCACAAGCTCAACTGATGAAACTCAACATAATGAAACACTTAGAAATAGTCTAAGGAAAATTCTCAGACACTCTGTTTCTCAGTTTTACATCTCTGAAACTGGGATTTGTTTTACAACAGTTGATGTGCCATCACTTAATTGGGAATGCTTCTCTTTCTTAGTAGATCATAGAGAAATGGGAAATCTTACAATGGTGGAAGTCTTAGATTAAATAGCTGAACCAGATTACAGGATCAATCGCTTTTTGCATATGGAGTATTTCCTTTGGTGTCAGTTCAACCACTGAAAGAGGAACGCAGAGAGAAGAGGTAAGATTTGTGGCAAGTGCCAAACTTGTGCTTCTGGACTGTAGCAACCTGGTGGCACATCTGCTCTTGAAAGAAGACTCATCAGTATCACCGATCTATGTGTCTATCTGTCTGTCCCCTATGTGATCTATCCCATATGGCACCACCTTTGCTTGTTTCCTCAGCCATCTTTCTCCCCACCATGTGCTCCCACTAAAACTAAATAAAACAAAACAAAGACTTAGTTTGAGCTCTGCAAAGATATCTCTAAATGAAATCAGGCAAGAATGTGATGACCATAATTTTCCAGGCTATAAAAACATGTTCACAACACCAAAGCTTGCTGTTGAGAAAGGAAGTAGTAAGATACACACACATATTCACTTCCTTCTGTGTCATAGCCTAAAGTCTTTCTTTATGTTTTCACATGAACCCCCAAACCAGAGCTCTAAGGAATGTCAGTGGTTGGAAATCTAAAGTTGGTTTTGCCTCTCCCTGCCTCCCCCCCACTGTAAATGGCTGAGCCAGATCATAAAATGGGTTAGGAAGCATTTGCCTGGGAAATAAATTATGGGGGTTAAAATACCATTGGCACAAATTAGAATGATGATACTAACTGATGTTCTTGAAAGCAACTATACATAGTAGATAAAACATAAGTTGGGAGGCTGGAGTGATAGCCAGCGGGTAGGGCATTTGCCTTGCATGCAGCTGACCCAGGTTCGATCCCCGGCAACTCATATGGTCCCCCAAGAACTACAGGAGAAATTTCGAAGTGTAGAGCCAGGAGTAAAGAAAAAAAAATTGGTCCATTTCCCTTTGAAGATGGCAGACTTTCAGAAAATATTTTTTCAAAAACCCAGGGCCAGAGCAATAGTACAGTGTATAGTACTTGCCTTGTATGTAACCAACCCAGGCTCGATCCCTGGCATCTCATACAGTCCCCTCAACAGGGTCAGAAGTGATTCCTGATCACAGCCTGAAGTTACCACTGAGCATCATTAGGTGTGATCCAAAATCCAAACAAATAAAAAAACAAAAAAAAAAACCCAAAACAAAACCAAAAAACCTTTATGTGCTTATCCTTCTTTTTAAAGTATTTGTGTACTGCTCACAAGCAAATAACATATAGTAAAGTTATTGGACTAAACAGCAATTATAAAATCGTATGCTTGAAATGATCATTTCTAGTGAGTTGGTTACTGTGTCTGGCATATCGAATACTCTCGGTAGCTTGCCGGGCTCTCCGAGAGGGGCGGAGGAATCGAACTCGGGTCGGCCATGTTGGCCGCTTGTAAGGCGAACGCCCTACCGCTGTGCTATCCAGCACAGCGGTAGGGCGTTCGCCTTACAAGCGGCCAACATGGCCGACCCGAGTTCGATTCCTCCGCCCCTCTCGGAGAGCCCGGCAAGCTACCGAGAGTATCCGATATGCCAGACACAGTAACAACAAAGTCTCCAATGGAGACGTTACTGGGCCCGCTCGAGCAAATCGACGATCAACGGGAGGGCCTTTACCTTTACCTTTACCTAGTGAGTTGGTTAAAAAGACTGTCAAGAACTACCAAGGACATTAGATTTTGCCTTCATTATATTAGATTTACTTTGCCACTGTGTATGGGTGTTTGCTGATCACACAAGTCACTGGAGTTAGAATTTGAAGCTAAGAACAGCCAAAACCTTGCCTACAAGATGTGCAGAAATACAAGAGACCCTGGGGAATTGTTTCCTGGTAACGGCAGTGTATGCAGTGTATGCCTATGACAGAGTGGAATATCTCTCTCTCTCTCTCTCTCTCACACACACACACACACACACACACACACACACACACACACTTTCCACCCCACCAAATATATTGAAACAAACATTGAAATCTATTGAAAGAAGATAGGTATGAACTGGATTGCCGTCACACCACCCAGCTCTAGCCTGGAGCGGATAGGTTAAATTTCTCATAGGAATGAACTTGAAGATAAATCAATTCATGGGAAAGAAAATAGGATAAATGAAACAAAGCATATTTCCCCCTCTTTTTACAGGCACATATTATATATTTTGTAACTCAAAGGAAAGAATAAAACTGGATTTTTTTAAAGACATTTATTCAGCATCATGATCAGACTATTACATTTAGCAATCAATAGCATTGGTGCAAAGAAAAAAATCTACATTATAACCCTTTGTTGGAATGCATTACACTTTCCACAGAACAGAAACTGAAATAACCTGTTATACAATTAGTCACAGAGACAGTCCTTGACTGTTTGCCCATACATGAGTATTGTCTAGAACACTTCTTCCTATAGCAGCGAGGCCCTGTCACCACTGTGCTTGGCTGAGCTCACAGATCTTCTGTCACCTGGAGCTTCCCTTTCATGTCTCTGGCTCTCCTCTCCTGCCAAGCTTTGTTTCCTGGCAATTAAAACCTTCTGCCACTGTCATAGCCACTGCTACTGCTGGGACACCACAGTCACCTTGGTTTTGTGGTTTAGCGAAGTATTGGGGCCAGAGGGGCCTGAGCTTCGGCCTCCAAAATTTCCTCCCTTCATGGGTCCAAAATTTGAAGACTGATTGTTGTAGTTGCCAAAATCAATGTAACTTCCACCACCTCCAAAATTGCCGCCATCCAGCTCAGAGAAGGAGCACCAAATAAAGGGTGTTGGAAGGATCCTCTCAGGATGGGAGAAGCATGTGGAAAGTAGACTATAGACTGAACATGATTGCCACTCAATGCTTCTTTTGAAAACCACAGCACCCCAAAGGAGAGAGAGAACACAAGGGAATGCCCTGCCACAGACACAGGGTGGGATGAGGGGGGTAGGGAGGGTGGGAGGGATACTGGGATTAGTGGTGGTGGAGAATGGGCACTGGTGGAGGGATGGGTACTCGATCATTGTATAACTGAAAAACAAGCACAAAAATTTGTAAGTCTACAACTGTACCTCATGGTGTTTCACTAATAAAAATTAAAAAAAAAGAAAAAAAAGAAAAAATGAAAAACAAAACAAAACAAACAAAAAAACCAAAAACAAAATGCCGCCATCATTGCCAAATCCATGATAACCATCCTCACGGCCACCATATCCACCACCACCTTGGTTGCCACCAGATCCACCTCATCCACGAAGTTTCCTCCTCAACCAAAGTTGTCATTCCCACCAAAACCACTGCCACGACCACCACCAAAGTTTCCAGAGCCACTTTGACCTCTTGGGCTGGATGAAGCACTGGCCATCTCTTGCTTAGGTGGGGCTTTCCTTACTTCACAGTTGTGGCCGTTGACAGTATGGTACTAATGAATGACAATCTTGCCCACCGAATCATGGTCATCGAATGTCCCAAAAGCAAAGCCTCTCTTCTTGCCACAAACTTGGTCAGTCATGATTTCAATCCCGTCGATTTCTCCATACTATTCAGAATAATCTCTCAGGTGATGTGCTTCCATGTCTTCTTTAATGCCACTGACAAAAATCTTTTTTTTTCTTTATGATTTTTTTGTACATTTTATTTTCATAAAGTAGTTCACAATAGTTCATTACAGATAATATTCAAACACCCACCAAACCAGTGAGCATCTTTCCACCACAATAAGAGGGAAGTGTGTGAAGGTTGTTATCTTTAATTCTGGGGCCATTTAAAGCCCACATATAGAAGAATACAAGCCAGTATGTTAAAGCCAAACACATGTCTGCGACTTTGGGTCCATCACTGGGGTGGAATGTAAGAAGTTGCTCCAGTAAATAACTGTATTGCTCTCTTCCGGGAGCTTTATTTTATAATCTCTGGATCTTGGCCGATGATGAGATTACATGGCTCCAGGGGCAGTTTGTGGGTGTGACTGCCTAGCTACTGGAACACTGGGGAGCTGAGTGGAAGAGGCCCAGTTCTGATCCTACCAGGTTTGGAGATCTTAGCCACATACCTGGGCCCGCATACCTGGGTTTCTCTGTCGGTTCCTTCATGGGTGAGGTGGGTGAGGTTCCTCTGACCGTGTGGCCTTGAGCATGGCTGTGGCTGGGTTCTGGAGGTTTCTGGCTGCCGGGTTTCTGCTTAGGGAGGGGAGGGAAACTCAACCCACCCCTCTTTGAGGGGCCCTGGTGAAGATAGACTGGTGTGGGGTCGGAGATTCTGCCGACAAAAATCTTTTACAGTTAAGTGGGCACCAGGTCTTTGAGAATCTTCTCTCGAGAGAGCCCTCTTTGGTTGCACAGCTCTTCCATCCACCTTGTGTGGCCTTGCATTGGTGGCTGTGGCCACCTCCTCCATGGTGGCCTAGGTCACAAACCCAGAGCCTCCGGAGCGCTTGGTGTTGGGATCCCGCATTTCCACGCAGTCCGTGCGTTGCCCCATTGCCCACATGGCTTCTCGGGCTTTTATAGGTTGTCTCAAAGCTCAATCCTCCAATGAGGAGCTTCTGCAGCTACTCAGACTCTTTGGGGGACTTGGACTTGGACATGACGGCTGTTGAGAAGGATGATGCTTACTTGGCCACGTCCGCCAGGAGAAAGGAGCAGCTGAACGAAGGTATCTAAGACTGGATTCTTAAAAGTAGTTGGAAAACTCTTAACGTAGATACAATCCGAGAGTTTATAGTTCAGTTCTAGAGCACTGGGGCCTGAGAACTAGCACACGCCTTACACCTCACCAACCCGGGTTCAACCTCAGTACACTATAGTGTACTGAGTGTATCTGAGCATGTCAGGAGTGATCTGTGAACAATTAAAGTTAAATAATTTTCAAACCATATTAGAATTTCAGGTCTATAAATTAACCCAGGTTCTACATCACATGTAATTTTGATGTTTCTTCAGTCTCCTCTAATCTGGAACTCTAATATTTTGTTTTCCATGACCTTGGTATTTTGAAAAATCCTTTTGTTTGAGTTGGTTTGATGTTTTCTTATTATTATTTTACTAAGGAAGTGATATAATGCCCTTCTCAGGGTACATGATCTCAATGTTTTATAATTAGTGATATTAAGTTTGATCATTTGGTTAAAGTAGGGATGTCACTCTAAATTTAAGATTTTTCTCTTTTGGGGGACCAGAGCAATAGCACAGCTAATAGGACATTTGTTTTCAATGCAGCCAAACTGGACTATCCTCAGCATCCTATAGGATTTCCTGGGCCCTTCCAGAAATGATCCCTGAACACAGATTGAGGAGTAAGCCCTGTGATTTTTAGCCTGGTGTGTCCCAAAAACCAAAGAAAGTCCCCCCCTTCTTTTTTGTTTTTGTTTTTGGCCATACCAGGCATACTAATTATAAATACATAAATATGCACACATATATGTATGCTGCCTAATATATATTGTCTCTGTCCCATCTTTATCTAGTTTTATTTTTATCTCTTAGTGATTCTGTTTTTCTGGAGAACACAGACTACTAATACACAAATGATAGTGAAAAATATTTTTTTCAGAATTGCTTAGGCTAATGTTTTTCTGCTTTGCTCCCTTTCTTGCAGTTAAGTCTTTCTTTTTGTCACTGTCCACTTCCCCCCACTCCCTTTTATTGATTCACTGTGAGATACAGTTATAAAGCTTTCACATTTGAGTTTCGGTCAAGCCATGCCATGCCATCAATCACCCATCCCTCCACCAGTGCACATTTTCTCCCACCAAAATCCCCAGTATCCCCCTCCATTCCAACCCTTCCCCTGCCTGTGAGGCAGACAATTTTCACAATACTCTCTCTCTACTATGATTACATTCAATATTTTGACACCAGTCCCACCACCACTCAAACCTGCCGATAAGGCAATGTAGCCATAGAGGAGCTTAATAAATAGCTGGGGCCTGTTTGTGGGCGTCATCTCAGAGTCCCATGGTGTGGGGAGGGAGAAGGAGAAGGGCCTTCATCTCACCTGAAGTCGAATTAGATGACCTCCCCTGGTCTAAGTGGAACACGATTCTGGTCTTGTTCTGCCTCCTGATTTCATCTCCTCTCCAGAGTAATTCCTGAGTGAAGAACCATAAGTGACCCCTGAACAGTGCTGGCTGTCACCCCCCAAACAAACAAAAATAACAAACCAAAAAATGAAATCAGATAAAATGTGCACAGAACCCTCCCGGACTTTTCATCTCACCTTAAGCCGAATTAGAAGGCCTATTGCAGGCCAATCAGAATGCCCTCTTAGCTGTTCCTTCAACATCACCCTTTATTCCTTCCCATCCCACACACGTTCCTGCCTGGTACCTTTGCACTTGCTCTTCCCTCTGCCTGAAGTTATCCCTCAGATAACATGGGGGAGGCCCTCACTTCTTTCAGCGTTCTGACCAAAAGCCATTTTTATATATTTATTTTTTTTCTTTGTTACTAGGATATAAGTGCCATTGGTGTTTTGATTTGTTCATTATCATATTCCCTGACCTAGAACTGTGCCAAGAACTTAGTAAGAAAAATACATATTCATATCAGAATATGAATGTGTATTTGTTGGATTAATCTGCTGCATATTTATTCTTTAATATGCAACATTGGGGCATTCTTTGTGGTGGCTGGGGGCCCCAGGGCTGTATTCAGCAGTGCTGGCAGATAGGTCATATGGTCCTAGAAATTGAATTCAAGGCCACACACATACTGTTATATACTCTATCACTTCAGCTATCTC
The DNA here is from genome assembly GCF_029834395.1 of Sorex fumeus. NCBI lineage: Eukaryota > Metazoa > Chordata > Mammalia > Eulipotyphla > Soricidae > Sorex > Sorex fumeus. Next base: position 13,797,515 of record NW_026606093.1, on the reverse strand, counting down.
CCTGATCTTCTCATTCATACTTCTTTAAGAAAATATATTCAATATTTTAAATGTCAATGTTAAGTGTCAACTACTAACAAACGCCAGCATAAGGACCAGCAATCTGGATTCCTGCCTCAAATGCATATTACATATGCATATTACAGTAACTTTGCAAATATACTATATGTCTTACTCATCAAATTGTTTTCTTTCAATATACTCCTTCACACTTCTCCTAATAGCTGTTTGTTCTTATATCAAGGAAACATATTTTTTTCTCTAAATTCTCCATAAATATATGTATTATTTTATAATAATTAAGAATCAAAAACTATTATAACAATAAATGCATAGAATTATTGTGATACTTTTCTTCACTTCTCATTCTCTTAAGGATTGTTCACACTTACAGGCTCCAAAAGTCACCAATCGAAGCATCCATCAGAGAAAAAATATTGTGAAGCATATGTGCATATATAGGTAGGCCATCTGCTATTTTGTTAAGTTAGCCCATAAAAAAGGCAACCATCCCAAATCATTGCACAGGGAAAAACAGAGAAAGAAAACATTAACAGCAGAAAGAAAATGATACAACTATTGTCATATCTCTAAGGGAACTTAACAAAGAGGGAGAAAAGGGCAAAGGAAAAGGAATTGAACTCTAATAGGGGATATAGTTGTCAAAGTCTTTTCTTACATGAAGGAAGAGTGTGGAGAGCACTGAAGAAGGCATAAGATAAGTGAGATGTATTGTCAGTACTACATCAGTTTTTAGAAACTAGATGGAAAATACTAAATTATAGAAGCAGTTGAGTAACCTAAACTGAGAAATAATGGCTAGAATGTTGTTTCCACCAGTTGAGAGCATAGATTTATTTCTGTAAATTGAAAAATCTGGGGCTAGCCAAAGAGGATATTCCCTTTGGGGGAAGGGTTGGCATACCCAGCAGAGGTGCTATGTTTGTCTTTGTGGTAAGAAGTGATGCCCTGGTAGTGCTCAGGGTACCATAGGCTATGCTGGGGATCAGATCTGAATTAGCTGCTTGCAAGGCAACACCTTTCTTCCTGTACCATCTCTCTGACCCAGGGGTATCTTACCTTAATAGTATCAGTCAGCTGAGTTTCACAGGGAAGGTTCTCAGTTATCAATGGAATGTTATCCAATCTGTGTGGATAATAGAAAAATGAGATATGGAGAAGGGAAAAAATTGAAAAAAAACACAAAGCATTCATTTTGTTAACATTCATCACCACTTCATGGAACAAAAGAAATATTTTTAAGGGTGACACCTGATAAAAACTAGGATCCCTCTGGTGACAGGAACATGTCAGAGATTTAAGGACAAGCATTGAATGAGTCTGGCCAGAGGGGTAAACATATATGAATTACTGATGAATAAATTTCTGAAATATATAGCAAGGCACTGCCCTCTTAAAACAGATTTCCCTCTGTGAAGTATATCTGGATAAAAGGCTAAAAAATAAGCGAGAAAATAGAGCTTACTCCACCATCACACAAAACTTGAGCTCGTTTTTTTTACCCTCCAAAATACATTAGTGACCTTTGGAATCCCTGTGAAGATAAGAAGTGTCAGAAGTGTGAAGAATAGTCTCAGAGGACTTGTCTACATATAAACTTGATGGAGTAGACACATTTGATTGCCTACATAATAGCAATCTCTTAGATACTCTAGTAGGCCCTTAATTTTTTTTTATGTCCAAACTTTTCCAGGAGATCATGGATCTTTGGGGATATTGACTGCATTCATAATTCTGGGTGTTGAAGTTTGACTATACTAACACAATGAAGAAAAGTCACTCTGCCATACTTGACTTAGGAGAAAACAGTTTTGGCCAGAGGAACACAAGAAAAGTTGACAGGAGAGGGTGACTTCTGGGAAAATTTTCTTAGTCTTTTTTTTTAATTGGGGCACAAAGAAAATACCCCCTTTTCAATGTGCTGATATAATGAAATATAATTATATGAGGCCCACACTTGCTGCTAGATATTTTTTCACCTTTTTGGTATTTGGGATTAAACCCAGCAACTCATATATCACTGTCACCGTCCTCCCGTTGTTCATCGATTTTCTCAAGCGGGCCAAAGTCTCCGTTGCGAGACTTTGTTGCTACTGTGTTTGGCATATCGAATACATCACAGGTAGCTTGCCAGGCTTTGCCGTGCAGGCGAGATACTCTTGGTAGCTTGCCAGGCTCTCCGAGAGTGGTGGAGGAATCGAACTCAGGTAAGCCATGTTGGTTGCATGCAAGGCAAACGCCCTACCCACTGTGCTATCACTCCAGTCCAACTCATATATAGAGAATCACTATTCAACTCTGAGGCAAGTTAACAATGAGCTCAAATGGAAGAATCAAAGAACATGGGTTCTCGATGGATTGTCAAGGTACTGAACTGAACATTCCTGGCGTATATGATCTTGGTTCTTATTATGTGAGCTAATAAATTCATGAGTGATATCAGTCATTCTGAGTTTGAGAAAGAACGAGGATTGAACTTGGCTCCTCAACCCATCAAGAAGTCCAACCTGTAAATTCCTTAGAGAGTATTTTTCTTTGAAGCAAAATACTCAATACCACCTTGCTCTCCCCACCACCACCCAGCTTACAAATCCTTCCTTAAGGAAACTTTGCATGGAAACTTCTGTAAAATTGCAATTTATAATTTGTATATCACATATCTTAAAAAAGATAATGGGAAGTTTGTGCCTGATGGTTTATGGTCTTGGTTTTTTGAGTCTTTGTCTTTACTGCCTTTATAATGTCTTTGAAATCATTCTTTGTCCTTTCACTACAATAAACCATCACCAGGTATACATGGCTTTATTGAATTCTGAAGTCCTTCAAGGGAATCAGTGATTCCATTCAATAAGAGAGGTCTTGGAGATTCCTAACACCTCTGTTACCTAAAAACCTAAAATTTCTGTTGGTAGCTTGCTTATTTATTTATTTAGTGAAACATATGAGGTACAGTTGTAGACTTACAAACTTTCGTGCTTTGTTTCACTTATCCAATAAACAAGTACCCATCCCTCCACCAGTGCCCATTCTCCACCACCAATGCAACCAGTAACTCTCCCCACCCCATTCCACCTCTGTGGCAGGGCATTCCCTTTTGCTCCCTCTTTCTTTTAGGGTGTTGTGGTTTGCAATAGAGGTATTGAGTGGCCATCATTTTTGGTCTATAGTCTATTTTCAGCAAGCATTTCACATCCCGAGCGAGTCCTCCAAACACCCTTTCCTTGGTGTTCCCTTCTCTATCTGAGCTGCCTTTTCCCCCTGCATGTGCTGCCGGTTTCCAAGCCGTGGAGCAGTCTTCCTGGTACTTATCTTAACTATTCTGTTACTTTATATTCCCCAGATGAGTGCAGTCTTTCTGTGTCTGTCCCTCTCTTTCTGACTCATTTCACTTAGCATGATACTTTCCATACTTTTTATCTTTTCTAACAGGTGCATAGTATTCTATTGTGTAGATGTACCAAAGTTTCTTTAAGCAGTCATCTGTTCTTGGGCACTTGGGTTTTTTTCCAGATTTTGGCTATTGTGAACAGTGCAGCAGTGAACATACAAGTGCAGATGCCATTTCGACTATACTTCTTTGCCTCTCCAGGATATATTCCCAGGAGTGGTATTCCTGGGTAAAATCAGAGCTCAATTTCTAATTTTTTGAAAATCATCCATACTGTTTTCCAAAAGGGCTGAACCAGTCGGCATTCCCACTAGCAGTGAAGGAGGGTCCCTTTCTCCCCACATCCGTGCCAACACCGGTTGCTTTTGTTCTTTTGGCTGTGGGCCAGTCTCTCTGGTGTGAGATGATATCTCATTGTTGTTTTGATCTACATCTCCCTGATGATTAGTGAGGTAGAGCATTTTCTCATGTGCTTTTTAGCCATTTGGATTTCTTCTTTGGCCAAGTTTCTGTTCATTTCATCACCCCATTTTTTGATGGGGTTGGATGTTTTCTTTCTGTGGAGTTCAACCAGTGCTTTGTATATCCTTGATATCAACCCCTTATCAGATGGTTATTGGGTGAATATTATTTCTCATTCTGTTTATTATCTTTGTATTTTGGTCAGTGTATCTTTTGCAGTGCAGAAGTTTCTTAGTTTAATATTTGTTTACCTCTGTTTCCATTTGGTTGGTCAGTGGCATGTCATCTTTGAAGATATCGTTAGCCTCAATATAGTGGAGGGTTTTGCTGAACTTGTCTTCAATGTACCTCATTGGATTCTGTTCTGATGTTGAGGTCTTTAATCCATTTTGATCTGACTTTTGTGCATGGTGTTAAGTTGAGGTCTAAGCCCATTTTTTTGCATGTGGTTTTCCAGTTATGCCAGCACCATTTGTTAAAGAGGCTTTCCTTGCTCCACTTCACATTTTTTTTGAAGTGGTAAGTATTCTTTATTCAATGTTATACATACATCACATTAAAATACTTTTCAGTAAGTGAAAGGCAACATTTTTAGATACAGAGAATTTTTAATTAAATCAGCATAATTAAGAAAAAGATATAAGGTCACTGCCAACTAATCTTATCATGCCAAAAAACACAACCTAAGGAGACAGTGATACCCTCAATCTTTAGATATATTAATATACCCGGTTCTATAAATCTGAATAGAAAACTATACTCCCACAGGTATGAGATGGCCATCTCCATCCCTTGGAAAGGTGAATATGATGAATTAAGTTCAATCATATCTTTGGAAAGGGACAGTGATTGCACTTGATGACCTGGAATTATCATTACAATTCAAAAATCTGATCATACTCATTTAAAACACAAGCCAATCTTATTTAAATCAAGGCTGCCTAACAAAAATATGCTATTGGTCACTCCTGATCTGAATTCTGGTGAACTAGATGGATTTAAATATGGTACACATAAAAAAGTCATGAGATATTCGTTTTGTAATAAATAAGGTGGTGCCAACTTGAAGGATGGTGGATTGAGTTTCCCTCCCCACCCCGAGCAGAGCCTCGGCAGCTGAAGACCTCTGGTTCCAGCCACAACCATGCTTAAGACCACTCTCCACACATTCGGATGAGCCTCACGCATGAAGGAACCAGCAGAGCAACCCAGGTGTGTGGGACCCAGGGCGTAGATCTCCAAGCCTGCTTGGATTGGGACTGGGCTTCCTCCACCCGGACCCCCCATCTTCCAGTATGTAGGCATTACACCCACCAATTGCCCCTGGGGCCATGTAATCCCATCAGTGGCCAAGACCCAGAGACTATAAAACTCTGCTCCCAAAAAAGAACAGCGCAGAGTGTCCTGCCTCCATGCCTGGCTGTCCTCACCAGGACTCCTTGGAGGAGGGTGGGTTGAGTTTCCCTCCTCACTCCGAGCAGACATCTTATTATCTAGTTCTTATTCTAGAGAACCTGGCAGGTTACCAAAAGTATCCTGCCCACACAGCAGAGTCTGGCAAACTCCCTGTGGCGTATTCAATATGCTAAAAACCAGTAACGATGATGGGTCTCATTCTCCTGACCCTGAAAGAGCCCCCCTCAAATGGCACTTTTTAAAATCCCAGGGCCAGGAAGAAGGAGACGTTACTGGGGCCTGCTCAAGGCAATCGATGAACAATAGGATGACAGTGATACAGTGATACAACTATACTCATTAATAGCTTTTTTGAGATAAGCTATCAACTCTGCCTGCTTGGTCTTCTTAATGTCAGCAAAGATAATATTTGTTCCAGGGATGTAATACTTGGGATTCTCCAAATACTCCATCGGCGTGTTCTCATTCCAGGTGATGCCTTTGTTCTTGTTGACATCAGTGTAAGAGAATCCGGTGGCCTGACCCGTCTTTTGCCCAAACAGACCATGGAGATTGGGCCTCATCTTGTTCTTGCCTTCCTCCTCCACGGTATGGCACTGAGCGAACTTCTGGACAAAAATCTCTTTGCTGTTCTCAATATCACCCATCTTAGAATCTTGCCTTCGTCTTATGTGACATGGAGAGTTTGCTTTGTGAGTCCGATGTCCCATTCTTTAAGTCCAAGGACACCTCCACTTCACATTTCTTGCTCCCTTATTAAAGATTAGATGCTCATACATTTGGGGTTATGTGTAGGGATATTCTACTCTGTTCCATTGGCCTGTGGCTCTGCCTTTGTTCCAGTCCCATGCTGTTTTAGTTGTTATTGCTTTGTAATAGAGTTTCAGGTTGGGGAGGGTGATGCCTCCCATCATCTTTTTCCCAAGAACTGGTTTAGCTATTTGTAAGCATTTGTTGTTCCAAACGAATTTTAGGAGTGTTTGATGCATTTTTTTGAAGAATTTCATAGCTATTCTTTGTTGGAAGCTTCTTTATTCATTCTAGGGTCCATGCTATACTGGATCAATTGTCTACTGGAAATAGCACTGGTACCTGGAAGATGTGGATTCACAGTTGATTCCTTATAGTTGTGATTTTATGTGGGGTTATGAGGAAGTCACAGAGTTCTGATCTGTGCCCTTGTTAAATGGGACCATATATACTCTGTCTAAAAACCTCAAAAAACATACTTATCTAAGCTTAGCTTACATAATCATTTATTCATCAATTCAGAAAATATTTACTATGCTTCTGTTGTAATGTGTGATTCATAGCTGACTTATAATGCTACTAACTGCAAAGCCACAGCCCCCTGATTTTCATGAAGCTCCTTTCTTTTTTTTCTTGCTGTAAATGACCTTGTCCAATTTCTCTTTATGTAACCACGGTTGTAACTCCTTGTCTTATGATGTCATTGTGTACTTGAACCCCAACGTCACTGGTGTACTTGATTCCATATTGTAACTCCAATGACTGTACTTCCTGTCTCATACTAGATAAGAAGTTACATGAGCTGTAGCAGATGCTCTGTAAAAGTGCCTTTGAAACCCCTGATCCCTGGCCGACGGCTCCAGACACGTGCCTAGCTTCTGTCCCAGATCTGGCCAGCTGGTGTAAATAAAGACCTCCTTGTTTTCCTGCCAAATCTTTGTCTCTGTGTGCTTGATTAAGGAAACACCCTTTATAACATTATATTCTCAACACTATTCCAGGTACTAGATAACCGAGGAGTACAGAAAGAGGAAGAAAGTTATAATCTGTTCAGGAAAACAGGTAATGCATTGCTTTAAAAAATAGGATTGGGTTTCAGTCAATGTCCCAACACCCAATCCTTCACTAGCGTACACTTCCCACCACCAATGCCTGTTTCCCTGCCCCCATCCCCATCATAAACAACTTTGTAGCTGTATATTTCATGGCGATTCAATCAGAATAAAATAAAATAAAATAAAAAGTATGATCTCTTGGGGGTGGGATGGGCGGTGGAGGGGAAATAAGAAAGGAAAATAAAACAGAAGGAGCCAGGGACAGTTGAGAAACATTATCCCAAAGGCACATGGTGATGTAGTCTGTTAGGAATTCTCCAGATGCAAAAGCATCTGTTCATTCAAGATCCTAGCCAGGTGGAAGGAAAACTAATGAATGCAGAATGTTGAGCAAGGGTTTCCTCTGAATTTGAAAAGGAAGCATAGTTCTTAACCTAGGCTTATGGTAAGGGGAGTGCAGAAAAACACTTTGATGGCAGAATCACTTTCACTGGATCAGTGATTGTTATTAAGATAATGGTGAAATCTGGATTGAATCCATACAAACCATTCAGTGCTTAATGAACTATGGTAGAGTTAACACTATCTAGTTAATGTAGTTGCTGACAGTAGCTTAGAGCTGACTTGAAATCCAGGAACACAGGATTTCTCAGGAAAATGACAGGTTAAAAGTGAAAGATAGTCTACTGAATGTTGGAAAGACAAAAATGATAACGCAAAATAAGATCAACTCAAACTACTCATATCATAATGATATGGCCTTTCCTGTTGTGATTGGTGCAATTACTAAGCTCATTATCATCTTCTCTCTGGAATAGTAGCCTAGAATTCTACACTGGGTGAAGCCTAGAATGAAGACTGCTTCTCAGGTTATGGGAGCCCTTCTTTGGCAATTTCAGTGGAATGGGCCATTTGCACTTCAATAAGACCCCCTTCAGTGATAAGATCCAAGATTTCTGAATAAGGATTCAAATCTCTTAGGTTCAATATCATGTTCAAGGTAGATTTAATGACTCTGTGAAACTTGTCATTTTAAGTCTTTACTCAAATTCTTTTTTTGCAAGACAAAGAAACTTTCCCTAAGTGAGGAGAAATTGCAATAGATATTTTAGAAATATTTCTTCTAGAGACCATTTTGCTGGGGCCTCCCTGGCAATGCTGGCAGACCAGTGGTCGCTCTCGGTGGTAATCTATCAGGCAGTGTGGACATTACTATCTGGTTCTCAGGGCCCTGGTACTCAGGTGACACCAGAACTATACCTCTAGGTGCTGGAGGGCAGGGGGCATGTGGGAGAGGCAGGAAACAGGCCAGCAAGCAAGTAGGTGGGTGGGGGAGGGCATGACAAGGAGTTTCTGAAGCCAGAAATTACTCTGCCTCCTTTGGGAGATGCTTCTCCAGGGGAAAAAGACCTGATTCTAAATGACATGTCAGAAAGGCTGAACCCCACTGTAGAGATTATTCAGCTGGAAGAAAGGCCTAATAAATGCATAAGGTAAGACCATCAAAAATTCAAGCACTGTAGCACTGTCCTCCTGTGGTTCATCGATTTGCTCGAGCGGGCCCAGTAGTGTCTCCATTGTGAGACTTGTAGTTGTTGTGTTTGGCATATCAAATATGTCATGGGGAGCTTGCCAGGTTTTGCCATGTGGGTGAGATAGTGTAGCTTGCTGGGCTCTCGTGAGGGGTGGAGGAATCGAACCAGGGAGCCGGCTCAGCTGCGTGCAAGACAAATGCCCTACTTGCTGGGCTATATAAATGGATGGACATGGAGAGTATCATGCTGAGTGAAGTGAGACAGAGGGATAGGGATAGACTGTACTCATTTGTGGGATATAAAAAAAAGCATAGTATGGGACTAATACCTAAGGACTACTACCTAACGATACCTCATTTCTACTAATGAAGACCAGAAGGATTGGTCTATGGTTGGAAGTTTCCCACAAGTTGTGGGTGGAGGGGATGTGAGGAGGCAGTTAGGACAGAGAAGGGACCACTATTACAATGACAGTTGGAAATGATCACCCTGAACAAGAACCGAATGCTGAAAAGAGGTAACGAGATATACCTGATAACATTTAAGTATCTATATTTCAAACCATAATGCACAAAAGGAAAGAGAGAGTGAGAGCAAGAGATAGAGAGAAAAGTGCAGTCGAGGCAGGCTGGGGTGAGGGTGGGGTGGATGACAAGAGAGGAACTGGACATTGGTGGTGGGAAATGTGCACTGGTGAAGGGACAGATATTGGAACATTGTATGACTGAAATCCAATCATCAGCAACTTTGTAACTCTGTATCTTATGGTAATTCAATTAAAAGAAAAAGTTCAAAGTCCCTTCCTCTCACAGCACCATTGTTAAGACTTTTTATCTGCACAGACAGATCTCACCAACACAGCTTGAAACAACCCATCTGGAACGTTTCCCCCAAAGTCATTTGGGGCTTTCTTATCTCTCTGAAGATGCCTTCTCTCTGAGATATGTTTCTTTTTTCTCATCCTTTTAAAGTAAAATTTCTTTACTTGATTCTTTGTCTTCTGACATTTCTTTCTACAAAGATAAACAGACAGTGGAGAGGTAGGCAGAGATAGAGATTGACTTTTCCTATCTCCTTCAGTGTATAACTTTGCCTCAGTGTAAGAGCTGTGCCTTCCTCAAGTGAGGCAAAGGTGCAACTTGATAGCGGTGTTGTTTGGGCTGGCAGGACTTTATGTTCATGTATTGTGGATACCTCTCTGCACCCTTTCTCTAACCTGTGGGTCCCTTCTCACCCCATCAGCAACATAATGATGTTTTGTGGAGCTATCCCTGCTGTCCTCAGGTCATTCTTCAAGGATTCACCTTATATAGTATAAATATTTTATTTTTTATCAAATAAATTCTTCTTGCCAATTGCTCTAAATTTGTTGGTGATTCCGATTTAATCACTTCTGTATTTGAATATATATCATGATCATGATCATCCTGTTGTTCGTCAATTGCCTAGAGCAGGCACCAGTAACGTCTCCTTCGCCCTAGCCCTGAGATTTTAAAAAGTGCCACATTCAATGCTCTTTCAGAGTTAGGAGAATGAGACCTATCATCGTTCCTGGTATTTGGCAAATTGGGTACACCATGGGGAGTTTGCCAGAGTCTGCCGTGTGGGCAGGTTACATTCTGTAGCCTGCCAGGTTGTCCAAAGTAAGAATGAGACAATAAGATAATAAGATAATGAGATAAGATAATAAGCACGGCACTTCCGGGAGCTGGGAGTTGGTGGGTGTGACCCCTGCCTACAGGAAGATGGAGGATCTGGGTGGAGGATGCTCAGCCCCGATCCGAGCAGGCTTGGAAATCTCAGCCCCAGGACCCACATGCCTTTGTTCCTCTGCCAGTACTTTCATGCGTGTGGAGAGTGGTCTGAATATATATATATATACATACATATATATGTACACATATATACATATATAGAAAACATGATAAACTAAGAAACTAAAATGTATATATTGAATCAAAATGTCATCATTTATTTATATTTTGGTTTGGGCGCCACACCCAGCAATGCTCAGGACTTACTCCTGGCTCTGTGCTCAGGGATCACTCCTGGTGAGCTTGGGGATAATATGAGGTGCTGGAGATTGAATGTGGGTTGGTTGTGTGCAAGGCGAGCACCCTACCTGCTGTACGATCTCTCCAGTCTTTCAAAATGTCATTATTTAAATATGAAGAAAAAAATAAAAATGAGGCTTTGTTTACACCCATCGCATGGGAATTTTTTACATTATATTTGGGACTCAATAACTTTTACAACTTGGCCAACAATGAGAAAAATCAAGGAGTCATTGCTGAATGTAGTCTACATATATGTATTTTCTAACAACGGAATTAATAATATGATGTGGTTTGTAAAATGTTTTGCCATGAGTTCTTTTAACTCACAATTTATTTATGCAGAAAAGTTATTTTTATTTTATAGAGGAAACAAACCCAGAGGTCTGCTACATTGTTCTTCTGTTTGCTTTGTTTGCTTTGGACTACACTAGCGGCACTTATAGTTTACTCCTGGCTCAGTGCTCAGGCTCCACTCCTGGCAGGGCCTGGGAACCTTATGTAGTGACAGGGATGAAACCTACTTGGCCATGTGCAAGCCCAATGTCTTATTCCCTGTACTATCTCATTGGCCTCTATTATCCAATATTATTTGGCCAGGAAGTGACTTAGACCAGCCAAGAACTCAAGTCTCTAGATCTTAATTGTGGTGGCTTATCTACAGCCTTCTTCTCCTGCTGCATAGTGCCTCTTTTCCTGGAGTAAGTTATTATTATTTTAACTGAAGGAGTCACTTACTACTAATTTTACTCAGGGTAAAATTCCCAAAACGGAACTCAACATTTCAGAAGCACGTCGTTTAAAATGAAGAAGATAAAGGATTTTGAAAGACGATAAAAACCTACATGAAAAAGTCAGCCTTTTGGACTGGAGTCTGGCTTAGCCAGTAGAGCACTGCCTTGCATGTGAGAGGTCAGGGTTTTACTCTTGGCAACACCAAAACAAAACAGCAAGAGTCAGTTCTTTGAAGTTCAGTGTGCAAGTTTTATGTAGATTATAAAAGCATTAATATTTGGTCGCTTTCTCAACTGTGATGGATTATATTTTCCTTGGATACTGACGTCTTACCGCTTTACCTGTCTGTGAAATCACAAAATAAATAAGTGAGGGACACCGCAGGCTCTCCTCTCTGTCATGTGCTTTCTGTGGCGGTGAGCTGCTTCCCCATCCCTGCCTGCAGCCCACCGCCAACAGATGCATGAAGGAGGGAACAAGGCCGCCAGGCTGGCTGGTGCTCAGTTGCCGTTTATTCCATTCTCCCCACACCTGTTCCAGTCTCACAAGGCCCCTCATTCCTATCTCCTCCTGTCTCCCAAGCTAATCTCTCTGCTCTCTTCTCGCACCTTGGTCTAGCCCTCCACCTCTCAAGGTTAAGAAAGCAACTACCCCCAGGTAAAGTAGCACAATCAACATATGAGCCCTTTCTTCTGAGGGAAGCTCTTCTAAGATAAGACAAAGATCTCCTGCAGTCAGAAGACCTGTTCAAGGGTCCATCTTGGGGTGCGTTTCTTCTTTCCTTACTCCAACAACCATTAAACATTTAAACGTTCTTTTTAATTCTACTTCTGAACACAGATCATAGAGAGAAATATATATATATAAGTCCATATATATATGGACTGGAGCGATAGCACAGCGGTAGGGCATTTGCCTTGCACGCAGCCAATATGGCCGACCCGAGTTCGATTCCTCCGCCCCTCTCGGAGAGCCCAGCAAGCTACCACCAAGAGTATCTTGCCCGCACGACAGAGCCTGGCAAGCTCCCCATGACGTATTCCAAACACAGTAACAAGTGTCACAATGGAGATGTTACTGGGCCTGCTTGAGCAAATCAATATATATATATATCTCGGAGTGACCGTTGAGCTACCGAGAGTATCCTGCCAGCACGGGCAGAGCCTGGCAAGCTCCCCATGACTTATTCAATATGCCAAAACCAGCAACTATAACGGTCTCGTTCCCCTGACCCTTAAAGAGCCTCCAATCATTGAGAAAGATGAGTAAGGAGAGGCTGCTAAAATCTCAGGGCTGGGATGAATAGAGACATTACTGGCACCCCTTGGGTAAATTGACAAACAACGGGATGCCAGTGACAGTGATACAGTGAATACTAGTAGTCATTTTGTATGGACACAGTAAGAGATACATTAAGCTTATAGGGTGGCTTTCCTGGGGATATCTCGCGATAGATCCCAGACTACATGCTCAGGCCAGATGAGCCCTTCCTAGCCCTAAGCAGTGGCCTTGTCCAGATTGTGTCTCTTTTGATCATGACAGAATTTGTCCATGGCCGTGCTCTTAACTTATGGTTAAGTATTACGGTACTAGGCTTAGCCCGTTTCAATGCCAAGGTAGTTTATAGCTTGCCCTGGGTCCATCCAGTCTCCCGTCTGGACCCCGCTCTTGAAGTGCTAGGAACTAAGGGCAACTGAGGCTTAAGTTGAGAAAACAGATGCCCAGGAGTGATATTATTTGAAGTCAATTACCTCTCAAGGTACAAAAGCATAGCATTAACTGTCTTCCTGTGTCTATACAAAAAGGATATTGCTTTAAAGTAGCACTGTAGCACTGTCCTCCCATTGTTCATCGATTTTCTCGAGCGGGCACCAGTAACATCTCCATTGTGAGAGCTGTTGTTACTGTGTTTGGCATATTGAACATGTCATGGGTAGCTTGCCAGGCTTTGCCGTGCAGGCGAGATACTCTCAGTAGCTTGCCAGGCTCTTCCAGAGGGGCAGAGGAATTGAAGCTGGGTCGGCCGCGTGCAAGGCAAATACCCTACCTGCTGGGCTATTGCTCCAGCCCTTGCTTTAAAGTAAACTATACAAAAGGACAGAGGGAAAGAGAAAAGCAATATTTCACTTACAAATACAAATCCAGAGATTTCTGAGGAATTTGACTTTACAAGTCATAGGTACTGCTTAGGGGAAATAGGTGATTAACGGGTTGGGAAGAGGGCACAGAGAAGTTACAGATAAGCACAGAGGAATGGGAGTGCCTTAGGAGCACTGTGCATGGATGGAGTAACCCAATTAAACTAAGCGCCCTGCAGCCAGGGAGAAAGGACAAACCAATGTTATCCTACACCTGTTCTTTAAAGTAATAGTTATTTTATCATTTTCTATGTCATGGTTTCTAATGGGATCAGATCAAAATTATTTTATAAAGAGAATTAAATAATTTCATCTACTAAGAAGAAGGGAGCACAGTTTATTTTTACTGTCAGAAAATTTTGACAGATGGATTTGCCAGTTTTCCTGATTTACAAAGAGCTCATTAAAATAAATTTAAGGGTGAGCAAAAAACTAGAAAAATGGGTAAGAAATATAATCATTAATTTTTTATACTACACAGAAACAAATGAGTAAAACATAAATGCTTATAATAAAAAACATGAGCTTCCATAGAGTATGCCGTGATTTATTTTTGTTGTTTGATTTGGGACCCCACACAGTTGTGTTAAGGAATTACTTCTGGCTTAAAACCTGGAAGGTTATCCCAGAAGTGCTCAGGAGACCATACAATGCAGGGATTCAAACCTGTGGCCACTACATTTTAAGGATGTGCTGTAACCTTTTGAGCTATAATCCATGACATTATATTTTTATATCATTAAATTTCCCTAACTTCAATCTCAAGTTTTTTATTGACTTAATTCTAGTAATTTAATTTTAATTTGCTCGAGCGGGCCCAGTAACGTCTCCATTGGAGACTTTGTTGTTACTGTGTCTGGCATATCGAATACTCTCGGTAGCTTGCCGGGCTCTCCGAGAGGGGCGGAGGAATCGAACTCGGGTCGGCCATGTTGGCCGCTTGTAAGGCGAACGCCCTACCCGCTGTGCTATCGCTCCAGCCCTTTTAAGACTTAATTCCTGTTGTATGGTTTGGCCTCCAGGGAGAGACTAAACTGCTGATAGTCCTGCTTTTGTGACAGTTTTTCACATAAATCAATTCATCATTTACTTATAAAATACATGGATTTTGGTTAATGTTATTCTACTGTTCTGAGAGATTAATACACTTTCCTTGTATAAAGCTAATCAGGCTTATAAGTTTCAAATGTTAAGTCTTGCAGTGATGTAATTAATGACTTGTCATTGGGTAAACACAAAATCTAATGACTTAAGATGGGCATACTAAGAACCACAGAGATAGTACAGTGCTTGCTTTGCACTTGGCCAACCTGAGTTCAATTCATCTATAAATCATTATATAACTGTGGAAATAGACATCTGAGAACAGTTTTCCCAAAATATTCCAAGATTCTAATTAGTTAAATTTTTCTAAAAATACTTTGGGTAAAAGTCCTAAATTTCTCAGGAAAATATACACTTCCTAGTAATTAATACTTTTACTTAACATAATTTCTTAGAAGTAAAGGACAGCACGCCTTTCTCCCACCTTGTCATCTAAAGAAAATATTCCACAAGTAATGATAAAAGCAAAGCATAGGTGCCAAATGTGGAAACTGTGTTATAAAGTTATCATCGTAATTTTAAAGATTCTGGATGTACTTTTTGATCTTAGGATATAGTTTCCATTAAATTGAATATACTAAAACAAAAATGAGTCTCTAAGCTGTTGTTCCTTAAAGCTAATATGCTAATGATACCACCACAAAGCAATAACCCATTAATTTTCAACTGAGAGTGGGTTAGACACTTCAAAGGAAAGTTTAAATTTCAAAAGTGGGTGTAATGCACAAGTTGTACTTATATTATCCACCAGTTAATTGATAATCTATATTTTTGAGTTGGTGTTTACTTGGGCCACTGATGGCAGTGCTCAGGGACTACTCTGGTTCAGTGGTCAGGGGTCACTCCCATTGGTATTCAGGAGATCATGCAGTGCTTGGCATTGAACATGGACCTCCTGCATGCGAAGTGTGTGCTCCAGTTCTTTGGACCAACTCCCAGCCTCACATTTTAAAACTCTATCTTCTCTCTGACAATCACAAAATGCATCTAACATATATCTAGACATCCATAATAAAAGAGTAAAAAGCTTCATGGTAACATCATTAAACTGAAGCAAAGAGATGATAATATTCTTGAATTTGCTAGATTTGGTTAATAATCACCTCATTCCTCAAAATTATAGTTAAATTAAATGATGGCACCTGAAAATACAGTTGAGTACTACTTTTAAATTACAAGTTTCCATAACCTTGACCCTTTGCGTATACATCCAAATTAGAAACTAAATTTACAAACTCCTCATATAATGTCCTTGCAAGTTAAACATGATAGAAAGAGTAGACAAATAAAAATACCAGCTGCTTACTTTTTATTACTTAGAAAAACTAACAAGATGGTAGAGCTTATAAATCGTACCAATTTGTCATTTTTTTAAAATCTGATTTGTTAAATTTTTTAAAATCTGAAGAACCTGCCGTCAGTACTCATCAATACACTGGCTCGGCTCTTCACTCGCTACCTGTCTGAATGCAAGGTTCCATCTCAATGGAAAACCAGCAGGACCGTACTACTGTTCAAGAAGGGAGACATCCATGACATTGGCAACTATCGCCCGATCTGCCTATTGTCTGTCATCTACAAGTTGTTCACTCGAGTCATCCTGAATAGGATTGGCAGAACACTAGATGAAGGACAACCATGTGAGCAAGCAGGGTTCCGCAAAGGATTCAGCACCATCGACCATATCCACACGATAACCAAGCTCATTGAGGTTTCTCGGGAGTTCAAGATGCCGCTCTGCTTAACGTTCATTGATTTAAAGAAGGCCTTTGATTCTGTTGAGACGGAAGCGGTCATTGAAGCCCTAGCCAATCAGGGCATTCAAGCCCAATACATCAGGATCCTCCGTGAGCTGTATTGCGGATTCACTACCAGGATCTCACCATTCTACAAAGAAGTGATCGTTGATGTCAAGAGAGGGGTGCGGCAGGGTGATACCATTTCACCAAAACTCTTCAGTGCCACCCTCGAGAACATCATGTGACGATTGGAATGGGAAGGAATGGGAGTGAAGATAGATGGTCGGCAACTACACCACCTCCGCTTTGCTGATGACATTGTTTTAATAACACCAAACATCAGCCAAGCGGCACAAATGCTGGCCGACTTTGACCGTGAGTGTGGAAAGGTAGGACTACAGCTGAATCTTACGAAGACAATGTTTATGAGAAACAGCCTTGTTCCTGACGCCCCATTTGCTCTCAATGGAACGACCATCTCCGAATGCAACAGCTATGTGTACCTAGGTCGAGAGGTCAACATGACAAATGACCTGGCACCCGAGCTGCGCAGGAGGAAGAGAGCGGCTTGGAACGCCTTCAAGAACGTCGAAGAAATAGCTAAGAGGACGAAGAACCTCCGGCTCCGGGCACATCTCTTTGATTCCACTGTTCTTCCTGCATTAACATATGCCTCAGAGACCTGGGCCCTACGCAAACAAGATGAGAACGCCATTCAGGTCTCCCAAAGAAGAATAGAAAGAGCTATGCTTGGAATATCACGTTTCACTCAAATGAGAGAACGAATCCGGAGTTCTGACATCCGTCGACGATCAAGGATCAGGGACGCTGTCTCATTTGCCAAGGTGTCGAAAATCAGATGGGCTGGTCACGTAATGAGATTTAAAGACGACCGTTGGACTAGAGCTGTTACTGATTGGATTCCACGGGATGTCAAGAGACCGCGTGGCCGCCCACCTACCAGATGGTCAGACTTCTTTGTCAAGATCATGAACGATTGGTTTGAGGCCCTCCATGTTCCCGGAGCGAAGAGATGCCATTGGGCTACACTAGCACGCGACAGGGACAAATGGAGACGTTACTGGCGCCCGCTCGAGCAAATCGACGACTAACGGGAAGTTAAGTGATTAAGTGATTAAGTGATTTGTTATGTTTTAAGATAAAGATTCATTTGAGATTTAAAAAAAACCCATAAGCTTCCAGATTGGTGGATGCCCAAGGGCTAGGGAGATGGCAGATCAGATCCACACTCTTTCCATGTTTATGTTGCCTCTTCCGTCCTAGGTATTTCCGAATGACATAGTAAAAGTAAATAAAGAAGCCTACAATCCACATTGTCAGTAAAAATCAGATTTTAGGGTCCAGAGAGATAAAGAGACAGAGACAAAGAGACAGACACGACAAACACAGAGAGACAGAAAGAGGCAGAGAGAGCGAGAGAGAGCGAGAGAGAGAGAGAGAGAGAGCGAGAGAGAGAGAGAGAGAGAGAGACTGTATAGGGTTATAGGGTTAAGGAGTTTGCCTTACAACACAGGCTGTCCCAGTTTGATTCCTGCACCAACCACTAGGGGTCACTCCCGAGTACAGAGTCAAGAATCTTTTTTTTTTTTTTTTAGCATGACTGACTAGAGAGAGAGAGTGTGTGTGTGTGTGTGTGTGTCTGTGTGTGTGTGTGTCTGTGTGTCTGTGGTAGGGGAGTGGGGAAAGGGTTGGGATTTTAAAAAAGGGGGATTTTAATTGTGTATAGGATACAAGAAGTATGGTGAATATTTCACTGATGTATTGTTAACCAGAAAACACTGTAGAGTCATTTGAAAAAAATGACTTTGAAGTTAAATAGGAAATAAGAAAATTTAATGTTTCCTGTGATTTGAGGAAGTAGCAAAAACGCAAAAAATAAAGATGATCATTTTTTTTTTCAGATGGTGAAATGTCAAATCTTGTCTCACATAGTCTTGTGGTCTTCTGCCACTATTAGAGCAAGGCAACTCTCTCTCTTTCTCTCTCTCTCTCTCTTTTAAAATTAATTAATTTATTTATTGAATCACTGTGGGAAAAGTTACAAAGCTTTCAGGTTTAAGTCTAGGTCATGCAATCATCAAACACATTTCCCTTCACCAGGACTTATTTTTCACTACCAAGAACCCCAATATACCCCCCTCCCAACCCTCCCAATGCCTGTGAGGCAAATGAATTCTAGTTAACACTCTATCTACTTTGATTAGATTCATTGTTTCGACAAAAGATGCACCATTATTATTTAGAGTTTGCACCTCAAAGTCTGACATGCTGAAAAGGCATTGTGAAATAATTAGTTTTCTACAGCTGGTTACAAGAACCAAATGATGTCCATTTTGGATTTCTGTTATTTTACTTATTAAGCCTGGAAGTATTTCTGCGGAGAGCCAGATAATTATGAGATTGGTTTCTGTGGCTCTAGAGCCATGGCCGAAGGCACCTCTCTCTTATGCAACACTGAAATGCAGAATTTCTAAGAAACTCAAAATACAATCAGATTTCTTTCATCAACTACTTTTAGGAAATTTGCTTAAAATCTAGGAGCATAAAGGAGGAACTTTGCAGAGATACTCTAAAATAGTTCAGCAAGGTTTATCTACTCACCCATACAACTTGGACATCATGGAACAAAGTTTAAACACTGCACTAGTGAAAATCTCACACAACCCAAGAGGAGATAATTCTACCCTTCTGACAATCAAGTGAACAAAATGATAGCACCAGTTGGCATGGTCATCACATCTTTCTGTAAAGTTTTCTTAGCTGAATTTATTTTTAAAATTCAATCATTTATTAATTTTGTTTTTTGGCCACACCTAGTGGTGTTCTGAGTCTACTCCTGGCTTTTTGTTCAGGGATCAATCCTAGCAGTGTTTGGGGGTCCACATATGGTGTGGTGTCAAAGCTGGGTCAGTTAAGTGGCCTGCCCTCTGTACCATTTCTCCAGCCCAAGAGTGGAGTTTATACAAGTCTCCCTTGTTCAGAAAGAATTCATCTTATCTTGGAGAACTAATTTTCAAAACTGATGATCTCAGTTCCTGGGAAATGACTACTTCCATTTTGTAATGAGCTGGTTTTAAGAATTCAAAGTTGGCTTAGGAATTAGGAAATAGAAAAACCACAGAGATAAGAAAGACATTAAGGTGCTTGCTTTGCATCCCAACTGAGCCCAATATACGGTCTACTATGGCCACTAGGGCTCACTCCTGAGCACAGATTCTGGAGTAACTGAGTGTGGCCTAACCTTTACCTCCTAACACACCTAAAAAATTTAAAAAGAACTCGGAAAAAAGAAGAAAATGAAAATAATGAGGAAAGAAGCAACTGCATCATCATAGCAAATTCCACTGAGGTATCAATACATCAAATGTAAGGGATAGACAACCAGAGATAGAGTTACTAAAACTAAATATGTATCATCTCATAAGAGAATGACCCATATAAAAGGACTGGAATCAAGTGCTGATGAGGGTATCAGGAAAAAGGAACTCTTACACACTGTTAGGAAAATATGTATTGATGCAACTTCTTTGGACAAAAGTATGGCGATTCCTTAAAAAGCTAAAAGTGGAATTCCATATGATTCGACATATGATTTCTTAAAAGGCTAAAAGTGGAATTCTATATGATTCAAATATGAGTCAACAGTTCATGGATTTATCTGAAAAAATATAAGAACACTTGTTTTTAAAGTAATTTTTACTTTCCTATGTTTGAAATACTGTTAATCACAATATCCCAAATGCAAAAATAATCCAAATGCCCATAAATCAATGGCAGATAAAGAAGCCAGAGCAATAGTGCATTGGATAGGGCACCTGCTCTTCATGTTGCCAACTCAGATTCAGTCCTCAGCATCTCATATGATCACCTGTGCATAGTCAGGAGTAATTCCTGGGTGTAGAGCCTGGAGGAACCCCTGACTTTGCCAGGTGTGAGCATCCCCCCCCAAAAGAAAAAAACAATAGAAAAGAAAAAGAAGAAGCTGTGGTACATACTCAAGTCATTCCTAAGGCACTCAGATATTCAATGGAATGCTACTTTGCTATTTAAAAACAAGAAATCATTTTTTGTTAAAATATAGATGGGGATAGATATAATTTTGTTAAGTAAAATGCCAGGAGGTGAAAGACTGAATGGTTTCACTCACGTGTATACTGTAGCACTGTAGCACTGTCCTCCCATTGTTCATCTATTTGCTCAAGCGGGCCCAGTAACGTCTCTATCATGAGACTTGTTGTTACTGTGTTTGGCATATCGAATACGTCACAGGTAGCTTGCCAGGCTTTGCCGTGCAGGTGGGATACTCTCGGTAGCTTGCCGGGCTCTCTGAGAGGGGCTGAGGAATTGAACCTGGCTCGGCCAGGCTGGCTGTGCGCAAGGCAAATGCCCTACCCACTGTGCTATCGCTCCAGCCCACATGCATACTATAAAAAACTAAAGCAAAGAATTTTTAAAACAATGAAAACTATTCCAGAGTCAGTGAAAAGTGTTGCTGTTGCTGGGAGAAAGGGAAGGTAGCAGTGGGAGGAACAGGTAAGGGGTCTCATTTGGACAGATTGATGGAATTAGAACTTTGGTAGTGGATGCAGTGAGACAGACATTTGCACATGCAGAGGTGCGATGCCTGATAATTTTGCCATGCTGTAAAGCAATTCATTGCAAATCAATAAGGTTGTATTTAAATAAAGAAATCTAACTCTGGGTCAGGAAGAAAGCTCAAAGGAGTGGAGCATGTGCTCTACATGCTCTCACCTTGAATTTGATCCTGGCACTTAATGATATGACCATCTCCCCAAGAGGAACCTTTGAGTCTCGAGTCAAGTGTACTCTCCCTTGAGGTCCCAGGGAAAAGCCCAAAAACCAAACTCAAAAACCTAAATCCCATTGATATTAATAATAATGTCAATAGTTGATTAAAAATAAACTGTTTAATTATCTATTTACTATTATTATTCAATGTTAATAGGTTTATTTACCATTTGTGCACTAAGAACTTAATAAATTTATTAATAGATCATTATTATTCTACTGATAAGGTATTTTTCCATATTATATTATCCTAGCTATAAAAGCACGAAGTGGGGAATAAATAAAAACAAAATTTATTTTCTCAGAACTACACTTTAAGTCTAATACTATCACTTTGTTAAGGACTTAATATTTAATGATATTTAATGGCATTGTTCTTGTGTTGCCAAGTCCATTATTGTTCTACTAAGATATCTTTAGATAAGTGACATTGCCTGTTTGCAAAAGAAAAAAAATCATGTCTTCATCTCAGACTTCAGCTAATTGGCTGCTACATTTGTACAGACTAGATTTGTTCAAGAGGTCATACTGAAGCTGATGTAGAATGGTCAGAGCTAGGTTTTGCCTTCAGCATCACAGTCAGTTGGAGAACTTCTTCAGTTTCCTTTCTCTGTTGAGTGGGCTCCTTAAATTTTAGCCTTAAAAAGGGTTTTACATTTTTTCTTCTAGACACTGTGATTTGTAATACTGTTAAAAAAGTTTCATACATAAAATATACCAAGCCCTCCATGTCACTGTCCCCCCAACCCACCTTACCCCATGTCCCAACATTGTAAGCTTAATTTTATAGACTAGTTCTCAGAGCTGGAGTGATTAGCACAGCGTGTAGAGTATTTGCCATGCACGCGACCAAGTCGGGTTGATTCCTCCATCCCTCTTGGAGAGCCTAGCAAGCTATTGAGAGTATCCTGCCCACATGGGAAAGCCTGGCAAGCTCCCCGTGGAGTATTTGATATGCCAAAACAGTAACAAGTCTCACAATGGAGACGTTACTGGTGCCCGCTTGAGCAAATTGATGAACAATGGGAGGACAGTGTTATAGTGCTACAGTTCTCAGGCGGTATTACATATTTCCCTATTATCATTTGAGAAAGTATTTTATCACATTCAACAATACATTCCACTGGATATATATATGTATATATAAAAATAAAATATATATCTATGTTATATATTTATATTATATTATGTAATTATGCAAATAAATTAAAATATAAATATTATGTAATTATGTAAATATATTAAGTATAATCTATTATATTTTAAAACATATATTTATATATAAGTATCACTGTAGAACTGTCCTCCCATTGTTCATCGATTTGCTCGAGCGGGCACCAGTAACTTCTCACAACAAATTGTGAGACTCATTACTGTTTTTGGCATATCGCACACGTCACAGGTAGGTTGCCAGGCTTTGCCTTGTGGGCAAGATATTCTCGGTAGCTTACCGGGCTCTCTGAGAGGGGTGAAGGAATTGAACTCGGGTCGGCTGTGTACAAGGCAAAGGCCCTACCCACTGTGCTATCGCTCCAGCCCTTATATATAAGTATACTTATATACATGTAGCACTGTAGCACTGTCCTCCTGTTGTTCATCTATATATATGTAATTTTCTTTTATTCTGTTCAAGACCAATAAAATCTTAGACCCTAGGCTTGGTGGTATTATTAAAATGGCATCATAAAGAGACTTTACCTATGTCTATAACTACTTTTCATGATGATTCTCTTTCTGAGGGTCCTCCTGTGGGATATTGTAAATTTCCAAAGAAAGAAGAGGTGCAGTGGGCCCGCACAGGGAAGTCTAGCTAAGAGCTGCCTCCCCAGGCCAGATGATGGGCAAGGACCAGGGGAATGGAGAAACAGAATCTGGGCCCCAGGCTGATCTGTAGTCGGTTTATTTCTCTCTCCTCCAAGGCATAGTCCAATCTCTCCACTTACGAAGCAGTTGTAGTCATAGTTTTGGTCATAGACCCGGTCATCACAGTTTCATTATCCTAGTCTCCTCTTAGACCTCGTAGTCCTCTCTTTCACTGTAACCTCTTCCTCTTCTCCACATAGTCTCATAGTCCTCTACTTCCAGTCATCGTTGTTGTCTGGTTCTCCTTCTAGCCCCAAAGTCTCCAAAGTCTCAGTTCTCCTCCTCATCTTCAATGTTTTGTTGTCGACCTTCTCATCCTCAATGTCTAGTCTTCAGTGTCTAGTCTTCATTATCTAGTCCCCAACATCTTCAGCATCTCGTCCTTAGCATCTAGTCTTCAGCATCTAGTCCTCAATTTCTCGTTCCCATCATCTAGTCTTCAATGTCTTCAACATCTCCTTCTCAGAATCTCATCCCTCAACATCTAGTCCTCATCTCTTTTTCTCTTACCATATATATATATATATATATATATATAGTTATATATATAGTTATATATATATAGTTATATAGAAATCATCAAGGGTGGGGATAAAAAGGTGGCATTGAACATTGTCATAACAACAAAGAGATGTAAAGTCACTCCTCCAGGGGATTAACTCAAGGATAAAAATCTCATCTAAGGGTGTAGCACTCCAGATTACTAGGAGATCCACTCAAGGTTGGGATTCTATCCAGGGTGTATTACTTTCTCCTTTTCTCAGCTAGTAATCCATTTAAAATGTCATAGTAAATTTACTTCTTTACTTTAAACAGTCTATAATATTTCTAGCAATGTCTTTTGTTTGAATACAGTAAGAGATATATTAAGCTTAAAGTTTGGCTCTTCAAGGGGACATCTTGCTATATATTCCAGACCACAGTCCTCAGGCCAGGTTAGTCTTTCCTAACCCCAGGAAGGTCCTTATTCAGTTTCTTCTTTTTGGGTTATGATAGAGTTTGTCCATGACCATGTTCTTAACTTATAGTTAAGTATTATGGCTCTTGGCCTGGCCCATTTCGATGCCAGGGTAGCTCACACCTTGCCCTGGGTTCATCTAGTCCCTTGTCGGGACGCTGCTTTTAGGGTGCTAAGAACTAAGGTCAACTGAGACTTAAATCAAGTACATATGGATGCCCAGGAGTAAATATTATTTTGGAGTCAATTAACTCCTATGTTACATAGCATAGCATGAACTATCTTCCTGTATCTATACAAAAAGGATGCTGCTAAATAAACCATGCAAATGACATAAAGGAAAGAGAACATCAATATAGAATTATTAGTGCCTGATGGAATTGGGTGCGCCTCAGTTGTACTGTTGTTGGAGTGGCTCAACAAACCTTAAACTCCCTGCAAGAGGAGCAAGGACAACACAATGTTATCCAACAGGACATCACAAATATCATCAGATGATGGTCTTGTTTCTGAGTTCTGCATGAAGAATCCAAATTACTTTTAGCTAGTTCTCCCACTCTGCTACTTAGGTAGTTCCAGCTGAAATCATAGCCTCTTTCTATACTCATAAGTCCTATCTCTGCTTACAATTACAAGGTTAAAAACATAATCTAGGTAAAATCCCTAGATTTTATTTAAAAGGTAGTACCAGATATCAAACCTAACACCCTGGACATTCCAGAAATCTGTCTCAGCACTTTGAGTTATCTCCTCAATCCTCACATCATATGACAATCTTTATTGTTTGGAAATTGCTTAACATAATTACTATATAATTGTTAATATTTCTATAATTTATTACCATACATATCTAACACTCTAGGACTGCATAAAGGTAATCAGTTATGGTGAGGCTAAGAAGGGAAAAGACTCTTGTTTCTTATTGGTGAGAGTATAATTTAGGGGCTAAAGAGATAGTGCAGGGATTAAGGTGTATGTTGCTGACCTTGGCTTGATCCTTGGCATCACATAGTCCCCTGAGCACTGCTGGTGCTGAGTGGAGGCCTCTCAGCACCACTTGGGTGGCCAGGTAATTTCCAGCATGTTGGAGTCCATGCAGCACCATTATCAGTATGCCCTTTATTGAATCACTGACCCAGTTGGCTGATAATCTTCAGATGGGGCTCCCATCTAGTACTTATAAGTATTGCTCAGGAGCTCCCCCAAAGTATACATTTAAATTTTCACCAGGAGGATAATTTTCCCTTATCTAAAAAATTTAAATTGCACGTATTCTTTGAAAGAGCAATAATATGATCTTTTATAGGAGCATGAAATCTTACCATATGGGAATAATGTAGAGGTACCACATTATAGATAATACCAAATCTAGACATCAAGCTTCATCAATTATAGCTTTGTTTGTGGTAGCAAGAAAATATAAACAACCAATTCCTATCAGCAAAGAATTTCTGTTTTAAAATTTCAGTATTCAAATTTCAGTATTCAAATCCTTAGATAATGAAAATCTAAGGGTTCAAATACTGGAATCTCATGTACATCAGATAAAGAACAAATAGCCAAGACAGATGAAGAACTCATGAAGTACTCATGAAGCTCAATAGCAACATAAAACAATAAAACCTTTAAGAAGTGGGCAGAGATAAACAAAACTATACTGAAGTTCACATAAGATTGACCAGTAGGCACATGGAAAAGTGATCAGTTGTTACCAGTGAGAATGGCAGATTTGTAAAATATTGGAAACAACCAGTGTTGGTAGGGAATGCAGTGAAAAAAAGATCTCGCACTATTAAGGGAAATGTCCTCTGGTTCAGTCTCTATAGAAAAAAAATATGGAGAGTCTTTAAAAACTCATGGAGTTCCATATAATGCTGTGATCCCACTTCATGTAATCTATCCAAAGACACAAAGCATTAATTTGAAAAGATGTATACAGATTTATGTTCGTTGCAACATTGAGTACAGTAGCTAGAAAATGGAAACAACCCAAATATTCAGTGACAGATGAATGAATGAAATAGTGGCGTACATACATGACAGAATATTATGCATCTGTCAGAAAAAATAAAACCATGCAATATGCTGCAACTTGGATAGAACTTGAGGGCATAATGTTAAATAAAATGTCAGAGGGAGAAGAACAAATATCAGATCATCTCACTCGTCTGTGGCATACAGAAATACAAAATAAGGGAACAGACAATATTGAAAGATAAACCCTTGGCCTTTATTTGCAAACCAAGTATTGGGGGAAGAGCAGGGAAAGGAAGAGAGAGACTAGAAGTGACACAAGGACAGTGATGGTGAAATATAGTAACTTAGCTAATCAATACCATGTACATTATTGCTATTATAACCAACTGTAGCACTGTAGCACTATCCTCTCATTGTTCATCTATTTGCTCAAGCGGGCCCAATAACGCCTCCATTGTGAGACTTGTAGTTACTGTGTTTGGCATATCGAATACATCACAGGTAGCTTGCCAGGCTTTGTTGTGCGGGCGAGATACTCTCGATAGCTTGTCGGGCTCTCCAAGAGGGTCGGAGGAATCGAACCTGGGCCGACCATGTTGGCCGCATGCAAGGCAAATGCCTTACCCACTGTGCTATTGCTCCAGCCCTATAATTTTAAAAAGTTAAATTCGAGTACTGGTTCCTAAAAGGTAATGTGAATCTGGATATGAGATAATTCTTGGTTTTTGGCAATATGTTAAAAAAGATATATATATATGTATGTATATATATATATATATATATATATATATCTCATCCCTGTTCTGTAGAAATATAAAGAAAGAATATAAAAAGAAAAAAAACACAGCAACATGCATATGTGCATATACATATTCTTTTGTGTCATGAAAGAAACACAAAATACTATGAATAGCAGTTAACTTTGAAGTGAGAGATTGGGATATTTTAAGGAATATTTTCTTGATAAATGATATGGGTCTTTAAGAGATGGCAATGTACTCCTGTTCGCAGCACAAGTGCATTGTTGGCATTCTGAGCCATGACAAAGACTGTTTCCTTGACCAAATTGTAGTCAGGCTCCTCTCAGCCCTCTTCTAAATGGAACCTCAATTTTAATCTCTAAGTACTGAACACTTTCAGCACAAAGAATCTTGCCCATCACATTGGATTCTCCTTCTCTTTTCTGCAGGATACGACCATAAACAATTGCATCATTTATGTGCTCCTATCAAGAAGGATGTAGTGTGCTCCAAGTGACTTACATGAAGTGGGGGAGAGGGGGAGAAAGGTACCAGCCTCACTCAAGAAGACAATCTACCAATTCCCTCTTTACCCACCTCAGTCATCTATGAAACTGGCTAGAAAACTTAGGACTGTTGAGAGTCTGTTATGTACCTGCACAGTACAGAGAGGTGTCGTCACTCAAACTTGGTTTCCATTATTCTGCCCAGTGCAGGAGATGATCTCTGCCAGTCAAACTCATGCTGGAGCAAGGAACGAAACTTTTTTTTTGCGGGGGGGGTCACACTGGCAAAGCACAGGGGTTACTCCTGGCTCTGCACTCAGGAATCACCCCTGGCGGTGCTCAGGGGACTATGGGATGCCAGGAATCGAACCTGGGTCGGCAGGATGCAAGGCAAACGCCCTACCCACTGCACTATCGCTCCAGCTCCCGGAACAGAAACTTTCTACTGCTTTGCACCCAATTGTCTATCAGCTTTGTTTGGGATTGTTTCAATCTCTTCTATAAAAGGTAAAGGTAAAGGCCCTCCCGTTGATCGTCGATTTGCTCGAGCGGGCCCAGTAACGTCTCCATTGGAGACTTTGTTGTTACTGTGTTTGGCATATCGAATACTCCCGGTAGCCCGGCAAGCTACCGAGAGTATTTGATATGCCAGACACAGTAATCTCTTCTATAAGAGGGGTCATATCAGGACATCCATCAAAGCAAATTCTTTTAGAAAAGTGATAGACTCTTCCACCACTGGATGAAATTCTAGAGAGAATAATAAACTATGAAGTATTTAGAAAGCATTGAAATGTTATATTGCCTTATTTAAGTTCAGCTTATCAAGGACTGAATTGCAAAACTTGTGTGAACTATAACTATGTGAAAATAGCAAGGAAATAGTATTTACATTTCTATACATTACCTTACAGTTTGCTCGAGCGGGCCCAGTACGTCTCCATTGGAGACTTTGTTGTTACTGTGTTTGGCATATCGAATACGTCCTGGGGAGCTTGCCAGGCTCTGCCGTGCGGGCGAGATACTCTCGGTAGCTTGCCAGGCCCTCTTACAGTTGAAAGACTACATGGAACAGAAAGTATATTCTGAGATGTTTTGTTGGAAAGAGAAATTACTTTAAAAATTATACTTCAAAGCTTTAGGTATGATATGTTTTAACATATTAGATGTAGAATAGTTTTCAATCTTCATCAACAGTATAGAACTGCTGAGAACCGCTTTACTTCTATGCTGAATGTGTTACATTTCTAATATTTAACAAAATAATCTCCTACTTTTACATTCTATAGATGCTGATTGTACACTAGAAGGTATTGCTTCTCCTTTGGGAGTGGTGTTATTTAACTTGAAGAAAACATTTCTCTCAGAGCAACCTCAGAAGGTCAGTTTCGGTATTTTTCCAGGAACACTAATGTATTTGTTATGAGTCATGCATAGTGCCCATAGTCTTCCTTCTTACTCACAGCAAGGTTTGGAGTTAGTTGGCAAGCCTGAAGAGTTAGAACTAAGCACAGAAGGTGTCTCAAAGGGCTGGGGTATATGCTTTGCTTGCAGGAAATCTAGGAGCAATCCCTGGTACTGCATGGTCTGAGCAATACCAAGATTGACTCCCAACACCATCCTAGGACTAGCCACTGAGCACTTCCAGGTATTATCACTTTATTGTCGTCCCCCCCCACGCCGTACAAAAAGGGAGAAAATTTATGGTCATTTGGAAATTGATTGCAACACAAAACAATGACTAGCTGATTTTACTGCATATGAAACCTGCCTATATTATTGCTCATACAGCTTCTGCTAGATATGACATAATGTTTTCTTGATAAAATAAGGAAAACATACAAAAGTTTAACCATTAATCCAATGTAAGCCATTTAATTCTCCCATAGTTCTGGGACATTTACACTGGGGCATTTATTTCCAAGGAAAAGATCTGAATAAAACTATTTGAGATTCTTATTCTTTTGGGTAAACTGCATTAAAGTTCTAGCCCACTTGGTTAAGCACTGCACTGCACTGTAGCACTGTCCTCCCGTTGTTCATCGGTTTGCTCGAGCAGGCCCAGTAATGTCTCCATTGTGAGACTTGTTGTTACTGTGTTTGGCATATTAAATATGTCACGAGCAGTTTGCCAAGCTTTGCTGCGTGAGTGAGATACTTTCAGTAGCTTGCTGGGCTCTCCGAGAGGGGCGGAGAAATCGAACCTGGGTTGGCCGGTCGGCTGTGTGCAAGGCAAACGCCCTACACACTGTGCTATGGCTCCAGCACACATAGGAATAAAAACTAATTATAAAACATTTTTACAGTGTAGTAATTATGTTTATGCATACACACACAAATAAATCACAACTGACTCTATTAGTAGGTTAGAAGTTCATATGCAAACAGGAAGAGTTCATGCAGTGAAGAGAGTTACTACCTATTAATATGAGTACAGGCAACCAGCTGTTGTTTTATATTTGAACCATTGCTAGTTGGCAAATGACTTTCACAGAAAGTTCATTACTGTCATAGACACTTGCTTTCACCAAACCTCATCTATTTTTATTTGTGGGGGGAGGGCACACCCCTGGTTTGCAGAGGCTATTCACAGCTCTGTGCTAAAGGGTTGCTCTTAACAGTAGTTGGGGGAAATGTGGTATCAGGAATAGAACCCAGGCCTCCTGCTAACAAAGCATGCACTCTGGCCTATTTAGCATTCTCTGCATTCCACCCTCCTCCTTTTTCATACTAATATGGAGAAAAGCATTACAACAGTGTCTGTACAACCAAACTATGAATGAAAGCAGAAATTATATATGCAGCAAAGACTATTGCCTGGTATTGCTTAAAAAGCATTAATTCAGGACCCTGGAAGATAAAATAAAATGATGGAGTTACACTGTTCATGGCCAGGATGCCCTCCCTCTCTCCCTTCCTCCCTCTCTCTATCTCCTTCCTTCCCTCTCTCCCTCATTCTTTCTCTCATGCACTCTCTCTCACTCTCTCTTTCGGTCTCTCTCTTTCCTTTTGGGCATTATAGTTTGCAATACAGGTACTGAAAGGTTATCATGTTTGTTCCTTTATCTACTTTTAGCACTCAGTTCTTGTCTAGAGGTTTTTACTTCTTGAGCCAATAGCCTAAATTTTTGCGGGGGAAGAAGGACTTCTTGGGTCACACCCAGTGATGCTCAGGGGGGTTACTCTTGGCTCTGCATTCAGGAATCACTCCTATTGATGCTCAGGGGACCATATGTAATGCTTGGGATTGAACCCAGGTTGGCCATGTGCAAGGCAAACACCCTACCGACTGTACTGTCGCTCCAACCACTACAATCTAAATTTTTGGCAAGTTAGTTTCTTGGTGAAAATGTTTTCGAGATGATGGAGTCCTGCCTGAGTGGGATGACTATTTTGGAGTGTAGGAGTGTGTGGCTGCTATGGGTTTATTTGGGTGGGAACTGGGCTGAGCTACTACTCAACTCCAGGGTGCCCTGAACATCTCAGCCATAAGTGCGTGTCAGAACACTTTTGGTGGCTGGTTGATCTCTTTTTTTTAAATTTTTTTTTAATAATGTAGGAGAGCTGCTATTTATTCAGACTGAGCTGCTATTTATTCAGACTGGTTTATCTTTTTAAGATTCTTTGGAGCAAGGCTGGATCAATAGCACAGTGGTAGGGCGTTTGCCTTGTGCGCAGCTGTCCCGGGCAAGCTGGGTTCGATTCCTCCTCCCCTCTCGGAGAGCCTGGCAAGCTATTGAGAGTATCTTGCCCGCACGGCAAAGCCTGGCAAGCTCCTCGTGACGTATTTAATATGCCAAACATAGTAACAACAAGTCTCATGATGGAGACGTTACTGGGCCCGCTCGAGCAAACGGATGAACAATGGGAGGACAATGACAGTGACAGTGGAGCAAGGCAAGCAGGTGGGCTTCCATGGCTCCAGAGCTAGCCTGTCTCAGGTCCATCATGGCTCAGTTCTGATGAGCAGAGACCTGCCCGTCAGCTGCTCTAGGTGGCCAGATGATACATGGTTAGTACACTGGTCAGCCCCCGGTGGTCCTCATTGAGCACATAGACCTTCATCTGTCACCGAGTGTTGGTTTCTGTGCCACCCTGTAGGTCAAGCCCATGGCCCCACGGGTGTCAGTTGGGAAGAGGGACTGGGGCCTGTCCTTACTGCTGCCACTCACTGCCTCTCAAACATACTGCACCGTCCTCCACCTGACCTAGTCCCCAGTAACAATTTGATTGAATTAGTCACCTTTTAAATAAGTGACAGGGGGCTGGAGTGACAACACAGTGGATAGGGCGTTTGCCTTGCAAGTGGCCGACTAGGGTTTGATTCCCAGCATCCCATTTATGGTCCCCTGAGAACCACCAGGAGTATGAGTGCATGAGCCAGGAGTAACCTCTGTGCATCGCCAGGTGTGACCCCCCAAATAAATAAATAAATGACAAGTTTCAGATTATGAGGAGTGTAAGGATTATGGTTCCTAGATTGTAAAAGCAAATCAAATTTATAAAAAATTGTGTTTGGGGCCAGAGATATAGGACAGCAGGTAAGATGCTTACCTTGCACACAGTGGCCCAGGTTCAATCCCCGGCACCCCATGTGGTCCCCTGAGCCTACCAGGGTAGTCCCTGAGTGCTGAGTGAAGAACCAGAGATTCTGAGCATCTGAATTAGCCCTTCCCCCACCTCAACTGTGCTTGACATATAACTACTCTGTACCACAGACTGAGCATAATGAATATAATTGTTAAAATTAAAGTGTACTGCACATATTGCTCTAACTTATAATTAATGTATGATTGATGGGACACATCCTAATTCATCCTAAACAGCTCACTATAAATAAATTAGCAATTAGCATTAACGTTTATTTTGTTGTGGCAGTTCTATGGCTTTGAACAAGGTCAAACAAAACAGCAGTTTAATAATGTTATTTTAATCTTTATGAATTTGTAATATGCTTTCAGTATCATTGTTTTTATCCTGCTCACCAAATACATACTGACAGTCATAGTTAATTTCCTGTGATAATATCCAAGACATTCAAATTACTGTGATGAAGAATATAATGCTTTTAAGTACATTTATTTTATCTGCTACTTTTTTCCCTTTCTAGTTGCTTTTTACAGAAGTCTAAGAAAAGTACAATCAGTGATATCATAAATTCATGGTGTTGCACAGGAGCTACTCCTGGAGCATTGTTTAGAGGTCGCTCTTGGTGGTGCTTGGAGGTCCATGCGGAACTTGTAATCAAACTGAGGCCTCCGCTCTAGCTTATTAGATATCTCCCTAGCTCCAGATTTTGATTTTCTTTCTCTTTTATTTATTTATTTTTTATGTAGAAGTATTGCTATTTATTCAGCCATTGATTAGGCTGACTGAATTGGGCATGAACTCCACCTTACTTCCCCCCCTCCCTTTTTTATAATTTTATTTATTGAATCACCGTGAGAGCAGTTACAAAGCTTTCAGGTTTAAGTCTCGGTCATACAATGAAACACCTGTCCATTCACCAGTCCTCACTTTCCACCACCAAAATCCCTAGTATACCCCCCATCCCACACCCTCCCCCTATTGTGGGGCAGATGACTTCCACATTACTCCCTCTCTACTTTGATTACATTCAATATTTCTACACCAGACCCACCATTATGATTTAGGATTTTACCCCAACACTCAGATCTGCCAAAAAGGCAACAGTAGACAATTTGTTTTTTATTGCTGGTTATGAATAACATATGATGTCATGTGACCACAGAATTCTGAAATTTTAACAATTAAATCTGGAGGGATTTCTGCCCAAACCTGCTGGGTCCCGAGATTTGTTTCTGAGTCTCTGGGATCATGGCCATTAAACAGCTTGATCAGGAGCCAGAGAGGCCGTTTGTAGGTGGTGACTCAGGGTCTCATTGGGGTGGGGAGGAAAGGACCGGCTCCACCCCCATCCCTTGAGACTCTTCATGTCTCATCACTGCGAGCCCAATCCTGACTGTCCAATGACCTCTGGAGAATGGAGACCGCTGAGCCATCAAGGGGGAGCAGGTGGACGGACAGTACCCCAGGTTTTGATTTTCTATCTTGTTCACTCTTATGCCTAAAAAATTAAGATACTTAATAGAAAAAATATAAAGGCAGTGTTGGGATTCTTCAGAGTTCTGTTCAGGCTCCTTCTCTATCCTTTATCACCTTAATCACAGTCTATTGAACTAGGGATGAGCATCTGACCTAAGGTCAGTTATAGGCTATCCAATGATATTTACATGAGCATGAGAATTCTGTCCCAAATGGGGGTTCCATTTTGGAGGATCATATATTGACCTATCATTCTCTGTGGGAATTTTAAACTTAAGCTGCTCAGAGAGGAATGTAGTGGGGAGATGACTGAAAGAAGGAAGGCAGCAGAAACCAAAAGAGAAAAGAATTAGAGTCAGGGGCTGGACAAGGAGGGTTTTTGCCTTGCACACGGATGATGCAGGTTCGATTCCCAGCATCCCATATGGTCCCCAAGCACTGCCAGGATTAATTCCTGATTGCATGAGCCAGGACTAACTCCTGAGCATCGCCAGGTGTGACCCAAAAAGAAAGAAAAAAAAGAATTGGAGTTAGTTTGCTATGGTAGGATCAGTGAGAAAGAAGACAGTTCAGTGATAATGATGGGAGAGCCCAGGAGGAGAGAGCATTGAATAAACAGTTTTAGAGTTTCCATCCCACACTAGTGGAATTATTGACTTGTCACAAGGTGATCCTCAGACTGCTGGATCACCTGTTAATTTCAATGTGAAAAATTCTACCTAAACCATTGCATAGTTTTTTTCCAATTCATCATGTACTTTCACGCAGGAGATATCATATTGTTTTTTTGTTTATGTGTCAAGACAAACATCAAATACATGGCATACATGGCATATACTCTTCCAATTATATTATCCACATCCTTGGCAGACATCAATGATTGAATGTGTTATTGCTGAGACAGAAATGCTTTTGCAATATTTTTCAAATATTTTACTAGGCAGTTTGTCAATCCATGTCGTTAATGAGTCAAAATCTATAACCATTTTTTTTCTTTTTGGGTCACACCCAGCGATGCACAGGGGTTACCTCCTGGCTTTTCGCTCAGGAATTACTCCTAGCGGTGCTCAGGGGACCATATGTGATGCTGGGAATCGAACCCGGGTCGGTCGCATGCAAGGCAAACACCCTACCCACTGTGCTATTGTTCCAGCCCCAGAAATCTATAACCATTTTACTTCAGTATTTTTATTTATGTATATATATTTTGAAATTATTATTTAAATTATTAAAATTATTTTATATTATTATATTTATTATCTTATTATTTAAAATTATCTTTATTCTAAAATTATTTTCGTCACTTAAGTAAAACGTTTATAGTAGCATTAATCTATGTCTTTTATGAATAGTTATGTACCGTCACCAAGACCACAACTATTTTTCTGTCACCCTTAGTCCACCACTCTCCCCTTACCCCACAATTTGGTAATCTCAAAACCAAGAGGCTGTTTTCATTACAAAGTGTCTATTCTCTTTTCTCTCTCTCTCTCTCTCTAACGATATATATCATAAATTAGTGAGATTACCCAGTGTTCTCTCCTGACTTATTTAACTTAACATGATTTTTTTCAGTTCCATACAAATTGTAGCACACTGCAAAATTCCAATTATGGTTGCATAATATTCTGTTATGTATCTATATCAGCACTTTATCAGTTAATCTGTCATTATTGGGTTTTTCAATTATGGTTATTTGTACTTTGTACTGAAAACAACATTGGTATGCAAGCATCTTTTTAAGTTAATGTTTTTGTGTCCTTGAAATGGATTCATAAATGGGATCACTATCGTAGGGTAATAAGGAAATTCTATTCTTATTAAAGAAGTCTCTGACACTGTTTTCCACAGAATTTGAATCAGACAACATTCTCACCAATAGTGAATTGAAGGTTTCGTTTTTACCACAACACCATTAACATTGCTTGTTTCCAGTCTTATATAGTATTCTCACTGGAATGAGGTGACATTTAATCGTTGTTTTGATTTCACTGATGAGAAATGATGATGAACATTTTTCATAAACCAATTAGCAGACTGTATGTTCTCTTTAGAGAAACGTGTTTCACTGCCTCTATATATTTCTCATGGAGTTATTTAACTTTAACTGTTGAACTTTGTGACTGCTTTATGTATCTTAGATACAAGACTTGACTTGATGTGTGGTGTGTAAATATTTTCCCATAAATAGGATGCATTTTTATTTAAATTTTAATTTTTTAAGACACTGCAATTTACAAAGTTATTCATGGTTGAGTTTCAGGTATTCAAGGAGGATGTCTTTTTATTTTATTCCAAGTTTCTTTTGCCATGCAAAATGTTTTTGTTTGACTTTCTACTTTATTAAGCTAACTTTCTATTTGTTTATTTTAGTGTTGTGTTTTACAGTGGAGGAAAATTATTGAAAACATCTTGTGGTCTGTGTTCAGTAGAGTTCCACTATGCTTTCCTCAATAAATTTTATATACTGTTATGATCTCAAGGTCTTTAATTCACTTTAACTTTTGTGTATGGCCTAAGATACTGATCCAGTTTCATTATTAGCATGGGACAATCCAGTTTTTCCATCCTTATTTAAAAGAATTTCCTTGCTTCCCTTCATCTACCCAGATCCTTTATCCTACATCAATTCTTCATAAATATGAATGTTTATCTGTGAATTCTCAATTCTATTCTGTGGATCTGAGCGTTAGCCTTTACTTAGTCCCAACCACATCATGTTGATTACTATAATTTAATAGTTTGATTTAAAACAGGGAATGTGATACCTTCTATCTTGTCAGAATTGCTTTGGTTGTTAGGGAAGTTTTAGGATTTTACACAACTTAATAAATACTGTTTGTTCTAAGTTCTTGTAGGATGCTATTGACATTTTGATGGGGTGTGAATGGAATCTGTGTAATACTCTAGGTAGGATGGTTATTTTGACGATGTTAATTCTTCTAATCCATGAACATAGGACATTTCCCCCATTTTCTGTTGCCTTTTTCTATTTTCTTGAAAGTGGTTTATATTTTTTTTCCTTTTTTTTATTAGTGAAACACCATGGAGTACAGTTATAGGTTTACAAATTTTGTGCTTGGGTTTCAGTTAAAGTGGTTTATATTTTTTTAATGTACAAGTCTTCATCTCCTTTGGTAAGTTAGTTTCTAGTCATCCAGTTGATGTTTTTTGGCATAATTTTAACTGGAGTTCATCGATTTGCTCAAGCGGGCCCAGTAAAGTCTCCATTGGAGACTTTGTTGTTACTGTGTTTGGCATATCAAATACATCACAGGTAGCTTGCCAGGCTCTCCAAGAGGGCCGGAGGAAGCGAACTCCGGTCGGCCATGTTGGCTGCGTGCAAGGCAAACGCCCTACTGCTGTGCTATCTCTCCAGCCCGTCATTCTTATTTCTTTTTTCTTTGTTTGCATGCTAAAATAAATGTTTTTGTTCATTGACTTTGTAGTCTGTTATTTTTTTGTATTTATGTATGTGTATAAGAGCTTTTTGGTGGAGTCTTCAGTTTTTTAATGTATATTATCATGCATTCTGTGAATAGTGATAGTTTAACTTTTTCCCAATTTAATTCTTTTGATTTATTTTTCTTGCCTGATTTCTGTGACACACACTTCCAGAACTATATTGAAAAGTAATGAAGAACATGGACATTCTTGCTTTGTTTCAGGTCTAAGAGAGAAGATTTTAGTTTTTTCACCATTCAGCATGATGTTGAATGTGTGCATGTTATATGTGGCCATTACTATCTCGAGGTATGCTCCTTCTATCCTTAATTTTTTAGGGCTTTTAATCAAGCATTGATGCTTAATATTGTCAAAAGTTTTGTCTCCATCAATTGCATGATCATATTAATTTTGTCTTTCTTTTGTTGATATGTTGTATTACTTTAAGTGGTTTATGAACTGAACCACTCTTACATTCTTGGAATGAATTCATTTGATTGTGATTCTCTTGACAATTGTTGCATTCAGTTTCTTTTGATATATTGTTGCATTCATCTTTTTAAGATTTATATTAAGAATCTTTGTATCACACAAAGAGAGTCTACAGAATGGGAAAGGATATTCACCCAATACCCATTCGATAAGGGGTTGATATCAAGGATTTACACAGCACTGGTTGAATGCCACAAGAAAAAAAATCTAACCCCATCAGAAAATGGGGCGATAAAATGAACAGAAACTTTTTCAAAGAAGAAATCCGAATGGCCAAAAGGCATATGAAAAAATGCTCTTCATCACTAATCATGAGGGAAATACAGATCAAAACAACAATGAGGTATCATCTCACACCACAGAGACTGGCACACATCCAAAAGAACAAGCAACCGGTGTTGGTGTGGATGTGGGGAGAAAGGGACTCTCTTTACTGCTGGTGGGAGTGTCGACTGGTTCAATACGTTTGGAAAACAGTATGGACACTACTCAAAAAATTAGAAATTGAGCTCCCATTTGATCCAGCAACACTACTTCTGGGAATATATCCAGGAGATGCAAAAAAGTATAGTCGAAATGACATACTTATATGTCCATTTCAGCATTGTTTACAATAGCCAAAATCTGGAAAAAACCAGTGTGTCTGAGAAGAGATGTCTGGTTAAAGAAACTTTGCTGCATCTATACAATGGAATACTATGCAGCTTTTAGAAAAGATGAAGTCATGAATTTACGTACAGGTTGATTAACATGGTAGACTAACACCCAAGAACAGTAGAGATAAGTACTAGGAGGATTATTTCACAGCTTAGAAGCCGGCCTCACATGCTGGGGGAAAAGGCAGCTCAGATAGAAAAGGGACCACCAAGTAAAGGGTGATAGGAGGATCCGCTTGAGAAGGGAGATGTATGCTGAAAGTAGACTTTAGACCAAACAAGATGGCCACTTAATACCTCTATTGCAAACCACAACACCGAAAAGGAGAGAGAGAGAGCAAAAGGGAATGCCCTGCCACAGAGGCGTGGTGGGGTGGAGGGGACGGGATGGGTGTGGTGGAAGAGATGCTGGAACCATTGGTGGTGGAAAATGGGCACTGGTGGAGGGATGGGTACTCGATCATTGTATGACTGAAACTCAAGCATGAAAGTTTGTAAGTCTGTAACTGTACCTCACAGTGATTCACTAATAAAAAAATTTTTAAAAAAGAATCTTTGTATCACGTTCATCAGGGATATTGGCCTGATTTTTTTGGTGATATCTCTATCTGCTTTTCATATTAGTATAATATTGACTTGATAGATACTGTTATAAAGGATTCCCATTTTTCTGATAGTTGGATAGTTGGATTACCTTGAGAAGAATAGATAGTAACTCTGAATTTTTAATAGAACTGACTGGTGAACACATCTGTCCTAGATGTTTTTTCTTGAGAAGATTTTAATTACTGTTTCAATTTCCTTATTCATGATTTGTCCGTTCATACTGTTTACTCCCTCCTGTTTCAGTCTTGAGAAATTTTATTATTCTAAAGATGGAGGGGCTGGAGCAATAGCACAGCGGGTAGGGCATTTGTCTTGCACATGTTCGACCTGGGTTCAATTCCCAGCATCTCATATGGTCCCCCGAGCACCACAAGGAGTAATTCCTGAGTATAGACCCAGGAGTAGCCCCTGAGCATTGCCGGTTGTGACCCAAAAAACAAACAAACAAACAAACAAATAAATAAAAATGGATCCATTTCTTCTAGGTTCTCTAGATTATTGGCATGAGGTCGTTCATAGAATATGTTCTTTTATATTTGTGATATGTCTGTTGCCATTTCCCCCTTTCATCTCTGATCTGATTTATATGAGTTTTCTCTTTTCCCTTGTGCACAGGTTTGTCAATGTTGTTAATTTTTTCAAAAAATCAATTCCTGGGTTGAAAAAACAGTACACAAGGTAGGCACTTACTTTGCATCTGGCCAAACTGGGTTGAACCTCCACACTCCATTCGGTTCTCAGTTCCACCAGGAATGATCTCTGAGCGCTGTCAGTGTGGAATACAAAGAAAGAAAAAAAAGTTCGTGCTTGAAATACTGCCTTAGCACTATTTTATACCACAGTCCCGCAAATAATAAAATACAAAACTAAAAAACCCAGCAGTTGCTGGTTCTATGCCCCTTGAATCAGCTTTCTGATTTCTATGGCATTGACTTCTGATCTAATTTTATTTTTTGTTTTTGGGTGACACCCTGCTGTGTTTAGGTCTTGAGCTCAGGGATCACTCCTCGAGGGCTCAGGGGACCATATGGGGTCCCCGGCATTGAACCCAGGTCAGCCTTGTCTCCTATCTCTCCTGCCCTGATGTAACATTTATGTCTGTTCTTTTGAATTTTGGGCAAAAATTGGTGTTGATCATGGCTTAATTCTGGCTCTGTGCTCAGGGATCATTTCTAGCAATGTTCAGGAGACCATGTGCCATTAATCAAATGTGGCTCAGCCACAGGCAACCTACTCACTGCTCCATCTCTCTTAACCCTAAGTAATCTTTTAATTTCTTCTGTGATTTCCTCTTTGATCCTACTGATTATTTAAAAGTATGTTGTTCTGATCAGTGGGTAGGGCACTTGCCTTTCATGTGGCTGACCCAGGTTTGATTCTCAGCATCTATGTGGTCTCCCAAGTTACCATCGGGAGTATTTCCTGAATGTAGAACCAGGAATAACCTCTGGGAATCACCAGAGGTTCAAAAACAACAACAAAAAACCAACAAGCAAACAAACAAAAGTATGTTGTTCAGTTTTCAGGTGTTCTGTCACTGTTACTGTCCTCCTGTTGTTCATCGATTTGCTCGAGCGGGCCCAGTAATGTCTCCATTGTGAGACTTTGTTGTTACTGTGTTTGGCATATTGAATACGTCACAGGTAGCTTGCCAGGCTTTGCTGTGTGGACAAGGTACTCTTGGTAGTTTGCCGGGCTCTCTGAGTGGGGGGAAGGAATCGAACTTGGGTTGGCCATGTTGGCCGCGTGCAAGGCAAATGCCCTACCCGCTGTGCACAGTTAAGTTTATTACTTAGCACAGTTAAGTTTATCTATCTATTTATTTATTTATTTATTTATTTATTTATTTATGGCGTTTAGACCTTACCAGTGATACTCAGGGGTTACTTCTTACTATGCACTCAGAAATTACTCCTGGTGGTGCTCAGGGAACCGTGTGGGATGCTGGAGATTGAACTCAGGTTGGTAAACTGCAAGGCAAGTGCCCTACCCACTGTACTATCACTCTGGCCCCTGACTAATTTTTAAATAATAAATTTCTATCTTCATGGCATTGTGAATGAAAAACTACTTGATATTATTTCTATTTTTGTGACTTTATGGATGATCAAATCTTGCATATAGCCTGAATGTTCATGAATACTATAGAAGAATATATTATTCAGTTTTGGGGGATAGAAGGCTCTGTACATGTCTGTTAATCCCAGTTCTTCCAAGTCTTTATTAAAGAATCAATTGCTATGTTGATGTTCCATCTGGTTGATCTGTTCAATAATGAGAATGGGATTTTAAAGCATCCCACTGCTTGGGGTTGATGTCAGTGTATTTCCTCAAGTTTACTGCAGTTTCTTTATTTACTTTGCTCCCCATTTCAATGTATACGATCAATGATTGATCTATTGATATCCACCCTGTTTCATTACTTTACTTAGCTTGAATGTGTTTTGGTCTTATAAAAGTATAGTTATCCTTAGTTCTTTTAGTTTAACATTAACCTGTTTTCCAACCTCTAACTCTAAGCATGTGTTTATTGTGAGAGATCAAATGTGTCTTGTCTCTTGTAAACAACAGGAAGTAGGATTTTGTTTCTTGGGCCATTCAGCCAAATGTGTGCCTTTTTAAAGAAAGACATCTTCAGTCCACTGAAATTTAGAGAAACTATTTCTATGATGGTGCTAATTTGTTGTTCCTTTTTGAGGATTTTGTTTGTGCCATTTGATGTTTGCCTTTTTTTTTAAATATAAATTTCTTGTTTATTGAATCACTGTGAGAACAGCCATAAAGCTTTCCAGTTTAAGTCTCGGTTTACCTCTGCTTTTTATATGAAACCTTTCACTAACTCCAGCAGACCTGGTCTAGTTGTGACATATGCCCTCAGCTTTTTTTTTTTTCTTTTGGGGTCGCAGCCAGCGATGCTCAGGGGTTTCTCCTTGCTCTTCACGCAGGAATTACTCCTGGCGGTGCTGGGGACCATAGGGGATGCTGGGGAATCAAACTTTAGTGGGCCAGGTGCAAGGCAAACGGCCTACCTGCTGTGCTATCACTCTGGTCCCCTCAGTTTTTGTTTTCCTAGTATTTTCTAATGTTTTCAAACCTGCATGCTAACTTTTCAGGATAAGGGATTCCTTGTAGGAACTTATTTTCATTCCATACTAGATACATATCACCAAACAAAACTAACAATACCCCTGTCCTTGGGCCAGAGAGATAGTACCAGGGTTAAAGTGATTGCCTTGCCTAAGGTTGAACCCAGTTCAAATCTCAAGCACTACTAGGAGTGATCCCCGAGGAAAAAGGCTTGAATAAACCCCAAGCATAACCAGGGTTACACCCCTACCCCTACCTCTGTCACAAGTACAATGATGCAAAAAAATTATGTAGTCCCAATAATTGATAGGCTAATAAATATAAAAAAAGCTGGAACAAAACTCTCAACTAATTTGATCTAATTGTAACTTACCGAATACATTATTTGCTAGCAGCATACACACATTTTTAAGATGCATGTGGAAGGTTTGCTAAGACAGATAATCTTCTGAACAAGAAACATGTTTAAATAAATTCAAAAGGACTAAAGAGAGAGTGTGCTCTCTTACCATAATAAAATGAAGTTAGAGATAATTAAAAAAGGATGACTAGACAATCTCCAAATATTTGGAAATTAATGAATACTTCTAAATAACTTCAATGTCACTTCACTTAATCACTTAATCCCCGTTATTCATCGATTTATTCGAGCGGGTGCCAGTAACGTCTCCATTCATCCCGGTTGCGTGCTAGCGTAGCCCAATGGTATCTGTTCGTTTTAGGAACATGTAGAGCCTCAAACCGATCATTTAGGGTCTTGACGAAGAAGTCTGACCATCTTATAGGTGGGCGTCCACGTGATCTTTTGATGTCTCGTGGAATCCAATCAGTAATGGCTCTAGTCCAGCGGTTGTCTGTAAACCTCATTACATGTCCAGCCCATCTGATTTTTGATGTCTTGGCAAATGAGACAGCGTCTCTGATTCTTGAGCGTTGACGAAGATCAGAACTCCGGATTCTATCTCTCATTTGAGTGAATCGTGATATTCCAAGCATAGTTCTTTCGATTCCTCTTTGAGAGACCCGAATAGTGTTCTCATCCTGTTTTCGTAGGGTCCAGGTCTCTGAGGCATATGTTAATGCAGGAAGAATAGTGGAATCAAAGAGATGTGCTCGTAGTTGGAGGTTCTTTGTCCTTTTAGTTATTTCTTCAATGCTCTTGAAGGCATTCCAAGCCGCTCTCTTCCTCCTGCGTAACTCAGGTGCCAGGTCATTCATCATGTTGATTTCTCGACCTAAGTATATATAACTGTTGCATTCGGAGATGGTGGTTCCGTTGAGAGCAAATGGAGCGTCAGGAACAAGGCTGTTTCTCATAAACATTGTCTTCGTAAGATTCAGCTGTAGTCCAACCTTTCCACACTCACGGTCAAAGTCCGCAAGCATTTGTGCCGCTTGGCTGATGTTTGGTGTTACTAGAACGATGTCATCAGCAAAGCGGAGGTGGTGTAGTTGCCGACCATCTATCTTCACTCCCATGTTTTCCCATTCTAGTCGTCGCATGATGTTCTCGAGGGTGGCACTGAAGAGTTTTGGTGAAATGGTATCACCCTGCCGAACCCCTCTCTTGATATGGATGATTACTTCTTTGTAGAATGGTGAGATCTTGGTAGTGAATCCGCAATAGAGCTCACGAAGGATCCTGATGTATTGAGTTTGTACATAAGGGATAAGCCTCAGACATAACCGAACTGGCAGAGGAACCCAGGTGTGTGGGACCCGGGACTGAGATCTCTAAGCCTGCACGGTTTGGGACTGGACCTGTCAGTAGCTAAACAGTTACACCCTCCAACTGCCGTGTAACCCCAACAAAGGCCAGGATCCAAAGATTATCACAACAAGCTCCCGGGAGAGCACAAGGCAGAGTCTCCTACCCTGTGTCTGACTATCCTCGCCAGGGCCCAACAGCTGAAGACTTCCAGGCCCCAACCAAGGCCTTACTGGAGCCACTCTCCACACACTTGGATAAGCCTCAGACATAACCGAACTGGCAGAGGAACCCAGGTGTGTGGGACCCGGGACTGAGATCTCTAAGCCTGCACGGTTTGGGACTGGACCTGTCAGTAGCTAAACAGTTACACCCTCCAACTGCCGTGTAACCCCAACAAAGGCCAGGATCCAAAGATTATCACAACAAGCTCCCGGGAGAGCACAAGGCAGAGTCTCCTACCCTGTGTCTGACTATCCTCGCCAGGGCCCAACAGCTGAAGACTTCCAGGCCCCAACCAAGGCCTTACTGGAGCCACTCTCCACACACTTGGATAAGCCTCAGACATAACCGAACTGGCAGAGGAACCCAGGTGTGTGGGACCCGGGACTGAGATCTCTAAGCCTGCACGGTTTGGGACTGGACCTGTCAGTAGCTAAACAGTTACACCCTCCAACTGCCGTGTAACCCCAACAAAGGCCAGGATCCAAAGATTATCACAACAAGCTCCCGGGAGAGCACAAGGCAGAGTCTCCTACCCTGTGTCTGACTATCCTCGCCAGGGCCCAACAGCTGAAGACTTCCAGGCCCCAACCAAGGCCTTACTGGAGCCACTCTCCACACACTTGGATAAGCCTCAGACATAACCGAACTGGCAGAGGAACCCAGGTGTGTGGGACCCGGGACTGAGATCTCTAAGCCTGCACGGTTTGGGACTGGACCTGTCAGTAGCTAAACAGTTACACCCTCCAACTGCCGTGTAACCCCAACAAAGGCCAGGATCCAAAGATTATCACAACAAGCTCCCGGGAGCGCGCGGCCGCATTCGCGGCCGCGCGACTATTTATT
This sequence comes from Sorex fumeus, assembly GCF_029834395.1. NCBI lineage: Eukaryota > Metazoa > Chordata > Mammalia > Eulipotyphla > Soricidae > Sorex > Sorex fumeus. The sequence goes on along the minus strand of NW_026606093.1, from coordinate 13,753,117 downwards.
TAATAATTTTTAGGATACCTTAAATATCCTTAAATATCCAACCCACACGGCAGAGCCTGGCAAGCTATCCGTGATCTATGCCAAATAGACCAAATTGATATGCCAAATCCAGTAATAAATGGATCTCATTCCCCTAGCCCTGATTATGCAGAGTCAAGAAGGATATGGAAGGAGAAGCTGATAAAACACCAAGGCAGACATGGGCTGCCAAAACGCAGAAAAACAAAAATGATTGTCTGTACTTTTAATGCTCGTACGCTGGCATCTGCTGCATCCATTGAAGACCTTATGGTACAAGCACGAAAGATCAAGTACGACATCATTGGTCTGACCGAAACGAGAAGACATCAATCCCATCATGCTGTTTTCGACACTGGAGAAGAACTGTTCCTTGGAACATGTGATAAAAGAGGCGTCGGTGGTGTCGGTATCCTTGTCAACACAAACTTAGTCACAAGCATTGATTCATTTGAATGCCTAACAACCCGAATCGGACGATTACACTTGAATAAATGTGGCTCACTACCGGCAGTTTCTATCTTTGTTGTCTACGCACCAACATCCAGTTATGGTGAAAAAGAAACTGAGAAATTCTACATGGAGCTGGAGAAATTCTATAAAGAAGATCACACCTTCTACAAGATCATTGTCGGTGATTTTAATGCCAAGATAGGACCAAGAAGATCAGTCGATGAACTCCACATCGGAACCCATGGCCTGGAATGGAACGAACAAGGTGACAGACTGTCTGAGTTCATCATGTCAACCAAAACCTTCCATGGTAACTCACAATTCCAAAAGGCTGAATCTAAACGTTGGACATGGGAGTCTCCCGATGGACGGTTCCACAATGAAATAGACCACATCATATTCAATCGGCGGTTTTGCCTAACCGATGTTGCTGTTGTCCCAAAATTCCAAACGGGATCAGACCACCGTCTTCTTCGTGCAAAATTCTACCTCACAGAACGAGGAGAAAAGAATGCAAGGTTTAAGAAGAAGACTCCCAGAACAACCACCAACTGGGAACTCTTTGGCTCTGTTGCAGCAACATGGGAAGATGCCGTCATTGACAACATTGATGAGGAATACGATCGAATGATTCAGCACCTCCATGATTGTGCAAGGAATGCCAAGAGAGAGATAACCACAAAAAACCGTCTTTCTTCGAACACTCTTGAACTTATTCGCCAACGTGGCGTGGCACGTGCCTCAGGCAACCACAAGCAAACGTCTGAACTGGCAAAACAGTGCAGAAAAGCCATCAAGGATGACCTCAAAAACAGGAGAGCAGCAGTACTGGTAGATGCAGCAGAAGCTGGGAAAAACATTCGTAATGCCCGCCTGTCCTTCACCAACTACAAAACCAAGATGACTGCCCTCCGACATCATGATGGATCTATCACATCTTCCAGAAGGGCAATGGAGAAGATTATTCATGAATTCTACTCAGATCTCTTTAATAGCCACATCCACTTGCCCACATACCACATACCACATGATGGATATGTCGTTCCCAATGTTCTCCCTTCCGAAATCCAACATGCCATCTCGTCGGTAAAGAAACAAAAAGCACCTGGCCCAGACAAGATCAGACCTGAACACCTGAAGAACTTACCATCAGTACTCATCAATACATTAGCTCGACTCTTCACACGCTACCTGTCTGAATGCAAGGTTCCATCCCAATGGAAAACCAGCAAGACTGTACTACTATACAAGAAAAGAGACATCCACGACATTGGCAACTATCGCCCAATCTGCCTATTGTCTGTCATCTACAAACTATTCACTCGAGTCATCCTGAATAGGATTAGCAGAACACTAGATGAAGGACAACCATGTGAACAAGCTGGATTCCGAAAAGGATTCAGTACCATCGACCATATCCACACAATAACCAAGCTCATTGAGGTATCTCGGGAGTTCAAGATGCCGCTCTGTCTAACGTTCATTGATTTAAAGAAGGCCTTTGATTCTGTTGAGACGGAAGCGGTCATGGAAGCCCTAGCCAATCAGGGCGTACAAACTCAATACAAACTTCAATGTAGCAAAATAAATTAAAGGAAAAAGTGAACATCATTTGCACTGAATGCAAATGCATCCATGGGATGCAGCAAGATTTAGCTGATAGTTTTTAAATTTCTTAGCAATAACATACCTATAGTTGAAATATTTCTGAAATAATTTACTTCAGCTTCTACATAAAAGCAAGAAAACTTAAAACAAGCAGCAAAAAGAAATAATAAATTGGTAGTTTTCAAAAAGAATTGTTGAAATAACAGTTAAATAAGACAAAAATACTTCAAGAAAATAAATTCAATTGATAAAACTCTAGCCAGAGTAATAAGGAAGAAAATATAGCAAGAATATAGAAGTTACAAACAAGAGTAAAAAAAGTATTAACACAGACTCACTAGGTAACAAAGATAGTAGAATATTATAAAAACATTTATGCCAATAAATTCAATAGAGTAGCTTAAATGGATATATCCTTTGAAAGATGCAAACTCTGGAAGCCAATTTTTAAGAAAAAAACTAAATAAACTTATATCTATGAACAAAATTGTACATAAAACTTTTCTACAAAGGGATGGGTTCAGAAGATTTCTCTGTTGAGTAAACTGCAAAGTAATGACTTCTTTTAGCAAATATTTAAGAAAAACTCAATACCTACTGGCTATCCTATCACTCTGACCCTTAATTTCTTTCAGTGGAAACTATTTTCCTTCAAGATTTCTCTGCCTCTTGAAATTATATATTTTTTGGTTAGGGAAGATGACGGACCTGAAATATTTGTGCAAAGATGATGCCTGACTTTCTGTTTTCTGCAAAGATCTATTTTTTTGCTCCAGCAAAAATCAATTTTGATGGATAGTAATCCTAAGGCTGGAGCGATAGCACAGTGGGTAAGGTGTTTGCCTTGCATGCAGCCGACATGGTCGGCCCAGGTTCGATTCCTCCACCCCTCTTGGAGAGCCCGGCAAGCTACCAAGAGTACATTGTCCACACAACAAAGCTTGGCAAGCTACCTGTGACATATTCAATATGCCAAACACAGTAACAACAAGTCTCACAATGGAGGTGTTACTGGGCCTGCTCAAGCAAATCGATGAACAACGGGAGGACAGTGCAGGCTAACAGTAATCCTAAGTGTTTTAGGCTCATCAGTGAATTGTCTCTTTTCCTCCTCCCAGAGAAGTTTACCATGCTCTTGTTGGCATCCCTAATTTAGTTAAAGTTTATCTTTAACCTTTCCTTTGTGTTTTACCTCTCATCAGTTCCCCAAGTCAGTCTTGATTACTTATAAGACAAAACTTTCTGGTAATTCTGGACTTTGTACTTGTAGTGCTTTGTATTTGAAGTGCTGTACATTTGTACCTGCTTTTCTATTTTCCCTGTAGCCATATTTCACTATCGAGAAATGTTCTTTTTTTAAACACAGAAAGACCACTAATTCTATGCTCCTAGTATCTGGGAGTTGATTGACTGAAATATATTTACTCCTGGGCATTGGTCATAATTACTTGACTCAGGCTTCAGTTGCTGTAGTTCCTAACACCTCACAAAGGAAGGTAATGTGGGACAGGAATGGATCTGAGGCAAGTGACAAAGCAATCAGGCATCAAAATGGGACATTCTAGAAAGCATACATTTATGACGTAAGTCATAAGTCAAGCTGTTATGACTTAAGAGAGAGGACTCCCACAGGGAAGGACAAGCTGAACTGGCCCGAGGAGACTAAATCTGGGATTTACGGTAAAGCCTTGCTTGCTCTCAGAGCCCAGTGTTGGGATCCTTTGTCTCTTACTGTGTTTATCCAAACAACTACAAATATTGATAATAAGTAAACTTAATTGTTTAACATATACAACTAGAAGACAAAAGCCAAAAGCAATGTAGACGTTCCTGGGAGACACTGTCTCCTTGAATTAATCTCCCCAAAAGAATTGCCTCCTCCAAATCTTTTGCATTAATTTCAAGAGAATTACCTCTGCCAAATATTTTATCTCTGTAAATAATCAATCACACCTATGTCCTCACCTCAAAACCCTCCCCCTCAGATGTTCTATAAGTATGCTAGCAGCTCTGCATTAAGTGGGCCATTTTCACAATCAGGCTGTGGTCCCCAACTCTCTGTCTCTCTGCTGAGGAGGCCTGGGGAGGATGGGAGGTGGCTCTCAGCCACCAAAGTCATGCATTGGCATAGCCCCACACATCACCTTGTGATCTCACAGATATCTCCCCTGGAATCTAGGTGGTAGGGACCTTCTCTGGTGTTGAACAAAACAAGTGGGCAATCAGCTTAGTTTCACAGCTGATTTGTGGGAATGGTGGGACTCAAGCATCCATGGCCCACAGGTGCTCATGCACTGTAACACTGTAGCATTGTCCTCCCGTTGTTCATCGATTTGCTTGAGCAGATCCAGTAACGTCTCCATTGTGAGACTTGTTGTTACTGTGTTTGGCATATCGAATATGTCACAGGTATCTTGCCAGGCTTTGCCGTGTGGGCGAGATACTCTTGGTAGCTTGCCGGGCTCTCTGATAGGGATGGAAGAATTGAACCCAGCTTGGTCGGGCCAGCCGCATGCAAAGCAAATGCCCTACTGCTGTGCTATCACTCCAGCAGACATTATCAGTCCTGACCCACGTCAGGCATTTCCCAGGATGGCGTAGGTTGTGTCAAGCAGAAGAAGAGCTTGCACTTTGTCTCAAGGCTGCCTCTCTCACTCCCTACTTGACCAGGTCACTGGAAATATAATCAACTAGGTATTTATTTAAAATACAATTATATTTAGAATAGCATCACATTATAAACTACTTAGGTATAAATGTATAACAGATATGTAGATCTTTACAATAAAAACTATATAAAACTTCTGAGAAAAAAGCTAACACCCAATTAAATAAAACACTATGCTGATGATCAGAATGTTCAACATTTATCACTTGATCACTTGATATTCTGTTACTCATAGATTTGCTTGAGCAGGTGCCAGTAATGTCTCTATTTGTCCCTGTCATGTACTAGTGCAGCCCAATGGCATCTGCTCATTCTAGGAACACGAAGAGCCTCAAACTGATCGTTCAGGGTCTTCACGAAGAAGTCTGACCATCTCATAGGTGGGTGGTCACATGATCTTTTGACGTCCCATGGAATCCAGTTGGTAATGGCTCTAGTCCAGTGGTTGTCTCCAAATCTCATTACGTGTGCAGCCCATCTAATTTTCGACGCCTTGGCAAATGAGACAGCGTTCCTAATTCTTGATCATCAACAAAGGTTGGAACTCCGAATTCCTTCTCTCACTTCAGTGAAGCATGATATTCCAAGCATAGCTCTATTGATTCCTCTTTGGGTGACCTGAATAGAATTCTCATCCTGTTTTCGTAGGGCCCAGTTCTCTGAGGCATATGTTAATGAAGAACTGTGGAGTCGAAGAGAAGTGTCTGAAGCCAGAGGTGCTTCATCCTCTTAGCTATTTCTTCAACACTTCTGAAGGCATTCCACACCACTCTTTTCCTCCTGTGCAACTCCTGTGCCAGGTCATCCGTCACGTTGACTTCTTGACCTAGGTACACATAACTGTTGCATTCGGTAGTCATGTTCATTCCATTGAGAGCAAATGGAATGTCAGGAACGAGAGCGTTTATTATAAACATTATCTTTGTGAGATTCAGCTGTAGTCCGACCTTTCCACACCCATGGTTGAAGTTGGCCAGCATTTGTGCCGTGTTGCTAATTTTTGGTGTTACTAGAACGATGTCATCAGTGAAGTGGAGGTGGTTCAGTTGCCAGCCTTCTATCTTCATGCCTATTCCTTCCCATTCCAGTTGTCACATGATGTTCTCGAGGGTGGCACTGAAGAGTTTCGGTGAAATGGTATAACCCTGCCGAACTCCTCAATTTATACAAGATTTATACAATGTATTATTACCCACAAAGTTATCAATAGTTTCAAATCAACCTAAATTAAAGTCCAAACAACTTTTAAAAGTAAAAATTGACAAACAGATTATGATTTTTCTTTTTTGCCACATCTGGTGGCACTCCTAGCTCTGTGGTTATGAACCACTTCTGGTGGCATGTTCAGGAATCAATTTTTTTGCTATATACAAAGCAAGTGACTTACTGTACTCTCTCTATGGATCCTAGATTTAAATATTCATATGGAAATGCAAAAAACCTAGAAAAATGAAAAAACATAGAAAGAATAAATAGAAGCAAAGATAAAAGGGATTGTATCTAATTAAGAAGCTTCTGAAGAAATGATGATCAGAATAAAAAGACACTCCAAAAACTAGAATAAAATATTTTCTCACCACTTATCTGATAAAGGGTAAATGTCCATGATATATAAAGCATTGGTAGAACTTTATATATAAAAAAAACACCCAAACAACCCATGAAAAAGTGGGGAGATGAAAGAAACTTTCTCAAAGAAGACATTGTAGATGAGCAGAAGATAGAACAAAAAATCTTCTGTATCACTTATCATAAGGAAAATGCAACCAAAACAGCAATAATTATCTCACACCAGTGATACTGGCACACATCACAAACAAAAAAACAAATAACAATTAGTGTTGGTATGGATGTGGGGAAAAAGAAACCCTCATTCACTGCTGATGGGTCCAGTCTTTTTGAAAGAAATATGGACACCTTTTTAAAAAAATTTATAAAGTAGTTCACAATATTTGATTACATTTAATATTCAAACACCAATTCCACCACTATTACACCTTCCCACCACCATATTTCAGATGTTTCCATTTTAAACCCTAATCCCTGCTCCAAAGCAGAGTCAAAATAATATATTTTGTATTTTTTGTTATGAAAATCTGCTGAGAAAGCTAGAAAAAAGTATCTCTTGAGGAAATAGTGTGAGGATGTTGTATTTCACCCAGGGGCCATTAAGCCCTTCTATAAGAGATCACTAACATGTTGTTAAAGGTTGAGGGTTGTGATATATATCAGCGGGTAGGGCGTTTGCCTTGCACATGGCCGACCTGGGTTTGATTCCTCCATCCCTCTCGGAGAGCCCGGCAAACTACCAAGAGTATCCCACCCACACGGCAGAACCTGGCAAGCTACCCAGGTGGTGTATTCAATATGCCAAAAACAGTAACAAGTCTCACAATGGAGACGTTACTGGTGCCTGCTCAAGTAAATGGATGAACAATGAGTGGACAGTGCTATATCTATTAAAAAATATGTATATTTTCCTCTAAGATTGGTCGCCTCCTATTTTGAACCCTCTCAAACGTGGTGCAGTAATTCTGGAGTATGGGTAGAGTATTTGGTTTGAAGGAGTTGTCTGTGGAATGATCTTCACAGATTTGGGGGTATAAAGAAACACGACAAAAGAATAGCAAATCCCCAAAGGCTACAGACAGGGAGAGTGGGTCTCCAATAGGAAACTTACCAGAATGTGGAAGGCAGATAGGATGGGGATAGAGACATTGGAACCATGGTGAGAAGAAACGGACACTCTAGTGGAAAATGCGATGCTGGAATGTCTTGTGCATGAAACCCCACCATTAGCAGTATTGTAAACCAAGGAGTCAACAACAAAATAAATTTTTAAAAGAGAATAAAAGTAGGGATGACACTCTGATGTTAAGACATTTTATAAAGTAATAGTGAAACAATATGACTTACAAGATTGACAGAGATCAGTGAAACAGAATGGTGAACCCAGAGAGTCCAAATGTATCCATACATCATCTATGTATTTGACAAAGGAACAAATGCATTTACAAGAGAAAAATTACTCTTTTCAACAAATGGTAATTGTACAATTTGCACTCCATATGCAACTCCCACCCCCGAAACAAAGAAACTTCATCCTGTAATTAGGTTATGTTAAAAAATTAAGTTAAAAATGTAACACCTAAATTAAAACCTAAAATGTTAAAATTTTATAAAAGATATAGGAACAATCCCTTATATTAGGCAAAAATTTCTCAAGTACAGCATTAAAATTGTTATGCATACAAAGAAACCTCAGGGATTGGTTTGGTGACATGGAAACCTCATATCACCAAAATCAAGGCTACACGTTCTTTTCAAAGGAATATCTGCTGTTTTGTTTTGTTTATTTTTGCTTTGTTTTTGTTCTTTGCTGTGCTAGGGACCCAAACCAAGGACTAACATATTTAGTCAAGGCAAATGAGCAGAGCCACCTCCTTGACTCTTACTCTGTTTTAATTTAATTGACTGAAGAGGGCTGGAGTGATAGCACAGTGGTAGGGCATTTGCCTTACAAGCGGCCAACATGGCCGACCCGAGTTCTATTCCTCCGCCCCTTTCGGAGAGCCCAGCAAGCTACCGAGAGTATCTCGCCCACACGGCAGAGCCTATATTCGATATGCCAAACACAGTAACAACAAGTCTCATGATGGAGACGTTACTGGGCCCGCTCGAGCAAATCGATGAACAACGGGAGGACCATGACCGTGACCGTGACTGAAGAGTGAAGCCCAAAACTGGGATAAAATATTTTCAAATTCTCATATGGTAGAGAATCTGTATCTAGACAGAGAACTGTCAAAACTGAGTACAGGGGGAGGAGAGACGTCGGGGGCCGGAGCAGAGGGGATGATGCTGAAGACTCTGCAGGAGATGCTGAGGATGGTGGGGGTGGTGCTGAGGACAGTGGTAGGGAGGGTGGCAGAGCCCCTGAGTGGCTCAAGACTGACAACCCTGGCGATAGGTGGAGGAGGGTGGCGGAGGCGGGAGGACTACGATGAGCCCCACAAAACCCCTGCTTCCCCAGTGGTCCACATCATGGGCCTGATGGATGGTGTGGTGGGAGCTGACCTGGGGGGAGGCCTGTGGTAATTTGGATCCATTAGCTATGTTGCAGTGCTGACTAAAGAGAGACAAGCTCTGGCAGAGTTTGAAGATGTATTGGGGGCTTGCAATGCTGCGAACCATGCAGTTGACAGCCAAATCTACACTGCTGACCACCCAGCATTTGTAACCAGCCAGGAGATCTCCCACCCTGGGGACTTGGATGATTCCAGGAGTGTCACAGTGTGCTTCTCTTTATCATCTTGAACCCCATGCATTCCATTACTATGATGTTCTGTGCACTCCCTTGTGGCCCTGTACAGAGAACTGTCATTTTTCAGAAGAATGCAGGCCAGGCCATGGTGGAATTCAAACTCCATGTAAAGTGCCCAGCGGGCCAAAGCCTTGTTTAATGGGGCTGACATCTACTCGGGCTGTTGTATTCTGAAGATTGAATTCGTGAAGCCCACATGCTTGAAGGTGTTCAAGAACAATCAGTATAGGGGCTGGAGCAATAGCACAGTGGGAAGGGCATTTGCCTTGTATCTGGCCGAACTGGGTTCGATTCCCAGCATCCCATATGGTCCCCCAAGCACTGCCAGGAGTAATTTCCTGAGTGCAGAGCCAGGAGTAACCTCTGTTCATCACCGGGTGTGACCCAAAAAGAAAAAAAAAAGAATGATCAGGATACTTGGGACTACACTACCCTCAACTTCAGTGGACAAGGTCATCCCGACGGTCACTCTGTTCTAAACACACCTGCCTTGCCTTCACTAGTGCACTACACAGAGGTGGCACAGGCTCCCTGTGGACACTGGGGGCAGGTCTTGGAAAGACTCCAGGGGAAGACGGTGAAGGAGGGGCCTCTAGGTTACTGCTATTGGGGTCCTTTGACCTGGCTGAGGGTGCAGAGTATATGTCAGGCTTGGCGGGGTCCAGAACAGCAGGGCTCCATGGAGACAGGCCGTGGCAGGGACTTTAGCGGCCAGGCAGGCCCCCACGTGGGTTTGCCTGCATCCTGTTTCCCAGGAGGAGTGTGCTCAGGGTTACAGCCTCCCTGTGCTCCCTGGACCAGGAACAGTTTTCTTCCTCGCCACTCTTGAGTGGGTCTCCTTGTGGAGAGGAAAAGAGGGTTCTGGGGCCTTGGCCAACGTAGCATCTTTTGAGCAAGTTCACCCAGTCTCTGGGTTTGATCCTGTATAAGGGAGACACCTGTGTAGAGCAGAGAAGACAAGCCTCCCTTCACTGGTCAATGGCACGGGACATCTCTCCAGGGGCCCCAGATGGACGGCACTCTTTTTTCCCCCTTTTTTGGCTTTGTGGGTCACTCCTGGCAATGCTTAAGGGTTACTCCTGGCTCTGCACTCAGGAATTACTCCTGGCAGTGTTCAGGGAACCATATGGGATGCTGGGAATCGATCCCGATTCCCGAATCGACCAGCATTCCTTTGCTGGTCAAGGGCATGGGACATCTCTTCAGGGACCCCAAATAGACAGCTCTCTTCTTTTTTTTTCCTTTTTTTTGCTTTTTGGGTCACACCTGGTGATACTCAGGGGTTATTCCTGGCTCTGCACTCAGGAATTACTCCTGACGGTGCCCAGGTGACCATATGGGATGCTGGGAATTGAACCCGGGTTGGCCATGTGGAAGGCAAACTCCCTACCCGTTGTGCTATTGCTCCAGCTCCCAACAGCCCTGTTCTTCCCTCTCAAGAAGGGGCGCCTTGCATAGGAGGGAGAGGTGGAGGATTTGCCTTTGACAAATAATTGCACCCCGTTGGCAAGACTGCCCAGCTCTGTCTGGGTCTGACTGGTCAGACTAGCCATGGGCACTGGAAGGAGACTGGTGTGTGTGTGTGGGGGAGAGGGGCAGGGTCTCCCCTGTACCCAGGCAAACCTGTCTCACTCGTGTAGCAGGGAGGCAGTAGGTGGGTGGACTAGACTCTCCCCTGCACTGTGGGCACTGTGGTCCTGTCCACCCCCTACAGAGCTCAGAGGCAAACTGATGACCAAGTGAATGTACCCGAGCGAGCAGTGGCATTGCATGACTGCTAACAGAGATATGACAACCAGCCGTTTCTTCTCCAAGGAACAGAAATACAAGCGGTGCAGAGCGGCAGGGACGAGTGGCGGGGCTGGCTGTGCATTGGTTTTGATGTCACTCAGCTTGCCCCGCCCCAAGACTGGAGGGGGTCCAAAAATAAAAATAGAAGTAAACAAAAATGAGAGCCTTTTGAGGTAACCTGGAGTGAAGGCAGCACTTCCCACCCCCTCAGGGGCCTGACTGCACCGTTCTGCCTCTCCATAGTGCTTACCAGCACACAGGGTAGGACCCACTAGCTCTCCTGGCACACCGAACAGAACAGGCAGCCTCCGCCATGACCCCAGAAACAGCCGCAGACTTGAGCTCACTACTTCATCGACACCACACCATGCTCCAAGGAGCAGTTCCCAGCGCAGAGACAGAGGCAGACAGAGGCAGAGAAAGAGACACCCCATGGCAGCATTCAGCTTTTTTTTTTTTTTTGTCTGCTGCTAAGCTATAGCACAGCGGTAGGGCGTTTGCCTTGCACGCAGCCAACATGGCCAACCCGAGTTCGATTCCTCCGCTCCTCTCGGAGAGCCTGGCAAGCTACCGAGAGTATCTCGCCCGCCCGGCAGAGCCTGGCAAGCTCCCCGTGACGTATTCGATATGCCAAACACAGTAACAACAAAGTCTCCAATGGGAGACGTTACTGGGCCTGCTCGAGCAAAACGATGATCAACGGGAGGACCTTTACTTTTACTTTTTTTTTTATGTAGGAGTACTGCTATTTATTCAGCCACCGATGATTAGCTGATTGAATTGGGCATGAACTCCACCTTACTTTTTCTTTTTTCCATTTTTTATAATTTAATTTAATTTATTGGATCACCGTGAGAGCAGTTAACAAATCTTTCGGGTTTAAGTCTTGGTCATACAATGAAACACCCGTACCTTCACCAATGCCCATTCTCCACCCCCAACAACCCCAGTATACCCCCATCCCCCACCCTCCCCCTACCTGTGGGGCAGATGATTTCCACATTACTCTCTCTCTACTTTGATTACATTCAATATTTTGACACCAGACCCACCATATTATTTGGGATTTTACCCCAACACTAAGATCTGTTGAAAAGGCAACAGTAGACAATTTGTTTTCTATTGCTGGTTATGAATAACATTTTAACTGAACAACAAAGAAAGGTCAAAATCCAAAAACACTGGAGCCTGAGGATACACACAGAAGCAGGAAACACAACAACAGAGCTCTCACAGCTACCAGCCAGCAGCGTTCTTCTCAGACAATATTTTGTAGACTGAGGGAGAGCCCACGGGCCTCTGAGATAGTAGGATCCTCTCTATAATCCTCGCTATATGGGTTTTGGTTTTTTAAGTCCTTTTGTTTGGGGTGGGCCTTTTTTTCTTTTTTTCTGTTGTGATGTTTTTATTTTTTTCTGCAGTCATTGGCTGCCAACATAATCTGCCACCAACTGGAGATCAGAAACCAAAAAAACTCAAACCACAACAATAGCAGCAACAATAAATTAAAAAAAAAAAAACAGACGTAAAACCAGACAGCCAAACAACTCAGAGGTACACAGTTACCTGCTGGTGGGTAACCAGGCATGCTCCCAAGTCCCAAGGTCAAAAGTGCGGGCATGGTGGGGAGGGTTCCCTCAGCAGGAGACACACACGGAGCACTACAGAGCCAGAAGCACTGAACCACACCCTGCACACACACTGCAGCACACACTGTGAGGAGTGACAACACGGAGGACAAGACACTCCACACACCTTTATTTTCCACTCTCTGATATCTTCTGAGGACAGAACATCTGTGAGCCTTTTTTGATTTAATGAGAACATTTGACTTTAAACAAACAAACAAACAAACAAACAAACAAAAAAGCAATTCTTAAAAAGAAATTGTAGTGGACGTGTACTGTGACTTGTATTTATGACTATAAAACCACGTGATGCAGGGCTGCAGTGTGTTTGATGGAACGCCATCCTTCAGAACTGTGCTGACTCACTGTTGAAGTGTCCAGTGGTAAGAGAAATACAGATTTTTTTTTTTTTGTGACAAACGGACACTGTACTCTGTACTCCTGCCGTAAGTAGCCTTTTTCATTTTCTTAATGACTGGTTGTTGATCACAAAATCCAGGCCAATGGCAGGGAAGGGTAGCAGTTTGGAGCCCTGGGATTTGGAGTCAGCCAGACCTGGATTCAAATCTTGGCGCAGCCACTCTCTCTCTTTAGGACCTTGTGCCTCGATGTCTCTTAATTGACCAGTTGACAGTTTACCTCTCAGTTTCCTTACTTGTGAACCGGGTTGAACCTACCTCATAAGGTGGTTGTCAGGAATTGAAGACGCCGCATTGTCTGGACTGTAAAACTCTTAGCAGTATCTGCACTCAAGAGCTCGCTAACTGCAGTAGGATTGAGTCTGCACCATTGTCTGGTTTTGAGAATGTTGATGCATTGAACATGACTGCTTATTTGGACTGAAATTAAAAACACACACATAAACCGACTAAAGGGCTGAAGAGATAGTACAGTAATTAAGGCACTTGCTTTGCAACTGGCGTTAGTCTGGTTTACATAAAGTCGGCCTGGAGCAATAGTACAGTGGTAGGGTGTTTGCCTTGCACGTGGCCAACCCGGCCAACCTGGGTTGCGATTTTTCCGCCCCTCTCGGAGAACCCAGCAAGCTACCAAGAGTATCTCGTCCACACGGCAAAGCCTGGCAAGCTACTTGTGATATATTTGATATGCCAAACACAGTAACAACAAGAGTCTCACAATGGAGACATTACTGGGTCCACTCGAGCAAATTGATGAACAGGAGGACAGTGCTACAGCACTGCAGTGCTACATATAAGGTCCTTCCAGCACCATTGGTAGTGAAATTTGAGCACAGAACCAGGATTAAGCTCTAAGCACCACCGCCTCTACACACTCCAGCACAGAGATCCTATTCATATTCAATAAAAATAGAACCAAACAAAGTAAATAGTGATGCAATAGTGATTGGAGACATAATTGGACAGGCACCCAACAAATATGCATAGAGATGGAAAAAAGAACATAAAAACTATTCAACATTATCATTTTCCACCATATTTTAAATATATTAAATTTAAAAAACAATATAACAAATGCCAATAAGCATGTGGTGCTATAGAGACTCTTATGTACTTCTGCTGGATTTCTTATAAAAGGTAGAGATAACTCTACCTTAAGACCCAGTCATTCTCTTTCCAGCTAACTAATGAAGCGGATAGAAAAGTATATGTACAGAAAGATTTGTGTAAGAATACTCATAGGACCTTTTTTGTAATAGCCAAATTAGAAATAAGGGATTGGGGTGATAGCAGCCCTACACGCTGGTAGGCCATTGGACTTGCATGCAGCCGACCTGAGTTCGATTCTCAGCATCCCATATGGTCCCCCAAACAACACCAGGAGTAATTCCTGAGTGCAAAGCCAGGAGATCCCCTGTGCATTGCATTGCCAGGTGTGACCCTCTCTCCCCCAAAATAGAAATAAGTCAAATAAATTAGCAATAGGTGACAAACATTGTGGTCGACCACAATATGTAGACCACAGAGTGGAATTTAATAATAAGATAAAACAAATTCTTAAAATATAAAATAACATGCATACGTCAGTGTAGGATAATATTGGTTTGTCCTTTCTACCTTGCCACAGGGAGCTTAGTTCATTGGGTTGCTCCCATCACAGTGCTTCCATTCCTCTGTGTTTATTTGTAACCTCTTCTTTTGTGCTCTGCTTCTCCAAAAGATCAATCACCAATCTCCTAATCAGACTCTGTTAACTTATAAATATTGCTTTTCTCTTCTCCTTAAAGTCCTTTATATAGTTAATTCAGAGCAACGTCCTTTTTTGTATAGACACAGAAAGACAGTTAATGCTATGCTTTTGTAACTTGGGAGTTAATTGACTCTGAATAATATTCACTCCTGGCTGTGAATATCTATTTTCTCGACTTAGGCTTCAGTTGCCCTTACTTCTTAGCACCCCAAAAGCAGGGTCCTACAGAGGGACTGGATGGACCCAAGCTGTGAGCTACCTTGGCATCAAAATGGGCCAGGCCGAAGCGCCACAATACTTAACTATAAGTTAAGAGCATAGTCATGGACAAGTTCTGCCATGATCCAAAAAGTAATAACTAGATTAGAACCCTGCTAGGGTTAGGAAAGATTAATCTGGCTTGAGCGCTGTAGTCTGAGATTTATAGCAAGATGCCTCAGTAGAGTCACCCTACTAGCTTAATGTATCTCTTACTGTGCCCATACAAAATAACTAATATTAAGATGTTAATTAAGTTATTGGACTAAGGAAAGGAGAAAAACCCCTAAGTACGATTTTGCCCTTGGGTCTGATCTCCTGGCTGTAGGCTATCAGGAAGGGCTTTCATCTGTCGTTTATGTTACCTGACCTGGGTGTGCGGTTGCTACTGCCAAGGATGATAGGTTGGAGAGAGACTAGAGAGAGACCAAGGTGGCAAGTGGGAGTGCAGAGAGACAAGTAAGGGGGACAGGGGGAGAAGAATGTAGGGGAAGAATGCAGGAGCAGACGCGTGGGGAGAATGGAATAAATGGCAACTGATCACCAACCAGCCTGGCCCTTGTTTCCTCCTTCGTCCACTCATGGCATCCACCATCCCAGGTAGGGAAGCAGCTTGAGACCACCAAATGCAGGAGGAGAGAGAGAGCCACGGATTTCCTAGTTACCTGGTGATTACACAAATCAGACGTTAAGTATGTTCAGTGACCAAAAGGCATATCATATGGCATATCATATAACTTTTTTTTCATGTGAATCAAAATAATTTTTTAAAAAAATTTACTTATGTAAATGTGAGAGTCAGGAGAGGCGGGGGAGAGAGATACATGTATAAGAGAGAACAGAAGCTACTCCAGAGTGGTAGAAACCACTGAATGACTTTGGGAAAAGCTACATACAAGTTCTCCAAACTGTCTCAATCTGAAGTTCTCTCACACATAAATGTAAATCTGGGTGTTGTCACAGGGAAAGCTTTGGACTCTTGATGGTCCTTTCATATTCTTTTCATGACCTTTTAACTCTCCTGTAACTTCTCCTTTTCCGTGGGGTTCATTCTTTTCTTTTTATGAGTGGTGACTCAGTTGTTCCATCTCCAAAGAGCTAAGGATTTAAATCTCTAAGAGATTTGCTCCTTATGCCTTTATTATACTTCAGTGCTAGGCAATTTCTTAGTTCTATTTCCCAAAAAATCATTACCAGAGAGCCCAGTCTGCCTGCAACATGCCCCCTAGAGATTTCACCCCATTAAGTCTTTAAGGTGAAGGTGTGTCATTTATTGCTACTTCTTGCTGGCAAAGGGTATGGACCTTCCCTCAAAGGACTAAAATCTCATCTTAACTTAATATGAATGGGTCCCAGGCAATGGTTTAATGGATTTCAGAATTTTCAGTCTGAAAGAGAAATCAAACAGATTAAACAACAATTTTTGCAATTGGGTATTGGACAAGAAAAATGAAAAAGGCTTTCTTTGGCCCAGGGAGAACAGGATGTTTAAGAAGACAAGAAAATAATGGCCAAAGCATAAGTTTTAGTTTCTTTCTTTTGCATTCTGGTAAGTTTGCTATAAAAGAAAGTCTTTGCTCCTATTTCTACTAGCTCTCTGTAAGAGACACGTTACTTAACTTTCAGAGGAGACGGGAAATTTCCATTTATTCTTAAAAAGTCATCAATGAGTTCACAGAAGTAGGTTGGTTCATCTTCTGGCAGAGTCTGGTCATTGTTGGTGGTAGATGGAACTAGAGAGATAAACCCAATTAGAAATTCGATTAAGTTTTACAGCAGTGGTGGTGTTTAAGATAACTTGTTAAGATCCCTTTCATTTAAACAGTAGTTGATCTGAAGAAAAACCGATTTTCCAGGTTTTTGGTAAGACCCAACTACCAGGCTGGATTTTGGTTGGCTTTCCCTACTTGGGTGTGGCAAACAACATTTCCCTACACTTGAATTACCTCTTTCCCCTGTTCTAAATTAATAACATACTTAGTTAATTCTAAACTTTCTGAATCCAGTAGGAAATCTGTAGACAAGAAGGGTCTGCCACACACAATAGTTAAAATGAACTAAGTTGAACTTTTTCTTGAGAAGCTATTTTCTACCTGAGAAGAGCTAAAGGCAAGAGTCAGGAGCCCATAGGTTTCTTGACTTAATTACTTTAATATTCTTTTAAGGATGTGATTAACTTTCTCTACTTTTCTGACAATTGGGAGTGCCAGGAAGAATAGAGTTGATAATTAATTTTGAAAGCAAAGGTTAAATCTTGGGTGACTGTTGCAGTAAAATAAATTCCATTATCACTCTGTAATGATCTGGATAAGTCAAATCTAGGGATTACTTTCTTAGACACTTTAGACACTTCTCTGTCTTTCTCAGTATGGGTTGAAAAGATCTCTGCCATTCTTTGAGTGTATTGATAAGGAACAACAAATATTTGGACCCTGAGCATTTAGAAATTTGTGTGAAGTCAGGTTTCAAGTTCTCCCCTGTATTGGTTTCTCAATGTCATATAACGTTTTTGAAAACAAAACTTAGAGTAGCAGAAATCATTCAGTAATTTCCTGAGGATAGTAATGGGAAAGAAGGAGGGAGTAGAGTTTGAAGAACGTTTTTAAATGTGACGTTATGTTTATTATCTACCTACCGATCTATCTGCAAATCATCAAATTATAAACTTTATAGCTTACTCTATGTCAATTAGACATCAGTAACAATGTTTAAAATATATGTATAAGGAGCACTAGAACAGTGAGTGGGGCATTTGCCTGCACGTGGTCAACCAGGGTTCTAACCCTGGCATCCCATATGGTCTCTCGAGTACCACCAGGAGTAATTTCTGAATGCAGAGCCAGTAGTAACCCCTGGGCATCACTGAGTGTAGCACAAAAAAGCCAAAAAATTATATGTGTAAGAATAGCATTGCATTCTTATAATCAAGAATAAAACAAAATATCCAACAGGAGAGCCTGGCAAGCTACTGAGAGTATCTCGTCCGCACAGCAGAGCCTGGCAAGCTACCTGTGACGTATTCGATATGCCAAACACAGTAACAAGTCTCACGATGGAGACGTTACTGGGCCCGCTAGAAAGAATCGATGAACAATGGGAGGACCGTGACCGTGACCAACAGTAGGGGAATGTATAAAAATGATTTCATGAATTATAAGTATACAATCACTAAAATATTTTCAGAGAATACTTAAAATGGTTATACATTGGAAATGTTAGGGCCCAGAGAAATATCGCAGTAGCTTTTAGTGAAAACATTTAGAAGCTCAAATACGTGGTATTACACAAGTACCTAGAGCAATCCTGGCAACTCTTTGATTTCAGTCCAGCAGTTCCTCTATCTGTAATTCCTGGGCCTGCAAGCAATTTCCAGGTGTGTGTAAACACCACAAGCAATGAGACTGGAAAGAAGTTTTAGAACCACAACCATTAAGTACAACTTCTAGAACAATTGTGATATATCACACTCTGACAAAGTGATATGCTACATGCATGTAACTAACTTTATGCTCATCTTCAGGAAACACCGGGTTGGCTCAGATTACAAGTGAAGCAATTATTTTGTGGTGTAAACACTGATATCATTGGCAAATCTGCTAGAGTGCTTAGTAAGGGGGAATAGAATAAAGCAGTAGATGTGCAGATTTCTTCAATAGAACATTCACTTGTTAGGTCAGGTAAAGAGTGTTTAACAAAACACAATAGTGTGTTCAGCAGCACTGAAGGCGCTAACATATATGATGTGCTATTTTATTTTTTCAGTTATTTATTTAATTTGCTTTTTGGGTCACACCTGGTGGTGCACAGGGTTTACTCCTGACTTTGCACTCAGGAATTACTCCTGATGGTCCTCATGGGACCATATGGGATGCTGGGAATCAAACCATGCAAGGCAAATACCCTACCCACTGTACTATCACCTCAGCCCCTCAGTTAATATTTTAACTTTACAAGTATCAAGCAGTAATTATTACCATTTCACAAAGAAAGAAAAATCTCATTTTACCACTTTTTCTAGCTACCCGATAGCACAGCGGGTAGGGTGTTTGCCTTACAAGTGGCCAACATGGCCGACCCGAGTTCGATTCCTCCGCCCCTCTCGGAGAGCCCGGCAAGCTACCGAGAGTATTGGATATGCCAGACACAGTAACAACAAAGTCTCCAATGGAGACGTTACTGGGCCTGCTCGAGCAAATCGACGATCAACGGGAGGGCCTTTACCTTTTACCTTTATGCCAAAAACAGTAACAACAAGTCTCACAATGGAGACGTTACTGGGCCCGCTGGAGCAAATCGATGAACAACAGGAGGACAGTGCTACAGTGGAGTGCTACCACTTTTTCTAATAGAGCACCAGGCACTCCAATTAACTTAGCATCTAAAAAGTTCTTTGACCATTTAATTAGATTTAATTATTATTTTATTAGATATTTTTTAGACCATGTTTAACATGCATTTTTTATTCCTGCCCAGTGAGGAAAAAAAATGACAAGGAAATATTTCTTACAAAAACTCCAATAGTTTTAATTAATTAAAAATAATTTTCTACAGGTTTCATTTTTCTTTGGTCTTTGTAAGATCTGGAAGTGGTTTGGTTTCATGAGTCAGTGGCTTTAGAGTCAGTTATCACTTTATGATGGAACATCAATACCCACCCACTAAAGATATAACTTTGTAGCCATGAAAAAACTTCAAAATAGTTGACACAATTCACTATCTAATATTTTAAATAAGTGATTAACTCATACTTAGACTGACAATTTGGCTCAAATGATCTCTACAGTTTAAAACACCTTAGATGACAAATACAAGTCACATTTTCATAACATATTGTGATTTTTAAAAAAAGACTCAAAATAAAGTAGTTATAAAGTCATCATACAATTTTGAAACTGGAAAATAACTCAGACACATCTAGACTAATTATTTGTTTTGGTTTATAGAGTAAACTAGATCTCGATACTTTTTGCAATTAAGTTGCCATCTCAAAAAGCATTTGCTCCATTAAATTTATTTGCAGAAAATA
This sequence comes from Sorex fumeus, assembly GCF_029834395.1. Classification (NCBI taxonomy): domain Eukaryota; kingdom Metazoa; phylum Chordata; class Mammalia; order Eulipotyphla; family Soricidae; genus Sorex; species Sorex fumeus. The sequence continues at coordinate 13,733,174 of NW_026606093.1, read as the reverse complement.
AATTATTTGGGTCTTATGATAGAGGGTGTAGCTCTTTAAAGAAAATAATCATCAGTGTGGACAGGGCTTAAACATCTCTTTTGTAGTTCAGGCTCAGGTGTCAGAAAAACATAAATGAATAAATAAAGGAATTGTGGGATATAGCCCAAAAAATTTTCTTTCTTTCTTTTTTTTTTTTTTTTAGCTTTTTGGGTCACACCTGGCAATGCTCAGGGGTTACTCCTGACTCTGCACTAAGGAATTACCCTGAGTAATTACCCCTGGCGGTGCTCAGGGGACCATATGGGATGCTGGGACTTGAATCCGGGTCGGCCGTGTGCAAGGCAAACACCCTACCTGCTGTGCTATTGCTCCAGCCCCAGCCCAAAGACTTTTTGGAAACGAAAATGGACTCCCCTCCAATCCACTGAGTCCTAGCAGCTGCCACACATAACTTTTGCCATCTCAGCAAGCTCACCTCCACACCACAGACCATCTTGTTGGACACCATAGAAAGCCAAAAGGACACAGAGCCACTGGGGTACAGCCCTACAGAAGCTCACAACAGACCGTAGAGCAGCTTCTATCCAGGGTACACAAGTTATAGGGTAGCACCTACAGATTTCAAATCAGAAACATGTCCTTGACAGAGAATGGTATAGAAGCAAGACCAGGGCATCAAACACTGGATGGGGGTGGGAAGATGATGCAGGGACAGGAGCAGATTAAAATCTGGACCAAGCATCAAGAGACAGGATGAGTGATGCCACAAATGTGTAAAATGAGAGGCCAGAACATTGGGAGGGACCTAGACCTACCTATTGAATTTTGACTTGCACAGTAAACTTTTGAGTTTGAAGTATGTGAGTTTTGCATGTAAATCTTTCATATAATACTCAAGAGTTCAGGAATAAGTCCACTTTTGTGGTAACAAGAATGCACTGAAATGACCACATTGTTGTGCACAACTGTTTTTTCATTTTAGTTATACATAAAAGAATATATGACTATGTAAGCAGTACTTATTCCCATCTGAAGTGGCCTGGTTCCGGTAACCTACTGCAGGGACCGGAAGCATTTGTGCCAAAAGCCGTTGGGTTTCGAGATTTGTTTTTGAGTCTCTGGGATCATGGCCATTAAACAGTTCGATGAGGCCAGAGAGGCCATGTCTCCAATTATATAGCTGAGCCAGAGGTGGTTTGTGGGTGTGTCTCCCACATACCTAACTTTTGGCCATTTACTTTCTTGGTAAACTTTGCCTCAAGTTTTTGGGGTCTGGCCAAAGGCACAGCAGCAATTTTGGGGTATCTGGAAGTCTGAAGGCGCCATCAGGCTGCTGATGCACTCGCCTAACAGGTACAGATTGACCTGCTGGCGGCACTATGCCCCCTCTAATCAAAATATTTCTGCCATAAATAGGGGAATAGGAAAAAAGAGGAGACAAAAGAAGAAAAAAATACAAAAAAGAAAAAGGGAGAAAATAATAGAGCAAACATTTCCCTGGTTGTTTATAATATCATATAGGCCTTTGAAAAAGTTTAAGAATATTACAACATTTAAATGTCAAAAACTGACCCAATGAAATAAATGAACTGAAGCAATAACATAGCAGGTAGGGCATTTGCCTTATACCCGGCCAACCTGGGTTCAATTTCTCTGCCCCTTTCAGAGAGCCTGGTAAGCTACCGAGAGTAGCTCACCCTCACGGCAAAGTCTGGCAAGCTACCTGTGACATATTCCATATGCCAAAGACAGTAACAACAAGTCTCACAATTTGTTGTGAGATGTTACTGGTGCTCCGCTCAAGCAAATCAATGAACAACGGGAGGACAGTACAGTGGAAAGTGCAATGAAATAAATGCTATCTATAAACTTAGGATGAGAACCTTCTATATGAGCTCATGTGTGGTTGAAAAGAGAGAGAGTCCCAAGAATAAATATTCTTAAAGAAATATAAAAACTAAGAAAAATAATTTTAATATTAAAAAGATTGCTATTCCAGAGTGAAAAGGACAAAGGGTTAATTATTTCATTTATGTATTGTATACAGATAAAACAAGGGAATAAACAGTATTAAAGTTTAACAATATTTAGCCCTGGACTGAGAACGCCAAGTAAGGGGGTGAGTTGGAAGCGGGCAATTAAGAGGTGGATTGGAAGTAACGTAATATTGGTTAAGGGACTTGGGCACTTTGGTGGTAGTGAACTGAGGAAATGGAACATCGAAACCATACACATTAACAACATTTAAAGATATAATCTGAACTATAGCACTGCACTGCACTGTCCTCCCGTTGTTCATCGATTTGTTCAAGCAGGCACCAGTAACGTCTCACAACAAATTGTGAGACTTGTTGTTACTGTCTTTGGCATATCGAATACATCATGGGTAGCTAGCCAGGCTTTGTCATGCCGGCAAGATACTCTCAGTAGCTTGCTGGGCTCTACGAGAGGGGCTAAGGAATTGAACCCGAGTTGGCGGCGTGCAAGGCAAACACCCTACCCGCTGTGCTATTGCTCAAGCCCAATCTGAACTATCACAGTCACGGTCACTGTCACGGTCCTCCCGTTGTTCTTCGATTTGCTCGAGCGGGTCCCGTAACGTCTCCATTGGAGACTTTTTTGTTACTGTGTTTGGCATACGAATACATCACGGGTAGCTTGCCAGGCTCTGCCATGCGGGCGAGATACTCTTGGTAGCTTGCCAGGCTCTCCGAGAGGGGTGGAGGAATCGAACTTGGGTCGGCCATGTTGGCTGCATGCAAGGCAAACGCCCTACCGCTGTGCTATCGCTCCAGCCCCAGTGGCGCAGTCTGAACTATAATAGTTATAAAATTTTTAAAAGGCCAAATCATTTAGTTCACTTTACATCGGTAGAAATAGAGTGTATCATGCTAAGTTAAGTCAGATGTATAGTGACAAATACAAAATAATTTATCCATATGTGGAGTATAAAGAAGCATATGGAATAAATAACAAATGGCCAATGGTGACAGCCTGGAGAGTCAGCATATAAACCCTGAGTTTATCTGTGGGGTCAGATGCAGAGAGATGTGAGGGACCCTGAGACACTGGTGGAGAGAGACACTAGTATTCTGCCGTGGGTGTGGTGTTGAAACAGTTATGCCTGAAACTGTAACTATTAGCAGAATTGTAAATCACAGTGCCTAAATAATTTCTGAAAGCATAAGATAGATTTTTGAACTATAACAATGTATCTAATTCAAACCAAAGAAGGATTTTAATGATCAAAACTCTGGAAACTGAAGATTCAATAATTTTTTTTTTTTAGTATAGGAGTACTGCTATTTATCCAGCCATTAATTAAGCTGATTGAATTGGGCATGAACTCCACATTACTTTTTTAAAATTAAGAATGTTAATTGTATTTTATTTTTTAATTATAGGGTGTTTTCTTTGCACGCAGCCAGCCTGGCGGAACCGGGTTCAATTCCTTCGCCCCTCTTGGAGAGCCCGGCAAGTTACCAAGAGTAACTCGCCTGCACAGCAAAGCCTGACAAGCTACCCATGTCTATTCAATATGTCAAACATAGTAACAACAAGTCTCAAAATGGCGACATTACTGGGCCGCTCGAGCAAATCAATGAACAACAGGAGGACAGTGCAGTGACAGTGCTATTTTTAATCACTACGAGATATAGTTACAAAGCTTTCCTGTTTGAGTTTCAGTCATAAATGATCAATCACCCAACCTCCACAAGTGCACATCTTCCACACTAAGAACCCCAGTATCTCCCCCCAGTCCAGCCCTCCCCCTACCTCTATGGCAGACACTCTCTCCCATACTCTCTTTTGTATGGATTGTTATGAATAGCATAAGATGTCGTGCTGCCACAAGAGTGGCTCCTGGAACTCCAAACTTCTAGATAATTAGGGTCTGGAGAAATCTCTGCAGTGAGCTGCCAGGTTCGGAGATTCTTTCGTGTGTCTCTGGATCATGGCGGCCAAGGAGCTTAAGTAGCAGCTCCAGCCCTCTACTTGTATTTTATTTATTTTATTTTTAAAATTTCTATTGAATCACCATGAGATACTTAGTTACAAAGTTGTTCAAGGTTGGGTTTCAGTCATAGAATGTTTCAACACCCATTTCTTCACCACCAGGGCACATTTCCCCCACCAGTGTCTGCAGTTTTTCTCCAGGAGCTTTCCCACCTCATCTTGCCTCCATAACATGCACTTTTCTTCTCTCTCTCTCTCTCTCTCTCTCTCTCTCTCTCTCTCTCTCTCTCTCTCTCTCTCTCCCCCTCTCTCTTCTTCTCTCTAAATCTTCCTCTTTCCCTCTCTTTCTTTCTCTCTTTCCTTATGGCATTATGGTTTGTACACAGGTACTGAAAGTTTATCATGTTACCAACACCTTTTTAAAAGCAGTTTCTAGTGGTAGCTTATAAGCTCTAGCTTTATGTCAAAACATTTTGTATTTGTTTCTGCAAAGTTCAAATTGAAAGGCACAGATGGTGACATGCACTGCAGGAAGGGATGAACAGTTGAAGGTAGGGAGAAACCATACCAGCAAAGGTCAGAACTGACCACAACAAGATAATTTAATCTTGGTTTTGGCAGAGGATAAACACTAGAAGAATTATTCAACCGTTTTCTGATATTTGTGCCTGAAATTTCCTATAGCTTTACCTTAAAAATTAGGACCTGATCCAAAATCAATGTCTTGTCCAGAGAAGGTTGTCAACCTTGATTTTGATAGTCCTAAAACTACTATCTATTAAGTCATCACTGGAGTGATAGCACAGTGGTAGGGCGTTTGCCTTGCCCGAAGCCAGCCCGGACGAGCCAGGTTCGATTCGTCCGCCTCTATGGGAGAGCCCGGCAAGCTACTGAGAGTATCTCGCCTCCCACGACAAAGCCTGGCAAGCTACTTGTGACGTATTCAATATGCAAAACACAGTAACAACAAGTCTCAAAATGGAGACGTTACTGGGCCCACTCGAGCAAATTGATGAACAATGGGAGGACAGTGATAGAGACAGTGATATTAAGTAATTTATACTAAAATTTATTAAAAACCCATGTATTAGGTTTTTGTATACATGCATATATATGATAGTAGTAGAAAAATATGTAAGAATACATCTTCTTTATATAGAAGAATCAACGAAGCAGAGGTGGTATAGTTGACAACTGTCTATCTTCACTCCCATTCCTTTCATTCCAGTCATCGAATGACGTTCTCGAGGGTGGCAGTGAAGAGTTTCTGTGAAATGGTATCATCCTGCTGAACCCTTCTCTTGACATCAATGATCATTTCCTTTTAGAATGGTGAGATCCTGGCAGTGAATCCGTAATACAGCTCACGGAGGATCCTGATGTATTGAGTTTGAATGCCCTGTTTGGCTAGGGTTTCGATGACCGCTTCAGTCTCAACAGAATCAAAGGCTTTCTTTAAATCAATGAATGTTAAACAGAGCAACATCTTGAACTCTCAAGAAACCTCAATGAAGTTATCGTGTGGATATGGTCAATCGTGCTGAATCATTTTCGGAACCCGGCTTGCTCGCATAGTTGTCCTTCATCTAGTGGTCTGCCAATCCTATTCAGAATAACTCGAATGAATAGTGTATAGATGATGGACAACAGACAGATCAGGTAATAGTTGCCAATGTCGTGGATGTCTCCCTTCTTGTACAGTAGAATGACCTGCTGGTTTTCCATTGGGACGGAACCTTGCATTCAGACAGGTAGCGTGTGAAGAGCTGAGCCAGGGTATTGATGAGTACTGCCAGCAGTTTCTTCAGGTGATCGGGTCTGACCTTGTCTGGGCCAGGTGTTTTTCGCTGCTTTACCAACAAAATGGTGTGTCAGATTTCGGAAGGGAGAATGTTGGGAATGGCATATCCATCCTGCAGAATTTGGTATGTGGGCAGGTAGATGTGGCTATTGAAGAGATCCGAGTAGAAGTCATGGATAATCTTCTCCATTGCCCTTCTGGAAGATGTGATAGATCCATCAGGATGTTGGAGGGCAGTCATCTTGGTCATGTAGTTGGCGAAGGACAGGCAGGCATTGTGAATGCCTTTCCCGGCTTCTGCCGCATCTGCCAGCACTAGGTTGCTCTTCTCTCTTTGAGGTCTTCCTTTATTGCTTCTCTGCACTGCTTTGTGAGCTTGGACCTTAGTTTGTGTTTACCTGAGGCTCGTGCCCAGCCACGACAAATGAGCTTGAGGGTTTTTGAAGACAGGCATCATTTTGTGGTTTTCTCTCTCTTGGTATTCCTCACAAAATCATGGAGGTGCTAAATCAGTCGATCATATTCTTTGTCAATGTCGTCAATGACGGCATCTTCCCATGTCGCTGCAATAGTGCCAAAGAGCTCCCAGTTGGTGGTCATATAGGGAGTTCTCTTCTTAAACTTTGGAGCCCTTTCTTCCCATTCTGTGAAATAGAATTTTGCAAGAAGGAGACGGTAATCTGATCCCATTTGGAATTTTGGGACAACAGCAACATGGGTCAGGCAAAACCGTCAATTAAATATGATGTGGTCAATTTCGTTGTAGAACCGTCCACCAGGTGTCTCCCATGTCCAACATTTAGATTTGGCCTTCTGGAACTGTGTGTTACCATGGATGGTCTTGGTCAACATATGAACTCAGACAGTCTCTCACTGTTCATTCCATTCTAGCCCATGGGTCCCCGTGTGGAGTTCTTCGGCCGATCTTCTCGGTCCAATCTTGGCATTAAAATCATCAACAATGATCTTGTAGAAGGTGTGGTCTTCTTGATAGAATTTTTCCAGCTCCATGTAGAACTTCTCAATTTCTTCTTCATCATAATTGGATGTTGGTGCATAGATAACGAAGATTGAAACTGCTAGCAGTGAGTCACATCTGCTTAGGTGTAATCATCCTATTTAGGTTATTAGGCATTTGAATGAATCAATGCTCATGGCCAAGTTCATGTTGACAAGGACACCGACACCACCGATGCCTTTTTTGTCGCATGTTCCGAGGAGCAGTTATTCTTCAGTGTCGAAAATGGCATGATGTGATGATGCTGTCTCATCTCGGTCAGACCAATGATGTTGTACTTGATCTTCTGCACTTCCACAAACAGGCCCTTGATGGATGCTTCTGATGTTAGCATACATGCGTTGAAAGTACAGACAGTCATTTTTGTCCTTCATTTTGGCAACCTAGTTCAGCCTTGTGATTTTATCAGCCTCTCCTTGCTCATCCTTCTTAATGCTGTTGTATTTGGGTCACTTTTAGGGTCAGGGGAATAAGACCCATTGTATTTACTGTTTTTGGTATATTGAATATGCCACAGATAGCTTGTCAGGCTCTGCTCTTGTGGTCGGTATACTCTCGGTAGCTTGCCGGGCACTCCAAGAGAGATAGAGGTTTTTAGGGCAGCCTCTAATCACTCTTTCAGGTGTTCCTATGGTTCAAACCATATTTTAACTCTATCAAATATGGTGCGGTAATAATGAAAATGGGTATTAAGTGTCTTATTAAGCATTCTAATAAAATATCGTTCTAATAACACCAAACATTAGCCAAGTAGCACAAATGCTGACCGACATTGACAGAGAGTGTGGAAAGGTCAGACTGCAGCTGAATCTCATGAAGACAATGCTTATGAAAAATGGACTAGTTCCTGACGTTCCATTTGCTTTCAATGGAATGAACATCTCTGAATGCAGCAGTTATGTGTACCTAGGTCGAGAAGTCAACATGACGAACAACCTGGCACCTGGCACAGGAGGAAGAGAGCGGCATGGAACTCCTTCAAGAGTGTCGAAGAAATAGCTAAGAGGATGAAGAACCTCCAGCTCTGGGCACATCTCTTTGACTCCACCATTCTTCCTGCATTAACATATGCCTTAGAGACCTGGGCCCTACAAAAACAGGATGAGAACACTATTTGGGTCACCCAAAGAGGAATTGAAAGAGCTATGCTTGGAGTATCATGCTTCATTCAAGTGAGAGAAGGAATTTGAAGTTCTGACCTCCGCGGATGATAGAGAATCAAAGACGCTGTCTTGTTTGGCAAGACATCGAAAATCAGATGGGCTGGACACATAATGCAATTTGGAGATGACTGCTGGACTAGAGCCATTACCGATTGGATTGCATGGGACATCAAAAGATTGCGTGGCTGCCCACCTACGAGATGGTAAGACTTCTTCGTCAAGACCCTGAATGAACAGTTTGAGGCTCTTTGTGTTCCTGGTGTGAGCAGACTCCTTTGGGCTACCCTAGCACACAACATGGACAAATACACGCGTTACTGGCTCCTGCTCAAGAAAATCGATGAGTAATGGTATATCAAGTGATCAAGTGACCAAATGATCAAGAAAATCGATGAGTAATGGTATGTCAAGTGATCAAGTGACCAAATGATCAAGGATATATAAGAATATATCTTCTATTTGTATCCTGTATAATTAGAATAATATATATGCTTCTACTTCTATCATGTTATATTCAGATGACAGTGAACTAAAATTTATTTAATTGCTATATCAATTCTTTATGATTTTATAGAATATTGAACTTTGGAAAGCATACTCTTACCTTACACATAGTCAGACTTCTGAAACCATCTTCCTACTTGTATCTCTGGACTGTGATACTAATTCTTATTTAATAGACTGAGGATATTCAATAAAATAACTTTATTTAATGTTTTGACATAAAACTATACCTCATAAGATACCACAAGAAAAAATAAAGACACTGTAGGCACTGTCCTCCCATTGTTCATCAATTTGCTTGAGCAGGCACCAGTAACGTCTCCATTGTGAGACTTGTTGTTACTGTTTTTGGCATATCGAATACGCCACAGAGAGCTTGCCAGGCTCTGCCATGTGGGTGGGATACTCTCGGTAGCTTGCCGGGCTCTCTGAGAGGGATGGAGGAACTGAACCCGGGTCGGCCGTGTGCAAGGCAAATTCCCTACCCGCTGTGCTATTGCTCTAGTTACTAGAAAAATAAAAACAAAATAAAAATAAATGTAATGCACTCTTTTAAATTCTTTTAAAAATTGACTGTGACCGTGACTTGAAGTCAGGTGACTAGCATGAAAAACCATGGGTTGGCACCATGTACCCCCTGAGCATTTAGCCAGAGATCTGTGTCTGGAGGTACAGCCTAGTCCGAGGAATCTTTCTTTCAGCCTCTGCTGAAGAACTTGGTGGCAGAAAACTGGAGCCTTCGGGCATAGGAACATTTGTTTTTTTCCTCAGGAAACCATTCTAGATAAAGCTGTAACCGGAGTAGCAGGGAGACCAGAGTAATCTAATTTTGAGCTGGTATTGATGTATGTATATTTGTGCTATGAGTCAGACCCAGACCCCTGTTCCCAAGGGCAATGTTCTCTGTTTTTTCCCAGTGTGGAGAGGCAATAAACCATAGTGAGGAGAGAGCTGCATTTCCAGTATTGAAAGGCCACATTGTAATTAACAACAACAAAAACTCTGCCTATATTTCAAACTTGTCTGCCTTTAAGTCATAAGCTGAATCTAAGTTCTCTACCTATGAACTATCTAGTCTGAGTTTTCTCATGTGCCAATTGGGGGACACTCACATTTTACTCCCAGGTTTTGCTGTGAGGACAGAAAGATAAAAGATAGGGCTTGAGAGATAACACAGTAGGTAGGACACTTCCCTTGCATGCAACCAACCTGGGTTTGATTCCGGAACTCCCATAGGTTCCTCCAAGTTGTGCCAGCAGTGATCCCTTGAGTGAGGAGTAAGCCCTGAGCACTTCTGGGTGTGGCCCCATAATAAAACAACCAATAAAAGTGAAATATAAACCTCAAAGGGAGTGAGGAGTTATGGACACCCAAGAAGGTTCATTTAATCTGAATTCTGGCCGCTTCTCTCTCTCCTTATATGGATTCCTTTGTTTACTATAGCTTTTTGTCTTTATCCTCAAAAAATCTTTAGCAAATAACCATATTCCAAGCTTTAATTTTAACCTTCTTCTTAAAATTATAGGAGAATTACCCACAAAAGCAAAGGATTTTATTAGAGTGCTTCTCTAAATACAATCTATAACTTGACACATTCTTTAAAAAAAAGTTACAATTTTTACTACCTTTTGGACACACACATTTCTCTGCATACATGTCCTACACATTTCTTTTTAAAAATATATTTTTATTTTAAAAATAATAATTTTTAATGACCTACCATGCTTTACAAATGTTAATCGTCATTTTTATGCATGCATCATTCCAACACCACCCTCATCACCAGAGAGCCTGCCCCCCCAGCCAGTGCTCCAAGGACCCTCCCAGTACCCCTACTGTGAGCCCAGTCCAGTTCCAGGGACTTTGACCTTGTTGTTCCCTTGTGAGTTTCTTTTTTATCTGACGTTTTGTTTGTTTGTTTGTTTGTTTTTGTCCTACACATTTCTGATGCAAACTAGAAGGCAGTTCAATTCTGGGAAAAGCAAACTGTCGGGAGCCTTCTGATCTTTCTCTTGCTTTATTTGGAGGGTGTGTGTGTATGGCAGGGTGGGGGTTATAGAGGCAGTTGACATTGGGATCCAGGATGACATATAAATTAGGAAGTTGAATGGTGAAGTAAAAACCAACAAATAAGTAAAAACCAACAAATGGTGAAGTAAAATGGTGAAGTAAAGTGGTGAAGTAAAAACCAACAAATGGTGAAGTAAAAACCAACAAAACTGGGTCACTGCAGCACTGTTTGCAATAGCCAAGATTTGGGAACAATCCAGTTCCATGACAGATGAGTGGATAAGAAGTTGTGGTAGGAGCTGGAGCGAGACCACAGCAGGTAAGGTCTTACATGCGGCCAACCCGGGTTCAATTTCCAGCATTCCATATGGTCCCCTGAGCACCACCAGGAGCAATTCCTGAGTACAGAGCCAGGAGGAACCCATGTGCATTGCCAGGTGTGACCTAAAAAGAAAAAAAAAAAAGAAGTTCTGGTAAACATACACAATGAAATACTACACAGCTATAAGAAAAAGTGCAATCCTGCCTTTTGTTACATTATGGATAGAACTAGAGGGTGACATGCTAGCAACATAATTCAGAAGAAAAAAACCTGAAGGATGGAAAGTTTCTCACTCATATGTAGCATATGAAGTGACAAAACAAGGAAAGAGATAATGGCTAATGAAAACAAACTCTTAGACTTTTACCATAGAACTGAGGTTAGCAAGTGGGGAGAAACAATAGATGAGAAGGGTCCAAGAATCAGTGGTGAAGTGTTACTGATACTTTGTAGGTGTGACAATTGTACTCCTGAAATTTAAAAACACTTACAGCTAATTTTAAATAATAGAGTGAGAAGGTAAGAGTACCTAGAGTAAAGTAATATTAGTTAAGAAGAAGAGAAAGGAAATTCTATTTGGCTTTCTACAGCAGGGTAGTGAGTTGTATGATAGGCTCTGTCATCAAGTAAAGACAGATCAAAGACCATCTCTTGCATATCCAAGTCTTGGTTGAGGCTCCTTCCTGCAGAAATTGAACTTGAAGTTAGATGAAGAAGGCGCTTGAGTATCAAATACTCCATGAATCCTAGAGGAAATTAAGAAAGAGTCTGTAATTTAAGGACAAGCAGCCTGAATGCTTATGATATTATAATTCTACAAAGCATTAATAAAACGGTAACAATGGTGGAAAGCATGATGATAAGACAATGTATCTGGGAAGTGGCTTTTTCTTTCTATTGCTCGAGTAAGTAAAGGCCCTCCCGTTGATCATCGATTTGCACGAGCGGGCCCAGTAACGTCTCCATTGGAGACTTTGTTGTTACTGTGTTTGGCATATCAAATACGTCACGGGGAGCTTGCCAGGCTCTGCCGTGCGGGCGAGATACTCTCGGTAGCTTGCTGGGCTCTCTGAGAGGGGTGGAGGAATCGAACACGGGTTGGCCATGTTGGCTGCGTGCAAGGCAAACGCCCTACCGCTGTGCTATCGCTCCAGCCCAAGAAATTTCTATTTCCAAAGCCTAACACAGAGATTGTAATTAAACACAAATAAACCTTTAGCTAAAACCAATGTTTTGTTAAGTAGAAATAGCAAGGGACATGAGTGAGTTGAAATGGTTGCTTGTTTCCTACATAAACAGCACGGAATGTGAAAATATACATTTCCCTCTGAGATAGAAACCTAATGAAGTATAATAAAATTTGCCTAGAGATACTTATTGAAATAGTGCTTAAGAAAAAAAATATTTCTATAGCACACTTTTAAGTTTAAATAATCAAGACTCCATATTTGAAAGGCACTGGGAAAATGGCTACTTTTTCACGAACTGAAGGATCAAGTCCTTTGAAACGAGTTTGGCAGAGTGTCCTTTGTCCAATTGACAGAGACTATGTTAAGTAACTGCAGGTTTATGCTATGCTCAGGGTAATGCTGGCCACATAACAAGAGTTAAATAAAATGATAGCATAGCAACATGTGACAGGGTGAACTTGATTCTCTCATTCTTACTGCTAAACCCACATACCAGATGGTTACACACACCAGTAATCAAGTGCAGAGCTGTGTGGGCCGGGGGCTGGCATGGCAGCTGAGTCAGGCTGGCTCTTTCTCTCCCTCTCATGGAAAAGCTCCTAGACCTCCACAAACTGTTTGAAGAAGTTGTGCTGGTGTTCTCCAGAGCTCACAGTGCTAGGCTGTATCCACACAATGAAAAAAATGATTCCAACTTCCTTTAACGTTGTGCAAAACGACATCTCGTGGATGTCTCCCTTCTTGTACAGTAGAAAGTTCCTGCTGGTTTTCCACTGGGATAGAACCTTGCATTCAGGCAGGTAGTATGTGAAGAGCCGAGCCAGTGTATTGATGAGTACTGATGTCAGGTTCTTCAGGTGTTCGGGTCTGATCTTGTCTGGGCTGGGTGCTGTTCACTGCTTTACCAACGAAATGATGTGTCAATTTCAGAAGGGAAAACGTTGGGAACGATATATCCATCCTGCAGAATTTGGTATGTGGGCAGGTGAACATGGCTAGCAAAGAGATCTGAGTAGAAGTCATAGATAATCTCTATTGCCCTTCTGGAAGATGTAATAGATCCATCAGGATGTTGGAGGGCAATCATCTTGGTCATGTAGTTGGCGAAGGACAGGTGGGTGTTGTAAATGCTTTACCCGGCTTCTGCCACATTGACCAGCAATGCTGCTCTTCTCTCTTTGAGGTCTTCCTTTATCACTTCTCTACACTGCTTTGTGAGCTAGGCCATTGAGTTGCGGTTGTCTGAGGCTTGCGCCAAGCCACATCAGTGAATGAACTCAACAGTTTTTGAAGACAGGAATCTTTTTGTGACTATATCTCTCTCTCGGCATTCCTCAGACAATCATGGAGGTGCTGATCGTATTCCTTGTCAATTTTGTCAAAGATGGCATCTTCTCATGTTGCTGCAATAGTGCCAAAGAGCTCCCAGTTGGTGGTCGTTCTGGGAGTTCTCTTCTTAAACTTTGCAGCCCTTTCTTCATGCTCCATGAAGTAGAATTTTGCATGAAGAAGAAAGTGGTCCGATCCCGTTTGGAATTTTGGGACAACAGAGACATCGGTCTGGCAAAACCACCGATTAAATATGATGTGGTCAATTTCATTGTGGAACCGTACACCGGGAGTCTCTCATGTCCAACGTTTAAATTCAGCCTTCTGGAACTATGAGTTACCATGGATTGTCTTGGTTGACATGATGAACTCAGACAGTCTCTCACCCTGTTCGTTCCATTCTAGGCCATGAGTCCCAATGTGGAGTTCTTCGGACAATCTTCTTGGTCCTATCTCGGCATTAAAATCACCAACAATGATCTTGTAGAAGATGTGGTCTTCTTTATAGAACTTCTCTAGCTCCATGTAGAACTTCTCAATTTCTCCTTCCAACACCGCTGACTCCTCTTTTTTCTCATGTTATGAGGAACAATTCTTCTCCAGTGTTGCAAATGACGTGATGTGATTGATGCCTTCTTGTCTTGCTCAAACCAATGATGTCGTACTTGATCTTTTGCACTTGTATCATCAGGTCCTTGATGGATGCATCCAATGCCAGCTTACGTGCATTGAAAGTACAGACAGTCATTTTTGTCTTCTTCATTTTGGCTGCCTAGTTTGGCCTTGAGATTTTATCAGCCTCTCCTTCCTCATTCTTCTTAATGCTGCCATATTGGTGGCTCTTTCAGGGTCAGGGGAATGAGACCCATTGTATTTACTGGCTTTGGCATATCGAATACACCATGGATAGCTTGCCAGGCTCTACTGTGTGGGCTGTATATTCTCGGTAGCTTGCCAAGCTCTCTGAGAGGGATAGAGGCTTTTAGGGTGGCCTAAAACACTAACAACACTCATCAGGGCAGAGTGGTTTTCCTCTGGACTAGGGACTCTCTGGGCAGATGATATCATCTTCCACTGGGGATCCTGTGGCTTAGAATGTGATATTCATTGTGTCCCTAGGTTTACACTTAGGACAATCCAAATGTTAGATCACTCTTTAATTCTACCAAAATTAATTTTTTAAAAAGAAGACTGTTTCTAAAGCAACTGAATTAAGTGGGAGGAGAAATGTATTCTCTCTCAGATTTCAGGTTATGTAAGTCAAACTTCAAAAACCACTAAAACATTTTCTTAAATACTGCACATGGGTTTTGGATTAAGGATTCAAATCTTTGGTGCTCTGACCTCATGTTTCACTGTATTTGTAACCTTGGAAAATTCACTTTCTGGGTCTAATTTACGTTGCATGACAAATATTGATTCAGTTAAGAGGGACCTGGGTCAATAATTATCTGAAAATAAGAAACGCCACTTTTATCTAAAAATCAAACTCATGTTTTAGTCATTAAAGCACCTTTTATCTAAAAATCAGACTCATGTTTTAGTCATCAAAGCACCTTCTCTTACAATTCCTAGGTGAAATATGTTTACAATTCATAACCAATTGGCTGAATGACTATTGACTGAATAAAAATTTGTTAATTTTGTTCCTATTGCAACCACTGTATTTTTCTCTGCATTGACAACAGTATCTGGAAAACTATATGCTCTAATTATAATAATTTTGGGTGGGAGTCCACACTGGCTGTGCTCAGGGTTTAATTCCTGGCTCTGTGCTCAGGGATCACTCCCAATGCTGTTAGATAAACCATATCTGGTGCTAGGGGTTGAACCCAGGGCCAGTTGTATACAAGGCAGGCACCTCAACCCCTGAACTATTCCTCTTGCCCAATATTGCTTTTAAATCTCAACGTGATGACAGAAGTGATTGTTGGTTGCTCTATGAATTGGTGACTTATAAGATAGATTTTTTATTCATTTATCTCTCTATAAATTTCTTTCAAAAAGCTTTTTTTTCTAAAATAAGATACAATATGAGATGTACCCTCTTAACCAATTTTAATTCTACAACAGAGAGGCATTAAACACAGTCAGAATATTCTGCAATTGTTGCTGCCATTCATCTACAGAATTTCTTTCATCGGGTAAAATCTGAAATTCCATACCCATTAAGCAATAACTCCTCTCCCTACTCCTAGTCCCCAGGTCCTGAAAAGTACAATTTTGTTTTCTGTCACCACAACTTTGACCCTTTCTAAGTATCTTAAGTTAGTGGTAACATAACTTATTTGTCTTCTAGATCATATTTCCTTTTATATCATTTTCCTCTTACACTATTTTTATATTATCTCTTTAAGAGTCAGTCATATTACAGCATATTCTAGAATTTCTTTTTAAAGGCTGAGTCAGATTCCCCTATTAGTACATAAAACATTCTGTTCCTCCTTTTATTTGTTACTGGACATTAGTGCTAGTTCCATGTTCTAGCTATTGTGATTAATATTGCTGTATACATGAGTATTCATTCATTTCTTTAGCTCAACAAAAACCCATTTAGAACTGAAATACCATAGCTGGAAAAGGAAAAGAAAATGAATTTTGGCATGGCAAACATTTTCCAAGTTATTTTTTGCAAACCAGTCTTAAAATCTTCATGTGCAAAATAAATTTATACTCTCCGTTTTATTAAGTTAAAAAAATTGAAGGGTTTTATAACTGTCCAGTTCTAAATGTTTTAGTTATAGAAATGTTTTTTCAAAGGGATATTAGATACTGTCAAGTTTATTGAACCCCATTCTTGCTTGTACATAATCCCTGGGGACACAAGATAAGGACACAGAAATTCTCTCCCAAAGAGTGTGATTTAACTACTTAAGAGTGGACACCCGCATTTTTGCACAAATTTGAGCTAATTCTAATGTCTTTCCAAGGCTAAAAAGCTATTTTTCTCTATTAAACATTCTCTTTTAACTGAGACAATTGTCTGTCTACTCCATTTGCAGAGAGAAAAGAGAAATGATTTCATAAAAGTGAGATGGAAATCGAAAGAAGGATGCAAGTAGGGATTTTTAAGTTTGAAATTCAGTATTTTTAAAAAATTTTGAAGTTTCCTCATGGTATTCTGATTCTAATCCTGTTCACCAGAAAGTACAAAAATATAAGTAAAGTACTAAAATATAAGTGAAGTACAAAAATTTAGTTGACTAAATATTGGCGAGTTTTAGTCAACCTAGAATAATTGAAATTGAGATTAATGATAATCAGAAATTTTAGGGTAATTTCATCTCAGTATCTGAATTGTGTTGAATCTGAAAGATGAAAAAAAAATCACCGTTCATCAGAAATCTTCTATGATGAAACAAACCTTCTTTGTGCACTGAGTTATATACCTCTAAAATTAGATAATAAGAGGCAAAATAAATTAGGGAGAAGAAGAGTAGAAATGAAATGGCAAGACCAAAGATGTCCCCATTCTGTTACAAAGGTAATTTAATGAGCCTGAAGAGAAAATGCAAATGACCAATAAAGGAAAAATTTCAGTCTTAGTCTCACAGTGATCATGAAAATGAAACTATACCAACAATTTGATTAATCAGATTAGGAAAGAATAAAAAATTTAGGCAATATCATTCGATCACTTGACATCCTGTTACTCATCGATGTGGGCACCAGTAATGTCTCCATTCATCCCTGTCGCGTGCTAGTGTAGCCCAATGGTGTCTGTTCATTCTAGGAACACGAAGAGCCTCAAACCGATCATTCAGGGTCTTGACAAAGAAGTCTGACCATCTCGTAGGTGGGCGGCCACACGGTCTTTTGATGTCCCGTGGAATTCAGTCGGTAACGGCTCTAGTCCAGCGGTCATTTCTAAATCTCATTACGTGTCCAGCCCATCTGATTTCTGACACCTTGGCAAACGAGACAGCATCCCTGATTCTTGAGGCTGATGGAGATCAGAACTCCGGATTCTTTCTCTCATTTGAGTGAAGCTGGTTACTCCAAGCATAGTTCTTTTGATTCCTCTTTGGGAGACCCGAATAGTGTTCTCATCCTGTTTTCGTAGGGCCCAGGTCTCGGAGGCATATGTTAATGCAGAAAGAACAGTGGAATCGAAGAGATGTGCCCAGAAATATTGAGATTGCAAAAAGATCTGGTGAGGGTTGGAGAGATAGTGTAGAGATCAAAGTACTAGCCTTGCTTGTGATTGACCCTGGCTTGATACCCCCACGACATGAAATCCAACCACTGCTGGGAACAACTCCCCAGCATAAGTTTAATTATATATTTATTATATGATTATTTGATCAACAATGATGGATGTCAAGTCCATGAGGGTAAAGATCACAAGTAATTTTATTCCATACAAACATGATCTTCTTAGCCCCTAGAACACTCTGCTGTTAAAGCAATCAACATGTCCTGTAAGTGACGGAAGAATCAAGGGAATCTCGATGTTAGGTTCAATACCAAATAATTTAAAAACTAGTTAAAGAATCATAAGTTAAGAAACCTGACAGAAAGCAAAGGAAAAAAATTGAAGAACTCAACTAGAGTTCGAAGATTCAAGTAATCTCATCCCTTCATGACACCACAGGAATCCACAGTCCAGAGACATAAATTTGTAATCATAAGTATATAATAGGCAGAACAATAAAAATGGAAGAGTTCATAAAAAAATTCAAAGATCTTGATATTTCTGAAAACTTATGAGTTTAGAGGGAAAAAAGGATTTCATTTATATTATGCAAAAGAGATTTGAACTTAAGGACCTTACCATCTATTTGTTCCAATTCCAGATGGAAATATCATTAAACATGCATCCAGAGAGATCTCTTTATTGACCTGTGTTTAGTGAACAACATCCTGGTAGAGAATGTGCACTGTTGGAGGGATGGGTGTTTGATTATTGTGTGATTGTAACCCAAACATGAAATCTTGTAACTTTCTCATGGTGATTCAATAAAATTTTTTAAAAATTAAATAAAAAAAGAAAAGAAAATACATTGCTTGAGTACTTTGTTGGTAGTGCTAAAAATTATGGCCTTTCAAACACTCTCAATTGCACATGTTCCTGCCCTGTGTACACTTTAATAAAATACAATTGTTTGCATTTCTGCTAATTAATTTTGCAGCTTCCCAGGACCAGAGCAGTGTTTCCTGTCCCTGAGCACAGGCCCTGTCACTGAGAGAGTAGGAGACAGCAATATTACCTAGGCTCAAGGGCATGCCCTGCCAAAAGTGGACTCCACATACACAAGGAGAAATGGATCCCGCACAAAGGCTGTAGGTTCTGGAGACAGAGGGAGGCCCTGAAGTGTATAGGCCTGAGGAACAAAAGGTAAAGCCCCAGGAAATAAAAGGGTTAAGGGTGAAAAACAAGGAAGATGCTTGAAAGAATGATTTACTTTTCTTTAAACATTTCTAGGAAAGATGAAGAATAGAGAATTGAGGCTGATTTAGATGAGGCACAAATCAGAGTCTAAGACTTCTACAAGGCCAGGGGAAGTGCTTTGAATTATTGTAATTCACACACACAAATATATATATATATATATATATATATATATGTATATATATACAGTAACAGATGGCTCCTAAAATCCTTATCCATTTTTAAATGATATGAGCAAGAGATGAGGAACATCTTTTTCTTAATGCACTGACTCTGCCTAAGCTGCTGAATGAGAACAGTTGCCAGAAAGACCAAGACACAAGCAGACACTTGGAATGCTCAACTCCAAGAACACCCTCCCCGGCACCACCTTCTCTACAGAGGGGGAGAGACAGAGATTGGTGTTAATAATTAATATTGCTTTCATGGTTTCATTAACAAAGCTATAAACCCCAGTAGTGAGGGGTTCAAAGAGCTTCCAGATTAGTGAACATGTGGAAATTCAGGGAGAACAGAGTCCTTTGAGAGGGCATGTATGGAAACTGCACCCTTTCCTCATACCTCACCCTCCGCCAACTCTTCACCTGACTCCTCCTGAACTGAACTGTTTTTTAAAAAATATTGAATCTCCTTGAGACACACAGTTACAAAGCTGTTCATGATCAGTTTTCAGTCATACAGTGTTCCAATATCCACCCCTCCAACAGTGAAACTTGTACTTTTTTATAATGCACCTTTCATCTCCTAAGTAAAATATCTCTCTGAGTTCAGCAAATTTCTCTAGAAAAGTAATCAAATCCAAGGAGAAGATAATTGGAATCTCCGACCTCCAGCTCGTTTTTCAGAGGCAAATGCAACATCCTGGACTTGCAGTTAGTGTCTAAAATGCTTAGAGGTATTTGGGGGTCATATGGGGGAGTCAGTTTTGTGGCTCCATCATAGTTTCCCCCAAATAGAAACCATTTTAATGAACTAATCTGCTCAGGCCATATCGTTGAGCAGAGTTTTCTGTGGTACACAAAAGTGCTGTTTTTTTTTCTTTTTTTTTGCTTTTGGGTCACACCTGGAAATGCACAGGGGTTACTCCTGGCTCTGCACTCAGGAATTACTCCTGGCGGTGTTCAGGGGACCATATGGGATGCTGGAAATCGAATCTGGGTCGGCCGCGTGTAAGGCAGATGCCCTCCCCACTGTGCTATCACTCCAGCTCCGAGTGCTGTTTCTTTTAAAGATAAATTATTTAAAATAATATTTTATCTTAGCTATATGATGAAATTAAAATGACCATCATAAAATATTTGAAAAATAGAACTTTGAAGAAAAATTTTAACCACCCACAGTGCTACCATTAGATATAATCATTTTTTTCTATTTTATTTATTTCATTTGTTTGATTTTGAGGGATCCTCACCTGATTGTTCTCAGGGGTTATTCCTGGCTATCACAGGGTACCTGTATGAAGTGCTGGGGATTGAACCAGCATACAGTTGGTTGTTGCAAGGCCAACACCTTACCCCATATTATTTCTTCAGTCTCTTTTCTCCAATTTTTAAAAAAATTATTAGCATTTTATTTTGTTCAGTGGTATGCTGTAGCACTGTAGCACTGTACTCCCATTATTCATCAGTTTGCTTGAGTGGGAGCCAGTAATGTCTCCATTGTGAGACTTGTTACAGTGATATGCTATATAGTTTAATTCAATTAATGCTACATAGTTTAATTCTACATAGTTAATTCATATTTAATTCAAATAACTGAATTAAACTATGTACATACCATAGTTTGCTACAGAGTTTAGCAGATTAAGGTCACATATCTATAATAGTGTTACCCTTTGTGATTTTTATGTATGCACTAATTAGACTGCGCCATCACCAAACTACACAAGACCCCCTCCACCATATGTCCTTATGTTATTCCAGTCCACCTTATCATTACCCCTCACATACTCTCACCTTTGCATAATAATTTCAGCTCCGTAATTCAGGACCAAGGGCTTTGAGCAGAGTTTTGAGCAGAGTTATCACTTGATACTATATATTCCCTTACTTTTATCTATATGTCACAGATGTCACAGATGACAAAGATTGTCTGTACTTTCGCTCCAGCCCTTGTCTCTCTGAGTCTTGCTCTGTGTAAGTCCCTTCTCCATTTTCAGAGGCACCCTGAAATGATTCTAGTACTAAATTCAATGTGTTGGGATGGGTAGACACACAACAACAAATAATTTTCTGACTCTAGCTAGATTTTCTACCAATCAACTCATTTCTGACAGTACCTACCTAGAGAGATGAGAAAGCATCCGATAACACAGGTAAATAAATAAAATAGAAAAAAATGATTATATCTAATGGTAGGACTGTGGGTGGTTAAAATTTTTCTTCAAAGTTTTATTTTTCAAATATTTTATGATGGTCATTTTAATTTCATCATACAGCTAAAATAAGATATCATTTTAAAAAATTATCTTTAAAAGAAACAGCACTATTGTGTACCACAGAAAACTCTGCTCAATGATATGCCCTAAGCAGATTAGTTCATTAAAATGGTTTCTATTTTGGGGAAACTATCATGGAGCTCAGAATGTCAGAATTACTGTAATGATTTGCAACTGATACAATAAATGGCACTAAAGCTGACAGTATGACCAGGTCATAAGTAACAGAATTGAATCTACTGCATAAGGAAGATTTCCACATTTCTTGCCAAAAGTTATGTGATGGAAAAATGTGAACAAGCAGAAACAGTATCAAACGTGCAAATTAATGGCTGAGTGACATTTTAATTGTAACATAAGTCGCTTGGAGTTTTTGTTTTTGTTTATGGAAGGTTTCTAGGACTGCAGTTCCTTCCTTGCACTGCACCACTCTTCAATTTCCCACTTTCTTTGGGAGATACTATAAATCTTAGATGTTTAGGGAATACTTCTGGCTCTACATGCAAAAATTATTCTAGGAGTCAAATCCTGGTTGGCGACATAAAGGCAAGCACCACACCGGCTGTGCTACCTCTCCAACCTCTAAAATGAGCTTTTGACTCACCTGTAAGCAAGTTCTCTGTTAGTGGATGTTTGCCTGGGGCCCAATATGCACAGTATTTGGTAAACACTTTTTTTAGAATAATAGTGAAAAAGATAACAAAATGAAACCACTCTTGTAGGTACCTTATACTCACATATTAAGTGAATTTTGTGTTTACAGTTCACAAATTTGACTCTTATTATCTCTAGGTCACAACTGAGAAATTCTTTAATATCAAAAGAGATTTGTCCTTCCCTAAGTCACAACAGCCAGGACATAACAAAGTTAAGCCTAATAACTATTATTTCCATTTTCCTTTAGTTTGATTTGAATGTAGGACAAGTGTTTTTGAACTAAACTCCCTTTACCATGAAACCAAAAGGAAATTATAGTTATAGGAACTAATCTTCCACATTTTCTTGGCTTCTTAGATGCACCTCTGCAATCTTGGGCCTCTCGTTACCTAAAATATGAAAATGGCACAAGTTTAATAATTCATTTTCCATCACCCTTAATGAGGGGATTAACTGCTGTGTGAAACAAAAGGAAATGGTCTGACCTTCTGGCTCTCAGGAAGTGGTAATTAAACTAAAACCTCAAATCAATTTAAATGTACAAATGAAAGGTTTTTTCTGAGCTTGATGCAAATGAGCCATCAGGGTCACTAATTGAAGTCGCATATGGCGCAAAGACAAAGAGAAAACAGATGTGCTAAAAATATGTTTTCTTATGCTCTCATAGGTGTTGTTCAGTAAGTTTCCAAAGCCCTGAGACTGAAGTCTGAGGGTTGGGATGTGGGTGGAGAGAGAGAGCTGCCAGACTAGGGTTGCACTGAGGAGAGGCAGAGGGAGGAAATGGTGAGGGAGTCAAATGTCAGTGGTCCTGGACCCTCAGGGAAAGAAGAGCCAGTTGAGACCTGGTGGATTGGTTTGACCAAAAGTTACTGTGGACACGATTCATAGAAGCATTCTACTACACTAAAAGCCCAACCATCTACTCTAGACCTTCACTGTTAAAGGTAAAGGTAAAGGTAAAGGCCCTCCTGTTGATCGTCGATTTGCTCGAGCGGGCCCAGTAATGTCTCCATTGGAGACTTTGTAGTTACTGTGTCCGGCATATCGAATACATCACTGGGAGCTTGCCAGACTCTGCCGTGCGGGCAAGATACTTCCAGTAGCTTGCCGGGCTCTCCGAGAGGGGCAGAGGAATCGAACTCGGGTCGGCTATGTTGGCCGCTTGTAAGGTGAACGCCCTACCACTGTGCTATAACAGCAAGTATGCAGTGTTTGACTGGGTGATAGTTCTGCAGAGCAGATTGGAGCCCTGTTCCGGTCACTGCCTAAAGTCGCCTGTTTTCCTTGGCCTCTGACGAGCAGAATGTGGCAGGTGCTATAGGGATGGTAAGGTATTCCTCCTTGCCTGCTCTGTTTCAGAGCCCCAGGATTTTCACAGGGCAGCTGAACTTAAAGCCTCACACATGTGGCATGACATATAAATACATAACTGCCTAAATATGGCAAATGAGTCACTATTAATAACTCAAACAGTCATGGGGATTCAAGCAGTCTAATTCCTCTGCCAAAAGTTCAGAATGTTTGTTCAGTGCTTTGATTTTTTTTTTAAATCCTCTGTTTTTGGTTTGCTTCAGTACATTTCCTATTTAAATACTCCAGTGAGTATGTGTTAAACTTTATCTTGACCTTACTAGGGCATACCAGAGCATACAGGATATAAATGGAAGGTTTTTTTTTTTTTAAAGCTACTTGGGCTTAAAAAGTATTCTTTTATAGCAAACATTTTCTATTTCTCTCTACCCACAACCAATACACTCATTTTCAAAGATATTCAGAAATTGTTGAAAAAAAAGTAAAATCATCCGTTAATTATAATGATCATAATCTTATTTTGGGGATGAAGCGATAGCACAGTGGGTAGGGCGTTTGCCTTGCAAGCGGCCAACATGGCCGACCCAGGTTCGATTCCTCTGCCCCTCTCAGAGAGCCCGGCAAGCTATTGAGAGTATCTCACCCACACAGCAAAGCCTGGCAAGCTCCCCATGACGTATTCGATATGCCAAACACAGTAACAATTGTCACAAGGGAGGTGTTACTGGGCATGCTCGAGCAAATCGATGAACAACGGGAGGACAGTGACAGTGACGTGAATCTTATTTTAGCAATTACTTTATCCTTTACTATTTCCATACACAGTTCTTCTAAACATCTAAATGTATCATTAACCCTACAAAGTAGACATTATTTCACTTTCACAAATCAAGGTACAGAAAATCAGTAACTACTTAGAGCAGACATGTAAGTGACTTTCAGGGTTGAAATTCAATTTAAAGACTCTTTAGATTAAGCCATATGAAATGGCTAGGAACAAGTCATTTCTGACTGCTAAGTCAAGTTTATGGTTCAACCGACTACTACAATGTGTTGGCATTGGAGGCAAATTTTGAAGCATCTCTGACATCCCAGACTCCTCAGAGACTGGCATTGCTTGGGAAAATTGGCAAGTAGAGGCAGAAGAGCATGAGAAATGACAAAAAAAATGGATTGTATCTGTGCTGATTGTTATTATTATCATAAGCAAAGATATGATGTGAAATTGCGAAAAACATAGTACGTTTTAGACAAACATACTATGTTAGCTCTTCAGTGTACTTATGTCCCCTGATACCACCTACCTGAAAATCACCCTTATCAGATTCTTCCAAGCACTGACATGATTGCTCTTTAAAAGCAATGAATATAGGAGAGAGAGAAAACAAGAGGAGGAGGAGGAGGAGGAGGAGGAGGAGGAGGAGGAGGAGGAGGAGGAAAGAGGAGGAGGAGGAGGAGGAAAGAGGAGGAGGAGGAGGAGGAAGAGGAGGAGGAGGAAGGGAAGGAGGGGAAGGAGGGGAAGAAGAAGAAGAAGAAGAAGAAGAAGAAGAAGAAGAAGAAGAAGAAGAAGAAGAAGAAGAAGAAGAAGAAGAAGAAGAAGGAGCAGGAGAAGGAGAAGGAGGAGAAGGAGAAGGAGAAGGAGGAGGAAGAGGAGGAGGAAGAGGAGAAAGAGGAGGAGGAGGAGGAGGAGAAGGAGGAGGAAGAAGTGAAGGAGAAGAAAATTTAAAGCAGGAATATTTAATTTCACAAATTTGAATCAAAAGATAAATAAGATAAGTTTGAATGAGAAGAATTTGATTTAACTTAAAAGGAAGCTGAGACATTAGGAAGTGAAAGAAATGAGAATCATTTAAAACATTGGTACCTCCGTCCTTCACGCCCTACCGAGGTCACCAGTTGCCCCCAACGAGCGGCTCTCCAGCACGGCCACGGCCCCAGAAGCACAAGGACTTAATGCAGAACCCAGCAGCTTGGAGCAAAAAAGTGAATGGACTATGCGTTGATCCAGGCCATCATGTCTGCCCGGAGGGGAAAGGGTGTTGCCCCATTCTCCCTCTCTTCTCTGGAAAGAAAGATGGTGGCCGCATGGGAGCCTTGTGGACAGCAGGTATGAGCTGGGGGTGTGGGGGCGACTAAAACGTCATGGGAAGGGGGCGTTCTGGTCCGTCCTTCACGCCCTACGGAGGCCACCAGTAGCCCCCCACGAGCGGCTCTCCAGCACGGCCACAGCCCCAGAAGCACAAGGACTTAATGCAGAACCCAGCAGCTTGGAGCAGAAAAGTGAAAGGACTATGCGTTAATACAGGCCATCATGTCTGCCCAGAGGGGAAAGGGTGTTGTTCCCTTCCGCCCTCCTCCCTCTGGAAAGAAAGATGGCGGCCACATAGGAGCCTTGTGGACAGCAGGTATGAGCCGGGGGTGTGGGGGCGACTAAAACCTCATGGGAAGGGGGCGTTCCGGTCCATCCTTCACGCCCTACCAAGGTCACCAGTTGCCCCCCCGCAAGCGGCTCTCCAGCACGGCCACGGCCCCAGAAGCACAAGGACTTAATGCAGAACCCAGCAGCTTGGAGCAGAAAAGTGAACGGACTATGCATTAATCCAGGCCATCATGTCTGCCCAGAGGGGAAAGGGTGTTGCTCCCTTCCGCCCTCCTCCCTCTGGAAAGAAAGATGGCAGCCACATGGGAGCCTTGTGGACAGCAGGTATGAGCCTGGGGTGTGGGGGCGACTAAAACCTCATGGGAAGTGGGGCGTTTCGGTCCGCCCTTCACGCCCTACCGAGGCCACCAGTTGCCCCCCACGAGCGGCTCTCCAGCACGGCCACGACTCCAGAGCACAGAAACCAATTTCTTAACTATCTGACTTTCAGTAGAAATACTTCCAGGGTCAATAAGTAAAATAGCAGAAATCCAAAACCAACATTTAATTCTTGAACCCAGCTGTAGAAAGCAAATGACTTCACAATGCTTTTTCAGCATGTCTGATTTGGGGAGGGGGGTAAACTCTAAATAATAGTGGTGAATCTTTTATTGAAACAATGAATCCAGTCAAAGCAGATAGAGTGTTAACTAGAATTCATCTGCCTCACAGGGACTGGGAGGGGTGGGGGTGGGGTTTTATTGGGGTTCTTCATGGTAAAAAATAAGTATTGGTAAAGGGAAATGTGTTTGATATTTGCATGACTGAGACCTAAACCTGAAAGCTTTGTAACCTTTCCACAGTGATTCAATAAATAAATTTAAAAAAGTCACTCATTAAGTCAGAGGTAAAACAACATATTATTTCCAAATCCCATTTTTCTTCAATTACTTGAAATCGACCACATTTGTGGAACCAATATCTTTCTTCACCTGGGTAAATAAAAGTGTTTTCTACCTGGAAAAAAAAATAAAACATTGGTACCATAATGACTACCATTCACTTATCTGTTTCCTAGGTCAGTATTTCCATTATAGATCATATTTTAGTTCTAAGTAGTTTGTTCACTTTCTTATTCTTTGTTTGTCATCCTTTTCCTTCATTTCTCCTCCTCACCTTCCATAATTTTCATCTTGTTTTTCCTTCTCTCTTTTATTAAAAAAATTTTTTTTGCATGCTGGGGGTTGAAACTAAGGTCTCACACTTGCAAGGCAAATTCTCTACTACTGAGGTCTTTACTTTTACCCTATTTCGTTCCTTTCTTTTTTTACATTTCTTTTCCTTAGAAACTACCTAGAATGTATAATAAGTCAGCTCCTCCAAATTAATTATATTAGAATAAATTCATTATTCAAGTTTATTCTGTTCAAGATGGAATAATTACATTCTTCAGAAATATTGAAAGAAGATAATTATTTTTTTAAACTGATTTTTTTTAAGTTTATGGACCACACCTGGCAATACTCAGGGGTTATATTGGTTCTGCATAAACACTCTAGTCTGACAGTGTTCGAGGAACCATGTAGAATACTGGGGACTGAACCTGGGTCTGCCACGTACAAGGTAAGCACCCCCACACTGTTCTATTGCTCCAGTCCTAATAAGCAAACATTTTTAAGTCTAATTTTTGTTTTGTTTTGTGTTTCAGCTACACCTGGCAGTGCTCAGAGGTTACTCCTGGATCTGTGTTCAGGGTCCACTCCTGACTGGCCCTGGGGACCATATGTGGTGTCAGGGATTGAATCTGGGTCATCTGCTTGAAGACAAATGCCCTAACTGCTGTATACTATTGCTCCAATCCCAAGGTTAACATTTTTGGGGGTGGAACACCAAAAACACGATGGTTTCTCAGGGAACCATGTAGTGTGGGGTTTAAACCCAGAACCCCCACATGAAAAGAATATGCTCTAGTCTTTGGCTATACCCCTGATCTTAAATCAACTCTTAAGGATTACCAACATCCCAAGTTTGATTTTTCTAAAGGCCAAAAATGATGTTTTTTTCTTATACTACTCCTTTTGGGTTGGAGCGATAGCACAGCAGGTAGGGCATTTGCCTTGCACACAACCCAGCTGGCCCACCCAGGTTTGATTTCTCTGCCCCTCTTGGAGAGCCCAGCAAGCTACCGAGAGTATCTTGCGCGCATGGCAAAGCCTGGCAAGCTACCTGTGATGTATTCGATATGCCAAACACAGTAAGTAACAGGTGTCACAATGGAGATATTACTGGATCTGCTTGAGAAAATCAATGAACAACCGAAGGACAGTGACAGTGACAGTGACTACCCCTTTTGGACTTTCTATTTATTTCCTATATAGAAGATGGCAGATTCAAGATATTGGATGATTATGTAAGATTCAAGATTTTGGCTCAGTATTATAAGTAGGAATCTAAACCAATTTAAAATTAATGGTTTTCATTAATTTATATCATTAATTATATCATTAATTCAAAATTAATGATAGCTTTAACATATAACCTGAAAACAAAATCTAACAAAGGGAAGAAGTGATTTAAGCAAAGAATTCCCACCATATTTTTTGTTAGAGAACAGAAAGGGATAGGTAAACTCATTCTCAGCACTATTTGGGGTAGTATAAATAAAACCCAGGATCTCATACATGTAAGGCATGTGATGTCTCCTCAAGTACCAATATATTGAATAATATCATCTACCTATATAATGACAAATATATGGAAGAAAAAGGAAAATAAGCATATTGATTAATTTATGGGTGATATAGCTGTTTCTATATTCACAATGAAAAGGAATGTTGAAAAGATAAAACATTATTGTATTAGAAAGGCAAGTATAATATACTAGAAAAATATAATATATTAGAAAAATAAAAATAAAAATAAAAATTTTTATTTTATAAAAATAAAAATAAATATAATAGAAAAATAAAATAAATTATAATACATAATTTACTTTTATTTCTATATATGGAAATCGAGTGCTTTGAATATTACCATTGTGTTTATATGAAAGGGAAACCATTGTGTTTACCTGAAAAGGGAAATAAAATGCTAATAGTAGTTTTTTAAAAATGCAATCCTTTTGTCCTGGGACAGACATCCAAAATTGGAACTGCTGGGTTAAAAAGGAGCTAAATTCTGAGTCCCCAGGACAAAAAAAAAAGTTCATTCAAAAGAACATATGCGTGCTGAAAGTAGATAAATGACCAAACATGATAACCTCTTAGTATCTGTATTGCAGACCATAACACCCCAAAGTAGAGAGAGAGTATGGAGGAAATTGTATGCCATGAGGCAGGTGGAGGATTGGAAAAGGGTGTATACTGGGGACATTGGTGGTGGAGAATGTGCACTGGTGGAAGGATGGGTGTTTGATCGTTTTATGATTGAAACTCAAACATGAAAGCTTGTAACTGTACCTCATCGTGATTCAATAATAAAAAACAAAACAAAACAGTACAAAAGAACATATGCACACCATTATTCATTGTAGCAACCTGTATAATAGCTAAGATTTGGAAGCAACCTAGATGTCCAATGATAGATAAGTAGATTTTGAAGATATGGTATATATACACAGTGATGTGATATATCATTTGATCACTTGACTTCCTGTTAATCATCGATTTGCTCAAGTGGGTGCCAGTAACGTCTCCATTTGTCCCTGTCGCTTGCTAGTGTAGCCCAATGGAGTCTGTTCATTCTAGGAACACGAAGAGCCTCAAACTGCTCGTTCATGATCTTGATGAAGATCTGGTAGGTGGCCTGCCACGCGGTCTTTTGACATCCTATGGAATCCAGTCGGTAACAGCTCTAGTCCAGGGGTTGTCTCTAAATCTCATTATGTGACCAGCCCATCTGATTTTTGATGCCTTGGCAAACGAGACAGCGTCCCTGATTCTTGATCGTCGACGGAGGTCAAAACTCCGGATTCTCATTTTAGTGAAACGTGATAATCCAAGCATAGCTCTTTCAATTCCTCTTTGGGAGACCCAAATAGCATTCTCATCCTGTTTGCATAGGGCCCAGGTCCCTGAGACGTATGTTAATGCAGGAAGAACAGTGGAATCAAAGAGATGTGCCCAGAGCCGGAGGTTCTTTGTCCTCGTAGCTATTTCTTCCATGCTCTTGAAGGCGTTCCAAGCTGCTCTCTTCCTCCTGTGCAGCTCAGGTGCCAGATCATTTGTCACGTTGACTTCTCGACCTAGGTACTGTTGCATTCGGAGATGGTAGTTCTGTTGAGAGCGAATGGAGCATCAGAAATGAGGCTGTTTCTCATAAACATTGTCTTTGTAAGATGCAGCTGTAGTTCGACCTTTCCACATTCATGGTTGAAGTTGGCCAGCATTTGTGCCACTTGGCTAATGTTTGGTGTTATTAGAACAATGTCATCAACAAAGTGGAGGTGGTGAGGTTGCTGACCATCTATCTTCCCTCCCATTCCTTTCCATTCCAGTCATTGCATGATGCTCTTGAGGCTGGCACTGAAGAGTTTCGGTGAAATGGTATCACCCTGCCGAACCCCTCTCTTGACATCAATGATTACTTCTTTGTAGAATGGTGAGATCCTGGTAGTGAATCCGTAATACAGCTCATGGAGGATCCTGATGTATTGAGTCTGAATGCCCTGATTGGCTAGGGCTTCAATGACCACTTCCGTCTCAACACAATCAAAGGCCTTCTTTAAATCAATGAACGTTAGACAGAGCAGCATCTTGAACTCCCAAGAAACCTCAATGAGCTTGGTTATTGTGTGGATATGGTCGATGGTGCTGAATCCTTTGCGGAACCCGGCTTGCTCGCATGGTTGTCCTTCATCTAGTGTTCTGCCAATCCTATTCAGGATGACTCGAGTGAACAACTTGTAGATGACAGACAATAGGCAGATCGGGCCATAGTTGCCAATGTCGTGGATGTCTCCCTTCTTGTACAGTTGTACAGTCCTGTTGGTTTTCCACTGGGATGGAACCTTGCATTCAGACAGGTAGCGTGTGAAGAACCAAGCCAGCGAATTGATGAGTACTGATGGCAGGTTCTTCAGGTGTTCAGGTCTGACCTTGTCTGGGCCGGGTGCTGTTCATTTCTTTACTGACGAAATAGTGTGTCAGATTTCGGAAGGGAGAACATTGGGAACAACATATCCATCCTGTGGAATTTGGTATGTCGGCAGGTGGACATGGCTATCCAAGAGATTTGAGTAGAAGTCATAGATAATCTTCTCCATTGCTCTTCTGGAAGACGTGATAGATCCATCAGGACATCAGAGGGCAGTCATCTTGGTCTTGTAGTTAGCGAAGAACATATAAATATGAGTGTGTGTGTATGTATATATATACACACACACAATAGAATACTACACAACTGTAAGGAATGAATAAATCTCACAATTTTAAGCAACATGGATAGAACTGGGAGACATCATGCTAAATAAAATAAGCCAGAAGAAGATGGATAAATATAAAATGTTATTACTTATATGTGGTATTTAGAAAAACTGGATGAAGGAATGCAATGTTTTAAAGGGAGATTCCCAGGTCAAACTTGGCCCCAGAGTATAGGGAGGAGAAGGAAAGAAAGAGTGGAGGGGCAGCAGGGAAAGGACAGGTGAGAAGCAATGAGGGACAGATCAGGGGATTAGGGTCAAAGGTGATTATTAAGGAATGACAGAGCCAAATATCCAAATCAGAGTCAACAACACTGAAATTAAAAGACCTAAACTTTAATAACCAATCTTAGACAGATGCCTGTCTGTTGTTTCACTGGGGATGCCCTCGAGGGGGGTGAGTGAGACCCCTCCCCACCCCAAGGGACCCAGCCCCCGCAGCCAAAAACTTCCAGAACCCAGCTGCCACCATGCTCAAAGCTGCTCTCCACATGCTCGGGCTGAGCTTCACCCAAGCGTGAATCTCTGGAAAAACCCAGGTATGTGGGACCTTGTAACTTAGAACTCTGGGTCCAACAGGACAGGAAATGGAGAGCCTGTATCCCCTGTCTCTGTCAACTCAGCAGTTACACCCATAAGCCACCTCTAGCTGGCGTCAGGTAATCTCGTCATTGGCCACGATCCAGATTGCACGTCCTTCTCTCCTGGAAGGGAGCATACTATGACAATTGCCGTAACCATGCTGCTGGACTCCGCGCCAGACTGTTTCACTCGGGGTGCACTGGATGGCGGCAAGTGAGACCCTTCTCTGCCCCAAGGGATACCAGCTCTGGCAGCTGAAAACCTCCAGAATCTATCCGCTGCCATGCCTATGGCATACTTGGGCCAAGCTTCATCCACGAGTGAATCTATTCCTGGATACTTCAAACCCCACACACTACCCATACTCCAAGATCGCTACACCACATCTGATAGGGTTCAAAGTAGGAGGCAACCAATCTTAGAGTGAAAGATACTTTTTTTTCACACAAAACTCAACCTTTAACAACATGTTGGTGATTTCTTATAGAAGGGCTTAATGGCCCCTAGATGAAATAAAACAATCTCCACACTCTTTCCTCTAGGGATACTTTTTTTGAGCTGTTTTTCCTGGCCCCCACTGGAAGGGTCCTTTTTGATGTTCCTTTATTAAATGACTAGGTCACCTTTAAGGTGAAGTATAGGTTAATATTGGGAGAACTATAGGTTAATACTCCTCATGTCTTTTCATGATTTCCAAACAATTCTAGCAGAGTTCACAAAAGTTCAAGAGTAAATGACTACAGAGGAGTGGCAAAGGGAAAACAAAGGTTTCTGCAAAAGTTAGATCAGACCTCCAAGTTCTCAAAATATTTATAAGGTGGAAGAAGAAAATTGATTCAAATTATTCACACACCACATAGCTATTCAAAGAATATTGTTAGACAATGTACTCAAACTAAAAAATGTAATGGGGGCATAATTCCCATTTTTAAAACCTAGGGAATTAGAAGAGTTTTCTGGATTTTTAGGGAGATGGAAAAAGGTTTATGTATAGATCTTTTTTTAAAAATTTTTATTAGTGAAACACCATGAGGTATAGTTGTAGACTTACAAATTTTTGTGCTTGGGTTTCAGTTATACAATGATCGAGTACCCATCCATCCACCAGTGTCCATTGTCCACCACCACTGATCCCAGTATCTCTCCCACCCCCCATCCCCCCATCCCACCCTGCCTCTGTGGCAGGGCATTCCCTTTTGTTCTCTCTCTCCTTTTGGGTGTTGTGGTTTGCAAAAGAGGCATTGAGTGGCAATCATGTTTTGTCTATAGTCTACTTTCAGCATGCTTCTCCCATCCTGGTAGGAGTAATGGTCATTTATTGAAATGACAGTATGGGTTCTAGAATAATTCCTCTAAAATATAAATATAATCCAACCAAGGCAAGAAATTGCTATCCCTGAAAGTCTAATGTTGCCTTCTCACTGCAGTGTTTTTCTAAAATGATACTGGAAAATTCAGCAAACCAGATATTGGAAATGGAAACATTTTTCAGACCACTTTCAACCCTCAAAGAGAAAGTGGAGTCACACACAGGCCCTGGGTTCATGGCAGTAGGGAAGTCCCTGAGTCACACTGTTGGTCGCCAGAAATCCTCTCTATTGAATTAGTTCAAATTAAAGGAGGAATTAGTGGCTAGGATTGAGCCAGCAGTTTCAAAGACAACCCCGAGCAGGAAACAAAGTCCAGCTGTGCCTCATAGCTCCTAACACTGGCAACCAGAAAGCCAGGGACTGTGTGGATTCATCTCTGTTTCCTAATTCTAGTGGTTTCCTTTTGTCTTTAGTCTTTTACTTTCTCTTTGGTCTCGCCTTTATTTCTAAAATCTGCCTAATTTCTTTTCTCTGTGGATTTCTCTGTTGGCTTCATCTTGTTATTTTGCTCTCAAGTAACTTCAGTCATGCTTAACTTTGTGTGAATTGGCACACAGCTGAACGAAAGCTTTTTATGGTAGTTTACAGTCTGAAATTGTAGTTTCTGTGATTGGCTCAAATTTTTGAGAAAATATGATTCTAGTTTTCTACAAGTCTGTTATTTGTCAATTCAAACTGGAGTGAGGTGGCTATGAGACAGTGTCAGAGCTACAAAATTCTGTCCTTTCACACTGGAAACATCAAATTTTCTTGGAGGGATGAAATGGGGAAGGCAGCACATACCGCCCCTCCGCCCCCACTCCACACAGGCTTTCTGCTCACAGAGTGGGAGAGGGCAAGTCTTGTTTGGAAAGGAGCAGGACCCTGTTTGTTATGGCACAAAACTAAGCAGGATAAAGTTGGGAGCATGGCTAATAATCTGGGTTCTACTTCTGGGAATATAACCCAAGGGTGCAGAAAGGCACAGTAGAAATGACATCGGCACCTGTATGGTCATTGCAGCACTGTTCACAATAGCCAGAATCTGGAAACAACTGGAGTGTCTGAAAATAGACGACCGGTTAAAGAAACCGATACATCTACACAGTGGAATACTATGCAGTTGTTAGAAAAGATGAAGTTATGAAACTTGCTTATAAGTGCATGGTCATGTGTAAAAATCTTTGAGGGAGGCCAGGGAGAGCCTGATGGCTCTTGTCCTCACCACCCATGTTTCGGGGTGGGTCCTGGATGCTCCCCCAGGCAGGGCGGCCCAGGCCTTGGGGCAGACAGTGGATGAAACGAGGGCCAAGCCAGTTGATCAGATGCCGTTTATTCCATTCTCCCCAGGCACCTGCCCCAGTCTCTCTGAGCCTCCTATTCTGGTCTCCACTGCTCCTCATTCCCATCTCCTCCTGTCTCTCTCTCTCCTTCTCTCCCGGCTCCCGATCTGGAACCCCTTTCTCCCTCTGGCTCTGACTCTGGATCTCGATCTGATCCCTGGCTGTGGCTCTGGATCTTGATCTGATCCTCACCCCCAGCCCATTCTTACAGTCTAGTTAAATCCCCAAACCATGAGGAGGTGGGCTTACACATAGGTGTGGTAACAATCAATAGGGTTAAAGTTCTTTCTCTTAGGGGATGCTGCTTCTAGGACAGATTCTCTTTCAGCAGGACCACTCACCCGAGGGTGGAATTCCATGGGTGTGTTTCTCTTCTCCTTGTTCAACAAACATATAAGCATTCATAATATTAATCATTTTGTATGGACACAGTAAGAGATGCATTAAACTTATAGAATTGCTCTCCTGAGGTCATCCCAATCTCAGACTACAGTGCTCAGGCCAGATTATTATTTCCTAACCCTAGCAGGGTCCTAATATTATTGTTACTTTTGGGATCATGACAGAATTTGTCCAAGACCAAGCTCTTAACTTATACTTAAGTATTGTGGCACTTTGGCCTGACCCATTTCAATGCCAGCATAACTCATAGCTTGTCCTGGGTCCATTCAGTCCCTCGTTGGGACCCTGCTTTTAGGGTGCAAGGAACTAAGGGCAATTGAGGCTTAAGTTGAGAAAGCAGATGTCCAGAGTGAATATTATTCAGAGTCTATTAACTCCCATGTTACAAAAGCATAATATCAACTGTCTTCCTGTGTCTATACAAAAAGGATATTGCTTTAAAGTAAACTATTCAAAAGACATAAGGAGAGGAGAAAGGCAATATTTAAATTACAATACAAGTCAAGTGTCCTTAGAAGGATCTGACCTTACAAGTTAACAGGATCTATTGGGGGGGGGGAGGGGAAGAAAATGTGATAGACAGCTTGGGAAAGATAGCACAGAGAAGAGTTTACAGATAAACACAGAGGAATGGGATTGACTCAGGAGCATTGTGATGGGTGTAACCCAATAAGCCTAAGCTCTCTGTGGCAAAGGAGAAAGGACAAATCAATGTTATCCTACAGAGAAAAAAGGTTGGGATGGGGGTGGGATAGGATACTGGGTACATTGGTGGTGGAAAATGTGCACTGTTGGAGGGATGGTATTCAATCATTGTATCACTGAAACTCAAACATGAAAGTTTTCTACCTATATCTCACGGTGATTGAATTAAAAATAAAAGAATCTGGGTTCTGTCACTGTCACTGTCACTAGTCACTGTCCTCCCGTTGTTCATCGATTTGCTCGAGTGGGCCCAGTAACGCTAGGTTCTGCATGGCTAAAAATTTGGGCTCTGCTTCTCCAATCCTTTTCTCGCTCACTACAATTTACAGAAAAGTAAGAGTGACACAACCCTTTTCTAAGGGTGACACAACCACTATTGTGACTGGAATTAAGAGAATATTTGGGCAAACTGAAGAAAGAGAACTAGAGCATAGGAGTATTTTTACCCCTATTCAGTTAACTTCAGGAAGCTCCTTGTGCTGGAAAAACAGAAGAGTTAGCACACTTTCGAAGTTTGTTTATTTGAGTTCTTCTTTAGGGTATGGGTTCCTTGGCTATCCGCTGATTACCGTCTGTATTTTTACTGCTGAGTGAGAAATGCTCAAAATGCTCTGGAATCAATTGTGCCTACAAAGTTCTAAAAACAGAATAGTAATACATTTAGATATAGAAACAATGAGAACTTTTGAATGGAAAAGCTAAGCAGAAAGATAGGCATAAACTCAGACTGTCATATCCTCATCTTCCCTTCCACTTACTCCTGGCTCCAGTGGCAGCTTCTAGTAGTGAAGAAAAGCTCATGTTAGCTACAGGCAGATGTTTTGTGTGTTTTGCTCTTTTAAAATCTAGTGATAAATACTCATGAAAAGAAAAAAGAGGGCAATCATTTAAGAAGTAGTAATTAAACTTCATTTTTTAAGGGCTGTATTTTCTCTAAGGAATTTTAGTCAACTTATTTTAGGTAGAGTGAGAGGATTTAACAGGGCTTAGGGAACTTAACCATCAACGGCCAAGACTCAGAGACTATAAAAACCAGCTCCCGGAAGAGAACAGTGCAGTCTCCTGCCCCCGTGCCTGGCTGTCCTCGCCGCCCCCCCCCCCCCCACCCGGAGGGGAGCGGGTTGAGCTTTCCTCCCCGCCCCGACCAGGGCTCCGGCAGCCAAAGACCTCCAGGACCAGCCACCACCATGCTGAGACCATTCTCCGCACACAGGTACTGGCAGAGGGACAAAGTCACGTGGGTTCCGGGTCCGAGAACTCCAAGCCTACTCAGATTTGGGCTGAGCATCCTCCACCCAGATCCTCCAAATTCCAGTAGGCAGGGGTTACACCCACCAACTGGCCCCCTGGCGACGTGTAATCCCATCAACGGCCAAGACTCAGAGACTATAAAAACCAGCTCCCGGAACCGCGTGGCCACATTCGCGGCATCTTATTATGACATCTTATTATCTCATTCCTACTTTGGACAAACTGGCAGGCTACCTAATGTAGCCTGCCCACACGGCAGAGTCTGGCAAACTCCCCGTGGCGTACCCAATATGCCAAATATCAGTAACAATGATGGGTCTCATTCTCCTAAAGAGCCTTGAATATAATCTCAGGGCTAGGATGAAGGAGACATTACTAGGGCCTGCTAGTAACAGGATGATTTGTGATTGTGTGATTTGTGAACTTAAATTTAATGTAAGGACCATACACATGGGCCAGTTGGCCCCTTGCATCTCATGATCCTCTCTTCTTTGTCTTAATTCCTCCATGAAATTGAGAATGCGATCAACAAGAAGATAGAAAAACCCCAAGTCTTAAAAATTAAATGATATGAATAACCTATGGCATAAAGAACAAAACCCTCCAAATAGAACATATTTTATCCATCAAGGATATTAAAGGGATCAGCAGAGAAGCTGACTATTAATACCTTTTAGAAACTGCAAAACACCATTTAGTGTTTGAATTTGACTAGTAAATCCTGGACACTGTGGAAAAAAAATCACATTGTTATATGGCCTCTATATGAAGCTGTAGGTATGAACTTCTAATCCATTTCTGATGAATGATGACGTTTTCATCTCAAATATATTTTAAGCTAGTATACTCATTTAACATAGTGGCTCTGTTTCAAGTTTACTTTCCCACCAAAATACAGGAAGGAAAATAAACATTAAGAATGTTATAGGGGCTGGAGCAATAGCACAGTGGGTAGGGTGTTTGCCTTGCATGCGGCCCACCCAGGTTCAATTCCCAGCATCCCATATGGTCCCCCAAGCACTGCCAGGAGTAATTCCTGAGTGCATCGCCGATGTGACCCAAAAAGAGAAAAAAAGAATGTTATATAGATATTTCTAAATTATTATTCACAGTACATGGGGCTGGAGCAATAGCACAGCGGGTAGGGCATTTGCCTTGCATGCGGCTGACCCGGGTTCGATTCCCAGCATCCCATATAGTCCCTTCAGCAATGCCAGGAGTTATTCCTGAGTGCAGAGCCAGGAGTAACCCCTGAGCATCTCCGGGTGTGACCCCCCCCCAAAAAAAAACCAACTTTGTAACTGTCTATCTCACTGTGATTCAATTTAAAACAATTTAAAAAATTTAATAAAGGTATTAGAACTAAATAAATAAATAAAGTGATTTCCAATAAAAAATAAATTATTATTCACAGTACAAAATAATCATTACAATGTTTTGTCTTTTGGTTTTAAACTCTATGTAAAACAAAAATTCAAGACAAAACCACAAAATCTGAATTGCATAAAAGCTTTAAAATATTTAAGAAGGTTTGAGAGAGAGAGAGAGTTCAGGACTTAAGGGTAAGACATAATACTGACTGATTCAATCCATGGTACCACATAGTTTCCCAATCATCACTCAGAGCTGGAGGCCCTGAGCTGCAATGCTTACTCATATCCTTGCCCTAAAGAAGAATTTCTGAGTCTCTTAAGCACTGCCTGGGAGAACAAAATAAAGACACAAACACATAAGTTATGGGCTGAAGTATTAAAAGAGGGGAAATTATATTTGCTATAATTCCATGAAAAGTTAAACATATATGATATAATCTCTAGGACAACTATCAGATAAGACGCTAATATAAAATGTCATTGGAACAAAAAATAGCAAAGCATTTAAAAAATAATCTGAAGACTGCAAAAATGACAGTGAAAGGAACAGCAAAAAAGGGTATAAATATCTAGTAGAATATGAAACTTAAGATGCTAGCTAGAGGGTCAGAGAGCTAGCACAGGGAATAGGATGCCTGCTTTGCATGTGGCTGACCCTGATCTGACCCAAGCACCACACATAGATAATCCCCTGACTACCTCTAGAAGTGATGCCTGAGCACATAACCAGAGTGTGACCACTGCCAAATTATTAGGATTATTGAAATAAATGACTAATGAAATTGAAATAAAAACTATAGGGGTCAGGGAGATAGCACAGGATTACAACATGGATTTGATCCCTAACAATTGCCAGGTATGCTCATGGATGTCACACAAACCAGAGTGTACGTCTGGTGGTCCCTGGAACCAAAAGATCCAAGCAGCACCATTTTCAGGTCTTTGCATTGAGCTGGCCAGCCTGGGTGACCTAGTATCATTGCTGATGATCTGGGTCCCCTGAGCACTGCTTGGGAGGCCTCCCAAAAGACTAACTGTTGAGATGGGGGAATTAGCACAAAGAGAAACAGTATTTGCCAGCTGGATTCCCAAGTCTGATATCAGATTACATGGTCCCTGAGAACCAGTGGGATCAAGCCTGGAGTACCAAGTCAGGAGCTGTCTCTCAGGCCTCCAGGTGTGATCCTAAAACTTGAAAAAAGAAAAATACTTTGATTGTCAATACAATTAAGTGTGTGTGCACCACAAGCAGGTGCGGAACCTGAATTATTGCAATAAAACGGGAA
This sequence comes from Sorex fumeus, assembly GCF_029834395.1. Classification (NCBI taxonomy): domain Eukaryota; kingdom Metazoa; phylum Chordata; class Mammalia; order Eulipotyphla; family Soricidae; genus Sorex; species Sorex fumeus. Next base: position 13,694,029 of record NW_026606093.1, on the reverse strand, counting down.
GAAATAAAAAAAGTCTATATTAATTTTAAGAATTGGTAAAATGTATTGATTGGTTTACAAGGCACACTGAATAAAATTAATAAAATGAGTACAACAATCACAGATTAGAATTTTTAAAAAGACAATATTATAAAAATAAACCCAATTCTGTTTCAGTATAATGATAAATGTTTAATGTTAAGGGAAAGTCAATGCTCATAAAAACACTAGTAACAGAAAACAGAAAAACTTGTGCAGCTATATTAGCATTAGGAAATATGAACTTTAAGGCAAGAAATATTTTTGGAAATAAGAAGAGTTGGTGAGTATGGTACCTTGAGCCTGCCAGGAGGAATTCCTGAGTATAGATTCAGGAGTAACCCCTGAGCATTGCTAATGCCCACCACAATATCCTAAAAATATAGGAAAGAGATATAGGGGGAAGAAAGAAGAGGAAGTATATATGGGCAAGAGATAGGGTTTATCTGTGCTATAAAGGCAGAGTATTTATATATATGTAAACCACTAAGCCCAACACTACTGAAAACATGGGTTCTAAAATACAATTATTCAATTTTCAAATTTATCTCAAGGAGTCAGATTTAAGGGGTGGGAGGAATCTAAGAGTTATTGAAGGGATAAGTTCACAAGGTAGTAGGATTGTAGGTGGGAACATCATATGTCCAAAATCCTATTGTTAACAACTTTGCCAATCATGATATCCAAATAAAAATTTTAAAAATATATAACAACCCAGTATCTCTATGCAGCTAATATCATTGCATCAAAATGACTTAAACAAACAAAATAAAATGTAAAAGAGTACAAATCAACAATCACAGTGGAAGGTATTTATTTATCTTTCAATAGCAGGAAGGACAAGTCAAAAGTTAAAATATCAAAAAAAGTTAAAATATCAGTAAAGATTGAGATGATATTAACAGCACATTTTAAAACCTGATCTGTCATGCACATAAAATTGCATTAACTGATGACCAACTCATAATCCTTGAAAGTGGATTTAAAACATTTATTTATTTAGGTCTTGAGGTCATACCTGGCTGACTCTGTGCTTACAGTTCATTCCTGGTGGTACTTAGGGATACATACAGGACTAAATATGAAACTTAGGCCTTCCATATGAAAAGCATGTCTTCAGAGCTAACTCTCTGTCCCCAGTTATGAACCGTTTATTAAAATCAACAGAGTTTAATCTAAAAAGTCTCAAAACTCAAAATATTGAAAAATTTTAAATATCTTCTCTACCATGGAATTAAGCTAAAGCTCAATAATTTAAAAAGAAAACCATAACTGCCTAAAGTACAAACTACAATTCAAAATAATACATAAGAAATAGAAAAAAAAATTAAACTAAAATAGTATTTAAAATATACATTTAAAAACTATGGGAGGGTCTGGAGTGATAGCACAGGGGGTAGGGCATTTGCTTTGCACGCAACCGACCCGGGTTCGATTCCAAGCATCCCATATAGTTCCACCAGGAGTAATTCCTAAGTGTAGGGCCATGAGTAACCCCTGTGCATCGCCGGGTGTGATCCAAATAGAAAAAAAATAAAAACTATGGAAAAATCAAAAATAGTGTTTGACAATATTTTTGTTATTACTGTATACATACAAAAATTTAAAGGTTGAAAATAACTTGTGTTGATATTAAAAAGATAGAAAAAGGCAGCAATCAAATCTAAAGAAATAAATGATAAAATAGAAGCAGATGTGAAAGAAACAAAACATATAATAAAAAAGACAAAATCAATTCTTTGAAGAGATTAACACTAATAAACTGTAAAACTCATACAAGACTGTTCAAATATAGAAAAACACAAATTATAACTAATAGCAATGAAAAAAAGGATATAGGTTGATTACACAATTAACTGTCAGTGTCACTGTCCTCCCATTGTTCATCGATTTGCTCTTGTGGGCCCAGTAACATTGTGAGACTTGTTACTGTGTTTGGCATATTGAATACATCACAGGTAGCTTGCCTGCCAGGCTTTGCTGTGTGGGCGAGATACTCTGGGTAGCTTGCCCGACTCTCCGAGAGGGCAGAGGAACCGTAGGCGGAGAAATCAAACTCGGGTCGGCTCTGTTGGCCACATGCAAGGCAAACGTCCTACCCGCTATGCTATGGCTCCAGTCTGATTACACAATTACAGTGTTCTGTTTGCAAACTTTATATAGATAAATTTGACTATTTGAAATTTGGACATCTAATCAACATTGTAACTGGAGATAAGAAGATAAAATTGTCATTTCCAGGCAAAAAAGATTGTGTCATAGAAAATTTCTATGGATCTAGTTATAAATTTCTAGGTTAGTAAGAGAAAATATGAATGACACTGGATATAAAATCAATGTGGTAAAATTTGTTGCTCTAGACAGAATCCATCACCTTCAAAATTCTTATGTTAAAGTCTTGATTCTCATGATGACAATATTACTTTGAGAATGACTTTGGTTGGAGATTAGATCATGAGTAGTCTGGCCCAAAGAGGGTGATACTGGGAGGCAGTGGAATAATCTAGGCAGGTGATTGGTGCTTCTGGGGTAAATGCTGGGGGTTGGGAATTCACACTGAGCATGTATTTATTTTTTCTGAAAAGGGAGCTATAGGTCAAATTTTTTTTAACTTATGTTTGAGGAAGGAACAGGTAGGCAAGATGGTTTCTGGAGAGACCCTCTGACTTCCTTACTCGTAGAAGGTATCTTCTGCTAGGTCATAGGTCGAGGCATCTCTCTGGAGCCTATTTCTACAACAAGGATTTATCCCTCATAACCTCATCACTGGCTAAATACCCCACTTCCTCATCCTCACATTGGGGGTGGGGGAAGAGGAGGATTTCAACTTGTGAACTTGAGTAGGTTACTCCTGAGTACAGATTCAGGAGTAACCCCTGAGCATTGCTAATGCCCACCACAATATCCTAAAAATATAGGAAAGAGATATAGGGGGAAGGAAGAAGAAGAAGTATATATGGGCAAGAGATAGGGTTTATCTGTGCTATAAAGGCAGAGTATTTATATATATGTAAACCACTAAGCCCAACACTACTGAAAACATGGGTTCTAAAATACAATTATTCAATTTTCAAATTTATCTCAAGGAGTCAGATTTAAGGGGTCAGTCCAATCACAGCTCATGGATTGCAGAAAAAAAGAACTAAAAAGATGTAACAGTAGAGCTATTACAAGAAAATATTTTCAAGAATGCAGAGGAGAATGGTTTCTTAAATGGAAAGTGAAAAAGAGCGTAAAAGAAAACGTGATAGATGTGACAGTTTTAAAATTTTCAATGTCTTTTCATCAAAAATGTGTTCAAGGGAAATACACAGGTTAGAATAAAAGATCTGGTATGTGTGTGAACACGTATATGTATATATACTAGATAACACATGATAAAAACATAAACCCAGAGTATGTAAGAACTACTTAACATCAATGAGTAAAAGATGAATAGCTCAACAACAAAATGAACAAAAGACTCATAAAACAGGATACGATAAACTGTTCTCTTATTAGTCATGATGGCACAAATGAAAATTATAACCACAGAGGAAAGTCACTACAAACCCATCAAAATGATTAAGATGAAAGAGATGATAAATAATAAGTGTTGATAAGGATGAGGAGAAATAGTAATTGTCATGTACTGCTTGTGGGAGGGTCATTATCACTATCACTATAACCCTGTTGTTCATCGATTTGTCAATTTGTTCAAGTGGGCACCAGTAACATCTCCATTCATCCCTGTCACATGCTAGTGTAGCCCCATGGCACATTGGGGGCTCTTTTAGGGTCAGGGGAATGAGGACCATCATTGTTACTATTCTTGGCATATCGAGTATGCCATGGGTAGCTTGCCAGGCTCTGCTGTGATATTCTCGGTAGCTTGCCGGGCTCTCCGAGAGTGATGGAGGCTTTTGGGGCAGCCTCTAATCACCTTTACAGGTGTTCCCAGTCAGGCATATATGCAGGCAGGATACTCTCGGTAGCCTGCCGGGTTCTCTGAGAGCGAAAACTAGACAATAAGAGGTTGCATAAATTGTGGGAGGATAAATTGTGACAATTATTTTGTAAAACTAAGTTATTACTAAAGTTGCATAAGCTGTGTCCCAACAAATACCTTCCTAATAAAATAGAAATGTGTATACATTTCTTTCAAAAAACATAGAATGTTCATTGTAACAGGACCTACCGTAGTCAAAAAATAAAACTATACAAAGAGTTATAAACAGCAAAATTGTTGAATAAATTGTGATTTTAGGGGCTGGAGCAATAGCACAGTAGGTAGGGCATTTGCCTTGCATGTGGCCGACCCAGTTTTGAATCCCAGCATCCCATATGGTCCCCTGAGTACTGCCAGGAGTAATTCCTGAGTGCAGAGCCAGGAGTAACCCCTGAGCATCGTCGGGTGTGACCCAAAAAAGCCCCCCAAAATGTGATTTCATTGCAGGATGGGATGCTCCATGTCAATAAGAATGATCTATACTATTTCTCAAAATATGGATACTCAGCTGTGAGAACAAATATGTTCCTTCAAGTTGAACAGGTAATTTCAGACTTCAGAAAAAGCAGGCAAATTAATACGATTTATGCAGACATATAATACCTTTCGTATTGAGGGCCTCAACACCAGAAATGGTGAACAAGTCTTTGGTCCAAAAGAAAATCCACACTCACCTACTTTGTAGTGGGCTGCTTAGACCTAATCAGATTAGTTTCTTAATTTAATATAATTAACAATTGTTTTGTGTAAAAAACATTGATAGGGCTGGAGCGATAGCACAGCGGGTAGGGCGTTCGCCTTACAAGCGGCCAACATGGCCGACCCGAGTTCGATTCCTCCGCCCCTCTCGGAGAGCCCGGCAAGCTACCGAGAGTATTCGATATGCCAGACACAGTAACAACAAAGTCTCCAATGGAGACGTTACTGGGCCCGCTCGAGCAAATCGACGATCAACGGGAGGGCCTTTACTTACTTTACTAAAAAACATTGATGCTAAACATACAAGTTCTGTGTCACTGTATCACTGTCTTCTCATTGTTCATCGATTTCCTCGAGCAGACACCAATAACATCTCCATTTGTTCTAGCCCTGAAATTTTAGCAAGTGCCACATTGGAGGCTCTTTCAGGGTCAGGGGAATGAGACCCATCATTGTTACTGGGTTTTGGCATATCAAATACGCCACGGGGAGCTTGCCAGACTCTGCCTTGTGGGCAGAATACTCTCGGTAGCCTGCTGGGTTCTCTAAGAGCCAGAAGTAGACAATAAGAAGTCTCCAGGCTGGCGAGATAAGTACCAGGAGGTTTACTCCATGGCTTAGAGGCCAGCCACACATGCTAGGGGGAAAAGGCAGCTCAGATAGAGAAGGGAGCACCAAATAAAGGGTGTTGGGAAGATCCTCCCAAGATGGGCGATGCGTGCTGAAAGAAGACTATAGACCAAACATGATTGCCACTCAATGCCCCTTTTGCAAACCACAGCACCCAAAAGGAGAGAGAGAACAAAAGGGAATGCCCTGCCATAGAGGCAGGGTGAGATGGGGATGGGGTGGGGGATGGGAGGGATACTGGGATCAGTGGTGGTGGAGGATGGACACTGGTGAAGGGATGGGTACTCTATCATTGTACAACTGAAACCCAAGCACAAAAATTTGTAAGTCTACAACTGTACCTCATGGTGTTTCACTAATAAAACACTGTCACTGTCATCACTGTCCTCCCATTGTTCATCGATTTGCTCGGACAGGCCCAGTGATGTCTCCATTTTGAGACTTGTTACTGTGTTTGGCATATTGAATACCTCAGGGGTAGCTTGCCAGGTTTTGCCATGCGGGCAAGATACTCTCGGTAGCTTGCCAGGCTCTTCGAGAGGGGCAGAGGAATTGAACCTGGCTCGGCCGGGCTGGCTGTGCGCAAGGCAAACGCCCTACCACTGTGCTAATCCTCCAGCTCACTAATAAAAATTAAAAAAAAAAAAAAGAAGTCTCGTGGCGGAGCAGGGTTGGGGGGGGGGTGGCAGTTAGTGGTTGTAACACCGTCTACCTACTAGAAGACAGGGGATCTGGGTGGAGGAGGCCCAGTCCTGATCTGAGCAGGCTTGGAGATCTCAGCCCTGGGTCCCACACACCTGCCCCAGCGCAGTGTAATCCGATCAACGGCCAAGACCCAGAGACTATAAAACCAAGCTCCAGGAAGAGAACAGCACAAAGTCTCCTGCCCCCACGCCTGGCTGTCCTCACCTGGGCCCCTTGGCAGGGGGCGAGTTGAGTTTCCCTCCCCGCCCGGAGCAGAGCCCCGGCAACTGAAGACCTCTGGAACCAGCCACAGCCATGCTAAAACCACTCTCCGCACGCTTGGACAAGCCTCATGCATGAAGGAACCTGCAAAGGAACCCATACATGTTATGTGCTTCTTTTTCACTCAGGATTAATGACGGTAGATTTACAAGTAGACTAGTGCTCCAGTCATAGTTACAATATATACTGGCTTCCTTCCCAAATAGGATTACCCTGGTTACAGGCCTATAAAGCTAGTGCTTAAAGACAAATGGAGTCACTCCTGCATCATGGATAAATAGCCCAGTCATAAAACTAAGCAATAGGAGCCAGACACAAAAGAGTATCTGTTTCATTCGTATAAAGTATAAACACAGGCAGAACTAGTTCTTGTTGTTAGAGGTGAGGGAAGTGGTGATCACTCGCCAGTTAAGTGAAAGGAACCTGGGATCATGGCGGCAGGCATAGCTTCTGATTTTAGTGTTGTTCTTGCCAAGGAAATGCTCTTCTGTGCAAAAAGATTGAACCTGAGTTGGCTGTGTGCAAGGCAAGTGCCCTACCGGCTGACCGGCTGTACTATCACTCCAGCCTCTCAGGGCAATCTTTGCCACAACATTATTTTCCCCAGAATGGGTAGATTAAATTCAATTTCTCTTTATGTTCTTATCCTTCCTTCCTTCCTTCCTTCCTTCCTTCCTTCCTTCCTTCCTTCCTTCCTTCCTTCCTCCCTCCCTCCCTCCCTCCCTCCCTCCCTCCCTCCCTCCCTTCCTTCCTTCCTTCCTTCCTTCCTTCCTTCCTTCCTTCCTTCCTTCCTTCCTTCCTTCCTTGTGCCACACACATTCCTGGCTTTGTACTCAGACATTACTCCTGCTGGTTCTCAGGGCACCATATGGGGATGCCAGGGATCAAACCCAGGTCGACTGCATGCAAGGCAGATAATGGGCATGGAGCCCACCGTTGTGCTATGGCTCTGTTCATCCTGAGATTGCACGCTAAACTGTGAAATTGGATTACAAATGGCATTCTTGCTGGGATCACACTCAGCCTGCTGTGGGTGCTCCAGGTTAAACTCAGAACTACATACCTACGAGATAATGGGCTCCATTACTAAGTCTCTCAGCTCTTTGCTATTTTCAAATACAAGTTCTGAGGTTTTAGTTCATCTGCCTCTTTTTTTCATTCTTATTATTCTTATTTATGGTGTGGTTCTGCCCTAGAGATCCTATTACTCTGCCACTGAAGGAAGAGAGAAAAATTATCTTTAACAAAAAGGAGTAATTTCTAGATCAGAATAGAATCAAGGTATCATTGTAATTCTTGTGTAAGAATTACACAAGAAGGAGCTACTCTTCTCAAGTCTGTGATAATTTTACCAAGTATATTTAGGAACATAAATTTGGTTTCTCAAAAATTTCTTACAAGCAGAGAATATGATTTGGCAAATCAAGCTCTGATGCACTTGGATTTTGTTTTAAATTGATTGGTAGGCATTATTTTCGTTTATATTATAAACCATTCTTAATGCATTAAATTAAATATAGAACATCAAAATATCAAGTTTCTGGATCTACCAGTCTGGGAAATGTTGATTTATTAAGGTGGTCCTTTATGAAGAGCTTGTTATTTAACTTTTTTTTCCTCACAAATAACTCAAAAATACATTTGATACTTATTGGGTTGATACATATATATACATATATATGCATATATGTATTTTTTTCTTTTTTGGTCACACCCAATGATGCACAGGGGTTACTTCTGGCTCTGCACTGAGGAATTACTCCTGGTGGTGCTTAGGGGACCATATGGGATGCTGGGAATCGAACCCGGGTTGGCTGCATGCAAGGTAAACGTCCTACCCACTGTACTATCGCTGCAGCCTCTGATACATATTTTGATTGTGAAATAGAACCAAGGTTCCCAGTGCCCTTTTGAAAAAAAAAAGGTTTTAGAAAAGAGACATTTAGATCAAGTCTAAGAGCTTTAATAAATATAATTGAGTTAAAGAAAATTTCTACTTGAGTTAATCAAAATTTCTAATTGAGTTAAAAAACTGTGGACAACTGCCACAATTCCATGTTTTTCTGTCATCTTGCTGTCTTGATACATAGGAAATGTCAAAGTGCAGACTCATTCTACAGCAATTTGTTCAGACTTGCACCTGATCTCCTCTACACAAAAGCTTCCAAGGAAACCTTCCTTGGTTTCTTTCATATATTTCTACCATAGAACAAGAGGAAAGTAGTAGCTTGTTAAAATTGTGCTTTAAAGACCTATATTTTTATTTCTATTTATTTTGCTCTTTCTGTATCCCTCAACATCCCTTAAGTACTCTCAGTATTTACTAAGAATCCTCATACCAATCTTAAGGTTTTCACCTTATGATATGGTCCATGACATGCCAACTCCAAGTCCTCAGGGGCTTTGAGAACTTCAGGCCTGCACACTGCCAGCTTATTCCTGTAAGCAGCAATTGAGAGAAAATCACGGAGAATAAGGAACAGGTCAGTCAATAGTCAGTCCTCCTACTTGCTTCAACCAGTCATATAACTAGAACAAATATCATTGTGGTGAGACATCTTTTCAGCTCTGTTTATTTTATCCATAAATCTAGCTTCAGTTCCATTAGGGTTAACAAACATTTGTTAAACATTTATCCCTCGTCAGATCACATCCAAGGAACAAGGGCAATACAATTGTTAACACATAACTAAAATATCAAACCCCAAGAGTTTGATTGTTTTTTATTTTTTATTTTATTTTATTTTTAAAATTTATTTATTGAATCACCGTGAGAACAGTTACAAAGCTTTCATGTTTGAGTCTTGGTTGTACAATGATCAAACACCCATACCTTCACCAGTTCACATTTTCTGCCACCCAAACCTCCAATATATCCCCCATTCCACCCCTAAACCTGCCTCTGTGGCAGATAGTTTCCACATGACTATCTTCCTACTTTGCTCACATTTACTATTTTGACACCAGTCTCACCATTACTTGGAATTTTCCCCCAACACTCAGACCTGCTGAAAAGATAGCATTTGCTTTCTATTGCTGGTTATGAATAGCATATGATCTTAGACTTCTAAAATTTTAATAATTAGGTCTGTAGAGATTTCTACCAAGAGCCCCTCAGTTCCGAGATTCATTTGTGTGTCTCTGGGATCATGGCCATTGCTCGAGCGGGCCCAGTAACGTCTCCATTGGAGACTTTGCTGTTACTGTGTCTGGCATATCGAAAGGAGCTTAATAGGCAGCCAGAGGTGTGTGTGTCAGGGGGGGGGAGGGGCATTTGAGGGGGACATTTCAGGGTCCTGTCAGGACGGGGGAGGAGAAAGAGCAGCTCCTTCCCTATCCCATGAGGCCTGGTGTGTGTCATCACTGCTGGCCCATACCTGGATTTTCCAGTGAGTTCTGGAAGATGGTGGCCACCAGGATCCCCAGGGAACAGGTGGAGGGACAGCACCCACTCCCATCTGGGGTGGCCTGGTGAAGGAGACCTAATGCAAAGTCCGTAGGCATTTCTGCCAAGAGCTGGTTGGTTCCGAGATTCCTTTGTGTGTCTTTCATTGTTTTTTGATGCTCTATTTTAGTACATTGCCTTTTTTTACCTTCTCACACACTGCCATTAAATATAAGAAGGATGTTTCAGATCCTTTCTATGTTTCAGGAGAAACTATTTTCCTTGGTATTTATTTTTCATTTTATGATTTTCAGACCACACTTGTTTGTGCTCAGGGCTTCTTCAGACTCTGCACCTGGTTGTGCTCAAGGATTACTCCTGCCGGTGCTCAGGGGACCATATGGGTGCTGGAGATTGAACCAGGTTCATGCACTTGCAAGACAAATGCCTTTACCTGTTGTATGATCTCTCTGATGCCTTAGTTTCATTATTCATTGTGAATGCTGTGGATAAAATGATTAATAAGTTCGTATTATCACTACTTAATTTTGAGATAATTTTCATCCCTGAACATTCAGATGCTTTCTCCTAAATTGCACTTTTATTTACATGCAATTCACTTTACTGAGTGAGATACTTGGTCAACAAGAATAAGTCAGATCTAAAATTCTGTTTGTATTGGAATTTTTGAATACTCAAAGTGCATATTTTCTGCTGCAAATCTTTCAGCTCTTAGTTGTATTCAATTTGAAATTGAATTATGTACTATTGTGTACCCTATAATTATTTCTAATAGTACTGCAAATTCTTAGAGGAGAGCAACCATATCATGATTCTGGGAGTATGGCCAGAACTAACAATCTTTGCCGAATGGAATTTAAATGATCACTGACCCTCCTATTTTCTAATGGGAAGCATTAGACAAAATTGTTAAGCATGAGATCAGAGAGTCATTGGATGAGAAATATGTTCTTGGGCAAGTTACTAAACCCCACTGCCCTCATTAGAAAATGGGGTGCTAATGGTCATCTCTACAGTCCTCATAAAAGACATGACTGGCATTTAATACAAACAAACACTGTCCTCCCGTTGTTCATCAATTTGCTTGAGCGGGCCCAGTAACATCTCCATTGTGAGACTTGTTGTTACTGTGTTTGGCAAATTAAATACTCTCAGTAACTTGCCAGGCTCTCTGAGAGGGGCGGAGGAATTGAACCCGACTCAGCCGGACTGGCTGCGTGCAAGGCAAACGCCCTACCGCTGTGCTATCACTCTAGCCCTGGCATTTAATAAACATGCAATAAATGTTGGCCTTATTACCAAAGCTCATTTCTTGGATATTTCCAAAAGTTTTTCTGCCTTTATCTTTATGAATGGGATGTTTCCTTTTTCTGTTACAAACTTAAAGGCCAAAATTCCAGAGTAAATTATCCATGGATAATCTATCACAGAGGGCCTTGAGTTAATAATCAAATAAGTCTATTACTGGTTTATTAGATCAGTCTATTATTTTTCTCAATTTAATATTATTTTGTTGGGTGGCAACAGAAGATTGCTTCAAGGTAGGTTTTTTTTTTTGAATAATCAAGTACCACCTTTACAAAAGTAAACTAAATTAATTATTCTTACACTAGTCATATTTTTAAGGAACATAAAACAAGAGTCTAAAAACTTCAAATAGTTGTTCTAATGGTTTTGTTAAATTATCTCCATATATCAGGGAGGCAAAATTAGCCCCAGTTTTGTGAGATAAGATAGCATTAGAAATTCAATTAGATGATCTCTTCAGGCTAACAATAAGTCAAATGAAAATGATCAAAACTGCGAGAAGTAACCCAATGCTAGGTGCATGGCTTTGGCACACTACATTTTATAAAGCAAATTTTCATCTGCTTATTATATCCCTAAGGCCGAGAACTGCAGAATATTGAGGAAAAAAGATCTAGTTCTTTCTTTTATTGTACAATTATGACTTGTTTTCCCAACATTCTCAGAAATACTCAATACAACAGATTTATTCTTTGAATAGAACTATAACTCACCCATATAAGTGGCATTATCTCATGCTTTACATTTTTTATATTTTCAATTTTTCTACAATGGCACTTTTAGGATTAGAAAAAAGGGAATTTTAATTACTAATTTTTATTTTTGTTTCTCATTAAAACACAAAAGGTGGTGCAGGAAGAAGGATCTTTTTCTTTTTATTTAATTTTTTGCTTTTTGGGTCACACCCAGCAATGCTCAGGGGCTACTCCTGGCTCTGCACTCAGGAATTACCCATGGCAGTGCTTGGGGAACTATATGGGATGCTGAGAATCGAACCCAGGCCAGCCCTGTGCAAAGCAAATGCCCTGCCCGCTGTACTATTGCTCTGGCCCCAAGGATTTTTTCTGGTCTTGGAATGAGATTGGGGGAAAAGATTTGCAGCTTGGAGTTGGTCTCAGTCAAGGAAGTGAAGTCTGAAACTGAGGAACGCAAACAATGGTAAACATAACACTTATATACTGCCATGATTCTCAGACTAGAGAATAGTGACTAGAACATAGTAGGTACTCAGTAATACTGACTATGGCACTAAGACAGGACAACAATCATTGAACCTCAGGTCGGGGAAAATCAGGGTCACTTCCTGTCTGAGATGGCCAAAGAGAGTTTCTCTCTATGAAACCACAGTCACTGAATATTGAGTAGGATGACAATAAAGCAGAAACACTGATGCACATTACGTAAAAAGTAAAAAAGTAAAGTAAAGGCCCTCCCGTTGATCATCGATTTGCTCGAGCGGGCCCAGTAACGTCTCCATTGGAGACTTTGTTGTTACTGTGTCTGGCATATTGAATATGTCACTACCGCGGGGGCGAGATACTTTCGGTAGCTTGCCAGGCCCTCCGAGAGGGGCAGAGGAATCGAACTCGGGTCAGCCATGTTGGCTGCGTGCAAGGCAAACGCCCTACCGCTGTGCTATCGCTCCAGCCCTTACGTAGTGGCAGGAAAATGTTCTTAATGAGGATTTTATTTTTTGCTTGTTTGCTTTTGGGTTGAACCCAGTAGTTAGTGCTCAGGGTTTACTCCTAGCTCTGTAGTCAAAGGTTACTCTTTCAAATGTTTGGTGCCAGTGACTGAATCCAGGTCATACTAAGGCAAGCACCTACCTGCTGGACTATTTCTCCAGCCTTATTTTGAGTATTTTCTTATCTCATAAACACTGTAGAAAAATAGAAAATGTGGATAAGAAAAGAGAAGGAAAAAAAGCTAAATCACTGTTATGGGGCCAGAGAGCTATCTCAAAGGGCTAAAGTGCATTCTTTGTATGGGAGAGCCCGGTGTTCAATCCCGGGCACACTTAGTTCACCAAGCATCACCAGGACAGAGACCTCCAGAGAACCCCTGGGTGTGACCCCCCAAACCAAAATAAAAAATTAAATAAAACCTATGCTATGATATGGATATTTACACTTTCAGATGTCCCTTATGCACACATAAACTTTAACTTTCTTTAATAAAATTAAATAGTATATTTTCATATTTTTTTATTTTACCAGGTATTTCTCCACCACATTATTATTATTATTGATGGGCCTCCCTAACTGTTCCCTGAGACCCTGGAGACCACTTCTGGTGATATTCATCCTCAGAGTTTCAGATCTAATGATGTGGTGGCTAGCTTCTGGCCAAACAGGTGGGGGACCACCAGGGTTAATTAACTGTGCTGTGGAGGGCACATATGGTGCTTCTACTCCTCTGAGCTATCTCCCTGGTCCTCTTTCACTGTCACTGTCACTGTCCTCCCATTGTTCATCGATTTGCTCAAGCGGGTCCAGTAACGTCTTCATTTTGAGGCTTGTTTTTACTGTGTTTGGCATATCAAATACAGCACGGGTAGCTTGCCAGGCTTTGCCGTGAGGGCGAGATACTCTCGGTCCTCTTTCACATTATTTTTAATGACCAGATTGTGTAAAACCAGATGAACGATTTATGTTCCCACATCTCTCTTGCTATCGCTGGAGCGATAGCACAGCGGGTAGGGCGTTCGCCTTACAAGCGGCCAACATGGCCGACCCGAGTTCGATTCCTCCGCCCCTCTTGGAGAGCCCGGCAAGCTACCGAGAGTATTCGATATGCCAGACACAGTAACAACAAAGTCTCCAATGGAGACGTTACTGGGCCCGCTCGAGCAAAATCGACGATCAACGGGAGGGCCTTTACCTTTATCTCTCTTGCACTTTAAGGATAAATTCTTCTCCTTCCCTATTTTATCTGTTACAAATGATGCTGCAATAAATAAGTACTACCACACAGAACTGGAATATTTATAGATAAAGTAGTTTCTCAACAACAGAGAACTTGCTGTAAGTTTACTTCTCCGGAAGCAGCCTAAAACTAGATATAGGGAGACAAAGAGGGAGTTTGTATAAATTTCTTGTAGTGCTACAGATCAAGAAACAAAACCTAGCCCTGTTTCGATGAGCCATTACTATAGCCAATAGTCTGTATTCTTGGAGCAGGGTAACAGAAGACATATCTTTATGAGAAAAGTAGTTACTTTTTTGAAGCTAAAAATAATTTAAGAAATAATTAGGTAGAGAAATAGCTCAACGGGCTGGATAACATGCCTGACATGTAGAAAGCCCCAAGTCTGATTCTCAATACAACATGGTACTCCATGTACCTGGGTCTTGTCTGTTGATGGGATTACATGGCGCCGGGGGCAGTTGGTGGTTTGTAATACCCACATACTGGAAGATGGGGGATCTGGGTGGAGGAGGCCCAGTCCCAATCCGAGAAGTCTTGGAGATCTATACCCCAGGTCCCGCACACCTGGGTTCCTCTACCAGTTCCTTCATGCATGAGGCTCGTCCAAACGTGTGGAGCATGGCTATGGCTATAAGCATGGCTATGGCTGGAACCAGAGGTCTTCAGCTGCCAGGGCTCTTCTTGGGGTGGGGAGGGAAACTCAATCCACCCTCCTCCAAGGAGCTCCTAGAAGAGAACAGTGCAGTCTCCTGCCTCCGCGCCTGGCTATCTTCACCATGGCTCCTTGGAGGAGGGTGGGTTGAGTTTTCCTCCCCACCCTGATCAGAGCCCCGGCAGCTGAAGACCTCTGGTTCTAGCCACAGCCATGCTTAAGACCACTCTCCACACTTTTGGACAGCCTCACTCATGAGGGAACTGGCAGAGAAACCCAGGTGTGCAGGATCCGGGGTGTAGATCTCCAAGCCTTCTCGGATTGGGACTGGGCCTCCTCCACCCAGATCCCCCATCTTCCAGTATGTAGGTGTTACACCCACCAACTGCTCCCAGTGCCATGTAATCCCATCAAGGGCCAAGACCCAAAGACTATAAAACCCAGCTCCCGGAAGTGTGCGGCCACATTTGCGGCTCTGCAACATATTATTAGCTAGTTCTTACTTTGGAGAACCTGGCAGGCTACAAAAAGTATCCTGCCCACACGGCAGAGTCTGACAAACTCCCTGTGGCATATTCAATATGCCAAAAACCAGTAACAATGATGGGTCTCATTCTCCTGACCCTGAAATAGCCTCAAATGTGGCACTTTCTAAAGTCTCAGGGCTAGGACAAAGGAGACATTACTGGTGCCTGCACGAGGAAATCAATGAACAACAGGATGACAGTGACAGTGACAGTGACTCCTTGTACCACCAGGTGTTGTTCTGGTGGCCCCCAGCACCTCTGGCCCCAAGCAGTACTGCATTTTTGGGTCTCATTACCAAAGCTGACCTTAATTATAAGGCCAAGTATCGCTGGAGAGGCCCTCACACCAGAAAATGGACAAAAAAAATAGAAAAAAAATACTAGAAATTATTAAGTAAATGATAGCACAGGGGGTAGGGCGTTCGCCTTGCAAGCGGCCAACATGGCCGACCCGAGTTCGATTCCTCCGCCCCTCTCGGAGAGCCCGGCAAGCTACCGAGAGTATTCGATATGCCAGACACAGTAACAACAAAGTCTCCAATGGAGACGTTACTGGGCCCGCTCGAGCAAATCGACGATCAACGGGAGGGCCTTTACCTTTACCTTTACCTAACATGACACATAGGGTTTATAGAAACACTAAAAGGATTTGAGCTCAAGACTAGAACTTATATCTCAGTTTATAAAACTGTTAACTTTCTATAATTACATGGGGATTTGATCATTTTACAATTGAAGCTCTGGAAAACGGAATCTCGGGACTCAAGTCTCTGATAGAGACAGATGCTTCACATTCTAACCTCAAGTGCAGCAAACCAATGATGCAAGTTGGGATATCCCAACTGGTTCTGTAACCTCTTGGCCACAAATCTCAACCAAATCTTGAGAGCATTTTGCTAAATGAAAGAAAACAACATAACATGAGGCTGACACCTAAGGACAGTAGATACACGGGACAGGTAGATTGCTCCATAGCTGGAAGCCTGCCTTATGGGCAAAGGGGAAAAGGCAGCTGGAATACAGAAGGAGGGATCACTAAGGCAACGATGGCTTGAGAAACCTGTCGAGAGGAGAGACGTGTGCAGAAAGTAGATAAAGGACCAAACATGATAACCTCTCAGTGTCTGTATTGCCCAATAATGCCCAAAAGTAGAGAGAGAGTATGGGGAATATTGTTTGCCATGGAGGCAGGGGGAAGGTGGGAAAGGGGAGTATACCAGGGATATTGGTGGTGGTGAGTGTGCACTGGTGGAGGGATGGGTGTTTGATCATTGTGTGATTGTAACCCAAACATGAAAGCTTGTAACTATCTCACAGTGATTCAATAAAATTAAAAAAAAAGAAGACAGAAACACAAAGTTACATTTCTACAAAATGTCTAGAAATGGCAAATTCATAGAGACAGAAAGTAGATTGTTGGTTGCCAGAGGCTGGGATAAGGGGGAAATAGTAGGACCTGAAATTAGACAACAGTTACGTCTGTGCAAGTGTAAACCCATGTTTTTTCCTGTTGATTGAAAGTGGAACATTATTATAAAAATTTTGTAAGTCAAAATAGCAAAAACAGAGAAGCACCTGCCACTAATAATGAGGGGAAATTTTTGATAGCTAAAATAGTTTACCAAAGAATAGCAAACAACACATCAAGTCTGTAAGAATACAGTGAATAGAAGAAGAAATGATCTCATAAATATACACAGCCTGTATCAAGTCATTCCCAGAAGGAATCACAGGATGCGAGTCTGGCCTCTCAGGGTGTGACCACTGTAGAGTTCTAGAAGACCACTGCAAAGCAGATGCCAGAGGCCTTAGAAAAAAAACACTTTTCTTCTTTAGTCCTAAGAACAAAAATTCTTTTTGGATTTCTTTCAGTTCTCAAAATATATACTAATAATATAGCACTGTAGAACTGTAGCATTATTGTTATCCCGTTGTTCATTGACTTGCTCGAGCAGGCACCAGTAACGTCTCCATTCATTCCAGACCTGAGATTTTAGCAGATTCTTCTTATTCGTCTTTCCCAACTCTGCCGTGTTGGAGGCTCTTTAAGGGTCAGGGAAATGAGACCCATTATTGTTACTGTTTTTGGCTTATTGAATATGTCACAGGTAGCTTACCAGGCTCTGCGGTGTTGGCAGGATACTCTCAGTAGCTTGCCAAGCTCTATGAGAGGAACAAAATATGTATATAGGCATATATATGTATATATATGTATTTCCCTGTATGATTTGTTGCCTACTGTCTGAACCCCATCAAATATGGTGTGGTAATTATGGAAAATGAGTAGGGAGTGACTTATGATGTGTCGAGCGAAAGTAGCTGCATGGTCCAGGAATATGTTTATTTTATGCTCCCTTCCAGGAGAAGCAGCCATAAGTTCTGGACAGTAGCCGATGAGGATATTATCTGGCACCAGCAGTAGGTGGCTTATTGGCGTGATCCCTGGGCCAGCAGAGACTGGGGGATGCAGGTAGAGGATCTCTGCTCCCAGGTCCCGTTGAGCCCAGAGTCCAAGGTCACAAAGTTCGAATAATAATAAATATTATTATTATAAATAAATAAACTAATAGATTATTTATAAAAATATAGAGTCAAGCTGTGAATTCTATTGTAACTAAATTTTTTTTGGGGGGGGGCTTTTTGGGTCACACTTGGCGATGTATAGGGTTTACTCTTGGCTCATACACTCAGGAATTACTCCTGGCGGTGCTCGGGGAACCATATGGGATGCTGGGAATTGAACCCGGCTCAGCCGTGTGCAAGGCAAACACCCTACCTGCTGTGCTATGACTCCAGCCCCTATTGTATCTAAATTAAAAACAACAAAGGCTCCATCACTTATATCTATGAAGATGGGACACAGAATGATCCACAGGTAAGTGATTGTTATCTAGAATGGCCCTAGTCATAGATCTCTGTAGAGAGGGTATGTGACTTTTATTTGGAAATCACCTCCCTCCATTTCAAGTCAAGGAGATGTCCGGAAAACCTAGGCAAGTTGAAACATGCCTTATAGAATTCAGAAAACTCTGAGTCAGGGGTATGGAGGGAACTGGTAAAATACTTGCCTTGGACTAGGTTCACCTGGGTTCAATCCCTGGCATCCCATAGACTTCCAGGATGCAGAGTCAGGAGTAAGCCCTGAGCACCTCCAGGTGTGGTTCCAAAATCAAACAGCAAATTAACCAAAACAACCATAGAGCAATGAGGTAGGATGCTTACTTATAAATTAATCATTATTATTAAAAACGACTGTCATCTCTTTTTAATAAGAAAGTGCTATAAAACACTTATAAAAGAGTACTATAAAATATCTTGTTTATTTCTAACATTTTTAGACTAGACATAATCTGAGAAATTTTATAAATTACCTAACAAAAGGCCCTGGTAGTTAATTTACTGAAATTTTTACCTTTGGGTGGGATTACTTACAAAGCTAGGCACTCACACGACACAACCTAGACCCACACATTAGATTTAGAATTATGTCAAGTGTCATTCTACTTTCTACTATTGGACTCATTGTTGAATGCTCAAAAATATCAATAGATTATGCCATGTGGCCAAGACCAGAAGAATATCTACCAGTTCTATTTTAAACTGTAGGCAACTCAACCATCTGTCTTGGCAACCCATTCCAGGATAGAACCACCCAATTAGAAACCTCTCTCTTGTGTTTATTCTAAATTCCTCAAATAGAGCCTCAAGCCAGTTTAGTCCTCTTCCATTTTTCAAATAATTTTGATAAATTGCTTACCATGTGGTTTATGGGATTATATATTATTAATTTCTAATGATTACTTATATAGGAGTTTATAATCTTAATACTTCGAAGTAGCTTTCCCATTAAGTCAGGGTTCTTAGAACTAAGAACAGGGCATTGACCTAGATCTAAAATTTCTTACCTATGGTTTGAAATTACCACAAGTGATTGGGGGCGGAGAGAAGGGTAGTTAAGATAGAGGAAGGTCCAGTATGACAACAATAGTTGGAAATGATCAATCTGGACAAGAACTGGTGTTGAAAGTAGGTAAAGGGATACACATAACTTTTCACCATCTGTACTGCAGACCATAATGCCTAAAGGAGAAAGAGAAAGAGAGAGAGAGAAAGAGAGTGGGGGGGAGAGGGGGAGTGAGGGGGAGAGAAAGAGGGAGAGAGAGGGAGGAAGAAAGAAGAGAGGTGCTTACCATAGAGGCAGGCTGGGGGGTGGGATTTGGGGAGTGGGAGGGAAACTGAGAACACTGGTGCTGGGAAATTACACTGGTGGAGAGATGGGTGTTAGAAAATTGTATAACTGAAACCCAATCATGAACAGCTTTGTAATCCTCTATCTCACAGTGATTCAATTAAAAAATATAATTTTCAGATAACCAAAAAAAATTCTGACCTACTTTGCTTTCCAGTAATAGGAAGTTTTGGTAAAGATAAAGTAATAGAAGAATTAAAAGCTATCTTCAACAAAATCAGGTCATGCATTATTGCCATTATTTGGTCAACTTACAGCTTTCTCTCTCCCAAGCTGGTCACGATCACGATCACGACCATCCTGTTATTCGCTGATTGCCTCGAGCAGGCCCCAGTAACGTCTCCTTCATCCTAGCCCTGAGATTTTTAAGAAAGTGCCATATTCAAGGCTCTTTAGGAGAATGAGACCCATCATTGTTACTGGTATTTGGCATATTGGGTACGCCACGGGGAGTTTGCCAGACTCTGCCGTGTGGGTAGGTTACGTTTGGTAGCCTGTCAGTATGTCCAAAGTAGGAATGAGATAATAAGATGTCCAGCTCTCCCAAGCTGAGTTAAGTTTATCTCTTTCACAGCCTTTTCCTTGACAAAAGGGGAGAAAAATTCCAAAATTCAGGGCTTCAAATGGATCAAGAGGTCTGTGAATTTTGAGTGTATGCTGCATAATATTTGCATAATGCTTCTTGATGAGCTATAGTAAGGTAACCTTCAGTTTCCATGTTTAAAAGGTATTTATTCTTTTTAGACTAACTTTGTATTAAATACAGTTTTTCGGCTTTCATGGTTTTCTGTGAATAGGATGTTTGCTATTTAGTAATTCATTGCACAAGCCTGACCATTTATTAGTCAGCTACAATGTCCTTCTCTGAGTAACTTAATTCTATTTCTGTAATAATGAAGGGGGTGGTCTAAAGGCCCAGCATTTTCTGAACCCTGGAAAACGTGGACCACCACCAACAACAAACTCAACATTTCCTCTACCTTAAAGCTCTCAGCAAGGAATGCAGTCATGAAATCATTTCGTGCAGTCTTATTATTGAGAACATCCTACTTTTCACCAAACTGAAAATAATCTAAAGCAAGCAGTTTTCACTTGAAAGGTATCTTGTTTTTCTGGTGCTATTACTCCACAACTACTTCACTGATGGTTAACAATTACTTCATTGATAGTTATTTCTGCAAATAGGCTGACTCAACTAATAATGTACACAATTCTACTCAAATTAAGCAATACAGGGCCGGAGAGAGTACAGGGTTAAAAATCTGTGTTAGTGCAGGAATCCATCTTTGGGCAACATAAGAACCATATTTCACCAAATTCAGGTTTTCTCTAGGATTTTGTACCCTGTGTGTGGGGGGAGAGAAGCAAAGGACTTTATCTTTTTAGTCAGTTTTCAGTTTTTGAAGCAATGTTAGAAGAATTGTGCCATTATGTTTTCTTTATTTGATCTCTGGGCTGGAGCAATAGAACAGCTGGTTGTGTGTTTGCCTTGCATGCAACCAACCGGGGTTCAATTCCTCCACCCCTCTCTGAGAGCCTGGCAAGCTACTGAGAGTATACTGCCCTCACGGCAAAGCCTGGCAAGGTACCCGCGACGTATTCGATATGCCAAACACAGTAACAAGTCTCACAATAGAGACCTTACTGGCCCACTCCAGCAAATGGATGGACAAATGGGAGGACAGTGCTACTGTGCTATTTGATCTTCGTTTCTGTATGTATCCCTTCCACTTTAGTTAGAATTTCTTGTCAGGGCAATAATAAATTCATTTTTTAATCCCGTTATGCCATTGAATGGACCATATGACTCAGTCAAATCCCATCGCTAAAACTGATCTCGGAGTTAAAGAAAAAATTGATTTTTTTTTAAATGGAAAAGCTGGGCTGGAGCAATAGCACAGAGGGTAGGGCTTTCACCTTGCACGCGGCCAACCCAAGTTTGATTCCTCTGCCCCTCTCGGAGCCCGGCAAGCTACCGAGAGTATCCCGCTCACATGGCAAAGTATGGTAAGCTACCGGTGACATATTTGATATGCCAAACACAGTAACAAGTGCCACAACACAGATGTTACTGGGCCTGCTTGAGCAAATAGATGAACAACGGGAGGACAGTGACAATAGAAAAGCTACACGTCTTTCATCTCCTTTTTGTCCACCCCCCACACCCGCCCCTCAGGCTGGCATATCCTCTTGCCCTGGACAAAGGCTGCCTTGCCTCCCATAAGAACTGAGCAACACTCCTTCCTGAAATTCTTGTCCCAAGAGATCTTGTCCCAATGGAGAGCCAAGACCTCATTTACCAGAAAAAAAAAAAAAAAGAGGGGGGGTGAAAGTCCAGTTCTGGGATTCTCTCCCTCCTTCCTTCCCTCTCTCCCACCTTCCTTCCTTCCTTCCCTCCCTCCCTTCCTTTTTTCCTTAGCTTGATACCCTTATCTTTGCATCCCATTTTGAAGGTTCGGGCTTTCTCTGTTGGGCCCCGGGTTCCTGGACCCGCTCAGTGGAGCTGGGAAAGGGTCAGAAGTTGCCTTGGAGGGAGCAGTGTCCCGTCAGGCCGGGAAGGCGTCGCTTCCTCCACCCCTGCACCCCCAGCATCCCTGGGCGGGGGCTGGACCGAAGGCTGCCAAACAGGGTTCTTCTGTCCACCTTTAGGACCCACCGCGCCCCGGACGCCTTGGCACCCCTGGGTGCACCCCCGGGAGCCTGCGCGCGGGGGTACCTGTCCGGGGCTGAGCGGGCGCCTGTTAATCCCGACCTCGCCCCTCTCTGTCCGGCAGCCTTCCCTCCCTGGAACCCCCTCAGCCCTGCTGCCCCCGGCTCTGGCCACTCGCCCCAGTCCTTGAGGCCCGGGGGGCGGGGCGGCAGGCCCCGGGCTGGGGGGACGCGGGGCGCCTCGCTGATTGGCTGAGCGGCCGCCCCCTCCCGAGTCACAGCGCGGGAGCCCAGGCGGACAGCCCTGACCCAGAGGCGGTCAGGCCTGGCGCCCAGTCCCGGGCTCCCGAGGTAGCGGCGGTCGCGGGGGGCACCGAACCGAGCCGGGGGACACGGGCCGCCCGGGTCGGCAACCGCCGCCACGGGGACCCGGCAAAGTTGGAGGCGGCGAGAGGCTGCCGCCCGCCGGGAGCACAGGGAAGGGGCCTCGGAGATGCTGCACTGACCACCAGCGCGGGCAGAAACGCGGACCGGTCGGAGACCCCCCCCGGGAAGGGGCCTCGGAGATGCTGCACTGACCACCAGCGCGGGAGTAAGTGCGGACCTGCTGGAGACCCCCATCCACCCGAGAAGGGGTCTCAGAGATGCTGCACTGATCACCGGCGCGGGCGTACGTGAGGACCTGCTGGAGACCCCCAGAGAAGGGGTCTCAGAGATGCTGCGCTGACCACCCGCGCGGGCAGAAGCGAGGACCGGCCGGAGACCCCCGGGGAAGGGGCCTCGGAGATGCTGCGCTGACCACCCGCGCGGGCAGAAGAGCGGACCGGCTGGAGACCGCCCCCACCCCCCAGCGTCGGCCCTCCCCGCGCCCGGAGACCCCCGACAGCTGTGAGTTACCCCGGGGGGCCGCTGAGTCTCCCCTGACCATGTCCGGGGTGCGTGAGTGCCCGTGGGAGCTAGAGAGGAAACGCCGCGCGGGCTCGGCATAGATGCGTCTGCACATGGTCCATAGAGCTGAGATGCTGGGGTGGTCTTAGGGACGGTGAGCGCGTGCAAGCACGAATCCCCGGGAAAGTGCGTTTGGAGCGGTCCCGAGGTGGGGTGGGGTGGGCCTTCCCGGAGCAGGTCACAGCCCCTGACCCAGGGGTGCGGGGAGGAGAGCAGGGGTGGCTCTCGGCGCGGTCAGAGCGGCAAAGTTAACTTTCCCTTCCCTCCCTCCTAACTATCGATCCTTCGCCAGGTTCGCTGGTGGGAGGCTGAGCTGGAAAAGGCCCCAGGCGGTGACGTAGAGGAGGCAGAATGTTTTTGCACTCACGCTCCCTGCCCCGAGGAGTGCTCAGACCTGGCCGCAGGGAAGTGCTGTGCTGGGTGCTCATCGCGGTGACCCTGAGCCGCGGGGCCTCTGGGCTGTGCCCCAGCGCGTGTATCTGCGCCACGGACATCGTGAGCTGCACCAACAGGAACCTGGCCAAGGTGCCCGGGAGCCTGTTCCGACTGATTAAGAGACTGGACCTGAGCTATAACAGAATCGGCCTTCTGGACGCCGAGTGGATGCCAGTGTCGTTCGTGAAGCTGAACACGCTGATTATCCGGCACAACAACATCACCAGCGTTTCCACGGGCAGCTTTTCCACCACTCCCAATCTGAAGTGTCTGGATTTATCGTCCAATAAGCTGAAGTCTGTGAAAAGTGCCGTGTTCCAAGAGTTGAAGGTTCTGGAAGTGCTCCTGCTGTACAACAATCACATTGCCTATCTCGATCCTTCTGCGTTCGGAGGGCTCTCGCAACTGCAAAAACTCTACCTAAGTGGAAACACTCTCACCCAGTTTCCTATGGATTTGTATGTGGGGAGGTTCAAGCTGGCAGAACTGATGTTTCTAGACGTTTCCTATAACCGGATCTCTTCCCTGCCAATGCATCACATAAATTTAGTGTCAGGAAAACAGCTGAGAGGCATCTACCTTCATGGAAACCCATTTATCTGTGACTGTTCGCTTTATTCATTGTTCATCTTTTGGTACCGTAGGCACTTTAGCTCAGTGTTGGATTTTAAGGCTGATTATACCTGTCACCTGTGGTCTGACGCCAGGCATTCCCACCCCATCCCTCTGCTCCAGAATAGCTTTATGAATTGCTCTGACAGTATCATCAACGGTTCCTTCCGGGCACTTGGCTTTATTCACGAGGCGCAGGTGGGGGTAAGGCTAATTGTCCACTGTGACAGCAAGACCGGTCATTCCAATATGGATTTCCTTTGGGTGGGTCCAGATAACAGACTGCTGGAGCCAGAGAAAGAGATGCCGAACTTTCACGTGTTTCGCAACGGAAGTCTGGTTATAGAAAGTCCTCGTTTTGAGGATGCTGGAGTGTATTCCTGTATTGCCATGAATAGGCATCGCTTATTAAATGAAACTGTGGATGTCACAATAAACGTTAGCAACTTCACCGTAAACAGATCTCATGCCCATGAAGCATTTAACACGGCTTTTACTACTCTTGCAGCCTGCGTGGCCAGCATCATTTTAGTACTTCTGTACCTCTATCTGACACCCTGTCCTTGCAAGTGTAAAACCAAAAGACAAAAAAACATGTTAAACCAAAGTAGTACGCCTGCCTCTGTTCTCAGCCCCGGCCCTGCTGGTGACCCTCCCGCTGATGAGCGGAAAGCAAGTACTGGTAAGAGGGTGGTGTTTTTGGAGCCTCTGAAGGATACTGCAGCAGGGCAGAATGGCAAAGTTAGGCTCTTCCCCAGTGAACCGGTGATAGCTGAAGGCATCTTAAAGTCTACAAGAGTGAAATCTGATTCAGATTCAGTCAACTCCGTGTTTTCAGACACACCCTTTGTGGCATCAGCTTAATTGTGCCTGTATTTGTTTGATGTAGTCATGTAATCTTCCCATATTTATCTTTGCGTGTAGTCTACAAACTAAACATCAAGAAAGAAACTGTTTTTAAAATGTTATAACCAAATGGCCACAAACACTTTTAAGTATTCGATAGGAAATGTGGTAAATCATTTTGGTTCACTATGCCAGAGAAACACTTTTTTTCCCTCAAAATTGAAATTCTAGATAACAGTATCTTAGTCTTTAGCACTGCTTATTACTTTGAAACTGATCTGGTAATATTTGTCTAACACTGTCCTTTCATTAAAGTTTCTTGAAAGAAAAAATATATTCAGGTATCAGTATTCTTTCAAAAGAGACTTGACTATAAAATGTACTGGGACCAAAGGTGTATTACTTTAAAGAAAAGTTCTAGTGTCCTAATGTTTTTTTAAAGATATAAAAGAAATAAAGCATCAATTATTTATGAAGCACAAAGGTTTGATTTGAAAATTATTTAATTAATTTATCATTTCAACTCAAAGTGAACACAACACTGATAAAATTTTCCTGAATAATGTCACATCGCATATGGTGTTAGAAAAATAGTGCAATTAAAGGTATATTTGTTTGACTGTTTACTTTCCATTCTGTACATTTTCGATCTCTGTACAAATATCTTACTGAAAGTATGAACTCATCATTTGTTGTCATAAATACGTAGGCATCAAAACCAAAATGTCTGATTCATTCTTAAACCTTTATTCTAGCAGACTAGTACTTGTTCATATGCTTGTGTGTATGTAAATCTTAAAATATATGAACTGTTCAATGGATCCTGCCATATTGTGCTTTGACATTTGAACTAATGTAAATATATGTATTGTGATAATGGATATTGTGTTCTATTTAAAACATAAATCTAATGTTTTATGTGATCAGATTGTTTTATTTTGTGTAAGGCACCCTCTATCAGTAAAGTTCTTAGACTTACAATATAGAGTTTATTTTTGTAAATGGGGAAAAGCCCTAAAGTTTTCTCACCAGTTTCTATACCTTCTATTTCACGTTTTACTCTCACAGTATAAACTTTGGCTTTATTTACTATGCCCAGTTTTGCAACATTTGAGAACTCAGCTGCCTTTGTGCTCCTCTATCCTGCTACAAGGTATCTCAGTACCCTGTCTGAAGGTAGCTTTCTTCAGCTATAGAATGAAATTTGCAGGCTAGATATTTAAGATGTCTTTCTATGCTGCAAGGAATGATTTCCTGGTTCTCACAGATTTTCACTGACCCCCTGAAAATGTACCTCATTCTGATGAAAGACAAGCAAGGTTTGGGTCTACTGGCATGACACAGTGGAACTTTGAGGGTCAAGCCTAGCCCCTTCCCTTTCTCAGGAAGAATTGAAATCAGACTGTGGTTTGTTTAGGACTATGTAGGGAAATATTGATTAGAAGGAACACTGAGATTCAGAATTTTCCCAGTGAAATGATAAAAGTCAAAAGGATTATTTATAACTATCTATCAGTACCAGGAATCAAATCCAGCACATCACACATGGGAGGAAAGTGCTCTACTGCAGACCAAAAAGATTTTATTTTTTGTGGGAATAATGCCAGTGGAGCTCTCCCTCGCAGTGTGGGCTTCTGCTCCTGCTGTGCTCAGGGGGCTGTGTTCTGCCATCAGAGCTGTCTTCCAGGCCCCAAATGCTGACTATTTTTTTTTAACAGAGTGAACATGAGAAGTCAAAGAATGTAGTCAGAAAGACAGAAGAGTGGTTGGAAAATGGATGGCAAAGGAAAAACAGGGACGTATTGTCACTGGGCCTAAAAAAGAGAAGGACATTTTTTAAATGATGGAAGAGGGCAATGGGGACAAAAAATAGAGAAACAGACGAGCACAGAAGACTGAGAATTGATCTAGGCAATGTTGGTCTTGAGGGAACTGCGGATGCTGGTGAGAGGGTGAGAAGTGTCAGCTAGGTTCTCAGGGCAAACACCCGTCAGAGAGTGAGTGGCCAGCGCCCTAAGGGTGGGGGTCAGAGCTACTGATCAGCAGTGTTGAAAATATTAGTGTTAAAAAAGTACTACCTCTACCTTTAGAATAGATCTCACCCCTTAGGTAAGATACTCTCAGTTCTCACCATTAATGTAACAAGCAAGAATCCTTTGAAATCATCTTCTCTTTCATATTATCAGAAACTTAGGCTCAGAGATCTTGTCATATGTTCCAGTCACACAGATATTTTGAACACTAGGGAAAACTCTGGAAATCAAGGCAAGGTCTGCCTCCAGCGACCATGATCACCCTGACTTTGAAAGTGTGGAATTGCTGGAAGAAAGGGTCTTCAGATGAAACCTTTTCTGAATGGGTTTGCAAGGTGCCTTCTCCCAGGAACTGTGTTTTGTTTTGCAGAGGCTCTTACATAGTGCTCAGAGTAAGAAGTTTGTGGACTGATTGTGACTTCGAGTAAAGAACAGGCTAAATTGTGATCAAACTAACTATACTTAGAAGCAAAGTGAAATCCTGAATACCGAAAAAGAGAAAGCTACCTTTTGAACATAAGTAGGAAGGCATGGTAATAAAAAAGCAGGAACTGAATATTACGATGTGGAATTTTAAGTTATAGATTATTTTCTTTTGTTAGGAACTTGTTCACATGTATTTTAAATATAGAAGCAACTAATTTGTACTTTATAAAATTGTCCCACTCAAAATTTTGGTACAGTTTTCCTTCTAACTGACAATCTGAACTTATGTAACTGGGTTTTTTTTTCTTCAGCCACTTAGTTTTCATAACCCAGTTGATTGGTGGATTTTTTTAGAAATCAAGCAAAAATTATGGATAGAAACTTCTTCTGGTTTACAGATTTTTGCACTACATTTTTGATTAAATAATTTTAGTTATTTCACAGTGATTAGAAGATATTAGGTTATAACATGCAATTAATAATGAATTAAAATTTTAAAGTAAATTTAAGATTTATAATCTGAAAGACAGCTCAAACCATTTTCATATTTATAAGTCAATTTCTGCATTAATCCTCACTGTTTGACCTAAAGAGATTTAGATCTATTTATTTTTAGCTTTAATTACTTGCTTAAATTACTTGTCCAAGAAAAAATGGTCTATGTTTTTATAAATTAACATTTTTCTGAAAGATTAATCAGAAAGAACATAATAGAAACTTCTGGGGGTAGAACTAGAAAAGGAACAGGAACACCCATTGTCAATCTAAATCCTAGAAAGAATCACCATGTTTAGAGCTCTAAAGCAGGATACCATCTAGAACATTCTCTGACAGTGTTAGTTTTTTCTTTGTCATAGTTCTGCTTGATTATTGCCACTTTGTGGTGTCATCTGGTTGACCAAGTGAAATAGCAGGAGACATGAAACCAGGCCTACTGAGAGAATCATAGGAAAAGTGACATCTCAAAAAGTTGCTTTCTACTCACTCTCTATCCAGAGAATCAGATTCAGAGGATCCAATTTCCTGATGCTCATCATATTTTCAAATTTAAATTTTTTCACTTCATTTCACTTTTCTCTATGGTCACGTGAAAGCATATTTCTGTTGATTTTTTTTTTAAATTGAAGCATGGGACCAGAGAGATAGTACAAGGATAAGGCATTTACCATACACATTGCTGATTAGTGACTGAACCTTTATATATTACATATGGTCATTGGAGCACTGCCAGGAATGACCTTAAGCAAAGATCCAAGAGTAAGTCCTGAACACCACTGGGTATGGCCTCCAAAATAAAATTGAGGTATTGCGACTTACAGTGATATTAATGTATTAGGCATACAGTATTACTGCAGCAACAGACACCTATCTTTTTTTTTTTAAACACCATGTAATTCTGATTAAACAACCTGAAACAAGATTGCAGTAAAATGTGTATTTGGGGACTGTGTCAAAATGCTCGATTGTTACTTGCAATGATGTATTAATAGAGTCTTATTGCCCTCACACATTTTTTCCACCAAATCTTATTTTATTAAAGCACCAAGATTTGCAAAGTTATTCACAGTTGGGTTTTAGACATGCAATGTTCCATCATGTGTCTTGCCACCAGTGTCAACTTCCTTCCACCAGGGGTCCCAGGTCCCCTCTCCTAACCCCTTCCCAGCTCACCATCTGGCCAGGCACCTTTTCAAGTTTGACTATTGAAGTTCAGTCATCATGATTTTGATTTTGACTCTGGTTTGGATGTTTAGCTCTCTCATTCCTTAACCCCACTGATGTACCTTGATCCCTGTGCTTATTGCTTCGAATCTGTCTCTTCTCCCCTCTCCCTCCTGCCTCCACTATCTCTCTTTCCTTCTCCTCCCTATATTTTGGGATCAAGGGTGATCTGAGCATCTCCCCTTGAAACTGTTGCCTTTCCTCAAGCGATCTTTCACACAGAAGGAGCAAAAGAGAAGCACTAGAATGGATGAGCATGTAAGGTGCTTAATGGATTACAGCAACAGAAATAATCTCCAGATTGTTGGCATATCTGGAGAGGAAAATGGGAAAGGAGAAGAACAAGTGGTGCAGAGATTATAGCTGAGAACTTCCCAACTCTCGAGAGGGGCTGATATACAGACTCAAGAGGCCCAAAGAGTGCCAAGGGAAACACACCCACACAGAACAACACTAGACCATACAGTAATCAAAAAGACAAAATCCAAAGAGAGAGACAGACTTCTTAAAGCTTCAAGAGAGAAAAGGAAACTTAACTATAAGGGAAACAACATGATCACAACAGATCTCTCATTTGAAATGGTACACCAGAGAAAAATTTCTTATAGGCTGGAAAAACAGGAGTTTGGTTCCTGGATACTAAATGAACTCCAGAATAAATTGTTGGCTCTAATTTAGGATTTACATTTTTTCTGAATTATGACTTAAAGTAACTTAGTCTCTGATTTCTTTCATATTGTAGACCAAATTTGGTTGGAAAGCAGTCACAACAGATCTGTTTCATGACAGTGATCTTAGGAGCTATTGCATTTGAATAGATGGTAGTAAAACTGACATATTTCAAGAATATTGGATGATTTTATCAACATAGAGGCATTTTTTAAAATTTTTTTCTTTCTCTTGTATTAAAAATATTTGGGAGGGGTTAGAGAGATATCATAGGGGTTAAGGTTTTTCCTCGTGCACAGCTGACTCCGGTTTGATCTCTGGCACCACGCGTGTGATCTTGTACACTTACACACTCTTATATGCCCCAAGAGTGATCCCTGAGCACAGAGTCAGGAGTAACTCCTGAACACCCCAGGCTTGCCCCACCCCAAATGATAAAACAAAGCAAAATCTTCTGTTTTTATTATACTGTGATTTACAATACTCTTTATGATAGTTTGATGCATAAATCATTCCAACACCACACCCACCACCAGAGTACCCTCTTCTCGCCACCATTATTCCAGGGACCCTTGCTAGTCCCCCAACCAGGTTCCTTTTATTTTTATTAGCCACTAAGATTTACAATACTGTTAGGAATAGAGTTTAAGGCATGCAAGTGTTCTAACTCTAAACCCACTTCCGGCGACAGTGTCTCTCAGCCAGTGTCTCACGATCCATTCCCATCCACTCCCACCCCACCTTCTTAGGAAACGCAGCTCTGCATGCTGACTCTCATGTGCCTTTGATTTTGGCCAATTGTTAATACTTCAATACATGTCTTTGTATCCCCTATATGTGAGAAATCATTAAGTATTTGTCTTTAATCCTATGACTGACTTAACTCAACATGATACCCTGTAGTTTGATTCATGTAGAGGTGAATGACATGATCTCATTTTCCCTTTTGTAGCTTAGTAGTATTCCACTGTGCATGTGTGTGTGCGTGTTTCTTTTTGTCTGTTTTGGCCTCTCCCATGATTCTCAGCCTACGTGGTTGGTGGTTCAATGCAAAAGCCTGCAGATGTGGGCAGCTCAGGCCCTTTGGTGCCCAGGACTACCAGACCTCCTGGTCAGTGTTGGGGCCCTCTAGGGCTCCACCCGGTGGCTCTCACAGGTCATGTCGTGCAGCAGCTGAACCTGGGCTGGTTTCATGCCTAAAGGTAAAAAGGTAAAGGCCCTCCCGTTGATCGTAGATTTGCTCGAGCGGGCCCAGTAAGGTCTCCATTGGAGACTTTGTTGTTACTGTGCTTGGCATATCGAATACTCTCGGTACCTTGCCGGGCTCTCCGAGAGGGGCGGAGGAATCGAACTCGGGTCGGCCATGTTGGCCGCTTGTAAGGCGAACGCCCTACCCGCTGTGCTATCGCTCCATGCCTAGTCATACTATTTTTCAGCCCCTATACTGTAGTTTTTTAAATTCACTTACTGTTTGGGGCACTTGGATTGCTTCCAGATATTTCCACTTGTGAATAGTGCTATAATGAATCATGATCACGATCATCCTGTTGTTTGTCAATTGCCTCGAGCAGGCACCAGTAACGTCTCCTTCATCCTAGCCCTGAGATTATAAAGTGCCATATTCAAGGCTCTTTCAGGGTTAGGAGAATGAGACCCATCATTGTTACTAGTATTTGGCATATTGGGTACACCACGGGGAGTTTGCCAGACTCTGCCGTGTGGGCAGGTTATATTCGGTAACCTGCCATGTTGTCCAAAGTAAGAATGAGATAAAAAGATGTCACGCGGCCTTGCATCCACGCGCTTCCAGATGTAGTCTCTGGGTCTTGGCCGTTGATGGGATTAAATGGCGCCAAGGGGTCAGTTGGTATGTGTGACCCCTGCTTACTGGAAGATGGAGGATCTGGGTGGAGGATGCTCAGTCCCAGTCTGAGCAGGCTTGGAGATCTCAGCCCCGGGACCGCATGCCTTTGTTCCTCTGCCGGTACCTTCATGTATGTGGAAAGCTACAATGAATATAAGTTTGCAAATGCCTTTTTAAAAAAATATTATTTTGTGGGTAGATGCCAAATGGTGGAATTTCTGGACCACCTTTGTAAATTTTTCGGAAGTCTCTAAATTCAAATTCCAAGTGTGTGTGTTGAGATGGGGTGGTCCTGGGTTCCATCCCTCACATTACCCCAAAAATAAACAAGGAGAAAAACCAACAGATACCCTGAATGCTCTGGTAGCTAGCTGAAAATCATTAACTTCCTAAAACCAACACTGCAGGGGCTGCTACAGTGCCCTGAGACAAATGCCACAGATTCTATTAACACACAATATACAGAAAACCCAATCACTGTATCACTGTCATCCCGTTGATCGTTGATTTACTTGAGCAGGCTCCAGTAACATCTCTATTCCTCCCAGCCCTGAGATTTTAGCAGCCTCTTCTCTTCTGACTTGTCTTTTTGCAATGATTGGAGCCTCTTTCAGGGTCAGGAGAATGAGACCTGTTGTCATTACTGTATTTGGCATATCGAATACGCCACGGGGAGCTTGCCAGCCTCTGCCCGTGCAGGCAGGATACTCTCGGTAGCTTGCTGGGCTTTCCAAGAGGCATATATTTATATATTTCTCTCTATAATTTGTTGCCTACTGTCTGAACCCCATCAGCTATGGTGTAGTAATTATGGAAAATGGGTAGAAAGTGTTTTATAATGTGTCCGGAATGCGACCTGGAGAGCGGTGGTGGTTGGGTAGTGGAGGTTGGCTGCCGGGGCTGGGTCCCTTGAGGTGGGGAGGGCTCTCACCCACCCTACAGCCTGGCGTGGAGTCAGAAAACACAATATATATGTATAAATCAAAGCTGTTAGACAAAGCAGTCTTGAAATGTCACACAGATAGTATTTTATCTAGACACAAATCCTGAGCCTTCTTTCCATTACAGTCCAGGTGAAACCTTTTAAATGTGTTCTAATCTTGTCATGAGGAATGAGAACAATAGCAATGACCAATATAACATTTGTTAAATGCTATATATTTATTAACATATTAATATATATATTCATTAACTGTCACTGTCACTGTTACTGTCCTCCTGTTGTTCATCGATTTGCTCGAGCGGGCCCAGTAACATCTCCATTGTGACACTTGTTACTGTGTTTGGCATATCAAATACGTCATGGGTAGCTTGCCAGGCTTTGCTGTGGGGGAGAGATACTCTCAGTAGCTTGCCGGGCTCACTGAGAGGGGTGGAGAAATCGAACCTGGGTCAGCTGGGTTGGCCACGTGCAAGGCAAATGCCCTACCCGCTGTGCTATCATTCCAGCCCTATTCATTAACATATTAGCATAACATTTGTTATGTGTTATATATTTAACTCAGTCCTCTGAGAAAATTATTTTTGTAATAATGGATGAAAGAACAAAGGCTAAGGAATAATGTGATTTGCCCCAAAATATGTAGTAGTTAGGATTTGAATCTGGTTTTGTCAGAATTGATACAGGACTCAATCTCCTCACAGTTATTCAGTAAAACCCCCTGTGAGACTTTGCTTATCATGTCCGCTGTACCTTCCCTTCACCTTTCATCTGGCTTCATGCTACCCTAATTCAGTGGCCCAGCTCTGTTAAGATTGTGCTTCTGTCTTCTCCCCCACCACCCCCAGCAGTGATCACCATTTTCCCCTCAGCTTACTCTTAATATCAAACTGCTACTGTTGGCTTATACTCTTCGGCAATCTTTACATTCTCCATCATCCACATGGGATCCTCAGCTAGAGGATGTGTCTTCTGTCTCTTTCCTCAGCACTAAGCACTTAGTAGGTGCTAGGACATCTTAGCTTTTCTATCATCTTCAGTCCCTCGTTACAACACACTGAATGCCTACTGAAACCAATCCCTGGAGATAAACTCTGTTCCCAGAGTTTAAAGAGAGGCAGGAATGGGAATAAAAGGGAATGCCCTGCCACAGAGGCAGGGTGGTATGGGGGGATGAGGGGTGGGAGGGATGCTGGGACCTGTGGTGGTGGAGGATGGGCGCTGGTGGAGGGATGGGTACTTGATCATTGTATAACTGAAACCCAAGCACAAAAATTTGTAAGTCTATAACTGTACCTCATGGTGTTTCACTAATAAAAAAAATAAAAATAAAGAGAGGCAGAAACTGTTTTTTATTATGAAGCACTTGTGCTGATGTAAAAATGCCAAAGAGGTTTGTGAAAGATTCCTGGAATAGTGCTCACGCAGAGGCGTCAAGAAGGGCTCAGTATGGAGAGCAGTCTAGTTTGTTTTGCATGATGAACAGGCAGGCCTGATGGAAAGCTGGACTTGTGATGATTTCCTGGGTTCATGGAGAGTTGAGTAGAGTGGTTATCAGGCACAGTGGGGGTAAATTGCCCTGCGCTGCTGCAGTTTTCACAGCACTTAGGTGGATTGAGCACTAGGTCCTTTGGATGCGGGTCCAGTGTGGTTCTTCCTCATGCCACATCCCACTGTGCCACGGAAATATGGTGGCAATACTTCCTAACCTAAGGAGGAATTACATTAGCTTGGTTGATATCAATGCCTATGGCCCAATTACAAGTCTGAAAGGAGTTGCAAAGGATAGTTCCTCTCATGTAACAATGTATTTTAATGCAGGAGCAGTAAAGTAATTCTACTTAATTCAGATATCACACTATAGACCAAGAAATGTCTTAGAGCTAATGTTTATCCAAGATTCACTATAATTAAATTCACATTGCTAGTGTGATTTGACTAAGTGATTTGACTAAGATAGTGATTTAACTAAACCAGTTTTATAAGAGTGAATAATTTGGGTGGGAAGAGGTAGAAAGATATGATTTTCAAGAGCGTGTGTGTTTGGGGGGGGGTAGGACAAAACACAATGTCAAACTGATCTGCAGATTTAATTGCAATCATTCAGGCTGCTTATGGAGAATTCGTGTGCATTTTTGTCTTGCCTACTTAAACACTTCTCCGAAGCACTAATGTTGGGTGAATATTTCTCGAAGTCTAGACTTGTAGAGCTATAATAGTATTTTTATTTTATATCTATTTTTTATGCTTTATTCATTCTTGCAAAGAAAAGCATCTTGCCTGAAGTGGGAAAATGATAAAAGGCCTGTGATGTGAAAGTCTAAAAGAAGTTTATTTTTCAGTTGTTCTAAGTTTTGTTTTTAAATATTCATACTTAATTACATCCTTAGGGAAGCCATCGTTCTCAATTTGATTTCAAATCAGTTGAGTACAGCAAATACCTCCTCTAGCCAACCATTTATAATGACTTCAACTTTTCCTTAAAACTCATAAGAAATGTAGTTCTTGAACACATGCCAAATTTGTCAGTATGTATTTGTGTTAATAAATCTTATTCATGCAAGGATTCAATTGAAAATTTTATCATTTTATCATGAATACACAGCTTGTAATATGAGCCTTGAAAAGAATCTTTATTAGCTATACAGTACATGTGATTTAAATGATAGAGGTGTTATTCCATTTCCCATTTTGATTTGTCTAGCTTAAATAAACAAGGACCTTAGCAATATTTTGGAAATGAAATCATATACAGCTCTGTACAGAGTCTTGAGAGTTTCCTGAAAAACCTTGGACCTGAGTGTGTTCTTTAGGGATTTTTGATTTTTAGTCATGAGGTGAATGACCAATGACCCTACTCACTCTCTCACACTTGCACTGTGGGTTTTCACTGTACACACTCAGGGAGGAGGAGTCCACCTCTGGTGAGTATCCCAGTAATGTGTTAAAGTTAAGGATGGTTGCAACAATGTCTGCTAGGCACCAAAGCTTCTTCTACCAAGGTCTCAAGACTTAGAAGAGACGGAGACAGAGGTATTTGGGGGAATTTTTTCCTTCCTCTTTGTTTTTATCTCCCCCTATTCATTTTGGGAAAAGCTTCTGATCTGTGCTTATGATTTATTATGAAGGCACCTTAAAGATAGACTCTGTTGGGGCCGGAGTGATAGCCTACTGGGGAGGGCATTTGCCTTGCACGCAGCCAACCCAGGTTCAATTCCCAGCATCCCATATGGTCCCCCCTGAGCACTACCAGGAATGATTCCTGAATGCAGAGCCAGGAGTAAACCTGTGCATCGCTGGGTGTGATCCAAAAAGCAAAAAAAAAAAAAAAAAGATAGACTCTGTTAAAGGTATTATTGGCCTCTGTTACGCGCCAGACTCCCAGTATTTTTACTATCCATTGGCCATTCCATGCAACCTGGTTACGATTGACGTAGAAATGTCCTCTGCTTGATGTGTAAATATGCTTCTTGCCAATACCTTCTAGTTACTCAGGTCCAAAGTTTGAAGGCATCTTTGACTTCTCTTTTCCTTCTTTGGACTATGTCTGATTTGTGGGAGAATTGGCTTCCCTGGCTGGAGCCTGACTTTTTCCGCCTCCATTCCTTCTTGTGCAAGCACCAGCAGCCCTCTCTGTATAACTGCAGAAGCTGAGCTGGGGTCCCTGCTTTTATCAAGCCCTCCTAAGGCCTGCTTTATTTGGGGGAAGTCACACCACACAGTGCTCAGGACTAACTCCTGGCTCTGTGCTTAGGGGTTATTCTTTGCAATGCTCATGGGCCCATATATGTATAGAGATTAAACCTAGTTAGACTGTGTGCAAGGCAAGTGTCTTTCCTGTCATGCTATTTTTGTGACCTAAAGATCTTTGCCTAAAACTACAACCTCATGACTTATCCGAAGCACCACCCCTTCCGTTTCCTACCATTCTGTTCCACAGTCATTCTGTGTATACCAGATGCCCTCTTGTCTGCTGTTCTAACACTTCTTCTTGGAGTTCTCCTCCTGATTCCTATCTGGCTGCCTTGGTCTCCTTTGGTTCGCTAAAATGAAGTCCTGGGGAGGCCACTGCCTAGATTATTTAAAGCTGAATTGCACACCTTAGACCAAATCACTCTCTCTCTACCCATTTACTCCAACATATTCATGTAACTGATAAACTGATAGACTTGTTTTAAAAGATCCTTGAGGTCAGGGATTTATTTTTATCAGTTTCATTTGGTACTATGTGCCCATTGCTGAGAACAGACCCTACACCAGAAATAAATATTTATTCTAGTGAATAAAACTAGCCAAGATGGTATAAGAGAGTCCACTGTGAGGCCACAGCAGGCACAAACAACTAACAACATGATGAATTGCCTCGTGGCATGGTTTCTGCTTTGTCCCATAGTCTATGATCCTCTTCTTTATCCCCCAAAAGAGCAGAGGAAGAGTTTTGCAGTGTTTAATGTTGGGCAAACTGTCTAAATACATCTAAGTACCCATTTTGCATATACTTCCCACTTGTTTAAGGCGTCCCAGTTGGTATTTATGAAAAGAAGTCATGCTGAGTACGGGAGCAGCAGAAAGCCAGCGTCTGTCTTCTCCCAGCATCTGCTCACTGAGCAATGCCAATTAGCAGGTGTCAAGGGCCTGAAAGGAATCAGTCTGGGCTTAAAAGGCATCATGCAGTAGGCCTGACACAAATTTAATAAGCTGTCTCCTACCTTTGGAGCAGGTATTTTTGGAATCGCGTTCTGTCAGGAGGAATTCTGACCGTGTGAGTGGATAAACAGCCAAGCTGCTGTGTTTACTCAAGACACATCCAAGTGCAGTCAGAGATGACCTCTGTGGAGGTCTTGTGCCTGACAGGCCAATTAACTGTTCTCCTTTTTGATACAGGGAAACTTGCAGCGACTTCCATGGCAACATGTTTTCTGCATTACTTTCTGTTTTGAGAAGAAATTTATATTCACACAGAGAAAACAAGGCAGAGGAAGAGAACTGAAGAGTGTGGGGGGCATCACCAGGGTCTTGGTCCCTAAGGATATGCACCCTCTGCAGTGAGAGAAGCATTGATAATAGACGTGAATAGCTTTTATGAACTGTGAAATACAGGGTGGTAATGCTTATCAAAGATGGTGGTGGGGTCAGTTTTAGTGTTCCAGGCAGGCTACTACTGCTGAGTGGCCCTGTCTCCTTCCTCAGTGCTCTCCAGAATAGCCTGTTACTCCTCTCTGCCACCCAGACTCTCTTTTCCATTTTATTGAGAGTAATACTGACTGTCAGTGCACTGCATTAGCAGGTGACTCCTCCTTCCGTATTTCCCTCTAAATTAATAAAACACTTTTTTCAAGTCTACCTTTGTCATTCCAACTGAATTTCTGTCTATTAACACTTAGCATCAGTGAACAAGAAGTGAGGATGAAAACAAACAGCTCACATCTGTCACTTGCTGAGCTAAGTACTTCCCATGAACCCAAGGAACCCCGTAGTAGCTTCTGAGTTGGGGATAGCTATGAAATCCATCTGAGCATCACTACACTGAGGCATTGAGAGATGTGTTCCACATCACCCAGCTGGTGAATGACAGAGTCAGGATTCACAACTTTGGCTTAAATACTGTTGTCTCATTTTACATGAAAGAAAACTGAGAAAAATTATTTACTTAGCTAAGGTCATGTGGCTGTGAAGTAGAAAGATTTTGAAGTACCTAACTGGTGCTTTAATTGCCTTTTGAGGTAAAGTTCACTCTTTTTCGTTCATTATTGATAACCAAAAGACAATATTACATTTTTTAAAAAAATGTAAGAGTACCACTATTTATTCAGACACTGATTAAGCTGACTGAAGTAGGCATGAACTCCACATTACTTTTTTTCATTGAATATCTGTGAGATAGACCATTACAAAGGTGTTCATCTTTTGGTTTCAGTCATACAATGATCCAATACCCATCCCTTCACCAGTGTACATTTCCCACCACCAATGTCCCCCATATCCCTCTCAGCATCCCCCAACACCTCATCTCCATCCCCAGTCCATCTCTATGGCAGTTATACTTTTCTTCTTTCTCTCTCTTTCCTTTTCCTTTAGTGCATTAATGATTTACAATACAGGCATTAGGAGTTCATCATGTTTGTTCAGGGCGTTCAGTAGTTTTATCAGGATGGTAAGACTGGAGTAGCAGCTTTGGGATGTGGATACTACTGCTGAGGCTTCTGGAAGTACAGGGGAGGTGGGGAGAGATAGCCCATCCCAACCCCAAGAAAGCTTAGAAATTTATTTTAAATACCTGCATACCTGAATTTACCTTGGTCTGTTCACTCATGTGCAGGTCTGAGATTAACTGAGGCTTTTGATCTCTTCTGAGATTTATTTATGGGTCTCTGAAGCAAGGTCAATAAGCTGAGCTGGAGGTGATTTGTGGGTGTGGCTCCCACATACCTAACTTTTGGCCATGTAACTTCTCAGGAAACTTGGTCCCGAGTTGTTGGAGTCTGGCCAAAGGCACAGCAGCATTTTGGGGTATCAGGAAGCCTGAAGGCACCATCAGGCTGCTGATGCCCTCACCCCATAGGTACAGGTTGACCTGGTGGTGGCACCATACCAACCCTAATATTATTTTTATTTAAAATAGGTATCTAGATAACACTATGTATAGAACATATGCCATTTTTAGCTTCATTAAAAAAGTTAAATACTTAGAGCTGGAGAGATAGTACAACAGTGAGGGCATTTACTAGCATGTGGCCAAACTGGGCTCAATCCCTGGCATCTCATATGGTCCCCCAAGCCCCACCAGGACTGATTCCTAAGTATAGAGGAAGGAATAAGCCCTGAGCATTACTGGTTGTGGCCCCCCAAATAAAAGTACTTAAAATACATAAAATTAAACATCCAAATCTGAGCAGCAGCATACAAGCACGTCACAAAGTGGCTATTTTGAGCCCCGTGACTGTGGTCTGTGTGCTTAGCTAGCAGAAAAAGAATATTATTTTTGTGAAGTCAGCCCTGGTAGACCCATTTTCAGATGGGAAAAAATAGCCTCAGTTTACATCACTGAAATGGGGCAGGACCCCAATTCCCTTGACACAGAACCTGTACACTGCTGGAGTCTTCTCTCCATCGCGGTCTATGTACCTCAGCAACCTCAGACTTGAGGATAGCCATTTCCCCCACTTTTTCATAGAACTAGAAATGCTTCTCATGGCCTTGGGGTGCTGTTGAGAATGATATTAAAGGTGAGATCGCACCAAGCACTTGTCTGAATCTATCTTTTACAGACAGTAAACTCCTCTGGTCTCGTGAGACAAAAGGAGAAAAAAAACCCACTATTATTGGTTAGAGAGAATTCTTTAGGGCAGAAGATATAAATCTAATACTTATGTTGGAAAAACAGTTCTTAGTCCTTATGACACCTTGATATGTATGCCAAAAAACAGACAACGACCACTCCTGTGATGGTGGAAAAGAAGCGGGTCGGAGTCAGATAATCCAGATGATTGGATTGGTCATTTTAAATCTACTTACGGGACTCCATGCCAGGCTGTTTTCACTTAGGGAACCCCAGAGGGGTACGGGCGAGAGCCCCCCCTGCCCCAAGAGACCCAGCCCCAGCAGCTGACCTCCACTACCCAACTGCCGCCACGCTCCAGGCCACTTTCCAGACTGTGTGGCCACTTCCTACCCATTTTCCATAATTACCACACTATGTTTGATGGAGTTCAGAAGTAGGCAATAAATCATAGGGAGAAATATATATATATATATATATATATATATATATTTATGGCATATATATATGCCTCTCTGAGAGCTCGGCAAGCTACCAAAAGTATCCTGCACACACGGGCAGAGGTTGATAAGCTCCCCGTGGCATATTCGATATGCCAAAACCAGTAACTATAACAGGTCTCATTTCCCTGACCCTGAAAGACCCTCCAATCATTGTTAAAGAAGAGTAAGGAGAGGCTGCTAAAATCTCAGGACTGGGATGAATAGAAATGTTACTGGCACCCGCTCCAGTAAATCGACAAACAAAGGAATGACAGTGATACAGTGAAATCTACTTACATGAGGTACAGCCAGTCAGAGCACAGAAATAGTACTCACATATGTGCTGAGTTTCCTCAAAAATAAACTAACTGGACAACAAGTAACAACAAGTACTGAGAGGCAGGGGACAGAGTACCCCACCCCCGTAGCCAGATCAACCTGAACAAGAACCTCAGGTTATACTGTGAAGACCTGGCCAGCAGGGACCTGAACTTCTGGACTGGCAATCTGGACTTGTCTGCAAGGAAAGCACCTAGCAGGAATGCCCATCTGGGCAGCCATTCTAGACATGGAAGCTCCTCTTTCTATAGCAGCTGCTACAGACCTCAGGAGTGCACCTGCTTCATCTGGTAAAAAGCTAATAAATAAATAGCCATGGTACTGAATTTTTTTGTTTCCTGTGTGATAATCTTACACACATTCCACAAGGACCCGTAACTGGCCAGGTCTGCTATAACAATTTGACTCACATATTCTTCTTTCTGATCTTGGATGTCATTAAGATGATTTAGCTATCATTTAAAATGTTAACTTTCAATTAACTTTGGGGAAAGATTATGGGAAAACTTATGGGAAGATCCATAAAGTATGTACTGAGAGTTATTAAAACAGTATCTAGTAAAAATATTTCTGAAAATAGGAATTGCACATGATAATTTTGTTTTTTTTTCTTTTTTTTCGCTTTATTTTATTTTATTTTTTTTAAAGTTGTAGATTTACAATTTTTTGTGCTTTGGTTTCAATTATACAATGATCAGATACCCATCCCTCCACCAGTGCCCATTTTCCACCACCATGGATAATATCCCTCCCACCCCCATCCCCCCACCCCCCCTGTCTCTGTGGCAGGACAATCCCCTGTGTTCTCTCTCTCCTTTTGGGTGTTGTGGTCTGCAAAAGAGGCATTGAGTGGCAAACATGTTCAGTCCATAGTCTACTTTCGACATGCATCTCCCCTCCTGGGAGGATCCTCCAAACATCCTTTATTTGGTGCTCCCTTCTCTATCTGAACAGCCCTTTCCTCTAGGATACCCGGCTGGCCTCTAAGTTATGGAGTAATCCTCCTGGTGCTGATCTCAGCTATTCTTGGGTATTAATCTCATACTTTGTTACTTTATATCCCCCAGATGAATGCAATCTTTCTATGTCTATCCCTCTCTTTCTGACTCATTTCGCTTAGCATGATACTTTCCATATTGTACCACTTGTATGTAAATTTCATGACTTCATCTTTTCTAAGAGCTACATAGTACTCCATTGTGTAGATGTACCAAAGTTTCTTTAACCAGTCATCTGTTCTTGGGCATTCAGGTTTCTTCCAGTTTCTGGCTATTGTAAAGAGTGCTGCAATGAACAAACAAGTGCAGATGTCACTTCGACTATACATTTTTGCCTCTCTGGGATATATTCCCAGGAGTGGTATTGCTGGGTCAAATGGGAGCTCAATTTCTAATTTTTTGAGAATCGTCCATACTGTTTTCCAGAAGGGCTGAACCAGTCGACATTCCCACCAACAGTGAAGGAGTGTCCCTTTCTCGCCACATCCACGCCAGCATCGGTTGCTTTTGTTCTTTTGAATGTGGGCCAGTCTCTGAGGTGTGAGATGGTATCTCATTGTGGTTTTGATCTGCATCTCCCTGATGATTAATGATGTAGAGCATTTTCTCATGTGCTTTTTTGCCATTCGGATTTCTTCTTTGAGAAAGTTTCTGTTCATTTCATTGCCCCATTTTTGGATGGGGTTGGATGTTTTCTTCTTGTGGAGTTTAACCAGTATTTTGTATATCCTGGATATCAACCCCTTGTCAGATGTGTATTCGGTGAATATCCTTTCCCATTCTGTAGACTGTCTTTGTATTTTGGTCACTGTTTCTTTGGAGGTGCAGAAGCTTCTTAGTTTAAGATAGTCC
Organism: Sorex fumeus; assembly: GCF_029834395.1. NCBI lineage: Eukaryota > Metazoa > Chordata > Mammalia > Eulipotyphla > Soricidae > Sorex > Sorex fumeus. The sequence continues at coordinate 13,651,564 of NW_026606093.1, read as the reverse complement.
CATTTATCTATCTCTGTTTTCACTTGCTCGGCCAGTGGCGTGGCATCTTTGAAGATACCATTAGCTTCAATGTCATGGAGGGTTTTGCCAACTTTATCTTCAATGTACCTTATGGTTTCTGGTCTGATGTTGAGGTCTTTAATCCATTTTGATCTTACTTTTGTACATGGTGTTAGGCAGAGTTCTGAGCCTATTTTTTTGCATGTAGCCGTCCAGTGATGCCAACACAATTTATTAAAGAGGCTTTCCTTACTCCACTTCACATTACTTGCACCTTTATCAAAGATTAGATGAGCATATGATTGAGGAGAGATGTCAGTGTATTCAACCCTGTTCCATTGGTCTGCAGTTCTGCCTTTGTTCCAGTACCATGCTGTTTTAATTATTACTGCTTTGTAGTACAGTTTGAAGTTCGGGAGGTTGATTCCTCCCATTTTCTTTTTCCCAAGAATTGCTTTAGCTATTCGTGGGGGCTTATTGTTCCATATAAATTTCAGGAGTGTTTGCTCCATTTCTTTGAAGAATGTCATGGGTATCCTTATAGGTATTGCATTGAATTTATACAATGCTTTCGGTAGTATTGCCATTTTGACAATGTTAAGTCTCCCGACCCATGAGCAGGGGATATCTTTCCATTTCCTCATGTCCTCTTTTATTTCCTGAAGTAGCGTTTTGTAGTTTTCTTTGTACAGGTCTTTTACTTCCTTAGTTAAGCTTATTCCTAGGTACTTGATTTTCTGGGGCACAATTGTGAATGGGATTGTTTTTTTCATGTTGCTTTCTTCTCTCTCACTGTTTGCGTATAGGAAAGCCATGGACTTTTGGGTATTGATTTTATAACCTGCAACTTTACTATACGAGTCTATTGTTTCTAGGAGTTTTTTGGTGGAAGTTATTGGGTTCTCTAAGTAGAGGATCATATCATCTGCGAATAGTGAGAGCTTGATTTCTTCCTTTCCTACCTGAATGCCCTTAATATCTTTTTCCTGCCTAATCGCTATTGCAAGTACTTCCAGTACTATATTGAACAGCAGTGGAGAGAGTGGGCATCCCTGTCTCGTCCCTGATCTTAGAGGGAAGGCTCTCAGTTTTTCCCCATTGAGGATGATGCTTGCTGTAGGCTTGTGGTAGATGGCTTTAATTATGTTGAGGAAGGTCCCCTCTATACCCATTTTGGCTAGGGTTTTCATCATAAAGGGGTGCTGGATCTTATCAAATGCTTTCTCTGCATCTATTGATATGATCATATGCTTTTTATCTTTTCTTTTGTTGATATGGTGGATTATGTTGATTGATTTCCGAATGTTAAACCATCCTTGCATCCCTGGGATGAATCCTACTTGGTCATGGTGTATGATCTTTTTAATGAGTAGTTGGATTCTATTTGCTAGTAGTTTGTTGAGGATCTTTGCATCTGTGTTCATCAGGGATATCGGCCTGTAATTCTCTTTCTTTGTGGTATCTCTGTCTGCTTTTGGTATCAGTGTGATATTTGCTTCGTAGAAACTGTTCGGAAGTGTTTTTGATATTTCAATTTCGTGGAAAAGCTTAAAGAGCATCGGGAGTAAGTCCTCTTTAAAGATTTGGAAGAATTCACTAGTGAATCCATCCGGGCCAGGACTTTTGTGCTTGGGGAGACTTTTTATTACCATTTCAATTTCCTTGATGGTGATAGGTCTGTTCAGGTATTCCAGATCTTCTTGGTTCAGCCTTGGGAGTCTGTAGGAGTCTAGGAATTTATCCATTTCTTCGAGGTTTTGATGTTCCGTGGCATAAAGCTTTTCAAAGTACTCCCTGAGGATCCTCTGAATTTCTGTGGTTTCTGTTGTAATGACCCCCTTTTCATTTCTGATTCGGTTTATTAGGGTTTTCTCTCTCCCTTTCTTTGTGAGTTTTGCTAGAGGCTTATCGATCTTGTTAATTTTCTCGAAGAACCAGCTTTTGGTTTCATTGATCTTTTGGATTGTTTTCTGGGTTTCCATCTCGTTAATCTCTGCTCTGAGTTTTATTATTTCCTTTCTCCTGTTCGGGTTGTGCTCCTTTTTTTGGTCCTTCTCCAAGCTCTTAAGCTGTGAGGTTAGGTTACTTATGTGTGTTCGCTCCTCCTTCCTGAGGAATGCTTGTAGAGCTATAAACTTTCCTCTTAACACAGCCTTTGCTGTGTCCCATAAGTTTTGGTAACTCGTGTTCTCATTTTCATTCGTTTCTAGGAATCTTTTGATTTCCTCTTTGATTTCCTGTCTAATCCACTCGTTGTTCAATAGTGCACTGTTTAATTTCCAGGTGTTTGATTTAGTTTTCTGTTTTTGTGTGTGATTTACTTCTAATTTCAGTGCATTATGGTCTGAGAAGATTGTTGATACAATCTCTACCTTCTTAATTTTATGGAGGCATGTTTTGTGGCTCAGCATGTGGTCTATCTTGGAGAATGTTCCATGTACGCTTGAGAAGAATGTGTATTCAGCTTTTTGTGGATGAAGTGTCCTGTATATATCTACTAAGTCCCTTTCTTCCATTGTTTCCCTCAAATGAAGTATGTCCTTGCTAAGCTTGAGTCTGGTTGATCTATCAAGAGGTGACAAAGCAGTGTTGAAGTCTCCCACTAGTATTGTGTTGCTATTGATGTCTTTTTCCAAATCTATGAGTAGTTGTTTTAAGTACTTTGCTGGTCTCTCATTAGGTGCATATACATTTATTATTGTAAGTTCTTCCTGTTGTACAGATCCTCTGATCAATAAGAAATGGCCTTCACTGTCTCTTATGACCTTCCTCACTCTGAAATCGATGTGGTCTGATATAAGGATGGCTACCCCAGCTTTTTTATGGGAGCTGTTTGCCTGTAGGATTGTTTTCCAGCCTTTGACTCTGAGTCTGTGTTTGCTTTGACTATTGAGATGCGTTTCTTGCAGGCAGCAGAATGTTGGGTTCAATTTTCTAATCCATCCTGCCACTCTATGTCTTTTAATTGGTGCGTTTAGCCCATTGACATTGAGAGAGATTATTGTTATGGGATTTTGTCCCATTGTTCTGTTAAAATTTGGTGTATTTGAGGGGCCTTTCTTGCCTTAAAGTAGCCCATTTAGTTGTTCTTGTAACCATGGTTTTGAGTCTATGAAGTTCCTGAGCTGTTGTTTGTCTGTGAAACTGTGTGTTGTTCCTTCTATTATGAATGAGAGTCTTGCTGGGAAAAGTATTTTGGGGGAGGCATTTATTTCATTGAGTTTTTTTACTATGTCCCACCACTGTTTTCGGGCCATGAGGGTTTCATCAGAAAAATCAGCTGTGAATTTTAAGGATGCTCCTTTGTAAGAGATTTCTTTCTTGGATCTTGCTGCTTTCAGAATTTTGTCTCTGTCTAAGGTTTTGGTCATTTTGATCAGAATGTGTCTTGGGGTATTTTTATTCGGATTTCTTCTAGCTGGTACCCTTCGGGCCTCCTGAATGTGGTCACAAGTTTTCTTCAGCTCTGGAAATGTTGTAGCAATGATGTCTTTGACAGTTTCTTCTTCATCGAGGTTTTCTTCCTGTCCCTCTGGGACTCCAATAATTCTTATGTTACTCCTCTTGGCTTCATCACGATCTTCTCTTGCCATCTGTTCCCGAATTGTGAGTCTCTTTTCCATTTTCTGCTCTTTTCTGGAGAGTCTCTGAAGTTCATCTTCGAGCTCACTGATTCTGTTCTCAGCCGCTCTTACTCTGCTGCTGAGGCCTTCCACTGAGCTTTTCAATTCGCCTACGAGATTTTTCAGGTCTGACATTTCTGATTGCATTTTCCTCATTTCTGCCTTCAGATCCTCTTGTCTTCTATTGGCATTGGTTTCCATTGTTTCTTTTAATTCCCTAAGCATCCTAAGTAGCTCCCTTCTGAATTCCTTGTCAGAGAGGTTGTCTAACACTACAGTACTGTTGGTGTCATCTGGGCTAGACTCTTCAATATGAATGTTTGGTGGGCTTTTGCGTTGCTTTACCATTGTGAGAGGTGTGGTTTAGTACTTCACGTTCAGTGTTACTATTCTGCTTGATATGCAGTGTGAGTTAAGATAGGCTTATGAGTTATTGGCAACTGTGTTTCTAGTGGCTGAGCTAAAATAGAGAAGTTTCCATCTAAGAAGTTAGCTTATGGTTCCTATGGCAGATGTAGTGAGAAAATATTTTGCGGCCGCGCTAGCGGCCGCGGCTCCGGAAAGAGTCCCTGGCACTGGGCGAGGAGTTGGGAATGTCTCCTGTTTGGAATTGGAGCCGTTCAGCTTTGTTGCCCAGAGCTGGGCCTCTGTGCCCGTCCCACGCAGATCAGGGGTTGAAAACCGGCTGTCTAGGGGCTGTTTCTAGCTGCGCGTGCCCAGAGAGGAACCCAGGCCCTTGGGGGCGGGCTGTACCTGTTGGAATTGGAGCCGTTCAGCTTTGTTGCCCAGAGCTGGGCCTCTGTGCCCGTCCCACGCAGATCAGGGGTTGAAAACCGGCTGTCTAGGGGCTGTTTCTAGCTGCGCGTGCCCAGAGAGGAACCCAGGCCCTTGGGGGCGGGCTGTACCCGCACATGATAATTTTGATAATGATTACATTTGTGTTCATACGTATTCATGTTTATTGTCTTCTTATGGGCTGGAGCGACAGCACAGCGGGTAGGGCTTATGCTTTGCACGCAGCCAACATGGCCAACCCAAGTTCAATTCCTCCGCCCCTCTCGAGAGCCTGGCAAGCTACTGAGAGTATCTCGCCCGCACGGCAAAGCCTGGCAAGCTACCCGTGATGTATTCAATATGCCAAACACAGTAACAACAAGTCTCATGATGAAGATGTTACTGGGCCCGCTCCAGCAAATCAATGAACAATGGGAGGACCGTGACTGCCATGACTGTCTTCTTATAGTTTTGTTCTCATGCGAAAAAAATACTATTGAATTTGGTCCCAAGTCATTTTCTTTTTTACTTTTCTCTCTTCTTTCTTCTACATTTCTCTCCAACTCCTTTCTTTATTTCCATCCTTCTTTCCTTTTATTAACTTACAATACATTTCATAGTAGTTTTAGCTCTAGTCTAGAAAAGATTTAAAACTATTCTTCTGTACTAACATATTCTTTGGAATTCCACACATTGGAGCTGCTAATATATGCCATTTATAGTCTGAAAGCACATTATATTTTATCATACATATCAATTTTTAACATTATTCTTCAGTTCTTGTTATCACCCATTTTTTTCCCCCAAATGATTGTAACTAGCAGAGATTACTTTTCTGGGAGACTCCTGAGGCTACTGCCATTTCTGTAAATGTCATTGTAATGGAGTGTCTAGGGGGACTGTCACATTCAATTCACCAAATACCTACTTCATCCAACCTTAAATTTTTCTTTAGGTGCTATAAAATGTCACAATTTACATTTATGATCGTGATAGCTAATATTTAATATGTCGTTAAGAAATAATAACATGACCTTAAAGTAGGTTTTCAAAACATGGAGAACATTAGCATATTGTGGCTCAAAAATTTTTTAAGACAAGATGTTTTTGTTAACCAGTTGTATATATATATACTATGACCCTCTATCATTGCAGATGTGGGAGTTTAAGCCATATTGTTCTAAATACATTGCTTTAAAAGGTTCTTAAAGTTAATAAGAGAAAGGGCATTAATTCAAACTTTCACAATCTTCAGGTAGTTAAAAAAATTAAAAATCATTAACTTGGGGAAAGGTAGAGAGAACAGAGGCAAACATGCTTGCTTTGCACACAGCCTGCCTGGGTTTGATTCCCAGAATCTCATATGGTCCCTGGAGTCAACCCAGGTGCACAAAGAAAGGAATAAGTCTTGAGTACAGTCAGGTGTGCCCAAAATTTCCCCTCAAAAACAAACAAAAAAGCCTCCACAAGACTGAATTCTCCTTATGAGGAATTGTTACTTAAAACGACTTCATTTGTGGCACACAGAAAAAAATTCTGTCCCTGGAGATCTTGAATTCGGTCATCAAGCTTTAACAGAATAGAGCATCATGTAAAACAATCTAGCATTTTCTCTGGAAAAAGCACACTTCGTTCATGACCACAGTTCTACCCAAACCACCTACCTAAATTTCAATCTGGAGTGCTCTGGGTCCTAGAAAGTTTTTCTTAGTATTTTTCATTGACTGTTTCTAGTATATAAATACTAAAATATCTAGGAAAAACATCACTTCTGTGAAGCCATCTTTGACCTTGTTAATATGATAGGATAACATTATCTAACTTAAGTATCAAAGATAACATAAAGAGAGGAAACCGCCATCTTGATTATGAATACAGATAAAATTATTAAATAATTCTAGTAATAATAGAGTATACTATTACCTAATGAAGATAATTTTAGATGTGAGTGAGAGGGGTTATTTCTTTGTGGGACTGGCTACACAGACCAGAGTGGGTGAATTTAGCCCAACTTTTTACAATTCATCTAAACAGTCATACATCATAAAGTCATAAACATCAGTCCTTCGCTTTAGCAATTAACTTTAAGATAACTTTATGACATTTCTCTGTAAATTAAAATGTGTTCTATAGGACAGAGGGACTTAGGGCGCACAGTACTTCGTGCTAAATGGTGTCAAGAAGACTAAGACAAAAATTTTCTCTTCTGAATTCTACCTTCTGATTGGGAAAGATGACCACACACCATAAAGCAGGGAAGACTGATTGAGAGATAGATACCATGGTTATAGTTGAGATGGGCTGGTGTGATAGCACAGCGGGTAAGGCGTCTGCCTTGCACGTGGCTGACCCGGGTTTGATTCCTCCGCCCCTCTCGGAGAGCCTGGCAAGCTACCAAGAGTATCTTGCCCCCATGGCAAAGCCTGGTAAGCTACTCGTGATATATTCGATATGCGAAAAACAATAACAACAAGTCTCACAATTTGTTGTAAGACATTACTGGTGCCCGCTCAAGCAAATCGATGAACAATGGGAAGGCAGTGACAGTGGACAGTGACAATGATAGTTGAGATGAAGATGAAATAATATGTCACTGTCTATTGCAGAGAGACATATGCTTTTATTTTCTTGCTGACCAGTCCTCTCTGCTTCTGGAGGAATCTATTTTACTGACCTCTGGTGACAGAAAGATGGGCAGAAGTGAGTTATGGCATCATTATCTTTGTCCTTCAATGTTTCACTGGCTCACATTCTCTCTCTTAACCCATTTTTGCCCAAAATAAACAAACGTGAATATCAACCCCCAGAACCAAATTATTTTCTCTTATTCTTATTTTATCAATTGATCTATTCATTTAAACAATATTTGGATACACAAAAGAATCTCAGAATAGAGCAGCTCTCTGCAGAGATGCCTCAAACTGGCAATACAGATTTTCCCTTGGAAATGATCATAGTCAGAATGCTATAGACACTCCAAGGGTCATCCCTGCTTGTAACCACCTAAACTTCCCTCTTCAACCCGGCAATTATTTGGTCATAAAAGAATTAAATAGAACAGTCATCTTGTGTTGAAACTTCATTAAGAGCCAAAGAGCTGAGGTGTGACTGGGAGATCTGACCAGTGCCTTTGCAGATCCTTTTTAGTGAATTACCAAACAAGAGAATTCTGACTTCAAATCATGTGTTCTTCCTAGCTAACATGTACTCTTTGGTCTTTTGGTTTGATGTGTGATTTGTTTCTAGTTTAACTCTATACACACATTTTGTAGAAACGTTTATTAACATCATGGGAAAGGCAAAAGGGTGGGAAAAGATTCTGGTAACTTGTTTTTTAGTGATTATTAGTCTCAAGGAATCTTTTTATTTCTTCCTTGATTTCCTCTTTAACCCAGTTGTTGTGGAGCAGCATATTCTTCGGTCTCCAGGGGTTAGTGTTTCTCCCCATCTTCTTTTTATGGTTTATTTCTATCCCCATGGCATCGTGGTCTGAGAGGATGCTTGGCAGAATTCTTATATTTGTGCATTTATGTCACTGTCACTGTCACTGTCCTCCCATTGTTCATCGATTTGCTCGAGCGGGCCCAGTAATGTCTCCACTGTGACAATTGTTACTGTGTTTGGCATATCGAATATATCTTGCCAGGCTTTGCCATGTGGGTGAGATACTCTCGGTAGCTTGCATTTATGTAAGCTAGACTAATGTTTCAAAATGTTATCTATCCTGGAGAATGTTCCATGGGCACTAGAAAATAATATGTATTTGAAGTTTGGAGGATGGAAGGCCCTGTAGAAATCCATTTTCCCCAGCATTTCTGGTTCCTCATTTAGGGCTCTTATGTCTTTAATGATTTTTGTCTAGTGAATCTAACCAGCGGTGACAATGGGTCTTAAAGTCCCCCACTACAATTATGTTTCCATCCATCTTGAAGTTAGTAACAAATATCTATAAAAAGTCCACAGCAAAAATTATGTTTAATGGTGAAAAGCAAAGCATTCCTGCTAGGGTCAGGCTGAAGAATGGAATGTCACCACTACAGGGCAGCAGTCCAGCTACTGTTCTGCAGATATTGGAGTTAGCGTGCAATCTCTCAGTTCATACAAGCTTCTTAAAAGTTGTGTTCTTCATATTCTAAGATTGCTCAGATTTTACATTTCTTTTACGTGTGGAAAGGGGCTGAAAACGTGGGAAAAGAAGTCTGACTTGAGTAACCTCAGGTCTTTCCCTCTAATCCTCTAGTTAACAGATAAAGCTATAGAAAATGTTTATTTCTTCTTCATTTCTTAGGTGAATCAAATTTAGAGAGAGTAATTGGTGACTCAATGTCTAAAATAATAGAAATATTGATTTGTGAATATGTTTCTCTTGACATTTTAGAACTTACTATCTACTGTGACTGGGCCATGTGATTTGCAATAACTTAACATCTTAGGTACATAACTGCAACTAACTGAGACTTCACTTTCCACAAAGTTGAAATTATATATCCAAATTTAAAAGGATTATTACAGCACTTAAACTATCATCATAGGCTTTAAAATAAGAAACTTAAAAGTTAACCTTGCCCACACTCAACCAGGTGGGACTTGCGGATATATCCGAGGCTCAAGAAGCAGAGCTAGAGTTTGAAACCAAAGGATTGAAATTCACAATTTCAAGTACCTAACTCTTTTTCACAGTTTCCCCCACCTCCCTTTACAATAAGTTTCTGTATCTTCTTGACATTATTACTGGATCTTCAGTATGGAAAAAAAAATCAAATTATTTCTTTCAATGTGAACTTAAAATAATAGAGATATTCCTTAATTGTTTCCCCCACACTCAATTTATTAGAAATATGCATTTATCTTTAGTTGATTTTGTTAGCAATAAAAAAATTGATATTTGTGTTAAAGTATTGTTTGCCTAAAAGGTAAAGCTGGGGTGGAGCGATAGCACAGCGGGTAGGGCGTTCGCCTTACAAGCGGCCAACATGGCCAACCTGAGTTCGATTCCTCCGCCCCTCTCGGAGAGCCCGGCAAGCTACCGAGAGTACTCGATATGCCAGACACAGTAACAACAAAGTCTCCAATGGAGACGTTACTGGGCCCGCTCGAGCAAATCGACGATCAACGGGAGGGCCTTTACCTTTACCTTTTATTGTTTGCCTAAAACTCAACTGTCAATAACTTTGTAAATCATAGCTCTTTAATAAATTATTTTTGAAAAATTTGTTGTTACTGTGTTTGGCATATCGAATACGTCACGGGGAGCTTGCCAGGCTCTGCCGTGCGGGCGAGATACTCTCGGTAGCTTGCTGGGCTCTCCGAGAGAGGCAGAGGAATTGAACTCAGGTCGGCCATGTTGGCTGCTTGCAAGGCAAATGCCCTACTGCTGTGCTATTAAAAAGCTGATAAAAATGCAATAAAATGACATCACACATAAAAATATATATTGTGACAATAATGACTAAGAATCTGAAATCTTGTCTAACTTGCAAGCTAGTCAGTTCACTTGCCTCACATATGTGGATACTGGTAGAAGACTTACGTTATCTGAACCAGAGACAATGGCCAGCAATAGTAGCAGCCAAAATGTTATTACTTTTGTGTTGAGTCTCTAAGCCTCAACTTCCAGAGGCAACAGGAAACGATCAGGGAATACCTGTAGCGACAGTAGATTGCATTAAAAAAGGAACTCTTTTCCAGTGAACCCTAAGCACACATAGTCTTTCCTCCAGAGAGACATCATATTTATCATCCTGGTGTGCCTTTCCTTTACTCCACCAGAAACACTACTGCTGTCAATCAAGGTTGTCTCTGTACATTCTCTTTTTAATTTTTTATTAGCATTATTTTATTTTATTTTTTATTCTAACTTTCTTCTTTTTTAAATAGGGGGAGGAAATGAACAGAAACTTCCGCAAAGAAGAAATCCGAATGGCAAAAAGGCACATGAGAAAATGCTCTACATCACTAATCATCAGAGAGATGCAGCTCAAAAAACAATGAGATATCATTTCACACCACAGAGACTGGCCCACATCCACAAGAACAAAAGCAACCAATGCTGGCGCGGATGTGGTGAGAAAGGGACCCTCCTTCACTGCTGGTGGGAATGCCGGCTGGTCCAACCCTTTTGAAAAACAATATGGACGAGTCTCAAAAAATTAGAATTTGATCTCCCATTTGACCCAGCTATTGCACTCCTAGGAATATATCCCAGAGAGGCAAAAATGTATAGTCGAAGTGACATCTGCAATTGTTTGTTCATTGCAGCACTCTTTACAATAGCCAGAATCTGGAAAAAACCCGAGTGCCCAAGAACAGATGACTAGTTAAAGAAACTTTGGTACATTTACACAATGGAATACTATGTAGCTGTTAGAAAAGATGAAGTTATGAAATTTACATACAAGTGGTACTACATGGAAAGTATCATGTTAAGCGAAATGAGTCAGAAAGAGCAGGATAGACACAGAAAGATTGCATTCATCTGGGGAACATAAAGCAAGAAAACGGGAGACTAACACCCAGGAATGGCTGAGATTAGTACCAGGAATTTTGCTCCATGACTTGAAGGCCAGCCACACGTGCTAGGTGAAAAGGAAGCTCAGATAGAGAAGATAGCATCAAATAAAGGGTGTTGTGAGGACCCTCCCAGGGTGGGAGAAGCATGCTAAAAGTAGTCTATAGACCATACAGGATTGCCACTGAGTGCCTCTCTTGAAAAACACAGTACCCAAAAGAAGAGAAAGAGAACAAGGGGGAATGCCCTGCCACAGAGGCAGGGTGGGACGGGGGCGGGGGGAGGGGGATGGGGGGTGGGAAGGATGCTGGGACCCGTGGTGGATGGTGGTGGAGGATGGGCACTGGTGGAGGGATGGGTACTTGATCATTGTATAACTGAAACCCATGCACAAAAATTTATAAGTCTATAATGTACCTCATGGTGTTTCACTAATAAAAAAATAAAAAATAAAAAAATTTAAAAAAAGAATTTTATTTATTCATTCTTTAATTAAATTGCAATAAGATACACAGTTACAAGGTTGATCATGATTGGGTTCCAATCATAGAATGTTCCAACACCTGTCACCAATGTTCCCAGTATCCCTCCACTCTGTCCCCCCACCCCCCATGGCAGTCACTTTTCCTGTTATACAAACACTCTTGAATAGATAGTTCATAACCAAGCACAATCTGTGCCTCAAATTGTGCACAGTTGAGACATTCTCTAGCAGACTTGAGATCCATAAATATTTCTCCCAATCTTCGAAAACTGACTCCATTCACGTCACTGAATATTAAACTTTTAAAATTGCCTAAAGGTTAGTGAGCTAATGGAATGTCAGTTTATCTCATTTCACAAAGCCTAGCAACATGCAAGTTGAGTTTTGTTTGCTTGTTTATTTGTTTTGGGGCCACACCCAGTGTGCTTAGGGATTACCCCTGTTGTATTGAAAATAGGAAAAGGATGTGATAACGCTTCAGTATCTGTATGTATACATGACATGCATGTTAACTTAGTATCTGTCTATATGCATGATAGCTTCTCAGTATCTGTATTCAAACCATGATACCTGTAAGGAGAGAGAAAGAGAGAGAGAAGGAAAGTGCCTGCTGACTAGGGGGGGGGGGGTGGGGAGGTGGCAGGAGAGAAACTGGGGACATTGGTGGTGGGACATGTACACTGGTGGAGGGATGGGTGTTGGAATACTGTATAATTGGAGCCCGCCATGATCAGCTTTGTAGCTCTATAGCTCACATTTATTCAATTAAAAAAATGAGAGAGTTACTCCTGGTGGGATTTAGGGGACCATATGAGATCCTTAGGAAACCAACTGGGCTGTGTGCAAGGCAAGTATCTAACTCATTGTATACTTGTTCTGCCTCCCAAGCAAGTTGATTTTTAACCCACTCCACCTGGAAACATAACTCAATACTGATGAGAGTATTTTCACATACATATATTTAACTGTAGGAACATATTTCTAAGCATTCCAATCATCCAAAGATGCACTTATTTTAAAAATAAAAGTGCGTGTGAAATATTGTCTTGCTTGTCAAATGAAATAGAAAAAAAAGGGTCTAGGGATAACTCACTTCTTAGCAGCATTATTTTTTCAGGGGCATGTATTTTCATATAAGACAACACCACTGGGTTGTAGGCTCACATGCCTACATTTTGATTGAATACTAGAATTTTTAATAGGTTTTCATTGAATACTAGAATTGTTGCCATACATGCAGCAATTTTTTTCTTTTTTTCTAGCTGTGAACAAAAACAACTACCAACCTAAAATTCAGTACCTTGCATATATTATCTCATCTAAATATTTAACTGATGTATCTGAAGGAACAAAACCACATAACCAGCGATGGAGGATCCAAGATTCCGATCCAGCTGGAGTGTTAGTAGAGGGGGTAAGGCACTTGCCTTGCTTGTGGCTGATCCAGATTCCATCCCAGTATCCCATATGGTCTCCTGAGCACCATCAAGAGCAATTCATGAGTGCAGACAGGGGTAATTCCTGAGCATCACTGGGTGTGACCCAAAAGAAAACAAACAAAAACACAACCCAAGATTCAGATCCATAGCTGGAATATTTCTATCATATTACTCCTCCCTATTCTGACCGGGCCACCTTTTGACTTGGGATATGGTTTCCCCAAACTTTAAAAGATCACCCTTTTTGCTGCTAAGTCTGCTGACTCAGTCCTCTTCACTTAGTCATGCTGGTGTTCTCAGCAATGCTCACGTCTCCAAGCTCAGGAACAGAATCTTAGAGGTGGAAGGAATCCCAAGAGTCCCCATTCTATAGCATCATAAGGATATTCATCTGTATTTTCTCTTTAGTGTATCATTGACTGGAAGCTCTTGTAGTTAGATGTTCATTTATTCTGTCAGTTTATAATTTATATACATTGTTCTACACTTATTTCTAAGTTTACTTCCTCTTCTAGAAGGATCTCTCATGAAATCCAATATATTTCAAGAGAAAATGACTTCAGAAAAGATAAGATAGGCAAGGAGTATTTGTAATCTATGAGGTCTTTAAGTTATGAAAAACATATATCTGAATATTTTACTAAACATTAGAATATAGTTACTCACTTTTCCAGCATGGATTAAAATTAAATTATGTCATAAAAGAACTCTTATGGGCACTGTAGAACTGTCCTCCCATTGTTCATTGATTTGCTCAAGTGGGCACCAGTAATGTCTCACAACAAATTGTGAGACTTGTTACTGTTTTTGGCATATTGAATATGTCACGGGAAGCTTACCAGGCTTTGTTGTGCGGGCACGATACTCTCGGTAGCTTGCCAGGCTCTCTGAGAGGAAAAGAGGAATCAAACCTGGGTTGGCTGTGTGCAAGGCAAATGCCAGAGCCATAGCACAGCAGGTAGGGCGTTTGCCTTGCACTTGGCTGACCTGGCCAACCTGAGTTCGATTCCTCTGCCCCTTTCTGAAAGTCTGGCAAGCTACTATTGATACAAAGTATCAACAACTTCATGTCTCATTTATCAAGAGTATCTTGCCCGCACAGCAAAGCCTGGCAAGCTACCTGTGACATATTCGATATGCCAAACACAGTAATGAGGCTCACAATGGAGACATTACGGGGACAGCTTGAGCAAATCAATAAAGAACGGGAGGACAGTGCAGTGCATAAAAGAACTCAATGAATAAATCCCTGGTCATTGGAATGTTATTAGGCCATTTTCACAATACATATTGGCATTAATAAACTTCTCTTATGCATATAAAACTGTTATTAAATTAGTGTGCTGGAGCAATAGCACAGCGGTAGGGCATTTGCCTTGCAAGCTGCAAGCCCGGCTGAGCCGGGTTCAATTCCTCCGCCCCTCTGGGAGAGTCCAGCAAGCTACTGGGAGTATCTCGCCCACCGGGCAAGCTACCCGTGACGTATTAATATGCCAAACACAGTAACAACAAGTCTCATGATGGAGACATTACTGGGCCCACTGGAGCAAATCAATGAACAATGGGAGGATAGTGACAGTGACAGTGATTAAAATTAGTAGTTTTAGTAAATATTTAATATTGAATAAATGTTAAGGGAGCGTGTTTTGTTTTTTGTTTGTTTGGGGATCTATCAAATAGTGTTCGGGAGGCCAGGGATCTCTTCTTGGCAATTCTCCGTCAAGCTGTCCCTTTGGTGGTGGGCTGTGGTGGTAGGGATTGCCAGGCACCCTGCACTGCTGAAGGGCTTTAGCCCTGGCAGCGTCTGTGTCAGGGAGAGGGGCCTTACCGGGTGCCAGGTATTAATTTGGGATTAGCTACATTCATGTTCCTGTACTATCTCTCTGACATAGAGTACACATTTTTAATTCTTCCTGAACACCATCATTATTTTTTTAATTTATAAACTAAACTATGCAGCAGGTTTGGCTGAGGATCAGATAAGTGATTATCCTTCCCAGAAACCACCATCATAGTTGTTTATATTATCTCTTCTGTGACCCTTCACCTCTGAACCATTTACTTTTTCAACTGAGTACTTTTTTTTTTCTTTTTGGGTCACACCCAGCAATGCACAGGGGTTACTCCTGGCTCTATACTCAGGAGTTACCCCTGGTGGTGCTCAGGGAAACATATAGGATGCTGGGTATTGAACCCGGGTTGGCCGCGTGAAAGGCAAACACCCTACCCGCTATGCTATTGCTCCAGTCCCTAACTGAGTACTTTTTAAGGCAATTTCACCTCAACTCTAATTTTCTCAGGACAAAATATCAGGACAAAGTATCAATAACTTCATGCCTCATTTATCAAATGTGTTCCTCTCTCCCTTTTATACTTTAGAAATTTATCAGGGTTCAGGGCTGCAGTGATAGTACAATGGGTGTGACGTTTGCCTTGCATACGGGGTCTACTCAGATTTGATCACTGGCACCCCATTTGTTCCTCTGAACCCACCGGGACTGTTCCCTGAGCACAGATCCAGGAGTCAGCCCTGAGTACTGCCAGGTACAGCACAAAACAAACAAAAAAATAGAAATGTATCAGGGTTTTTTTTGTTTGTTTATGTTTCAGACAACCGTAGTAGATTGAGTAATGAGCCCTAGAAGTTTATGTCTATCCAGAAAGTAGCCATGTAAACTTTTTTGAAATCTGCAAGTGTAATTACTTAAGAATTTTTTTATTGAGTCATCTGGATTTAGGCTGGACCCAGAATCCTGTGGTTGCCATGTCTTGGAAATGAGAAAGGGGGGGGGGGCTGCAGGGAGAAGGAGGTGTACAGACGGGAGAGATGGGAGCTACTGTCCAGGGTAGCAGTAGCCAGCAGAAGCTGCTACAGAGCCTGGAGGGTTTGTTTTGTTTTGTTTTGCTTGTTTGTTTAATATCCAAGAGAACTAGCTCTGCTGACATCTGTATTTCAGACTTCTAGTCTCTAGAACTAAGAGAATATAATGTTCTCCTACTTTATGAATTTATTTATTTTTGCTTTTTTGGGTCACAACCCGGCATTGCACAGGGGTTACTCCTGGCTCATGCACTCAGGAATTACTCCTGGTGGTGATATGGGATGCTGGGAATTGAATCCGGGTCGGCCTTGTGCAAGGGAAACGCCCTGCCCGCTGTACTATCGCTCCAGACCCTCTCTAATTTAAACCACAGAGTTTGCAACAGTGTATTAGGGCAAACTAATAGCACTGCAGCTCTGTCATCCCGTTTTTCATCGATTTGCTCGAGCAGGCACCAGTAACGTCTCCACTGAGACTTGTTACTGTTTTTGGCATATCGAATATGCCATGGGGAGCTTGCTAGGCTCTGCTGTGGGGGCAGGATACTCTCGGTAGCTTGCCGGGCTGTCTGAGAGGGACAGAGAAATCGAACCCAGTCGGCCACATGCAAGGCAAACGCCTTACCCGCTGTGCTATTGCTCCAGCCCACAGCTATATAATAGTGATCTAAAACTGCAAATGCCAAAGTGTCTATCAGTGATTAAGCAAGATATCCTCTTTAAAGTAAGAACAATTGGTGGGAGATTGTTACTAAGTCTCATAATATGTGATTCATATTTTGCCTTAATCAAAAAAACATGGTTCTTCCTTAGTAGACTGTTAGGACTAAGGGTCTGTTTGATTAATTCTCTGATATTCTCCAATGCTCTGATCACTCTGACTGGGAATTATTTTTCTTTTCCAAGCTTCTTACTTAGGCTAAAATGAAGCTCCTTTTCTGGCAGAGGAATTGAAATGTATTAAGTCACAATAAGCGCATAATGGATAGCGTTGCCAAGTATGTAAGCCCGTTCCTTGGCTTAATCATGAGGTGTCCTATTTCATTTACAGAAGTAACCTATTTGGATGAAAAGCTATATGGGCATCTTATCAAAGCCGCTCCTATTGCATATGTGAAATAGAAATTTTTAAAAATACTGTTGTGAGTATATTTGACAAAATGCAAGAGGTATTTTTCCTTATTTTTATTAGTTTTTATTGTGAAGTTTCTTTATGTAATTAATGCCCCCCAAAGTGACTCTATTAAAATGAGTTGATCGTTACTCTGAGTGCTACTCAGAGATTTTGTTTGTTTGCTTCTGTCACTTAGAATAATAGTCAAGGTCCTTCAATGGCCTAAAAATGTCTCTGTGATTGAGATATTTCCTCCCTGATTCCACCCCTGCGTCTCATCCAGCCATTCTTCTTGCTAACACACACACACACACACACACACACATACACACACAAACACTCACGTTTCTGAGGTAGGGGATTTATGCTCATTGCTAATAAATATGTGTAAGAATTTGTGAATTGTTGCTAAAACAGTATTTGGGTACATAAATAGATTTAAAATAGCTATAATTAAAGTAGGACTATAGCCTAATCAATGACCTAAGATGAAAATATAATGAGGTAGAATAAAACTCTTATAAGCCTAAACACAGTAAAATAAAGAAAATTGTAATGATAAATTAATGTGGCTAATTCACACAAATAAACACAAACATAATTATTTAAAAGATATTGGTCTTTTATTTAGATTGTTTAAAACTGGCAATGTTATTCAAGTAAAAAGACAGAATCTAAAGGTAAATAAACATTAGGCAAGAAAGAAGCAAGTTCCATCTGGATTTTTTTAATTATAGGAGAATAAAATGAAAAAGTTATGATAGCAGTTTTGAAACAAAGATGAGTAAGTTCTTTACTGATGGGGGCACACCTAATTGCACTCAGAGCTTACTCAGAGATTACTCCTGGCAGACTCGGGGACTATGTGGGATACCAGGAATTGAACCTGCTTCGACTGCATGCAAGGCAAGTGCGCTGCCTGCTGTTATATCTCTCTGGTCCCAAGTAAATTTTTTCTTTTAACCTTCATTTATTTGTGCTAAAAAATGTTTCACATATAGCTTAGGTTATGTGGTTACTATAGTGCTTAAATTCATAGTACTGCTGTTCAGAATTACTGTATCCCGCCAACTCCAAGTAATTTTAAGAAAAATATCATCAACAATTCAAGAAATATTTTGTAAAATTAAAACTAGCAGGAAAAATCCAATTCTTTGTTTAGATTTTATCTAACCTGTTAGTTAATTCTTCCTCTATTCAAAAGTATAAGGTCTATATGGTTTTATAAAGAGCATAAAATATCTGTTTTACACAAGCTATTATAAAAAAGGGGAAAATTTCATTTGCTTTATATAGTTAGTATAATTTTGATATAATAATACAACCTAAGTAAACTTGAACATTGCAGACCAATTTTATTTATGAATATTAAATATATTTGTAGGGCTGGAGTGATAGTACAGCGGTAGGGCATTTGCCTTGCTCACAGCCAGCCCAGCTGAGCCGGGTTTGATTCCTCCACCCCTCTCAGAGAGCCTGGCAAACTACTGAGAGTATATTCAATATGCCAAACAAAGTAACAAGTCTCAAAATGGAGACAAGTCTCAAAATGGAGATGTTTCTGGGCCTGCTTGAGCAAATCCATGAACAACAGGAGGACAGTGTTTTTGTTTCATAAAACATATTTACAAATAAAATCCAGTAACATGTATAACCAAAATAGCAAATGTTCAACATAAGAAATCTATGAGCATAATTTGAAGAATTAACTTTATAAGGAGAAAAATGTTAATATTTATATGATAATCATAGATATAAGAAAAATCATTAGATGTAATTCAACACTTTTTAGTTTTAAGAAGAACCTTGACATATTCTAACAAATATTCAATAATATAGAGAACAGGTTCTTAAAGAATTTAATAAACAGAGTTTTCAATGTTATTAAAACTATTAGGTTCTAGGAAAAGAGGAAGTGAATATCCCCAAATAAATTTCTTAAGGTTAACAAAATTTTATAGTCAGACCATGAAGAATGACAGAATATGCAACCACCAAATATATCACTTTGATTCAGGATTATTTTGAGCTAAAGACACTGGGAAAATAGCCACGCTTGAAAAAATACTCTGCTTTTCTATTTTCCTCCTAAAAGCAGAAGGTAAATATTTCCATGAGAATGGTATTCTTTCTTTGCCAAGAGGGAAGTGTAAAATGTAATTTTGTCACCAGAGGTTAGAGTCATGAGGAGAGAAATATGTGCAGGCATTATTTTCCTTTAGTCTCTCATACATATTAGTATCTTTTCTATAGTGGCAACTCTTTGTCAGCCTAGTATAGGGACACTTAGTCCTTGTCACTTCTTTGAGTTTTCATTTTCCTGGGAAGGAAAGGGAAGCTCCAATATACATACACAAATCTGCTTGCAAAGTTACACATCAAATTTTTTAAAAAATGTATCTTGTTAATCTGTTTCATGTAAACATTTGTGGGGATGGGTCATATCTGGTACTGCTCTGGGCTTATTTCTGATACTATGTTCAGGGATAACTCCTGGTGGTACTCAGGGGATCATATGTGCTGCTGGAGATTGAACCTGGGTTGGTTGCATTCAAAGCAAGTGCCTTACCAGCTGCACCATCTCTCTGGCTTTTGTCTTGTGTTAATTTCATTTTCAGGGCCAATTAGAGACGCTGTGAAGGTAGAGATAAAGTACTGTCACTCCCAAATCAATATTAAAAACTTTTGAGTCTAATCTCATGTGTAGGCATATAAGTATAAAAATCCACCCCCATCTCACAAAACTGAATTTCATAAATAACATTGTAGCACTGTAGCACTGTCCTCCCGTTGTTAATTGATTTGCTCAAGCTGGCCCAGTAACATCTCCATTGTGAGACTTGTTGTTACTGTGTTTGGCATATGGAATATGTCACGGGTAGCTTGCCCAGCTTTGCCATGCAGGCGAGATACTCTCGGTAGCTTGCTGGGCTCTCTGAGAGGGGCAGAGGAAATCATACCTGGGTAAGCCAGGTCGGCCTCGTGCAAGGCAAACGCCCTACTGCTGTGTGCCAAACACACTCCAGCCCTTATGATCACGTGAAAGTAACTCCAAAAATTTTAAGTCTAGGCTCATTTAGAAATTAAAATTATGCTCTTCACCTTAGATGTAGTAAATAAACTTTTATTAATTTATTTATTTAATCTATTTATTGAATCACCGTGAGAAAAGTTACAAAGCTTTCAGGTTTAAGTCTTGGTTATACAGTGATCCCTTCACCTTTCCCTTCCAGTGCACATTCTTCACCAACAACAACCCCAATATAGCCCTCTTCACACCCCTCCCCATGCCTGTGAGGCAGATGATTTCTACTTAACTCTCTCTCTACTTTGATTGCATTCATTATTTTGACAAAAGATGCACTATTATTATTTGGAATTTCCTCCCAACAATCAGAACTGCTGAAAAGGCATTGTGAAATAATTTGTTTTCTATTGCTGGTTATGCAGAGCATATGATGCTGTGCGGTAGTGATAGCAGCCTCACGATTTTGGATTTCTGATATTTTACTAATTAAGTCTGGAAGGATTTCTGCCCAAAGCAGGATAATTACGAGATTGGTTTGTGTGCCTCTGGGGCCATGGCTGTGCCAGAGAGCCGCTTGTGGGGGGCAACTCGTGGCCTCAGTAGGGTGTGAAGTAGGGTATAAATAAACTTAACAAAAATAATCCTCTATCCCCCCAAAAACAAATAAAATAATCCTCTACCCATTATTTCCACTCTCCACTTCCCTTTCTCTCTCCATATTTTCACTGACTCTGGAGTTTGTTTAGTTAATTCTTAACAGTTCTTTTCCCTTTAGTTATTCATTTTCCACATGTGAATGGAACCATTCAAAAATTATCTTTCATGCATTTAGTCTTTTTACTTGACATAATTATCCTAAATTTGATTCCTTTTTTCCCAAAGACAAAATTCCTTTTTCCTCTCCTTCCTTCCTTCCTTCCTTCCTTCCTTCCTTCCTTCCTTCCTTCCTTCCTTCCTTCCTTCCTTCCTTCCTTCTCTCCTTTCTCTTTCTTTCTCGCTTTCTCTTTTTTTACTTAAGTTTTTTTATTAAATCGCTGTAAGATACAGTTACAAGTTTTCATGTTTAAGTTACAATCATACAGTGATCAAACACCCATCCCTCCACCAGTGCACATTCCCCACCACCAATGTCCCCAATATACCCCCCCCCTTTCCTACCCTCCCCCTGCCTCCATGGCAGATAATTTTCCCCATATTCTCTCTCTACTTTTGGGAATTATGGTTTGCAATTACAGATACTGAGAGGCTAACGCGTTTGGTCCTTTATCTATGTTCAGCACACATTTCCCATTCCGAATGATTCCTCCAACCATCATTGTCTTACTGATCCCTTCTCTATTCCAGCTGCCTTTCCCCCCTCACTCTCTCTTTTTCTTGCTTTCTCTTTGTTCTCTCTTTCTTTCTTTCTTTCTTTCTTTCTTTCTTTCTTTCTTTCTTTCTTTCTTTCTTTCTTTCTTTCTTTCTTTCTTTCTCATACCCTCGATGTTTCTCTAGGCTTTTGTCTTCCTTGCTCAGAGATCCTTCCTGGTAAGGCTCATATATGACATGATGCTGGGGATCGAACCCAAGCCATATGTGATGCTGGGAATGGAACCCTGGACAGATCATAAAAGGCAAGCCCTCTGCCAGCTGTACAATTTCTCCAGGCCCACAATTAATTTTTTAAATGTCAGTAAATTTTAATGATTTTATGTACTATAGTTTCCTTATCTAATTATCTGTTGATGGACACTTAAAACAGTCCATGTTCTGGCTCTTGTGAATCATACTGCTGTGTACCTAGGGATGCAAATATATTTTTAAAATTAGTGTCTTCATTTTTATATAATTTGGATAAAAACCTGAGTATTATTACTAGATCTATATGGATTTTTCTTTTACTTTTTTGTTAAAGGACTCTCCCTTCTTTTCATAATGTCTGCATCAATAATTTACATTCCAACTGACAGTGTAACAATGTAATAGTTCCTATTTATCTGCAATCTTGCTAACATTGGTAATTTAAATCTTTTTCATTTGTGTGAAGTAATCAAATTCTTTTCTCTAAGGCAGATCACTGCTCAGGGATCTCTTCACAGGTAGATTTGGTCCCTGAGATTCTGTTCTGTACAGTAATCACACACTTCCAGATTCATGTGTCTCTCAGGTAAATCAAGCAGTGAGAAGGTAAACTTTTTGTGATATGCAATTAATTTTCCTCTACTTAAGGAGGGAACTTGGCTTTCCAGTGTTAATTCTGCCACTTTTTCTGGAAGATTTCAGCACAAGAATTTTTGTTTGTTTGGGGGGTGCACCTGGCGATACCCAAGGGTTCTTCCTGGCTCTGCACACAGGGGAGCATATGAGATGCTGAAGATCCCACACGTGCAAGGCAAACACCCTATCACTGTACTATCGCAGAGGCCCTGCATAAGGATTGCTTGAGCGGGCCCAGTAACGTCTCCATTGGAGACTTTGTTGTTACTGTGTCTGGCATATCGAATACTCTCGGTAGCTTGCCGGGCTCTCTGAGAGGGGCGGAGGAATCGAACTCCGGTCGGCCATGTTGGCTGCGTGCAAGGTAGATGCCCTACCCGCTGTGCTATCGCTACAGCCCATAAGGATTATTGTTTTTTAAATGCTACGGTACTGAGTATTGAACTGAGTCTCACACATGCAAGACAAACGTTCTGTTCCCTAGCCATGTCCAAGACTCTCACAAGGATTGTTTACAACTACAGACAAGTGAAAAGTGACAGACCTAGGGAAAATTCTTTGCACTACCCTCATTTATCTATGAGCATAATGTACCACTGATAGTGGAGTACTTTTCTCAAAGGAATTGGTTTTTATCATCAGAGACAGGTAGACACTTTGGGATGAATCTGTTCCAATGAACCTTATTTTTTAGTCTTTATTTCCATTAATTTCTACCACATATTTCCTAGTCATTTCCCAAAATTTATTTTCCCGAACTCGCCAACCCTCTCCCTTTTGTACAGCCACTTCGCAGTTCGCCCTTTGTTAAACTGATGTAAGATCAAATTCTAATTATGCCATTCAGTTTTTGTCTTTTTGTCGCTTTAGCTTTTTAAAGCTTCTGTATATATAAAATATTAACATCAATAAAAATCACATGCTTATGTGTTGTGTCTTGTTAATATTTTATATATTCGATTTGCAAGTTTTTAATCATTTAATATCAAAGGTTAGATTTTCTTCCTGTAAAATACTTACTGATAATAAATTTTCTGATTAGTCAATGTTATTGGATTAAATTTTTTAAATTTTTGATTAATATCCAAGAATATGACATTCATTTTACTGTACATGTTTAATAATTAACTAGATTGTCTACATATCATAATTATATCAGAAGTAAAAACAAAATTTGAAGAGATAAAAGTTAATTTATTTCTTAAAGATACAGATGCAAATGTCTATTTAGAAAATTCAAGCACTTTATGACACATTTTTAGAATATTCAGGAGAGTCTGGCATTTGTGGTTACATATAAAGAGAATCAATTTCATTTTTATTCTACAGCAAGAAGAGAAAAATAATAATGAACTATGCAAATTTTTATTATGTCAATAGAAATATTGGACTATAAATATATTTTACATTTTTCAAAACTCAAAAAGTTACTTAAACTTGCTCATTTTATGATTGTTATATGTTATTTCAAACATAGACTGTAAGCAATATTTTTTTCTTTTTGCTTTTTGGGTCACACCCGGCGATGCTCAGGGGTTACTCCTGGTTCATGCACTCAGGAATTACTCCTGGCAGTGCTTGGGGGACCATATGGGATGCTGGGAATTGAACCTGGGTTGGCCATGTTGGTTGCGTGCAAGGCAAACACCCTACCCGCTGTGCTATCACTCCAGTCCCTGTAAGCAATATTTTAAACAATTAAAAAGTTAAAATATTGTAACAATTTAGAATTATAACAAAA
This sequence comes from Sorex fumeus, assembly GCF_029834395.1. Lineage (NCBI taxonomy): Eukaryota > Metazoa > Chordata > Mammalia > Eulipotyphla > Soricidae > Sorex > Sorex fumeus. Next base: position 13,627,836 of record NW_026606093.1, on the reverse strand, counting down.
ATATTGAAATTCAGGAAAAACAATCTAGTGAAATATAAGCAGTCTGATGTGGGAAAAATCATCTTTAAACTTTATCCAAAGACCTGAAATAAAGTGGAAATAATAGGGAGACATATACAAAATTAATGGAGAGACAGGTGAAATATTGTTATATCAATTGACATGATCTCACAGATTCTTATAAAATTCTAACAGAAAATTTAAAATTTATATGCAGCCACAACAAAAGATGAAATGATGCCACTTGGATGGGACTGGAGAGGGGTGGGTTATGTTAAGTGAAGTTAGACAGAGGGAGAGCTACAAGTACCGGGTGTTTTCACTTATCTGTGATATATTGAGTAGCATTACAAGGGAATGAAAGGCATAAAATGTTGGAAGACCTTTAGCCTTGAACTACAGAAATGAAAATGCCAAGTTTAGAAGGGTAGTGCAGGGGAAACACAGGAGTGGACTGGTGGTAACATGGGGGTATTTATGAGGCGCCTTGGACATTTTGGTGATGTAGAGATGATGTAGTTGTATACACCCAAGCCATAAGCATCAATACTATTATGAACAGGTGATCCAAACTAGAATAATAAACTTAAAAACAATATTCCAAGGAGGCGAAATAGGGATAGGAAGGAACCTTGGGGCATAGTTGGAGGGACACTAACACTAGAGGTGGATTTAGAGATGGAATATTGTCTGCAACTATTAATGTCTTTGTAAATCACAATTGCTTGATCACTTGACATCCCGTTACTCATCGATTTGCTCGAGCGGGCGCCAGTAACGTCTCCATTCATCCCCGTCGTGTGCTAATGTATCCCAATGGCATCTGCTCATTCTAGGAACACGAAGAGCCTCAAACTGATCATTCAGGGTCTTGATGAAGAAGTCTGACCATCTCGTAGGTGGGCGCTCTTTAGCACTATTGCAACAACATGGGAAGATGCCGTCGTTGACAACATTGATGAGGAATACAACCGACTAGTTCAGTACCTCCATGATTGTGCAAGGAATGCCGAGAGAGAGATAACCACAAAAAGACAACTGTCTTTGAAAACTCTCGAGCTCATTCGCCAACACAGCTTGGCACAAGCCTCAGGTAAATCACAGTGAATAAATTAAAATTTTAAATTTATTTAATTTTTAATTAATTTTTAATTAATTTTTAATTTTTTTAATTGGAGCGATAGCACAGCGGGTAGGGCGTCTGCCTTGCACGCGGCCAACATGGCCGACCCGAGTTCGATTCCTCTGCCCCTCTCGGAGAGCCCGGCAAGCTACTGAGAGTATTCGATATGCCAGACACAGTAACAACAAAGTCTCCAATGGAGACGTTACTGGGCCCGCTCGAGCAAATCGATGATCAACGGGAGGGCCTTTACTTTACTTTTTACTTTAAAAAAATAAAATGTATATGTAATAGCAAAGAGCTATTACCAAGACACTTGTAAAGACAGGGTACTGTATAATCAAATATTAAGATTTATTATAAAACTTTCATTGTTAAAACATTGTATTTTGCACAATGGGGTGATGGCACAGGGTCAATCAATAAAGCAGAATAGAGTGCAGTGATATTAAATCTCTTTACTGAGAAAGAAAACCAGGTACATAATTTGTAGGGCTCCCTGCAAAATAAAACTACAAACCTTATGTAGTAATGATGAATTTTAGTACAACATTAAACTTGGAACATTAAACTAGGGGTTGAGGCTCTTCTAAGCTTCATAAACTTTGTGGTTTGTGTGACTACTTAAGTAATGATGTCCACAAAGCAATTTCTACCAAAAATATACTGCAGGTCTCTCTACAGTGCGGTTTGAACAGTGGACTGCTTTGAATCACATAAACATTGGTATCTACTTTATGGGTTACAGGATAATATTGGTATGTCCTTTTTCCTTTGCCACAAGGAGTTTAGGTTTATTGGGTTACACCCATCACAGTACTCCTGAGGCAATCCCATTCCTCTATGTTTTTCTGTAACCTCTTCTCTGTGCTCTCTTCCCCAGCCAGTCAATCCCCATTTCCCCCTGTGACTTGTAAAGTCAAATTCCTCAGAAATCTCTAATTTTGTAAATATTGCTTTCTGCCTTCTCTTACATCCTTTTGCATAGTTTACTTCAGAGCAATGTCCTTTTTGTATAGACACAGGAAGACATTTAATGCTATGCTTTTGTAACTTGGGAGTTAATTGACTCTGAATAATATTCACTCCAGGAGGTCTGTCTTCTCACTTAAGCCTCATTTGCCCTTACTTCTTAGCACCCCCAAAACAGGGTCCTGACACGGGTCCTGAATGGACCCAGGGCAAGCTGTGAGCTACCCTGGCATCGAAATGGGCCAGACCAAGTGCCATAATACTTAACTATAAGTTAAGAGCATGATCATGGAAAACTCTGTCATGATCCAAAAAATAACAACTAAATTAGGACCCTGCTAAGGATTATAAAAGACGAATCTGGTTGAGCACTCTAGTTTGAGATCTATAGTGAGGTGCCCCCAGGAAAGCATCCTACAAGCTTAATGTATCTCTTAATGTATCAGCCATACAAAATGACTGATGTTATTAAAAAATAGAATTAATATGAATGTTTATATGGTTGTTGGACTAAAGAAAGGAGAAACGCACCTATAGATAGTATTTTTGCCCTTAGGTGGGTCCTCTTGCTTAATGAGAATATGTCCTAGAAGAAGCTTATCCTGAGGGAAGGACCTTACAACCATGGATTGAATGAGGACACATATGTGTAACTGCTACCCCACCCCCCTCATGATTTTGGAGATAACTAAGGCAGTAAGAACAGGAAAGGTGAGAGAAGAATGAAGGAGCAGGATCCAAGTGATGGGGGAAGGAAAAGAGATTCGGGAAAGGAGAGTCAGAGGAGAATCGAGATGAGACTGGAATAAACTTCAACTGATACCAATCAGCCTGGCCCTTATTTCCTCCTACGTGTGCCTGTTGCCATGGACATCTCAAGTAGGGGAAGCGGCCCAAGACCACCTAACGCAGATGGCAAGAGAGAGCACTGCGGGCTTTCATATTTGTATTTTGAATATGTGTGTCAACTTCTGTGAAAAAAAAAACTCATGACTGTTTTCACCTACAACTCTACCCAATAATTTTTGGACTTAGGACAAAGAATTGTCTATATCTCTTTTAGTTTTAACTAAAATTCATTACTGTACCTCAAAATTCCATTTAAAGTTTCCACTCTGTGAAATTGTTACAGGGACATCACTTAGTTCTGAATACTTAGGCGAGTACTTCAATTTTTTTCCATTGCCCTAATAATTTTTTATATTTTGGCATTGTATTGCATTTATTTTAAAACTTGAAAGATTAACAGAAACTTTCACTAAGGGAATGCTGATTTTATTTTAGGTTGCTTTATTTTTCCCTGTCAAATAAAATGAATAAATAACTGCCCAAAGTTATATATTGCATATTAATGTGAATAATTGGTGATACATAAAAATTGATTTTTCTGGAATGCAGTACAGCTTAACCACACTAGAAAATGTGGGTCTACTTTAAAGAATATACTTTGAGTTATATAGATGTTTCCACTACACTTAAATTGTATACATTTATATTTATTATTATACAGATCATAGTTCTTTCACTTAATTGAAACCTCTGTATAAAGTCTTCTTGGAATTAAAATATTTATGAGTGGGTGGTTATTATTACAAGAAAAAAAATGGTGCCTCTGGAATCATTTTGGGTACAATCCATTGCAAGAAAAAATTTCAAATGAAATTTTTTTACCCCCAAATAAAGGAAAGCTGACGTTTAGATAAGTGAATAAATGAATGGCTATAATATCTTTCATCTTACACAGTAACTATTAAAATGCTGCAGAAGACTTCATCAATGCTTCATGGTGAAATCTTTTTGTAAATTTTTCAGGGGAGATTTTCTACTTGAAACTACAAATGTTGAGTGTGCAAGGTAATTTGCACTCATTATTATTAGATGAATGTATTGCGATTTTGTATGATAGTATCATAAGTGGTTACCGAGAAATATCAACTAATAGCTGCCCCTTCAAGAGAAATTCAATTTTCAATTTACACATTCCATAGTTCTTTTCCACCAGATAACAAATCAACTGCAGGGTTATGTTCTACCCCAAAGGCACTTCTCATGGGAAAAGAAATAGCAATAAGCCTCCTTCAGGAGGGATTGCACTTAGTCACCAACAGAGAGGAATTGAACTTAATGAGAGCAGAGTTTTTCTATGGGAAAAGGAATGAATGAATGAAAATCAAAGACCCATTGGAAATGGACTTTCAAATGATAGGAGCTGTTTCCAAGAATCTCATTTAAAAGTAGTGAAGCTTTAGCGAATATCCCCAAAGTCCCCTGATGGTGAGCTGGCATACCATGCTCTTATCATTTCAGTTTATGCTTGTCTGTTGGCCACAAGACCTCCATTTTTTTTTGTATTTTGTCTTTTGCGTTTTGTTTATTTTTGAGAAATTTTAATATCATGGAAGAATTTGTTGGGTACCTAAACAGACTCTTTTGTGATTTTCTTTTATTTGTTTTACTACTGGGTTGTTAAAGCACAATATTTTGATTGCTATTTGTATTTCAAATATTTTCTTCTGTTCTGGGAGGTTGTTAAAGGACAATATTTTGATTGCTATTTGTATTTCAAATATTTTCTTCTATTCTGGGATACTCTTGTTAAAGTTGCCTTTTGGTGAATACAAGTTACTAAATGTTGCTTGTGCTTTTCAAGAAGAATTTAGGCTACACTTGGCAATGTTCAGAGGCTGGGTGCTAGGGATCTTACAGGGCAAGAGAGTGAACCTAGCACTTAGTCATGCAAAGTATGAGCACCAGACCTTTTGAGTTATCTCTCCCTTCCTGTTATCTGTTTTTATCATCCCTTTATGGTTAGCAGTTTTGATAACTTTAAAAGAAAACTGAAATCGAGCTTCTTATGTCAAACACAAAATGGAGCTGGCCAACATAGACTAACAAATTAATTCCACACCTTATAGAAATTTATAGTTATACTGACTGTTCTCAAATACCAAGTCTGTTCACACCATCTCTGGACTCGTTCACTTAACTCATCTCCAAATAAAAAAGAAAACTTCTAGGCAAACAGTTCCATTAAAAAGCCAAGGGCTGGTGCTGCAGCTCACATAGAAAAGTGCAAAATTTGCCTGTGCAAGTCCCTGGGTTGGATTCTGGGCAGCACATGAAAAAACAAAGAACTTCTCCAGGTTTCCCCGAAAAATCTCACTCTGTGAGTGCTTTAGAATTCATTGTTCTCCCACTCTTCCATTTCTTAAGAAACATCATATGATTTTTATTTTACAATTTTAATACATTTTATTTTCATAAGGTAGTTCACAGTAGTTTATTACAGATAATATTCAAACACCCACCCAGCCAGCGAGCATCTTCCCACCACAATAAGAGCGAAGTGTGCGAAGGTTGTTGTATTTCATTCTGGGGCCATTTAAGCCCACATATACAAGAATACAAGCAAGTATGTTAAAACCAAACACTCACAGGTGCTACTTTAGGTACATCAGTGGGCTAGAGTATAAGAGGTCCAGGAAATACTGCATCATTCTCTTCTGGGAGCTTGTTTTATAGTCACTGGATCTTGGCCATTGATGAGATTACATGACTCAGGGGGGCAGTTTGTGGGTGTGACTGCCAAGCTACTGGAAAACTGTGGACCTGGGTGGAAGAGGCCCAGTCCCAATCAAAGCAGGCTTGGAGACTCAGCCACGGGTCTTGCATATCTGGGTTCTTCTGTTGGTTCCTTCATAGGTGAGGCTCGCCCGAGCATGTGCAGAGTGTCCTTGAGCATGGCTGTGGTTGGGTTCTGGAGGTTTTCGGCTGCCCGGGCTCTGCTTGGGGTCGGGGGGGCAGGAAACTTCAAGGTGCCCGGGTGAAGACAGCCTGGTGTGGGGTCTGAAGATTCTGCGAAACATCATATAATTTTGCTCTTCCTCTTCCCTTCCCTTTGCTTTGCTATTGGATTGCAGTGGCCAGTAGTCTCACGCTTGGTTGTAGGTACCAAGATGAGGTATTTTTTGGGGTTGCAAACTTAGTTGTGGTTCTCCTACACACTTTGTTGTGGTTTTCCAGTGATGGTAAACTATTTTCGATGGCAGGCAGGATTGCACTCTGCATGTCAGATAATGTTACAATCAAATTTGCAGTTAGGGAAATGCTCTACCACCCAGCCACATCCCAGAGCTCTTAAATTTTCCTGTAAATTTTGAACTAAATTCAAGTCCTGCATTAAATGCAACTCTGTTTATTATTGAGCAAAATGGCTTTGTAAATGTCTGCCTATTCTAAAATCATGAATATATTCTATCATATCTTGTTGAAAATATTTTTTGTGAAAATATGCAAATTAAAATATTCTATTTTGGCACCAAATCCCAAAATATAAATCTGGAGTTAATATATATATGTTATAAAATAGTAGTCAATTTCCATTTTTCCATATGAATTTTAATAGGTTTATTTCTCAGTACTATTTATTGAAAAGATGATTCTTTCTCAGATTTTTGTATAAGACCACTTTTCCCATAAATCAAGAGTTCACGTGTGGCTATTTTGACTCCCTTTATATTTTACTGTTCTAGGTCTCTCCTATGACACTTAGCTGCTGTCAATAGCAATGTAGTGTTGCTCTTCAGAAATTTAGTTTTAGGGGTCTGGGCGATGGCACAGCGGGTAGAGCAATTGCCTTGCAAGCGGCTGACCTGGGTTTGATTCCCAGCATCCCATATAGTCCCCCAAAGCACCGCCAGGAGTAATTCCTGAGTGCAGAGCCAGGAGTAAATCCTGTGCAACACTGGGTGTGACCCAAAAAGAAAAAAGAAAATCACCTTAACTATTATCGTGTTGAATTTTACTAATTTTAGAATCAACCTGTTTAGTTCATTAACTAAAAAGAACTAAAAAGTTTGCATTTACATCGAATTAGTAGATCCATCTAGGAATATTTATTCTTTATAGTTTTTTAGTTTACACTGGCTAGGAACTTCAGGGTTTTCAGTGGTATATATTGAATAGGAGTGGTAATGAAATCTTTGTTTTGTTACAGATTTCAAACATTTCCCCCCTTTATATGACAGTCATCAGAAGTTGTTTTATATATATTCATTATTGGAGGAAGGGAGTTCTTTGTAGTTCAATAGCAAGGAGTAATGCATTTGAAAGGAATAATGCATGTATGTTTTTAAACAATCATGAACTGATACTGAAATTTTAATGTAAATATTGAGGCAAATATTTTTTTCTCTTTTCATGTGGTTCTGTGTGTGGAAAATTAGTTATTGCTATTTTCCTCTAACACAAAAATTCATAATTATGTATTTAAAACAAGCATAATTTTATGACATATTTTATTGCGTATTTCTGGATTCTATCAGTAGCACTAGAATTTTAATATCAGTTCATAAGGCAAAATTTTTTATCACCGTTTTTGTCATAATATATTTGTTGAAAGAATTAATCGCTAAGAATGTTAAACTATTTACTCAGTCAATATATTATGCCCTTGAGCACTTGGTACCTGGTTTGTAGCCATTCATCTTTCCTGCACAAAGATCACATTTCCCCAACCCTGGGCTTCACATCCGTCTCATATTGTCCATGTAATGTAAATACTCTGCCTCTGAGCTCTAAGTAACCCTTTTATACAGTCATCCTATTTTCTCAAAGGGCATATACCCAAATAATTCATGACCTCCTGCTCTCTCTGATTTCCACCAGGGTAGCTCTGCCTCATTACACATTCTATGATTTTTTTCTGTGTGTTGGTATTCCTATTAGTCACAAGCATTGATTCATTTGAATGCCTAACAACCCGAATCGGACGATTACACTTGAATAAATGTGGCTCACTACCGGCAGTTTCTATCTTTGTTGTCTACGCACCAACATCCAGTTATGGTGAAAAAGAAACTGAGAAATTCTACATGGAGCTGGAGAAATTCTATAAAGAAGATCACACCTTCTACAAGATCATTGTCGGTGATTTTAATGCCAAGATAGGACCAAGAAGATCAGTCGATGAACTCCACATCGGAACCCATGGCCTGGAATGGAACGAACAAGGTGACAGACTGTCTGAGTTCATCATGTCAACCAAAACCTTCCATGGTAACTCACAATTCCAAAAGGCTGAATCTAAACGTTGGACATGGGAGTCTCCCGATGGACGGTTCCACAATGAAATAGACCACATCATATTCAATCGGCGGTTTTGCCTAACCGATGTTGCTGTTGTCCCAAAATTCCAAACGGGATCAGACCACCGTCTTCTTCGTGCAAAATTCTACCTCACAGAACGAGGAGAAAAGAATGCAAGGTTTAAGAAGAAGACTCCCAGAACAACCACCAACTGGGAACTCTTTGGCTCTGTTGCAGCAACATGGGAAGATGCCGTCATTGACAACATTGATGAGGAATATGATCGAATGATTCAGCACCTCCATGATTGTGCAAGGAATGCCAAGAGAGAGATAACCACAAAAAACCGTCTTTCTTCGAACACTCTTGAACTTATTCGCCAACGTGGCGTGGCACGTGCCTCAGGCAACCACAAGCAAACGTCCGAACTGGCAAAACAGTGCAGAAAAGCCATCAAGGATGACCTCAAAAACAGGAGAGCAGCAGTACTGGTAGATGCAGCAGAAGCTGGGAAAAACATTCGTAATGCCCGCCTGTCCTTCACCAACTACAAAACCAAGATGACTGCCCTCCGACATCATGATGGATCTATCACATCTTCCAGAAGGGCAATGGAGAAGATTATTCATGAATTCTACTCAGATCTCTTTAATAGCCACATCCACTTGCCCACATACCACATACCACATGATGGATATGTCGTTCCCAATGTTCTCCCTTCCGAAATCCAACATGCCATCTCGTCGGTAAAGAAACAAAAAGCACCTGGCCCAGACAAGATCAGACCTGAACACCTGAAGAACTTACCATCAGTACTCATCAATACATTAGCTCGACTCTTCACACGCTACCTGTCTGAATGCAAGGTTCCATCCCAATGGAAAACCAGCAAGACTGTACTACTATACAAGAAAGGAGACATCCACGACATTGGCAACTATCGCCCAATCTGCCTATTGTCTGTCATCTACAAACTATTCACTCGAGTCATCCTGAATAGGATTAGCAGAACACTAGATGAAGGACAACCATGTGAACAAGCTGGATTCCGAAAAGGATTCAGTACCATTGACCATATCCACACAATAACCAAGCTCATTGAGGTATCTCGGGAGTTCAAGATGCCGCTCTGTCTAACGTTCATTGATTTAAAGAAGGCCTTTGATTCTGTTGAGACGGAAGCGGTCATGGAAGCCCTAGCCAATCAGGGCGTACAAACTCAATACATCAGGATCCTTCGTGAGCTCTATTGCGGATTCACTACCAAGATCTCACCATTCTACAAAGAAGTAATCATCCATATCAAGAGAGGGGTTCGGCAGGGTGATACCATTTCACCAAAACTCTTCAGTGCCACCCTCGAAAACATCATGCGACGACTAGAATGGGAAAACATGGGAGTGAAGATAGATGGTCGGCAACTACACCACCTCCGCTTTGCTGATGACATCGTTTTAATAACACCAAACATCAGCCAAGCGGCACAAATGCTTGCGGACTTTGACCGTGAGTGTGGAAAGGTTGGACTACAGCTGAATCTTACGAAGACAATGTTTATGAGAAACAGCCTTGTTCCTGACGCTCCATTCGCTCTCAACGGAACCACCATCTCCGAATGCAACAGTTATATATACTTAGGTCGAGAAATCAACATGATGAATGACCTGGCACCTGAGTTACGCAGGAGGAAGAGAGCGGCTTGGAATGCCTTCAAGAGCATTGAAGAAATAACTAAAAGGACAAAGAACCTCCAACTACGAGCACATCTCTTTGATTCCACTATTCTTCCTGCATTAACATATGCCTCAGAGACCTGGACCCTACGAAAACAGGATGAGAACACTATTCGGGTCTCTCAAAGAGGAATCGAAAGAACTATGCTTGGAATATCACGATTCACTCAAATGAGAGATAGAATCCGGAGTTCTGATCTTCGTCAACGCTCAAGAATCAGAGACGCTGTCTCATTTGCCAAGACATCAAAAATCAGATGGGCTGGACATGTAATGAGGTTTACAGACAACCGCTGGACTAGAGCCATTACTGATTGGATTCCACGAGACATCAAAAGATCACGTGGACGCCCACCTATAAGATGGTCAGACTTCTTCGTCAAGACCCTAAATGATCGGTTTGAGGCTCTACATGTTCCTAAAACGAACAGATACCATTGGGCTACGCTAGCACGCAACCGGGATGAATGGAGACGTTACTGGCACCCGCTCGAATAAATCGATGAATAACGGGGATTAAGTGATTAAGTGATTAAGTTGGTATTCCTGCATTCTCTCTATACAGAATTTAGCAAATCAGAGAATCACAATTGGCCTCCCATCCAATTCATTCAATTGACACAGATGCCCAGGTTATCTATCTTTGTATTTTCCTGAAGATACAAGTACCTAGACTCTCACATTATGAGATTAAACTCTGATCTGTTTTATGAAACTCACCTTTGAAAATAGTTGCTAAATAGACTATAAATGAAGAGACATATGTCTTACATCAGGGACCATGAAATTGTATCAAGATAAAAAACATAAATGTTTTCAAAGGTAAACAAATTAATTTCCAAACATTTCTGAGTTAGGAAAAATTTATTTTTAAATAATATACCAATAAGTTAATAAGTTAACTTGGAACAGAAATGACATAAGCTAAATTGGTGTTTATTTACTTGTGACATTGTGGTTCTAATTGTAAAAAAGCCTTAATTTATAAATAAAACACTTGACCTAAGGTTGACTTAAAAAGTGAACTGAGTTACTCATAACTGAACTTCTGTTCACTCCATTCTTCTCTTTGAACTTTGTCCCAGGGGTTTCATTCTCCAATAAATCAGTTTTTTTCTGACAATATTTGCATTAGCAACCCCTGCCCCAATCCCCCACCTCTTTCTTTCTGGAACACTCTTTATCATCAATTTCTTAGTCTGGCCAACTCCTACCCTTCATAGGCCTTACATATCAGTTTTTCTTGGAAGCTCTTCCTGACAAGCTTTGCATTCCCATTCCCCAGATAGGAAATGTACCCCTGAAACCTGTTTTTATAGCATCTCTTTTCACATTACTCATCAAAAATATCTTTGCTTTGGACTGGAGAGATAGCACAGCGGGTAGGGTGTTTGTCTTGCATGCTGCCGACCTGGGTTCGATTCCCAGCATCCCATATGGTCCCCTGAGCACCGCCAGGAATAACTCCTGAGTGCAGAGCCAGGAGTAACCCCTGTGCATCTCCAGGTGTGACCCAAAAAGCAAAAGAAAAAAATGTCTTTGCTTGACCTCCCTAGACTCTAGAATCTAGGGAGAGGGACATAGTTGAATTTCTAAGCCTTGGAGTCGTACCTAGCACATATCAAGATTCAATAAATATTAAAATATTTATTGAGTAGACCAAGTCTCCAGCCACTCTCAGGACTGGTGAGTACGTTGCAAGGTGCTTGCCTTGAATGTGCCTGTGGTTCAGTCCCTGGTATTCCATAAGGTCCGACAAGCCTCACTAGGTGAGGTCCCTGAGCTCAGAGCCAGGAGTAAGCCCTGACCACTACCAAGTATGGCCCCACCCCCCAAAAGTCTTGCATGCTACCAATACTGATGTGATTCCTAGCTTCACATGGTCCTTGTATCACTGCCAGGAGTGACCCCTAAGCACAAAGCCTAGGTCAGCTCATAAGCACTCTTAAGTGCTCAGAACATACACCCCCCACCCCAACCATCACTGTCAAAAATTTCCTCATAGATGAGGAGTATCTACTTGGTATCCAATAAGGGGTAATTCTCTCTGTGTTTGATCCCATTCCAGTGGTTCCGACCTTGGGCAAGGTCATTTTGGCCTACTTTAGTACCTTTCATAAGATGACTGCTGAGGGACTAAAAGTTGAATTCAGTGCCTGACACAAAATTAGTTCCTTTCACTCACCCAACAATAAGGGTCATTTAAGTTTCTGTTATTTCTGAAAGTTGGGAAAGAAGTTTCCCTGGGAGAAGAAATATCAGGTTCTCTTATAAAGAGGAACTTTATCTTTAAGGAGGAACTTTTTATCTTTCACTGGGAACACCAGTGAGAAGAGTAACCTTATTTAAGAAATATGAAGCTCTTTTGTAAATTTTTGGTTGACAGATTACAAATGACAGATCTATATATAAAGAAGTGGTGGGATCTCTCTGGCACCACCACTGTGTAAGCTCATCTACTGGCCTTGCTTCAAAGGCTCGTATGTAAATCTCAAAAGATCAACAAGGTGAGAAGATTTCTCCAGACACCTGTGAATGGCTGAGACATCTCAGGAACCCCAGAGCGGGCTGAGTCAGCCCAGTGCCCACCTAAACAGCGCCCTGGCAGTCGATTGCTCCCACAGTCCAAAATTGTTGCCATGCACTCCACTGATTTGGTACCTAGCCTCACCCAGGAATTAATCTGCATGTCTGAAGTCTCCAGGTTTTCCTTGGAGTTGGGATGAGCTACCTCTGCCCTCTTCCCAGTACTTCCAGATGCCCCAACAGTCATGTCCACACTTCAAAGTCACCACCCAGTTATAAATTTAATTCCAGAGGTACCACATTCTTAAAAATTATGGACTTTCTGGAGTGCATGACCATGGGACATTTCAATCTCTACAGCACTAAGGACCAGATTGGATGGGATGTAATTAGAAGGTAAAAAATCTCATTAACAAAACATAAACACGGAAAGGGAAAATTGTAACATCTTAATAACCTCTCAAACAAAGACTTATTGTCTTCCTGGTTAGATACAGCAATTTACACTAATTTTTTCTAGGAAACATTTTTTGATTATTCTGTTAGCAACATACTGAGAACAAGCTATATAAAATAGCTTATTGAGGGCCTGCTGTCAGGGCAGACTTAAGGGACAGTTGGGAAAATTAAGACAATGGTGGAGGAAAAGTGTAATGATGGTGGGATGGGTGTTGGGATATTGAATGCCTGTTGTGTAATCACCATATGACTAAGGAAAACCGGTGGCTCTTTCTTGCCGCCTGTGTTTGGTGGTCTAGGACCATTTCCCCACCCGGATGGCCGATACCATGGGCGGACAAAGGAGAAAACTAGAGCCAGGCTGGTTGGTGATCAGTTGTTGTTTATCCCATTCTCCCCATGCACCTGTTCTAGTCTCACTAAGCCCCTCATTCCCTTATCTCCCTGTCTCCCTCACTCATCTCTCTGCCCTCTGACTCGCCACCTGGTCTCTCTCTAGTCTCTCCCCAACTCCCCAGCATTGGGGGTAGCACAATCAACATATCAAAGCCCTTCCTAAACCAATCAGGCAAGGGCAAAATGCTACTTAGGAGTTTTTCTCCTTTCCTTAGTCCAATAACTTAGTAATTAACATCTTAATTCTATTTCTTAATATTAGTGATTTTGTATGGACACATTAAGAGATACACTGAACTTGTAGGGTGGCTCTCTTGGGGGCATCTAGCGATAGATCTCATCCTACAGTGGTCAGGCCAGATTAGTCTTTCCTAACCCTAGCAGGGTGCTAATCTAGTAGTTACTTTTTGGATCATGACAGAGTTTGTCCATGACCATGCTCTTTATAGTTCAAATATTAAGGCTCTTTGCCCAGGCCATTTCGATGCCAGAGTAGCTCACAGCTTGCCCTGGGTCCATCTAGTCCCTCACTGGGACTCTGCTTTTGGGGTGATAAGAACTAAGGGGGAACTGAGGCTTAAGTCAAGAGAACAGGTGCTCAGGAGTAAATATTATTAAATATTTTCCTGAGTTACAAAAGCATAAAATTAACATCTTCCTGTGTCTATACAAAAAACACATTGCTCCGAATTAACTACACAAAGGACTTAAGGTGAAGAGAAAAGCAATATTTACAAGTTAACAGAGTCTGATTAGGAGGTAAAGGTGATTGATCCAGTTGGGGAAGCAGAGCACAAAGAAAGAGGTTACATATAAACAGAGAGGAATGGGAGTACTGTGATGGGAGTAACCCAATAAACTTAAGTTTCCTGTGGCAAGGCAGAAATGTTACTACAGCCTGTGATAAATCATCATGAACAACTTTGCAAACCACAGTATGTATACAAAGTGTAGGGGAAATTTACATATGTAAATACATACATATGTACATATTCAATGTAAATTTCAAAATATATTAATATAGAGTTACATTAAAAGTTTTATTAATGAAGGTGAGACACGATTATTGTCATAATGGATCCAAGTATAAAATAAAATTTGATGTAATATACTTTAGATTCCAGAGTTGAAAACTTATATATGTAAATGAGAATAGGCATTTTTTATATTGTATTAAATGATTTTAAATTTTCTTATGAAAATTTATGTAAGGAATATATATATAAACTAAATATTTTATGTGCCTAAGGGGGGTAGGGTGGGTTTGGGAGAAAAACTGAGGATATTGGTGGAGGAAAGGTCACACTTGTGATGTTGGAACACTCAATGCTTGATACCAGTGTATAATGAACAACTTTGTAAATCATGGTGTTTTTAATAAAAATTTATATTTAAAAGGTGGTAATATCTACATGTAGTTGAATGCGACTCTGAATTAGGAAAAAGACAAATGCCAAATGATCTCACTCATATGTAGTATATGATGAAGCAAAGCAAAGAAATGGGAAAAGGCAGCAGATGAAAATGAACATTTGTATTCCAATCAAATAATGGATAGCACAGCGGTAGGGCATTTGCCTTACAAGCGGCCAACATGGCCGATCCGAGTTCGATTCCTCCACCCCTCTCGGAGAGCCCGGCAAGCTACCGAGAGTATTGGATATGCCAGAGACAGTAACAACAAAGTCTCCAATGGAGACGTTACTGGGCCCGCTCGAGCAAATCAATGATCAACGGGAGGGCCTTTACCTTTTACCTTTTAACAGAGAAGGTTGGAGGTGTGGGTTGAAAGGGTGGGGTGATAAGAATAGCCGAGATAAGTACCAGGAGGTTTACTCCATGGATTGGAGGCCAGCCACACATGCTAGGGGGAAAGGCAGCTCATATAGAGAAGGGAGCACCAAATAAAGGGTGTTGGGTGGATCCTCCCAGGATGGGAGATGCATGCTGAAAGTAGACTATAGACTGAACATAATTGCCACTCAATGCCTCTTTTGCAAACTACAACACCCAAAAGGAGAGAGAGAACAAAAGGGAATGCCCTGCCACAGAGGCAGGGTGGGATGGGGGGATGGAGGGTGGAAGGGATACTGGGATCAGTGGGGGTGGAAAATGGGCACTGGTGGAGGGATGGGTATTGAAACCCAAGCACAAAAGTTTGTAAGTCTACAGCTGTACCTCATGGTGTTTCTCTAATAAATTTTTTTTAAAAAGAGTGGGGTGATTCTCGTGGACTATAGAGACAGGATATTGGTATGGGGGTGGGAAAGATAGCAGAGGGGTCAGGGGTACATGCCTTACATGTGAAAGAACTTGAATTGGATGCTCTGAAACACATGGGACTCACCCCCACCCCCTCCCTGCCAGCACTTTTAGTGTCTAGCCCTGTGCATTTCTGGGAAGCCCTCACCAAAATTATATCATTACTTCGATCATAGTATGGAGACAGAGAGGGCTTCCATGACTTATTCTATCCTCTGTTCTCCCCATTCTTCCAGCCTAGACCTTGTTCTAATATTATGTCTTATGTGTAACAACCATTTTTAAAATTTATTTTTAATTTTTAAAAAATTTTTATTAGTGAAACACCCCATTATTTTAAAGTGAATAAAAAGTAAGTGATTCTGAGCTGAGGATAGTGGAGGAAAGGAAAGAAAAGTTTGGGGTCTTTTTAGACCAGGAGACTTCAAGCCTATTTAATTTTTGGGTGCCAACATCCTCAACTTTGGGAACTTTTCAACTCATTTCTTTTACTAGCGATTCTTTATCATTATCTTCTTCCTTAGAGATTCTGATGATTTCTTATGTTGTTCCTCCTGCTTCATCCCATGGTTCTCTAGTGTGCTGTTTATTTTGAGCCATTTCTCTATCTTCTGTTGTTTTCTAGAGGCTTAATACATCTCAGTGGGAGGGAGGAGTAACTGATTTTTTTCCCTTTGAACCACATCTGATGGTGATCAGGGCTTACTCTGAACTCTGTACTCAGAAATAACTCCTGGTGGTGCTCAGAGTACCTGCTATGATGCTGGGGATCAAATCTGGGCAGCTTCATGCCAGGCAAGTGCCCTTCCCACTTTACTATCTTTCCAGCTCCCTGACTCACTGATTTTATCCTCAGCTGCTGTTACTCTGATACCAAGGCCTTCCATTGAGTATTTTATTTCCCCTACCAAATTCTTCCATTCAGTAACTTCTGATTTTTGTTTTCTCTTTTCTGCTCTCAGATTTTCTTATGCCTTATTCACTAAGTGCACCACTGTTCCTGTGAGCTAATTAAATATCATCAACATTTTCTTTCAAAAGTCCTTATCTGGAAGGCTTGCAGGGCTAGTTGGCCTTGGTCGAGTCTTTTGAGCAAGTTAGGAGTGATTGAGTCTTATCTTCACTGAATAAGCATGGTGGTGTTCTGTGTTATTTCCCTACTGTTTCGGTTGCAATCTGGGTGGGATCGAGACTTTCTAATTCACGATCTGTGTCCCCCCACCACAGGGTTTTTATTTTTCTGGTAGACCATCTGAGAGATTTTCTCCCTTCCCTGCCAGAGATACCCCAACTCATTTTGTTGTTACCGACCATTTATTTTTTGGAATTTCACACAAGGATTCGAAAAAAAGGTTTTCAGTCTCCTTTGTCTGGCCTACTCCAGCTCCAGTTTAGGCTTCTTAAGTTCCTTATCCCCACAGCTGCCTTTGTACATTTTTTTGTGGGAATCAGTGACCTGGTCTAGAATTTAAGTTCATGTCAGCTCAGTGTGACTGGGAGCAGCCAAACAACTCCAGTGTGAATTCAGTGCAAGAATCCATCACGTTCCCTGTGGAATCCCTATAGAAGAAGAAGGAAGGAAGGAAGCAGGAACTGCATCCTTCTGGGGCTCACGTAAGATGAAAGTTCCCAGAATTGGGTCTTTGTGCAACAATCTCTGGGAAACTTGGGGCAGGGGACAGTAAAAGGTCTCTGAGCATGACATCAGACTGGGTGTTTCTTTCTTCATGGAGGGTGGGGAAGGGGACGCCACACCCGGTGGTTCTCAGGGCTTACTCCTGGCTCTGTGCTCAGAGATCCGACTTTAGTTTTCTGGTGGGTTTGAGGTACCATATTGGGTGCTGTTTATTTGTAAACATACTGTTTATTTGTATGTTTAAGACAAACACCCTAGCTGTGGTACAATCTATCCAGGCTCCTCTCCCCTTTTCCAGCTGGGTGTTTCTTTTTCTGACCTGTGAGCAGGGTGAAATTGATGTTCCTGGCATGAGAGCCTTTGTGTCTAGTAAGCTCTTGTTCTGTTTTGTTTGGGGATCACATCTTTTAGAGGTCAGGGTTTACTCACGGCTCTGCATTCAGGGATCATTCCAGGGGATGGGGCTCCGGGAACCACATGGGCTACTGAAAATTAAACTTGATCTGTTCCTGTAATCATCCCACTTTCTGTACTATCACTCCAGCCCTGGCACTGAATTAATTCTTGAGGAAAAATTGCCTCCAGCCCAAAGCTCCGAATCACGTGAACCTCAAGGGAAATACCACGCTATGTTAATATCACTCATTTTTCTTTAGTCTTTACTAGATCTGAGTTCTTTAAGGCTAGCAGTCTGGACTGTTTCTTTCTCTATTTTAGTATCTAGTAAACAAACAGCAGAAGTTTGATGGGTGCACCTGCCTTATTTGATTTATTGTGATTAGTGAAATTCAAAATCAGAAACAAGTTCTATAGAAAGATTCCCGCACCCCCTGGGTTTTTGGATTTGGGCTCGGAGAAAGAAGCAGGTGAAGATGATGTTTCTGTAAAGAATCTAGGAGTTCCTCCTGAGAAGTGAGACATCAAAAAATATATGTGGGTTCATTTATTTTTGGATGCATTATGACTATATATACAGGATGCCAATAGATAGGAACATTCAGACATTTTTATAGATAATGAAATGTTATGTTTTTTTTCTCAGATAAGAACCTTCAAGCAGGAAGGAATGCTAGCGACAAAAAAAAAAAAACAGAGAAATGAGCATAATAATTTTTCTATTTTGTTGCTACAGCAGTTCACTCATGAAGAGCACCTTTATTTACCAGAAAAATGTAGGTATTTGTATTTCAAAGAATCTGGAGCCTTGAATAAGAAATGCCGGACCTTGACCTTATCTTATTTATTCAGGGGATGTTCAGACAGCTGCTACACTGTGTGGATGTGCTTGCACAAGGTTAATTTTAGGGCTCCATCCCCCACCCCCAAACCCTACGCAAACACAGTTGCCTTCTCCTTCTTTCCTTCAGTGGAGGAGGAATTTATTTAATCAGCATTATTAACCTCCAGAGCCAACATACCCAGAGTCTTTCTGTCATTTGCATTTAAGCTGCTCACTTCTCTGAATGGTTTCTATTTTAAACGCTTATGTCACCACTTTGTTTGGGCTTACTTGTTCAGGTTGGCTTGAACTCCCATTTCTTGCCTTGCAGAAAATATATAATATCCTCCCCAAGAATTCTTGGTCCTAATTTCCTACAGGCTGTCTGTCTCTTTGGCATCTCTGAACCCTACTTCCTATAAGTAAGAAACTGGTGCTTTCTTCTTGGTACATCTTGGCCCTAAGGATCTTTATTAATTTGTATTTCTGTTTTAAATAAGCCAACGAATTCATAGCACTAAATGAGACTTCTTCCTTGTAAATATTATGCAAAATTTTGTGTAGTGAATATGGCAGGCATCTATTTTATGACCGACACTGGCATGGAAGAACTATTGTAACATTAAAATAGTTTTTGGGAAGATAACTAAGGACAAAAGGACCACAGCCTATCATCGTAGGGTGGCAGTTAGACTAGTGAGATTACCAATGAGGTGTAGAAATAATGTGGTAGAATGCCAGGAATATTGTAGAGACTCTGCAGCTACATGTTTGTGAAGGATTCTGTTGTGATCTTGATTTTCTTTTTTTGATTTCCTAGGCTGATCAGCTCAACCAAGTTGCAATCTTACTCAGTTCCACTTTCTTCTTTTTTGGAGTGTGGAATTGCTGGTGGTGCTGTAACTGGTGGTAGTGGGTAATGTTTGGATCTGTGCACAGTGATCACTCCTAGTGGTGTTTGGGGACTTTATATGGTGCTGGGGATCCATCAGATTGGCTATGTATCTCCTGTACTGTCTCCTTAACCCTAAATTTATCTCTTTCTTGCAGTTTTCTATTTCTTTCTCCATACTTTTTGTTTTTTTTTTTTTAATTTTAGGGACTGTGGTTTAGAATACTGATAATGGCAGAATTTTGTGCACGAAACATTCCAACACCACACTTGAGCTTCAATGGTCAGCTTCCCGCTACCATTTTTCCAGTGTCCATCTTCCGGTAACTCCCTGTATAAAATCTTGAGGGGTGGCCAGGGGAGAGGCCTTGACTGCTTTCCACCTAGCTGCCCGGGTTTGGAGGGGGTGGCAGGCCGCTCCCCCAGTCAGGGCGGCCCGGGCCATGGGGCAGAGGGAAGGAGGAAACAAAGGCCAAGACGGTTGATGGATCAGATGCTGTTTATTCCATTCTCCCCATGCGCCTACCCTAGTCTCTCTGAGCCCCCCATTCTAGTCTCACACTCCCCTCATTTCTGTCTCCTCCTGTCTTTCCCACTCATCTCTCCACATGCCATCTCACGGCCTGGGTTCTCTCTCTCCATGTGCCTGTTCCTATATTCTTCTTCTACATTCTTTTGTCTCTGTCCCCCTTGCTAGCCTCTCTGCGGTCCATCTTGCTGCCCTGCTCTTTCTCTCCCTCTCTCCAGCTCTCTTGCCTCTCCACCTCCCCAGCACTCTGGGCTGACACTGCATCAGTTCGGTAACCACTAGATCATTGTATAACTGAAACTCAAGCAAAAAATATGTAAGTCTACAACTGAACCTCGTGGTAATAATAATGAAAGGAAGAAAGAAAGAAAGAAAGAAAGAAAGAAAGAAAGAAAGAAAGAAAGAAAGAAAGCTCTTCTTGAGGGCCCACCAAGTTCAAAGGGAATACCACCTAAAAGATATTCCAGAGCCCTTCCCGACTGCTCAAGGGCAAAATACCTCCTAAGGTGTTTTCTCCTTTCCTCGGTCCAATAACTCTATCAACATCTTAATACTACTTATTTTTGTATGGACACAGATACAAGATAACATTGAGGCTTGTAGGGCAGCTCTCCTGGGAACATCTTGCCACAGACTCAGACTACAGCGCTCAGGCCAGATTAATCATTCCTAACCCTAGTCCGAATCTAGTTATTACTTTTTGGATCATGACAGCATCTGTTCATGACCAAGCTATTAACTTATATATAGTTAAGTATTATGGCACTTTGGCCAGGCCCATCTCGATTCCAGGGCAGCACATAGCTTACCACTTGTCCTGGTTCCATCCAGTCCATCGTGGGGACCCTGCTTTGGGGGGGCGGTAGGAAGTAAAGGCAGCGGAGGCTTACGTGAGAAAACAGATGCCCAGGAGGGAAATATCACTGAGAGTCACATAACAAAAGCATAGCATACACTGTCATCTTGTGTCCATACAAAAAAGGACATTTCTCTGAATAAACTATGCAAAGGACTTAGGGAGAAGAGGAAAACAATATTTACAAGTCAACAGAGCACAAAGAAAAAAGTTACAAATGAACACAGAAGAATGGGAGTACTGTGACGGGAGTAACCCAATAAACCTAAGCTACCTGAGGCTATGCAGGAAGAACAAAACAGTGTTATCCTACACCTGCCCTCCCCCGCCCCCCCCACCAAAGAAACAAAAGCAAATTCCAAAGGCAGTAGAAACTAAGAAATGGTTTTTAGTAGAAAGCTTCTTATACAGTCTTCCCAGCATCATTTATTGAAGAGACTTCGTTTGTTCATTTTATTTTATCTTATTTTCTTCCTCACCTATTTTTCCCTTCTTCCTTGCACCCTCCTTCCTTTTACCTCCTTCCTTCCTTCCTTCCTTCCTTCCTTCCTTCCTTCCTTCCTTCCTTCCTTCCTTGTGATTTTGGTGGACCCCACAGGTGACTTATGTGAAACGGGGAGGAGAAAGACGGTCACTTTCTCCCCAACCACCTCTGCCACCCGGGACCCAGGGTTACTGAGTTCTTGTCTCACCTCTCAGAAAGGAATTTCAGGAGTAGAAAGCAGTGAAATAAACAGATTTTATTTGGAGGATTTTTAAGGTGTGGAGGGGGAGAGAGTGAGAGAGAGAGTAACATACTCAAGAGAGAACACAGGCTTCTCCAAGGGCAGAGAGAGCCTCTACACACATATCAGCATTAGACACGAAAGCGTGAAAGTACACATCTCAAGAGGGGAGATGCGGATGACACATGTGCTCTGCCACGTGGCCTCAAGCACACAGGGACTGGGACAGCATATGCGTGTCCCTCCTTTGTTCAAGGTGGCCTTTATAGGGTTTCTCCAACCTGTCCCCACGAGGGGCTTCCTCCTAAGTCAAAGTCCATTGCTAAAGAGGTTACCAGGGGAGCTGGGAATGGTGATGGTCTTTTTTGAAATTCCTTTCCTGGGCTTTTGTTATTGCAGGAGCTTCTCTGGGTCTGTTGCTGGAGCCAAGGGAGGGTCTTATCAGGCCTTAGTCAGTTCCGTTTTTCTGCAGGGCAGGCTTTTGCCATTGCCTTGGGAGGGGGCCTTCCCTGTATACCTTCCTACATCACAAGCATCATAGCATCATTGTTGATTATAATTTATTGACTTAAATATCGTGGTCTTTTTTTCAAAAATATAAACTAAGCATCGCGTACAGTTTTTCTTTTTTTTTTTAATTCAATTGATTTAATTTTTATGCCTATGTTTATACCAACACCACACTATTTTTTTTATACCAACACCACACTATTGTTTTTATACCAACACACTATTTTTTTTGGGGGGGGGGTTGTTCCTGCTTTTTATTTTTGTTTGTTTATTTTTTATTGGTCATTGATCTTTTCTCTTTTTTTCCTTTTTTTTTAAAAAAAATCTTTTTTATAGAGTCACTGTGAGGTAGACTCTTACAAAGCCATTCATGATTGTATTTCAGTCATACAGTATTCCAACACCCAACCTTCCACCAGTGTACATTTCCAAGCACCAGTTTGGAAGTCTGTCTGTCTGTCTGTCTGTCTGTCTGTCTGTCTATCTCTCTCTCTTTCTCTCTCTCCTTTTGGGCATTGTGGTTTGCAATATTGATACTGAAAGGTTATTAAGAATATCCCTTACTTACTTTTATCTCTTACTTACTTTTAACCCTCAGATCTTGTCCAGAGTGATTATTCCTAGCTATTATTGTCGTACTGGTCTCTTCTCTATTTTACTTACCCTCAGACCCCCCACCCCCACACACACACAAACTTGTAATTAGTTCCAACCATTGACCAGTCCTCCTAACCCCTGTTTTCCATGACCATCTAGTGATTGTTATATTATTCCCCTTGAACTGTTATCCCCTAGCTCTCTCCTGTGCTGTTCATTTCTTTCAGCTTTTCTTCCATTTTCTGTTGGTTATAGAGGTTTTCTACATCCAATCTGAAGTTCACTAATTTTTTCCTCAACTGTTGTCACTTGGTTGTTAGGACCTTACATTGATTTTCTTATTTGACCTATCATACTTCAGTTCTGTCACTTCTGATTGTAGCTTTCTTATTTCTGTCCTCAAACTCTCCTGTACCTGTACGTTATTTCTTTAAGTTCATTAAATATTCCCATCATGGTGTCTCTAAAGTCTTTATCTGAGAGATTTTAGAGATGATTGGTCTGCTAGAGCCTTCTGGTCTATTATCTTTGCTCTTTGGCCTTAGTGGGCTTTCACACAGTTCCCTGTTGTGTCTGCTATTCTCTGGGGTGAATTTTCGTAATTAAGTTCTGTAAAAGTGGTTTTAGTGATTCAGTCCCGAGGAGCCATGAGGGATAATTTAGTGTTATGAATTTCTATGGGAACATTGGTGTCTTCAGTATAAAATTAAAGAAACAGAAGTCTTCTAGGGGGCCATGAGATTGGTTCTTACAGTAGAGGGAGAAGTTCGAATACGTCACAGGTAGCTTGCCAGGCTTTGCTGTCCAGGCACTCTGAGAGGGGCAGAGGAATCAAACTCGGGTTGGCCATGTTGGCCGCATGCAAGGCAAACACCCTACCCACTGTGCTATCACTCCAGTCCTTTTTATATACAAACCGCTGCTGCTTTTTATATACAAATCACTGCTTTTGAAACTAACATTTCTTGTTTTAAGGACTTTAGGGCCCTCTAGTGGCTTTTTGAAAAAAAAAACATTAACAGTGGAAAACCCCCAAATACTCTTTTTTACTACTTTCATTTATATCAGCTCTTAGAAGTTTTAAAAGAAGATATTGAAAAGCTTGTGGCATCATATACTTATTTCTCTCTCTACTTCAAAAATAAAATATCCTTTTCTTTCCTTTGTTTTTGCGTTTGTTTTTTCGATGAAGGTCAGGGGTTACTCCTAGCTCTGCACTCAGGAATTACTCTTGGTGGTGCTTGGAGAACCAGATGGGATCCTGGAGATTGAACCAAGGTCAATTGAGGGCAAAGTAGGCACCTTTCCCACTGTACTATCACTTTAGCCCCCAAAATAAAATATGATATTTGTTGTCAAAAACTGGCCCTCAAAAATCAACACTTGAACTGTTAATAAGATAAGTCTGTATCCATTGCTTACCTCAGTAAAACTAAAAACCACCACATAAAGCCTTATTTCATATTGAAGAACTGCAAGAGCTTTTGTCACAGGGAGCTTAGGTTTATTGGATTACTCCCATCACAGTGCTCCCATTCCTCTGTGTTTATTTATACGTTTTTTCTTTGTACTCTGTTGTAGCACTGTAGCATTATCCTCCCATTGTTCATCAATTTGCTCCAGCGGGCCCAGTAACGTCTCCATTGTGAGACTTGTTGTTACTGTGTTTGGCATATTGAATACGTCACGGGTAGCTTGCCAGGCTTTGCCTTGAGGGCGAGATACTCTCTGTAGCTTCCCAGGCTCTCCGAGAGGGGTGGAGGAATCGAACTTGGGTCGGGCAGGTTGGCCGAGTGCAAGGCAAACGCCCTACCTGCTGTGCTATTTCTCCAGCCTCCCCCCCACCCCACAAAAAAAAATTACAATTTTTTTTAACATTTTACTTTCAGTAAATATAGAACACTAGTTAAACAGTCCCTTAATACCTTTCAAAGCTTGAACTTGGTTTTTCCCATATGGTGTAGATGAAAAAAGTATAAAAGTATACCACATAGTATAAAACAGGTTGGAAGTGCTAGTGAATAATCAGCAAACTTGTAAATATTGCTTTTGTCTAAGTCCTTTGAATAGTTAATTCAGAGCAATGTCCTTTTTATATAGACACAGGAAGACAGTTAACGCTATGCTTTTGTAACATGGGAGTTAATTGACTCCGAATGATACTTCAGTCCTGGGCATCTGTTCTTTTGACTTAAGCCTCAGTTACCCTTACTTCCTAGCACCCCAAAAGCAGGGTCCCGACGAGGGACTGGATGAAACCAGGGCAAGCGGTGAGCTACCCTGACATCAGAATGGGCCTGGCCAAAGCGCCATAAAGCTTAACTATAAGTTAAGAGTATGGTCATGGACATGAGCCAGGAGTGACCCCTGTGCATCACCGAGTGTGACCCAAAAAGAGAAAAAATAAAAATAAAAAAATAAAAGTGAGAACTGGTGCTATAGTACAGTAGGTAGGGTGTTTGACTTGCACATTCTATCCCTGGTACCCCATATGGTCCCCTGAGCACCATCAGGAATGATCTCTGAGCACCACCAGGCTTGGTGAAGAAAGAAAAAATTTTAAAAAATGAATAGCAAAGTGAGGGATATTTTTTTTTCTCCTTACCTAATTTTTTAGTTGTGACTAATAAACTTAGGGAATAGAAACTCTGGTTTAAAAACAGTCATGTTAATTATATTTTATGTTTCTTCAAAGAAATCAATGGCTACCATTTTTTTCTTAGAGCATCTAAATAGATCAGAGTAAAGAAATATCTATATTGTCCAATTTCCCCACATCCACATTATATTTTTGTCTCACCCTACACTGAGAACTAATAACAGAATCAGTAACTAACTCGCAGCATTTTAGTTGAGAGCAGTGGTTTGTGCATAAGCATTGGTGTTGAAGTGGCTGCTCACTGTGCACAGCGTTTTCCAACGCCTTGCAGTGATCCCGTTAGCTTTGGTGGGAACACTTAAACCATACAATTTAGCAAATCTAATAAATGGGCAAGATTGTTGGTGCACAACATTCGAGGTGGCAGGAGAGAGGGAAAACATCTTCAGGCTTCTAGAGAAGTAGAATGGCCTTGAATTTCATAGTGATGTATAATATTGGTTGAAACATAATACTACTGGTATTCAACAAATTTCCACCTCAAAAATGTTATGGTTATTCTGATATTCACATCACCAGACACAGAAAATCCTATAAGTAATGCTTACATAAATGAGTGTTTGGGGCTCAAGCGATAGCACAGTGGGTAGGGCGTTTGCCTTGCACGCGGCCGACCCGGGTTCGACTCCCAGCACCCTATATGGTCCCCTGAGTACCACCAGGAGTAATTCCCGAGTGCATGAGCCAGGAGTAACCCCTGTGCATTGCCGGCTGTGACCCCAAAAAAACAAAACAAAACAAAAAGAGTGTTTGCTTCACAGAATGATAAATTCAGCACAGCTCTAGGATGAGATAGACCTTTAATGAGTGTCAGAGGTCAAGGTCCTTACTCTACGAATGCTGACTTTCCCTTTGTATGTTTATCATCTCATGCACAAGCCCAGCCAGAATAAAGAGGGGCAAAAGGCTATACCTGCCAAAATGATTGCATTCTTGTTCATTAGGAAAACAATCTGGAGTTCCACTCATAAAACGTCTATCATTTCACTGGCCAGAATTTGACCCATTATGTCAGTGGTCACTCCAGAGCAGAGAGAAATGAGATTCCTGAAACAGTTTGACCATCCTGGGCAACAGGGTAGGGTTCTGCTCTCTGAGAGGACATCTTAGTGGCCAGCAGAGCAAACTGAGGTTCCACAGTGGGGATAGGGAGGGAGGGGATGAGTCCAGGGAAGACGGCAAATGGTCTCGATCACAATCCCCTTCTGGTTATCACTCTGGATGTCTAATGATTGTTCGACTTACATTTTCCGTTTCTTCTTTTAAATGTGTAAAATGTTATGAGTTATATATAATCTTGTACACTAGTTGCTTAGCACTGTTACTCTTTAGCATTCAACTCAAAACAACTTGTAATAAGTATGAATCACTTTAGCAAGATGAATATGATCACAATATTAAAATTAGCACAGCGGTAGGGCGTTTGCCTTGCAGGCAGCCAACATGGTCAACCCAAGTTCGATTCCTCCACCCCTCTCAGAGAGCCCGGCAAGCTACCAAGAGTATCTCGCCCACATGGCAGAGCCTGGCAAGCTACCCGTGATGTATTCGATATGCCAAACACAGTAACAACAAAGTCTCCAATGGAGACATTACTGGGCCCGCTCAAACAAATCGATGAACAACGGGAGGACAGTGACAGTGACAGTGATTAAAATTCACTCCTGAAAGCTCAGCTTTTGTACTGTTACAACGTTAAACTGTGAAAAGTGAACAAAAAGAAATTAAGAGCAACTCCAAATTTTAGTAAGATCCATTACCTGGTTCCTTGACCTGAGAGGTGGCTGAATGGTATGTGATAACACACATTAGATAGACTTCTGAATTAAAAAAAACATTTTTGAATTTTGAGGAATTCAGAAAAAGTCACACCTTTCTGAGGTGTTGACTGTATCCTTTAAAAAGTACATAGAATTTATGTTTCTTTGATATTTAAAAATCATACTGCTTAAATGATTGATAGTCATGCTTCTATAATAATAGTTAGGTCAGCCACTTTGGAGCCCACAGAGATCTACCTGTTTATATTAACTACTGCTCATGTCCTGTGGCTATTTATTTGTTAGCCAAAGCATGACCGCTATGTTCCTGTCTGTATTTTGTTGCAAAGTATAAACAATGCAGGCATTCATAATTTGATTATAGAGAAGATTTTGGCCTTTTTCTGAGCACGAAACCCAAACTCAGATAGATTCAAGTTCTACACCACAAATCCCCTCAGTGGCAATGTAATTTTGAACAATTTATTTAATAACTCAGTCCCAATTTCAATATCTTCCTCTGTAAAGCAATAGGATTGTGAGAATTGAATGACACAAAATAAAGCACAAGCATCCCGGTCACGGATGAGGTCCTCCCCTTGTTCATAGATTTGCTCGAGCGGGCCCAGTAATGTCTCTGTTGTGAGACTTGTTGTTACTGTGTTTGGCATATCAAATACATCACAGGTAGCTTGCCAGGCTTTGCTGTGCGGGCGAGATACTCTCGGTAGTTTGCCGGACTCTCCGAGAGGGGCAGAGGAATCGAACCCGGCTTGGCCGGGCTGGCTGCGCACAAAACAAATACCCTACTGCTGTGCTATGGCTCCAGCATATTAAAAGTAATTTTTTTTGCTGTTTTCCTGTGTCTAATTTATTAAAAAAAATCCTGAAGTGATTGTATTTATAATTTGTTTCTTTAAAAATATTAATATAGTATTAGAAAATAAATTTTTTTAGGATTAGCTATCCTTACAAACTAACATGAAATGGAACATTTGTTTATCTATTTATTTGGGGTTGGGGCCACACTGGCTATGGTCAGGGTCACTCCTGGGTCTGTGATCATTGTCACTCCTGGTCATGTTTGAGGGGATTTTATGGACACCAAAAATCAAACCCAGCCTGGTTGCAAGCAAAACAAGTGCCTAATCTGTTGTACTATCTCTCTGGACCCTGAAACAACCAATCCCTACTTATACAATATTATCAGTGAGCATACACTTGGAGAAATAAGATTTTTCTTTTTTGTCCTTTAACGGCAAAACCACTCATTATCTCATAACTTATCTCTGAAAAATAAAATAGCAATTTAAAGATATTTTTACTCTCACTTCGAGATAGTAAGAACGCAAGACATCTGAAGGCATTTCTATAACCTAAAGATAGAAAATACTATCTTTATCCCTCAATCTTTATTTGATACTCAATAGTAATAAAAAAATATAAAACTGCTGAGGAACAATTAAAGTGGTGGATTTGGTAGCACCCACACAAATTACTGCAATGGTCCTTTATAAATCATCGCTTTTAACTTTATTTTTGGTTTTGGGGTCACATCTGGCAGTGCTCAGCACTTCATCCCGGCTCTGCACTCACAGATCAATCTTGGAGAGGCTTGGGGGACCTTATGGGGTAATGGGGACCAAACCTGGGTTGATCACATGCAAGGTAAGTACCTGTCTCCTATAATCTCTCTGGACCTCCACCTTTTTCTCTAAATCCAAGCAACCAGATCAGTCAGAAATGAATTTTAAAACTCGACCTAAGGTACCCCTAGGTCATCTGAATAACCAGAGGAAATTAGAACTACTGAATTGAGATTATCAGGGGAGTGTGGGAGGGTCTGAGATGAAAACAAAGTGTAGAGTGCTTAGTTGGACTATGGTGGGCATGATGTGGTAAAGTGAATTTGAAGAGGTTGAGCTAAAATTACATGTTGTAAAACAAGGGTACCTCAGTGGAAAAAGAAAAGTTTATTTAAATTAGGGTCTGTTGAACTTTATTGCAATTTAGTTCTTAGGATATTACAATAATATAAGGTGTATCATTACACTAAATTAATGAATATAGTCAACTGTCTTCAAAGTTTCATTTTTTTATTTTGCAGATGTCACTGCTGGTATTGGTTGGGTTTCCGGGAGTCTATGGTACTGAGGATTAAACTCAGGGTTTAAACCTACTCACGCCACATCCTCAACGAAAAGTTTCATTGTTTGTTTGTTTGCTTTTTGGGTCACACCCAGAGTTGCTCAGGGGTTATTCCTGGCTTTGCACTCAGGATATGCTCCTGGTGGTGCTCGGGGGACCATATGGGATGCTGGGACTCGAACTGGGGTCGGTCGCGTGCAAGGCAAACGCCCTCCCACTGTACTATTGCTCCAGCCCCTAAAAGCTTCATTTTTAAAAGTTATATTGCTAAATTATAAATGTCACTTGATCACCTTTAAATTTTTTAATGATTAAGTGGTTTGACATTGGCTATTTTCTTGTAACAACGTTCTCTTTCCATTGTACAGAAAAAAATCTCCATGGGCTTTACTGATCATTTACACTTCCACTTCAACAAAAAAATTTTAAAAATTCACATTAGCCTCTAGAGGGCAGACTAACAGCGCTAATACTCCTGATTTAGGCGGACAAAATGTTTTTGAAATGCATAGTGCTAAAACCATAGGTCAATGAAGGTGTACTTTACGTTATGGGATAATTTAGAACAAGTTTATTATAAATAGGAATTGATATCACTGTATCACTGTCATCCCGTTGTTCCTCAATTTACTCGAGCGGGCACCAGTTACGTCTCCATTCGTCCCAGCTCTGAGATGTTAGCAGCCTCTCCTTACTCGTTTTTCCCAATGAGTGGAGGCTCTTTCAGGGTCAGGGGAATGAGAACTGTTATAGTTACTGGTTTTGGCATATTGAATATGTCTAGGTATCTTGCCAGACTCTGCCCGTGCATGCGGGATACTCTCGGTAGCTTGCCAGGCTCTTTCTCTCTGTGATTTGCTGCTAGTGTATGAACTCCATCAAACATGATGGATGTTGTAGTTATGGAAAATGGGTAAGAAGTGTCTTATGATTCGACTGCAAGGGTTGGATCCGTTGGGGCGGGGAGGACTCTCATATATATATACATATACATATATATGAATATATATATTTTATAAAAACATTGACTTCTGATATAAAATCAAAGATTTGATTCTTGGTTCCATAAAAGTTGATGTGGGAGTTATTAGGCTATTTTTCACGTAGGACGTCAGCTTCCTTTTATTAACATATTTTAAAAAATTCTATTTTAACATTTTATGAAGGTCTTGGCAATAAAATTGGTATGTGATTTAGTAAAGATTAATTTTATTTCTCCCGCACAGAATGGACACAAATTTAGAACAATGTCATTTGAGCACCTAGTATACAAGAGTAAAAAATCACTTAGACATAGTTCCTCGAATTTCCCTGAATTGATTATAAGATTGTCTAGATGCTGATGGGTTTGAGAAATAAATGGGCCAAGAGAAATGAAGGCACCCAAACCCACAGAGGCAGAGCAAACATAGCAGTACATTTTGTAAGAAGTAAGTGAAGCAAGGAACAGGATACTGAACGAAACGACACGTGAGAGGATGTGCAAATTATATGTAGAGTTCTTAGTGATTCATAAATCATTATTTTAATTATGAAGATTTGCTTGAATGAAGAACCAGTTCTGGAGCGATAGCACAGTGGTAGGGCGTTTGCCTCGCACCCAGCCAGCCCGGCCAAGCCGGGTTCGATTCCTCTGCCCCTCTTGGAGAGTCTGGCAAGCTACCGAGAGGATCTCGCCCGCAAAGCAAAGCCTGGCAAGCTACCCGTGACGTATTCGATATGCCAAACACAGTAACAAGAAGTCTCAAAATGGAGACGTTACTGGGCCCACTTGAGCAAAATCGATGAACAACGGGAGGACAGTTTTATTGTTAAGGTACTGTGATTTACAATACAGTTCATGGTGGCTTCATGAGTGCGTCATATGAACGGTGCCCCTCAGCATACCCACTTTCCTCTGGCAAGGTCCATGCAATCCTCTCCCCCCTCCAAGCCTTCTGAAAATTTAGTTCTTTGGGAACAGGTTCATTTTATACCGAAGTGAATCTCCCTCACCCCCTGTGGAAGTTACATCATTTGAGTTAAACAACATTGACTACCAAGTAACTCTTCTGGGCCTGATTTATACATCTCTTTTAAATAAATGTGAGATTCATAATGATGGGGTCATAGATCTTTCATCTAACTGGCTCTTTGCCTTGGCCTAAATCTTTTCATCTGTCATGAAGCTCCCACTGCATTTTAGCCAGCCCAAGTGCTCACTGCACAGTAGATTTCTTCATCTCCTCTCTTCCCTGCGCTTGGCTGTGGTAGTGATGGCAACACCGTTTCCATGGTGTGGGCCTGTTGCTGAGAATTCCTGTCTGACTTGGAGCCACAGTTCTCAGCCCAATGCTCATTTGCATCACGGTGGGACTCTGAAACTAAGTTCTTGCTGTGGAAATGAACAGAAATAACATGTGTCACCTCACCAAGAGGATTCAGACAGGGCAGTCTCTCTCTCTCTCTGCTTTATCTCAACCCACCTGCCAAGCAGATATTAAGAAACAGGATGGGGGCTGGGAATGTGGTTCAAGTTATGAAGCACAGGTGTTGTATTTGTGACACCGAGGTTTGGTCCCTGGCACTTTCTTATGTTGAGCACCTCTGGGAGCAGTTTCTCCTCTCCCCAGCA
The DNA here is from genome assembly GCF_029834395.1 of Sorex fumeus. Classification (NCBI taxonomy): domain Eukaryota; kingdom Metazoa; phylum Chordata; class Mammalia; order Eulipotyphla; family Soricidae; genus Sorex; species Sorex fumeus. The sequence goes on along the minus strand of NW_026606093.1, from coordinate 13,596,133 downwards.
TCACTACCTCTGTACCACCAGCAACGAGAAGAACAGAATCAATATCATCAATTTAAAAAGAGACAGGAAGATCCTAGGTGCCACATTTGGAAGATGGTGGTGATTCCAACCACTTAGGGGGCTGAGCAATGGTGTAGAGTAGGGCCTTCCTCCACCCCCACCTCCACCCTGCACTCTTCCCATTTATTTGAAGTAACTGTTTGGGATATTATATGAAAGAAAAATAAGCTTCTGTTGTGTTAAGTCATTTATTAAAAGGGTTTGCTTGCATTAATGTATGTATATTTTTGATGAGCGAGCTATTGGACATACCCAGTTAATGCTCAGAATTTACTTCTGTCCCTGTGCTTGTCGCCTGGATATCCGTGTGTGGTGTCCAGTGATCGAACCTAAGTCAGCCATGTACAACACAAGTCCCTTATTGTTTACTATCTCTCTGGCCCTCTTTCTTTCCTTAGATTTATTATTTTTAAGTTAAAATTTTTTTTGTTGTTCTGGGACCACACCTGAATGTTCTCAGGGCTTCTTCCTAGATCTGCATTCAGGGATCTTTACTGGTGAGCTTGGGGTACCATGCAGAGTGCTGGGATTGAACCTGAGTTAGCTGCATGCAAGGCAAGTGCCTTACCCGTGGTATTACCTTTCCGGCCCTCTTCTTATCTGTAAGCAGAAAATATGTTAGTTAATTTATTGAAAAATGTTTTGTTTTTGCTTATAATGCATTTACAAGGGGAGAAAAAATTTTCTATTATGTTTTGGAAACTTCATAACGGTGCCATTATCAGAGCAATTTCTATGTGCTTTAGTGGGAGAGACAGTACGGGGAAGGGTGCGTCCAGCTAACTATGACTTGATCCCTGGTACCATATAGTGTGTTCCTGGAGGCCTTCAGCATCTCTGAGGAGGGCAGGGTGAACCACGCATGTGAAGGAACTGGTTGACTGAGAATGGGTGGAGGGGACTCCTGAGAAGGGAAAGCCCCTCTACCCAAAAAACAAACACAAAATGTCCCATCATCAAGAACTAATGATTACTATGTTGTTGAACTTGATATATGATATTAGGTAATTGATTTATAGGGTATAGTGTCTCTGACTTGTGAACATTTTACAACAGAAGGCTTGATTGGGGATTTAACTCTCTACTGAGGATGGAGCTGAATAGCATTGTAGCACTGTAGCACTGACTTCCCATTGTTCATCAATTAGCTTGAGCGGGCCCAGTAACGTGTCTATTGTGAGACTTGTTTTTACTGTGTTTGGCATATTGAATATGTCACGGAGAGCTTGCCAGGCTTTGCTGTGCAGGCGAGATGCTCTCAGTAGCTTGCCGGGCTCTTGGAGAGGGGCGGAGGAATCGAACCGGGTCAGCCGTGTGCAAGGCCAATGACCTATCGCTGTGCTATCGCTCCAGCTGAAAAAGCTAGAGAAAATATGAGAGACGGCATTCCAAGACATTTAAGTCTGGTTGTAGTGTAGTGTAGGCACAAGCTTTGAGCTACATAATCGAAACAAAAATGATAAACAGGGTAGGCTCCAGACCAAGAATCATATTGAATGACATCTAGTTACCACTGTAATGTGGTACACATGAAAGTCATTTTAAAAGGGGCTGGAACGATAGCACAGTGGGTAGGGTGTTTACCTTGCACACAGCCAACCTGGGTTCGATTCCCAGTATCCCGTATGGTCCCCTGAGCACCAAGAGGAGTAATTTCTGAGTGAAGAGTCAGTAGTAACCCCTGTGCATTGCTGGGTGTGACCCAAGCAAAAAAAAAGTCATTTAAAAATTGGATCCTAAAATTTCTTACCACAAGGGAAACTTAATAAACAAAAGAATATTTTGTTTCTCCTCCAACCCACCCACCTTCAAGTCCATGCAAGCTGATAGATGTGTACTAAACTTCTTTGGGCCAAAGAGATATTTCAGCAGGTAACATTTGTTTTGCATGTGCCTTACCCAGATTTGGTCCTCATCACCATGTATTGTCCCCTAAGGCCTCCAGAAGTGCTCTCTTGGTACAGAGCCAGGTGTAAGCCTTGAGCACAGCTGCATGTGGCCCCCAAACCAAACCAAACCAAACCAAAACAAAAAACCTTCTTGTGGGAGTTATTTCATGATATATCTAAATAAGATAAGTGTGTATATAGCTTAAACTTACAAAATACTATTTGTTGGGCATGGAGTGATAGCACAGCAGGTAGGGTGTTTGCCTTGCATGCAGCCGATCTGGGTTTGATTCCCAGCATCCCATATGGTTCCCTGAGCACTGCCAGAAGTAATTCTTGAGTGCAAAGCCAGGAGTAACCCCCGAGCATTGCCAGGTATGACCCAAAAAAGCAAAAAAAAAAAAATCCAAACAAACAAAAAAATGCTATTTGTCAATTATACCTCAATAAAATTGAAAATAAAATAATTAAATACCAAGCTAAGATATTTGGACTTTGTTTATAGGTTCTTGCTGAGGGAGAAGTATTAAATTTTTGTGAACTCAATTAACATTAACCAATCTCTGCATTAAGATTTGCTTCACAAAAAATTATAGGCAGCTATTTTACAAAATTAACTTTTAGAGAAGGAATTTGGTGGTGTTGTGTGTTGTAGGACGTTTAGCAGCATCTTTGGTCATTGCCAACTAAGCAATTATAACAACTTTTATCCCTTTCTAATTCTGATAGTCAAAGATATCTCCAGATATTGCTGATTGCTGATGTCTGCTAGGGAGTTAAATCTTCACATGGATATATATATATATATATATATATATATATATATATATATATATATACTGTGTGTGCATATATAAGCATTTGGTTTAGATTTTGAACCACACTCAGTGGTGCTCAGGGTTTACTCCTGGCTCTGTGCTCACAGATGACTCTTGGTGGAGCTTAGGGAACTATAAGGGGTACAGATTCAAACCCCATGCACTGCAAGTGCCTTGACCACTATATTATCACTTCACCTCCCCTTCATATATCTTTCAGAGAAAATAACTGGTCTGTAGTTTAAAAGTTTCAGCAGGAAATACATTTCCATTAACTTTTCATTGGGACTTTCACAGGAGTGAGGTGTATTTGAACTATAAATATTCTTCTCTACAACTGGAAAATTCCACTGCTTCTAATAAGTTTTCAGGATGTCCAATAACTCTAAAATGTCGATTTTAAAATTGCAAAAAAAATAGGCTTACAAGGTCTGGAAGAATTCCAAATCCCTTAGTGGGCTGATCATGCTTTCTTGTGGACAATGAAAGAAATGTGAGAAATGCAGCATTATTTAAAGAGTGTTGTTGTCCAACACTGAGAGGCCTCTGTGCACAGTGTGTTTTGTTACACTGTAAAGTTCAGAGACTCAGGGTATCTCCAGTTGGAAGAGGACCATGTAGGTCATTTACACGTGTCATTATTTTCCTGCTTTATATAGATACATACATTTCAGTCATGAAGTGCTTTTTAACATTTTTCCTGTACCAGTTTTTGGGTATAGTGAGATACACAAGAACAAAGCCTCCATACACGGAGTTTGTGCCTGGGGAGGTCAGTAGAGCTTTTTCAGAGAAGGTGGGCAGTGAAGTAGGAAGTGTTGTTTATGTTAGATCTGGATGGCTCTGCTAGAAAAGCATGTGAGGCAGAGGGAATGAGATGCAGAAATGTTTGGCAGTGGGCAGAACAAAGCCAGTCAGTGGAAGGACTTGAGTGAGCCTATTTGACCTGATAGAAAGTTCGGGAAAGGAAAGTGGAAGATAAAGCCTCCACACCTTTGCATCCATAACCTGAAGAGGTTTGGGACTTTTCTAAAGCACTGATGGCTCTCAAAGCCTTTGAACAAAGGCCTGAATATTATCTGCTCACGGAGAAATTTAGTCAAACTCATGTTTAGTCAAACTAAATGATTGATTATGATTTAAGAGAAACTGGAGCTGACGTTTTCATGAAAGAAAGCAATAAGGATGACTTCGGCTTCTGCCTGATGTACTATTTCTAGGAACAGATATCTAGAAATGAAATTTGTCACAGAGCCTTTTATGTCTAAACTTTATCAGAAAGAAGTTGTAAGTCTGAGGAATGTTTGTAAAACTCAGTGAATGTATCCCTTTTATGCACACAGAGGTGCAGATTGGGGACTATATTAGTCTGCTCAGGCAGTCATCACAAAATATCATCAACTGGGTGACTTAAAAAACAAGGACCTTACAATAGCAAAAATCTGGAAAAAACCCGAGTGCCCAAGAACAGATGACTGGTTAAAGAAACTTTGGTACATGTACACGATGAAATACTATGCAGCTCTTAGAAAAGATGAAGTCATGAAATTTACATATAAGTGAATCAACATGGAAAGTATCATGTTAAGTGAAATGTATCAGAAAGAGAGGGACAGACATAGAAAGATTGCACTCATCTGTGGAATATAAAGTAACAGAATGGGAGACTAACACCCAAGAGTAGTAGAGATAAGGACCAGATCTGCTCCACAACTTGGAAACCGGCCTCACATGCTGGGAGAAAAGGAAGCTCCGATAGAGAAGGGAACACCAAGTAAAGGATGCTGGGAGGACCCATTGGGGTTAAAAGATGCGTGCCGCTGAAAGTGGATTATAGACCAAACACGATGGCCACTCAAAACCTCTATTGCAAACCACAACACCCAAAAGGAGAGAGAATAAAAGGGAATGCCCTGCTGCTGCTGGAGTGATAGCACAGTGGTAGGGTGTTTGCCTTGCTCGCAGCTAGCCCAGCCGAGCCGAGTTCGATTCCTCCACCCCTCTCTGAGAGTCTGGCAAACTACCGAGAGTATCTCGGCTGCAAGGCAAAGCCTGGCAAGCTACCCGTGACATATTGAATATGCCAATCACAGTAACAACAAGTCTCATGATGGAGATATCACTGGGCCTGCTCGAGCAAATCGATGAACAATGGGAGGACAGTGACAGTGACAAAAACCTTGCTGCTGAGGTAGGGTAGAGTGGTGGGGGAAGGGGTGGGGGTGGCGGCGGGATGATGGGAACATTGGTGGGGGAGAATGGGCACTGGTAGAGGGATGGGTAAACGATCATTGTATGACTGTTTGTAAGTTTGTAACTGTACCCCACAGTGATTCACTAATTAAAAAATAAAAAAAAGGAAAGTTTAAGCCATTCATAATTAACATTAAGGGGATTTATAAAGTGAAAAGTGAAGTTATCTATAGGTGATCAGATGCCAAAATTTAAATAAATTAAAAACAAACAAAACAAAAACAAACAAGGACCACTTCTGACATTTTCTAAGTCTGAGAAGTCTAAGAAGTTTTTAGTCAATTTAGTTTCTGTGAGAGCTCTTTTCCCTGACTTGCAGATGGCTACCTTTCATCTTCTCTACCTTCTTGATGTGTCTTCCTTTTTGTTAATAATACTTTCCATTGATTCAATCATTGGTAATATTCTGGAGTTTTATAAGTAGTAAATCATTAGTCTTTATAGAAACACTATTATATAAATCTCTCCATTTCACAGATGAGACGACTGAAACTTGAAGTGTTTAGGATGAATTCAGTACCGAAGGGAAAACTCAGGTTTTGGTGACTCCCAAGACTGCAGGATATCACTGTTTTGTCCTTCTTGCATAGCCTCAGGTAGTTTAGGTATATTGGGTTGCTCCCATCACAGTGCTCCCCTTCCTCTGTGTTTATTTGTAACTTATTTCTTTGTGCTCTGTTGACTTGTAAATATTGCTTTTCTCTTCTCCCTAAGTCCTTTGCATAGTTTATTCAGAGCAATGTCCTTTTTGTATGGACACAAGAAGACATGATTTTGTAATGTGACTCTCAGTGATATATTCCTCCTGGACACCTGTTCTCTCACCTAAGCCTCAGCTACCTTTACTTCTTAGCGCCCCCCAAAACAGGTCCTGACAGGGGACTAGATGGAACCAGGGAAAGCGGTAAGCTATGTGCTATCTGGCATCAAGATGGGCCTGGCCAAAGCGCCATAATGCTTAAGTATAAGTTAGCAGCTTGGACATGGACAAATGCTGTCATAATTCAAAAAGTAATAACCAGATTTTGGACCCTGCTAGGGTTAGGAAAGATTAATCTGGCCTGAGCACTAGTCTGAGTCTGTGGCAAGATGTTCCCAGGAGAGTTGCCCTACAAACCTCAATGTTATCTCTTACTGTGTCCTTATAAAAATAGCTAGTATTGATATGTTAATAGTTATTGGACTGAGGAAAGGAGAAAACTTTGTGCAGTCAGGAAGGGCTTTGGAATACCTTTTAGGTGGTGCTCCCTTTGAATTGGGTGGGCCCTCAGGAAGGGCTTTCTTATGTTGATTTTGCTACCTGACTGGACACAGTGTCAGTCTGGAGTGCAGGGGAGTTGGAGAGGCAAGAGAGCTGGAGAGCGAGAGAGCAGGGTAGCATAATGGACCATGGAGAGGCTAGCAACGGGGACAGAGAGAGAAGAATGTAGAAGAATGCAGGAGCAAGCAGAGAGAGAGAGAGAGAGAGAGAGAGAGAGAGAGAGAGAGAGAGAGAGAGAGAGAGAGCCCAGTCTGCAAGATTGAGTGCGGAGAGATGAGTGGGAGAGACAGAAGGAGACGGGAATGAGGCAGTGGAGACTAGAATGGGAGGCTCAGGGAGACTGGGGCAGGTGTGTGGGAAGAATGGAATAAACGGCAACTGATCAATCAACTGGCTTGGCCCTTGTTTCATCTGCCCAACGGTCGTGCCAGGCTCTGGCTGCGGGAGCGGCCTGGGTCCACCTGGAACATGGGCGGTGAGGTCAAGAGCCATCGCCCTCCTGTCCCCCCGGCTGCCCTCAATGTTTTTTACACAATACCAGAAATTCTTTTGTTTTATATCGCCATTTTTAATACTGTAGTGTCTCTCTTTATATTGATAATATAACAAAGATGAAGTTTTCAAAAATCAAAATCTTGAAAGCATAGGGAATAGAGATCACCAGAATCACTCAGAAACAGCTGTTTGTCGGAAAAATTTTGTGATTATAGTGAATTGACTGTTTGAATACCACCCCCTCCACCATGATATATCCACTTTGAAAGTTTGGTGCAAAGTTTCTTGGAAAGGGATCTTGCAAATGTAACCAAGCAAAGCCTTTGTAGGTCTTCTCCAAACATAATATTTCCTCACTATCCTTTATCTCAATAAGTGCCCCCCATTTATTTACTTGCTCACATCACAAGCAATGCAATCATTTTATTCTCCTTCTGAAACAAAATTATCTCAGAGTGATAGCAAATGACATTAAATAAATCTTCAAAAATAACCCCCTCAGACCTTGAATCCTACCACTTCTATATTACCTCAGCTTGCCCCATTAACTCTTACCTAGCATACTGCAATGACCTTTTAAATTCCATTTTTTCTTTTATTATTATTTGAGCGATAGCACAGCGGTAGGGCATTTGCCTTGCATGCAGCCAACATGGCCAACCCGAGTTCGATTCCTCCTCCCCTCTCGGAGAGCCCGGCAAGCTACCGAGAGTATCTTGCTCGCACGGCAGAGCCTGGCAAGCTCCCCGTGATGTATTCTATATGTCAAACACAGTAACAACAAAGTCTCCAATGGAGACGTTACTGGGCCCGCTCGAGCAAATCGATGATCAACGGGAGGGCCTTTACCTTTACCTTATTAATTTTTTTTAGTTTTTGGGCCACACATGGCTGTTCTAGGAATGTACTTGTGACTATGCACTCAGGAATCACTCCTGGCAGTGAGGACCATATGTGCTGCTGGGGATCAAACCTGAATCAGTTGAGTACAAGGCCAGCACCTTACCTGCTGTAAAAATGTCCCATTTCATTTCATTTCATTTCATTTCATTTCATTTCATTTTTTATTGTGCTTTTAGACCATGCATTATGGTGCTTAGGAGTTATTTCTGGTTCTATGATAAGGAATAACTTTTGGTGGTGCTTGGAATTCACCACATGCTTAGCTCTTGTATGATTTCTCCAGAAAAAACATTCGACTAATCTCCCTGCCTCTTCCTTAAAATCCTAATAAGTTTTCTAGAGAGAATCAGTTTTAAGTTTTAAACCAGTTTATGTTTAATTATGCCCTGCCTTCTTAAAACCTTTCAATGTCCACAGATTATTTACTATGTAGGCAAATGCTGAAATTGAGGTCCCAAATATATCCACGTTTTAAAAGACAGGACAGCTGTTAATAATGTCTCTGTAGACAGGAGTACCATGTCTTCTTGTCCTACTGTATACATTTATATTATATCCTCACTCCAGATGACTCAATGCCAACATATCCACTTCAAAGACAGTCGGAAGTAGAATAAAAATTTGTAAGTCTGCAACTGTACCTTTTGGTGTTTCACTAATAAATTTTTTTTAAAAAAGCAGAATACATTTATTTAATACATTTCAAATCTAACTCTAAAGTATAAAGTAAAATATTATCTATGATTATTACTATGTGCAAGATTTATATGTAATTTAAATAATCACTTTTATACTTTGCCACAATTTGTTAATTTTATCAGTAAACATTATTGCCTCAGTCTAAATACTTAAAGAATAAATACTATCCTAGCATTGAAAAAAAAAAAAAGGAAGGCAACTCCTTTCCTCTAAGGCTACAATCTTGAAAGTATGCAAACCATATTCACTCAAATCATATTGGTCAAGGATTGGCTGTGTTCTTTTAATTTTTTTTAATTTTTTACGTTTTATTTTCATAAAGTTTACAATAGTTCTTTACAGATAATATTCAAACATCCACTCAACCGGTGAGCATCTTCCCACCACAATAAGAGGGAAGTGTGTGAAGGTTGTTTTATTTCATTCTGAAGCCATTTAAGCACATATATGAGAATAAAACAAGGATGATAAAAGCCAAACAAATGTGAGCTACTTTGGGTACATCAGTGGGCTAGAGTGTAACTTAGATAAAATTACACTGGATCTTGGCCGTTAATGAGATTACATGGCACAAGGGCGTGCATTTTGTGGTGTGACTGCCAAGCTACTGGAAAACTGGAGAGCTGGGTGGAGGAGGCTCTGTCCCGATCCGAGCAGTCACGGAGATCTCAGCCATGGGTCCCGCATACCAGGGTTCCTCTGTTGGCTCCCTCATGGGTGAGGCTGGTCTGAGCGTGTGGAGAGTAGCCTTGAGCATGGCTGTGGATGGGTTCTGAAGGTTTTTGGCTTCCGGGCTTCTGCTTGGGGTGGAGAGGGAAACTCAAGCCGCACCCCCCACCACAGATGTCCCGATGAAGACAGCCTGGTGTGGGGTCAGGAAATTCTGATGACTGTGTTCTTACAGTTAACTACGCAAGAGATTTGAAAATAATTTTTACTTTAAGTAGTCATACACGAGTAAATAAAGGCCTCTATTAAAAAGGAAGAACAGAACTTAGAGAAATGATGCAAGGGTTATGGAGCAGTCCTGATCCAATCCCTGGAAACACACGGTACTCCAAGAAGCTCTAGGTTTACAGCTCTAGAGATCTCCCCTTAGGTGACTCAGGAAATCCCTGGCACCACCGGGTCCAAACACTCCAGCATCCTCTGGCCCGCACATTGAACAATGAACCTGGCTGTAGAGTATCACATGTAGGAACCTCTGTGCCTCTTGAACAGCACTTGGGAAGCTCTCCCCACAAAAGAGGGAAAGAAATATTTTGAGGGCATAAGGTACTAGTATAATTTTGCATGTACAGTAGGACTACTACAGCCTAGTATAGAGCTTGGTCATTTAAAGTAACTTATAGACCAACATACTTTGTGGATCAGCAATTTTTCCATATAAAAGTTTTTTGGGAAATGAACTGGTTGTTGCTCATTTTCCCCCACCCCCAACATTTTTATTAGGGCTCTAGATAATGGGGACTCTGACTGCTCCAGCAAATTGAAGGTTGCCATAAACATTTCTATTCCAGAAGGCAAAAAAAAGAGAAATGACACATATATATATATGTGTGTGTGTGTGTATACACACATATATGTGTCTGTGTGTGATTTTTTTATCAGCCTGTCTTAGAAGTAATACACATCACTTCTATTTATATAGCTCACCTAGTTCTCTCATTCATATATATGACCACAAATTTTGTCTGGTTATATGTCTCATAGCAGAGAAAGAACAGAGATTTTTGATGAACAGCTAGCAAACTTCAATAAAGTCCAAATCTTGTGTGAGATAGTAAAAGCTTTTATTAAGTCTGATCCTTGGCTGTATCTTCAGGGTCTCTTCTTTTTCTCCTGCTGATTTGATTCAACCTCCTTGGCTCTTCCTGTTCATTGAATTTGCTGAGTTTGTTTTCTGCTATTAGTTCAGTCTAGAGTCTTTATCCTCAGGTTTTTGTGCCTGACCCCCTTAGTTTGTTGATCTCTCAAATTAAAATGTAACTTCTCAAAGAGAACCTATGTAGTCACAGCAGTTAGGGTGTTTGTCTTGCGCACAGCCAACCCGGGTTAGATTCCTCCATCCCTCTTGGAGAGCCCTGCAAGCTACCGAGAGTATCCCGCCTGCATGGCAGAGCCTGGCAAGCTCCCCGTGGCGTATTCGATATGCCAAACACAGTAACAACAAGTCTCACAAATAGAGATGTTACTGGTACCAACTTGAGCAAATTGATGAACAATGGGAGGACAGTGCTACAGTGCTACAACCCTAATAATTTCCCATTGCTGTTAGACATCTAATGGTGGTTTATTTTTATCCATGCAAACTATAATTTGCTCATCTGCTTATGGTCTATACTTACCCCAAATATGTATTTATTTCATAGTATTATGGGTTAGTTTTGCATTTTATCCATAATTGTTCATATCATTGCATTGGTAAAGGTAAAGGTAAAGGCCCTCCCGTTGATCGTCGATTTGCTCGAGCGGGCCCAGTAACGTCTCCGTTGGAGACTTTGTTGTTACTGTGTCTGGCATATCGAATACTCTCGGTAGCTTGCCGGGCTCTCCGAGAGGGGCAGAGGAAATCATTGCATTAGTGGGCATAAAATAATATAGGTAGAAGCTTTCTTGGTCACACATAAGACATAATTTATGGAACAACATTGTTCCGTTCTGATAGATAATATCTTTCAAAGAACTTTTCTAAGTGTATTGATATTTTTATTCATTTGTAGAATAGGGATAATCACATACTTATTTTCTATAATGATGGGAAACATTACATAAGGCAAAATGAATGAGATACTGACAAAGTGTGTGATACATGGTCACATATACACTGTGCTGTTAGCAAGTGCTACCTAATAATTTCAATACCTATAGATTTTTGGAGAAAATGCTTAAAGATATAGAAAAGTGCTTAAAGTTAGTTTATCGCTAATATATTATTAAACTAAATATTACCTACATTTGGAGAAATAAAAAAATCTAAAAGACCTGCTGTCTTCTGGATAAAGGTAAAAGTGGGAAAGTTCTGAGTTACCTTCTATTTGTTCAAATTGATATCCTATAAGAAAATATCTGGATTCAACATTTCCATCACCAGTTTGATTGCCATAATATAAAAGTTTAGAATGTGGCAGTAATTATTTCAACATCAGCTTTTAAAGAGAAAGCAGACAAAACCCTCCTGGCAACAATCTATATTATGTCTAATACATTACTGAATGTGAAAGGGATTTCTATTTGCATATTACTTTCTATTTTCATATTACTCCACTACCTTCACTACCCAGTCACTGCCACACTCCAGGATGCTTTCCAGACACTCCAACCGAGACCCATGCATGACTGAAACCCCACAGAACAAGATAAGCAGAACTCTGAGGCCTTGGACTCCAGGCTCAACGGACCCGGGGACAGAGAGTCTCTGCTTACTCCCACCAACCACAGGTGACGAAGGGATTAATGGGATCAGATTGCGCACAGAAGACCCACACTACACCTACCAGTACCAGATAAATACCTCACTGGCAGTCCTCCACTACCTCCACTAACTCCACTACCCGACCGCCGCCACGCTCCAGGATGTTTTCCGGAAACATTATAGACACTTAATATCCATCTTCCAGAATTGCTGTACCTTATTATGGTTTGAACCATGGGAACACCTACAAGGGCGATTAGAGGCCGCCCCAAAAGCCTCAATCCCTCTCGGAGAGCCTGGCAAGCTACCGAGAGTATTCCACCCGCACGGCAGAGCCTGAAAAGCTATCCATTGGGTATTCAATATGTCAAAACCAGTAATTACAAAGGGTCTCATTCCCCTGACCCTGAAGGCGTCACCAATATGGCAGTGTTGAGAAGGATGAGAAAGGAGAGGCTGATAAAATCTCAAGGCCCAACTAGGCTACCCAAACGAAGGAAGACAAAAATGATCATCTGTACTTTCAATGCACGTACACTGGCATCGGATGTATCCATTGAGGACCTGATTATACAAGTGCAAAAGATCAAGTACGACATCATTGGTCTGATCGAGACAATAAGGCACCAATCACATCACGCCGTTTTCAACACTGGAGAAGAATTGTCCCTCGGAACAAAGAGGCATTGGAGGCGTTGGTGTCCTTGTCAACACAAACTTGGCCATGAGCATTGATTCATTCGAATGCCTAACAACCAGAATTGGACGTTTACATTTGAATAGATGTGGCTCACTGCCAGCAGTTTCTATCTTCGTTGTCTACGCACCAACATCCAATTCTGATGAAGGAGAAGTTGAGAAGTTGTACATGGAGCTGGAGAAGGTCTATGAAGAAGACTACACCTTCTACAAGATCATTGTCAGTGATTTTAATGCCAAGATAGAACTGAGAAAATCAGCCGAAGAACTCCACATCGGGAGCCATGGCCTAGAATGGAACAAACAGGGTGAGAGGCTGTCTGAGTTCATCATGTCGACCAAGACCATCCATGGTAACTCACAGTTCCAGAAGGCCGAATCTAAACAATGGACATGGGAGTCTCCCAGTGGACAGTTCCACAACAAAATAGACCACATCATATTCAATCGACAGTTTTGCTTGACTGATGTTGCTGTTGTCCCAAAATTCCAAACAGGAATGGACCACTGTCTTCTTCGTTCAAAATTCTACTTCACAGAGCAGGGAGGAAGGGCTGCAAAGTTTAAGAAGAGAACTCCCAGAATGACCTTCAACTGGGAGCTCTTTGGCACTATTGCTGCAACATGGGAAGATGCCATTGTTGACAACATTGACGAGCAATACAATCGACTGGTTCAGCACCTCCCTGATTGTGCGAGGAATGCCAAGAAAGAGATAGCCACAAAAAAATACCTGTCTTTGAAAACTCTTGAGCTTATTCACCAACGTGGTTTGGCGCATGCCTCAGGCAACCGCAAGTAAACGTCCGAGCTCACAAAGCAGTGCTGAGATGTGATCAATGAAGACCTCAAAGAGAGAAGAGCAGGAGTGTTGGTAGATGCGGCAGAAGCCGGGAAAAGTATTCATAACGCCCGCCTGTCCTTCACCAACTACAAGACCAAGATGACTGCCGCCCGACATCCTGATGGATCTATCACATCTTCCAGAAGGGCAATGGAGAAGATTATCCATGACTTCTACTCAGATCTCTTTGATAGCCGTGTCCACCTGCCCACATACCAAATTCCACAGGATGGATATGTCGTTCCCAATGTTCTCCCTTCCAAAATCTGACATTTCGTCAGTAAAGAAACGAACAGCACCCGGCCCAGACAAGGTCAGACCTGAACACCTGAAGAACCTGCCGTCAGTACTCATCAATACGCTGATTCGGCTCTTCACACGCTACCTGTCTGAATGCAAGATTCCGTCCCAGTGGAAAACCAGCAGGACTGTACTACTGTACAAGAAGGGAGACATCCACGACATTGGCAACTATTGCCCAATCTGCCTATTGTCTGTCATCTACAAGCCGTTCACTCAAGTCAACCTGAATAGGATTGGCAGAACCCTAGACAACCATGCGAGCAAGCTGGGTTCCACAAAGGATTCAGCACCATAGTCCATATCCACATGATAGCCAAGCTCACTGAGATTTCTCGGGAGTTCAAGATGCTGCACTGTCTAACGTTCATTGATTTAAAGAAGGCCTTTGATTCTTTTGAGACAGAAGTGGTCATTGAAGCCCTAGCCAATCAGGGCATTCAAACTCAATACAACAAGATCCTCCATGAGCTGTATTATGGTTTCATTACCAGGAACTCACCATTGAAGTAATCATTGATGTCAAGAGAGGGGTTCGGCAGGGTGATACCATTTCACCAAAATTCTTCAGTGCCACCCTCAAGGACATCATGCGACGACTGAAATGGGAAGTAATGGGAGTGAAGATAGATGGTCGGCAACTACACCACCTCCACTTTGCTGATCACATTGTTCTAATAACACCAAACATTAGCCAAGTGGCACAAATGCTGGCCGACTTTGACCATGAGTGTGGAAAGGTCGGACTACAGCTGAATCTTACAAAGACAATGTTTATGAAAAACAGCCTCATTCCTGATGCTCCATTCGCTCTCAACGGAACCAACAACTTCGAATGCAACAGTTATGTGTACCTAGGTCGAGAAGTCAACATGACAAATAACCTGGCACCTGAGTTGCGCAGGAGGAAGAGAGAGGTTTAAAACGCCTTCAAGAGTGTCGAAGAAATAGCTAAGAGGACGAAGAACCTCTGGCTCCGAGCACATCTCTTTGATTCCACTGTTCTTCCTGTATTAACATATGCCTCAGAGACCTAGGCCCTACGCAAACAGGATGAGAACACTATTTGGGTCTCTCAAAGAGGAATTGAAAGAGCTGTGCTTGGAGTATCACGTTTCACTCAAATGAGTGAAAGAATCCGGAGTTCCGACCTCCATTGACAATCACGAATCAGGGACGCTGTCTTGTTTGCCAAGGCGTCATACAACAGATGGGCTGGACACATAATGAGATTTAGAGACAACCGCTGGACTAGAGCCGTTACCGACTGGATTCCACAGGATGTCAAAAGACAGTGTGGCCGCCCACCTACTAGATGGTCAGACTTCTTCATCAAGATCATGAGTGAACGGTTTTAGGCTCTTCGTGTTCCTAGAACAAAAAGATGCCACTGTGCTACACTAGTATGTGACAGCGACAAATGGAGACGTTACTGGAGTCCGCTCGAGAAAATCAACGGTTAAGGGGAAGTCAAGTGATCAAGTGATTACTTTCAATTCAGAATGTGTTAATTCATAATATTGACAAATTACAGCTGTTATACTCTACTTAAAGAACCATTCAAGGTGATACAGGTTTGCTGGTTAATCCAGTATTTACTCATTTTTGTGAAATAAAATCAAACAATTCATGTGAATAGGACTACTTAGAAATGGAAACCAAACACTAATAATCTTAATTAGCTATTTGAACTTTGAAGTAGCACTGTAGCACTGTTGTCCCATTGTTCATTGATTTGCTTGAGCAGGCCCAGTAATGTCTCCATCATGAGACTTGTTGTTACTATGTTTGGCATATGGAGTACGTCACAGGTAGCTTCCCAGGCTTGCCTGGCAAAGAGTATCTTTGCCGTGCGGGTGAGATAATCTCTGTAGCTTGCCGGGCTCTATGAGAGGGGTGGAGGAATCAAACCTGGCTCTGCGGGGGGTGGGGGTGGGGGGGGTGGCTGCGCGCAAGGCAAATGCTCTACCTCTGTGCTATTGCTCCAGCCCAAACTTCGAAGTAATTGTTTTAAAATAGTCATTCTGTTCTTGTTTGCAGCAGTTGTTTAAAATGAAATTCTCCCTGGAACTTTTGTCATAATCATTCTCTTTTTGTGTTGCTAACCATCTCCTAAACTGAAGTGTTGAGTTACCAGTAGAGTTAGTCTCTCTCCCTGCTGCCTGCTGGGACAGTTTCTCCTTCCAGATTTGGAATGGGGGTGAGTGAGGTAGGGGGTGGGTGAGGCTGTTAAAGATCTTGCATAAGACACATTGAGGCTCAGCTACATGTGCTGAAAGGAGTTGGGATTTCTGAGAGTGATGAAAGTGTAATTTCTACATTAGTGTAGTGCAGGAAGGTCAGCCATCCTTCCCTTGTCCCAACCACACTAGGTCTTCAGTACGATACTTGCCCCACGTCTCACTGGTCTTCGATACACTGCCCGCTACTCCTGGGCTCTTCAACTTTAGGCTGAGGAATGCAGTCTCTCAATGAATGTAAAAATAAAATTTCTTATAGGGAAAATAGCAGTTCTGGCTCTAGCTGGATTAGATAGCAACTCTTCTTTTTTCTAGACAGTACAACCCTTTTATGGGAGCTAAGGACAAACAGTGAGGGGAAGTCAGTTTTCCTCTTGTTTGAGCTTGTTCTTGCTATTTTATTCAGAGGGTGGTGTTTGTGTGTCATACAAGAGTATGTTTCTCAATATTTCCCCATTAGTAATACATTTGGTGGAAAGTCCCGCTGAACTTTGACATAATCTCTTATCTTAGTTTGTGATGCTGGTGCCAGATTTTTTTTTTTGTCTTTTTGAATGTTCTCATGGGTATTTCCCTAAGAAACTACAAGGCATTTAAATTTTGTGGCACAATATTAGTAAGATATTGCTTATTTGTGGCCATGCTAATCTAAAAGTTTGTCAAATTTATATAACTTTGTTATTGAGACAAGGATTTGAAAAGAATGATCACAGGCTGAATGAGATGATAATGACCCGCTAAGAACCAATCTGAGATATACTTAGTCACTTGTTCTGTGGATATAGAAAGGAAATGGGACATGATTTAGTTAAGTCCTCACTCTATCTTAGGGATATGATGGTAAAGGAAGGGCAATGAGTTTCCTAAGGAAAGAGATGAATAGGCAACCCATGTAGGTCAACTAATAACATTTATGTGCATCACTTATTTGTTACAATTTGAAAAGAAACAAGGAAAGGAAAGGGGAGTAGAAAGCATCATGTGTCAGGCCTCTGTTAGGTGTTAGGTATGTATTCTCTATTTTGATTTTCATCACAACCTTTAAAAGTATGTATTATCATCTCCAGAATGGTGAAAAAGGAATTTTTTAAAGATTTTTTAAGAGGAAGAAATAAATACAACTATATGAAAAAAGAAATAAAAATAAAGAAATCATTTCTAAAGCTCAAACTTTTTTTCTATATACAATATATCCTATTCATATTGAGGTACCTGAGAACCAGAGCAGGCAGTCATTTTATGAATACTATAAGTAAAGTAAAGTAAAGTAAAGGCCCTCCCGTTGATCATCGATTTGCTCGAGCGGGCCCAGTAACGTCTCCATTGGAGACTTTATTTTTACTGTGTCTGGCATATCAAATACTCTCGGTAGCTTGCCGGGCTCTCCGAGAGGGGCGGAGGAATTGAACTCGGGTCGGCCATGTTGGCTGCATGCAAGGCAAATGCCCTACCCGCTGTGCTATTGCTCAATTGGGGCATATTTTACAAAGAGATATATTACTATAAAATGCCCCTTTTCCCCCAGAGCAAACACATTTAAATAATTGTATATTCAGCTAACTCTTCATGTAGCTTCTAGTTTGACAATGTCTCATTCTATGACTGTAGGGTTGTCCTTTACTATGCTTTACAATGGTAGCTCCTTTGGTTCTTGTGATATTTACCTAGGAGGGTAGAGTAAAACTGACAAAGTTTCTTCTTACATTATAGTCTTACTTCCCTAAAATCACAATTTCTTATTGGAGTTTTTGTTGTAGTTAATCTCCTTCAAGCAAATACTTAGAGGAGTTTCTAGTTTTATCAGCATGTGGATTAATCTGATGTATCATATATGGATTAGACTACATTTTGTGTTTTAGAGGACAAACATCTCAAAATTTTAACAGGTAGTGCATTGTAGTTTAGTGAATGTGGCTACACTATTGTTAACACTTATGTTGTTGATTTACAAAGTTCTGCAGCAAGTGATTTTTAAGTATATCTTTCATGTAATTTCCATCCTGATTTTTGAGGCAATGTAATCATGTGGTGGATGAACTAGCTTGCCCAAGACTCTTTCTATAAATTAGTGAATTCCTTAGATTGTGCCACAAGATCGTTTTCTTAGTTAAATCCAGAAATTACACAGAACAATTTCTTTGGAGATTAATTTCAGCTGACAATAAAAATGGAGATTATTCTGGACAAATACAGTCTGATAATTCAATTAAAATTTATTTAGTTTTCATTAATTTTTTTTCTGGACGAGATGGGTAGAAGGAGGGCATAGTCCAAACTCACGGTATGACAGTATGGGCATTGGGGCAGATTTCATGCTATTAAATGAAGGTGATCTAAAAGGCTTGGTTAGGTGAACACAGACTAAAAGTGTGTGTGATGGCTTTAAGATATTTGGGTTTGAGTATCCTACACATATTTTATCAATTTTTTCATCTCATCGTAGCTGTCAGACATTCTACACAGTAAAGAATGGAGAGAAACGAGAGAATAGATCTTGGAGTGATGATCGTGAGAAAGGAAGGGTGCTGTAAAACCACGTAAGTTGCCTTTAGTGATCAATAAAGTAAGTCAGCTCCTCAGATAACCTAGAAGAATCTCTAATCTAGAATTAGAGTTTATAAAGGACAAAGGTGTGTAAACAAATACTCAAGGAAACCAGGAAACTTGAGGTCAATCTTAGTGGGACTGGGATAATATTTCTTAACCCTAGAAATTTTTGTAGGAATTTGATAGGTAATTTTTAAAAAGCTGTCCTGTTAAATTTAAAATGTAGTGTTAAATTACTTTGAAAGTATTTCAGGGTGAAAGGAAACTAATAAAGTGAGTGCCATGATTGTGTGAAGATGACATCTTCCTTTCTCATCTTACTTGGAATGACCTCTGAACTCAACAACTCCATAGATCAAAGTGTTTTGCCAGTCACTTACCAAAATCAACATGGAGCATACTTGCTGGCTCATCCAGTTCACTAACAGGACTCTGCACTTTAGTTCTACATGTTCCCTGTTTATTAAAGTATCAGCTGTGTAATTTCATGAATACACTTGTTTTCGTCTCAAGATCATCTTCAAATCTTGTGTACAACTGACTCCAAGCATAAGGACACCAGAATCAGGAGGCCAACTTTGAACTTAGTCTGATGCTTTTGGGGTCTATGTTAATCAGGGCTTACAGAATCTGTTTAATAACCCTCCTTTATTATTCAAAGGAGTCAGATCTAAATTGTGACAAGTTTTCATTTAAAAATATGGAGAACGTATTATAGCAGAAAACAATTTTACATAAGGATATTCATATCCCAGATGAATTGAACGGAAATTATGCTTGATATATAAAGCATTTCCCTGACTTACATTTTCAGGGGAAGATAACTTTCAAATAGAGATATGCTAAGGTACATATACAATGCTTTGCACTTCTGGGTTTAAGACAGTTGTTATATAAATAAATTTGTTTCTGAATATATGAATAGTAAACATTCATTGTAAAAGGTTTGTAATATACAGAAACTTACTCAAGAGAAAAATTTCAGTAAATCATTTATTAATGATAACAACTATTACCACTTTTGTATTTACTTTCAATATTTTTCTACACATTAAAGTATAGTTAAGATTATATTATGTAAAATTATTTTGAAAATTTTAAACCAATGCCTTTTTATACATTTATGTTTGTGTATCATTTCAAAATGTAAGATTAGATTTATCAGATTTTTGGTTCAGGGAGAAAAGGTTTATAGTACCTATAAACTCTGCCAGAGACCATTGAACAGTCAGGTTTGGACCCGCAGTGACAAGACACGCAGGGCCTCACGGGATGGAGAAGGAGCCAGCCCTTTCCTCCTTTCCTCCCCATCCCACCGAGACCCTGAGTCGCCATCCATGAACGTTCTCTCTGGCTCCTGATCAAGCCATTTAATGGCCATGATCCCAGAGACTCAGAAACAAATCTTGAAAGCCAGTGGCTTTTGGCAGAAATACATCCAGTCCCTGCAGTAGGTTACTGGAGCTGGGCCACCCCAGGTGGGAATAGGTTTCGTGCCTTGGTATGTTCCCCCTGGCGGCCCTGTGGCTGCCATCCTCTAGAGGCCACTGGACAGTCAGGTTTGGGCCCTCCAGAGGCCACTGGACAGTCAGATTTGGGCCCTCAGGGACGAGACATGCAGGGCCTCAGGGGATGGGGGTGGAGACGGCCCTTTCCTACCCAACCCAGTGAGACTCAAATTGCCATCCACGAATTGCCTTTCTGGCTCCTGATCAAGCTGCCTAACGGCCATGACCCCTGAGACTCAGGAACAAATGTCAGAACCCAGCAGGTTTGGGCAGAAATCCCTCCAGATTTAAGTGTTAAAATTTCAGAATTTCAAAATCACGCAGCCACTACTGCAGCCACATGACATCATATATTATTCTGAACCAGCAATAGAAAACAAATTATCTACTGTTGTCTTTTCAGAAGATCTGAGTGTTGGGGTAAAATCCCAAATAATAATGTTGGGTCTGGTGTCAAAATACTGAATGTAATCAAAGTAGAGAGAGAGTAATGTGGAAGTCATCTGCCCCACAGGTAGGGGGAGGGTGTGGGATGGGGGTATACTGAAGTTTTTGGTGGTGGAGAATGGGCACTGGTGAAGGTATGGGTGTTTCATTTTCTGACTGAGACTTAAACCTGAAAGCTTTGTAACTGCTCTCACAGTGATTCAATAAATAAAATTATAAAAAATAAAAAAAAATGTCAGACCAAAATTTGATACTTTCAACCAAATTTCTTAACATTATGCCAGGCCACGCCCAATCGACTACACCATGTTCTTTTTTCTTTCTTTTTTAAACCTTAATATCTTTAATTCATATAGTAAATTTTCAGCTGGTCAGATGCATATTTTTAAAATAATAGATCCTCTCAGTATCCTTCCCAAGACTTGCAAATGACTTTCCATCATCAAAATGAAATTTGATATTTTACAATAACAGATTTTATTTGACCTTTCTTTTCGACTCTTGAGTTGAAGTTTTGGGATCTCCAAGTACTTTTTGCTTAATTAACCTATAAACAAAATGTACTAAAATTAAAATTAGAAAACTAAATAATTTTGACACACAGACAAAATAATTTTAAAAACAGTTATAAATGTGTTGCATGCTTACTTAAATATATTTTATAAAGAAAAGGTTAATGTTAAACAAAAGCAGTATAAGAATGGTATTGCTATACATATTTGAACATGTTTTTAATACCCAGTCTAATTTGAAGATTGTTATGTTTTCATATTTATCTCTTCACTTTAACTTCATTATGCATTTTGAGTTTTTTTAGCTATATGAGAAAAATTCAGCCTGACATGGAGAAATATTTGGAAAAAGAAGAATGCATGGAAATATTGAAGAGTTTAGGAAAGCCCCCAAGCATTTTGCTTTGAAAACAGCTAGTCTACAAAGATTACTGGATTTGTCCCTGCCTTTTTATCTTTAATCTTACCTCTTTTCTTTATTGGATCATCCTTTTCCAAATCACACTCAGTTTTCCTTTTATTCCGTTATTCACTATAATCTCACCTGACAGTGTTTATCTTTTGGGAGGCCACACTCAGTGGTGTTCAAGGCTTACTTTTGGCCATGCACAAAACAGTCACTTCTGAACTATAGGGAAATATATATATATATATAATAATAATGGTACTAAAAAAAACCTGACTTTTGTTTCAGGAATTAACTGTGAGCTGATCGCACGCAAGGAAAGGTGTCTACCCATTATAGACCCCTGCAGTGTTTATTTTCATAAACTATTTAATAAAATTTAATATATATTCATTTCACTATGGGTTGGAGCAATAGCACAGGGGGTAGGGCATTTGTCTTGCACACGGCCAACATGGCCAACCCAAGTTCGATTCCTCCACCCCTCTCGTAGAGCCGGCAAGCTACTGAGAGTATCTCACCCGTGCAGCAAAGCCTGGCAAGCTACCCATGATGTATTTGATATGCCAAACACAGTAACAAGTCTCACAATGTTACTGGGCCCGCTTGAGCAAATCGATGAACAACAGGAGGATAGTGACAGTGACATTTCATTATATAGTCTATACTCATGACTTCTGCACTCTTATATAAGCTCCATAAAATCATTATCTGTTTTTCCTTTTTGCATACCTGAAAGCCATTTAGAATTTTTTATTATGACACAGACTTAGAAAGTTGTACATCAAAAATTGTTTCAGGCACGCAGTGTTCCAACTCTAATTCCACAATGAACATCCCTCTTCTTCCACAATATCCCTAGGCACCCTCTCACCTTCCAACCTGCCCCTTTGGCAGGCATATAACAAATTTATTTTATCTTGCTTGCTCTAAAAATACTTAGAGGAATGGCAAATGGAATTATCAGGAAATTAATCAATAAAGGCCAATTTGTGATGATCGGTTGCTAAGTTATTTTTACCAATATAAACAAGACATTAATCCATTACTGAAAAATGAATAAAATTTTGTAGCAAGCTAGGAATAAACTTACGTTTCTTGATCTTGTAGGGAGCAACACTATGCATTCTTAATGAGTTGCCTACTCAGTGCCACATAGTAGGAACTTTTTCCATTTCTTTCAGGGAGCTCTTTCAACACTTCTTGCAAAACTTGTTTCAAGGCTATGAATTCCTTAAACTATTGCCTGTCTGTGAAGGTCTGCACAATTCTTTCAAAACTGGATGATAATCTTGCATAGAGTATACTTAGTGAGGTGTTCATTTCATTGAGTCTTTGTATTATATCTTTCAATACTTTTCTGGCTCATAGAGTCTCATTTAATATGCTGTATATCTTTTTAAATTTTATTTTTATAAAGTTGTTTCTAAAAGGTAAAGGCCCTCCCGTTGATCGTCGATTTGCTCGAGCAGGCCCAGTAACGTCTCCATTGGAGACTTTGTTGTTACTGTGTCTGGCATATCTAATACTCTCGGTAGCTTGCCGGGCTCTCTGAGAGGGGTGGAGGAATCGAACTTGGGTCGGCCATGTTGGCCGCGTGTAAGGCGAACGCCCTACCCCCTGTGCTATCGCTCCAGTTTCTGGGCTGGAGCGATAGCACAGCAGGTAGGGCGTTTGCCTTACAACCGGCCAACATGGCCGACCCGAGTTCGATTCCTCCGCCCCTCTCAGAGAGCCCGGCAAGCTACCGAGAGTATTCGATATGCCAAACACAGTAACAACAAAGTCTCCAATGGAGACGTTACTGGGCCCGCTCGAGCAAATCGACGATCAACGGGAGGGCCTTTACCTTTACCTTTACCTAAAGTTGTTTCTACCATCTCTCTCGTCCTAAGGTCAATAAGGCTTCTTGTCCTCTATAACACCTAATGCCATCTTGGAATAGTAGAGAAAGAAAAAAAAACTATTTGTCAAAAAAGATTGGAAGCTAGAGTGTTTTTATTGTTAAAATTATTAACTGTGCTAAGTTACTAAATGAGGTAGAGACAGAAAAGATCTCCAGTTCTAGTTTCTGAAGCTCTGGTTTCTCTGTTCGCACCTCCTGAACATTGAGTTAAAGCACACTGTCACTATAATCTTTGGCATAAAGTGACAATTGACAACAAAACAAAACAAAAACATCATAAATGGTTAATACACATGCAGCTGATTTTACTTTGATTAAGACAAAAAACAGGACAAAAAGAATGAAGAACTTATTAAGTTGGCAAACACTTTGTTAAATGATATTACCCAATAAGGAAATAGGATAGTAATATTCATATTGCTTATGATAATTCATTCTGAATGGTTCATTCTGGATAATTCATAAATACAGAAGATAATTTTCCAGTCTTTATTTTAAAAAGTTTAATCTGTAAAAATTGTAAGATTAATAATAATAACTAACCTCCCTCCCTCCCTCCCTCCCCACTTCCTCCCTCCCTCCCTTCCTTCCTTCCTTCCCCTCCCTTCCTTCCTTCCTTCCTTCCTTCCTTCCTTCCTTCCTTCCTTCCTTCCTTCCTTCCTTCCTTCCTTCCTTCCGTCCTATATCACCTAATGAGGCCTCTAAGTACCAAGCGTATCCCATCTGCATGGCAGAGCCCGGCAAGCTCCTGTGGCGTATTCTATATGCCAAAAACAGTAACAACAAGTCTCACAATGTAAACATAACTGGTGCCTGCTTGAGCAAATCAATAACAATCGGAGGACAGTGCTACAATGCTCTAAAAACACTATAGCATTACAAAATTAACATATTATAGTGACAATCTTATTATCCACCTGGATATTATTTCCAAGATTCTTCATTATGTGTGTGTGCCTGCATGTGCGTGCCTGAGTGTGTGTGTGTCTGTCTGTCTGTGTTTGTGTGTTTGTGTGTAGATCCAGAAATTTACTTGGAAAAATTTTCCTTTGCTTGAAGAATTTCTTGAACATTTCTTTTAGCACATATCTCTTGGTGAGAAATCTTTCCAGCTTTTATATGTCTGTAATTAAACTTTGATTTCATTTCCTTTTTTTTTTTTTTGGCTTTTTGGGTCAGACTTGGCAATGCTCAGAGGTAACTCCTGGCTTTGCACTCAGGAATTACTCTTGGCAGTGCTCAGGAGACCATATGGAATGCTGGGAATAGAACCTGGGTCGCCCATGTCCAGGGCAAATGCCCTACCCGTTGTAATATCGCTCCAGCCCCAGCAATTTTTGCTGTTGTTGTTGTTTTTGTTGTTGTTGTTTTTGTGGGAGACCCTCAGGCAATATTTAGGGGGCTCTGGAGCCATACTGAGAGTGTAAGCCTGATGATTCTGTTCAAATCCAGTTATGCAAAGCTGCTCTGGCTCACTGTTCCTGGGGGTCACCAGCTCTACTTGATGATGCTGGAATGAAAAAAACGGCCTACTGCATGTACTCCATCCCTGTGAGATACCCCTTGACCTTCCTCATTTCATTTTTGAAGATATTTTCTTTGTATTAGAACTGAATTTCGGTGACAAGACATTATACATTTTAAATATGTTACACTTTTTTTTTGTTTTGGTTGTTTGCTATGTTTTTAACAGGTCGCTGTCCCACCTCCCTCATTGCTTTGTTTTCCTATTTTTCATTACTTTATGGAAAAAAATTTTTTGATCTGTCTTTGCATACTTTTCTTCTTGTCTTGTGATTTGTGGACTCAGAGTGTCTTCAAATTTGTTTAATGTCAGGTTACACTGTTGTGATGATTTATTTATAGATTGATATGCATACATTATATTTGTTCACTGTCTCACTTAACACTCAACTGTGGTTTGCTAAAACCTACAATACTTGTGAAATTGTAGATGTTGAGGACAAATAGAAAAAAGTGTTTTCCATAGAACTTAACAGTAAGTGGTGTTTTAAAGTGAAATTCTCTTCATGTTGTTCAATTGCAGTGGGAATATTAAAACTATAAATTCATCACAGGTAAGTTTTTATAGATTTATTTAAAAAATCTCAAGTATATTTATATCAATATTACGTTGCAAAGTGACAAAGTGAATGTTTCCTTATATTGCTTCAGATCAACACTATTTACACAAAAATTATGAAATCAATAATTCTAATAACTGTTTATATCTTTTTATTTCCTCAAATGTTGTATTCATTTAATTATTTTTACTTTTTAAAAAAATTTTTCTTTTATTGAATCACCGTGAGAAACAGTTACAAGCTTTCATGTTTGAGTTACAATCATACAATTATCAAACACCCGTCCCTCCACCAGTGCACATTCCCCACCACCAATCTTCCCAGTATAGCCCCTTTTCCACTCTCCCCCTGCCTCCATGGCAGATAGCTTCCCCCACACTATCTCAACTTTCAGGCATTATGGTTTGCAATACAGATACTAAGAGGTTATCATGTTTGGTCCTTTAATTCCAGCACACATCTTCCATCCTGATCGATCCCTCCAACCATTATTGTTTTAGTGATCCCTCTCTAATCCAGATGCCTTCTCCCCCAGTTCATGAGACAGGCTTCCAACAATGTCTACTGTCCTTGGGTGTCTGTCTCATGTTATTTTATATTCCACAAATGAGTGCAGTCATTCTATGTCTGTCCCTCTCTTTCTGACTCATTTCATTTAGGATGATACTCTCTATGTCCATTCACTTATAAAAGAAATTCATGACTTCATCTCTCCTAACAGCGGAATAGTATTCCATTGTGTAGATATACCAAAGTTTCTTTAACCAGTCATCTCTTCTCGGGTACTGAGTTTGTTTCCAGATTCTGGCTATTGTGAACAGCGATGCAATGAACATATAGGTACAGATGCTATTTCTACTGTGCTGTTTGCACCTTTGGGATAGATTCCCAGAAGTGGCATTACATATGGAAGCTCAATTTCTAGTTTGAATGTCCATATTGTTTTCCAAAAAAGGCTGGACCAGTCAGCATTCCCACCAACAGTGAAAGAGTGTCCCTTTTACCCCACATTCACACCAGCACTGGTTGTGTTTGTTCCTTTGAATATGTGACAGTCTCTGTGGTGTGAGATGATATCTCATTGTTGTTTTGATTTGCATTTCCCTGATGATCAGTGATGTGGAGCATTTTTTCTTGTGCCTTTTGGCCATTTGTATTTCTTTTTTGAGGAAGCTTCTGTTCATTTCTTCTCCCCATTTTTTGATGGGGTTAGAGGTTTTTTCTTGTACAATTCCTTGCCTTGTGTATCTTGGATATCAGTTCCTTATCAGATGGGTATTGGGTGAAGAGTTTTTTCCAATTCCATGGGCTGTCTTTGTATCTTGGTCACTCTTTCTTTTGAGGTGCAGAAGCTTCTTAGTTTGATGTAGTCCCATTTGTTTATGTTTGTTTCCACTTACTTGATGAGTGGTGTTTAAAGATGCTTTTAGCCTCAATGTCATGGAGGGTTCTGCCTACATTTCCCTCTTCTGGATTCATGTCTCATATTGAGGTCTTTAATCTGCTTTGATTTTTATTTAATAAAATAGTTCACAATATTTGATTACATTTAATATTCAAACACCGATCCCGCCACCATTACACCATATTTTGGATATTTCCATCCAGAACCCCAAAGCCTGCCCCAAAGCATAACTGAAATAATATATTTTGTATTGTTTGTTATGAAATACTGCTGAAAATGCTACCAAAAAATTTCCTAGAGGAAAGAGGGTGAAGATTGCTGTATTTCACCAAAGAGCCATTAAGCCTTCTATAAGAGATCACTAACATGTTGTTCAAGGTTGAGCCATTATATATTTATATATATGTAAAAAATATTTTCATCTAAGATTGGTTGCCTCCTACTTTGAACGCCATCAAATATGAAGTATGGGTCGAGTATGTGATATGAAGTATCGAGACCGTGCGGTCCAGAAATAGGTTCACTAGTGAAACTCAGGACGGTGGCTGATGACAAGATTATCTGGTGCCAGCCAGAGGTAGTTTTTGGGTGTGATTGCTGAGTTGCTTGAGACACTGGGATACGGGTGGAGGATCCCCGGTCCCGGCCCATTGAACCAAGAATTCTCTGTCCCAAAGTCCCACGCACTTGGGTTTTCTGGTGATTCACTCGTGGGTGGATGAGACTTGGCCAGAGCTTGTGGAAAGCAGCCTATTGTGTTTATTTGAATAACACTTTTCCTGACTGGATTGTACTTGACTAACCGAATCTAACTTGCAGTTTTACTTAAAAAAAGTATGCAATATTATAACATGGGTGTTTTATTTTAGCAGAGGCAGTATTGGCATTTTATTGGTACTTCAGTTAAGATGGCTGAAAGACAAAAAATCAGGTAGAAACTAATATAAAAGGAACAGTAGAGAAAAATAAAAAATATAATTTGATTTGTTTTTCTGCCTTTTTGTGTTAATTGGAAATCTATATTTAAAATTATGCATGCCACCACCACAATTCTGTCCCTGGGACTGAATATGTCATCCTGATCTCTGTCAATGATCACTCCTAAGAAGAGAGATAGGAACTTCCACGAATTTCTCCAGACCCAAATTTATAATATTATTTATTTTTAAAAGAATAAAAATAAAATTCTTCCTGCACATTTATTTATAACTAATCAGTATCAGAGATGAGATAAAAATGAAATTACATTAAAATGCTTTTCTTTTTAGAGGATTGAAGTGTCAATTTTTACATATAAGGACTAAGTGAAAGTATGCTACATCACTATGGAGTAGTAATAACTCATTCTTTTCTTTTCCAACCTCTTGTTATTCCCTGACTATCTCACATGTCCCCATAATCTCTAGCTTTCCAGGGTTAGCCTTTTCTTTTAACATATTATTATTTTTTTTGGAAGGCTATAAAACACTTTTATTTGCCCTGGAGATTATAATGACCACTTTCTTTTATTTAAAATTTTTTAAATTAAATCACAGAAAGATAAACAGCTACAAGGTTGTCCATACAATAACCACCCCTTCACCAGTGTATATTTCCCTGCCACCAGTTTCTCTCCTTTTACCCCACACCTCAAGTCTGCCTCTATGTTAGATTTTTCTTTAGTATATTAATTAACTGAAGCTCCTGAACTGAAAAACTACATGAATTCCAGCTAATCTGATTTCCTTCACCAAGTATTCCTGGGAATCCTCAAAGTATCTTTTTCTGGTGTTTGTTTTATTAGCCAGCTGTTTTACCCCTAACTGATGTTTTTTCCTGTGTTTATGTTTTTGCTTTCCTTGTGTTTGTTTCATAGCTAGCTGTTTTATTTCTAACTGCTGCTCCCTTTATATATGATGGCTTATTTGGGTTATAACAGCTTCTTCGGTAAAACTGAACTCATACAGGCACTTGGGTATCTACTTTTCCAAAGCATAGCTAAATAAAGAAATTTAATAAAATTCAAAGAAATGAAAATTATTGAATGGATTGTAATGAGAATAATAAATATGTAATGATAAGTATCACTAATCTTAAGTACATTATATGTGTCCTTATCTAGGTCATGCTCTTTCTGTCTTCTTTCTCCTTGGTTCTCAGACTGTTGCAGTCTTGCAAGGATATATGACATCCTTGAAATCTGGACCCTTTTTCTTCTCATGGACACCTTTCCCTGCTCTAACCCTACCTTTTCTACTACAGAATACTATTGAAGTAGCATCTTCTTGTTCAGGACCACATCAACCCACCACTGTAGCATATACCCACTCTGTCATCCCTTCTCACTGCTAAGAGAAGACGCTTACCAGTTTACTACATGTCTCCTGAAACCCAAGTTATGTAGGTTAACACCACATCAATGAAAGTGGATCAGTACTTCTAAACTAATCTGATTATTTCTTTTTCTCTGATAAGAAGGACGGCTCAGATTCTTTGTCATTGTTTTTTTTTTTCTGGGTTTTGAATAATTTCTCTCAGGAACCATTGCCTCTGTGACACTTTTGCAAAAATTAGAATAGCACCTTAGCACTGTCCTCCAGTTGTTCATCAATTTGCTTGAGCGGGCCCAGTAACGTCTCCATTGTGAGACTTCTTGTTACTGTGTTTGGCATATTGAATACGTCGTGGATAGTCACAGATAGCTTGCCAGGCTTTTGCCCTGCAGGCGAGATACTCTCAGTAGCTTCCCAGGCTCTCTGAGAGGGGTGGAGGAATCGAACCCAGGTCGGCCAGGTCTGCCTCATGCAAGGCAAATGCCCTACCCGCTGGGCAATCAAGCATCTCGTAAACAGGTGAGCAGAGTGTCACCTAATTTCTCAACCCTTATGTTGGTGTCCTAGAAAACATAAGGCCCAATCTCTTCGCTCCCTGTCAAAATAACTCCTCAAATCTAAACATGTCCAAGTACATCATCATGAAAAGTCCTCAACACAACCCTCAGACACATATGCAATAGTATTGTTTTGTTGATTTAGGATTTTAGATGGAATTTTTCTCTAAAACACTTAAAAGACTTGTTGATCTATGATTGGCTCATAACAATTTCTTCTTCCAGAACAAAAAGAAGCAGGATTCATCTCAGCACTCACCCTAGAACTTAAAATATTGATCATCCTCAAAGTACAGATCTCGATCCTAGCTAGAAAACCTGTTATAGAGGGAAGGACTTTCATGACCTTCTATTATCATGTGACGTCCTTAAATTTTTTTCTGCTTTTGTTCTCAAGTGTAGGGTTGAAATTTATTCTAATGAGAGAAATGAATGAATGAATAAATATCATCACAAAACAATCATCTTTGCCAACACCAGTATGTATTCAAGTTTTTATTTGCTGCTTGTGAAAACACAACACTCCTTAAAACAAACTTTTTAAGAACATGAAATATGGTGCATATAATTTCAATTTTATTGATATTCTTGAAGATGTATTCTATAGGTATGTGA
Source organism: Sorex fumeus (assembly GCF_029834395.1). Taxonomy (NCBI): domain Eukaryota; kingdom Metazoa; phylum Chordata; class Mammalia; order Eulipotyphla; family Soricidae; genus Sorex; species Sorex fumeus. Next base: position 13,565,958 of record NW_026606093.1, on the reverse strand, counting down.
CATTTGACTGGTTACATGTGGTTAAACTTCCAAAGAAGTCCCAATTGCACTTAGAAATTAACCCTCTTCTAAGGTGGTGATCGGAGTTGAATTTAAGTGAAGACTTTACAGAAGTTGGTGAAACAAGAATATATTTTTCTAAGTTAGTAAATGAGCTGCTGAATACCTAGAAATGATATTATGTTACCATATATTATGTAGCAACCTTTAGAAAGGGTGTTAGGTGAAGCTGCTTTTTTTCTGAGAGATAAATTCAATAGCTTTACATTGCCTGGTTATGGAAAATTTTGGAGATACAATTTGCATGAGGCCATCTATTTGATTTATTTTGATACTGTCCTTTTTGTAAAACTATTAAAGTGGATATTGATTAATAGTGTCCTTGGATATTTAGTTCAGTAAGCTGAAGAGTTGTACAAACATGGAAATGTAAACATGTTCTATCATGGGGAATAAGATAATTGCCCAAATCCAGTGATGCATGTACTGAATGTATAATCTATCTCCGCTCCTTTTGCTTTCCAAACACCTCCCAGATCTGGGGTTCATTCAAGGATAACCATGGGGAACATTTGTCATGCTTCAATCTTTTAGAGAAAGAGGTTATGTATATGTGAGTCTATAAGTTTGTTTGAGAGAGATTTTGGCTATTCTAGGGTTGTCCAATACCTTTGAAGTGTGGAAGGTCATACCAATACCTTTCATTTGTAACACTATTAGTGTATTCCTCCTGTAATTGTTCAGCCCATAAAAGTGGAAAGAATGGAAATTCTGCAACTGAGACTTTATAAAAGAAACCATTGACCTACAGTGGGTTAAGATATTGGTTCCGTGAGTGGTGAATAATCTTCAATTAGGAAGAGAAAATTTATCTAATGTACCCATACACTGGTATACAAAACTATAAATACCAAATTTCACCTGTTCCAAAGGACCAGACACCACTTTGTCTGGTGCTTCGCCTTGCTATTGCAGTGGAAAAACTGGCAGGTGCAGTTCTCAAAGATTGACATTCCAAATGCCTCAGAACAGTACTCGAGATGGGACAGGGAGCGACCATTTCAACAATTGAGTTGAGACAAAGAAATATCACTTCAGTATGACGTGATATGTTCAGGAATAGGTGGTGTGTAGTGAGATATCAAAGAGGATCAAGGAGGCTCATTATTAATTAAAATATACTCTTCTTAAATTAATTTTTATGTATTTTTTTATCTTTTTGGGTCACACCAGCGATGTTCAGGGGTTACTCCTGGCTCTGCACTCAGGAATTACTCAGGGAACCATATGAATGCCAGGGGTCAAACATTGGCAGGCCATGTGCAAGGCAAATGCCCTACACCACTGTACTATCACTTCAGCCCCCTTAAAATATATTCTTAAGATGGTATTGGAAGGAACCTCAGAGACTAGAGGTAAATATCATTGGACCTTGAATTACTGACAGGAATAAAAGGTCAAGTAGTATAGTAAGTTATATCTAATTAATAGGAAAAACAGGTAAATTCAGCAGTGCTTCTGTCTAACTTTTTCCTTTTTATTCCTTTCTTTTCTTGAAGGGTTCTGGGGAGCAAAGTCAGTGCCTCCCGTATAAGAAGGAGGTAGGGTACACAAAGTTGCAACCATCCCCCTTGTACTAGTTTTCTAATGCTGCAAAACAAATGGCCACAAGTTAAGTTACTTCAAACAACACATATTTATTATCTCACACCCTCTCTTGGCCAAGGTTCTATACTTGACTTAGCTCTAATTTCTGCTTAGACTTCACCAATCAAAGTTTGACTGAGTCGATGATTTCACTTAGACTTGGGGGTCTTCTTCCTAGTTCATTTTTTGTGGTTAGATTTCAGTTCCTTTGGGTTGTCTTTAAATTCCAGAGACCAATTGCTGTTTCCTACCTTACCTTTTACTCCACAGCTTTGTCGTTTACTTCTTCCCATTTCATATGCTCTCTACTACTTTACATTGCTCTCAGGCAAAATCGAGCTCTTTGAAATACATAATGAAGTCTGGCTTACAAAATCACTGTCACTGTCACTGTCCTCCCGTTGTTCACTGATTTGCTTGAGCGGGCTCAGTAACATTGTGAGACTTATTACTGTGTTTGGCATATCGAATATGTCACGGTTAGCTTGCCAGGCTTTGCCGTGCAGGCGAGATACTCTCCGTAGCTTGCCGGGCTCTCTGAGAGGGGTGGAGTAATCGAACTCAGGTTGACCAAGTCGGCCCCGTGTAAGGCAAACGCCCTACCGCTGTGCTATTGCTCCAGCCCGCTTACAAAGAGATACTTACAAAATCATCTCTTTTTAATTTTCCATAAACTTTTAAAGTAATATCAAATGTACAGTCCAGTGTTGGAGATATAATATATATAGGATAAGCTGTGTTTAGATCTTGGCACCCCACATGTTCCCAAGTCTCACCAGGAGTAATCCCTGAGAACAGAGCCTAGAGTGAGCCCTGAATGATGCCAGTTAACAAACAGAACATGGACAGTCCATGATTCTAAATGCATTCATGTTGTTATGTTACTCTGTCATTATTTACATGGTGGTTTCAATCAATCTATATTGAAATTCAATACCCATTAAATAATAGCTCCTCTTTTCTCCCTCTCTCTACCCCAAGTAAGCACCATTTTATACATTTTTGTCTCTATGAATTTGAATATTATAGATATTCAAGTTATATAAGTTGAATTACATCATATTTAACTGCTGTGTCTAGCTTATTTCATTTATCATGTCTTTAAGTTCATCCTTGTAGAAATTATTAGAATTATATTCCAATGTCTAACGTTCATTGATTTAAAGAAGGCCTTTGATTCTGTTGAGACGGAAGCGGTCATTGAAGCCCTAGCCAATCAGGGCGTACAAACTCAATACATCAGGGTCCTCCGTGAGCTCTATTACGGATTCACAACCAGGATCTCACCATTCTACAAAGAAATAATAATCCATGTCAAGAGAGGGGTTCGGCAGGGTGATACCATTTCACCAAAACTCTTCAGTGCCATCCTCGAGAACATCATGCGATGACTGGAATGGGAAGGAATGGGAATGAAGATAGATGGTTGGCAACTGGCAACTACACCACCTCCACTTTGCTGATGACATTGTTCTAATAACACCAAACATCATCCAAGAGGCACAAATGCTGGCTGACTATGACCGTGAGTGTGGAAAGGTCGGATTACAACTGAATCTCAAAAAGACAATGCTCATGAGAAACAGTCTTGTTCCTGATGCTTCATTCACTCTCAATGGAACCACCATCTCTGAATGCAACAGTTATATATACCTAGATTGAGAAATCAACATGATGAATGACCTGGCACCTGACTTACTGCAGGAGGAAGAGAGCAGCTTGGAATGCCTTCAAGAGCATTGAAGAAATAACTAAGAGGACAAAGGACCTCCAGCTCTGAGCACATCTCTTTGATTCCACTGTTCTTCCTGCATTAACATATGCCTCAGAGACCTGGGCCCTACGAAAACAGGATGAGAACGCTATTCGGGTCTCTCAAAGAGGAATCGAAAGAGCTATGCTTGGAGTATCATGATTCACTCAAATGAGAGATAGAATCCAGAGTTCCGATCTCCGCCAACATTCAAGAATCAGGGACGCAGGGGGTATGGTGCCGCCAACAGGTCAATCTGTACCTGTAAGGCGAGTGCATCAGCAGCCTCATGGAGCCTTCAGACTTCCAGATACCCCAAAATTGCTGCTGTGCCTTTGGCCAGACCCCAAAAACTTGGGGCAAAGTTTACCAAGAAAGTAAACGGCCAAAAGTTAGGTATGTGGGAAACACACACACAAACCACCTCCGGCTCAGCTATATAATTGGAGGCAAGGCCTCTTTGGTTCCTGATTGAACTGCTTAATGGACATGATCCCAGAGACTCAGAAACGAATCTCAGAACCCAGTGGCTTAAGGTAGAAATGCGTCTGGTCTCTGCAGTAGGCTACTGGTGCTGGGCCAACCCAGGTGGGAATAGGTTTTGTACCTTGGCCTATTCCCCCTGTCGGCCCAGTGGCCACCATCCGTCTGAGGACACTGGATAGTCACATTTGGGCCCCCAGTGACGAGACACACAGGGCCTCACGGGATGAGGGTGGAGCCGGGCTTGTCCTCCCCACCCCAACGAGACCCCAAGTCATCGCCCACAAATGGCCTCTCTGGCTCCTGATCAAGCTGCTTAACAGCCATGATCCCAGAGACTCAGAAACAAATCTCAAAACCCAGTGGCATTTGGCAGAAATGCATCCGGACTCCACTGTACGTTACTGTCGCCGGGCCACCCTAGGGAGGAAAGGGTGTTGTTCCTCCACCTGCTTCCTCTTGGTGACTTGGTGGCTGTCATCCTCCAGAGGCCGTTGGACAGTCAGGCTTGGGCCCGCAGTGACGAAACTTGTTGGGTCTCACGGGATGAGGGGGGGAGGTGGAGCCAGGCCTGTCCTCCCCACCCTAACGAGACCCCAAGTCATCGCCCACAAACGGTCTCTCTGGCTCCTCATCAAGCTGCTCAACGGCCTTGATCCCAGAGACTCAGAAACAAATCTCGAAACCCAGCGGCTTTTGTCAGAAATGTGTCCAGACCCCGCAGTAGGTTACTGTCGCTGGGCCACCCCAGGGGGGAATGGGTGCTGTCCCTCCGCCTGCTTCCTCTTGGTGACTTGTTGGCTGTCATCCTCCAGAGGCCATTGGACAGTCAGGCTTGGGCCCGCAGTGACGAAACTTGTTGGGTCTCACGGGATGGGGGGGGAGGTGGAGCCTGGCCTGTCTTCCCCACCCCAATGAGACTCCAAGTCATCACCCGCGAATGGCCTCTTTGGATCCTCATCAAGCTGCTCAATGGCCATGATCCCAGAGACTCAGGAGCAGATCTCTAAACCCAGTGGCTTTTGCAGAAATCCCTCCAGATTTAAGTGTTAAAATTTCAGAATTTCAAAACCACATGGCCCTACTGCAGCCACACGACATCATATGTAAGTCATAACCAGCAATAGAACACAAATTGTCTACTGTTGCCTTTTCAGCAGATCTGAGTGTTGGGGTAAATCTCAAATAATAATGGTGGGCCTGGTGTCGAAATATTGAATGTGATCAAAGTAGAGAGAGAGAGAGTAATGTGGAGATCATCTGCCCCACAGACAGGGGGAGGGTGTGGGATGGGGATATACTGGGATTTTTGGTGGTGGAGAATGGGCACTGGTGAAGGTACAGGTGTTTCATTGTATGACTGAGACTTAGACCCAAAAGCTTTGTAACTGCTCTCACGGTGATTCAATAAATAAAATTATAAAAAATGGAAAAAGAAAAAAAAGTAAGGTGGAGTTCATGCACAATTCAATCAGCTAATCAGTGGCTGAATAAATAGCAGTACTCCTACAAAAAAAGAAAAAAAAAAGAATCAGGGACGCTGTCTCATTTGCCAAGGCATCAAAAATGGGCTGGACACGTAATGAGGTTTACAGATGACTGCTGGACTAGAGCCACTACTGACTGGATTCCATGGGACGTCAAAAGATCGTGTGGACTCCCACCTACAAGATGGTCAGAATTTTTCGTCAAGACCCTGAATAATCAGTTTGAGGCTCTGCGTGTTCCTAGAATGAGCAGATGCCACTGGGCTACATTAGCACGCAACAGGGATGAATGGAGACGTTACTGGCACCTGCCCGAGTAAATCGATGAATAATGGGGTATCAAGTGATCAAGTGATATTCCTTTTTAAGACTAAATAACATCATATTATATATATATGCGCTATATTTTCATCATGCATATATCCATCAATGTATATTTGGGTTGTTTCCACCTTTACAACCTTGTGAATAATACTGTTCAAATATTTAGATTTCAATACATTTTGTGTATTTACTTAGAAGTGAATTCTTGAATGAAATGATAATTCTATGTATATGTCTTTTCATGAGCGATTCTATCATTTTCTATCGTGGCTATATAGTTTTATACTCCAACCACAATACACTTTGTTCTTGTTTGTAGCAGATTCATTAAAATATGATGCAGGTATTAAAGTTGTTAAAAGCATTAATACTTTTGGGGAAACGCACATTATATATTTAATATTCAGGAGAATATTAAAATGTTAGTGGCTCCCAAGTGTCCTGAGCACTGTTTGGGAGTCCCCTACAAACAAAACAAAATATTAAATCCTTATTAAGTTAGATTTTGTAGACTTTTCCTTAAAAATCAGAAGAATTAACTCATAATTAACTAGACAGTGAACCAGCTCCATGTTGAAACTATTTTTATTTTGGGTCAATAACTAATAAAACCCACACTTATGTTTTTTACAGCTAGGAACTACTTCCATAAATGAGGAAATTAAGGTTTTAGAAAAGTTAAATTGCTTTTCCTACGGCACATAGATAATAGTTGGCAGAATTAGAAGTTAAAATTTAGGTCTTTGTACTCCAACTGCAGAATTTTTCCAACATATACTACAAAACAGCTTCAACATTAGGTGGAAGTGACCTGCAGGGTTAGGTCATTCGGAGCACAGGAAAGTCCCAAGATATTAAGTCCCACTGATAATAATTCTTGAAGATTGTGGAAGTGGCCAAGGAATCTTAAATTTGTTCATTATTCTTTGAACAAGTAAATTTTGGTTCAAAATTACACCCTTGTGAAAACTTTGAAATTACACCCTACCAGCAGTACTTAGCCATGGTGTAGCTTGGGATTTGGGGTGGAATCCCTGGGTGAGTTTGTGCAGGAGTTCCTGCCAGCACCCACTTTACACATCCACCTCACTGCATTGCCACATCAGATGCTTGAGCAGGTCATGTGTCCTGAAGCAAAGTGGAATCTCCTAAATCAGGATTCTTTCCCTGGCTGCACCACTGGGAGCTCTGCAGAGCTCATGGAACTCATTTCATTGGCTCCCAGAGCTTTCCAGGTCTTGCTGCCAAAGCTTTTGCTAAGCAGCTTGAATAACACACAAGCAGGGAGAAACCATGCCGGCATAAGACTAAAGGCCCATCGGTTTCCTGATTTATTCCCCACAGATACTGAGTGATTTTTCAATCATTAACATAACCAGGAGTGATCTCGTATTTAGACTAGGACATGGCATGTCCTATGCACATGAAATTTGAAGGAAAATATTCATTTGCTAAAAGCCAAAGCCTAAAACAAAAATCAAACCTGACTCAAAGGTTGTCCGATGACTCAATGCAGCATGAAAGCAGGACCCCATTGGCGCAGTGGAAAAGTGCTTCCAACTCTCTCCTGATGCAGTGAGATTTTATAGAATGCTGGCCAACTTTAAAAGCCAGTTTTTTTTATATGCACAAGATGTGTTGTTTAGTGTTCTTTTCACATTTCTTGAGAATGTCTACATAAAGCAATAATGTATGTTAGATGAATTCCTGCGTATATTCTTGATAACTGTTCTCTCTCCAGCCTCTGCACAGCAGAACCTGTTTCCCCCTGGAGACAGTCAGTTCTTAGAGCAGTGGCTGACACCTAATCAGTGCTGGTTAAATCACCTCAACATAAATACATATATAATTTCTCCTTCTTACACTCCCACTTGTATGAATCTAATAACTTTCAGACAAAAGAGAAATATTCTAATGAAATTTTACCTAATTATTAGAGTATATTGATCACAGAGAATCTTTACTTTTTTAAAATTTATATTTTACTACAAAAATGTTACAGTCTCTTGGAATAGCACAGTGAGACAGTGAAACCTATAATAAAGCTAAGTTTGGTAGTTTTCTTTGGGGGAAGTAAATATATGAGTTATGATTAGTATAAATGAGAAGGAGACTGAGACAGTCAGCATAGTTTAGTCTAACATTTCCTAAAAGTCCTGGTGAGTTTCAGGACCTACTTTAGTTTTTTCTCTTAGTTAAGCCAGGGGTCAGCAAAAGAATTCTGTCCTAAATGCAGCTTTCTTAGGATAAGTTCTCTGTGACAGTCCTGAACTAAGTTACCTAAACAAGGCAAAAATATTATATTTCACATGCTAATGCAAATAGAATTCCTGGTATGTTGATTGAGAAAGCTCTGTGACCTGGTTTAGGGAGAATTTCATAATGGTGGAACAGTAGACACTAAGGTAAAAATGGAAAATTGGAGGGTCAGGTAGCACTACCCTAGCCTCAATCACGTTCTAGTTCAAAGAAACGTTGCTCTTACAGCCTTCTTGGCAAAATGCAGAGACAATGAGTTCACACGGAATACTCTGAATTTATGCTTCCTTGTCAAAAACAACCTCTGCAAGATTGATAGACTGGGGGTTAAGAACAATAAAATGTCACAGTACCGATCCTTCTCAACATGTGTTTGGCAGGTTTGACTGAATATAATCCTCACAGGAACCTCCTCTGGGGACCTAGGAACTATTCCTAAAAGCCAAGAGCTGCCTCTTTGATTGATTTGTTGATTTCACAGCCGCTGACCTGCACTTGGCTCCTCGGCATTCAAGGCGAGTAGTAAGAGGAAAATCTGCCAGGACAAGGCATCTGGTGGAACTTGTTGAAACTCTTTCTATTTCAAGAACTTGGAATGCACATGAACCTCAAAGGCACCAGGGACTCACTCTGGCTTGTCTTTAGTGCCCTTAAGAGGAATTGTTTGCAATTTTTCACCCTGCATGCCCTATCTAGGTTCTGCGTTGGAGTACACTTCAAGTGTTTTATTTCTACATGTGCAAAGGCCACCCCCCCACTCTCTTTGCCCCCACAAATCTATCTTATTTGTAAGTGGCATGTGGGAAAAGAAAAAGTTCCAATCCTCAAAATAGAAGCAGAATCACCACAATTCTATTTTCAACATTGAAGTGAATGACATAAACATCAGGTCACATGAATGAAAGGAACACTGACATATATTTTCAGCTGTTACACATGAGCCATGATTTTAAAATATCGGTGTGTAGTCCTAACTGTTCTTTGCTTTCTTTTATGTCATTACAATTCTTTGTTCCAAACATGTGATTAGTTCTTCACTAGATAACCTTTGCCAATACCAGATATTTTCTATAGTGTGTCACTTGTTATTAAAGCTCTAACTAGCAGGTAATAAGATAAATGTAGAGGAAGGATAACAGAGAATTAACTCCTCATGAGAATGGAGGCATCACAGCCATTGATTTAGAAATAGCTAAAAGAATGCCTAAGTCTAGTCAAATACAGAGAATTTTAAAAATAATTTTTATATATTTTATTTTCATAAAAGTGGTTCACAATAGTTCATTACAGATAACATTCAAACACCAATCCCACCACAATAAGAGGGAAATGTGTGAAGCTTGTTGTATTTCATTCTGGAGCCATTTAAGCCCATATATAAGAGAATACAAGCAAGTATGTTAAAACCAAACAAACGGATGCTACTTTTGGTATGTAAGTGGGCTAAGGTAAAAGGGGTCGTTTTCACTCTGAGAAATTCTTCAGTGCTCTCTTCTGGGAACTTTAGCTTTTAGTCTCTGGGTCTTGGCCATTGATGAGATTACATGGTGCCAGGGGCAGTTTTTGGGTGTGACCTCCAAACTACTGGAAAACTGGGGTGCTGGGGGGAGTAGGCCCAGTTCTGATCCGAATGAGCTTGGAGATCTCAGTCACGAGGTTCCACATACCTGGGTTTTTCTCCTGGTTTCCACTTGGGTGAAGCTCATCCGACCATGTGGAGAGTGGCCTTAGCATGGTGGTGGTTGAGTTCTGGAGGTTTCTTTCTGCTTGGAGTGGTGGTGTGGGGGGGGGGGGGGAGGAAAATAAACCCCCCCTCACTCTGAGGTATCCCAGTGAAGACAACCTGGTGTGGGATCAGGACATTCTTCCCAGAATTTAAAAAATCTTACAAAAGTAATTTACTTCAGAATTTTCATAAGGACCATCATGAACATGTAACACAATTGATACACAATTATAAAACTGAACTAACAATTATTTCAGCTGCCTAAGTTCACTCTGAACTCCTAAGAGCTTACTCTAGAATTGCAAGTGAATTCTTGCCCTCTACATCCCCAACCAAAAGTAATACATAGCATTGATAGATGAGTGCAGAACAAGTTATTAAAATCATTTATGAATTCGTGACTTGTATATAGGGAGGTGCTCCAAGGCACTGCACGGAGCCAGGGCTAGTTGTAACCCATACCAACACTGCTGTGTGACCTCCCAAAAAGGAAGAAAGAACAACAAAAAAGGATTATATATCACAAATATTCAACAAAGCAGTCAACCCTACATCTATAATAGGTGCCTTTGGTTGTATCTGCTCTTTTTCCTGCAAGACAAGCCTTCATCACCTCTTGCTGGGATGTTAGATAGTTATCTAGTTACTGTTCTGTGTCTCTTATTTCCCATTCAATCTGACTCATATAAAATCATTTAGTTTTGCAACTTTTTCGAACACTAGAGCAGCAGATATCTTAGAGGCAAAGGATTTGAAAATATTCACTTGAATTGACTTTTAAAGAGAAATGGTCTCTTTAGAGAACACATTAGTCTGTCTACCGAATTCATCCCCAAATAATCTGAATCTGAGGTAGGGTGTGTGTGTATGTGTTTGTGCGTGTGTGTGTGTGTGTGTGTGTGTGTGAGAGAGAGAGAGAGAGAGAGAGAGAGAGGTGTTTAATGTAAACCATACATTAATGTTTTTGTTTTTGTAGTCTTAGTTTCTGCAAGAGCCTGTGATATACCGAGCAAAGAAGCCTTGGGTCTCATTTGCTGATATTCTCAGGTTCATAGAGAATGGAAGTCACAGAGTTCCTTCCTTTTCTGTATAATAACCATCATTCTCTAGTCATTTCGCAGTGTAAATGTATCTAACGACCTAATTCCTCCAAGAATATTTGATCTTCTCAAACTTTCATTTACACTTGTTGCTCTTCTGATTCCAAAAGCAGCTATCAGAATTTCTAAAACTACACACATAATTTTGACATTTTCTTACATTTTTTCTGGGTAATCTATTTTTTCACTTAAAATTATAGATATGAAAATCTTTTTAAAAATAGGGATCAGTGGTACTGGAGGTTACCATTCCTCAGGGTGCTAGACAGTGCAAAGAATAAAACTAAGGGCCTTAGGCATGTAAAACATGCACATCACCTTCTGAACTAGATGTTTGGTTCCTATGAAATATTTTAAAAATATTATTCAAATAAAAACTAGCAGTTCTACATAAAGTAACAAAATAGGAGACTAACACCCAAGAATGGCCGAGATTAGTACCAGGAATTTTGCTCCATGGTTTGGAGGACAGCCACACGTGCTAGGGGAAAAGGAAGCTCAGATAGAGAAGGGAACACCAAATAAAGGTGTTGGGAAGATCCTCCCAGGATGGGAGAAGCATGCTGAAAGTAGACTATAGACCAAATGTGATTGTCACCCTTTGCCTCTTTTTTTTAAATTTTATTTATTTTTTATTAGTGAAACACCATGAGGTACAGTTGTAGATTTACAGATTTTTGTGCTTGGGTTTCGTTTATACACTGATCAAATACCCATCCCTCCACCAGTGCCCATTTTCCACCACCATGGATAATATCCCTCCCCCCATATTCCCCCCATCCCACCCTGTCACTGTGGCAGGGCATTCCCCCCTGTTCTCTCTCTCCTTTTGGGTGTCGTGGTCAGCAAAAGAGGCATTGAGTGGCAAACATGTTCAGTCCATAGTCTACTTTCAGCCTGCATCTCCTCTCCTGGGAGTATCCTCCACACACCCTTTATTTGGTGCTCCCTTCTCTATCTGAACTGCGCTTTCCCCTAGAATACCCGGCTGGCCTCTAAGCTATGGAGTAATCCTCCTGGTGTTGATCTCAGCTATTCTTGGGTATTAATCTCATATTTTGTTATTTTATATCCCCCAGATGAATGTAATCTTTTTATGTCTATCCCTCTCTTTCTGACTCATTTCGCTTAGCATGATACTTTCCATATTGTACCACTTGTATGTAAATTTCATGACTTCATCTTTTCAAACAGCTACATAGTACTCCATTGCGTAGATGTACCAAAGTTTCTTTAACCAGTCATCTGTTCTTGGGCACTCAGGTTTCTTCCAGTTTCTGGCTATTGTAAAGAGTGCTGCTATGAACAAACAAGTGCAGATGTCACTTTGACTATACATTTTTGCCTCTTTGGGATATATTCCCAGGAGTGGTATTGCTGGGTCAAATGGGAGCTCAATTTCTAATTTTTTTGAGAAACGTCCATATTGTTTTCCAAAAGGGCTGAACCAGTCGGCATTCCCACCAGCAGTGGAGGAGTGTCCCTTTCTCACCACATCGGCGCCAGCAACGGTTGCTTTTGTTCTTCTGAATGTGGGCCAGTCTCTGAGGTATGAGATGGTATCTCATTGTGGTTTTGATCTGCATCTCCCTGATGATTAATGATGTAGAGCATTTTCTCATGTGCTTTTTTGCCATTCGGATTTCTTCTTTGAGAAAGTTTCTGTTCATTTCATTGCCCCATTTTTGGATGGGATTGGACGTTTTCTTCTTGTGGAGTTCAACCAGTACTTTGTATATCCTTAATATCAACCCCTTGTCAGATGTGTATTCGGCGAATATTCTTTCCCATTCTGTAGACTGTCTTTGTATTTTGGTCACTGTTTCTTTGGAGGTGCAGAAGCTTCTTAGTTTAAGATAGTCCCGTTTATCTATCTCTGTTTTCACTTGCTCGGCCAGTGGCGTGGCATCTTTGAAAATACCATTAGCCTCAATGTCATGGAGGGTTTTGCCAACTTTATCTTCAATGTACCTTGAGGTCTTTAATCCATTTTGATCTTACTTTTGTACATGGTGTTAGGCAGAGTTCTGAGCCCATTTTTTTTGCATGTTGCCATCCAGTGATGCCAGCACAATTTGTTAAAGAGGCTTTCCTTACTCCACTTCACATTTCTTGCACCTTTATCAAAAATTAGATGATCATATGATTGCGGGGAGATGTCGGTGTATTCAACCCTGTTCCATTGGTCTGCAGTTCTGCTTTTATTCCAGTACCATGCTGTTTTGATTATTACTGCTTTATAGTAAAGTTTGAAGTTAGGGAGGTTGATTCCTCCCATTTTCTTTTTCCCAAGAATTGCTTTAGCTATTCGTGGGGGCTTATTGTTCCATATAAATTTCAGGAGTGTTTGCCTCTTTTTCTAACCACAATACTCAGTAAGAGAGAGAGAGAACAAAAGGGAATGCCCTGCCACAGAGGCAGGGTGGGATGGGTGGGATGGGGAGAGGGGGTGGGAGGGATACTGGGATCTGTGGTGGTGGGAAATGGGCACCGGTGGAGGGATGGGTATTTGATCATTGTATAATTGAAACACAAGCACAAAAATTTATGTCTGCTACTGTACCTCATGATGTCTCACTAATAAAATTTAAAAAAAAAACTAGCAGTTCTAAAAAGTGTCTTATAATTCTTAAGAGATTTAATAAATTTAAATGCATATAAATTATGCCTTAGGAGAAATATTGTCTTTTTATTCTCAGATCTCACATTGCCTTATTTCAATTTGCTGAGAATTGTGTATTCATTGCTTGGGATTTTTCTGTGGTACTACTGTAGAAAGGGCATGGGGTCTAGAAAAGATGAACTTATTTATTTTGGGTTTCACACCTGGCAATGCTCAGGGGTCACTTGCTCAGGGGTCACTTCTGTTTTTGCACTCAGGAAGTGTACTTCTGGTACTACACAGGTCTCAGGGACTGTATGGGATGCCAGTGATCTAACCCAGGTCGGCTGTGTTCAAGTGCACTAACCCACTATACAACTGATCAAGTCCTAGAGGAATGAATTTAAATCCAATCTCCATTCCTTGCTATGATCTCTTGAGAGAGACATTGTAGATGTCAGTGTTTTGGTTTTCTCATCTATAAAATATGACAAGTTGGTGTTGAGGTGTTATGTTAAAGTAACTGGGAAAGGGGCTGGAGCGATAGTACAAAGGGTAGGGCATTTGCCTTGCATGAGGCCAACCCACATTTGATTCCCAGCATCCCATATGTTTCCCTGAGCACCAACAGGCGTAACTCCTGAGAACAGAGCCAGGAATATCACCCCTGTGCAATGCCAGGTGTGACCACCAAAAGAAAAATAAATAAATAAACAAACAAACAAATTAACTAGGAAAACAATTCTTCTATTTATGTTTCAATAAACTCAGGAAAAAAAGTTTTTTTAAGGTAAAATGAAAGCAGAGCATCAGAGCGATAGTATAGCGCATGCTTTTGCCTTGCTGTCCCTATGCAATCCCTGGCATCCCTTATGGTCCCCGAACGTGACCAGGAGTAATTACTGAGTGCAAAGCTAGAGTAACCCCTAACATTGCCTTGTGTGGCCCAACCTCTACTTCCCCCAAACACACACACACACATACACACACACACACACACACAGAAGCCAGCAGAAACCATTTTCTTTGAAAGTCTACTGACACAGTTCTTGCTCACTCATTTATCTCTTTTTCCATTTCCTCAGTGGGTATATGTGTTACCTGGGAACATTTTGATCCCCATTAATTTTCTTTTCTTATATTATACTTCTGCCTTCTTAAATTTCATGAGAAGCTGACTCAGACCACTACTCATCTTCCTTGAAATCTAGACTTGACTGACAAAGCCCAGTGTGACTATTTTTATCATCTGTATCAACTAGATGCTTAAGCTGACTCAGTCATAGGCATGTACCTGGTCACTCTCCAGGCAGTAAGAGTGGGAAGGAGGGTGATAGCACAAAGACTGAGCTATGAGGCCATAAAATTTAGACTCCTGAGAATGTAAAATTCATGAATTACTCAGACACAAATGATGATGATTCCTAACTCATTCTTTCTGGCATTTATTTTGTAGGAGGCCATGAAAGTACCAAGTTTGTATGCTTTATGTATCTCTTTTAATTTTTCTTTTCTATTTATTCATTCCAAGTGTAGTGCTGAGAGCTAATGTACAGTTCAGGTGAAACAGTACAATTGGTACAAACAAAAATTAACAGGACACTGACCATCTTTGAGGGAACATGCACATAAGATATGACTTTCAAGGAGAGGTAAATTCCCATTGCTCTTGGTAATACCTCAATCCACCAACCTGCTCCTTGAGTTCCTTTCCTGCAAAGTTCTCCATATATGAGACACATGATCGATGCTTGAGTCTACTGGGTTAATAACTTTCCACTTCTTTTCTCTGATTATCCAATAACTTGCATAGATTTAGCTTATTTGGGGGATACTAGACCTTGAAAAGTTACGTAAGAACTTAAAGAACTTACTTGAAATACATAGAATCCATAAGATTCTATATGTTTGAAAATACTTTCTACCTACTCCCTTCAAATGAATCATTCCAGTGATCAGAGACATGTTATATAAAAGTTTTCTCAGTAACTACGAGGACCACAGTCAATATTTATGTGATTTAGATAGGTTGTGAAATTTTGAATTCAGAAAGTGAACTAGGTCACTTTCATACTCAGCATTCTGCTTCAAAATACACTTTTCCCTTAAATAAATGCATTGCTCTTTTAAGTATTGTATTTTTTGAGTTGATATCAATATCAGTTAGCAAATTGCATAAAATTTCTATTGATTTCCTGTTTTGAAACTTTGATATTAATTTGAACATTAAATTTAGAGTCATTTTATCACCACACAACAAAATTTAAATTTGTACAATAAGTGCAATAAAATAAGTATTTCAAAGGTGTATATATGTATATATATACACACCACATATATGCTGCTTATTAGAGGGGGTACTTCCCATTTGTTAAATTTCATGCATTAAAGATAACTTTGGTCAATAGTTAAGGAATTACATTAAATGAGAGAGCCTGAAGGTTACCTAGGCAATCTTAATTGATGCTAATTAGTTATTTGAAATAAAATATTCTACAAAGGAAGAAGGGTCTACTTATTATTTCTGCATGCAAAACTTCTAGAAAAAGTTGTTACTGTACTTTATTCCTATACTCATCAGAATGATAGATTGTTCATTAGATTATTGGTTGCTTCTCTCTGTCTCTGTCTCTCAATCTCTTGATTTAGATCAATCATTCTTCTGGGAAGTTGGGTTCTAAAAGGTCTTACTAGAATAGAAATGAGCATCAGATGAACTGCTCTTTCCCTGAGGAAAAGAACACAGTGATGATGGAATCTCTGCTGAGACTGAGGATAGAGAATAAAGCAGGTATCTTCAGGGTTAGCTGCCTAGCAAGGCTATAACAGGAAACATCATTTCAAGGACTGAAATCTACCACTTTCCAAGGAATGACAAAGGCTCATAAAATTGCTATAATCCAGGCTATTTTGTACTTGTAAATGTGTATTATGATTAAAAAATCTACATTTGAGAAAGGGAGTCTGTTACATTTTAAATAAAGACTACTGAACATCCATCCGTCTGATGAGGGCAAATGTATGAGACATTTACTTTTAGGGAAAATAAGAAGAAAGGGAAGAAAGGATAGAAGTTATGTGAACAAGTCTTATCTTGACAGCCCACCATGTCTGTCTCTGTAATATGAACAAAGGAACCAGATAGGCTAGATAAACAAAGGAAACAGGTATGCAATATAAATTTATTTCTTGGACTTGAAATTTATACTTGTAATTACAAATTACACTGTATGTCATTTTAAGGTGATTTATCTCTCCTTACTAAAATTATGATGAACTTTTATCTTAGTTTAGTTCTAGAATAACTATCTTAATTCTTATTTCTGGATTAGTTTTAGTCCCATTTTCTATTCTTTCCCATGGGTTGTAAGCAAGGTATATGATATAATATGAATCCGTTCTGGAACAGAGTATCAGCAAAAAGTGGTGATACTGTTTACACACTCAAGGCTCAACTAAAATGACAATAGCCCTTAAAGAAGTTGGAATAAGTACAGAACATTGTACTGGATGGCATGCATATACTCTTAAAAGGATTTTGATATACACCGTTGGCATGAATACCTATCAGAAAAATCTCCTAAGGAAGTAGAAGTCTTGAAACAAGTTTCTCCACATTCTTCCTTCAATCCACAATGAAACTGTTACAGTATGTTGAGTCACCTGCTTGCGATAATATCCACAAACACAGAATCTTTTGTGTTTGATTGTGACTGTAATCCTGCTCTCCTTTCCTTACTTTTCTCGATGGGGTGAGAGAAGTTAGGCTGAGAGATCTGCTACCAAGCCACAGTATTTACATAAAATTCAACTAAGTGCTTTATCTTTCCTCTCTTTCCTTTGTTGTGATGGTGATTTCCTATGGTGGGCAGGCTGGGATCCAACTCTTGGTCTCATATGTGTATAGCAGGTTCAAGTCTCTGAACATTAAATATCTAGTATGCTTTTTATTTACAGCATAACTTACAACTGCAATATTGTTTCTGTGAATTTTTGGTACTATTTGTTCAACCAGTTGAATGAGGAACAGAGAGAGTAAGCTTTATGCAACAAACTGATAGGTTGAAAGGAGGTCAACTCACATCCTAGGGACTCCCTGTCTGGCTGTCACAAGAAACAGCTTATATAGTAACAAAACAAGGCAAAATAGTTTTGGACCAATGGGCACTAGAGTGGTTAATACATTAATTGTGGCCTGGTCTTCTGCTATTTTCTCTGCTATAAAAAAACAATTATAATTGAGGTTAAACTTTCATCTTGTATTGATTTTCAGGAAAAGGATATTTTTAAAAGAGAGAGTGTGTTTCATGCATTTATTTTAAACTTTTTTTCAGTTTTTATAATTTTATTTATTGAATCACCGTTAGAGCAGTTACAAGTTCTAAGTCTCGGTCATACAATGAAACACCCACCAGTGCCCTATCCCACCACCAAAAACCCTAGTATACTCCCATCCCACACCCTCCCCCTATCTGTGGGGCTAATGATTTCCACATTACTCTCTCTCTACTTTGATCACATTCAATATTTTGACAACAGACCCACCATTATTATTTCGGATTTTACTCCAACACTCAGATCTGTCGAAAAGGCAACAGTAGACAATTTGTTTTCTATTGCTGGTTAAGAATAACATATAATGTTGCGTGGCTGCAGTAGTGGCAGCGCGATTTTGAAATTCCAAAATTTTAACACTTAAATCTGGAGGGATTTCTGCCAAAACTTCCTGGGTTCTGAGATTTATTCCTGAGTCTCTGGGATCATAGCCATTAAGCAGCTTGATCAGAAGCCAGAAAGGCTGTTTTTGGATGGCGACTTGGGGTTTCATTAGGATGGAGAGGAAGGGACGGCTCCACTCCCATCCCATGAGGCCCCATGTGTCTCGTCACTGCAGGCCCAAACCTGACTGTCCAATGGCCTCTGGAGGATGGCAGCCACCGAGCCGCCAAAGGGGATCAGGCGGAGGTACAGCACCCTTTCCCCCTTGGGGTGGCCCAGCGACAGTAACCTACTGCGGGATCCAGACACATTTCTGCCAAAAGCCACTGGGTTTCGAGATCTGTTTTTGAGTCTCTGGGATCATGGCCATTAAGCAGCTTGATCAGGAACCAGAGACGCCATGCCTCCAATTATATAGCTGAGCCAGAGGTGATTTGTGGGTGCGTTTCCCACATACCTAACTTTTGGCCATTTACTTTCTTGGTAAACTTTGCCCCAAGTTTTTGGAGTCTGGCCAAAGGCACAGCAGCAATTTTGGGGTATCTGGAAGTCTGAAGGTGCCATCAGGCTGCTGATGCACTCGCCTAAGAGGTACAGATTGACCTGCTGGCGGCACCAAACCCCCTATTTTATTTCTCTTATTTAAGAGAAGGTAATGTATTTATAATAGTGTTGACGTTTATATTCTTTTTTTCCTTTTTAAAAAAATTTATGTTCTTAATGTACACTGTTACCTCAAATTATAAAATACTTACCTTTGCCTCATACTACATCAGAAAACTGTTGATTATACCTGCAAAATATGTCTGAGAAGACGTGCCTTAGTTTATATAAAATAAATCAAAACAAGGATTTTGTTTAACCCTCAATACATTGTCTTTGTTAATCAACACATTTATGTTTTCTTAAATCTATTTTAAATGTATTTATTATTGTGTGAAGTAAAAAGAAGGTACACACAATTATGAAAACTCAGCTATTGCATTATGGAGAATGATATTTGCATATATTTTTAAATACAGGGGGACCATTCCAGATTATCTACATCTATGATTTCTGGTCACTAAAATTAAATAGCTATGTTCCCAGGAATTACACTAGCTTTTTCCTTCCTTCCTTCCTTCCTTCCTTCCTTCCTTCCTTCCTTCCTTCCAACATATTAGACAAGTCACTTAAGGGAATTAGCTACAAATTCCCAAAGGTTTATTTGGGGAGTCTTAACAGAAATGCAGATTACTGATGTACTGAATTAGCACCTCTGGGAATGGGCCCAGCAATCTATGTTCAGAAGCACTCCAGAGGGTCCTGAACACCACTAAAGTTTCAGAGCCCTTGCTATTACCTTGTTTTATTTTCATCCTAGTCTTCTGCACTAGTTGTAGTCCACACACCTATACTGTGAAGATTCTTGCCTGATTAAGCAGTCCCCCATTCCCAGTGGTACTCATAGCAGGGCACTGAGAAGTGGGCTCATATCATAACTGAAACGAGGTGGAAATGTAAGTGTTGACCAAAAGAATTTCACAGTTGTAATGAGTACACCAATAAGCTCCTTAAGTTGGTTTAAGACATTTTATCTTTTCAAAGATATTTTGGAATGTCAGGTTTTTACTCCCGCCACAATAAGGTCCCGTTTTCTGACCATTGACATCCGACAATAAAGCAGAAAGTTCCCATCCTTTGACCATTAATCAAAGGGGAATTTATGTATAAAAAATGCAGCAGTCATTTGAACACTAAACTAAGAATTCTCTTTTTTTAAAAGTTTTTTATTAGTGAATCACCGTGAGGTACAGTTACTGTCTTAAAAACTTTCATGAGAACTGCAGCCTCATGGGATGGGGGGAGGATTCGGCACATCCTTCTTGCCCTGCCAAAACCACGAGTTGCCCCCCCCCCAACCCCCCGGAGTGGCTCTCCGGCACAGCCATGGCCCCAGAGGCACAAGGACCTAATTCAGAACCCAGCAGCTTCTGGCAGAAATGTGAATGGACTATGCATTAAGATACGGCACTGTGCCCCCCTGGGAAGGAAAGGGTGTCTGTCTCTTCCGCCATTCCCCCTCCCCACCAGCGGCATGGTGGCCACGGCCTCAGAGTTTTTTGGACAGTCAGGTATGAGCCGGAGGTGATGGGGCAACTGCAGCCTCACGAGACGGGGGCCAGCACATCCTTCTTTCCTGCAGAGACCACGAGTTGCCCCCCACGAGCAGCTCTCCAGCATGGCCATGGATCCAGAGGCACACAAACAAAATCTCGGAACTCTCCGGCTTTTGGTAGAAGTCCCTCCAGACTTAATTAGTAAAATATCAGAAATTCAAAATCTCGAGGCTGCGGTAGCCATCATATGGTCTTCATAATCAGCAATAGAAAACAAATTATTTCATGATGCCTTTTCAGCAGGTTTGATTGTTGAGAGAAAGTTCCAAACAATAACGGTGCATCTTTTGTCTAAATAATGAACGTAATCAAAGTAGAGATAGAGTTAAGTGGAAACCATCTGCCTCACGAGCACAGGGAAGGGTGGCATGGGGGGTGTGTTGGAGTTTTTGGTGGTGGAAAATATGCACTGGTGAAGGGATGGATGTTCGATCATTGTATGACCAAGACTTAAGCCTGAAAGCTTTGTAACTGTTCTCACGGTGATTCAATAAATAAATTAAAAAAGAACAACAACAAAAAATTATGTGCTTGCATTTCAGTCATACAGTGGTTGAGTAACCATCTCTCCACCAATGCCCATTTTCTACCACCAATGGTCCCAGCATCCATCCTCTCACCCCCACTCTGTCCTCTCCACCCCACCCTGCCTCTGTGGCAGGGCATTCCCTTTTGCTCTTCTTTTCCTTTTGGGTGTTTTGGTTTGCAGTAGAGGCATTAAGTGGCCATCAAATTCAGTCTATAGTCAACTTTCAGGCCTCATCTCCCATCCTGAGTGGGCCCTCCTAGCACCCTTTACTTGGTGGTCCCTTTACTATCTGAGCTGCCTTTTCCTCCAGCATGTGAGGCCGGCTTTTAAGCGTGGAGTAATTCTCCTGGTACTTATCTCTACTGTTCTTGGGTGTTTGTCTCCCATTCTGTTGCTTTATATTCCACAAATGAGTGCAATCTTTCTATGTCTGTCCCTCTCTTTCTGACTCACTTCACTTAACATGATACTTTACATGTTGATCCACCTATATGCAAATTTCATGACTTCATATTTTCTAACAGCCGCATGGTACTCCATTGTGTAGATGTACTGAAGTTTCTTTAACCAGTCATCTGTTCTCAGGCACTCAGGTTTTTTCTAGATTCTGGCTATTCAACAGTGCTGCAATGAACATATAAGTGCAGACATCATCTCAACTATACTTTTTTGCATCTCCGGGATATATTCCCAGAAGTGGTATTGTTGGGTCAAATGGGAGCTCAATTTCTAATTTTTTGAAAAGCGTCCATACTGTTTTCCAAAAGGGTTGAACCAGTCGCCACTCCCACCAGCAATGAAGGAGAGTCTCTTTCTTCCCACATCCACACCAAAACCAGTTGCTTTTTGCTACTCAGTAACTTCAATAGGGCTGTAGCGATAGCACAGCAATAGGGTGTTTGCCTTGCGTGCAGCTGACCTGGCCAAGCCGGGTTTGATTCCTCCACTCCTCTTGGAGAGCCCAGCAAGCTACCAAGAGTATTTAGCTCACATGGCAAAGCCTGGCAAGCTACCCATGACATATTCAATATGCCAAACACAGTAACAACAAGTCTCACGATGGAGATGTTACTGGGCCTGCTTGAGCAAGTTGATGAATAACGGGAGGACCGTGAACTTTCAATAACTCAGTGTGGGTTTTCTTTGAATAGTTGAACAAGATATTCAAATATAATTTTGGAATGCATACTTTTGTGCTGGAATTTCAGACACACAGAAAAATAGCCTGAGTTTCAACTGTCATCTGAAGTGGAGGGATGTGTTGGAGACTGATCCTGACCTTTGCAATCTTGTGCTCTTTACTTTTGATATTAGGGAGTTATATGTCTTATGTAAACTGTTTGGGAGAGTTTCTGTTTCTTCAATTTCCTGGAAAAGATTTAGGAGAACTGGTAGTAGGTCCTCTTTAAATGTTTGGAAGAATTCGCTAGTGAATCTATCTGGACCTGGATTTTTGTTTTGGGGAAGACTTTTGATTAGTTTCAATTTCCTTGATAGTAATAGGTATCTGTTCACGTATTCCAAATCTTCTTGGTTCAGTCTTGGGAGATTATAGGAATCCAGGAATTTATCCATTTCTTCAAAGTTCTCCTGTTTCTGGCATACAGAGTTTCAAAGCAGTCTCTGATGATCTTTTGAATTTCTTTGGTTTCTGTTGTAATGTCCCCCTTTTCATTTCTGATTCGGTTTATTAGAGTCCTCTCTCCTTGTGAGTCTTGCTAGTGGTTTATCAATCTTGTTTATTTGCTCAAAGAATCAACTCTTGGTTTCATTGATCTTTCGACCTTCATAGTAGATAGTTGCACCTGTGAACTGGTGTCCAGAAACTGGATTTGGGGTTGGGGAAAACTTCACACGCATTTGTTGGAATTGGGCCTGGGAATCCTAAGAAATTCTTCATTCTTTATTTCCAATATGAAAAGAAGAGTCATAACAGGCTTAGAACAGGCTTAATGTGACAAGACATTAGTTTTTCTGATACAATTAAAGGTAAAAAGGTAAAGACCCTCCCGTTGTTCATCGATTTGCTCGAGCGGGCCCAGTAACGTCTCCATTGGAGATTTTGTTGTTACTGTGTTTGGCATATCGAATACGTCACGGGGAGCTTGCCAGGCTCTGACGTGTGGGCGAGATACTCTCGGTAGCTTGCCAGGCTCTCCGAGAGGGGTGGAGGAATCGAACTCAGGTCGGCCACGTTGGCTGAGTGCAAGGCAAACGCCCTACCGCTGTGCTATCGCTCCAGCTATGTGAGGGCGATCTGGCTGCGACATCTGTCACCCCTTTGATCCCCAGGGTTGATTCGGCTGATCTGGCTGGCTAGGCGGGTGTCCTCTTCCTCCCTCACCACTCCATGTGTGTCCCTCCAGAAGCTGCATGCTCAGTCGAAGAGGATGGCCTTCCCCGAATAGAGACGGACCCGTCTTCGGTCGAGGGTATACGAGTAGCTGCGCTCCCCTGCTAGAACCTCCAAACAAGCTGATACAATTGAGTTTATTTTATATTGCTTCTTATTATATGAAATTGAACAAGAATTTATGCTTTGTGAACCTTAGTTTTATGATGAGTAAAGTGAAAATTAGCAGCAAAGTAGAGTGATAGGATCAGTCTTTCATCCAGATTGCTGAGGAACACCTAGAATAGAAATCAGTCATTCTATTGTAATGGAAATGTTCTAGGACTGACCTTGATCAATACTCAAGTCCTGTATGACTCTTGAGCTCTTGTAATGTGTGGCTGGTTTGATTTTGGGATTGAATTTTTCAGTTTAATTAACTTACATTTACATCTAAATAGTCACACTTGTAGCAGTATAAAGAGACATATGTACTATGATGTAGCAGATATACCAGTTATAGAGAGCCAGAGAATGATAGAGATGTGAAGAAAGAACTTATTATGCTGTGAGGTACTGACAGAAGGTAAAAGAGAGTCTCCTTTTCATGAGGAACTATATAGAAAAGGCCATTCCTTTTTCTTTAGCTTTGGGAATTTGATATATTTTAATATAGTTTTTTTTTAATTTGTAAAAGTATCTTTTCAGAGAGTAGTTTAGCTTATTGCTCACTTATTTGGACCCTGTTTGGTAAACCATTTTCTTTTATATTAATGCCAAGAAACATGTAAAACTCTTGATAACTTATGGGTTATGTCATCTTTGCAGTAGTCAATGTTTTCCTGTACTGGCAAAAATATTTTTGCTTTAGTCTCCATACCTTTGTGTATCCTCCAAGGAGTTTTGCTGATAAGTAAAAATACAACATTTCCACCAATACAATACTACACACAGAAGATAATCACCCAGTAGAAAAATTTAAAAGTCTAATAGATACGCCAGCAAGGACTAGATAACATTGGCATTTAGTAACTAGGAGAGAATCAGACATTACTGTCTTTCATCTTGACTCTAAATCATGCTTGACCTGAGAGTAATTGCCAAAATTTTCATTTACTCCTCCTACCCCCTGTTTCTATGCTTAGGAGAAGTTAAACTTTTTCCTTTAATATAGTGATAATGATTATTATAATGATAATAATAGGTGTTATAAATAATAGATATTCCAAATATATTATCAGGTCTGGGGAAATAAAAATTCCAAAATATGAGGGAAATGTTTGTTTACTCTTGAAGAAATAAACATTAATCACTTGAAACAAATATAAAAACATGAGTTCTGAAGGTCCATCACTATTTATTTTTCATCAAAATGCATTTCAAAACACATACTGTTGTTCTTCTGGGTACTAATGAATTCATATTTAAGACATGTGCACAAAAGAATCTCCCATGTTTCTGAAACAAAGAAAAACTGCACTGACTGTTTGCCTAAAGGAGTAAAATTATTATTAAGTTGCATAGAATTTTTGTTTGTACTTGCACTGTAGGAAATTTTATCATGTATGTTACTTGAATACATAAAACCCAGAAAAAATTCCATAAATGCAGAGATCATACTTCTATAAATGTGTATGTAATAGCACCCAATAGCTGCCTCTTTAAGTTTACTGTTTTGGTTTGATTGGTTTTCTTAATGAAACACAAGAAATTGCTAGGCATCTTAAGAATCTCCCTGTCGAATGCCCTGCCACAGTGGCAGGGGGGGATGGGGGGATGGGGGGGAGGGATATTATCCTGGTGGTGGAAAATGGGCACTGGTGGAGGGATGGGTATTTGATCGTGGTATGACCGAGATCCAAGCACAAAAATTTGTAAATCTACAACTGTACCTCATGGTGTTTCACTAATAAAAAAAAAAAAGAATCTCCCTGTCATTTTCACCTACCAATTTAATTTTTAATAATATCTATTTAAATTGCTCTGCTTCAACCTTGAAGAATATAAATACTGAGGCAATTATGAGTCATATTTTCCAGTGGTACACATTTAAATGATTATTTGAAAATTAAATATTAATGTCACAAAATAGAGAAGTAAAATACAGTTCATATATTTTGCCCATAGTTAATTGACTGAAATAGAGCAAACAATCTAGCAGTGTACTCTTTGAATGAAGAAACTAGAAATACTTTTAACTATTCAACCATTATATAATAGTAGATACATTTTTCTTCTATTAACCTCCAGAAGAACTGGAGAGAGAAAGAGTATGAAGCAAAAAGTGGAGACTATATTGTTGAAAACATTATGTGCATTATGTTCAATTGGGCAGGTGGTAGGATGTACAAATGACTAATGGCACATTTCTCACCCTGAATCTGTCAAGAGCTCAGGACAGGAAATCACAATTCCTTTTCTTCTCTGGGCTCCTTTCCTGCCTCTCTTCCTCCCTCTATTAGCTCACCGTTCTCTGTAAGCTAATTTGACAAATATAAACTATGCAGTTAGTAATATCTCTAATTACATCTTAATTGATATTGGTCAGCCTGCATGGGAGGACACTTCTACAAAAGTTTGTGACATCATCAAACACAAAAATTATAAGTCAAATTGTATCCTCCAAAAAAGATACACTGGTACTCTGACACTCCATTATCCATATTCCAGAACATGACATTATTTGAAAACTACGTAGCTGCCTTATAATAATTTAAAATTAGGCCATACTGGGTGAATTCTAAACCAATATGTCCTGTTTCCTTACAAGAAAATGGCCACGCAAAGACAGAAATGCACAAGGACAGCTCTATATGGGAAAATGGAAACAAACTTTAGAACATGCAGCTACTCATCTAACATGCTAAGGATTGTACTAGAAACCAGGAGACATGCATTGAACAGGGAACATGAGATCATTTTTTGGTTCTTTGCATTTATTTTTTACTTAGTTATATTAATATGCTAGTTGATCCTGTTATAATTTTATTTGCCTGTTAGTCCCAGGTAACCAATGCCAAGATGGTATTAAACATGTATGTTTAGGATAACATTGGTTTGTGCTTTCTCCTCTGCCACAAGGAGCTTAGGTTTATTGGGTTAGAGCCATCACAATGCTCTGAAGCACTCCCATTCCTCGGAATTGATCTTAAACTTCTCTGTGCTCTGCTTTCTCTATCCATTATTCACTCATTTCCCCTAACCAAGAACCTGTGACTTGTAAAGTTAAATTCTTTAGAGATCTCTGGATTTGGATTTGTAAGTGAAATATTGCTCTTCTATTTTCCTTATATCTTTTGCATAATTTTATCATTCCTTATAGTATTCCATCGTGTCTATATACCACTGTCACTGTCACTGTCACTGTCCTCCCGCTCTTCATCCATTTGCTCGAGCGGGCCCAGTAACATTGTGAGACTTGTTACTGTGTTTGGCATATCGGATACGTCACGGGTAGCTTGCCAGACTTTACCCTGCGGGCGAGATACTCTCGGTAGCTTCCCGGGTTCTTCGAGAGGGGCGGAGGAATCTATACACCACAACTTTATTAATCATTTTTCTGTTCTTGGGCATCTGGGCTGTTTCTATATTGTACTAAGTGCCGCAATGAACATAGATGCACATGTATCTTTTTTTTTTTCTAATGAATGCGTCTGTGTCTTGCAGGTACAAAGCAGTGAGATCTGTGAGTCATATGGGAGCTCTATTCTTAGGGTGTTCTTTTTACGTTAGGAATCTCCATATTGTTTTCCATAGTTATGAACCAGAAAGTATTCCCATAAGCAGTATGCTCTTCACAAACAGTGTATAAAAGTTCCTTTTCCACTACAGGCCTACCAACGCAGGTATATGCCATCATCACTAGTGTGCGTTTATATATCATTATCTTAATTTGGATTTCCCTAGTAATAAGTGGCAATGAAGACATATTCATGAGCTTACTGACCATCCATTTGCTGTCTCTTGAGACAAGTGTCTATTTTCTCTCCCCATTTTTGATGGGGCTATTAGATTTATTGATGTTGATCTTTGTGAATGCTTTGCATATTTTGAATATGAACCCTTTATCAATAATTGTGAACACCTATTTTCTCCCACTCTGTAGGGTGTCTTTTAATTTTAACCTGAGGCCATCGTGAGATTTTATAATTTGATGCAGTTTCATTAGTTTATTTTCGTTACTGTTCACTTTGCCAATGGAATAATATAGTTGAAAATACTTTTGAGATCTAAATCCTGGAGCATTCTGCCTATATTTTCCTTGCTCGAGCGGGCCCAGTAACGTCTCCATTGGAGACTTTGTTGTTACTGTGTTTGGCATATCGAAGACATCACGGGGAGCTTGCCAGGCTCTGCCGTGCGGGCGAGATACTCTCGGTAGCTTGCCGGGCTCTCTGAGAGGGGCGGAGGAATATTTCAACTAATCTTATCTATTCTCAAGCTCTTTTTTTAAAACCCAAGCTACCTTGGTTAGTAGAGTCCATTCTCTATAAAATCACTTTGGACTAAGAAAGTTAAAAAAAATTATTTTAAAGACATTTAAATAATAAGATTTTCTCTTTAAATTTTTCCAGTTGTTTTTATTTCATAACTTGTTTGTAATATTTTTCTATAATCTGATATAAAGCAAAGAATTTGACCCAAAATATGCAAAAGTCTCTTAGATTCTCTTTATGTAGGAATCAGTCATATTTTCAGTCACATAAAAAGAACTTACTCTACAGCTTTCCCTTAGTTACTGAGCAGGCAGGATGTCTAGAATAATAAAAGCCCAAATAGGAACTGGGGAGAGATCGGCTAAGTCATGTTAAAAACCTGGCACCTCATATGGTCTCTGAGCCCAGTTAGGAGTGATTCCTAAGCACAGAGCCAGTGTAAGAAGCAAGCACTACTGGGTGTGGCCCAGAAAATAAACAAACAAAAAACCCCAAATAATTAAAACATTCAAATAATGAGGTTTTCTCCCTTTCACATCAGGATTCTAATTTATGGGAAAACATAAATAAATAATTACTAATTTCTAAAATCATTTTAATGTTTTTTTAATTTTTTTTATTAGTGAAACACCATGAGGTACAGTTGTTGAGGTAGAGTTGTTGACCTTACAAGTTTTTATGCTTGGGTTTCAGTTATACAATGATCAAATACCCGTCCCTTCACCAGTGCCCATTCTCCACCACCACAAATCCCAGTATCCTTCCCGCCCCCCATCTACCCATCCCCCCCCCCCCCCCCCCGCCTCTGTGGC
Organism: Sorex fumeus; assembly: GCF_029834395.1. Lineage (NCBI taxonomy): Eukaryota > Metazoa > Chordata > Mammalia > Eulipotyphla > Soricidae > Sorex > Sorex fumeus. Next base: position 13,537,590 of record NW_026606093.1, on the reverse strand, counting down.
AGGGCACTCCCTTTTGTTCTCTCTTTTGGAGTGTTGTGGTTTGCAAAAGAGGCATTGAGTGGTAATCATGATGTTCGGTCTATAGTCTACTCTCAGCACACATCTCCCATCTTGGGGGGATCCTCCAAACACCCCTTATTTGGTGCTCCCTTCTCTATCTGTGCCCTTCGACAACCTGGCAGGCTACCAAGTGTAGCCTGCCTGCACCACAGAGTCTGGCAAACTTCCCGTGGCATACCCAATATGCCAAATACCAGTAACAATGATGGGTCTCATTCTCCTAAACCTGAAAGAGCCTTGAATGTGGCACTTTTTAGAATCTCAGGGCTAGGACAAAGAAGACGTTACTGGTGCCTGCTCGAGGCCATCAACGAACAACAGGATGATCGTGATCGTGATCGTGATATTCCACAGGTGAATGCAATCTATGTCTGTCCCTCTTTTTCTGACTCATTTTGCTTAGCATGGTACTTTCTATGTAGTACCACTTGTATGTAAATTTCATGACTTCATCTTTTCTAACAACTGCATAGTTCTCCATTGCGTAGATGTACCAAAGTTTCTTTAACCAGTCATCTGTTCTTAGGCACTCGGTTTTTTCCATATTTTGGTTATTGTTAACAGTGCAGCAATGAAAATAGAAGTGCAGATGTCATTTTGGCTACACTTTTTTGCCTCTCCGGGATATATTCCCAGGAGTGGTATTGCTGGGTCAAATGGGAGCTCAATTTCTAATTTTTGGAGAATTGTCCATACTGTTTTCCAAAAGGGCTGGACAAGTCGGCATTTCCACCAGCAGTGAAGGAGGGTCCCTTTCTCGCGACATCCGCTTCAACACTAGTTGCTTTTATTCTTTTTGACGTGGGCCAGTCTCTGTGGTGTGAAATGATATCTAATTGTGGTTTTGATCAGCATCTCCCTGATGATTAATGATGTAGAGCATTTTCTCACGTGCCTTTTAGCCATTCAGGTTTCTTCTTTGACAAAGTTTCTGTTCATTTTGTTACCCCATTTTTTGATGTGGTTGGATGTTTTCTTCTTGTGGAGTTCAACCAGTGCTTTGTATATCCCTGTATCAACCCCTTATCAGATGGGTATTGGATGAATATCCTTTCCCATTCTGTAGATTGTCTTTGTATTCTGGTCACTATATCTTTTGAGGTGCAGAAGCTTCTTAATTTAAGATAGTCCCATTTGTTTATCTCTTTTTCCACTTGGCTGGTCAGTGGAGTGTCGTCTTTGAAATTATACTGTTAGCTTCGAAAGATTGCATTCATCTGGGGACCATAAAGCAACAAAATGGGAGAATAACACCCAGGAGTGGCTGAGATTAGTACCAGGAATTTTGCTCCATGACTTGGAGGCCAGCCACGTGTGCTAGGGGAAAAGGGAGCTCAGACAGAGAAGAGAGCACCAAATGAAGGGTATTTGGAGGATCCTCCCAGGGTGGGAGAAGCATGCTGAAAGTAGACTATAGACCAAACATGATTGCCACTCAATGCCTCTCTTGCGAAACACAGTACCCAAAAGAAGAGAGAGAGAACAAGGGGGAATGCCCTGCCACAGAGGCAGGGTGGGATGGGGGGATGGAGGGTGGGAGAGATGCTGGGACCCATGGTGGTGGGGGATGGGCACTGGTGGAGGGATGGGTACTTGATCATTGTATAACTGAAACCCAAGCACAAAAATTTGTAAGTCTATAACTTTACCTCATGGTGTTTCACTAATAAAAAAATTTTAAAAAAAGAAAATATACTGTTAGCCTCAATATTGTGTAGGGTTTTGTCGACCTTGTCGTCGATGTGTCTTACAGGTTTTGGCCTGATGTTGAGATCTTTAATTCATTTTGATCTGAATTTTATGCATGGTGTTAGGTCGAGGTCTAAGCCCATCCTTTTGCATGTGGTTGTTCAGTTATGCCAGCACAATTTGTTGAAGAGGCTTTCCTTGCTCCACTTCACATTTATTGCTCCTTTATTAAAGATTAATGTTCATACATTTGGGATTGTGTGTACGGATATTCCACACTGTTCCATTGGTCTGCGGCCCTGCCTTTGTTCCAGTACCAAGCTGTTTTAATTATTACCGCTTTGTAGTAGAGTTTGAGGTTTTTTTTTTATTATTTCCAGTGGATTAAATTTAAAAATTGTTATTGAATCATAACATACTTTTGCAAAAAATCAGGTGATACATTTCGTCAACATTTTTAACAAGAGGACACACAAAAAAGAATTTGGACACTTGTAGAATTACCTCTAGCCAACCAGAAAGTAGAATAGCCAGATTCTTATGTATCTATCCTAGACTCTACTATTTTTCTCAACATGTATAGAAAATATATAATCTACAAATATTACAACCCAGCTGCTCAAGTCAATAAGCATAATGTCAGTATCAAAAGGTCAAATAGCATAAACAAACCTAATTTATTCTATGTCCAATCTTCTTCCTCCTGTAGCATTTTTTTTTTGTCTAGTGAAAAATCTATTTGGGAAATCAACCTAGGGCCCATAGCTTACTTGATAGGTGGAAGTGGAAGAAGTATTGGTAATAAGGGAGATGAGCACAGTGTTCCTCCCAATCAGATCTCCAAAGAGACTTCAAAAGAAAGGAAAGCTGAGGTTTTTTTCTAGAACCTCACTTTTCTTCCTTCATAAACACACAAATGCATGCACAACACATATACCCTGTCTGTGGCACTTCTTTCCTCACTGCTGTGGATCTTCATTCCAACTGGAGTTGGCTCACAAAGTGCTTGTGAGTTGAGCAAGAGGATACATACTAAGTGAATAGTCAAGATTCACTTATCCTCTTAAAGTCACTGTTGGGGGCTAGAGAGCTAGTTCAGTGGAAACGGGGCTTGCCTTGCATGTGACCAACTGGGGTTCAAACCCTGTCACCCATGAAGGCCCTTAAGCCCCGTTGTGCATTGACCCCTGTGTGCAGAACCCCACATGCTTTCCTTTAGAAAGCCACTATAGATGTTTGGATTTTTCCATCCTTTATCTTGGGTTTGTTCCAATTTTGTAAATGACATTAGCTATTTCTCTAATCTAACTTTAGTTTAAATTCTATGAGTGCTTTTATATAAAATTTCAGAACAGTTGCACAATGTGTATAGTAAGTACCACCAAGTGTTCGCCCCTCAAAAATAAACCCCTAAATCATTGTTGGGTTTCATAATGTGTGAAGCAGGTGCTCAATAAATGTTCATTGAAGAGGTGAATTTATGTTTACCACCTACTGACATTCTATTTAATTCTCATTATTTCTAGTATGACTATTTGCTTCTGCTTTGGAAACATTCCTCCTGCATATTTCAGGAGTCCTATGCTGCTAGGAGTTGCTACTTTGGGAATTTAACAATATGATCCTGAACCACAAAAATTTTGGAAAGCATCTATAGATTTTTGGATTTTTCCATCCTTTATCTTGGGTTTGTTCCAATTTTGTAAATGACATTAGCTATTTCTCTAATCTAACTTTAGCTTAAATTCTATGAGTACTTTTATATAAAATTTCAAAACAGTTGCACAATGTGTAAACAAAATCCATCAAACTTTATGATGAGAAAAAAATAAATAACTAGGGGGATTGGTAGTTATTTTTTCTTGTTGGCTTGTTTTATATAAAGAGTGAAATTACTTACACTGCTTTATTTGGAAATGATTAACAATATAATTGTTGGTGGAGAGATTCTTGACCTTTACTTACGATTTTATTTTAATGGCATGATGTGAGTTTTGTTTTCCACTGATCAAGAATGGAGAGGATGGGACATATTTAACACCTGCAGTGGCATCTTCCCCACGCTCATATTTCCCCCATACTTAGAGTTTGCCTTCTAATTTCATGTTCAGAGCTGGCAGAGTCTCTTAATAGCATGATATCTGGGGGAACCTGTCCAAAACTTCTGTTCTCTTCCCTAGAATGACAAAACTTCTGGATCAAGAGATGCTACAGGTTGAAGGGCTAAATGTTGAAGTGCTGCAAATACAGTCTACAGAATCATTGAATATTGTGCATGAAGTTAAGTTAATAAGAAAGTATTTTGAAAAATAATAAACAACCTAGACAAAAATTAAAAGCAGCCTGAATAGATCTAATCTTCAATGAGATTAAACTTGCTTGTCACACGGTTTTTGCTGGTGCTTAGAAACCCTAAAGTTAGAACTTCACATATACTTATTTCAATATTTCAGTTTTTCTACAATAATACCTTGTAAATTTTCAGAGTCGAAGGACTGAATTGTATCTATTTGTGGCCACCACAGAAACAGTGGTAAATTTTTAAAATCTTTTAAAGGGCCATCATTTATAAAGTAATTGATAGTTGATTTTTAAGCATACAATAATTCAAAAAGTCTTTTTCAAAAATACTTAATCCTGGGATCAGAGCAATGGTACAACAGGTGAGGCATGCATTGTGTATGGCTGACCTGTGTTTGGTCCCCGGCATGCCTGAGTACTGCCAGGAACGATCCCTGATCTTAGAGTCAGGAGTATGTCCTGAGCACTGACAGGTGTGGCCTCACCCCCATTTAAAAAATACCTAATGATAACTCATTAAAATAAATACAAAGCAAGAAACTGAAGACAGTTAAAATTCTAATTCTACCACTAAAATGGACACTCTTGGAATTTTATCTGATAGATTTTTTAATTTTTTTTCACACATATTATGTTTTTCCCCAAAGAAGGAAACATATTATAATACTCCATACAATTACAATTTATCAAATTCTTGCATTGCACCTAACAATTTACCATGATATTGTACACTATTTTAAATGGTGGGAGAGAATTCCTTTATGAAGAGAGGTACTGTGGACATTATACAAACAACAGACATATTAAAGACTGTTACAGTAGTACTGTCATATTTAACTAAATACAAATTGTATCTGTAAACATTCTGGTTCAAAAATTTAGTCTGAATTCTGATTTAAATTCTGGTTTGAAGTATTTTTTTTTCTGAGAAGCAAGGGAGGCTTTATTGAAATTTATTTAGAAATTTAGAGAGAGAACCATTTTATTTTATTTTTTGCTTTTTGGGTCACCCCCAGGAATGCTCAGTGGTTACTCCTGGCTCTGCACTTAGGAATTACTTCCAGCGGTGCTTGGAGGACCATATGGGATGCTGGGAATTGAACCCAGGTCAGCCACGGGCAAGGCAAACGCCCTACCCGCTGTGCTATCACACCAGCCTAAAGTCTTTGACATTTTAAACAGTAGCAAGTTATGAAGGAACCACTTTCCTGTTGATGATATTTGATTTGGGCAGCTAGAACAAATAATTTAAGGAAAAATACTGACTGATAAAATGTTGCAAGACAAATCATGTTGGAAGAACAAAGGAATAGTGAGATCTCTTGGTTTCCAGATCAATAATTTGTTTCAAGTTGTGTGTGCTGAAAGGACTTTGTTAAGAAATTTTCAAGAAATTCAGGAGAAAACAATATGTAATAAAACATACAAAGGGTTCAGAAAAGACAAGGCCAGGACAACAGTCGGAGCAGAGGAAATAAGTGTTCAACGATGATGAATAGAAGTGATAAAAAACAGCTAAAAAAAAAAACTGGGGAATGAGTGAAGGCTACACACACACTTTCTTCTCTTTGTTTTTCTAAATTAAGTTTTAAAGAATTGGAAAAGGCAAAAGGAATAAATTGTCCGTCTTTTAAATTCAGGACACATCAAATGTAGATGCTCATCCTGGTAGGGATCAAATTAGTGTAAGGAATTCACAGAGACTTTGTGTGAAGTGTGTGAAGAGCAGAAGGTAACGCTGAGGAGTTCACATGTTATCAGCTCAGGGGATAACACCCCTCTTCCTTCCCCTCATTTCTCACCAGGAAAGGGTGATGGCCACAAACAGCCCCACATTCTCTTTGTGTGCAAACACAACAAGGGTGTGTATTTCCCTGTGATGATCTCCCTGAATAACAATGCCTAGAGGGGACTCTGTTTAAAATCCACATGTCCAAGCCATCAAAGCAGGATATGGATGTTTGGAAGCTGGCATTCAATGAGAAGAACCCCCACCCCCCCAACCCCCCCCCCCCCCACACACAACACAGAAGATGAAAACACTAAAAAAAAAGTAAAAACAAACAAAAAAAGTAAAAACTAAAAGATTTTTAACAACAATTTTTAAATGATCTTATTATGACAAAATAGCTTCATTAAACGTATCTTCTCTAGGGAAAATTAAGGAAACAGTAATATCCTCTTAAGAAGGAAAGCCCCCATCAATCAAATATTACCTAAAGCCAGAACTTCTTGATTTACAACCTTTAAATAAAAAAGTTAAACCAGTGATTTGAGATATTTCTTTTATAAGAGACAATATAGTCAGTAGCACTGTAGCACTATAGAACTGTCCTCTCGTTGTTCATCTATTTGCTAGAGTGGGCCCAATAACATCTCCATTATGAGTCTTGTTGTTATTGTGTTTGGTGTATCAAATATGTCACAGGTAGCTTGCCAGGCTTTGCTGTGCGGACGACATAGTCAGTAGCATTCTTGCATTAATAATAATGATAGTTTGTAAGATTTGAGGATGGAGTCAGTAGGTCATATAGTCACATGTAGTAGAGCATATCCTTATATGTATGTTCTAAATTCCTTCCTCAGAATTCCTCCAAAAGTTACAGCTTCTGTATGCTGAAAACTTAAAAAGTGCTAGGAAAAGCATTAAGAATTTCACTACATATTATTTTTTAAAATAACTGTATTTCTTATAGCTCAGGTAATTACAAAAATATTAAAGTTTATAGTATTAATAAATAAAATAGCTATACCCAACCATCACCCAAATGCCCATGACCCTCCAGTACACTCCTTATGTCACCTCTGGCCTGATATCCTGCCCCACCCTCACCCCACACACATTATTTGGCAATTGGTTTTATATTTCAATGCCAAGAGTTTGTCAGAGTTTAGCACTTCCTATTGTCATTATTTTGTTATATTCCACAGATGAGTGAGATCATCTGGTGTTTGTCCTTCTTGCTCTGAATCACTTCCCTAAACCTATAGCCTCCAATTCCAACCACGTTTCCTTCTTGCTCTGAGTCACTTCTCAACACAAGTGCAGCATATTTCAGTGGACTGCATGCTTTCCTCTTTCCTTAGTACTGCAAATTGCTCCATCATTGTGTTTATACCACTCTTTCTTTCTTTCTTTCTTTCTTTCTTTCTCAAAGACCACAACTGTTGATACGATTCTGAGTTGAAACTGAATAGATAATAAAGCACCAATATTAAAATCAATTAGTTAAAATTCAATTTTTCTATGTGAAAGCTGTTATATCTCACCAGGGGTTTATTAAGTCCTTATCTAAGGATTAATTTAGTTTTTTACATTTTATTTTCTAAGGTTGTTCACATTAACTGATTACATTCAATATTTCAATACTAATCCCACCACTATTAAACCTTCCCAACACCATTACACCTTTCCACCACCATTATTTCGAATTTTCCTACTACCATTCAAGCCTGTCTATCAGGGGCAAATGGCAGATAATTTACTTTCTTTGCTTATTCTGAACATCATGAGAGGACGCATGGCTGCAAAAGCAGTCATGCACTTCTGGAATTCTAAAGTTGTAAATGGTTGGGGTCCAGAGACATCTCTGTAGGGAGCTAATTCATTTTGAGATTCATTTGGGAGTCTCTGGATCAAGGCTGTTGATGCGCTGAGATGGCGCCTGGAGGCAGTTCATGGGTGTGACAGCCAGGACCCCAAGCAGGGTGGGACAGAAAGGGCTGATCCATTTCTGTTGCTGCCATGTGGCCTAGAATCTTAGTCCCTGAATACCTGGGTTTTTCTTCTGGAAGCTTATGGCCACCGGGGTTTCATCTGGAGTGGGTGGAGAGGGCACACCCGCTCCATCTGAGGTGCCCTGGTGGAATTGGCTCAGTACAGGGACCAGAGATATCTCCAGTGAGCTGCTGTCTTGCAGGATTTACTGCTGTGTCTCTGGATCAAGACATTTGATGCGCTGAGAGGGCGCCTGGAGGTAGATCATCTTGTCTAAGGATTTAATCTAAGCTGTTGAGATGGACATTTAAATCTCCAAGTCCAACCCCACCATCAGAGTGACCTGTTTTCTACCCATTTTCTGTCCCCATTTTCCCAACCAAATACCATATTTGCCCCCTTAGCAGGCACAAAATTATTTGTTTTATATTGCTTATTAAAAACTAAATGGCTAATGGAATTATCAAAAAGTAGTACAGTAAAAGAAAATTAGTGAAAGTTGCTGTATCTCATCATGAGGTCCTTAAGTCTTTATCTGAGGGTTTACTAAGCTGTTTGTTGTTAATTAAGCCCACTGTTTTATTGTTGCTATTCTTTGAACTTACCTAACTTCTATGTTACTTTTCCATCTAAGAGCACATCTTTGTCGTGCTCTTACTGGGGTGTCAGAATTATGGAATTTGAAGGTGTTGCTCCAAGATCTCCAAGATACGTAGAACTGGGCTGTTAAAGTTTACATGGTGGAAGCTTTGGGATGTGAGTTTGGGTAACCAGACTTCTGGAAGCACAGAAGAACATGGCCAGGGTTCTTTTCCCCACTGGGAGGAGGTCCCAGAATTCTCAGCCTGAAAACTGGTGTACCTGGAAATTTTTTTGGTTTGGTGTTTCTGCAGAGATTAGTCAAAATCCAGAAGCCCCCATAGCTCTTAGCCTGAAAACCATCCCATGTGCATAGGGGTATAATGTGTATTTGATTGGTGGGGTGGGGTACCACTAATCATAAACATGTCTAATAGACCCACCTAGTTCTTCCAAATCATCATTTGGGGCTCTTGTTTATTTGTTTTCTGTCTGATCTATACAATATTGAGAGGGGAATGCTGAACTATTCCACTACTATTGTTATTCATCAATGTAGCTCTTCAGGTCTATCAGCAGTTGTCTTATAAATTTTACTGTGCCTTCATTTGGTGACTATATGTTGACAAGGTTTAAACTCCTCTTGATATATTGATGCTTAGTCATGATGTAATGCTTATCCCTATCTCGTATCTTTCTCTTTAGAGTGAAAGCTAATTGGTCTGATACAAGTGTGGCTATCCTGAATTTTTCAGTCTGTCTCTTGATTTTATGATTGATTCACAATCTTTCACTCTGAGTCTCAACTTGAGTGTGTCTTTTGTAAGTAACAGAAGATTGGATTTTGTTTTCCTATCCTTCCAGCTACTTTGTGCCATTTTATGAGAGTGAGTTCATTTCACTGATATTTAGAAAAACTGTTTGTTGCCATGTATATAATAGGAGTTTAGAGTTTGTGTTGTTTGATTTTTCTTTTAATGAGGTCATTCTAATTATGCGTTCAACAACTGTTTCTCTGAGTATTTTAAATTTTATTTCCCATTACAGTTTATAAAAACAGCATAGTTTACAAAGTTGTTCATGATGATTTGTAACAGACATTCAATATTCCAACACAACCCACCATTGTCCCTTCCTACCATCGCTATCTCCAATTTTCCTATCCATCCCCAAAGCCTACCCCTATAGCAGGACCTCAATAATTTATTTTGCATCGCTTGTTATAAATAATTTGCTAAAAGAATGTTCAAAAAAGGTTTTTTTAGAAGAAAGTGAACCATGGAGCCATTAACCCCTTTTATAAGAGATTATGAAGATGTTGTTACAGGTTAAGTCTTCTGTGTTGATATTTTGTTAATAGATATTCGGTACCTTCTACATTAAATCCCATACAAGCTGGTGTGCTACTCCTGGTTTAAGAATGTAGTAGAGTTTGAGATTCGCATGGTCACATTAGCTTCAGGAAGTCCAAAATTTTTATTTTATCTTATTTATTTATTTTTAAATGTAGGAGCATTGCTATTTATTCAGCCCACGACTAAGATGACAGAAGGAGGCATGAACTCCACATTACTTTAAAAAAATTTTTTTTATTGATATCCGTGAGATAGATGATTACAAAGTTGTTCATGATTGAGTTTCAGTCATATAATGATTTAATACTCATCCCCCATCAGTGTATATTTCCCACCACTAATGTCCCCATTTCCCTCCCACCATCCCACAACACTGCCATCCCTAGTCTCCCTCTATTTTTGTGCATTATGCTTTGCAATACAGGTACTAAGAGGTCATCATATTTGTTCAGGGCATTCAGTATTTTTATTGGGACTATAAGGCTGGAGTAGCTTTTTTAACTTCGTGGCAGCTTTGGGGTGTGAACATGACCAGGATGATCTGGTAGTAAAGGGAGGTGGGGGATGATAGCCCACCTGACCCCAAGAAAGTCTGGAGATTTCAGTTACAAAACCCTCATACCTAAATTTTCAACAGATTATATATCATTGAGGTCTATCCTGAGATGATGAAGTCAGGGTAAGGGCATAGGGATTTTGGATTGTGGTAGTAAGTGACTTCCAGGCGCTCTTCTTGGGCAGACACCAGGCTAACCTGCCCTCCTCTGATTTACCCCAATCTGCTCAGCCTTGCGGAGGCCCAAGATTAACTGCAGGGTTTTTTTTTCTTTTTTTATTAGTGAAACACCATGAGGTACAGTTATAGGCTTACAAATTTTGTGCTTGGGTTTCAGTTATACAATGATCAAGTGCCCATCCCTCCACCAGTGCCCGTCATCCATCACCACGGGTCCCAGCATCCCCACCCACCCCCCATCCCCCCCTCACCCTGTCCCATCCTGCCTCTGTGGCAGGGTATTCCCCCTTGTTCTCTCTCTCTTCTTTTGGGTACTGTGTTTTGCAAGAGAGGCTTTGAGTGGCTGCAGGTTTTGAGATTTATTTATGGTTCTCTGAAGCAAAGTTTATAAATGAGCTTGTATAACTGAGCTGGAGGTGGTTTATGGGTGTGACTCTCACATACCTAACTTTAGGCCATTTAATTTCTCAGAAAACTTGGTCCCTAGTTGTTGGGGTCGGGTCAGAGGTGCAGTGAGAATTTTGGGGTATCAGGAAGCTTGAAGGCACCATAAGGCTACTGATGAAGTAACCCCGCAGGTTCAGGTTGACCTGCTGGTGGCACTGTACCCCAGTCCAAAATTTTTAACAGCTGGAGTTAAAGTTTTAACTGGGTAGCAGCTTTGGGCTGTGCTGAGACTTTCAGAAGTACAGGAATATGAAGGCAGAAGCCCATCCCGACTCTGGAAGCCTGGAGATTTCAGTCACAAAACCCACATACCTAAGCTTTTCAACAAATTAATTTCTGGATAAGGCTCTTCCAGAACAGTGGAGTCTGGCCGGGAGCATGGCAGTGACTGTGGAGTGTGAAGGCTTTTGGCTTCTGGGACTCTGTTTGGACGGGCAGGTGCTGTGCTAACCCACGAGCCTTCAGGGTGCCCCAGACAACTCAGACATGTGCAGGTCTGGGAGAATCTCTGCAATTTGTTGATCTCTTTCAAGATTTTTTTTATAAGTCTCTGGATTATGATTGGTAAATGAGCTTACTTTGTGCAGGATCACTGAGAAATTTTAATTCTTCCTTTAATTCTGAGTGATAACCTTGTTGGATACAGGATTCTTGGTTAGATCTTTTCATTCAATACTTTGTATATAATTCCAATCTTACGTTACTTGCAGAGTTTCATTCAAGAAATTTGCAGTGAATCTTAAATTTTCTTCCTTGTATATGAGGTTTTGCTTCATTCATGTTGCTTTCAGAAACTGTCTCTGTGTTTGTTTCTTGCCATTGTTTTAAACAGTGAATCTTATTGTTGTTTGGTTTGGTTTTATTTTGATCATTACTGTTTGGGTCTTTTGGATCAGTGTTCCCATCTCTATTCATTGGGAAGTTCTCACCTATTATCAACTTGCCTTTCTTCTTTTCTCCCTCCTCCTTCTGTAATTCCTAGTATTCTGTCTGAGGTTGTTCCTTTTGGTATTGTAAACAATGTCTCTAATTTTCTCTTGATTTTTAATTTTTTATGTATTTTTATATATCTTTTATAATTTTTTATTTTTAAAAATTTTTTTTATTAGTGAAATACCATGAGGTACAGTTGTAGATTTACAATCTTTTGTGCTTGGGTTTCGATTATACAATGATCAGATACCCATCCCTCCACCAGTGCCCATTTTCCACCACCATGGATAATATCCCCCCCACCCCCATATCCCTATCCCCCCCTGCCTCTGTGGCAGGGCAATCCCCTGTGTTCTCTCTCTCCTTTTGGGTGTTGTGGTCTGCAAAAGAGGCATTGAGTGGCAAACATGTTCAGTCCATAGTCTACTTTCGACATGCATCTCCCCTCCTGGGAGGATCCTCCAAACACCCTTTATTTGGTGCTCCCTTCTCTATCTGAGCTGCCCTTTCCTCTAGAATTCCCGGCTGGCCACTAAGTTATGGAGTAATCCTCCTGGTGCTGATCTCAGCTATTCTTAGGTATTAATCTCATATTTTGTTACTTTATATCCCCCAGATGTATGCAATGTTTCTATGTCTATCCCTCTCTTTCTGACTCATGTCGCTTAGCATGACACTTTCCATGTTGTACCACTTGTATGTAAATTTCATGACTTCATCTTTTCTAAGAGCTACATAGTACTCCATTGTGTAGATGTACCAAAGTTTCTTTAACCAGTCATCTGTTCTTGGGCATTCAGGTTTCTTCCAGTTTCTGGCTATTGTAAAGAGTGCTGCAATGAACAAACAAGTGCAGATGTCACTTTGACTATACATTTTTGCCTCTCTGGGATATATTCCCAGGAGTGGTATTGCTGGGTCAAATGGGAGCTCAATTTCTAATTTTTTGAGAATCGTCCATACTGTTTTCCAGAAGGGCTGAACCAGTCGACATTCCCACCAACAGTGAAGGAGTGTCCCTTTCTCACGACATCCGCACCAGCATCAGTTGCTTTTGTTTTTTTTGGATGTGGGTCAGTCTCTGAGGTGTGAGATGGTATCTCATTGTGGTTTTGATCTGCATCTCCCTGATGATTAATGATGTAGAGCATTTTCTCATGTGCTTTTTTGCCATTCGGATTTCTTCTTTGAGAAAGTTTCTGTTCATTTCATTGCCCCATTTTTGGATGGGGTTGGATGTTTTCTTCTTGTGGAGTTTAACCAGTATTTTGTATATCCTGGATATCAACCCCTTGTCAGATGTGTATTCGGCGAATATCCTTTCCCATTCTGTAGACTGTCTTTGTATTTTGGTCACTGTTTCTTTGGAGTTGCAGAAGCTTCTTAGTTTAAGATAGTCCCATTTATCTATCTCTGTTTTCACTTGCTCAGACAGTGGCGTGGCATCTTTGAAGATACCATTAGCTTCAATGTCATGGAGGGTTTTGCCAACTTTGTCTTCAATGTACCTTATGGTTTCTGGTCTGATGTTGAGGTCTTTAATCCATTTTGATCTTACTTTTCTACATGGTGTTAGGCAGAGTTCTGAGCCCATTTTTTTGCATGTAGCCTTCCAGTGATGCCAGCACAATTTGTTTAAAGAGGCTTTCCTTGCTCCACTTCACATTACTTGCACCTTTATCAAAGATTAGATGATCATATGATTGAGGGGAGATGTCAGTGTATTCAACCCTGTTCCATTGGTCTGCAGTTCTGCCTTTGTTCCAGTACCATGCTGTTTTAATTACTACTGCTCTGTAGTACAGTTTGAAGTTAGGGAGGTTGATTCCTCCCATTTTATTTTTCCCAATAATTGCTTTAACTATTCGTGGGGGTTTATTGTTCCATATAAGTTTCAGGAATGTTTGCTCCATTTCTTTGAAGAATGTCATGGGTATCCTTATAGGGATTGCATTGAATTTATACAATGCTTTCGGTAGTATTGCCATTTTGACAATGTTAAGTCTGCCGACCCATGAGCAGGGGATATCTTTCCATTTCCTCATGTCCTCTTTTATTTCCTGAAGTAGCGTTTTGTAGTTTTCTTTCTACAGGTCCTTTACTTCCTTAGTTAAGTTGATTCCTAGGTACTTGATTTTCTGGGGCACAATTGTGAACGGGATTGTTTTTTTCATGTCGCTTTCTTCTCTCTCACTGTTTGCGTATAGGAAAGCCAGGGACTTTTGGGTATTGATTTTATAGCCTGCAACTTTACTATAGGAGTCTATTGTTTCTAGGAGTTTTTTTGTGGAGGTTATTAGGTTCTCTAAGTAGAGTATCATATCATCTGCGAATAGTGAGAGCTTGATTTCTTCCTTTCCTACCTGAATGCCCTTAATATCTTTTTCTTGCCTAATCGCTATTGCAAGTACTTCCAGTACTATATTGAACAGCAGTGGAGATAGTGGGCATCCTTGTCTCGTTCCTGATCTTAGAGGGAAGGCTCTCAGTTTTTTCCCATTGAGGATAATGCTTTCTGTAGGCTTGTGGTAGATGGCTTTAATTATGTTGAGGAAGGCCCCCTCTATCCCCATTTTGGCTAAGGTTTTCATCATAAAGGGGTGCTGGATCTTGTCAAATGCTTTCTCTGCATCTATTGATATAATCATATGCTTTTTATCTTTTCTTTTGTTGATATGATGGATTATGTTGATTGATTTTCGAATGTTAAACCATCCTTCCATCCCTGGGATGAATCCTATTTGGTCATGGTCTATGATCTTTTTGATGAGTAGTTGGATTCTGTTTGCTAGTAGTTTGTTGAGGATCTTTGCATCTGTGTTCATCAGGGATATTGGTCTGTATTTCTCTTTCTTTGTGGTATCTCTGTCTGCTTTTGGTATCAGTGTTATATTTGCTTCGTAGAAACTATATCTTTTACAATTTTTTAAACTTTATTTTCATAAAGTTGTTCACAATAATTGGTTACATTCAATATTTCAACACCAATCCCACCACCGCTACACCTTCTTACCACCATTATTATTTTGTATTGTTTGTTATGAATAGTATGAGATGTCTGTAAGGATCTATTCTCTTTTTTTTCTCAGTGTTTGCTATGCATTTTCTTCCTTGGTAGAGCTATTTGTTATATATTTGGATCTGATTTGATAATCTGCTTCAACCACCCTGTGCTTCGACTTGCTTTTATATTCTTGTGCTTCTTTACTTCTATGTGAATGAGTTCTTTCTTTTTTTCTTTTTGATTTTGTCTTTATTTATTTTTTAATTTTTATTAGTGAGACGGGAGGGCCTTTACCTTTCCCTTTATTAGTGAGACATCATGTGGTACAGTTGTAGACTTACAAATTTTTGTGCGTGGGTTTCAATTATACAATGATAAAATACCCATCCCTCCACCAGTGCCCATTTCCCACCACCACGGATCCCAGTATCCCTCCCACCCCCCCAACCCCCCATCCACCCTGCTACCGTGGCAGGGCATTCCTTTTGTTCTCTCTCTCCTATTGGGTGTTGTGGTTTGCAAAAGAGGCAATGGGTGGAAATCATGTTTGGTCTATAGTCTACTTTCAGCATGCTTCTCTCATCCTGGGATGATCTTCCCAACACTCTTTATTTGGTGCTCCCTTCTCTATCTGAGCTTTCTTTTCCCCTAGTGCCCGAGAACAGATGACTGGTTAAAGAAACTTTGGTACATTTACACAATGGAGTACTATGTAGCTGTTAGAAAAGACGAAGTCATGAAATTTACATACAAGTGGTACTACATGGAAAGTATCATGTTAAGCAAAATGACTCAGAAAGAAAGGGATAGACATAGAAAGATTGCATTCATCTGGGGAACATAAAGGAACAAAATAGGAGACTAACACCCAAGAATGGCAGAGATTAGTACCAGGAATTTTTCTCCATGGCTTGGAGTTCTTTCATTTTTTATTAGTCTCCCTATTAATTCTCTGTTCCGTCATTTTCATATTAATGAGAATTGATATGATTGTTGTCTTAAAATCTTCCTCAAGTAGATAGCGAAGATCTGATAACCTTAGGGAATCTTCATGGACTTTTCAGATTCTTTCTTCTTCCTGTTGCTAACCAAGATCTGGTATTGGGCTGAATGGAGGTCTGGCAGTTGTTCAAGTCCTTGCTACCTTCTATAGATTAATTATTATCTCATTTTGCAGATGAGAAAACTGAATCATGAAATACTAAGTAAGTTATACAGAGATTCATGGTTTCTAAACAAAGTCTTGAAGTTAGGCACTAGGATGCCAGAACTCACAGCTTTAGTCACAGTATCAACTGCCCCTTGTAAGAGCACTATCGAGAACAGATCTTTTGTTATTATTTTTGTAAAATATTGAGTGGTGTTCAAAGCTTAATCCTGGGTCTGTGCTCATAAATAACTCCAGGCATGGCTCAAGGAACTAACGTGGGTCTGCTGAATGGAAAGCAAGAGGCTTAACCTCTGTACTATCTCTCCAGCCAGCTTTGGGTTTGTTTTGGTTTAATTTTTCGAAAACAGTTGATAATATCATCAAAGATACACCCTCTCTCATGCTTCATAAAATATTTCATTTCAGTGAACATACAATGGCCTTCTGTAAAAGAGTTTTTAGAAAGTGTTACAGAATATTGTGGATTCCAGAATGCCAACTAAGTCAGAACAATAGTACAAAGCATGCTTTCATTGTATTTATAAATAAAAGAATTTTAAAAATAGTTTTTGTCAGAAAGTCTGTAAGCTATTTAAATCCTCCATTAAGTATGCTGGCCAGCAATAACAATTTTTATTCAAGTGAATTTTATTCTAGATACCAAATTTACTATAAAAATAGAAAAACTGAAAATCGGATATTTAAATTAATCTATTCGAGTTGCCTGGAAAATAAGCACATTAGAAATAAAAAATATAGAGTTTTTGTGTGTATGTTCTCCATGTGGGGGCATAGTTAGTCCATCATAGAACTTAAGAACAAGCATATTGTTCAGGAGTGTGTAGAGAATTGATATAAAAGACAAGAAAGCATGACTAGAGATCAGAGGGCCCCATAGAGCCATCATAGGGTTTTATGTTCAGGATGGTTCTACCATCTCTAGTACCAGCTCTCAGGCTGACTTGTCCATCCTGTCTAGATGTTGACCTTCCATAGACTGATAGCCATGACAATCAGAGTCTTACTATTGACATTACTATTTTTGATTTTTACACAAGCACTTTTCAATAAGGTTATAATGCATGGTTTTTGTTCTTTGACTGCAGGGTCAATGCATGCTCCTTTTAATGGAACAATGTGCTTTATATAGTTAGTGTTTTTCAACATTTTTCCAATGGGGGCCCCTTTTGACCTTGTTTATTTCCTCTGAACTTTGGACCCCTAGATTTGTGCTATGGCTCTCCTCACTTATGTATGTGGATTTTGTCTATATCATCAGAATATTTTATGTGCAGAGAAAGCCATATGGTCCCCAAATGAGAAACACTGGTGGAGGTGATAGTTAATTGTGAGACTTAAGTAAATCTGAAGTGATGCTGTATGACTCACATTATTTACACCCTTAAATATAGTCACAATAACCTCATTCAATATCTCTTTCTCAGGTTAGAGTGGAAAGTATTTCCCAGAGGAAGAGAAAGGTAACTAAAACAAAAGATTTATGATCTAAATCAATGCCTAAGACAGGAGAAAGATGAGGGTCAAGGAACCTATCTGTTCTCCTTCTCCCTCTTCCCTCCTCCTAAGGATAGCTCTGAAACCCCACTTACCATATCTTAAAAAATATGGTATTTTACCATATTTTTTAAAAAAAACAAAAAACAGGACAGAAAAATTACAACATAACACAGTAGAAAATTTGTTAAAGATGACAGAATCTTTGGAAGACTCCTGAATAAGAAACAGCAAAAATCTCATAATATAAATTTATCTTCTGCCCCCAGAATTCTCAACATGTTTATTTCAATAAAAGCTCAGTAATCAATTTCCTTCCTCTACTTTTCAGGTTTTCAAACTTTGGGTGACATTCTCCTATATTCTCTCCTACATCTGCAGCAATTTCTGCACAAGGCCATCTGCTTACAAAGGGAAATGGTAAAGGAATTTACACTCAAATTCTAACAGTAGATGTCAGCATGATCCTTTCCTTTTTAAAGCATACCTTTTTATATAAGCAGAATTAATTAATATCTTAAGCTATTAATTAGTATCATCTGCTTAAGCTATTATTAATTAATATCTTAAGAACCAGAAATATTTAAAATGTTTTTAAAAGAAAATAGATAATTAGATGCTTACTTGAAAAATATTTAAATTTCCTCTTGGGAAAGCATAGATTGCAGAATTTTATTACAATCAGAAATGTGTAAGTGGAAAACCTTGGCTACTTTCAGATAGCTTTTCTTCATCAAATTTCCAGAAAAATTTATTGATTTTTATTTTACTGAGAAAAGTAACAAGTAAGGCTTAAAGTTTTGACAAAATCAAAACAATTCTTGATTGGGGTAAGGGGTCAGTGGTTGAGCACGCACCTTGCAGGTCTTGGGTTCCATACTCATCACTGTGGAGAAAGTACTTATTCCATAAAATTTACACCTCTAGATAAGACAAAGATAGCTTCAATTATGATTATGTTTTGACAAAGGACTTTTTTTTTTTACCAATTTTAGGTTCACAGTAAGATCAAATGTGAGGTGCAGTGAAATCCCATAAAACTTTCTATCCACACCTGCGGCCTGTTCCCTACCCTGACCCACTTCAAGAACCAAAGCAAAATGGAAGAGTTACATTACATTACATTACATTACATTACATTACATTACATTACATTACAGAGATCATCATAGTTACCTGATGTCCCTAGAACATTCTTGGCATTAAATGTTTTAGCCTTGACAAATACAAGAAACATAGTTCCCATTATAATATTTATGAGACAGTGACAATCTTACTTATATGTAATATATAAAATAACTGAAAGAGAAAATTTAATGTAATAAAGTGATGATATATAGATAATCCTTGACCCCCAGAGTATAGGAAAGAGAAATACAGAGGAAAGAAATATGGGAAGGGAGGACAAGAAGATGGAAAAGGAAGCAATGGGGAACCAGGGGCCTTAGGTATACCAGTGGAGAGGGTATAGCTTTATATCCAAAGCACAAAGTAAATAACACTGAATCATGAGATCTAAACTACAACAGCCAAATTTTGAAATGTGCCTGTCAAGGTGGCAAGCAAGATAGAGAACTCAACCATCAATAACTTTGTAAATCCCGACTCTTTAAATTTCAAAAATAAAATACATCAATGCCCCCCCCCCAAAAAAAAAAACAGAGAGCAGCAGGGGTTGGAGCAATAGTTCAACAGGGAGGGTACTTGCTTTGTACTCGTCTAACCTGGATTCTATCCCCAGCATCCCACATTGTCCCCCGAGAACCATCAGGAGTAATTACTGAGTGCAGAGCCAGGAGGAGTAATCCCAGAGCATTGCTAGGTGTGATTCAGAAATTAATAAAAATACAATCAAACAAACAGATAAAAGAAACAGCAGCAAAAAAAAAATCGCTCGGGTTCCACTCATTCATCTCTCCTTCCTCTTAATCCCTTGCAATCACAAATCACAGAGTTCACCTTCTTCAGTATGTCATATTGCTGGAAACCACACAATATATAGCCATTTCAAATAAATTTCTTTTATTTAGTAATGAAGATTTAAGCTTTCTAAAGGTTTTTTAATAACTTACAAGTTCTGTTTTTTCTTAGCACTGAAAAATATTTTATTCTCTGGAAGTAGCACTGTAGCACTGTCCTCCCGTTGTTCATTGATTTGCTCGAACGGGCACCAGGAATGTCTCCATTGTGAGACTTGTTACTGTGTTTGGCATATCGAATACGTCACGGGTAGTTTGCCAGGCTTTCTGTGCGGGCGAGATACTCTTGGTAGCTTGCTGGGCTCTCCTAGAGGGGCAGAGGAATAGAACTCAGGTTGGCCAGGTTGGTCACATGCAAGGCAAATGCTCTACCTGCTGTGCTATCGCTCCTAAATTTATGTTTATTTACCTATTTATCTACTTTATTTATTTATTTTTATTTACCTATTTATCTACTGAGAGACATCCTTTTTGATTATTTGTTCCTGGTGGGAGGCTCAGCTGGCTATATTCAGGGCTTACTACTTGCTTAGAATCATTGGAAGACATCATCTTGGTGACCTTTTATTTTTTTCATGTTCTTATACACTGTAGTTTACAAAGTTGTTCACAAATACATTTGTCATGGGCATTCATTGTTCCAAACCAGTGTGATCTTCCCTCCACTTATTGTTCCCATTTTTCCCAAACATCCCCAAAGCCTGCCTCCTTGGCAGGCACAAAATAATTTTACTTTATATTGCTTGTCACAACTAAATGGCTAATGGAAATGTTAAAAATACTTCAGTAAAAGAAATCTGTGAAAATGATTTTATCTCACCATGGAGTCATCAAGTCTTTGAGGGTTTACTTAGCTATTTATTGATAGCTGAGCTTTATGTGTGACCATTTTTGTTTATTGATCTTCGTTGGCTTCTGTGTTACTTTCCATCGAATTTGGGGTATTCTACTAGGTTGTCAGTATTGTGGACTTTGGAGCTGTGGGGTAGGCTTCTAGGGTCAGCAGAGCAGGAACTTGGTCTACCCCCTCTTGAGGGAGCCCAGAGTTTTCAGCCCAAAGATGGGTGTACCATGAATTTTAGTGGCTTGGCTTGCATCTTCTAAGATTTAGTTCTGAAAATATATGGAGATGGACTGATGGATGAGTTTACATGGTAGCAGCTTTGGGATGTAGGAGGGACTGCAAGGAATTTAGCAGGTATGGGTACTTGGTCTGCCCATCTCCCAAGAGTGCAGCAGGAATTTTAACCTGGAGACTGTGTATTCCAGAATATTAGCAGCTCGGCTTGCATCTTTTCTGAGATTTAATTCTACAGTCTTGAATCTGTAGAACTGGACCCGATGGTGAGTTTACATGACGGTGGATGTGGGATATGGATACCTTGGTGATTTCTTAAAACCAATTTGAAAACTCATATTCTCAATTCTGATCTGTTGTTTTGCAGGTATATCTTGATTTAATTACTATGCAGTTTTCCTGACTATAGCTTTATAATATATTTCAAAGGACAGAGAAGGAGTGAAAAAACCCAAACATGAATCACTGCACTTAAGAATATAATAGATGGATTTTAAAATATAGCAGAAGTAGTGAAACTGTTCCACCCAGTTACTGAGATTGCCATAGATGTCTTAGTTGGGACCAGGTATCTGAGAAAATTTTGCAGCTAGTTGATCTCTTTCAAGATTTATTTATATGTCTTTGGAACAAGGTCAGTCAATGAGATTACAAAGTGGCAGTGGGACATGGGTGTGGCTGCCAGGGTTTCTGGAAGAAGGAAGGGGTGGAAGGTCCTCCATCCTGGATCTGAGAGGGTCTGAAGATTTCAGTTACAAAAAACACACAGGTGGAGAGGGAACATGGGAACACTGGTGGAGGGAAGTTGATGCTGGTGGTGGGATTGGTGTTTAAGTACCATGTGCTTAAAATTCGACTATCAATAATTTTGTAAATCACAGTTCTTTAATAATTTTTTTAAAGAGAAAAAGCATAAAAATAGCCAAAGCCTCTCCATGTACCTAAAATTTTTGGCAGGTTAGCATCTCTATGGAGTTCAGCCATGAAACAATTTTCACAGATTTTCTTTAACTGAAATATTTTTTGATTTTCTATTTAGTGGTAACTGCACTGTAGCACTGTCTTCCTGTTGCTCATCAATTTTGCTCGAGCAGGCACCGGTAACGTCTCACAACAAATTGTGAGACTTGTTACTGGTTTTATTCACATATCGAATACATCACAGGTAGATTGCCAGGCTTTGCCGTGCAGGCAAGATACTCTTAGTAGCTTGCTGGACTCTCCGAGAAGGGTGGAGGAATCAAACCCGGGTTGGCTGTGTGCAAGGCAAATATCCTACACGCTGTGCTATTGCTCCAGCCCTTAGTGATAACAAGCAATATAAAATCAACTATTGTGGGCCGGCTACAAAGGCAGACTTGAGGAGTGGTTGGGAAAATGGAGACAATGGTTGAGGGAAGGTGACAGTTGTTGTGAAATTTGTGTTGGAATATTGAAGGCCTGTAACAAAGCATCAAGAACAATGGTATTTAAAAAAGTGGTGAAAAATGTAACAGAGGGGCTCAATAATAGAAGAGCTAAAGCCAAATAGTGTAACAGTGAACTTGAGAATAAGATATAGGAAACTATTGAAAAGTAATAGAAAAAAAAAGGAAAGGCAAAATATAAACATATATATATAATTATGTAATAACATCAAGGTGAAAAACATTTTTATCATAAGGTTTCCAGAAAAAGAAAGAGAGAAAGGAAAGAAATATTAGCTGAAGAAATAATAGCCAAGGGTTTTTCCAAATGGAACAAGGAGAAATGTTTCCAGACACAGCACATCAGGTTTCTGTATTAGAACTTAGTGTTTTTCTCCTACTTTAGATATTCTATTTTTAACACTTTCTGTTTTAATTTTTTTTAATGAATCACTGTGAGGTACAGTTACAGACTTACAAACTTTCATGCTTACCCAACAATGATATCTTTTAACTGTGGCTTTTTCATTGGGGTTGCCTCCCTGTCCTTCTGGTACTCCAATGATTCTTATGTTGTTTCTCTTGAATTCATTCCATAGGTCTCTGACTTGCCTTAGAGCTGTTTTGAGGTCTTTTCCCATTGTATGTTGTTGCCTGTAAGCTTTCTGCAGCTCATCTTCAAGCTCACTGATTCTATCTTCAGCATTTTGGGGGATAAAAAGTCCTAGGTTTTCCTTGTTTTCTTTGAACATACACTCTTTCACAGAATTTTATCTTTGAACATACAGTCTCTCACAGAACTTTAATTTTATCTTTATTCAATGCTTTGTAATACAAGCAATTATTCTCCACTGAATTTCAAAACAAAAGCTTATAGGAGATGCTCCCTAAACATTGAGTGATCATTGTCTGATTGCCCTAAAATAGGGTTGAAGTTCAAAAGCATGATCATGCTAAGAGTGGACTGAGAACTCTCTTAGAGAATTCTATTATATTCTCTGCTGAAGCTAATAGATCTTTTCTGCCATAGTCACATTTTTCTTCTATTATTATGGATACATATTTGGAATGGTCCTGTGTGCTTCCTGCCTCTTAATTCTAATATCTGGGGCCATATAAGCAAAGTGATAGATTTATTTTGGAATGATTAAAGTGAGAAGATAAGAAAAGAATAAGGAGAAAAATAAGAGAGCTTAAATACTTAAGAGAAATGTGGTACTCTATCAATATGTTCATTCTGTACCTAACAGCTGAGGAAGATTTCAGTGGAAAAAAGAAATGAGATAACAGCACACTCAGCACTAAATTGTGTGTTCTTTCTGCCCAAATTATCTATAGAAAAGAAAGTAATCTAAATAACTATATTGGTATTATTATGTCCAAATATCCAGATGAAAAATTCAATTTTTTGTGCCGATATTGCACATCATTTGAAAATCCCAATATGCAGAAACATACAAAGATTATTATTTTTTAATTAATTCTTGGTACTCTGTCAGAATACCATTGTAGCTTGATTTTCTGAGCCTCGGAACAAAAATCAAAGTTCCCATGTTTGAAACTGTGGATTTTTGGACAGGAAGTGTGCATTTATATGTGCATATTTCCTAAAGATTATATTTTTAATATTTTTTTCTTTTTGAGTCCCCTACAAGCAGGAATTATTTTTATGGACTTGATGATCTCTTTATTTCAATAAAAAGACTTAAAGTATAAACTAGATAGATCATCAATAATTGCTCCATCTCAGTCTCATTCGATGGTTTTTACTTTGCTCCTAGTGTTGATACTGTCTTGTGTTTTATGCTTCTCTCTACTCTCTTTATTCTTGGACTTACTTTACATAAGTCACATGGAACCCCGATAATACTGAACTTTGTGACCTTGGACTCTGGACTTAACAGGACCCCAGAACAGAGATTCTCTGCCTGCTTCCCCAGTTTCTGAGGACTCAGGGATCACACCCATAAGCCACACCCTGTCAGCATCAGATAATCTCATCGACCACCCTCCAGAACTCAGGATGCTCCTCCCAGACAGGAGTATAAAATGAGGCTCCCAGGACCATGCCACCGGACTCTGCACCAGGCTGTGGGGTGGGTGAGAACCCTCCCTACCTCAAGGGACCCAGGTCTGGCAGCCAACCTTCACTGCTGAACCACTGCATGCTCCATGCCGCTTTCCAGACCGCGTGGCCACAAACCAGCTGCACGACACATTATAAGACACTTCCTACCCATTTTCCACAACTACTACACCATATCTGATGGGGTTCAGACAGAGGACAAAAAATCAGAGGCAAAAATATGTAAATATGTGCCTCTCGGAGAGCCCAGCAAGCTACCGAGAGTATCCCACCCTCATGGGCAGAGCCTGGCAAGCTCCCTATGGCATATTCGATACTGTATGCCAAATACAGTAACAACAACAGGTCTCATTCCCCTGACTCTGAAAGAGCCTCCAATCGTTGGGAAAAGAAGAGTAAGAAGAGGTTACTAAAATCTCAGGGCTGGGAGGAATAGACACATTACTGGCACCCTCTCGAGTCATTCAATGATCAATGGGATGACAGTGACAGTGACAGTGATACTTTACATGAATGATTTTATATCCTTTCATTCATATCCAAGCACAAACTGATACTTGTTCATTTATGTATAAGCCTAGGCCTTTCTTCTATTTAAAAATTATTATCTTTATGCTCTTTAATTAACACTAAATTATTACCATGATTTAGCATGTTTGCATGTTTACCATATTTACATGTTAAAGACTCTAATAATCTGCACTTTCCATGACTTGTAAATCAATATTTATTTCTAAGATTTACATATTTCTTTTATGATCAATTTTATTACCAGTTACTTCATTTATAGCTTTAACATTTTATTAAATTTTAAAAACTCTTAGATTTTTCTCTTGAGACATTATAAATATTGTCTTATAAAATGCAATAGATAATTCTAATTATTATATACCTGAATGGCATTTTCATGGGAAATTACATTTTGTTCAACATATTGAAAAAAATAAGACAATGTGTTTAGCAGCTTTGAGCACTAAAAACAATATTTTTGTGACAATTAAAATTATTCAAGAAATATATTCATAGACCAGACATTTTTATAGTGCTACTTCCAAAGGCTATAGTATCTTAAGATTTTAAGGACAAAATTTTTCTTAAACAGTGAAAATTTCCACAAAGCTTATTCACTATATATAAGCCCATCAACACTGTGTGTATAGTTTGGGAAAATTATTTTTAGAATGAATGTGCACCATTAAATGAAAAAAATAGAACCAAATATGATTCACACAAAATTCTCAATTTTTGAAGGATATTTGCGATAGCACAGCGGTAGGGCATTTGCCTTGCACACAGCCAGCCTGGCTGAGCTGGGTTCAATTCCTTCACCCCTCTCGGAGAGCCCGGTAAGCTACTGAGAGTATCTGCCTGCACAGCAAAGCCTGGCAAGCTACCCGTGACATATTCAATATGCCAAAACACAGTAACGACAAGTCTCAAAATGGAGATGTTACTGGGCCCGCTCGAGCAAATCGATGAACACCGGGAGGACAGTGTTTGTTTGAAAGAAATAGTGTATTCTTGAAATCTACTATGGAAGCACTCTGTTCCTCAACTTTAAAACATATGCCAGTCACTACTGGCTTTTAGACCACAGAATAAGAGTAATTACATCATTTACTAGGCACTTTCTAGGTAATGTAGTTGTCACTGTAACCAACATATTTGATATTATCATTATCATCATACTCATTTTACAAAGAGACTAAATTATCTAACATTTCACAGCTATTGGTAAATGAAAGACCAAACTTCTGCCCATGCTGTGACTGCCTACAACATCATTTCAGCTTTTCTTTAATAGGCATTGATCTTTTCAAACTGGCAGGCTACCGAATGTAACCTGCCCACACGGCAGAGCCTGACAAACTCCCCATGGAGTACCCAATATGCCAAATACCAGTAACAATGATGGGTCTCATTCTCCTAACCCTGAAAGAGCCTTGAATATGGCACCTTTAAAACATTTTAGGGCTAGGATGAAGGAGATTTTACTGGGGCCTGCTCGAGGCAATTGACAAACAACAGGATGATTGTGATCATGATCGTGATCATAATCTTTTCAATGTTTACTCGGCCAGCCGCACACTCTAGGGGTAAAGGCAGCTCAGATAGAGAAGGGAGCACCAAATAAAGGGTGCTGGGAAGATCTGCCCAGGATGGGAGATGCCTGCTGAATGTAGTCAATGGACCAAACATGATTGCCGCCTAATATCTCTTCTGCAGACCACAGCACCCAAAAGGAGAGATAGAACAAAAGGGAATGCCCTGCCACAGAGGTAGGGTGGGATGGGGGATGGGGAGGCGGGAGGGATACTGGGATTGGTGGGGGTGGAGAATGGGCACTGGTGGTGGGATGGGTACTCGATCATTGTATAACTGAAACCCAAGCACAAAAACTTGTGGGTCTATAACTGTACCTCATGGTGTTTCACTAATAAAAAAAAAAGTATGTTTTGTGGTGCCAAGAAGTGAAGAGAAATTGCAGGTCATATGATCATTTCTCTCTTTAGCTCCCCCACTCCTCAAAGTCCATATTGTTTTCCAAAGAGGTTGTACCCGTTAGAGTACACTTTTTTATGGGCTGAACCGGAAGATATAATGCTAAGTCAAATCAGTTGGAAGACGGACAAATACAGAATGATCACTCTCATGTGTGGGATACAAAGAAGCATAACAAATAATGACAAATGGTCCAAGGCAACAGAATCCAAGAATTGGTCTGTGGAATCAGGACCAGGCAGGAAGAGGGGATTCGCGGGCAAGGGGTGGGAGAGAACCCTGAGATGTGACGGAGAATGGAGTGTTGGAATTTTGTAGGCGCCTATCATTAACAATGCTGTAAATCACAGTGATGCAAAGAAAAAGAGGAAAGAAAAAGCCAATATCCTCATTCAAGCTTTCTCCACACCTCTGTCCTACCCAGACAATGAATCATCCTTATTTGGTACCCCAGCTCCTTCTCTACCTTCAAGCATCACTTTGCCTTTATAGCTTTAATTTCATCCAGTGTAGCTTTTAGCACGACACACAGCAGATGCTTCCCAAATGCTGAATAAAATTATTTAATAAAGTCTTTACTTGTCTCCTCATTTAGGTATGATATATTTCTCCTCCAATCACCACATGTAGCATTCTCTTATACAAATTATTTGAACACCTTTTCTTCTGTTTTGACCTCCTATTTCTGTATAATCTTTCTCCATGATATACAAATTGCTTCACGTTGGAAGGGAGCTTATTTGATTCACAACAAAAAAAAATCTGCACATAAGGAATGGATGTGGAATAGAAATGTTGAAGAAAATGCATATTTGGGCTGGAGCAGTAGTACAGAGGGTAGGGCATTTGCCTTGCACACCGCCGACCTGGATTCTATTCCCAGCATTCCATATGGTCCCCTGAGCACTGCCAGGAGTAATTCTTGAGTGCAGAGCCAGGAGTGACCCCTGAGCATTGCTAGGTGTGACACATGAAGCAAAAAAATTGCATATTAATGAAATATACTCCTCTCAGAGTTTTCACAATCTTAAAGAGATACACTTAAAAATATGCATTTCTTAGAGGCTAGATAAATAATACAGGGGATTACTGTGCTTACCTTGCCTGCCACTGAGCCTTATTTTTTTAATTCCCAGCACTACCTACGGTCCTTGAGCATCATTCGGAATGATCACTGAGCACAGGCTCAAGAGTAATACTTGAGTACTTATAGATATGGTGCCCCACACAAACAAAAACTAATTCCTTAATTACATCCTCTCAGCCAGGTTATTTGCAATCCTGTTTTCTGCTTGGGTGGGTACATTTTATATGTATGTTATAGTTCTGTCCCCTGTCCATTCCCTTTCCACTTTAGACAGAAGCCATGTAATGAAGATCAAGTACATGTAAATGGAGGTCACCTGACATGCAGTCCAAATAATCCCAGAAAGTGGCAAGTATGAACCAATCTGAGAAGCTTGCCCTTCGCATAACAGAGACTAAATTCACAAATACAGAATGTCCTGAGAATGAGGAGGTATGTCTTTCAGCGGGGGTAGATAAGCTGGTATCTTAAAAGAATGAGACCCAGGACTAAAGAATAAGAATGTAAACTCTTCCTCTCCTTTAGTAGCTATGGGGGAAACTTTGCCTTAGGTAAAGGCAGAACAGATTTGGCATCTTAAAGCTCTGAGCAAGAAGAACTAACGGGGTTTGATAGAGTCTGAAAAAAATGTGTTTTTCCCCATGAATGCCAGTTTCTTCTGTCAGTAATCTTTGCTGATTAGCTTGATATGATTTGGACACAGCATTTCTTATGTTGTAATAGAGTCGATTGTTTACACTTTTCATATGCTGGGATTGGGAACATGTGATAGAGCACATGTCTTGCATGTGTGAGACCCTGGGTTCCTGTCCTTCTTTCCCAGGGAGAAATGTTTGAGGTGCTCTGGGTGGCACCTCAAACATTTCCAGGAGTATTCCAGTTCCTAAAATAATTAAATGTATGCTTGGACTTACTATGAAGGCAAAGAATGAAAGAAACACAATTGTCGATACAAGATTTGGTTTTTCTTTTCTGTAAGATTTAATTTTTCTTTCTTTTTCTTTTCTTTTTTTTGGGGGGCGGGGCTGTGCTTAGCGATTATTCGTGACTCTGTGCTCAAGGGCCACTCTTGGTGGAGCAGAGGGGACCATATGCACTGCCAGGTATGGAATCATATGCATTATTGGGGATCCAACTTAGGTTGGCTGCATGAGAAACAAGTGCCTTACTTGCTCTTGCTGTACTATCTTTTTCAAAGGTTTGGTTTCTGCTGTCACTTGCAGTGTTCAGAGAGGATAAGGCCAGCCTTTGTCCCAATGCCTCAATATATGTCTTAGCCCGGGGTAACATTTCGCAACTCCCTTGGGCTGATTCCTCAGACTGACTTTTCTTTTGTGGAGCCATTAAGATTTACACATCAACATGGCTTCTTGTTCTTTTAACTGGGCTTCCTTCCAAGGTATGCTGGACATGTGAGGGAACATTTTTTTCTGATCAAGAAGCTTATTTAGAGCTGGGAGGTCAGACATCTATTAAGGAACATGCCTACCATGCACTTGACCTGGGTTCTATTCCTGGTACCAAAGGTCCCCTGGCACTGCCAGTGGTGCCCAGCACTGACAGAGTGGCTCAGGTATCCCTGGCACCAGAAAGTTAAACAGCATTGCACCATAGGGCCCTTTCACCAAATCAAGCATCTTTGAAGGGTCAGTACAAGTATATATCACTTTTTTAAAAGTTGTGTTCCACCATTTCACTTTAATGAAAGTCCTCTGTATTTTCACTAACTGGGAGAAAGATGGAGGATTTCACTTTTAAAATAAAAGGTAAAAATCAAAATAAGTGTTCACTGTTTTCCAGCAACTGTTATAAAGGAAATGCACACACACGGCATGAAAGTGATACTACCAAGTTCCCTAGGAACTCTTTGACACAATTTGTGTGTTTATCCTGATTTAATACTGTTTTAGGTTTTGGTACTATTTTCTAGGTTATTTTTGACTCTAAGCACTTAAGAATTTTCCATATAAATTACAGGCAGTGTTTCTTCACTGTATACCATTTCAGCTTATGAAAAGCTTTGTAGGAACATCCAATTTTTGGATAATGGTTAAAATAACTTATTTTAAGGAGGGGGCTTATCTCTTAGAAATATGATTATCTGCATAGAGTAACTAGCACCATTGCATGGCAAAAAATCTATCCAAACTGTGTGTTGAAGAGTTTCTTTTATTGAATTTTGCTTAATAGTGACCTTCAAAAGAAAACACTGGGTCTTCATATTGTGTAAAGTTGCTGAGAACCTATGTCTATACTGTCAATGATTTTTTTTTCTGGAATTACCATGAAAAATGTATTAAAAGTAGATTATCAAAGTGAATACATGGAAATTTCTTGAGTTTTTTGGTTCTATTTTTGTTTTGAGGTCAGATCCAATAATTCTCAGGGGCTGCATATAGCACCAAGCCCAGCGCTTGTTCCTAGTGATGCTCAAGGAATTTTATGGCACCTGGGCTTAGAAGTGGGCTTTCTCCGCATAAAGCATGCACTTAGCCCATGAGCCATCTCTACAGCCCAGTATGAACCTAGTTAAAAAAAATCCAGCACTATTAAATCACCTTTATTTTTTAAAAAAGCCAGGAGTTTGTGGAGCTATGCAAAGGGCTATTATACATGCTCTGTGTGCAGGACACCCCAGTTTGATTCCACACTCTGTGGTTTTCTTGGAGCAACCCATGAGCTTGGAGTAGCTTTGCATGTGTGAGGCCCTACCTGAGGCTGACCCTCTGTACATCCTGACCCAAGTACTCCCACATGTGGCCCAGGTGATTCCTGGAGTAACCAAACTCTCTAGGATGGCCAGGAATCCTCAACCATAGAGTATGTGGCCTCTGTTAACAATAATGGCAGGAAACAATTATCTTTCATCAGCATTCTCCTAAGCTACTTTCCATTTCTGTAATGATTTCTTCCGGATTTCACCTTTATGCTTTAAAACTGTAACTGCTTTATCTTGTAATTACTTTAAAATGTTGCCAATAGTTATTGTTGACATTTGATTTAACTCTTTAAACTCCCACTCCCATTTACTCACTGCTCCCTGCCGGTCTCACAGGGCAGCTGAAACACAAATTTGGAAATTAAGTGATTATTTCACTGTCGTGCTATAATTGCTATGTAAAATGGACCACTGCTGAGTCAAATGTAGCTTGATATATATATATATATATATATATATATATATATATATATAACTGAATTACCGTGAGAAACAGTTACAAAGCTTTCATGTTTGAGTTTTGGTTATACAATAATCAAACTGATCAAACACCCATCCCTTCCCCAGTGCACATTTCTTCCCTACCCCCCATCCCCAGCCAACCTATCCCAAGCCTTCCCCTGCCTGTGTGGCAGAAAATTTCCACAATACTCGCTCTCTACTTTGATTACATTCAATATTTCAACACCAGTCCCTTCATTATTTGGAATTTTCCTGCCAACACTCAAACCTACCAAAAAGACACTGCTAGACAGTTTATTTTGTATTTCTTGTTGTGAATAGTGTGTCTCCTGAAATTCCAAAATTTTAGATAATTAGGGTCTGGGAAGATCTCTGCAGTGAGCTGCTCAGTTCTGAGATTCTTTTGTGTGTCTCTGGATCACGGCCATTAAGGAGCTTAAATAGTAGTTGGAAGCAGTTTGTGGGCATCATCTCAGGGTCCCACTGGGGAGGGGGCATAAGGGAGACCAGCTTATCCCCTATCCCGTAAGACCTGGTGCTTGCCGTTACTGCTCCCATGTACCTGGGCTTCTCACTGGGTTCTGGAAAATGGCAGCCACCGAGACTCCTCGGGGGCAGGCGGAGGGACAGCACCTGCTCCTATCTGGAATAACCCCTGAAAGCAGCCTGGTGCAAAGTTCAGAGTCAACTCTGCAGCAAACTGCTCAGTTTCGAGGTTCTTTTGTGTGTCTGTGACATGTTTTCTTTCCTGAATAAATTGTTCTTCATTTCCCTTTCCTTTTGTAATTTCTCTGGAGTATTTTATTTTGGAGAGTCAATACTGACTCAAGGGACCATGTAATACCTAGGGTCTGAGATTCTATGCGCAAAGCATGTGCTCAGCCCATTGAGCTGGCTTTCTGCTCCAATCACGTGTCAGTAAATTGCTTAAATTACCTGTGAAGTGAATATTAATTTATCCTGCTACCTACACCCGATACTTACTGTTCCAACCCCCCATGCCCACCAGTAAATCTTCATCTCTATACTCTTCTGTTGTAGTTGAACGGAATTATTTTCTAGTCCTGAGTGAAGTTCATCCTGTATTTTTTCTTTGAAAACCTGTTTTGCTATTGTAATAGAATTATATTCTGGTAACAACAACAACGAAAGGAAATAAAAAAGTTTTAGTACATGAGCGTCAAATTTTCCAAGTCATTTAACTTATTTTCCATGCTTTTCTCTTTTTAGTTTTCTTTCTCATTTACAAAGCTTTTTTTTTCTGCATATTGCTAATAAAGAGTGCACATGTGACTTTTCTGAGTCCTAGACTATTTATTTTTTTGTCCTCACACTTGATAGTTGAACACAGAAATTTTGGTATGCATTCTTTTTTCTCATATTTTAAAAGGCATTGATTCACTGTCTTGTATATATATATATATATATGTTTATATATATACACACACATGATCACGATGATCACAATCATCCTGTTGTTCATCGATTTCCTCGAGCAGGCACCAGTAAGGTCTCCTTCTTCCTAGCCCTGAGATTTTAAAAGAGCCATTTCAATGCTCTTTCAGGATTAGGAGAATGAGACCCATCATCATTACTGGTATTTGGCATATTGAGTACGACATGGGAAGTTTGCCAGACTCTGTCGTGCGGGCAGGATACTTTCGTAGACTGCCAGGTTCTACAAAGGAAAAATAAGATAATAAGATGTTGTGCGGCCGCGTCTGGGAGCTGGGTTTTATAGTCTCTGCGTCTTGGCCATTGATGGGACCAATCTGGCGCTGGCAGCAGCTGGTGGGTGTGACGCCTACCTACTGGAAAATGAGGGGTCTGGGTGGAGAAGGCCCAGTCCCAATCCGAGTAGGCCTGGAGACCTCAGCCCCGGGACCCGCATGCCTGGGTTCCTCTGCCAGTTCTTTCATGCATGAAGCCCGTCCAGACATGTGGAGAGTGGTCCCAGCATGGCCGTGGCTGGCTCTCGAGGTCCTCAGCTGTTGGGGCTCTGCTCCATATATATATGTTTATGGGGCTGGAGCGATAGCACAGCGGGTAGGACGTTCGCCTTACACGCGGCGAACATGGCCGACCCGAGTTTGATTCCTCCACCCCTCTCGGAGAGCCCGGCAAGCTACCGAGAGTATTCGATATGCCAGACACAGTAACAACAAAGTCTCCAATGGAGACGTTACTGGGCCCGCTCGAGCAAATCGACGATCAACGGGAGGGCCTTTACCTTTACCTTTACCTATATAATTGTTATATATATTCATTGCCATATATATGGTTACATACATACATTCACATATAAATGTGTGTTTATAATATGTACATATCTTTAGGATATTCAAATTTCTAAAAAGTTGCTTATTCATTTATTTTGGTGTCACTAAGCTTCCTGCCCCCGCGCCTGACTGTCCTCGCCGCTGGGGCCACTTGGAGGGGAGCGGGTTAAGCTTTCCTCCCCGCCCCGACCAGGACTCTGGCAGCCAAAGACCTCCAGGACCAGCCACCACCATGCTGAGACCACTCTCCGCACACATGAAGGTACTGGCAGAGGGACAAAGTCACGCGGGTTCCAGGGCCGAGATCTCCAAGCCGACTCGGATTTGGGCCAAGCATCCTCCACTCAGATCCTCCAAATTCCAGTAGGCAGGGGTCACACCCACCAACTGGCCCCCTGGCGCCATGTAATCCCATCGACGGCCAAGACTCAGAGACTATAAAAACCAACTCCCGGAACCACGCAGCCGCGAACCACACAAGACTATTTTCACTCAGGGAACCCCAGAGGGGGGTGAGTGAGAGCCCTTCCTGTCCCAAGGGACCCAGCCCCGGCAGCCGACCTCCACTACCCAACTGCCACCATGCTCCAGGCTGCTTTCCACATGCTCAGGCCGAGCCTCACATATGAGTGAACATATTCCTGGACACATCATAAGACACTCCCTACCCATTTTCCATAATTACCACACCTTTTGATGGGGTTCAGGCAGTAGACAACAAATGATAGAGGGAAATATATATATATATATATATTGGAGAACTTGGCAAGCTACCAAGAGTATCCCGTCTGCACCGTAGAGCCTGGCAACCTACCCGTGACATATTCATCGATTTGCTCGAGCGGGCCCAGTAATGTCTCCATTGGAGACTTTGTTGTTACTGTGTCTGGCATATCGAATACTCTCGGTAGCTTGCCGGGCTCTCCGAGAGGGGCGGAAGAATCGAACTCGGGTCGGTCATGTTGGCTGCGTGCAAGGCAGACACCCTACCCGCTGTGCTATCGCTCCAGCCCATATTCAATATGCCAAAAACAGTAACAATAACGGGTCTCATTCCGCTGACCCTGAAAGAACCTCCAATACAGCAGCATTGGGAAATATGAGTAAGGAGAGTCTGCTAAAATCTCAGGGCTGGGACAAATGAAGACGTTACTGGTGCCCACTCAAGTACAGCAATGAACAACGGGATGACAGTGATACAGTGATATATCCTGATTTACTTAATTGAACAAGATACATTATAGTTCTATCCATACTGAAAAAAAATGCAAGCTTCTGTCTTTACTTCTAGCAAAGTAGTATTGCATTGTGTATGGATACAACAGTCTCTTTATCCATTCATCTTGGGTGGTTTCCAAATCTTGGCTAGCATAAGCAGAGGTGCACCAAACATATATGTGTATATGTTTTTGTTTTTCTTTTTGAATTAGTGCTTCTTAGGATAGATACAAAGATGTCCAATTACTAGATCTTATAGTAGTACTATTTACAATTTTTAAAAGTCTCTATCCTGTTCTCCACAGAGGTTGACCAGTTTATAATCCCACAAGCAATGAATGAGGGTTTCTTTTACGTTGCATCCCTGTCAGCATTGGTTGTTTCTGGAGTTTTACAGTCTCATTAGTGTAAAGTCATTTTTTGTCATTTTTGTTTTGCACTTCTCTGATAATCAGTGATGATAAACACTTTTCCAAAAACATGTTTACTTCTTTGGAAAAGGGTTTTTTTTTTTAGCTCTTCTACACATTTTCTGATTGGGTTGTTTGGACTTTTGTTGTTGAGGATTTTTGAGTGCTAACAATGTAGATATTACCTCTTTGTCAGTTACAGAGTGTTCTAATATTTTCTCTTATTCTGTAGGGTATTTTTATATTATCTTCAGGTTTCTTTTGCAGTGTAGACCTGTTTATTTAGTTAGTTGTTTGCTTGATTTGGGGGCTATATACCTGGCTATTGTCAGATCCATTAAATGTCAGAACTTTTCCATCTGGGAACTAATACAGCAGAGGGGAAAAATTCTTGGAATGTCCAAATTTGAGTACAAGAGTAACAGAATCCACGCATTGTGCTTGACAGCTTACCAACTTCTTGGGTCAGCTTGCTCCAAACATCCCCTAAAAAAGAACATCCAATTTCTTTTTTGAGGGGTAAGGTGTTTGGGTCACAGCTGTTAGTGCTTTCCAAAGTGAATTCCTTTGTTTTGTTGCATTATTGCTGTGGTCAGAATTTCCAATACTAAGTTTAATAGTGGTGAGGCATCTTTGTCTTGATTCTGATCTTAGAGGAAAGGCTCAGTTTTTAAACAACTAGCACAGCGGTAGGGCGTCTGCCTTGCACGCAGCCAACATGGCCGACCCGAGTTCGATTCCTCCGCCCCTCCCGGAGAGCCCGGCAAGCTACCCGTGACGTATTTGATATGCCAAGCACAGTAACAAGTTGTCACAATAGAGACATTACTGGGCCCGCTCGAGCACATCGATGAACAATGGGAGGACCGTGACTGTGACCTTTATGATATTAGTACAAGCAATACTGAATAGTTTATTTAAAAAATGAAAAAAATTAGAAGGAGTAGCATATGAAGCATAAAATGTGAGAAAGCAGGAGAGTAATAATAAAGTCGCTTTATACTCCTTGCTCTGCACTCAAAAATTATTCCTGGCAGGGCTTGGGGTCCATATTGGGTGCTGTGGATTAAACATTCTGAGTTTTTCACGTGCAAGGAAAACGCCCTACCCACATACTATCTCTCCAGCCCCTGAGCAAACCACTTTAAATAACTTTTATTTACTTAATTTGTTGTGGTGGTGGTGGCAATGCTGGGTGTTTTGGGGTCAGCACTGTGAGACTGGTGACCACACTCAGTGATGTAGGCCTGGAGCCAGGGATCCAATGGGGGCCTTACACACTCTAGGCATGTGCTCTGCCACTGAATCTCAGCCCCACAATCTTTCCATTTTTATAACTACTTGGTGAAATAGATATTGGGTAGTGTGTTTGCCTTGCACATGGCCCACCTGGGTTTGATTCCTCTGCCCCTCTCAGAGAGACTGGTAAGCTGAGAGTATCCCGCCTGCACGGCAGAGCTGGCAAGCTCCCCATGGTGTATTCGTTATGCCAAAACCAGTAACAACAAATCTTACAATGGAGACATTACTGGTGCCTGCTCGAGCAAATCAATGAACAATGGGACAATAGTGCTACAGTGCTATAGTAAACTTGAAGTTAGCTTGCTTTAGACTTAATAGAGGATACAAAAACTCCAAATGTCAACTTTTTCATAATCTTAAGAAAAAATACTTAGGAGACACAAGAAGAAAAATATTTAATTTTGTTATTACTTGAGGCATATATCAGAGTACAAGGTAAAAAATAAAAGAAGGCAAAAAACAACACAAAAGGGACTAGAGAGATAGCACAGCTGGTCCCTATCTGCTTGTCTCACACAGATCATCCAGGTTGGATACCCAGCACCACTTAGGGTTCCTCAAACCCCTCCAAGAATAATTCCTGAATACAGAACCAGCAGTAAGTCCTGAGCACTGTTGAATGAGATCCAAACGAAAAATCCAAAAAAATAAAGACAAATCTTATAAACACCCATAATCATTTATATGTGTGTGTGTATGTGAGTGTGTGTGTTTTGTGTATGTGCATGTGTGTATGTATAGGTATCAATTATATAGAGAAACTGGTAATAAATTTCTTTGTTTCAAAATTTTTGCTAAATACCAATGGCCTAGACTCTTCAATCAAAAGATAAAGCACAACCATATGGATCAGGAAACAAAACATTCCCATTTGTGCTTATAAGAGATACTTGAACTATCGTGGTAAATACACGATCAAAGAAAAAGGAAAATAATTATTCAGGTAGTCAAAAATGGCAAAGACAATAACAGACAAAATAGAATTCTCTTTTGTCTATTTTCTCTTTTGTCTCTTTTCTCTTTTGTGCGATTTTCTCTTTTGTCTCTTTTCTCTTTTGTGCGATAGCACAGTGGGTAGGGCGTCTGCCTTGCACGCAGCCAACATGGCTGACCCGAGTTCGATTCCTCCGCCCCTCTCGGAGAGCCCGGCAAGCTACCGAGAGTATTCGATATGCCAGACACAGTAACAACAAAGTCTCCAATGGAGACGTTACTGGGCCCGCTTGAGCAAATCGACGATCAACGGGAGGGCCTTTACCTTTAGCTTACCTTTACCTTTTTTGTCTAAAACTAAGAAGGGTAATAAGAGACAGAAGAGGTGGATGCCACATAATTCATAAGGGATTAAAGCACCAAGAATATTAATATCCATTAACATATATGCACAAAATACAAGAACATCAAACAGCAGCTATTTACAGCCTGAAGAAAGATGTCAACAGCAACACAATAGTAGTAGAACAATTTGACACACCACCCTCTCATTGTTAGTTAATCCAGACCAAAAACAATCAACAATGGGATGACAGCCAAAGACAAATTGCAAGTCAGAGGCTTAATAAACATGTACAGGGCTTTCCACTATCACACAACTATGAAAGACTAGTATAAATTCTTCTCTAGTACAATGGAACATTATCCAGAATAGACCACATCTACTTATACACAGAAGAAGTGGCCATAAAATCACGAAGCTAGAAATCACATAAAAGACCACAATATTATGAGGGTAAAAATTAAACAAAGAGAAAGCTGAGGAAAATTTAAACATTTGGAAACAGAACTATTGAATATTGATTGGGTCTAAGAGAAAGTGAAAGAATAAAAAGATTCTTGGAAATAAATGAGAAAGAAGGCATGATGTATCAGAACAATTGGAACAAAATAGAAGCTGTCCTAAGAGACAGGTTCATAGCAATACACTCGGCTACATCAGGAAATAAAGAAAAGTTTCAAAGAAGTAACTTAATTTATAATTTCATGAAACTAAAGCCACAAATGAAGTCCAAAGTAAATAGCTTGAGGGAAAAATAAAAATTGTATTGGAAATAAATGAGGTACTGTAGAAGTACTATATGTAGACAAGGTCTATTTATTTGGTAAACTGAGCTCAAGGATTCTTGGGCAGTGAACTGGCCTCTTCCCTGAATTTGTTACAAAGGTAATATTCAAATATATTGCACTGTCCTAATCCTGCACCTGCTGCTTTAAAACCCAGAATATCTCTTCATTTACTTCTACAAAAATTAGCCTGTGAGAGGATGAATAAGTAGGTGAGTGGGACAAACTTAAGCTGTCTGTGTAGAATGGAGCTCTGTGGGTGTTTAACCTTGCCAACTTTCACTGTATACCTCTGCTTTTAATCTTTAGTTGCGCCCACTTTTCCATACTCCCAAGTAATATGTTGCTTTTTAAATTTTACTTTTGTTTTTGGCTGCACCCTGTTGTGCTAAGTCTTACTCTTGACTCTGTACGCAGGGATCACACCTGGATGTGCTTGGGGAACCATTTGGGTTTTTTTTTTTTAAAAAAAAACTTTTTTTTTAAAATTTATTGAATCACCGTGAGAACAGTCACAAAGCCTTTCAGTTTAAGTTTCAGTTGGTCATACAATAATCAAACACCAGTCCCTTCACCAGTGCACATTTTCCACCACCAAGAAACCTAGTATACCCCCCCTCCCACCCATCATCCGCCTGTGTGGCAGATTTCCACTTTACTCTCTCTCTCTCTCTACATTGATCACATTCAATATTACGACAAAAGACCCAATATTATTATTTGGAATTTTTGGGGAACCATTTGTGATGCCAGGGTTCAAACCCAAGTAGGCTACACAAAGAGCCAGCACCTTACCCATTATACTATATTTCCAGTCTAAGATTTTTT
The DNA here is from genome assembly GCF_029834395.1 of Sorex fumeus. Classification (NCBI taxonomy): domain Eukaryota; kingdom Metazoa; phylum Chordata; class Mammalia; order Eulipotyphla; family Soricidae; genus Sorex; species Sorex fumeus. The sequence continues at coordinate 13,498,686 of NW_026606093.1, read as the reverse complement.
TTACATGTTTTAGTGGACCAAAATGATTTATTCTTCATCAGAGCCCCTTTCATCAGGCTCTTCAGTTTTAGATTCCTCTGCTCTGCTAAGCCACTTACCACTCTTCTTTTCAGTTTTACCATGTGAGAAATCTACTGAAAGCTTTTGTCCCCTGATGACTCATATCCTTTCCTTATTTTGGTCATTCATCATTTTAATGGTGTTTTGAAGCAAAACAAGACAATTATGCGATAAGTATTCCACATTTACCAGAAAATTTCTTTTCAGTTCGGATTGCAAAACTTTCAAAGGAAACTTGCCTCTACTCAGAATATAAATAATTTCAGTAGGAGAATCTGATTTAAAATATGTAAATGTATAGTTAGGGAGAAAAGACAGCTGGAGCAATAGTGGTTTTTATACCAGGCATTGTATATGGTTTTCTGAGTACCTCTGGAAGTAAGCCCTGAGCACGGTCAGGTGTGACCCACATACAACAAAGAGATTTAGAGATTTTTGAGAGAGAGAGAGAGAGAGAGAGAGAGAGAGAGAGAGAGAGAGAGAGAGAGAGGAGAATAGGAGAATCTAGGTCTATAGTACATATTGCATGTCCGTTTTGACAATTTTAAATTCCCTTGATAATAAGCTCCAAGTCTGTTTGTCCACTGTTTGTTTCTCAGAACTTAGCACAGTGTTTAATGCATAGGAATGGATGGAATGGAAGGATTGATGAGAAACCCTAAGACACTCACCAAGTTTTCAGTTACCATTAATAGCTTTCTGCTATAAAGACATTGTCTTCAGTATTGCAGCACTGAATTTATTTTTGCCTTTCTGGGTCACACCCAGCGATGCACAGGGGTCACTCCTGGCTCATGCACTCAGGAATTACTCCTGGCGGTGTGCGGGGTACCATAGGGAATTCTGGGAACTGAACCCCGGTAAGCTGCGTGCAAGGCAAACGCCTTACCCGTTGTATTATCACTCCAGCCCCTGCAGCGCTGAATTTGACTGTCTTGCAGCTTGAGGTGGGGGCCTTTAATGAAGGACGTTGACTTCTCAAATAAAGCTGCAAAATGAAACTGTCGTTTACTCCTCATAAGCAAGTCAGCTGAGGCAGATGGAATGTAGAAACTTGCTCTCTGCTCAGGGAGAGTACAGTCATTAAGGAAGATGTCTAGTGTGCACCAGACCTGGGCTTGATTCCTGCCCCCTCAGAGTCCCTGAAAATTGCCATTCAAAGCCCAGAAGGTCTGAACACCCCAGATTGTGGGGGCTCCCAATACCACCACCACCACCACCAAGAGGCCCTGGCTATTCCCAGCACTGCAGGACAAAAACGGCATCTTATTCTAATCAGGATGTTGTGGTGAACCACAGGCCCAGTTTCCATACCACCCGCCCCAGCCCCTGAAAAAAAAAATTACTCCTAGTTTAAGGAAATGCAACTTCAATGCTTGTTGGACTCTTAATCTACCCATATTCTTCTTCCTGCCAACCTCAGAAGACATTTTATTATTTGCTAACATGACTGAAGTTAAATGAATAAACTCACTCATTCTGGTTTTATTTTTAAATGAAGATAACTAAATCTGTAAGTAGATACTTGCATAATTCTTTGGTATTTTATAACAATTTATATTTGACTACTCAGATGTATGAGATGAAATGAATGTTTCTTTCAGTGTGCTTTGGTTTCATTTTATTCCAAAATTCTAAGAAGATACTAAGATACATTCTGAGTCTAATATTTTTCATGTATGAGATCACCCAAAGGTCATGAGACTGTAAAAAAATAAATTTCTTAAATTTGGGAGATCAGGGAAAATATGCAGACATAAAACATTATAATATAGTTTTCTATTGTTTTCCTTACCATATCTACTATAACTTACTGCAATCAACTATTAAACTTGTCAGTGAAAAGGTGCAAAAGAAAAGTATGGGTTAGTTACTTGACTTAGCAAAATGTTTAACTATTTTTTTCTTTTTGAGTCACACCCGGCGATCCAGGGGTTACTCCTGGCTCTGCACTCAGGAATTACCCATGGCGGTGCTCGGGGGACCATATGGGATACTGGGAATTCAACCCAGGTCGGCTGCGTTCAAGGCAAACACCCTACCCACTGTGCTATCACTCCAGCCCCCAAAATGCTTAACTTTTAAAATTTTTTCAGACAACTTTTAGATACAGCATAAATTGTTGAAATATTGGTCTCAATCCATTGCCTATGTTGTTGGTTGCAACCTAGATATTTCTTTAGAATACTGGAATATGTAGGTGCTTGTCTTTTTTAAGTTGAGACACAGTCAAGAGAATAACAAGTTCACATTATTCTAAAATAATGCAGAAGAAAAGTGTTTTTAGCTTCCAAACGGTAGTTGTTTTAACTGAATCAATCTTTCTTTGATAATTACAATCTGTTGTACTAGTAGTGTTTTGGCTTAAATATCTTTATAATAATGCCATGCATCAAATTACTTTTTTATCATTCATTAGATATTTAAAATTATAGTTATCTTAAATTGTTATATGCTATATTTTCATTTCAAATTATAGTTAAAAATCATTACATTGTATCACTTATGCTATGATTATGTGGAATGTTTGCTCACCGGACAAAATACTAAACTTGAAATTACACAGAAGTAAATTAATCACTTTCATTTAGGTTTTCCTAAAAAGAATCTTTAATAAGCCATGAGCTATTGAGTTCATTCTTACTTTTGTTCTGGAGTCTTTTCATCTTTGTCTCATACTCCATAGCTGGTACTACAAGCTCTGGTTTCTTCGAATCATTTTGCTGTAAACTTAATGTTCCCGTCCTCTCAAATTTATGTTTTGAAATCTAATCTCCCAAGTGATAGTGTTTGGAGGTGGAAGCTTGGGGGAAATGAATAGTTCCTTAGGATGGCACTACATTAATGATTCTTATAAAATATGCATAATACATATAACTTACATGAAGTACATCCCCAGAGATCTCCCTCGCCTCTTCTGCCATGTAAGTCTGCTGAGAGAAGACAGATGTCTATGAATCACAAAACAAGCTCTAAATAGACACTGGAGTTTGCCAGCACCTTGATCTTTGACTTTCCCTAACACAATGAAAAACAACAGTCTGTTGTTTATATGTGCCCCAGTCTATGATATTAAAGCAGCCCGAACTGACCCAAGCACATGCTGCTTACATCTTGATTGAGTGGCAATAAATTCTAGACTTTTTCTGAGTTTTTTTTCTTTTTTTTCCAATGGGTGTTCTTTTTATTTTAGTTTTTTTCCTTAAATTTTTATTAGTGAAACACCATGAGGTATAGTTGTAGACTTACAAATTTTTGTACTTGGGTTTCAGTTATACAAGGATCAAATACCCATCCCTCCACCAGTGCCCGTTCCCCACCACCACCAGTCCCAGTATTCCTCCCACCCTCCACGCCCGCCCCCCATCCCACCCTACCTCTGTGGCAGGGCATTCCCTTTTGTTATCTCTCTCCTTTCGAGTGCTGTGGTTTGCAAAAGAGACATTGAGTGGCAATCTTGTTCGGTCTTCTCTCATCACGCATTTCCCATCCTGAGAGAAACGCCCAACACCCTTTATTTGGTGCTCCCTTCTCTATCTGAGCTGCCTTTTCCCCTAGCGTATGCGGCTGTCCTCAAAGCCATGGAGTAATCCTCCTGGTACTTATCTCGGCTATTCTTGGGTGTTAGTCTCCTATTTGGTTACTGTTCCCCAGATGAATGCAATCTTTCTATGTCTGTCCCTTTCTTTCTGACTCATTTCGCTTAGCATGATACTTTCCATGTAGTACCACTTGTATATGAATTTCATGACTTCATGTTTTCTAACAGCTGTGTAGTATTCCATTGTGTAGATGTACCAAAGTTTGTTTAACCAGTCATCTGTTCTTGGGCACTAAAGTTTTTTCCAGATTATAGCTATTGTGAGAGAATACACGGCAGAGTCTGGCAAACTCCCCGTGGCGTACCCAATATGCCAAATACCAGTAGCAATGATGGGTCTAAAGACCCTTGAATATAATCTCAGGGGTAGAATATAATCTCAGAAGGAGACGTTACTGGGGCCTGCTTGAGACAATCGACGAATAACAGGATGGTCGTGATTCGTGATAGCTATTGTAAAGAGTACTGCAATGAACAAACAAGTGCAGATGTCACTTCGATATACTTTTTTGCCTCTCTGGGATATATTCCCAGGACTGGTATTGCTGAGTCAAATGGGAGCTCAATTTCTAATTTTTTGAGGATCGTCCATACTGTTTTCCAAAAGGGCTGAACCAATCGGCATTCCCACCAGCAGTGGAGGAGAGTCCCTTTCTCTCCACATCTGCGCCAACACCAGTTGCTTTTGGTCTTTTGGACATCGGCCAGTCTCAGTTGTGTGAAATGATATCTCATTGTGGTTTTGATGTGCATCTCCCTGATGATTAATGATGTAGAGCATTTTCTCATGTACCTTTTTCATGTCAAAAAAAGGTCTTTATTATGTCTACCCATTTGATTAGTGTAGCACTGTAGCACTGTGCTCCCATTGTTCATCGATTTGCTCAAGTGGGCCCAGTAACATCTCCATTGTGAGACTTGTTACTGTGTTTGGCATACTGAAAACTTCATGGGTAGCTTGCCAGGCTTTGCCGTGCGGGCAAGATACTCTTGGTAGCTTGCCGGGCACTCGGAGAGGGACAGAGGAATTGAACCCGGCTCATGGCCAGGCCAGCATGCAAGGCAAATGCCCTATTGCTGTGCTCCAGCCCTTTTAATATAGAAATCTAAGTACAAAACTTCAGAATTCTCAAACCAATATCCCAGTGATAAAGAACATCTGATGTCAATCTGATTTTGTCTTCTTATTATTTCTCAGAAGATTTTTAAGGCTTTCTCTTTATCCTGAAATTTGAAAACTTCACAATTGTGTGTCTGGTATGTGTCATTTTTATAATTTATTTTCCCATGGCACTTTGTAGGGTGTTTTGTCTTTCCTCAGCTCCAGTATATTTTCTAGAGAGTTTATTATTTTCTTCCCTGTTATTCTTTACATTTTTATCTAAGAACTCCAGTTAGCCTCTATGTTTCTTATCTTCTACTTCTTATAGGGCAGTGTAGAACACGTTAAGAGCGAGGGTTCTGGGGTCAGAGTACCTGGATTTGAATGACAATTTTGTTACCTTATTATCTGTGTAACTCTGGGCATACTACTTAATCCCATTAGGCATATAATAATAGTCTTCAGTTAATAAAATTGTTACATACATTAAATAAGGCATGTCTAACTTATTTAGATTGCACAGCATTTAGAAAAGCTGTGCAATTGTTAAGTTTGGCAATATTTGATATTTTCCCCCTTACTGACTCTTTTTGTGTTTGTTTTGTCTTAGAGCCACCCCTGCAGTGCTAAGGGCTTGCTCCTGGCTCTCAGTCAGCTTTCACATTTGGGGGGACCATGTTGGGTTCCTGAGATTGAAACCAGTCAGCTGCATGCAGGACAAGCATCCTACCCACTGTATTATTGCTCCTGCTCCCACCTTACCTTCTTTATTATTAGCTCTTCTAGTTGTTTAATTCATTGTTTACATAATTTTTAAATTTTTTATTTGAATAACTTTTTTGATTACAATAAAATATTTTCCTTTTTCCTATTTCTCCCTATTCACTGGAGCTTGCTATCACTCTTGGATAAAATATTTTAATTCTTTTTTTATTTTGGGTTACACTCAGCAATGCTCAGGAGTTACTCCTGGCTCTGCACTCAGGAATTACTCCTGTTGGTGCTTAGGGGACCATGTGGGATGCTGGGAATCGAACTCGAGGTCGGCCGCAAACACCCTACTTGCTGTGCTATCGCTCCAGTCCCAAAAAATTTTAATTCTAATATTATTTTTAACTATAAGTTCTTGTTTGTTCACTAGGTTACTTCCTTTTCTCTGTGGCTAATATTTATTTTCTGTTCATGTTGATACTTGTCATGTGATTTTCCTCAATTCTAATTAAAGAAAACGTTGGCTTCCTCAATTCTGAATGACTCTATAATTCCTTCACATGATCATGAATGTTGGTAAGTATACAAACTGACCTTGGATTGCCTTTCAGTGTTCAGTCTTACACTATTTCAGAGTCCAAGCAGAAAAACAGAAACCACACTTGGTATTTTGAACACTAATATAGATCAGATTTTATACTGCTATTCTTAAAAGGTTGATAGAAGTTCTGGAGCAGCAAATGACAGTAAGATCAAGTTTCTCAAAGATTAATAGCTAGAGGAAATGACTTTTTTTTTAGTTTTTTTAAAAATGAATCGCCATGTGATACAGTTACATACTTACAAACTTTTGCAATTACATTTCAGTCATACAGTGATTGAGTACCCATTCCTCCACCAGTTCCCATTCTCCACAACCAATGTATCCTATGCTGAAAAGGCCAAGCTACTAATGGCTAGTTCAGAAGTACTGGTAAGACTTCTTTTGGAGCTGCTAGCCAGAAATCTGATCGAAATGTTTGGGGCTGTGGTCTATAAAATGAAATGCCTTCAGGGGCTTGGTAAATTCAGTAATAGATAGAACAGGTGGGTCAGCGTGCATGAAAAAGAATATCAGAAGCTTTAGAGAACTGAGATGCGTGCCCAGAAAAAAATCACGATCACGATCACGATCATCCTGTTGTTCGTGGATTGCCTCGAGCAGGCACCAGTAACATCTCCTTCTTCCTAGCCCTGAGATTTTAAAAGATCCATATTCAATGCTCTTTCAGAGCTAGGAGAATGAGACCTATCATTGCAGAAAAATATGCTTGCATTTAATGTTTTGTTTAGTTTGTTTTGCTTTGCTGCTACACCTGGTGAATGAATCTGAATCTTTGGGAAGCAGAACATGTTCTCTGTACCTTTGAGCATGCTTTGAGTATGACTATCTCCCTGAATTCTGCATTTAATTTTTATAATACATTGTGCCGTCTAACAAAATTCAACATCGGGTATATTCCATTTTCCCAAAAACTTTTAAGTATTTATTGTATGTTTTTTCCCCCTTTGGTGTGGAGTGGGAGTCACATGTGATGGTGCTCATTGGGCTTCTCCTAGTTCAGTACTTAGAGATCATTCTAGGGATTTGCACTCAGCCTATTGAACCACCTCCCTGATCCTTTAAGTATTTATTTTAAAGAAAAACATTTTAAGACTTAATAAAGACCCAGCCAACTCTATTGAGAGTATATTCACTATTATTTGTATAGCTGAATTTTAGCAATTTACATTCTACTTGTCCTCTTGTTGACATCACTTATAGTATGGTTGTGGTCAGGCTGGTCTAAGGAGTTAGCTCCTAAAATTTATGTTCCCTTTTGGAAGGTAATAGAAAAATAATTCTGTGACTTTCAATATTTTATAGTCTGTAATTTAAGTATCCCTATCAAACAAACATGAGCTATAGTAGCATCATGATAGGGATTTTTTTTAGAAATGAATATCTTTTTTCAGAGGAATAAATGGAGTGACAGGATTTTTGGCAAAGGTACTAGAACTGACTGAACTCAGAACAGACACTATGTTGACTGATTCTGTGAGAGAAATACAAGATAAAGAAAAGTGGGCCCATAACATAATCACTTGAATGGTTTTATATACTATAAACTAATGGGGAAGGAAAAATCTTACAACAAGACGAAGACTTTCATAACATAGAGAGGAATAGTTTTTGTGTCACATTTATTTCAGGCACTGTACATGTGTCATTTTTTAAAATTTTAAATTGACCATATCTGGCAGGCATTTCATCCCATGCTAGGAATAAAAAATAGTGCAGAACATTTAAATAACTTGAACAGTCAAACAAGTAATTAAGTTGCAGTTTTGTTGTTCAAATGTAAAAGTTTTATTACTGAAATGAGGTATATTATATTATTGCACAGCGGTAGGGTGTTTGCCTTGCACGCAGTCAACATGGCCAACCTGAGTTTGATTCCTCCGCCCCTCTCGGAGAGCCCGACAAGCTACCGAGAGTATCTCGCCCACATGGCAGAGCCTGGCAAGCTACCCATGATGTATTTGATATGCCAAACACAGTAACAACAAAGTCTCCAATGGAGACGTTACTGGGCCCACTCGAGCAAATCGATGAACAATGGGAGGACAGTGACAGTGACAGTTACAGTGACCATGTAGTCTATGGAATAGTATAATATACCATATGAAGTCAAAAGTTGTTGCAAAATTTTCAGAACCCCTTGAGGAAGCTCTCAATGCACATGAGTTTTCAAAAGCATTCAATTTCCTCTAACAACATGTTGAAAAATTTGTTGTTGTTCTTTCCATTTACTGAGTAATTTTCATCAGTGTTATAAATATGTAGATTTATTTCAGTGTAACATCCACTCAGTTGTTGAGTGAAGTCAGGTACTGAATATCCCTGGAAAAATCTCTTAACTTTTCACAAGTAAGCAGTGATCACTCATGAACATGAAGCTGGTGTAAAATATCCATGCACTTAGAGACACATACACACACATGCACACATACACACACACACACACACACACACACAACACAACACATTCATGAATGCTCCAAGCTATGATCCCTAGTGACTTGTGTATCTGAATGTCTACAGCCAGCCATGTCAAAAGTTGCAGCTAGAAATAGAAAGAAAATGAAAGTCATATCTGTTTCTGCATCCTGAATCCTCATAGCAGTTTCATAGGAGAACCAGAGTAGAAACAGACAAGATTAAAGATAAAGTTGTGCAATGATAGAGTTAACCACCTGTAGTACTGTCTTGTAGCACTGTCCTCCCATTGTTCATCATTACTGGTGCCTGATGGATTACTCGAGCGGGAACCAGTAATGCCTCTATTGTGAGACTTATTGCTACTGTTTTGGCATATTAAATACACCACGGGGAGCTTGCCAGGCTTTGCCCTGTGGGTGGGATACTATCGGTAGCTTACTGGGCTGTCCAAGAGGGATGGAGGAATCGAACCCGAGTCGGCCGCATACAAGGCAAATGCCCGACCTGTTGTGCTGTCGTTCCAGCCCGGAATTAACCACCATTAAATGTAAATGTTCAATGGCTCAATGATCCTATAACTTTCAGTAAAAATATAGTCCTGAAGCCCTGCATTTTATGAGCACTATCTCGTAGTGTTCTCTTATAAGATAGAATGTGCTGATATGTTTATGACATATAACGAGTATCACCTAATATATACTACCAATTGCCACTTAGTGTTACTCTTAGACTTTATTCTTGTTATGTGTTTTATGATTCCTTTGTTTGGTTTGATATGTTTATGACATATAACGAGTATCACCTAATATATACTACCAATTGCCACTTAGTGTTACTCTCAGACTTTATTCTTGTTATGTGTTTTATGATTCCTGAGTTTGGTTATCGTGTGTGTGAGCAAGCAGGGTTCCGCAAAGGATTCAGCACCATCGACCATATCCACACGATAACCAAACTCATTGAGGTTTCTCGGGAGTTCAAGATGCCGCTCTGCTTAACGTTCATTGATTTAAAGAAGGCCTTTGATTCTGTTGAGACAGAAGCGGTCATTGAAGCCCTAGCCAATCAGGGCATTCAAGCCCAATACATCAGGATCCTCCGTGAGCTGTATTGCGGATTCACTACCAGGATCTCACCATTCTACAAAGAAGTGATCGTTGATGTCAAGAGAGCGGTGCGGCAGGGTGATACCATTTCACCAAAACTCTTCAGTGCCACCCTCGAGAACATCATGCGACGACTTGGAATGGGAAGGAATGGGAGTGAAGATAGATGGTCGGCAACTACACCACCTCCGCTTTGCTGATGACATTGTTTTAATAACACCAAACATCAGCCAAGCGGCACAAATGCTGGCCGACTTTGACCGTGAGTGTGGAAAGGTAGGACTACAGCTGAATCTTACGAAGACAATGTTTATGAGAAACAGCCTTGTTCCTGACGCCCCATTCGCTCTCAATGGAACGACCATCTCCGAATGCAACAGCTATGTGTACCTAGGTCGAGAGGTCAACATGACAAATGACCTGGCACCCGAGCTGCGCAGGAGGAAGAGAGCGGCTTGGAACGCCTTCAAGAACGTCGAAGAAATAGCTAAGAGGACGAAGAACCTCCGGCTCCGGGCACATCTCTTTGATTCCACTGTTCTTCCTGCATTAACATATGCCTCAGAGACCTGGGCCCTAAGCAAGCAAGATGAGAACGCCATTCAGGTCTCCCAAAGAAGAATAGAAAGAGCTATGCTTGGAATATCACGTTTCACTCAAATGAGAGAACGAATCCGGAGTTCTGACATCCATCGACGATCAAGGATCAGGGACGCTGTCTCATTTGCCAAGGTGTCGAAAATCAGATGGGCTGGTCACGTAATGAGATTTAAAGACGACCGTTGGACTAGAGCTGTTACTGATTGGATTCCACGGGATGTCAAGAGACCGCGTGGCCGCCCACCTACCAGATGGTCAGACTTCTTTGTCAAGGTCATGAACGATCGGTTTGAGGCCCTCCATGTTCCCGGAGCGAAGAGATGCCATTGGGCTACACTAGCACGCGACAGGGACAAATGGAGACGTTACTGGCGCCCGCTCGAGCAAATCGACGACTAACGGGAAGTTAAGTGATTAAGTGATGATTCCTTAGTCAGCTCGTTAGAATGGTGCTGGGTCTGAAGGAGGTATCTCAAGGTTGTCTTTTGTATCTATTGATGAAACGTAAAAACCCTACACCACCCAATGGAGACCACACATTTGATTTTTCCTTTGCTGAACCTTGATTTGAAATTAGACATACCTGAAGGACTCTTCACACTTGTTTTGATCAACTAGAAAGGTCGGATGTGGCTTCTCAATATCCTTTCTTGACTCTCTCTAAGTTACTGCTTCTCAAACTCAAGCATGCATGCATTGCGGTCACTGAGAGAATTTGTGAAAACACAGATTGCTTTCTAGGCATGAAATCAAGCATTGAGTTCAAATTGAGTATTTCTAGTGAATCCCCAGATGGTGCTTCTGCTGCTTGCCTGAGGTGCCACTTTAAGGACTGTTCCTTTAGTCACATAGTTCAGAGCTACTCTAAAGCTTACCTTCTGATGAGGGGGATCGAACAACTGAAGGTGGGGCACAAAAAATCTGGCAGCAGAAAAATGCTTCTGAGCATGCTAAAATTAATTAACCACCAATTAATTCAAACTGTGTAGTGATTCTGAGATGTTTCTGACAGTTTTAACTCTATCACTATCACTATCATCCTGTTGTTCATCGATTGCCTCGAGCAGGCACCAATAACGTCTTCTTTGTCCTAACACTGAGATTTTAAAAAGTGCTATATTCAAGTCTCTTTCAGGGTTAGGAGAATGAGACCTATCATTGTTACATCGTTGTTACTGGGATTTGGCATACTGGGTACACCATGGGGACTTTGCCAAACTCTGCCGTGTGGACAGGTTACATTCAGTAGCCTGCCAGCCTATCCAAAGTAAGAACGAGATAATAAGATTGTTCCGGGAGCTGGGTTTTGTCGTCTCTGGGTCTTGGCTGTTGATGGGATTACTTGGTGCCAGGGGCAGTTGGTGGGTGTGACCCCTGCCTACTGAAAGATGGAGGATCTGGGTGGATGATGCTCAGCCCCGATCTGAGCAGGCTTGGAGATCTCAGCCCCGGGACCTGCATGCCTGAATTTCTTCATGCGTGTGGAGAGTGCTCTCAGCATGGTTGTGGCTGGTTCTGGAGGTCTTTGGATTCCGGGGCTCTGCTCAGGGCAGGGAACAGTTTTAACTCATATTGTATTTATTTTGCTAGTGGAAAATGTTGAAGCAGCTCTGCTTTAGAAGCCCATAAAACCTCCACCGCAGTGCCCAGCAGAAGCTTGGATTCCTGAGAGAGAGGACTGTAATTCTCTTCAAATGAACAGAAAGGAGAGGAACGACGAGGAAACTCCAATTTAGAGATTCTCTAAGTGCAATATCAGCCTCATCTGAGAATATTTTGATCACTTGATCACTTGACATCCCATTACTCATTGATTTGCTCGAGGGGGCACCAGTAATGTCTCCATTCATCCCTGTTGCGTGCTAGCGTAGCCCAATGGTGTCTGCTCATTCTAGGAACACTAAGAGACTCAAACCGATCATTCAGAGTCTTGACAAAGAAGTCTGACAATTTCATAGGCAGGCGGCCATGCAGTCTTTGGATGTCCCGTGGAATCCAGTTGGTAATGGCTCTAGTCCAGCGGTCATCTCCAAATCTCATTACATGTCCAGCCCATCTGATTTTTGATGCCTTGGCAAATGAGACAGCGTTCCTGATTCGATGAAGGTCGGAACTCCGTATTCTTTCTCTCATTTGAGTGAAGCGTGATACTCCAAGCATAGCATAGAAAATATTTTAGGAATGCATATTCTCAGGTCCTGCCTCAGAACAGCTAAATCAAACATTCTGGCGGGAGTTCAGAAACTAGTGTTTTGCTTTATTTATTTTGACAGCTATGGGCAGGGAATTTGGAGTTAGCCATTCTTCTTGTTGTTGGTTTATTTTAGGGATTGCCCTCATTTTTATTGTGGTACCATGACTTATAATGCTATTAATGATAGTTTCATGTGTATATTGTTCCAGTAACACACCTACCACCAGAGAGCCCACTTCACACCATCAGTGTCCCAAGAATCCCTCCCACTCATCTTTCCCTCTACCTTCCCACCGCAGGTAAACTCAGATTTGTAGATCAACTCTCTGATTCTGTTGCCTTTGGCCATTTGTGATTCTGTTGGCTTTGACCATTTGCTCCTTCCTTACTAAGTTTCCTTATAGCCCACACATGAGAAATCATTCTGTATATATACCTCTCCTGACTCATTTCTCTCAACATGATACCTTTAAAAAAATAAAAGATGTGATATACAGTTACAAAGCTCTCATGACTGAGTTTCAGTCATAAAATGATCAAACACCCATCCTTCCACAAGTGTACATTTTCCACCATCAATGTCCCCAGTATCCCTACTGCCAAACCCACCTGAACCCACCCCTGCCTCTATGACAATTTCCTTCTTACTTCCTCTCTACTTCTGGCGCATTATGGTTTCAGCATGATACCTTTTAGTTTCATCTACCTCATGTCAAATGGCATGATTTCATCTTTTCTTATAGCTAAGAAATAGAAGGAGAAATATCAGAATATATATCACAAAAGTATAAGGATAACCAGAGATTTCTATGAAATATTTTATGCTATAAACATAAAATTGTAGAACATAGAAATGGATAAATCTGTGGATCCAAGTTAGATCTCCAGCACCATATATGGTGCCCTGAGTACCACCGGGAATGATTCCTGAGTCCCTGGTTCAGAGCCAGGAGTAAAACCTGAGCAGAACTGGGTATGGCCCAACATAAAACAAAATTCTTCCAAGACTCAATAAGGAAAAAATAGAGCATCTGAAAGACTAAAAAATGTCCCATCAAACAAAATTCTAGGCCCGAATGGCTTCACGAGCAAGCTCTTTCAAGCCTTCAAAGAAGACTTAGTTCAAATCCTCAGCTCTTCTAGAAAGTCTGATAAACAGGAGTCCTCCCAATTTCTACAAAACAGACTTTATCCTGATACCCAAAACAGACACTAAAAAGAAAATCATAGACCAATTTCACGAATTAATATATCTCCTAAGCTCTTCAACAAAATATTGGTGAATAAAATCCAAGAACACATCCAAAGGATCATACACCATGATCAAGAAATTGGTGTTTTAACAAGGCCCCACTGCACCAGGCACAAAAATGGGAGAACTTCATTTCAAATCTTCATTTCATTTCAAACATTATTCTATATTGTTTCAGTGAAATTGGTTTAAGCTCCTATGTGGGTTCTTGAATTTTGTATGTAAGATTAGCATATAATACTACTAATGCTTATGGTATTAAACCACTTTTTTTAATTCAAAGGTAAAAGGTAAAGGGCCTCCCATTGAGCGGGCCCAGTAACGTCTCCATTGGAGACTTTGTTGTTACTGTGTTTGGCATATCGAATACGTCACGGGTAGCTTGCCAGGTTTTGCCATGTGGGGGAGATACTCTCAGTAGCTTGCCGGGCTCTCTGAGAGGGGCGGAGGAATCAAACTCGGGTTGGCCATGTTGGCTGCGTGCAAGGCAAACGCCCTACCGCTGTGCTATCACTCCAGCCCTTTTTTTTATTGCGAAGTTTAAATAGATATTCTTGGTCCCTCTTTAATATCCAGACTTCTCTCTTAAGCCAGTTGCCATAAGTCAGTTGACACGGTCAGTTGTCCTGTTCCCAGGCTGACTCATCTTATCCTACAGTGCTCTGAGACACTTACTGTCCTATGGTCTCCTGAGGTCAGTTGCTCTGTTGCCTAATGCTGAGGACCCCAAGACATGGAACCCTGTGATTTTCCTCTGTTCTCTGGACAAGTGGGTGAGAAGTGCTGAGGTCCTATTATCTGTCCCAGGGAACAGGTGAAAAGTCCAAGGGAAATTTACTTACCCTTTGTTTCCCTTTTTTGTTTTGTTTTGTTTGGGGACCACACCCATCGGTATTCAAGGCTGACTCCTTGGCTTTGTGCTCAGGGATCACTCCAGATGGGGATCAGGGCACCATATATGGTGCCACGGATTGAATCTAAGTTGGCTGTGAGCAAAGCTAGCGTCCTACTTGCTGCACTAACACTCCAACCTCCTTGTTCACCCTTTTCATTGCCCTTATTCCTGCCCAATAGCTATGACACTGGTTATTCCTCATACTAGCAACATTTTGCACTGTATCACTGTCCTCCCATTGTTCATTGATATGCTCAAGAGGACACTAGTGACATCTCCATTGTGAAACTTGTTATTATTTTTGGCATATAGAATATGCCATGGGGAGCTTGCCAGGCTCTCCATGCTGTGTGTGTGTGTGTGGGGGGGGGGTGATACTCTTGGTAGCTTGCAGGGTTCTCCAAAAGGGAAGAGGAATCAAACCCGGGTTGGTTGTGTGCAAGGCAAATACCCTACCCACTGTGCTATCGCTCCAGGCAAGATTTAAAATGACAAATTATCTTTACTAGATTACCAACGTCTCTGCACTCATGTCCACCACTTATAACAAAATAGTATGACAGAGTGAGCTTACTTTAAAATTCTTTTAAATTTTGGTGGTTTGGTGGGGTGGGGCATACACAACTGTCCTCAGCGTATGTCCTGGCTCTATGCTCACAGATCATGTGATGCCAAGAAGCAAACCTGGGTCAGCCTTGGGCAAGGCAAGCTCCTTACCCATTGTACTATCTCTCCAACCTCAGCGACCTTATTTTAAACTGACAACTTTATTGTGATTTGTAGAATGACACCCAATTGGAAGTAACCTGGTAGGGAGATTCCTTATAGATTTTTCTCAGTTCTCTATAGAAAAAAATAAAAGAGTAATACTTTAAAAAAAATTAAAGATGGTACTTGGGAAGAAAAGAACTTTATGTACTATATAACTATTTTATTTTGATTTATTTGAGGTACTTGCAGTGTGTGCACGTTAAGCCAGGCACATATAGTTTTAACATGCACTCTTGCATGTATATATCCAAATATCCATTATCAAGTTGGAGTCAAGTTTCAATATTTTAAAATTCTTTCCCTTTGCCACAAGAAGATCCTTTGGTTTGTCCTTCTGTAACTACACTTGTCTCCCTACTATACAGCCCCCGTGCCTTTTCTCTAGTTCCTAGGTATTAATGATCTGTCATCCACTTCTAAACTTTGTCATTTCAAAAATACTATATAAATAAAATCATACAACATATAATTTTGGAAATTGACTTTGTTTACCCATCATAGTTCCCTGAAAATTCAAATTGTATTAGTAACTTATTTTTTTCATTGCTCTGCATCTACGAAACAATTATGAACAGTTTTCTGTGTATGAGTATAAATTTTCACTTTTCTAGAGGCAAATACACAGCAATTGCTGGGAGTTATATAGTTATATGTTTAGCTTTACTGGAGGCTTCATAACCATTTTTCAGAGCTCCAGTATCATTTAAATTAATACCCTAAAGTGCAAATGATCCAATTTATCCAATTCATTGCCAACATTCTGTGTTGCTCCTGCTTTTGTCTTTGGGCTCCTTTGATCAGTGTGTAATGATACCACCTGGGGATTTTAATTTACATTTCCCTTATGGCTAATGACACTGGGCATCTTTTCCTGCCGCAATATCCTCCTAAGTGAAATTGCTATTCTTGTCTTTCATCCATTTTCTAATTGCACTATTTTAATGCTATTTTTATTGGTAAGTTGTATTGTTTTGGTTGTACAATGTCAATCATTTTTTAATATTTGATTTGTTAAAATTTCTGCCAATCTGTAGCTTTGTTTATTTATTTCTTTGTTGTTCCTTTCACATAGATTTTCAGAGAGCAAAGATTGTTATTTGTTCCTGTTTATGCCACACCCGGACATTCTCAGGGCTTACTTCTGACGAGCACAGGGTTCACTTTTGGTTGTCTCAGAGGATAACTTGGAGTGCCAGGGATTAACCTGGTTCAGTTGGGTGCAAGGCAACTTCCTTAGCCTCATGTTATCTCTTCAGACTCCCAAGTTTGTCATTTTTTTAGAAAACTGAATCACCATGAGATAGAGCATTACAAAATTGTTCATGATTGTGTTGAAGTCATATATTCTCCAACACCCATCCCTTCACCAGTATAATTTCCTAGCACCAGGGTCCCCATGTTCCCTCCCACCCCTTCAAACCACCCCCCACCCCAGTCTGCCTCTGTGGTAGGCACCACTCTTCTTTCTCTTCCTTTCTCTTTCTCTTTCTCTTTCTCTTTCTAATTTTACACATTATGGTTTGTAATACTGAAAGGTTTTCATATATATCCCTTTACCTGCACTCAATACTGAGTTCTTGTCTAGAGTGATCATTTCCAACTAGTGTTGTCACAATGGATCCTCCTCTATCTTAACTACCCTCCATCTTCCACACCATTGACCAACCACTGACCAGTCCTCCTAGACTGTTCCCTTGGCTTTGGCTATTAATTTCATACTGTTTTTTTCATATCCCATAAATAAATATAGTCATAGGCGGAGTCACACCCACCACCTGGCCCCCTGGCGCCGTGTAATCCCATCAGCGGCCAAGACTCAGAGACTATAAAATCCAGATCCCGGACGAGAATACTGCAGTCTCTGCCCCCGCGCCTGGGTGTTCCTTCCCGGAGTCCCTTGGAGGGGAGCGGGTTGAGCTTTCCTCCCCGCCCCGACCAGGGCTACGGCAGCCGAAGACCTCCAGGACCAGCCACCACCATGCTGAGACCACTCTCCGCACACATGAAGGTACTGGCAGAGGGACAAAGCCACGCGGGTTCCGGGGCCGAGACCTCCAAGCCTACTCGAATTGGAGTCGAGCATCTTCCACTCAGATCCTCCAAATTCCAGTAGGCGGGGGTCACACCCACCACCTGGCCCCTGGCGCCGTGTAATCCCATCAGCGGCCAAGACTCAGAGACTATATTATCTCATTCCTACTTTGGACAAACTTGCAGGCTGTCGAATGTAGCCTGCCCACAGGGCAGAGTCTGGCAAACTCCCCGTGGCCTACCAAATATGCCAAATACCAGTAACAATGATGGGTCTCATTCTCCTAAAGAGCCCTGAATATAATCTCAGGGCTAGGATGAAAGAGACGTTACTGGGGCCTGCTCGAGGCAATCGACGATTAACAGGATGATGAAATGAAAAATGAAAAATATAGTCATCTATATCTGTCCCTCTCCTTCTAACTCATTTCACTCAGCATGATACTCTTAAAGTCTATCCATTTATTGGAAAATTTCATTTCTTCACTTTTCCTAACAGCTGCATAGTATTCCATTTAAGTAGCCATGCCATGGTTTCTTTATGCATACATCTGTTTTCAGATACACAGGTTGTTTCCAGATTCTGGTTACTGTGAATAGTGCTGCAATGAACAAAAAGTGCAGATGGTGTTTCTGCTGTGTGTTTTTGGAACCCCCAAGAGATATTCCCAGAAGTGGTCTCTCTAGGTCAAATGGGAGGTAAATGTCTATTTTTTTGATGAATGCCCATATTGTTTTCCAAAAAGGCTGAACCAGTCAGCATTCCCACCACCAATTATTGAGAGTCCCTTTCTTCCCACATCTGCACCAGCACTGGTTGTTCTTGTTCATGTGGTTGTGTGAAATGATATCTCATTGTTGTTTTGATTTGCATCTCCCTGATGATTAATAATGTAGAGCACTTTTTCATGTACCTTTTGGCCATTCAAATTTCTTCTTTGAGGAATTTTTTTCTCATTTATTCTCCCCAATTTTTGATGGGGTTGGGTTTTTTATTTTTCTTGTAAAGTTCTAACAGTGCCTTGTATATATTTGATATTAATCCCTTAACAGATGGGTATTGGGTGAACAGTTTTTTCCAATTCCAGGTATTCCAATTCCTGTCTTGTATCTTGGTCACTGTTTCTTTTGAGGTGAAGAAGCTTCTTAGTTTAATGTAGCTCCATTTGTTAATCTTTGCTTCCACTTGCTTGGTCATTGGTGTTTCATTTTTGAAGATATCTTGAGTTTTAATATCAGAGAGTGTTTTGCCTATGTTTTCTTCCATGTACTTCATGAATTCAGGTCTGATGTTGAGGTTTTTAATCCATTTTGATCTGACTTTTGTGCATGGCATTAGGTAGAGGTCAGAGTTCATTTTTTACATATAGCTGTCCAGTTTTCCCAGCATCCCTTGTTAAAGAGGTTTTCCTTACTCCACTTTATATTTCTTGCTCCCTTATCAAAGATTATGTGTTTAACAGTCTGTGCCAGGAAATTCAATTCTATTCCATTGGTCTGCCAAAGGTCAGTCAAAGTTTGTTATTTTGATGAGGTTCAATTTTTTTTTTACAAAAAATGTTGTAGCAACCTTATAATATAGTGATAAAATATATATAACCTTTAAAAGTGACCTTCTAAATTATCTTTCTAGGTTGACCTTTAAAAACACAAATTTAATTGTGTTGCTTCTCTGTTTAAAAACTGTTAATGGTTATCTCAGATAAAGCTTAAAATTCATAATGTGGATTAAAACCCTGTCACTTTGTGAAGCTCCTCTTCTTTTCACTCAAATTAAAAAGGAACTACCTTCAGTTCCTCTAAGACATCTGGTTTGCTCTTTTTGTTGTGTCTTTTTTTTATAACCTTCCACAAAACCTTTCATGTGTTACTTGCCTTACTATGACTCAACTGGTATATTTTTCATAGACCTAAATGCCATACTTGGTTCATCTACCACATAAAATTGTAAGTGAATTTTTTCTGTTTTCTTTCTTATCCGAGCTCTTGAAGGTAAAAAAGTGGAAATTCATTGTTGTCTTTCCATTGCTAATCAAATGCCTGATACATTGGATACATCAACAGAAGTCACTGACCACACACAAGACAACAAAACAGAAACTAAACAAAATATCAACTCTAAAATTAACACTCTCATCATCTCTGGTGCAGTTTCAAAATGGCCTTCCATTATAAATCAGTCCTTATTACATAGTACTTGTGTGGCATGCTATTTTGGCGGTGTTTTGTAATTGACTTGTCAATTGTTTCCCAAAATCCTTAAGAAGAAATGTTTACTGCCTCTCAAAGATTAGGGAACTGCGCCCAGATAAATCAGAAAACCACATCTAACATCAAATGGCAGATTATCAGCTCTCACTACAAAGTGTCTTTGTCTCCTTGGTTTTGACTTTGACAGACAACTGCTCACTATATTGGAGAAATTCATAAATCCCAGATGAAACCAGAGCAGGTTATCTGATTCACATTTCTTTTTGGACCAGTAACAAAAATTCGATTATTGATCATTTAAAATGTCTGTAAATTGTATTAATTGAACAAAGGTATGTTTAGTTTTTTTTTATTTGTGGAATTAATATTGAATGGAGCGAAATGGAGTTGAATGGAGTAAAAGTTCACCAACAGTTAAATATGTTGACCCAGGAATGTGTCTCAAGAAATAGAGCACATGTGTTGATTGTTTGAAGTTTGGGGTTTGGTTCCCAGTACTGTGTGGTCCCCTGAGCACCACCACCACCACCACCACCACCACCATCTCTACAACAAAAACAACCATCCTAGTTTACCTGCATTATCAGATCAACTTCAATTTTCAGTTCCCAGGCCTTATAAAAGGATAAATGGCATACTTAAAAGAAATTGCACTCATAAAGAAAATTCAGTGCCAGACCCCAAGCCAGGATGTTTCATTTGGGGCAACTTGGAGGGGAGCAGGTGAGAACCCTCTCTGCCCCAATTCAGCCAAAAACCTCCAGAATTAAACCGCCACCATGCTCACTGCCACCCTTCACACGCTCGGACCAGCCTCACCCATGAGTGAATCTATTCCTGGACATCTCATACTTTACACCACCAATATACCAAGAGCAGTATACCACATTTTATTGGAAACCAAACTTAAAGGGAAATATATTTATATAGATAGAGATATAAGCCCACAAGTCTCAACCTTTAACAACGTGTTACTAATCTCATGTAGAAGGGCTTAATGACTCCTGGGTGAAGTATACAACAATATTGACACACTTTCCTCTAAGAAACGTTTCTTGTCTCATTTTTAGTGGATTATTCATAGCAAGCAGTACAAAATAAATCATTTTGGTTTGGGGGCAGGGTTTGCAGTTCGGGAAGGAAATATGGTGGTGGAACGGTGTAATGGTGGTGGGATTGGTGTTTGAATATTAAATGTAATCAATCAAATATTGTGAGCAACTTTATAAAAATAAAATAAAGTAAGAAAAAAATTAGGAAGGATTATTGATTGAATCCCTATAAGTTTTCCTTCCTCTTTCATTTTTCAGGTCATATATTCTGATAGTCTACATAATCTCTTTGGGGTTCAAGCATCACTTGAACCAATGAGTTGAGTGTAACATAGTCTCAACCTGCCCAGAGATTAATTGCCCCACATAAATCCATCAGAGCATAAATCTATCATGTCTTCATGATCTACCTTGAGGAAATTTAATCCAAAGCAGAAATTTATTTCCAATGGGCTTGTTTTCTCTTAAATTGCTTAGAAATAGATTGTAGTTTTAAGAGTTTTGTTTGAATAAGGAGTCAATATTTAACTAATAGTGAGGCTTAAAACATTTTTGTAGCCATTTTACTAACCATTATAAAAGCGACTGTTCCCTTATTTATTCACCATATTCTTATTGAGAACTTCCTCTGTGCCGGGGAGGTGCTGTTTGCATCTGAGAAGAGAGTGCTAAAAAATATAAACAGGACTTCTGCTACCTTAAAGCTTACAATCAAACAAAAGTCTGACAAATGCATCTCCTTTCAAACCAGCTGATAAACGAGGCTTAAAAACCCATTTATATTTAAGCCATATTTCTTAAAAATTCACATTTACACAGACACACATATTCCATTTTATATAGAGAGCACTCTATTTCCACTATCCTTAATGAGAACCAGTATTGCCAATAGGATCATTCACAATATTGCAAAGATCCACAGCCAGTAGTTATTTCTCATGGTAGCAATATTTTGTTGTCCATAGCTACCATGGAATTGAATTCTGCCAACAACCTAAGTAGGCTTGAAAGTGGATTCACACTCGCTGTCTCCAGAAACAAATCCAGTCAGTCTTGTAGCACTGTAGCATCGCACTGTCCTCCTGTTGTTCATCGATTTGCTGGAGTGGACTCTATTGTGACACTTGTTACTGGTTTTGGCATATCGAATACATCATGGGGAGCTTGCCAGGCTCTGCCTTGTGGGTGGGATACTCTCTGTAGCTTGCCGGGCTCTCTGAGAGGGATAAAGGAATTGAACTGGGGTAGGCCATGTGCAAGGAAAATGCCCAACCCGCTGTGCTATCTCTCCAACCAGTCAGTCTTGTAATACCGTCAATTTTTCAGGTCTCAGGTCAAAATGTCAGTCTGATATACTGAATTGCTATGATTTAATAGCAGGGTTTAAAAATGCTGTGTTTATAATTTTTAATAAAATAGAAAAAGCATAGACAGTAATCAAGAAATTATTGCAACATTCTAACAGATCTATTTTAATATTATGATTTTAAAATGCTGGCTGTATTATCATTTTCTACTAAAATAGTAAAAGTATGGACACTAATCAAAAATTATTGTGAAATTCTAACAGATGTTGCTATGAACTCTGCATTAAAATGGACTTGATGAGAAGTTTTCTTTGTTTTTATTTTATGTATTTATTTGTTTATTTTGGGTCACATTGCAACCCTGTGATGCTCCGGGGTTACTTCTGGCTCTGCACTCAGGAATCAACTCCTGGCAGTGCACAAGTGGACCATATGGGATGCCTGGGATCAAACCCAGGTCAGCTGCGTGCAAAGCAAATGACTTCCCCTTTGTGCTATCACTCTGCTCCCTGATTTGTTATATTTTTAAGATAAAGACAACTATTTGTCAGTGTGGTATATGATTGGGAGTTGCTCAGGATGACTCTAAGGTTTTTAATCTGAGCAATTGAAAGGATGAGTTCTTTTTATTTATTTATTTATTTATTTTTATATTATTATTATTTTCTTTATTAGTGAAACACCATGAGGTAAAGTTATAGACTTATAAATTTTTGTGCTTGGGTTTCAGTTATACAATGATCAAGTACCCATCCCTCCACCAGTGCCCATCCTCCATCCTCCCCCACCACGGGTCCTAGCATCCCCACCCCCCATGTCCCACCCTGCCGCTGTGGCAGGGTATTCCCTCTTGTTCTCTCTCTCTTCTTTTGGGTACTGTGTTTTGCAAGAGAGGCATTGAGTGGCAATCATGTTTGGTCTATAGACTACTTTTAGCACGTCTCTCCCACCCTGGGAGGGTCTTCACAACACCCTTTATTTGGTGCTCTCTTCTCTATCTGAGCTTCCTTTTCACCTAGCACATGTGGCTGGCCTTCAAGTCATGGAGCAAAATTCCTGGTACTAATCTCAGCCATTCCTGGGTGTTAGTCTCCCGTTTTGTTGCTTTAGGTTCCCCAGATGAATGCAATCTTTCTGTGTCTATCCCGCTCTTTCTGACTCATTTCGCTTAACATGATACTTTCCATGTAGTACCATTTGTATGTAAATTTCACAACTTCATCTTTTCTAACAGCTACATAGTACTCCATTGTGTAAATGTACCAAAGTTTCTTTAACCAGTCATCTGTTCTCGGGCAGTCAGGATGAGTTCTTACTGAGAGCAGTTTGTTGCAAGAAGAGAATATTTCTGAGAATTTAGATAGACAGGAACAGAATTCTGTAGCACTTCCTGAGTTCAAATTTTTAACATTATTTGATCAATAAAGGGAAATCATTGAATATATTTAAGTAGATAAAGGCCAGGACCATATTTTATATTTCTATTTTAAAAAGCACTTTGGAGTCCTCTCATTGTTAGTTCTGATGTTGTAAGAAACATCACCTGATGTGCATAGATAAGTTGGGAATTTATCCAACATTAGGAAGAGAAGTAAAGTCACTTTAACCCCCCGAAAATAAGAACAAGGAGTGTGCCTCTTAGTTCAACAAAATAGAATTTTCTACTGTAAAACTTAATGAAATTTCTAGTTTGTTTAGTCTCTCCAGGATAAAATCAGCTACTTCTATGTCATGTAGCAATCGGACTGACAGGGAATAAATCAAACTTCTGCAGTGATTCTATGCCTGTCTCTCTCTTTCTAACTAATTTCACTTAGCATGAGACTCTCCATGACCATCTACTTATAAGCAAATTTTATTACTGCATCTTTCCTAACAGCTGCATAACATTCCATTGTGTATATGTACCAGTGTTTCTTTAACCAGACATCTGTTCTCAGGTACTTGGGTTGTTTCCAGATTCTGGCTATTGTGCACAGTGCTGCAATGAACATACCAGTGCAGATGTCATTTGTATTGTGCTATTGTGCTAATATACCCTCAGGGTGAAAGATAGCCCCATGACAATTGGGCCCTAGCAAAGCAAGTCCCAGTCCATATCCCGTCCTGCAGCTGTGGCAGGCTAGCAACACCAAATACCCCCATCTCCTCCCTGCACCTGGAACTCGCCAGATAAGGCCACAAGGTCGGAGAAGGCCTAATGAAAAGGCCTAATTGACTGCCCGTTGGGAGGGCCTGGTGACAGGTACAGAAGAGAGTGGTTGGTGCTGATGGCTTGTTGCAAAATGATTGGCTGCCTGCGTGCAGCATCTAATGTGATAATTCAAATGTATTGGGTGATTTGTGCGCAGGCTTTCTGAAATGCACGGGAAGATACCCTATAAAAAGCCCCCTTTGAAGAGGCTCGGGGCTCTCAGTCACTGACAGACATGCTGTGAGCCCGAGCATGCTCAAATAAACCTCTTGCTTTTGCATGGACTTGGTCTCTCAGAGTTTTCCTTGACAGGTGAGGCTGTCCTGAGCTCGGACGCTAACAATAGTATATTCCCAGAAGTGATATATCGAATGAATGCACTCTTTGTGAAATATAAAATATCATAATATGAGACTAACACCCAAGAAGAGTAAAGACAGAGCCAGGAGAATTGCTCCACGGTTGGAAGCCTGCCTTATGAGCTGGGGGAGAAGGCAACTGGGATAGAGAAGGGATCACTAAGTCATTGATGGTTGGAGGGATTTTTCAGGATGGGAGATGTGTACTGAAAGTAGGTAAAGGACCAAACATGATGGCCTCTCAGTATCTGTATTGCAAACCATAATGCCCAAAAGTAAGGAGAGAGAGAAAGAGGGAAATTGTCTGCCATAGAGGCAGGGGGAGGGGTGGAACAGGGTGGGGGAGGGAAACCGGGAACATTGGTGGTAGAAAATGTATTCTGGTGGAGGGACATGTGTTCAATTATTGTGTGACTGAAACTCAACTATGAAAGACTTATAAGTGTAGCTCATGGTGATTCAATTTAAAAAAAAAAGCAAAACAAAACAAAACAACAACAGAAAAAACACAACTGTGGTGAATCCACAGGGGACTTTAAACTCTCTTAAGAAAATCCAACACTAAAAGCTAAGTAACACATCTTTTTAATCACTTGATCACTTGACATCCCGTTATTCATCAATTTGCTCAAGCGGGCGCCAGTAACATCTCCATTTGTCCCTGTCAAGTGTTAGCGTAGCCCAATGATGTCTGCTTATTCTAGTAGCCCAATGATGTCTGCTCATTCTAGGAACAGGAAGGGTCTCAAACCAATCGTTCAGGGTCTTGATGAAGAAGTCTGACCATCTCATAGGTGGGCAGCCACATGGTCTTTTAACATCCCGTGGAATCCAGTCAGTAATGACCCTAGTCCAGCGGTCGTCTCCAAATCTCATTACGTGTCCAGCCCATCTAATCTTTGACGCCTTGGCAAACAAGACAGCATCCCTGATTCTTAACCATCAATGGAGGTAGGAACTCTGGATTTTTTCTCTCTTTTGAGTGAAACGTGATACTCCAAGCATAGCTCTTTTGATTCCTCTTTGAGAGACCCGAATAGCGTTCTGTTTTCATAGGGCCTAGGTCTCTGAGGCGTATGTTAATGCAGGAAGAACAGTGGAATCAAAGAGATGTGTCCAGAAGTGCCAACAGTATACAAAAGAAAGGAACAAAAGCTTATACTATGGCCACTGTTTTCCTGTTCTCTTAAACACTCTGCCCTCCTTGGGCCAGGGAAGGCTTTTCTATAATCTCTAATATTAAAAAAAAAATTTGTCTTATCTATCTGATTTCTCTTTCAAAGACCCAATAAACTGATGCCTGTGCCACATTAGTATTAAATTAGCATGATTTTTCATTTTCTTATATAAGTAGGGCCTGAGTCCAATCATGAGCACAAATTTACAGAGTTCATGTACCCCTTAAAATTTTGAGGGGATAAAATTTCTGTGGGGAATGGTGCAGGCAGATAGGGAATCCCAGATGAGTTTCAGGGAAACAATAGCACTGTAGCACTGTCTTCCCATTGTTCATGGATTTGCTCGAGTGGTCCCAGTAACTTCTCCATTGTGAGACTTGTTGTTACTGTGTTTGGCATATTGAATACTTCATGGATAGCTTGCCAGGCTTTGCTGTGCAGCGAGATAGATACTCTCCATAGCTAGCTGGGCTCTCCAAGAGGGACAGAGGAATTGAAGCTGGGCAGACTGGGTCAGCCTCCAGCAAGGCATATGCCCTACCTGCTGTGCTATCTCTCAGGGAAACAATAAAACAAGGAAACACCTAGCTCTGAAGTAGCCTAAAGCCATCCCTTTGAGATGCAAATGCAAATCCTGAGCTCTTCGGAGATGGAGACCCTGAGGCACCTACTGATGAAGGTAAGACCCTTTTAGGAAAGAGGCTACTGGAGAATCTAAAGTTTATGATAAAAAAATGAAAGGAATATCGGGAGTGCAGGGTTTTCTCAGTGAGAACATCAACATAAACTTTAAGGAATGCAGAGAACTCTAGCCAAGATAACTGGGGGAAGTCAAGTCATATATAATCTTCCCCAAAGTGTTCTCTGCTCTTTGTCCTTCTTGGGCTCGTTGTCGAAGAAGGCCTCGTTGTCCCTTGAACAGGTCTCATTTTCCCTTTCGCTTCCTATTTCTCTAAGTCAACTTCTTTTAATAAAACTGACTTGAACACATCCTGTGTTCCCACTGCTGCTGTCTCCAAGGATGTCCTCCAGCTCCCTGGTTCCTGGGGTAGAAGTTAGTGTGTGGGGAGGCAGGGGAGTGTAAGTGACACCTGAGCTCCTTCTGATAGTGGGAAAGCAATACTCTTAAATACTGGAATACTCTTAAATTATGAGTGCTGATGGAGGCACCCCCCAAGACTCAAACAGGGAATGGCGCTGAACACTGGATGGGGTTTTCAATTGTTGAGAAGCTGAAAATAAGCCATAGAGGTTATTTGCTCTTACTTCTTTTTTTTTTTTGGAAGGGGGGATCACACCAGGCGATGCACAGGGCTTATTTACTTCAGGCTCATGCACTCAGGAATTACTTCCGGTGGTGCTCGGGGGGACCATATGGGATGCTGGGAATCCAACCAGGTCAGCCACGTGCAAGGCAAATGCCCTACCCACTGTGCTACCGCTTCAGCCCATTGATGTTACTTCTTAAATGTTCGTGTTTTTATAACTCTTTTTAATTTATTAATATGTGCCTTAGAAATCTTTATTTACATTTTACCTGGAATGTTTTAAAACACAAGTGACAGGGTGGCCAAAACACAATGAAAGATCACCAAAAAAATAAGCATAAAGTTGAAAGAAAATTAGCCCAAGAATATGAAAGGAGAAATTTCTGAGCTGCAAGGAGAAAGTCTTTTTGCAGTAATTACATCATCCCTCGGGCTGCTAATTCAAATTGCTTGCCTATGAATCACCGTGTAACACGGGATTTGAAGACTGAGTGCTAATTTAAAACAAAAGAATTCTTCTATATTATTGACTTTAATTCCATTTTTAATTCAGCAGTCACCCCTTTAATGTCATTGCTTCACACAAAGCACATGGATGCAGGCTACTGTATATAGCCATATATGTTAGCAACAAATTCTCAATACATCTTTGTCATTATTTTTCCTTCATGTGTTTCTCTTTTTCTCACTTTGTTTTCCATTTGTTTCTTCCTTTCCTCTCTGACCCACACCATTACTATTGATTCAATGTAATACCATACTAACGGGTATCTCAACCACTAGTCACATATCCTTGATACTGATTTTTTGGGGAGGGGTATTGTTTTGTTATGTGGAAGAGGGGTAGATGTGGCGATGTTCAGGGATTACTCCTGGCTCTGCACTCAAGAATCACTGTTGGAGGGTCCAGGGGATCACATGGGGCCCAGGGATTGAGGCTGGGTCATCCACATGCAAAGCAAATGCCCTGCCCACTGTACTATCACTTTGGCCCCAATACTTCTTTATTTTAGTAAAAGTAAGTAAAGGCCCTCCCGTTGATCATCGATTTGCTCGAGCGGGCCCAGTAACGTCTCCATTGGAGACTTTGTTGTTACTGTGTCTGGCATATCGAATATGTCACGGGGAGCTTGCCAGGCTCATTCAAGAAATATTTATTTTCTTGTTAGATGTAATATATACTGGTGTTAATAAAAATTCAGTGATATGTGTTTAGTCTGTTATTCTCTTTTTTTTCACAGTTCAACACATTAAGCCACACCAGATAGATATCCTATAAAAACAAATAAATGGATGAATGGAGAGATATAGGCAGGAAACAAAAGAATCAGTTACCTATATGCATTATTAAAATATTCTTTGTAGCAACTTCTGTTGTGATATTTTTAATATTATTTTTATTATTATTATTAGTATGCCATTCTATAGACACACTAAGTACGCTCATTTTATTTTAGCTATTTATATTTTCCTTTTCATCTCTCCACTAGTGTATGTCTCCCACCACCAATATCTCCAGTTTCACTCCCACATACCCAGTCTGTCTCTATGGCAGACACTCTCTCTCTCTCTCTCTCTCTCTCCCTCTCTCTCTCTCTCTCTCTCTCCTTTTGGAAAGTATGGTTTGCAATACAGGTACTGAGAGGTCATCATATTTGTTCCTTCACCACTGTAGAACGCAGTTCATATCCAACTATTATTGTCTTATTGGTCCATTCTCTATCAACACTAAATACATCTAGGAACTCGCAATATAAACAAGATAAAACCTCTGAGGTACCAGACAAATAATATAGTGGTAAGTCCTTGCTTGTGGCAAACCATGATTTGATCACCCAAATCACATATCAAGCGCTACAGAGAGTGATTTCTAAACAAAGAGCTAGAAGTAAGCCTAGAGTTCAGGCTTACTCTGAACTCTAAAGCAAAAGTCCAAAAGCAAAAACAAACTAACAGAAAAGATAAAACTGGCTGTGGCTAAATAAAATAAAAAATATTTTGTGCAAAGAAAGAAGTTGGAGATTACTATCCTTGTTTCAATTCTCTTTCAATGTTTAGAAAATATATTCCAGCAAAATAGTGAGTCATATTAAAAGATGCACATTTGAGATTAAAAAAAAAAGGTCTGAGGGATTTACATAGAGTTAATTAGGAAATAACTGCTAAGTATATCACACACAATTGCGGTCAAGATATTGGTAATATGGTAATATGATTTTTGTGCATAATCAAGGCTTTATTGCCTGTATTCAAGGAAGACAATAGCTCCCTGCTTGCCAAAGAACAAGGCAAAGAAGGCTAAATGCCTTCTAATATTATCACTTCACATGCATCACTTGTCATTCTGTTGCTCATCAAGTCAATCAAGCGGGTGCCAGTAACAACTCCCATTTGTCCCTGTCACGTGCTAGTGTAACCCAATGGCATCTGCTCCTTCCAGGAACACGAAGAGTCTCAAACTGTTCATTCAGGGTCTTGACGAAGAAGTCTGACCATCTCCTAGGTGAGCAGCCACATGTCCTTTTGACGTCCCATGGAATCCAGTCGGTAATAGCTCAGTCCAGAGGTCCTCTCCAAATTGCATTATGTGTCTGACCCATCAGATTTTCGACACTTTGGCAAGTGAGACAGCATCCCTGATTCTTGATCATTGTGTTAAAATGATTAAGAGCCTAGTACAGACACACTTCTCAACATAAAGCTAGTAATCATGACTCTACAGCAAATTTTCTACTCATCAGTGAAAAACTGAAAGCCTTTCTCCAAAGATCAGGCAAAATACAGGTTTCCTGATCTCACCACTACTATTCAATATAGTTTTGGACATTCTTGCTAGAGCAGTTAGGCAAGAAAGATATGTTAAAGACTTCCATATAGGAAAAGAAGTAGTCAAACTCCTACTATATGTGGATGATATGATACTATTCTTAGTATCACTGTATCACTATATCACTATCATCCCATTGTTCGATTTACTCAAGCAGACGCCAGTAATGTTTCTATTCCTCCCAGCCCTGAGATTTTAGCATTGTCTCATTACTCGTCTTTTACCAACTATTGGAGGCTCTTTCAGGGTAAGGGGAATGAGACCTGCTATCGTTACTGATTTTGGCATATCGAATACACCATGGGGAGCTATCTAGAGGAAAGTAGCTTCCCAGGCTCTGCCTGTGTGGGCGGGATACTCTCGGTAGCTTGCTGGGCTCTCCAAGAGGCATATATTTATAGACTTCTCTAGATAGCTCCATTTGAATATCAAATTAAACACATCGCTATGGTATAGTTTTACCTAGTTTACAAAATTATTCCCTCTTCTTTATTTCTATTAATAGCAGAACTATTCTTCTAATTACTCAAGACAGCTATCTTAGGGTCTTCTTTTTCCCTTCCCAGTTATAGTCTATAAATAAATACTATCAGTTTCTTTTTTAAAAAATCATTCATTTTTTAATACTATTTTTTAAATTTTTATTGAATCACAGTGAGATGGCTGGAGTGATAGCACAGCAGGTAGGGCGTTTGTCTTGCACGCAGTCGATCCGGCCGACCAGGGTTCAATTCTTCTGCACCTCTCGGAGAGCCCAACAAGCTACTGAGAGTATCTTGCCAGCACGGCAAAGCCTGGCGAGCTACCCGTGACATATTCAGTATGCCAAACACAGTAACAAGTCTCACAATGGAGATGTTACTGGGCCCACTCTAGCAATCAATGAACAATGGGAGGACAGTGACAGTGACAGTGAGATAGAGTATTGCACAGCTGATCATGATTGGGTTTCAGCCATACAATTTTCCAACACCCAACCCTCCAACAGTGTAACTTCCCAACACAATGTCCCCAGTTTCCCTCCTACCCCAAACCATCTCCCATCTCTGCCTCTATGGCAGGCATCCCTCTTCTCTCTCTTTCTCTTTCTCTCTCATGCCAGTCTCATAGAGACTGGCACACATATAAAAGAATAATCAGTGCTGCCATGGATGTGGGAAGAATGCGACCCTCATTCTTTTTGGTGGGAATGCCGACTTGCTCAACCTTTTTAGAAAACAATATGACATTCCTCAAAAAACTAGAAATTGAGCTCCCATTTGACCCAGCTATACCACTTCTGGGAATATACCCTGGGGGTACAAAAACACACAGCAGAAACATCATCTGCATTTTATGTTCATTTTTGCTTCTACTTGGTCAATGGTGTTTCATCTTTGAAGATGCCATTAGCTTCAATAGCATGAGGGGCATTGCCTACGTTTTCTTCCATGTATCTTATGGATTCCGGTTTGATGTTGAGGTCTTTAATCTATTTTGATTTGATTTTGGTTTTTGTACATGGAGTTAAATAAAGGTCATTTTAACTCCATGTAACATTTTTTTTACATGTAGCTCTCCAATTTTCCCAGCACCACTTGTTAAAGACGCTTTTCCTTGCTCCATTTTATTTTATTTTTATTTTATCCCTTATCAAAGATTAGGTGATCATATATTTGAGGGTCTGTGCCAGGATATTCAACTCTGTTCCACTCATCTGCGAGTCTCTCTCTATTCCAATACCATGATGTTTTAATCATTACCACTTTCTGGGAAGGTGCACGGTGGTGGGATTGGTGTTTGAATATTAAATGCAATAAATTATTGTGAACAACTTTATAAAAAATAAATTAAAAATTTAAAAGCCAAAAAAAAAAACCAATTACTAGCACTTTGTAGTACAGTTTGAAGTTGAGAAAGGTGATGTGTCCCATCTTCTTTTTACCAAGGATTGTTTTAGGTATTTGTGGAACCTCATTGTTCCATATGAATTTCAGGAGTATTTTGTCTATTTATTTGAAAAATGTAATGGGTATCCTTAAAAGGACCACATTGAATCTGTATAATGCTTTGGAAAGTGTTGTCTTTTTGACAGTGTTAATTTGCCCAATTCATGAACAGGGGGTGTGTTTCCATTTCTTCATGTCCTCTTATTTCTTGAAGTAGCGTTTTGTAGTTGTCTTTGTATAGGCCCTTTATCTTCTTAGTAAAGCTGGTTCTAAGGTACTTGATTTTCTGCAGCATAACTGTGAACAGGATTGTTTTTATTATCATTTTCTTCTCTCTCATTATTTGCGTATAGGAAAGCCATGGACTCTGAGGTACTGGTTGTATTGCCTGCCATTTTGCTATACAGGTCTATTGTTTATAGGAGTTTCTTGGTAGAGGCTTTGGGGTTCTCTAAATATAGTTTCATGTCATCTGCAAATAGTGAGAGCTTGACTTCTTCCTTTCCTATCTGGATGCCCTCAATATCTTTTCTCTTGCCTAAATGCTGTGGCAAGTACTTCCATTACTATATTGAACAGAAGCGACAAGAGTGCCCAACCTTGTTTTGTGCCTGATCTTAGAGGGAAAGTCTATGGTTTGTCCCCCTTAAGTATAATGCTTGCTGTGGGCTTTTGGTAGATTGCTTGACTAAATTGAGCATATACAATATAGTTGGCTATGTTGAAGTTCCTTCAACTGCCATTTTGTTAAGTTTTTATTATGAATGGGTGCTAGATCTTCTCAAATGCTTTCTTTGCATCTATTGATATGATCATATGTTTTTTTAAGTTGATATGATGTATTATGTTGATTGATTTGCTAATGTTAAAGCATCCTAGTAGGTTGAATCCCTACTTGGTCATGGTGTATGATCTTTTTGAAGAGTTGTTGGATTCTATTTGCTAGCTTTTTGTTGAGGATCTTTGCATCTGTGTTTATCAGGGATATCTGTCTGTAATTTTATTTTTTGTGGTCTCTCTGTCTTCTTTTGTGATCAGGGTGATATTTGCTCATAGAAACTGTTTGGAACTGTATCTGTTTCTTAAATTATCTGGAAAAGCTTGAACAGGATTGGCAGTAGGTCCTCTTTAAAGGTTTGAAAAAATTCAGTAGTGAATCCATCTGGGCCTTGGTTTTTGTTTTGGGTAAGACTTTTAATTACCATTTCAATTTTCTTGATCATGATAGGTCTGTTTAAGTATTCGAAAACTTCTTGGTTCACCCTTGGGATGTTATAAGAATCCAGGAATTTATCCATTTCTTTAAAATTCTGTTGTTACAGGCCTTAAAGATTTTCAAAATAATCTCTGATGGGCCAGAGCGATAGCACAGTGGTAGGGCATTTGCCTTGTGTGCAGTCACCCAAGCCAGGTTCGATTCCTCCACCCCTCTTCGAGAGCCCAGCAAGCTACCAAGAGTATCTTGCCCGTACGGCAAAGCCTGGCAAGCTACCCGTAACATATTTGATATGTCAAACACAGTAACAAGTCTCATGATGGAGATGTTACTGGGCCCGCTTGAGCAAACTGATGAACAACGGGAGGACAGTGCTCTGATGATCCTATGAACTTCTGCAGTTTCTGTTGTGATGTTCCACTTTGCATTTCTCTTAGTTTATTAGGTTTCTCTCTCTGTGTGTTATTTTGTGAGTTTCACTGGTGCTTTATCAATCTTGTTTATTTTCTCGAAAGAACCAGCTCTTGATTTTATTAATCATTTGGACTGTATTTCGGGATTCCAGCTCATTGATTTCTATTTTAAATTTTATTATTTCCTTCCTCCTGCCTGATTTGAGCTCCTTTTTCTGGTCATTTTCCAAGATCTTAAGCTGTGAGGTTAAGTTATAAAATGTGGGCCCTTTCTTCCTTATTGATGAATGCTTTGCAGAGCTATAAACTTTCCTTTTAGCACTACTTTTGCTATGTCCCACAAGTTCTGGTATCTCATGTCCTTATTCTCATTTGTTTCCAGGAATCTTTTGATTTACACTTTGATTTCCTCTCTAAGCTTACACTGATTGGTCAGTAGTGAACTGTTTAACTTCCAGGTGTTTGACTGATTCTCCTTTTCTATATGTGATTCATTTCTATTTTCAGTGCATCATGGTCTGAAAAGATGGCTGATATAATTTCTATCCTCTTAATTTTATGGAGGTATTTTTTTTCTTTTTGGGTCACATGCAGCAATGCTCAGGGATTACTCCTGGCTTTGCACTCAGGAATTACTCCTGGCAGTGCTCAGGGGACCTATGGGATGCCAGGGATTGAACCCGGATCTGCCACATGCAAGGCAAACTCCCTACCCGCTGTGCTATTGCTCTGACCCCTTTGAAGGTATGTTTTGTGGCCCAGCATGTGGTCTATCTTAAAGAATGTCTCATGTACAGTGGAGACAAAATATATTCAGCTTTGAGAGGATGAAATGTCCTATATACATCTACTAACCCTCTCTCTTCCATTTCTTCCCTCAAATAAAGTATTTCCTTGTTGAGTTCAATCTGGTTGATTTATTGAGAGGTGATACAGTGTTGTTAAAATCTGAAACTTTTACTGTGTTGTTAACAATGTTTTACCTCAAGTCTATAAGCAGATGTTTTAAGTATTTTTCTGGTTCCTCATTAGGTGTATATACATTTAGGAGTGTTTTTCCTGATGTACAGATTACTTGAACATAAAAAAAATGACCTACTGTGTCTCTTATAACCTTCTTCAGCCTGAAGTCTATGTGGTCTGATACTAATATGGCCACTCTGCCTTTTTTGAGGGGTTGTTTGCTTGGAGAATTGTTTTCAACCTTAGACTTTGATATGGATTAACATATGTCTTGGCGTATTTTTATTTGGATTTCTTTTAGCTGATACCCTCTTCAGGCCTCCTGGATTTGGGTGGATGCACTATTCAGCTCTGGGAATTTCTCAGAAATGATAGCTTTCATGGTTGCTTCTTTATCAGGAACAGCCTGCTCCTGCTTCTCTGGTACACCAGTGATGCTTATGTTGTTCCTCTTGGCATCACCCTCATTTTTCTCTTGTCATCTGCTGGCTTACATTGAAGGTATTTTCCATCTTCAGCTGTACTCTGGAGATTATCTGCACCTCATCTTGTTGGAATTATGTGCATGAGAAACCATTATTAATAGTACTCTAAACCACAGAAGCTATATGAAAATAAATATTAATCCACAAAATAAGAAACAATCCAATCTACCTTTGTTTCCTTATGGGTTCTACTATCATTTTTTGATTCATCCATTTATGTACTTTCATCTGCCTCAGTATTTATAGTTTATAAAGTTCTTTTATTGTCTTGTATGTATTAGTTAAAAAAAAGTAGAGAAGATTAATTAAATCCTTTAGTACAACTGAAGAAATCAAGCTTCATAGTTATAAGACTTGTCACTGTTGTAGAGCAACTGTATATGCTGGAGAGATTACACAGGTACCAAAACAATTTTTTTTTTTCGCATACAGGAGGCCAGGGTTTAACTCCCAGCATCACAGAGTCCTTATCATCTAATGTGACTCCAAGGAAACAAAAGAATAGTCAGTATATGACAAAACTAGCACAAGATTTTAGACACTCTAGTTCTCAAAGTTATTCAATGTATTGACTCCTAAGAGGTTCATTTTATTAACAAAAGGAAATAAACACATAGAAATACAGGGAAAAAGGGTTTAAGCATTCAATTATGTTTAGAAAAAACATCTTATTTAGTCTTATTTGCATTGTTGGTCTTTTCAGATAACAAGTTAAGTAATACTTGCTTATACATTCTGCTCTAAGCAAAGCTATATAGAAAAATATGTATCTGGAATTTCAGTGTTGGAAACTCTTTTCAAGTTTCATGAAGATTTATCATAGTTGGTAATAGAAATCATAGTTGGTAATAAACCTAGCTTCATTGACTGCAACAATGATGGGAAGTAATTAAAAAGCTGTGACCATACTAGATTTTAATTAGCTTAATGGACATGGCTAAAATGCAGGTATACACATATATTATTCTACTAGAGTTCCATATTTCTTAAAACATTAACTGTGTAAAAATACGATCCAAGACAGAATGGCTACACACAATGGATTTTTAAAACATGAATAATATTTTAGATTTGGCTGAAGACAGTAAATAGTTTTAGATATATGAGCTAGGTATCTTTTATGAAGTCTTCTATCATAGGGTCAAATTAGCTTCTTCTTAATTAACTTTCCAAAAAAAGCCCTTTATTCCTTTATAATTTGTCAAATGTGCGTCGATAGTGTCATCAAAGACAGCAGTTCAAGTATAATGATTCATTCATTTTTCAATATTAAATATTTTAAAATATATTAAATAAAGTACTTCCTCCCTATAGATTTTTACTTATCCTAGGACCATCCGATCAATACAAATAAATATTTCACTTCAAAAATGTGTTTTGCTTGTGTGTGTGTGTGTGTGTGTGTGTGTGTGTGTGTAACCTGAGTGCATATTTAATAAGAAAATCTTCTCTTACATAAATAGCATCTTTATGCACTGATCAGTGTAAGAGTCCATACCTGGGCCAAGAGTGACTGCAGGTGAGGCAGAAACAGATGCCAAGATCCGGCATCCCCAGGCCTCATTCAGGCCATCCTAGGATAGTAGCCCCCACCCAACCAAGCCTCAGGGCCACTCGGTGGTTGTCTCTGTTCCCCTAGCTGTCGTCCAGGGAGCTAAGGGCTGGACACTGCGGTCGTTCTCTGGCAAAGTGATCAGCACTGGGCCTGGCGCTCTCGCGCTGCTCTGGGCTCCGCCCAGTCTCCAAGCGCCAGAAGAACTGTTCATGCAACTGTAGCGCAGTCACGCCGGCTTCTCGCATCAGCACCAGGCCGGGCCGCACCGGAACTCATCCCCAGGCCTCGTCCTGACTGCGCTCCAGGAAGCCGCCCCCAGTCCACCACCCTGCAGCTGGTGCCTCCTGAGCGTCAGCCCAGTCACCATCCTCCCGGCGACCACGTGGCGCTGCCGGACAAAGGGCTCCCATGGGGCACGGCCAGGACGGACAGCCCAGCTTGGGCTCCAGAGCCCATCTGCGAGGGGAGACCGTGGAAGTGGGTGTGCCGTAGGGGCGGACAGCAGAGTCAGGGTGCTGTGGGGTGTGACAGGAGAAACGGGGTGCCGTGGGAACGACAGCAGCCAGCTCCAGCCCTCGGTGCTCCGGTGCCTGCATCTGATCCTGCTCACGTCGTGGTGCTCCTGGAAGAAGGCGAGAGTGGGCAGCACGTCCAGAAGAGTCCTGACATCACGTCTGCTTGGCGCTGACGTCATCGGTGACCCTCTCAGCCTTATGTGCTGAATGAGAGCCTGGAGGGGCTTGTTGATCTCTCCAGAATGTACTCCAGTGCACTGTAGCACTGTCCTCCTGGTTGTTCATCGATTTGCTCGAGCAGGCACCAGTAATGTGTCACAAGAAATTATTAATTACTGTTTTTAGCATATTGAATATGTCATGGGGAGCTTGAGAGGCTTTGCCGAGCAGGTGAGATAATCTTGGTAGCTTGCTGCATACAAGGCAAGCACTCTACCTGCTGTGCTATGGGTCCAGCCCATGGGTAGGTCAGACACCCCTTCTGCTAAGCCACCTGATTGACTACCAGTGATGAATAATCAAGTGTTGATTACCTGTAAAAATGAACAGCAATCATTCCTTCCACACCTGGATGTACATGTACTGTTTTTATTTTGGGAAACCTATCCTTCTCCCTTGAATCCAGACTGAATCTTCAAAGTCAGGTTTTGTTTTGAGAGCAACACCTAGTGATGGCTGGGGAGTTACTCCTGGTTCTGCTTTCAGGAATTCTTCCTGGCTGTGCGCCGGGTTGCTGAGCATGAAATCCTGGTAGGCCCTGTACAAGGAAAGTGCCTCCCCCCATAGCTTTTTGTTTAATCTCACATATCCATAATTGTGTTTGCTTACTGTTTCTGAATTATTCTATTCAGCGTGACCCCACCAGTCCTATCTCGCAGAAGGTAAGACTTCATCTTTCCTAACAGGTGGATAGCAGTTTATTGTGCATGTATTTGACATCTTCACCCACCCATCCGTCATGGAGTACGTGAGTTGTTTAAAAATATATATTGGCTATTGTAATAGTTCTACTAAAGAATATAAGTGTGCATGTATCTTTTTTTGACATGTTTTGTGCTATTTGCTTAGGTAAATAGGAGTCAATTTGCTATATCATATTGATAACTCTTTTCAAATCTTTTAAAATAAACCCATGTTGTTTTTTATAGATATTGAGCCAATGTACACTTCCAGAAGCACTTGAAGGAAAGTTCTCTTTTCTCCACATCTCTGCTAACACTTGTTCTTTCATGTTTTAGGTAGGTCATTCTCACAGGTAAGAGTTGAAAACTCACAGTTTTTATTTACATTGCCCTGATAATAAGTAACAATTACTATTTTTTTCACATGCCAGTAGGCATCAGTGTATCTATTTTAGAGGGTGTCAGCTAAGCTCTTCACATTTTATGATAGGGTGGTTTAGTATTTTATTGTTTAATTTTGTGAATGTTTTATATATCTTAATTTTAACCATTTGTCAGTTAAATAAGTATACTAATATTTTCTCCTCTTAACAGAATGTCTTTCTGTTTTAGTTATAGTTTCTTTGAAAGCTTATTTATTTTTGTTTTCCTTGCCAATGGAATTGAATCATAAAAGACACCACTGAAGCCAATATCATGGAGTGTTTTACTGCAGTTTTGCTCAATTAATTTTATACATTAGATGTAATATCCAGGTCTTTAATCCATTTTGAGTTAATATTTGTGGTTATTGTGATATAATAGTCCAATTTTATCTTTTTCTACATGACTATCCATTTTTTTCAGCACCATTTTAGAAGAAAACTTTTCTTATTTTGATGTCATTACTCCTCAGTTATTAATTGAGTATTCTTATAGAAGAGTGCCTATTTCTGGGCTCTCAATCCATTCCAATGGACCTACTGTCTGATTTTCATTCCAATAACAGTGTTTTTAAATTTATTTTTGGGGTGTTTTGGCCAAACTCAGCACTTCTCAGGGCTTATTCCTGGCTCTGCACTCAAGGATTACTCCTGGTAGGGCTCATGGAACTTTATGGGGTGCAGGCTATTGAGCCCCAGTTGATTATATTTAAGGCAAGAGCCTACCCTCTACGCTATCTCTCCAGTCCCTTTCTATTAATTTCCTCAGTAGGTCTATATTCCATCTTGCTCCCTTGCCAAAGAATAAATGATCATATATTTGAGGATGTGTATAAGGAAATTCAACCCTATTTCATTGGTCTGTGGGTTTGTCTTTATTCCAATATCATGCTGTTTCAATTATTACCACTTTGTAGTACGGCTTAAAGTTGGGGAAGGTGATGCCTCCCATCTTTTTTTTTCTTTTTTAATTTAGGATAAGGGGATGCTGTGTATTAAACTCAGTAGTCATACATAGGAGGCATGCACTGTACCATTGAGTGTGTCCTTGACCTCTCAGGAGTTTCATTTCTTCTCTTTCCAGCTTCTGGTGGCAACTGGCATTTGGTATGTAGAAGTGTCATTCCTTTGTCATTTCTTTGTCTGTGCTCACATTTTTTAAAGTTCTCTTCTGTGTTCAATCTACTACTTACCTTAACTTATAAAAACACTTGTGAACATGTTTAAATATTATTTGGATAATTCAGAATAGCCTCTCCAATTCAATCTCTTAATTCACTGCTGCAAAGATCATTTTCTCATGTAAGATAACATGTTCTGGTTCCTGGAATTTTGGACCCGATATCTGGATACCATAGTCATCTTACTAGCACAATAATCTTAAATTTAAGGAAACTGGTGCTCTGTTTCTAGTACAGAAATGGTGTTCACTGTCATAGACTAATAAATTCTCATATAAGCTTAATACATTCTTTTTAAAAAGAACTTAACTCTGGGATTTGTATTGACATCTGATTGGCTGGAATGATAGTTCAGCGGCACTGTACTTTGCATGCCTCCAACTTGGGTTCAATCCCCGGCACTCCATGTGGTTTCTCCAGCAGGCCAGGGGTGATTCCTGAGTGCAGAGCCAGGAATAAAGCTTAATACATTCTAACAGTGGTGAATTCTCTTGAATTCTGAGGAGAACTATCCTAGTTAGTTTTAATTCTTTCTGTATTTGCTAAACTTTGAAATATGGCTGTGTATAGAAAAGTTTCCTGGTGGTACTTTGCTCAAATGCCTTTAATATATAAGTACTTAAAATTTTTTTTAGAAAGCAGAGTCAATTGGGCCATGTCAATGGGCAAAACAGAACAGGGTTTCCTGTTGATGTACCTATTTCCAATTTCCCAAACTTTAGCATGAAATTATGCTTCCTGCTACCCAGACATATTTTTATTGAGTTTATTATTCACCCCATCTAATCGAGCAAATGAAAATTAATATCAAAGATGCCAATTACCTTGGAACCAATGTATAATTTTCCTTAAATCGATTTAACCATAGACATTTGCCACTGTTTGGCCCTGAAATTTTTTTAGCTATTTGCTACAAGAAAATCACACTTTCCAAAATAAAAAAAACTCCCTTGATCATACAAGTGATAGAAATGAAATTAAAACCTTTTTTGTTTAGAAAGGCCTCTTATTAACAAGGCAGACCCACTGCGTACCATACAAAGCTCAGTAATGTTATCTCTAACACCCAGACTCAGAATCAGCCATAAACGATCTATTCAAATCATTCTGAGTACATATGTTAAAGGACTTCCATATGGTTTCAAAGGCAAACATTCTATTCTACAAGATGGATATCATCTACCATATGGTGCTGATTTGGTTGTCATGATAGAGCAATGTGGGATGAAACAAGGTCTGGTTTTCAAGCTCCCAAAGAGCCAGAAAATTGTGTAAGAGGCCTCATCATTCATTGGAGTGTAGTTCCCAAGGGACAACACTTCCTAATTTCTGTGGGATAAGGAGATATGTAGACACACAATAAAGATATACTGCTTATGAAGAGTATGTTGAATGCAAAATAGAGATGGGTATTTTGTGGGTGTTCTTGTGCTTATGGTTCTTATTTTATTACTGCATTTATTATTACCATTTTTTAGCTATAACAAACATCTATTCCCACTGTAATAGTTCTGTAACATAGAATCATAGATAATTAGAATCAAATTCAGGTGCTTAGAGAACATATATTTTATTCCAACTTTCTTTTTTTTTTAATTATTTTATTTTTATAAAGTAGTTCACCATATTTGATTACATTTAATATTCAAACACCAATCCCACCACCATAACACCTTCCCACCATCATATTTCAGATGTTTCCATCCTGAACCCTAACCCCTTCCCCAAAGCAGAACTGAAATAATTTGTTTTGTACTGTTTGTTATGAATAAACTGCTGAAAATGACCCAAAAAAGTTTCCTTAGAGGAGAGTGTAAAGATTATTGTACTTCGCCCAGAGGCCATTAAGCCCTTCTATAAGAGATTACTAACATGCAATTAAAGGTTGAGTCTTGTGTGCTTATATATATATGTATATGTTTATATACATATATATCTGTACAAATATATTTCCCTCTAAGACTGGTTGTCTTCTACTTCAAACCCCACCAAATGTGCTCCATTACTCTAGGAATATTAGTTGTGTGAAGCATGACATATTGTGCAGCTGAAAATGCAACCATACATTCCAGGAGAAAGTTGACTGATGGGTGAGGCTCTTTGGAGAACAGCCATGAGCATGGTGGCGGTTGAGTTCTGGAGGTTTCTAGCTGCCAGGTCTGGCTCCATTGGGGAGGAACCTCACCTGTCCCCTCAGGGATGCCCCAAATGTTTTATCCAATTTTCTAAGTGAAAGATCAGTCATGCAAATGGAAATTCCAACTCAACCCCAACCCCAATGCACAACTTGGGAATGTGCTGGCAGATGTTTGGTTCAGTATTCTTTATAATCTGATGGATGATATTTTCACCGTGGGTGTCATCTTAAACAGGATCATCTTAACTTCAAAACGAAATGAAAGTCCACTGCACGGATGGAGTCTAATTTGAGGTGAAGACAGGATGAGTTAGGGATGCAAATTGGTATGGAAAGCCAGAGTGTTGTCACCAAAATTTTCTCTGCTTTAATAACTTTTCAGTAATTATAATCCCATTAAATTTTACTGTTAGTTTTCCAGAGGAGAAAAATCTGAACAAAAGTTACAAAAGAAAGAAAAAAGAAGAAAAATAAACAAAAATTAATTTTCTCAGGAAACAAAAAAAAATACAGAATTAGAAGAAAAATTTAAAAGGCTATAAGAGACTTCCAATAAAAACATGAATGGGTTTCTTGATTCCTTTTTTTTTTTACTTTTTAGGTCACACCCAGTGATGCTCAGGGGTTTTTCCCGGCTCTGCACTCAGGAATTACTGCTGACGATGCTTGGGGGACCATATGTGATGCTGGGGATTGAACCCAGGTCGGCCGTGTGCAAGGCAATTGCCCTACCCACTGTGCTATCGCTCCAGCCCTCTTGAATCCTTTTGATATAAGAAATTTGTTTGAGATTAAAATATCACATACACTTCACTTACATCTGTGCTAAAAAGTGTAAACATAGTCATGCCTCATACAATCATATTTAGAGGTAAGATATACAGAAAGAAATTAGTACCTGGCAAATATAAGGATGCAGTATTATTTCTTTCTTTTTAGATTTTTAGGTATATATGTAGTGAAATGACTTTCTGATTAATATGCATCTGACCTTCTTAGTGCTCCAGCATTTTTCAGTATAAAACATAAAGTCCCTTGTGTATTTTCTTTTTATATTCACCCTCCGTCTCTTCCAGGATGTCCTGCATTCGGCTGAAATCTCGGGGGCTATGAGGGGGTGAGAGGCGGCTGCACCCCTCCTCCTCACTGCCCGTGTCAGGGTCGCTGCTGTCCTGCAGACAGTCCTCCGGGCTGCCCAGCTCCAGCCTCTCCCAGTCCTCAAAGGGTCGATGGACAGAGCGCAGACTCAAAGGCAGGTCCAGGCGCTCGTGGCCTCGGCTGGGCTGCGGCGGGGTGAAGCTCAGGTACAGGGTATCACCCGCAGGGAGGATGCGGCGCCGCGGGTCCAGTGGCCGGCATGCCCAGGGTGCCTCGGCTGGGGTGGTCTCCGTGTGGCCCAGGGCGGCCAGCTGCCGGCGGGCCTCCTCGGCCTCGCGCTCCAGCAGCAGCGGGGCCTGCTCGCTCTCCCGCAGCTGCGCCTCCAGGCTGCCCGCCTCTGTGGCCCGCTCCTTGCCCAACCGCCGGCAGCGCCGCAGCTCCTCCTGCAAGAGCGCCTGTTGCCGCTGCAGCAGCGCCAGCTCGGTGGCCTGTTTCTCCGGGGCCACGGGTGCAGGCCCCACCCTGCCGGCCTCCCCATCCCGAGTTGGTCTGGGACAGCTTCTCCTGCCGCTCCGGGCCTTCGGGAAAACGTGCTTCCATCAGCGTGTCCTGCTGGGCCACAGCCACCTGGAGACCATGAAGCAGCCCGTAGAGACTGACCAGCCGTTGCAAAGCTTCCTAAAGATGGAGAAGCAGAGACAGGCCTGAACCTCAGCTGGGGGTCTAGCTCGGCACTACTTCCACTACCCAGCCGTCGCCACACTCCAGGACGCTTTCCGTACCCGCATGGCCGCTTCATGGCCGCGCGACACATTATAAGACACTAAATACCCATCTTCCAGAATTGTTGTACCATATTTGATAGGGTTCAAATATGGTAACACCTACAAGGGTGATTAGAGGTCGCCCCAAAAGCCTCTATCCCTCTCGGAAAGACTGGCAAGCTACCGAGAGTATTCCGCCCGCATGGAAGAGCCTGGCAAGCTATCCGTTGTGTATTCGATATGCCAAAACCAGTAACTACAACTGGTCTCATTCACCTGACCCTGAAGGCTTCACTGACATGGCAGCACTGAGAAGGATGAGAAAGGAGAGGCCGACAAAATCTCAAGGCCGACCTAGGCTGCCACAACGAAGGAAGACAAAAATCATTGTCTGTACTTTCAATGCACGTACGCTAGCATCAGATACATCCATTGAGGACCTGATGGTGCAAGCGCAAATGATCAAGTACGACATCATTGGTCTGACCGAGACAAGAAGGCACGAATCTCACCATGCCGTTTTCGACACTGGAGAAGAATTGTTCCTCGGGACATGCGATAAAAAAGGTGTCGGAGGCGTCGGTGTCCTTGGCAACACAAACTTGACCAAGAGCATTAATTCATTCGAATGCCTAACAACCTGAATCGGACGTTTACATTTGAATAGATGTGGCTCACTGCCTGCCGTTTCTATCTTCGTTGTCTACGCACCAACATCTCATTATGATGAAAGAGAAATCGAGAAGTTCTACATGGAGCTGGAGAAGTTCTATAAAGAAGAC
This sequence comes from Sorex fumeus, assembly GCF_029834395.1. NCBI lineage: Eukaryota > Metazoa > Chordata > Mammalia > Eulipotyphla > Soricidae > Sorex > Sorex fumeus. The sequence continues at coordinate 13,454,584 of NW_026606093.1, read as the reverse complement.
CACACCTTCTACAAGATCATCGTGGGTGATTTTAATGCCAAGATAGGACCGAGAAGATCAGCTGAAGAACTTCACATCGGGACCCATGGCCTAGAATGGAACAAACAGGGTGAGAGACTGTCTGAGTTCATCATGTCGACCAAGACCATCCATGGTAACTCACAGTTCCAGAAGGCAGAATCTAAACGCTGGACATGGGAGTCTCCCGGTGGACGATTCCACAACGAAATAGACCACATCATATTCAATCGACAGTTTTGCCTGACCGATGTCGCTGTTGTCCCAAAATTTCAAACGGGATCGGACCACCGTCTCCTTCGTGCAAAATTCTACTTCACAGAGCAGGGAGAAAGGGCTGCAAAGTTCAAAAAGAGAACTCTCAGAACGACCACCAACTACTGGGAACTTTTTGGCACTATTGCGGCAACATGGGAAGATGCCATTGTTGACAACATTGACGAGGGATATGATCGACTGGTTCAGCACCTGCATGAATGTGCGAGGAACACCAAGAGAGAGATAGCCACAGAAAAACGCCTGTCTTCGAAAACTCTTGATCTAATTCGCCAGCGTGGTTTGGTGCATGCCTAAGGCAACCGCAAGCTAATGTCCGAGCTCGCAAAGCAGTGCAGAGATGCAATCAAGGAAGACCTCAAAGAGAGAAGAGCAGAAGTACTGTTAGATGCGGCAGAAGCTGGGAAAAGTATTCGTAACGCCTGCCTGTCCTTCGCCAACTACAAGACCAAGATGACTGCCCTCCGACGTCCTGATGGATCCATCACATCCTCCAGAATGGCAATGGAGAAGATTATCCATGACTTCTACTCAAATCTCTTCGATAGCCATGTCCACTTGCCGACATACCAAATTCCACAGGATGGATATGTCGTTCCCAACATTCTCCCTTCCGAAATCCGACACGCCATTTTGTCGGTAAAGAAACAAACAGCACTGGGCCCAGACAAGGTCAGACCTGAACACCTGAAGAACCTGCCGACAGTACTCATCAATACACTGGCTCGGCTCTTCACTCGCTACCTGTCTGAATGCAAGGTTCCATCCCAATGGAAAACCAGCAGGACCATACTACTGTTCAAGAAGGGAGACATCCATGACATTGGCAACTATCGCCCAATCTGCCTATTGTCTGTCATCTACAAGTTGTTCACTCAAGTCATCCTAAATAGGATTGGCAGAACACTAGATGAAGGATAACCATGCGAGCAAGCCGGGTTCCGCAAAGGATTCAGACCATCGACCATATCCACACTATAACCAAACTCATTGAGGTTTCTTGGGAGTTCAAGATGCCGCTCTGCTTAACGTTCATTGATTTAAAGAAGGCCTTTGATTGTGTTGAGACGGAAGTGGTCATTGAAGCCCTAGCCAATCAGGGCATTCAAGCCCAATACATCAAGATTCTCCGTGAGCTGTATTGCGGATTCACTACCAGGATCTCACCATTCTACAAAGAAGTGATCGTTGATGTCAAGAGAGGGGTGCGGCAGGGTGATACCATTTCACTGAAATTCTTCAGTGCCGCTCTCGAGAACATCATGCGACAACTGGAATGGGAAGGAATGGGAGTGAAGATAGATGGTCGGCAATTACACCACCTCCGCTTTGCTGATGACATTATTTTAATAACACCAAACATCAGTCAAGCAGCACAAATGCTGGCCGACTTTGACCGTGAGTGTGGAAAGGTAGGACTATAGCTGAATCTTACGAAGACAATGTTTATGAGAAACAGCCTGGTTCCTGATGCCCCATTCGCTCTCAATGGAACGACCGTCTACGAATCCAACAGCTATGTGTACCTAGGTCGAGAAGTCAACATGACAAATGACCTGGCACCCGAGCTGTGCAGGAGAAAGAGAGCGGCTTGGAACGCCTTCAAGAACGTCGAAGAAATAGCTAAGAGGACGAAGAACCTCCGGCTCCGGGCACATCTCTTTGATTCCACTGTTCTTCCTGCATTAACATATGCCTCAGAGACCTGGGCCCTACGCAAACAGGATGAGAACACTATTTAGGTCTCCCAAAGAAGAATAGAAAGAGCTATTCTTGGAATATCATGTTTCACTCAAATGAGAGAAAAAATCCGGAGTTCCAACATCCGTCGACGATCAAGAATCAGGGACGCTGTCTCATTTGCCAAGGTGTCAAAAATCAGATGGGCTGGTCACGTAATGAGATTTAAAGACAACCGCTGGACTAGAGCTGTTACTGACTGGATTCCACGGGATGTCAAAAGACCGCGTGGCCGCCCACCTACCAGATGGTCCGACTTCTTCGTCAAGATCATGAACGATCAGTTTGAGGCTCTTCATGTTCCCAGAGCGAACAGATGCCATTGGGCTACACTAGCACGCGACAGGGACAAATGGAGACGTTACTGGCGCCCGCTCGAGCAAATCGACGACTAACGGGAAGTTAATTGATTAAGTGATATTCACCTTCAGGGCTGGAGCGATAGCACAGCGGGTAGGGTGTTTGCCTTGCACACAGCCATCACGGCTGACCCGAGTTCTATTCCTTCACCCCTCTTGGAGAGCCCGGCAAGCTACTGAGAGTATCTTGTCCGCATGGCAAAACCTGGCAAGCTACCCATGAGGTATTCGATATGCCAAACACAGTAACAAGTCTCACAATGTTACTGGGCCTGCTCTAGCAAATCAGCGAACAATGGGAGGACAGTGTGATTTACCCTCAGAAGTCACCAGCAGTACTGTAATCTCTTGAGTAATGATCAAACTTCGTACTATGACTTTTGAAGACCAGCATAAAAACTGGCAAGTAGAAATTAATTAGTGCACAAGCCCTGATGGGTTTTGTCCTCTTTCTGGAAAATTGTGCTGAAATGGGATCTAAAATGACAGCTGAATTCAATGAAAAGACATATTAGGAGTGATTGGGGATGTCTGCCATGACTGTGATATCTGAATGTGAAAAGCCAAAGCCACATACTACCACAAAGCCACATGCCCTGCCAGACATCACCAGTTTTATCTGTCATTCTATCTCCATCTCACTGAAATATCCCAATTCTTTTGCTACAGCAATAATGGAGACATTACTGGTGCCCGATCAAGCAAATCAATGAACAAAGAGAGGACAGTGCTAAAGTGCAAGGACATAGGAACAAGTGCAGCTATGCCATTAGATTTTTAGAGAAATACGAACAGTCCAATCAATTCCACTTCTTTAAATATTGCATCTTTTCTTCCATGCATCCTCAACTTAAATTTGCGTTAGCTTAAGGCCCTTGCCAACTTTCATATTGCCTGCTTTATTCTCCACCTATATGGTCATCATTTTATTGTGATTAAGCCCATAAGTAGATCGGTTTTAATTTCTTTAGTTTGACTTAGAAACACCACTCCTCTTTCTGCCTTGCCCTGCTCCAGCCAATGCTAACCATTCAAATATTATTCCTGCTATACCTTAAAAAACAACCTGTGATTAAGTGTTAACAGTCCTTGTTTTGTTTTTGATGAATTTATTTATTTATTTTTATTTTTTAATTAGGGCTGGAGCGATAGCACAGAGGGTAGGGCGTTTGCCTTGCACGAGGCTGACCCGGCCGACCCGGGTTCAATTCCTCCGCCCCTCTTGGAGAGCCTGGCAAGCTACTGATAGTATCTCGCCTGCAAGGCAAAGACTGACAAGCTACCTGTGACGTATTCGATATGCCAAACACAGTAACAAGTCTCACAACGGAGACGTTATTGGGCCCGCTCGAGCAAATCAATCAACAACCGGAGGACAGTGCTACTTGTTAATTGAATCACTATGAGATAGATCCTTACAAGCTTTTCATGATTAGATTTCAGTCATACAGTTTTCTAACACCCATCCCTCCACAAGTGTACATTTCTCAGCACCAGTGCAGTGTCCTAGGTTCCATCTCATCACGCTCCACTCTTTGGTACCTATGGCAGATGCCTCTCTCTCTCTCTCTCTCTCTCTCTCTCTCTCTCTCTCTCTCTCTCTCTTCCCCCCCCCCCATTTCTCTTTCTAGGCATTGTAGTTTGCAATATTGACCCCTAAGACATGGACTAGCTATTACTATTGCAATTACTGTGAATTGAAATTACTTCTACAGTGGGGAGATTTTTGTTGGTAATGTAATACAGACAGATACTGAAAGAAAAAGGGTTTGCTTTTATTGATTTGGTTTGGTTTTGGGTGACACCCAGTGGTGTTCAGGGCTTACTCCTAGCTCTGTGCTGATAGATCACACCTGGTTTTGCTCAGGGGACTGTATATGGTTCCAAGATTTGAACACTGTCCAGCTGAGCAGAAGACAAGTTCTCTTACAGTGAAAAATACTAATTATTCTATCTCTCTGGCTCCAAATGTATGTAGCACGCATGACCGGATTAAATCCAGTTCTGGGAATTGAATGCAAAGGCATTCAAACATAAAGTATGCATAGCTTTCCTCCCAATTACATATTGTTTCTTGATCTGTCTGTCCTTCATCTTTATCTTCTTTCTGTCATTCCTTTTAGTTTCCCTGCTCAGTTCAACCCCCTTTCGGAGCAAATCACCTTGCTTCTATCTTTCAATGAAAATGCAAGATCTCAGGGTCAAACTCTACCAGAGTTCCAAATTTTGGATTGACATACATAATATGTAATTATTTACTTAATGTTTGCATATGTATGTCTTCTGCTAAATAGAACGTTCCACGAAATCCTGTATGGAGTCTGTTCCCAGTGCCCCCAGTGTCCCCAGTAACCAAACATGGTCTGAGAGGCTCAAATGAATCAGCTGTATAAATAAACTCCCTTTCTTCCCATAATTTTGAAGCATTTGTTTTTAAAATCAAAATTTTTGCTTTGAATGCAAAGCATGATCAAAATTTAAAAGAGCACAGAATTATATTGAAAAATGTTGAGGTTGCTCTCCCTCATAAACCTCACTGGCTCTTTTCTTCTTCAATGCCTCCTCACAACCCCAGAAATTTATCGCCTTCCACCCTCAGCCCAGTGCCCCAGATTCTATCCTGACATTGTGAGCTCCGCTACGGAATACTTATCTTCCCCATGGACATGTCATGGACGGTCTTGGCGAACAGTTAATCAGAGTGGCCAAGAGTTGCAACAGCTGATGATGAGGGCAGTGGCGTAGCCAAAGAGAACAGCAACCAGGTGCAGAGCCAAAGAAGCTAAGTCTGTCATCAGATCAGCAGCGTGAGTGCCAGTGACAGAAAATAGAAGTAAGTAAAGGTCAAGAGAATGCAGAAAGAGGTCAAGAATGTAAACACAAAACAGGACCAGATAAGAGGGTCCAGGTTGCACAGGAGAAACATACCAAGACTGTTCTATTATTTGGGGACTGCTTGCTCAGAGTGAATGAAGATTTGACTGAGCCTCTTACACATCTTCACCATCTTAACTCTATTATTCTATCATTAGCATACTGGAAATCTGTTTCCCTTAAACATATTTTCTTTTCAGACTATAAATATATATCTCTCGCCTTTAAAAACAAAGCAAAACAGATATTAAAAACACTTTCAACACTTTTGAAAGTTATCCTTTCAAAATACTTCATCATTTCTTTGTTATGCAAATTCTAGAAACATCTTTTGAAATAATCATAGAAATACTTCCTCTGTGTTCTCCACCTCCCACTCTCTGCCTTGCTCACTTTTAAGCCAAATAACACATTTGAATGAATAACACTATTTCCAAAAGGAATTTCCAACCCTATGTTCATAGGAGCATTTTCTACTACAGCCCAAATAAGGAATTAACCTAAAATCAACTGGTGGATGTATGAAGAAGCTGTGGCATTTAAGGATACTACTCTACAATTCAAAAAATAAAATAGTACATTTTTTGACAAAATAGATGAATGTAAGCGGTGATTATGTTAAGTGAAATAAGTAATGAACTGAAGGACAATTACAAGATGTTTTCTTGTCCATAAGTGAGAAATGCAGAAGAGATAGCAAAAAATAAACCAATGAAATTAACTCCTAACCTTTTTTTTTTCTTTTTTGGGTCACACCCAGCATTGCACAGGGTTTATTCCTGGCTCATACACTCAGGAATTACTCCTGGCAGTGCTCGGGGGACCATATGGGATGCTAGGAATAGAACCCAGGTCAGCCGCATGCAAGGCAAATGCCCTACCCGCTGTGCTATTGCTCCAACCCCCATCAACTCCTACACTTAATGGGAAAAAATGGTATTTCTAGAAGTAAAGGAGAGGGTGGTAGGGAAAATGATTAGAACAGTCTTTTTGCTGATGGCATGGCACTGTAACTTTGGTACATACACAAATAAGGAGGTGAGGTTAAGCCCTCCAGATTTCATAATATTTGAAACCAACATTACATCAACAATAAAAATTAAAATAGTTGCTGGAGACCCATACAGTGGGTCTGGCATTTGCCTTGCATGTGATCAACCTGGTTTTGATCCCCGGCACCTCAAATAGTCCCCAGAGGCCTGCAGGAATGATCCTTGAGTACAGAGCCTTATGTAAATCCTAAACAACAGTGAGGCACAGCCAAAACCCCAAAAATTAATCAAAATTAAAACACAAAAACATTGGAGCATTGAGTAAGGATATCATAAGAGGGTTAAAGAGGTATACTGGACAGACTGTGCATCATTCCTTTTCTTTTAAAATCATACTAGAGGGCCAGAAAGAGAGAGAGAGAGAGGGATAGAGACAGAGAGAGACAGAGAGAGACAGAGAGAGACACAGAGAGAGAGAGTACAGTGGTAAAAGCAGTTCACATTTTGGGGTTTGAATTCCTGGCACCACATCTGGTCTCTCAAGGAGTGTAATCCCTGACACAGAGTAAAGAGTAAGACCTGAGCACGGTTGGGTAGAGTCCCAAAACTAAAACTAAAAATAGAGTGTAGGGGAGAGAGGGATAGCATAGCTGTCAAGGCATTGCCTGTTACGCAGAAGATCACAACCACTGAGTCCTCCAAGAGCCATCAGGGATCACTCCTGAGCACAGAGCCAGGAATAATTCCAAGCACTACAAAGTGTGGCTGATACTACTCCTCAAATCATAGTCTAGAAGTATTGGGGTGGGGGTTTCCATCATCGGATTTGCACTATTAAAATCTGGCTATGATATAGAGAACTAGCTTAAGTGACCTAGGACCGAAGCATGGAGAATAGTTAGAAAAGATATGCTTACATCTATCATGCCTACACCATTCTGACATATTATGACATCACACCTACAGCAGAGGGCTCATTTCCCTCCAAAACTCCCAACAAACACCCTGCTCATCCACCATAAGTTTATTTCTATAAATAAAATATTAAGTTCCAATGACTTTGACCATTTCTGTTTCCTTATTATGTTTACTTTTTAACCCCCATATGAGATCTCTGTCTTTCTTTCTTTCTTTCTTTCTTTCTTTCTTTCTTTCTTTCTTTCTTTCTTTCTCTCTCTCTCTCTCTCTCTCTCTCTCTTCATTGTATAGGTGCTGACATCTATACACATATAGATGAATAGAACTATTCTCCACAGTTCCACAAAATTGTATATCAATGGTAAATTCGTAAAGTTTTTCTTTATAAATTATACTTTAGCAGGCATATAAATTAAAATTAATATTATGAATAATTCAGTACTAACTCGTTTTAAAACACATAAAATAGGTGAATATTACAAATGTAAAGACGAGAGAAGATAATTAAGAAAAATTTAAGCACTTGCTTTGGCAGCACATATACTCAAATTGGAACAATATAGAGTAGCATGGCCTCTGTGCAAGGATGGCATGCGAATTCATGAAGCGTTCCATATTGTTCTCTCTGATAAAGAATTCAGAGATGAAAGGTTGATGATGCTCAATGAACTCAAAGAAATGGTGCAACAGGCATTCAGTAAATTAAAGGAGGACATGAAAGAAACAGTGGAATGAACAGTTAATAAAATACAGGAAGAAATGAGAGTAGAAATAAGAAAGCTACAAATACAAGTGCCACTAGTAAAGAATTCAGTAGATGAAATTAAAAACTCAGTGGGTGCCCTCAACAATAGGATGAGCTGCAGAAAGCATGCAGACAACAACATACAATGGAAAGAGACCTCAAAATAGCTGAAGGGCAAGTAAGAGACCTAGAGGATGAATTCAAGAGGAACGACATAAGAATCATTGGAGTACCAGAAGGACAGGGAGGCAACCCCAATGCAGTAGTAACAGGTAAAAACATCAATACTGTGAAGTTCCCAGAGATGGAGAATGCAGGCATCCAGATCCAAGAAGTCCTAAGGGTACTAGCTAAAAGAGTATCACTGTATCACTGTACCATTGTCATCCCGTTGTTCGTCAATTTGCTCGAGTGGGCGCCAGTAATGTCTCCATTTGTCCCAGCCCTGAAATTTGAGCAGCCTTTCTTTATTCGTCCTACCCAACAGTGCCATACTGGAGGCCCTTTCAGGGTCAGGGGAATGAGACACGTTACTGTTATTGTTTTTGGCTTATCGAATACGCCATAGGGAGCATGCCAGGCTCTACTGTGTGGGCGGGATACCCTCCGTAGCTTGCCAGGCTCTCCAAGAGGGACGGAGAATGTATATAAGAGAATTCGAGCAAGTATGTTAAAAACATGTGTGCTGCTTTAGGTACATCAGTGGGCTAGACAATAAGAGGTCTTGTGGCCGCCAATACAGCCACACGCTTCTGGGACCTTTTTTTTTTGTTTTCATAGTCTCTGGATCTTGGCCATTAATGGGATTACATGGCACTGGGGGCAGTTTGTGGGTGTGACTGCCAAGTTACTGGAAAATGGGGGATCTGGGTGAAGGAGACTTAGTTCCGATCTGAGCAGGCTTGGAGATCTCAGTCCCAGGTCCCGCACACTGGGTTCCTCTGTCAGTTCCTTCATGCATGAGGCTCTTCCGAGCATGTGAAGAGTGACCTTGAGCATGGCTGTGACTGGATTCTGGAGGTTTTTGGATGCCGGAGTTCTGCTTGGGGTGGGGAGGGAAACTCAACTCACCTCCCCCTCCGAGGGGTCCCAGTGAAGACAGCCTAGCAGGGGTGCAGGAGATTCTGCTAAAATAGATCATAATAAAAAGACTCCAAGACATATCATAATCAGAATGACAAATACCACAGATAGAGACACAATAGTGCAAGCAGCAAGGTCAAAGAAGCAAATCACAAAAGAATATCTCTTAGATTTACAGCAGACTTATCAAAGGAAACGGTCTGAGACCAAAGACAATGGTGGGACATAGTGAAAAACTCAATAAAATGAACCCCTCACCAAGAATAATTTATCTGACTAAATTCAAAATCAAAGGAACAATACACATTTCATGGATAAATAGTAGCTCAGGGATTTCATAGACTCAAAAACAACCTTAAAAGAAGGATTAAAAGGGCTACTGTAAAACAAGATAAACCCCTACAAGCACAACAAACCTCTACAGAAGGATGACACAAAACCCCATGACAATAATATCTCTCAGTGTAAATGTTCTGAATGCATCAATTAAGAGACACAGAATGGCAAAATGAGTTAGTAAACTGAATCCAACATTCTATTGCCAGTAAGAAACACATATGAACAGTCAGAGCAAACACAGACTCAAAGTCAAAGGATGGAAAACAATCCTTCAAGCAAAGAACTCCCTCGAAAAACAAGAGAACCTGGAGGAAATGGATAAATTCTGGATTCTTATAACACCCCACAGATGAACCAAGAAGATTTGGCATATCTGAATAGACCTATCACTATCAAGGAAATTGAAACTAATCAAAAGCCTTACCCCAAACAAAAGGCCAGGTCCAGATGGATTCACTAGTGAATTCTTTCAAACATTTAAAAAAGACCTATTACCAGTCATTTTCAAGCTTTTCCAGGAAGTTGAAGAAGCAGAAATACCCCAAATAGTTTCCATGAGACACATATGAACCCATTAAAAAAACAGACAGAGACACCACAATAAAAGAAAATTACAGACCAATATCCCTGATGAACATGGATGTGAAATATTAATAAAATATTAGCAAGTGGAATCCAATGACTAATTAAAAAAGAAAAGATTAAAAACATATGATCATATCAATAGACACAGATAAAGCATTTGACAAGACCCAGCACCTGCTTATGATGAAAACTCTCAACAAAATGGGAACTGAAGGAACTTTGCTCAGTATAGTCAAAGCTATCTACCATAATCCCATAGCAAGCATTATCTTCAATGGGGAAAAACCAAAAGCCTTCCCTCTAAGATCAGAGACAAGACAAGGATGCCCACTCTCGCCCCTTCTATTCAATATAAAACTGGAAATACTTGCCATAGCAGTTTGGCAAGAAAAGATATTAAGGGCCTCCAGATAGGAAAGAAAGAAGTCAAGCCTCATTCTATTTGCAGATTATATGAAACTATACTTAGAGAACCCTAACACCTCTACCAAGAAGCTCTTAAACAATAGGCTTGTATAGTAAAGTCACAGGCTATAAAATTAATAATCAAAACTCCATGGCTTTCCTATATGAAAATAATGAGAAAGAAGGAAGTAATATGAAAAAACAACCCCATTCACAATCATGCCTCAGAACATCAAGTACCTCAGAATCTGACTTAACCAAGGAGGTAAAGGACCTATACAAAGAAAACTACAAAATACTAATTCAATAAATAAAAGAGAACATGATGAAATGGAAACATATTTCCTTCTCCTGGATTGGGAGAATTAACATTGTCAAAATGGCAATATTCCCCAAAGCATTACACAGATTCAGTGTGATCCCTATAAGGATCCCCATCACATTTTTCAAAGAAATTGATCAAACTCTACTGAAATTCATATGGAGCAATAAGTCCCCATGAATTGGCTAAAGAAATTCTTGGGGAAAAAAGGTGGGAGGCATCACCTTTTCCAACTTCAAACTGCTTTTAAATGGTAATAATTATAACCACCTGGTATTGAAACAAAGACAGATATGCAGACCAATGGAACAGCATTGAATATTCTTACACATTCTCAAATATATGATCATTTGGTCTTTGATAAGTGAGCAAGTAATATGAAATGGATCAAGAAAAGTATCTTTAATAAATGGTGCTGGCAAAAATGGACAGCTACGTGCAAAAAAAACCAGGCTCAGACCTCTACCTAACACCATACACAAAAGTCAGGAGAAAATGGATTAAAGACCTCAACAGCAGACCAGAATACATAAGGTACATTGAAGAAAAGGTTGGCAAAACTCTCCCCGATATTGAAGCTAAAGGTATCTTCAAAGATGAAATGCCATTGACCAAACAAGTGGAAGAAAAGATAGGCTAATTTAATTGGACTATCTTAAACTAAAAAAATTCTGTACTCAAAAAACAACAGTAACCAGGGTACAAAGACAGTCTACGAAATGGGAATGTATATTCACTCAGTACCCTTCTGATAAGGAGTTAATATAAAAAATATACAAGGCAATGGTTGAATTCTACAAAAGGAAAACATCCAATCCCATCAGAAATTGGGCGATGAAATGAACAGAAACTTTCTCAAAGAAGAAATCTGAATGGCCAAAAAAGCACATGAAAAAATTCTCTTCATGACTATTCATCAGGGAGATGCAGATCAAAAAACAATGAGATATCATCTTATACCACAGAAACTGACACACATCCAAAAGAACAATTGCAACCAGTGCTGGCATGGATGTGGGGAGAAAGGGGTTTTCCTTCATTGTCCGTGGAAATGCCAAACTACTCCGGCCTTTTTAGAAAACAATGTGGATGCTTCTCAAAACATCAGCTTTGGGAGATTACATGATTCTAAGAGTCTGTTTCTTCTAGGTTCTCCAGCTTAAGAGCATAAAGTTGTTTATAGTAAACTCTCATTTTGAATTTCTGAAGAATTATTATAATTTCTTGCCTTTCATCTCTGATCCAATTTACTTGAAAGTTTTCTATTTTTGTGCTGTGGGTCTAGCTAAGGTTCATCTCTCTTGTTTATTATTTTGAAGAAACAACTCTATTTCATTGGTTCTTTGAGTTGCTTTCTTGGTTTCTATGCTGTTTATTTCTGCTCATTTGTACTATTTCCCTCCTTCTACTACTTTTTTGGGCTTTTATTTGCTGTTTCTTCTCCATATTTTGAGACATGTGTTTAAGTTGTTAATTTTGGCTTTTTTTTACTTTCTTAATGTAGGCCTGCATTGCTATGAATTTCACCTGTAATATAGCTTTTGATGTTTCCCATATGTTCTGATAGCTTGTCTTTTCACTGTCTTTGTTTTCTTTTTATTTCTTCCTTGATTTCCAAGTTGCTCTAGCTGTTGTTTAACAGTGTTTGGTTCAGCTTTCAAGTGTTGGAACTTCCCCCCAACATCTTTCCCCATCTAATTTCCACTTGTATGGCATTATGGTCTGAGAAGTTACTTTGTACAATTTACATATTTGTAAACTTAGGTATGTTTGAATAACTCCCTTTTAATGATCTTTGTTATTTAACTTGGAAAATATCTCATGTACACTATAGAAGAATATGTATTCTTGTTCGGGAGGAATAAGGGGACCCTGTATATGACCAACGTCCAGGTCTTTTAGAGCATCATTTAAGGATTTTGTTTTTTCACTGATATTCCCTCTAGTTGGTATGTCTAGTGGAAAAACTAGAATGTTAATGTCTCCCACTACCATTGTGCTTCCTTCAGTGTGTGACTTTAGTCTGTGAGAAACTTTTTGAACTTTGCTGAGTTTTCATTTGGTGCATAAATGTTATGATATTTTCTTGATCTACTACTCCCTTAACTAATAAGTAGTTTCTGTCACTGTCTCTAATTACTTTCTTTTTATTAAATTCTATTTTCCTGACAAAAGTTTGGCTGTCCTAACTTTTTCTGGTCATCCATTGACTTGTTTTATTGTTTTTCAATGTTTCACTCTAAATCTGCATTTATCCTGTGAGTTTAATGTGTTTCCATATGCAGCAAAAGGATGGACTTTCTTTTCTGATCCATCCAGCTACTCTATGCCTTTTTTATAGGGGAGCTTAGCCTATTGACATTGAGAGCTTAATAATACAAAGGGCTGTGTTGCCAATATGGTGTATGTGTGGAATCAAGTTGGTTTTGCAAGTCTATTGTTTTTTTTTATATAAGCTGCCTTTCAGTATTTCTTGCAGGATTGCTTTCCTTGTTGCAAATGCTACCATCTCCTATTTATCTGGAAAGGCTCTTATCCCTCCCTCAAGTCTAAATAATAGCTTTTTAGGGTAGTAGACTCTAGGATGGGTGTTGTTTTGTTTACTACTTTAAATATGTCATTCCACTCTTGCCTGGCTGCTAAGATATTTTATGGAAGTTCTGCTGCTGTTTCCCTTGTACTTGAGTGTTATTTTCTCTCTTGCTGCTTTGAATAGTCTGTCTTTGATTTTAACATTTTGAATACTATGTCTTGGCATTGTTTTGCTTGCGGTATTTTGTTTGGTACTTTTTGAATCTCTTGAATCTGTGCGGGAGCCTCTCTCCAGAAGTCAAGAAAATTCTCAATTGTTATTTCTTCCATCAGTTATAATTCCCCTTTCTTCTTTCCCTTTATTTCTGCTATTATTATGATATGAAGATAATTCCCCAGGCTTTTATTTATCACATATCTTACAATCTCTTCCATTGGTTTCTTTTCTCACTTCATCATTGGTGATGTCTACTATTTTGTCTTCAGTATTACTGATATGGTCCTTCACATGTTAAAATCTATTGCTGTGGCTGTCTATTATCTTATTTAAACCCTTTTAATTAAATTTGTATGGACCCTTTGATACCCTAGATCAGTTTATCTTGGAGGTGGTTGAAGTTTTCTATCAGAGTTTGCTTTTATTTCCATGGTCATTGCATGAAACACTGATTTACGTTTCTCACCAATGAAGCTGAGGCTTCATTTGAGCGTAATGATTGGCCAGTAGTAGTGTCCCTGTCTGCCAGGCCTGGAAAGTTCCTTTGCTTCCCCATGGTTCTAAAAGATTTGAGGGTGCTGTGATTCTCAGATCATCTGAGATACGTCCTGTTCAATATTTTTCAGAAAGTTATTACTCCTAATAATCCGTTACGCTAACAACTTATGTGTCCCTCAGATGCAATTTCAGTGGTCATGCAAGTGATTATCTAATATTCTCATTTGCATAAAGTTACTATAGAGGTGTTTGAGGTAAAAATATCAAAATCAACAATGTGTAGAGTTCTGGAAATGTCTTGTGGACACATTAGCATTCGTGCAGTGTTAAGTTGGAGAGACAGGTAGCAGTTATGACTTTCTGGTCCATTGAGTCCAGAAAGAAGTCACAATACAGGGATAACGGGAAAAGGACCAGAGCTGCAAGAAGTCAGCATCAGCATTATGGTTCTGTAGGGGTGTGTCCTGAATTAGAGAGGTAGGTGAATGCAGGGGCTTCCTCAGTTCAGCAGAGCCAGAAAGAGTTATATCTTGACATAAAATTTCTCCTAATGAAATTTTAAAATATTAGCAAGAAGCCTAATTAAACCTTTGTATGAATATGGCCTCAAATGAATTTAAAATGTTTTATCTATTTAATAAAACTTCAAAGTATGTAAGATACTGGTATTTGTTTAAGTGACAATGCATGAGTCCTTTTAAATTTTTGTATAAAATATTTTATAATGCAATAATAGCAACAGGCACTGTAGCACTGTAGCACTGTCGTCCCATTGTTCATTGATTCGCTCAAGCAGGCACCAGTAATGTCTCCATTGTGAGACTTGTTGTTACTGTTTTGGCATATTGAATATGCACAGGGAGCTTGCTAGGCTCTACCTGCCGGCAGGATACTCTCGGTAGCTTGCCAGTGTCTCCGAGAGGGACGGAGGAATCAAACCTGGGTCAGCTGCGTGCAAAGCAAACTCCCTACATGCTGTGCTATTGTTCCAGTCCAATAGCAACATAAGTCCAGGAAATAATGACTAAGCCAATATAATTTTGACCAGAAAAAAATAGCAAAACTGAAAGGGAAAATTAAGAACTAGAGATATTTCTAGGGAGCCCCTTGGGAATATTTGTGTTTGGCTTAATAAGATGAACTTCAAAAGATTATTCTTATACTTTAGTAGCAAATCCCAGTATGATAGAGGCCATAAAAAAAACCCTTTAAAATCTATTATTATTTTGCAATAACAAAAACAAGAATTGAAAAACATTATTTGCTTGAGCTACAAATAAAGTCCCTAGTATCATTTAATTATAGTACTTAAATATTTATTTTTATTGAGGTAACATTTAGATCACCTCCCTTTGACAAAGAACCCATTCTCAATAGCAACCATTCTTCATTTCTCCCATATCCTCATCCCCTACACCCGGGCAATGCAACTACCAAACTGCTTTCTTTCTGTACAATTGTCTATTTTGGACAGGGCATGTGGAAAATGATGTGTGGCTGCTATATATTTATGGATTTGGGAAGGGTGAGAAGGAGAGAGATTCAGCGATAAAGAGACATAGAAATTTCTTATATTTGATATGATGTTTTTAGGCTTCATCTGTATTTCAACATACATCACTACTTCTAGTGATATCACTACTTCTATGAGAAATATTTTATTTTTTGATTAGGTAACACTGGTTTATAAAATTGAGTAAATTAAGTGCATAACTTCCTTCTTCGACATTTGTATACACTATATTATGATTACTATCTAAAATTAGTTTTTAAGACTTTCTTTGTTTTGTGTTTTATAAATGAATAATGATACTCTGATGATCAGTGCACAAATCTTGGGTGTGCATATGTTTTTGTAGGAGAAAAATTTGTTGGTCATAAGATAATTCTTGGTTTTACTTTTGGAGGAAGTTCTAGAATTTTTCAGAACAGACTAAAATTTTTCGGAAAAATATAGCACAGCGGGTAGGGCATTTGCCTTACACGCAGCCAACATGGCCGACCCGAGTTCGATTCCTCTACCCCTCTTGGAGAGCCTGGCAAGCTACCGAGAGCATCTCGCCAGCAGGGCAAAGCCTGGCAAGCTACCCATGACTTATTTGATATGCCAAACATAGTAACAACAAAGTTTCACACTGGAGACATTACTGGGACTGCTCGAGAAAATCCATGAACAATGGGAGGACAGTGACAGTGGCAGTAGATAATAAAATAATAAACTAATATAATAAAATAAATATTATATCTTTATTTTTGAGAAAAATATCTTTTATGATCATATAATTCTTGTTTTCATCTTTTAAAAACTTTGAATGTGCCATTCTATTGCTTTATCACTTCTATTGTTGTTAATGACCATTAATGTTACGAGTTTTCTCATACTGAGTAGTTTTTATTGCTGCTGTCATAGGTTGTCTGTCACTCTAAAAAATTTTAATATGATGTTTATAAGTATGTATATCCTTGTGCTATCTTCCTTGATATTTGTTGAGTTTTTTAGATATAAAAGTAAATGTATTTCACTAGATAGGTAAGATTTCAGAAATTATTTAAGTATTTTCTTCTCTCTCCCCTTTATCTCTGTACTCCCATCATATATACGTTTCCATGTTTAGTATACCATGTTTCTCTGAAGTTCTATTGCTTAAAGGTTTTTTCTCTCAGTTCCTGATAGTGCAAAATCTATTTATCTCAACATTCAAAAATTCCTTCTTTGGTCAGTTGAAATAAACTTCATTTAGTTTATATTTTATTTTGAACTTATCTATTGAATTAATTGTTGTTCTTTTACCCTTTGTTGTCAGGATCTTCATTTAATACATTACAATATTTTTTAAAAAAATCTGTTAACAATCTTTACTTCATGAGACATCATCATGAATTAAAATGATGTTATGGCAGCCTCTTGGGAGCTTTGTGGAAAGCCAGGTATGAGCTGGTAGTGATGGGGCGACTAAAACCTCGTGGGAAGGGGGACGTTCGTGGCTCTCTCTCTCTTCCCCCTACCCCCTCTCTCCTTTTAGACATTGTGGTTTGCAATATTGATACTGAAAGATCATCAAGAATATCCCTTGTCCAGAGTGATCATTTCTGGCTATTATTGTATAGTGACCTCTTTTCTATTTTACCTACCCTCAGTCCTTGGCACACTTGTGGTTAGTTTCAACCATTGACCAGTCCTCCTATCCCCTGTATTTCCTGGCTGTAGATATTCTTCTTCTAATATATATATATATATATATATATATATATATATGAAAAATGAATTCAGTGATTCTGTATCTGTCCCTTTCCTTCTGATTCATTTCACTCAGGATGATACTCTTAATGTTCATCCATTTATAGGCAAATATCATGACTTGTTCTTCCTGACAGCTGCATAATATTTCATTATGTAGATTGCACTATTTTTTTGACAGTATGCTGGAGCATATATTATTGTGTAGAGTGATCTAATTAAGTGACTCCGAGCCAGGCTGTTTTCACTCGGGGGCCCCAGAGGGGGACAGGCGAGAGCCCTTTCCGCCCAAGGGACCCAGCTGACCTCCACTACCCAACCGCCGCCACATTCCAGGCCACTTTCCAGACTGTGCAGCCCAGAAGGGCCACACAACACATCAATAGACACTTCCTACCCATTTTCCACAATTAGTATACATATATATATATATATATATATATATATATATATATATATCTTGGAGAGCCTGGCAAGCTACCTAGAGTACCCTGCCTGCACATAGAGCCCGTAGAGTCTGACAAGCTCCCCGTGGCATATTCGATATGCCAAAACCATTAACAATAACAGGTCTCATTCCCCTGACCCTGAAAGAGCCTCCAATCACTGGGAAAGATGAGTAAGGAGAGGCTGATAAAATCTCAGGGCTAGGACATTACTGGCACCTGCTCAAGTAAATCAACAAACAACGGGATGACAGTGATACAGTGATGTAATTAAATGCAGCCTTCTTTGCAAAGGTAGTATTTGAAGCCAGTTTGAAGATTTCTCTGACCTTAGAAGCTGCCTATTTCCCTGTCACTCTTGATAACTAACTGGTCTGCCTACAATTTCACTTTTCGCTCTCATATAGCTTTTACTTCATCTAGCTTTTGTGGTTTTTTTCTTTTTGGGTCACGCTCAGCGATGCACAGGGGTTACTCCTGGCTTTGCACTCAGGAATCACCCCTGGCAGTGCTCAGGGGACCATATGGGATGCTTGGAATAGAACCTGGGTTGGCCGCGTGCAAGGCAAACACCCTACCCGCTGTGCTATTGCTCCAACCCCATAGTTTTTGTGTTTTTATTTTCTTAATTAAAAGTCTTTTCTTAAATTTTCCCAGCAAAACCTCCACAGTGTTTAAAAGTATTTGTTGTTAAACATTCCTAAAGTCTGATTCAAATAAAATAAGTTCTCTAATTTTCTAAGAAAAAATGAGCCTTTGGGACACCCACCGCCGGGCAGGCAATCAGGCCACTTTTTCCACCAAGAAACCCCTAGAAATGATAGACTTGTATAGTAAAGTTGCAGGCTATAAAATCAGTACCCAAAAGTCCAGGGCTTTCCTATACGCAAATAGTGAGAGAGAAGAAAATGACATGAAGAAAACAATCCCGTTCACAATTGTACACCAGAAAATCAACTACCTAGGAATTAACATAACTAAGGAAGTAAAGGACCTGTACAAAGAAAACTACAAAATGCTGCTTCGGAAAATAAAAGAGGACATGAGAAAATGGAAAAATAAAATATCCCCTGCTCATGGATGGGGAGAATTAACATTGTCGAAATGGCAATACTTCCTAAAGCACTATACAAATTCTATGCGATCCCTATTACGATACTCATGACATTCTTCAAAGAAATGGAGCAAGCACTCCTGAAATTTATATGGAACAATAAGCCCCCATGAATAGCTAAAGCAATTCTGGGGAAAAGGAAAATGGGAGGAATCAACCTCCCTAACTTCAAGCTCTACTACAAAGCAGTAATAATTAAAACAGCATGGTACTGGGGAAAAAAGGCAGAGCTGCAGACCTATGGAACAGGATTGAATATACTGACATTTCCCATCAAACATATGATCATCTAATCTTTGATAAAGAAGCAAGAAATGTGAAGTGGAGTAAGGAGAGCCTTTTTAACAAATGGTGCTGGCAAAACTGGATGGCTACATGCAAAAAACTGGGCTCAGATCTATGCCTAACACCATGTACAAAGGTAAGATCAAAATGGATTAAAGACCTCAACATCAGACCGGAATACATAAGGTACATTGAAGACAAAGTTGGCAAAACCCTCCATGACATTGAAGCTAATGATATCTTCAAAGATGTCATGCCACTGGCCAAGCAAGTGAAAACAGAGATAGACAAATGGGACTATCTTAAACTAAGAAGCTTCTGCACCTCAAAAGAAACAGTGACCAAAATGCAAAGACAGTCTACAGAATGGGAAAGGATATTTGCCGAATACATATCCGACAATGGTTTGATATCAAGGATATACAAAGTACTGGTTGAACTCCACAAGAAGAAAACATCCAACCCCATCAAAAAATGGGGTGACACAATGAACAGAATTTCTCAAAGAAGAAATCCGAATGGCTAAAAGGCACATGAGAAAATGCTCTACATCATTAATCACCAGGGAGAGATCAAAACAACAATGAGATATCATTTCACACCACAGAGACTAGCCCACATCCAAAAGAACAAAAGCAACCTGTGGTGGCAAGGATGTGGTGAGAAAGGGACCCTCCTTCACTGCTGGTGGGAATGCCAGTTGGTTCAACCCTTTTGGAAAACAGTATGGACGATTCTCAAAAAACTAGAAATTGTGTTCTCATTTGACCCAGCAATACCACTCCTGGGAATATACCCAGGAGAGGCAAAAAATATAGTCGAAATGACATCTGCACTTGTTTGTTTACTGCAGCACTGTTTACAATAGCTAGAATATGGAAAAAACCTGAGTGCCCAAGAACAATGACTGGTTAAAGAAACTTTGATACATCTGCACAATGGAGTACTCTGTAGCTGTTAGAAAAAATAAAGTCATGAAATTTATATACAAATGGTACTACATGGAAAATATCATGCTAAGCGAAATGAGCCAGAAAGAGAGGGACAGACATAGAAAGATTGCTTTCACCTGGGGAACATAAAGTAACAAAATAAGGGACTAACATCCAAGAATAGCTGTGATAAGTACCAGGAGGTTCACTCCATGGCTTGGTGGCCAGCCGCACACTCTAGGGGTAAAGGCAGCTTAGATAGAGAAGGGAGCACCAAATAAATGGTGTTGAGAAGATCCGCCCAGGATGGGAGATGCATGCTGAAAGTAGACTATAGACCGAACATGATTGCCACCCAATGTCTCTTTTGCAAACCACAGCACCCAAAAGGAGAGAGAGAACAAAAGGGAGTGCCCTTCCACAGAGGCAGGGTGGGATGGGGGGATGTGGGGGAGGAAGGGATACTGGGATTGGTGGGTGTGGAGAATGGGTACTGGTGGAGGGATGGGTACTTGATCATAGTATGACTGAAACCCAAGCACAAAAATTTGTAAGTCTACAAATGTACCTCATGGTGTTTCACTAATAAAAATAAATAAATAAATAAATAAATAAATAAATGAATAAAATTTTTAAAAAAAGAAAAAAAAAGAAAAATGAGCCTTTGTTTGGGACTAAGAGCGGATATATCCTTCCCTTCTTTCTGAATGTCATTTCTATTTTATGGGAATTGTCCTGACTAGAGGTAATAATTTTGGTCTCCACATGCCTCTCTGTGTGTGGAATTATTTACTTTCCACGAGACAATTGATATTAGGGCAATCAAAACCCAGTATCCTTCTTCCCTACCTCCAGTAAATATCTGTCTTATAAAAAAAATCTAGATGGAGGCCAGGAAACCCTAACCTCGTAGTTGTACTCATAAGGAACGTTGTCTCTGCAACCTAGAGTTTGAAATGATGACAGGTGAGATTAATCTGTCTCTCAGTGAGAAATTGTATCTGCTAACCATGGTAGAGGAAAGAGGGAAGCTTATTTTCTTAGTCATAAATTCCAGAGTAGAGTTTCCATTATACTGAGTCAGATAGAGGGACAGAAAGTGACACAGATTTCTTCTATACTTACTGATACAGATTTTCTTGAGTGTTTCTTCACATGCTTCTCACTTTTAGGAGAAACTTCAGAGAGTTTAAGTAATTCAGTTAAAAGTAAAACATTTTTGACTGTTTCTCAGACAAGCATACTGGACTGTTCTTGGAATTATCATTCAAGATTCTTGCATTATTTTAAAATCATTTCTTTTATAGAAATAGTTCCAACAGAGTATACATTTAACTATATGAGTAGTAATTTTGCCTAATTCTCACCACAATATTCAAAATGGTCTAAGCATTTTGACATTTCTGTCATTAGTTGAGGGTCAACCTCTATAACTGTATATCTGAAGAATATTGTTGAGGTAACAAATACATAACTAAAAAATAAAATTTTAAAACAATATACCTCTTGATCACAGATGCAAAGGTCCTCTGTGTTAAATATTGTTGAACAAAATGGAAGACTTTCCTCTAAAATCAGGCATTGGAACATGAAATTGGAAGATTATGCCATAGCAATTAGGTAAGAAGGAGAAAATTTGTAGATTCAAATTTGAAAATGAAAAATCAAAGTACCACTATTTTATGATGACATGATGACATCCATAAATAAGCAAAGAAAACTCTAAATGTGCCACCAAAACATTCCTAGAGATTTAAGGAGATAGCTCACAGGGCTGGAGAAAATGCATCATTGCATACAGAAAGTCAGGATTCAGTCCCCCAAATCTGCATGGTTCCCCGAATATTGAGTCAGTACTAGATGTTGAGAACCACTGAGTATTGCCTCCCAAACAACAAACATAAGCCTCCTAGAAAGAATAAACCTATGCAAAAAGGTGTCAATTAAAAAAATAATACTCAGACATTAGATATTCATTTTATTTCTATATGCAAACAATGAAGTCAAAGAAAAAGAATTTTTAAAATACCATTCAAAAATGCATCAATAAATCTGTCTTGGGAATCAACTTAATAAAGGATGTAAAATACATCCAAATAAAACTATACATTATCATTAAAAGAAATAGAAGTTACATGAAAATGAAAACACTGCTAATTCATGGATTGGAAAAAATATTGCTTAAATGATCTAGTCACCCAAGGCACTATAAAAATTTAATGTAGTGGCTATTGAAAGTCCTATGGCATTCCTTAGGAACATCTAACTGTAGCACTGTAGCACTGTCCTCCCGTTGTTCATTGATTTGCTTGAGCAGGCCCAGTAATGTCTTCATTGTGAGACTCATTACTGTGTTTGGCATATTGAATACCTCATGGGGAGCTTGCCAGGCTTTGCTGTGTGGGCGGGATACTCTCAGTAGCTTGCTGGGCTCTCTGAGAGGGGTTGAGGAATCGAATCCGGGTGTGTTGGCCGGCCAACTGAGTGCAAGGCAAACTCACTGCCGCTGTGTTATAGCTCCAGCCCAGGAACATAGAACAAGATATACTAAATTATATGTGAAGTAATGAAACTCTCCGGATAGCTAAAGCAATCTAGGGGGAAGAAGATTTAGGAGCTTTACTTATCTTTATTTTAATTATATTATAAATCAAAACTACATGGTGCAGAAGAGTTAGGCCATGAAGTGAGACAAAAAAAGCTTCTTCAACAATTGCTGGTAGAAAAACTGTTCACACACACACACACACATACACAGACACACACACGCACATACACACACACAAAGTACCTTCGTCCTGATTTTGTACTGAACACAAAAGTTAATTCAAAATAGATTAAATAAATGAACTTACATAATCCTTTAAGAAAAACATGCAGAACTCTTCATGATAATTATCTGCAGCGGCATTTTCACTGATTTAACTACAGTAAGAAAGCAGAAGACAAAATAAATGGAACTATATTAAATGAAAAAGTTTCTGCGCTGTGAAGGAAAAGATGTCTTTTACAATAAAAAGACACCCTACTGAGTGTGAAAAAATATATTTCACTACACACCTGTCAAAGGGCTAGCATGCACTTTTTATAAAGCACTCATAAAAATTAACAAATATTATCAATACCTTGAAAAAGTGAGAAAAGCTGAGCAGACCTACTTAAAGAAGACATAAAACATATAAAAAAGTGTTCTTCATTACTTAGTATAAAACAATGATATTTTACCTTTCCAATGAGATAGGCATAAACCAAAGAGACTATAAATAGCAAGTATTGATAGAGATGTGGTATAAAGGAAACTTTGTTCACTCTGGTGCTAATTCATCTGGCTCAGCTACTATAAAAAGAACTATGGAGATTTCTTAAAAAACAAAAGAACAATTATTTTATATGCAATTCTACTTTTCACCATCTATGCCAAGAACACAAAAAGCAATAATGTGAAAAGATCTTTGCATTACTCTGTTCATTGAAGTGATATTCACAATAGTCAAGATTCAGAAATAACTCAAGTGCCCAGAAAAGATAAATGAATAAAAAAAGTTCTGATTTGGATAGAGAGGGGAGCACCAAGTAAAGGGTGCTGGGAGAATCCTCCCAGGATGAGAGATGCATGCTGAAAGTAGACTATAGACCGAACATGATTGCCACCCAATGCCTCTTTTGCAAACCACAGCACCCAAAAGGAGAGAGAGAACAAAAGGGAATGCCCTGCCACAGGGGTGGGGTGGGATGGGGGCTGGAGAGGTGGGAGGGATGCTGGGAGCATTGGTGGTGGGGAATAGGTACTGGAGGAGGGATGGGTACTCAATCAATGTGTAACTGAAACCCAAGCACAAAAGTTTGTAAGTCTACAACTGTGCCTCATAGTGTTTCACAAATGAAAATTTTTTAAAAAAGTTCTGATTTGTTGCAATTTGATTAGAGACAGAGGTTATTACATAAATGAGGAAAGTGAGCCAGAGTAAGGAAGGAAAATATAAAATTATTTCACTCATATATGGAATATAAAGAAACAAATTAATAAAATAAATGATAGCTAATGATAACAGACCACAAGAGTCTGTCTGTGGGACTGAGTTTTAGTGAGAGAGTAAATAGGGTTGCATCTAGAGACAATTGTGGATGGGAGCTGGTACTCTTGTGATATAGCAACACTTGATTCCTGAAAATAAATATGAATGGTCTTGTAAATGACTTGTGTCTAATCAAAATAAAGCTTAAAGGGATACTAACAATTTGATATGTATAACGTGGTCTACAATTTATAGGAAATATGTGTATTATCCTCAGTGCTAAAGTATAGGGATTCAAGTAACATGTGTTCATGAAAAGCCCATCTTGTAGTTTTGAAAGTCACCATGCCAGGAGTTGAGAAATCCAGCTCCTTTCCCTATGCCTCCATTCCCCTTTCTGTCATTACAGTAGAAGGACTAGAGGCTAAGTTGAGAGAATAAGAATCAGGCCTGGGTGAACTCTGCTTTCTGCCCAGGAGTCTAACCCATACATATTCTGGTAGAAGTGTGGTTTTTCTAAGTATGGTTCTGGATATCCCCAACTAAGAGTTTCTGCAGTACAATAGAATCTAGAACAGGTGATAAGCAGTAATACAGCTATATTACAGCACTGACCTTAGTGACTAGTCTGTAGGCACATAACCTATGGGACACAGCTAAAGCTGTGTTAAGAAGAAAATTTATAGCATTGCAAGCATTGCTAAGGAAGGAAGAAAGGGCCTATATAGATAACCTGACCTCCCAGCTCAAGATCTTAGAAAAAGACCAACAAAAGGAATTCAAACTTGACCAAAGGAAAGAAATAATAAAACTTAAAGCAGAAATTAACCACATGGAAACCCAAAAAAAGAATCCAAAAAGTCATTGAAACCAAGAGCTGGTTCTTTGAGAAAATAAATAAGATTTATAAACCACAAGCAGACTCACAAAGAAAGAAAGAGAACCATTATAAACTGAATCAGAAATAAAAAAGGGGGACATCACAACAGAAACCAATTAAATTCAAAAGATCATCAGAGACTACTTTGGGAGTCTGTATGCCACTAAACAAGAGAACCTAAAAAAAAATGGATAAATTCCTGGATTCCTATAATCTCCCAAGATTGAACCAAGAAGACTTGGAATACCTAAATAGACCCATTCATGTCAAGGAAATTGAAACTGCAATCAAAAGTTTTTCCAAAAACAAAAGCCCAGGTCCAGATGGATTCACTAGTGAATTCTTCCAAAAGTTTAAAAAAGACCTGTTGCCAGTTCTTCTCAAGTTTTTCCAGGAAATTAAAAAAAACAGAACTCTCGTAAACAGCTTCTATGAGGCACATATCTCCCTAATACCAAAAGCAAACAAAGACACCCCCAACAAAGAAAACTATAGGCCAATATCCCCAATGAACACGAATGCGAAGATCCTCAACAAAATATTAGCAAATAGAATCCAACAGCTGATCAAAAATATCATACACCACGACCAAGTGGGATTCATCCCGGGGATGCAAGGATGCTTTAACATTTGGACATCAATCAACACAAAAGATAAAAACCATATGATCATATCAATAGATGCAGAGTTAGCTTTTGACAAGATCCAGCACCTGTTTATGATGAAAACTCTCACCAAAATGGGTTTTGAAGGAATTTTCCGCAAGATAGTCAAAGCCATCTACGACAATCCCATGGCAAGCATTATTCTCAAAGGGTAAAAGCTAAGGGCCTTTCCTCTAAGATCAGAGACAAGACAAGGATTCCCACTATCACCACTTCTGTTCAATATATTACTGGAAGTACTTGCAATAGCGATTAGGCAAAAAACAGAAATTAAAGGCATCTAGATAGGAAAGGAAGAAATCAAGCTCTCACTATTTGCAGATGATATGATACTATTTCTTGAGAATCCTAAATCCTCTATCAAGAACTCCTAGAAGCAATAGACTTGTACAGTAAAGTAGCAGGCTATAAAATTAATGCCCAAGAATCCATGGCCTTCCTACTCGCAAATAATG
Organism: Sorex fumeus; assembly: GCF_029834395.1. Classification (NCBI taxonomy): domain Eukaryota; kingdom Metazoa; phylum Chordata; class Mammalia; order Eulipotyphla; family Soricidae; genus Sorex; species Sorex fumeus. The sequence goes on along the minus strand of NW_026606093.1, from coordinate 13,428,650 downwards.
AGAAAGAGGAAAGTCACACACACATACACACACACACACACACAATCCCATTCACAATTTTGCCCCTAAAAATCAAATACCTCAGAAGCAGCCTAACTAAAGAGGTAAAGGACCCCTACAATGAAAACTACAAAATGCTACTCCATAAAATAAAAGAGGACACGAGGAAATGGAAGCATATCCCCTGATCGTTGATAGGAAGAATTAACATTGTCTAAGTGGCAATACTCCCCAAAGCATTATATGGAGTCAATACGATCCCTCTAAGGATACCCATGAAATTCTTCAAAGAAATCGATCAAGGACTCCTGAAATTCATACGGAACAACAAATACCCACGAATAGTTAAAGCAATTCTTGGGAAAAAGACGTGGGGAAATATTACCACCCCCAACCTCAAACTCTACTACAAAGTAGTAATAATTAAAACAGCATGGTACTGGAACAAAGGCAAGGCCCCAGACCAATGGAACAGGGTGGAATATCCGTACACACAAATCCAAATGTATGAACATCTAATCTTTGATAAGGAAGCAAGAAATATGAAGTGGAGCAAGAAGAGCCTCTTCAACAAATGGTGCCGACATAACTAGACAACAACATGCAAAAAAATGGGCTTAGACCTCGACCTAACACCATGCACAAAAGTCAGATCAAAATGGATTAAAGACCTCAACATCAAAATCCATAAGGTTCATTGAAGACAAGGTCAGCAAAGTCCTCCACAATATTGAGGCTAATGGTATCTTCAAAGACGACACTCCACTGACCAACCAAGTGGAAACAGAGATAAACAAATGGGACTATCTTAAATTAAGAAGCTTCTGCACCTCAAAAGATACAGTAACCAGAATACAAAGACAATCTACAGAATGAGAAAGTATATTCACCGAATACCCATCCGATAAGGGTATTTTGATATCAAGGATATAAAAAGTACTGGTTGAACTCCACAAGAAGAAAACATCCAACCCTATCAAAAAATGGGGCAACAAAACTTTCTCAAAGAAGAACAGAAACTTTCTCAAAGAAGAAATCTGAATGGCAAAAAGGCATTTGAGAAAATGTTCTACATCACTAATCATCAGGGAGATGCAGAACAAACAACAACATATCATCTCATACCACAGAGACTGGCCCACATCCAAAAGAACAAAAGCAACTGGTGTTGGCGTGGATGTGGGGAGAAAGGGACTTCACTTCTGGTGGGAATGCCGACTGGTTCAGTCCTTTTGGAAAACAGTATGGACGATTCTCAAAAAACTAGAAATTGAGCTCTCATTTGACCCAGCAATACCAAAGGCAAAGAAGTATAGTCGAAATAACATCTGCACTTCTATGTTCATTGCTGCACTGTTCACAATAGCCAAAATCTGGGAAAATACCTGAGTGCCCGAGAACAGATGACTGGTTAAAGAACCTTTGGTATCACTGTATCACTGTTATCCTGTTGTTCATCGATTGCCTTGAGCAGGCCCCAGTAACATCTCCTTCATCCTAGCCCTGAGATTTTAAAAAGTAGCACATTCGAGGCTATTTCAGGGTCAGGAGAATGAGACTCATCATTGTTACTGGTTTTTAGCATATTGCATACACCACGGGGAGTTTGCCAGACTCTGTTGTGTGGGCAGGACACTTTTGGTAGCCTGCCAGGTTCTCCAGAGTAAGAACTAGATAATAAGATGACACAAGGCCGCAAATGCGGTTGCATACTTCCAGGAGTTGGGTTTTAAAGTCTCTGGTCTTAAACATGGCTGTGGCTGGAATCGGATGTCTTCAGCTGCCGGGGCTCTGCTCAGGGTGGGGAGGGAAACTCAACCCACCATCCTCCAAGGGGCCCTGGTGAGGACAGCCAGATGCAGAGGCAGGAGACTCTGCAATAATCTCTTCCAGGAGCAAGGTTTTATAGTCTCTGGGTCTTGGCCATTGATGGGATTACACAGCACTGGGGGCAGTTGGTGGGTGTAACGCCTACATACTGGAAGACGGGGGATCTTGGTGGAGGAGGCCCCAGTCCCAATCTGAGCAGGCTTGGAGATCTATGCCCTGGGTCCCCCACACCTGGTTTCCTCTGATGGTTTCTTCATGCGTGAGGTTCATCCGAACATGTGGAGAGTGGTCTTAAGCATGCTGTGGCTGATACCAAGAAACTTTGGTACAGCTACACAATGGAGTACTGTGCAGCTGTTAGAAAAGATGAAAGTTACATATAAGTGGTACTTCATGGAAAGTATCATAAAAAACATAAAGTGAAGTGAGTCAGAAAGAGAGGGACAGACATAGAAAGATTGCATTCATCTGGGGAATACAAAGTAACAAAATAGGAGACTATCACCTAAGAATAGTTGAGATAAGTACCAGGAGGTTCACTCCATGGCTTGAAGGCCAGCCTCACATGCTAGGGGGAAGGGTAGCTCAGACAGAGAAGGGAACACCAAGTAAAGTGTGTTGGGAGGATCCTCCCGGGATGGGAGATGCATGCTGAAAGTAGACTATAGACTGAATATTATTGCCACTCAATGCCTCTTTTGCAACCCACAGCACCCTAAAGGAGAGAGAGAACAAAAGGGAATGCCCTGCCATGGAGGCAAGGTGGGATGGTGGGATGGGCGGCGGGGAGGGATACTGGGATCATTGGTGGTGTAGAATGGGCACTGGTGGAAGTATGGGTACTCGATCATTGTTTAATTGAAACCCAAGTATAAAAATTTGCAAGTCTACAACTGTACCTCATGTGTTCCACTAATAAAAAAAAAACAGAAAAAAAGAACTTACTTGAACGCTTAAAGCTTCCTACTCTTTTCCCAGGTATAGCAATAGCACAGCAAGTAGGGCATTTGCCTTGCATGTGGCCAACTCAAGTTCGATTCCTTCATCCCTCTCAGAGAGCCCTGCAGGCTACTGAAAGTATCCCGCCTGCACTTTAGAGCCTGTCTAGCTCCCCGTGGCATATTTGATATGCCAAAAACAGTAAGAAATCTCACAATGGAGATGTTACTCGTGCCCACTCAATAAAATCAATGAACAACTTGACAACAGTGATACAGGACAGTGCAGATATGAAATAGTTATTTTTGTTTCTTTAAAAAAAACCTGTTGTTTGAGTCACCATGATTTACAGAAATAATAATATTTCATGCTTACAACATCCCAACACCATACCCTACACCAGTGTGGGCTTCTCTCCACACTATTTCAGAATTCTCCACTAAAACATCCTTCATTCTCATCACACTGCCATGGTAAGCTTACTTCTGTAGACCATTAGGTTCCATTGCCTTCGAACATTTCTTATCCCCTTTCTTTGCTTCTTTATATCCCACATAGGAGAGATCATTTGATCCCTGTTCCACTTCTGGAATTCGTACGTCATGATATCCTCCAGTTCTATGCAAATAGTGGAAAATTGCATGTTTTTGTATTTTCTTATAGCTGAGTAGTATTCCCTTGTGTATGTGTACCACAATTTCTTTATTAAGGTACCTTTTCTTAGTCACATGACTGTTCCCAGATTTTGGCCATGTGAATAGAGCTGCAATGAACATAGGAGCGCAAGTGTTTTTTGTACTTTTTTGCATTGTGCTTTTTGGCCCTTGGGATCTATTTTCAGGAATGGAATTTCTGGGTCCATAGATGTTGAATTCCTAGTGTTTGAGGCTTATCTGTATTATCTTTCAAAATGACTGGACCGGTTTGCAATACTAATGGCAGTGAATGAGTGTCTCTATTTCCCACATTCATGTCAATATCAGTTGTTCTTTTTGATTAGTGTGTCTCTCTCTCTGTCTGGTGTGAGGTTTTATCTCATTGTTGTTTTGATTTGCATTTGCATGATATAGAATATTCATATAGAATATATGTTATATTTTAATATATAAATTGAAACGTATAGAATAATTTTCATATGCCTTCTGGACATTTGGATTTCTTCTTTGAGGAAATTTCTGTTCATCTCTTCTTCCCATTTTTTAAATGGGGTTGGGTGATTTTTTTCCTGCAAAATTCTATCTGTTTTATATATCTTGGATAATAGCCTTTATCAGGTCAATAACTTCTCCCATCCTGTGGGCCATTTTTATATTCTGGTGATTCTTTCTTTTGAGGTGCAGAAGCTTCTTAATTCAGTATTGCATTTGCTTATCTTTACACCCACTTGCTTTGTTAGTAGCTTTTCATTCTAAAAAATGCCTCTAGCTTCAGTGTCACAGAGAGTTCTTGCTTATATTTTATTCTATGTCCCTTTTGGATTTGGTGTGATATCGAAGTTTGTAATTTATTTTTCTTTTTATTTGACTTTGATGCATGGGGTTTGAAAAATGTCAGAATTCTTCTTCTTCTTCTTCTTCTTCTTCTTCTTCTTCTTCTTCTTCTTCTTCTTCTTCTTCTTCTTCTTCTTCTTCTCCTCCTCCTCCTCCTCCTCCTCCTCCTCCTCCTCCTCCTCCTCGAACCAGTTTTCCCAGAGCCACTTGGTGAAGAATTTTTCCCACTCCACTTCATACTTTTTGCTCCTTTGTCAAAGATCAACTGACCGTATATCTTAGGGTCTTTCTGTGAAATTTTAGTTCTATTCTATTGATTTGATGGTTTGTTTTTATTCCAGTATATTGCTCTGTGTGTGCGTGCATGCATGTGTGGTGTGTGTGTGTGTGTGTGTGTGTGTGTGTGTGTGTGTGTGTGTGTGTGTTTCAGGAGATGCAGAGTCAGATCCAGTTATGCTCAGGGCTTGCTCCTGACTCTGCACTCAGGAATGATGCTGTCTGTGCCTGGGGGACATATGAGTCTGGTCAATCATGGGCAAGGGAAATGCCCTACCCTCTATACTACTGCTCCAGCCCCAAACTTTGCTGTTTTAAATAGTTCTGCTTTGTAGTATTGCGGTTTTAAAGAATGTGGTCTTATGTTTCCCTAGGATTGATTTGGCTATTGTGAGTGTGTGTGTGGGGGGGGGGGGAGTATTATTCTGCCACATGAATTTCAAGAGTGTTCAACATATTTCTTTGAAAAATGTCACGAGAATTCTTACAGAGATTGCATTGAATCTGTATAATTTTTTGGAGAGTAGTTCTTTTTGACCATGTTAACACAACCAACCCATGAGCAAGGGTTGTGTTTTCATTTTCTCAAGTCCACATTTATTTAAGTAGTGATTTATAATTTTCTTCATATAAATCATTCAAATCATTCATCTCTTTTGTTAAACTGATTCCTAGGTACTTGATTTTCCAATTTTCCCAATTGTGAGTGGGATTTTTTTTAAGGCAATTTCTCTATTCTACATCATTATTTGCATATAGGCAAGGCATGCATTTTTGTGCATTGAAATTGTTTTAGTCTGTCACTAGGAACTATTTTGGTAGATTTTTTTAGTGTTTTTTAAATATGGTATCATATCATTTGAAATAAAGGGAGTTTGACTTTTCCATCTGAATTCCCTTGCTATCTCTTTCTTGCCTAACTGCTATGGCAAGAACTTCCAATATTATATTGAAGAGGAGTTATGAGAGTGAGCAACCTTGTCTTATGCCTGATCTAGAGGGAAGAATTTCAGCTTTTCACCCTAATTAGTAGATGTCTTCTGTCACTTGTGGGAAATACTTTTAACTCTGTTAGGGAAAGTTTCTCCCATTTCATATTATTGAGCATTTTTATCACGAATGCATGTTGGATCTTGTCAAATATTTTCTCTACACATGCTGACAAGAACATTTGGGTTCGTTTTCCTTTGAGCTAATACTCCACATTACATTGATTTTACATTGATTTTTACATTTGTATTACATTAACATACTTGTATATGTTAAACCATCTTTGAAACCCTGAGCTGAATTGTACTTGGTCTTGGTGTATGATTCTTTTACTTTTTATTTGTTGAGAGTCTGGTTTGGTATGAGGGTGATATTTGCCTTATCGAAGCTAGGTTGCTTCAACTTTTTGAAAGAGTCTGAAAAGAACTGGGAGTAAGTCTTTGTGTGTTTGTGTGTGTGTGTGTGTTAAACAAAAAAGTCTAATAATTTATTATATATATAACAGCTTCTAAACCGCTCAAAAAAACTGGATTACAGTAAAACACTAACCCCAAGGACAGACATGGAGATTATCATGCTAAGTGAAATGAGTAGAAAGAGAGGGACAGACATAGAAGGACTGAGAGCAAGCCTTTAAAGGTTCTGAAAAACTTGGTAGTAAACCATTGCGACCTGGCATTTTAATTTCAGGGAGAATTTTTATTACAATTATTATTTCTTCCATAGTCTGATCAAGGTGCTCTACTTTTTGGTTTAACAATAGAAGGTTATCCACATCCAAAAGTCTATACATTTCTTCTACGTTTGCTAGTTTCATTGCATAAAGATTTTTGATGTAACCCCTGAAAATCCTTTGAATTTCTGTAGTATATGTTGTTATTTCTCCTGTTTCATTTCCAAATCAGTTTATTAGGGTTTTTTCTCCCTCTCTCCTTCCTCCTTTCCTCCCTCCCTCCCTCCCTTCTTTCCTTTCCTTTCCTTTCCTTCCTTCTTTCCTTCTGCTCTCTCTTTCTTTCTTTGTGAATACTGGTAATGCTTTTCCAATATTATTTTTTCAAGAATAAGCATTTGGTTTGTCGATCTTTAACTCCTGGTGATGCTTGGAAGACCATATGGGATGTTGAGGTTTGAATCCAGGTCTGCCATGTTCAAGGCAAACTCCCTACCCACTGTGCTATCAGTCTGGTGGCCTCTCTTCTCTAATTTTCTCTATCACCCACTTTGTTGTACAGAAGTGAATTATTTCATTTCCAAGTATTAGAACATTTTCCTAATTTCTCTTTGTGATCTAATTCCATCGCCAATGCATTCTGGTCAGAGAGGGCTATTGATATAATTTTGATCTTTTTGATTTTATGGATAGATGTTTTGTAACCCCATATGTGGCATCTCAGAGAATGTTCCATATGCACTGGAGAAAAATATGTATTCAACTGTTGGGGCATGAAGAGCCCTATTCATGCCTTGTAATACCACCTCTTCCACTTCTTCCTTCAAAATTAGTTTTTCTAGTGTAACTTTGTAGTAGGGAACATCAAAAAGAAGTCTGGCTAAAGAACTGACCACTGATGGCATCTGCTGCTCTATTGACTATTTTAATTTTTATTCAGAATTTGTTATTAAAAGTTATGAATTTGTCATCTTTAAGGATTTACTTGCTCAAGGTCAGAATTTGCTAGATTTTTATAAAATGAAGTTTTAATGAGTGAAATTTCAAATGAGTAGTTTAACTCTTTTGGTTTCTGTACTTATGGAAGTATTCAGCTACTCCAGTTGTTCTAACACTTACTTGTCAGTTTAGTGCACATTGTACAAAATCCTCATTATTGTAATACATTAAATTTTGTTAATAAAAAGTATAAAGTCATGAAAAAAACAAACAAACAGAAAGAAAGAAACAAAATTAGTATTTCTTTGTGGAGATTTAGTCTAGTTGATCTATCCAGCACTGATAAGTCGGTCTTGAAGAATCTACTATTGTGATGTTGTCAATAATATTCCTTCAGGTATGTTACCCTTTGTTTTATGTATTTTGATGGTCTCTCATTTTAAAGATCTTTCATTAGCTGCATATGTGGTTAGGGGTATGATTTTTTTGGTGTATAGTCCCTTTGATCATTAAGAAATGATCATTTATAGTCCCTTATAAATGTACTGTTTGGTTTTTGGTTTGGTTTTGTGGCCACACCTGGCAATTCTCGGGGGTTACTGATGGATCTGCACTCAGAAACTACTGCTAGTAGTGCTTCAGGGATCACATGGGATGCTGAGGATTGAACCTGGGCCAGCTGCTTAACTGTGCTATTGATCAAGCCCCCATCTAGTTTCTTAGTTTTGTATGAAGGGACTTTCATAGAGACTTTCAATGTTATTTAGAGTTCTATGAGTTCTTACTTCCACAATTACCGTCGAGAGTTTCTTTGGGAGTACTTGATTGGTGCTAGGATTGCTCTGTAGCACTGTAGCACTGTCCTCCCGTTGTTCATCGATTTGCTACAGCGGGCCCAGTAACGTCTCCATTGTGAGACTTGTCATTAAGGATTCGCAAAGATTCGCTCTAAGATTCGCAAAATGTGTTTCGGGGCAGCAGAGTTACTCTGAGTTTGTGAGTTTACTGGTAGAATCCAGCTTTGCAAGGTCTGAGGGAAGGAAATATCACACAGCCACATTAGTGGATGCATGCTTCTGGGAGACTCAAAAGATGTCGTGTTGCTGTGGGGGTAGGATTAAAGGGGTCAAAGACATGAGCCATGCTTCAATAGTGTTCTTCCACTTAGTGTAATCGTGGCATGGAGGTAGATCTCTGGATCCTGTCTATCAGCTTTTATTTCCCAAGGGGTCTATGTGGAAAATAGCTCAGGAGAGGATGGTAAAACTGTCTGTGACCGTTGACGAAACGCAATATACAGGTTAACACATCCCTGTGTTCTTTTCCTCTTTTTACTAAAAAGTTTCGTCTGATGTGAGGATAGCATACTATGACCACTATTTCTGAAGTTTTTGTCTAGAACATCTTGTATTTCACTCTCAGTCTATGTTTATTTATAGCTGCTGTGAGAATTTTGTATGCCTGATTTAGATGACTTCTCCTTTTATACCCATCTAGCCACCCTGTGTCTTGATTGGTGAGTTCAGAATATTCACAAGTACTGATGTTGATAGATGATGCTTTTATATTTCTGTTGTTTCTTTTTCCATTTGCTTCTACCTACCTTAAGATTTGGATAGTTTTCATGATGATTAAATATCCTAATTCTTTTTCTTCTAAATATCTTACTGTTTCCACTATTTAGAAGAATAAATAGGGTTTCATTTATTTCTTAGGGGTTCTGTTGAAAAGCTTAAATGATTGAGGTGTCTTTGTATGTTGCTTTGTTTTCCCCTAGTAGCCTTTAATATTTTTCTTTATTATTGACTTTTTGTAATTTAGCAATGATACATCTTGGTGTATATTTTTACATTTAGAAATCTAATTGTCTATCAGCTTTTCAGAATTTTATGTTTAATTCTTAGGATTAGGAAATTTATAACTACTATTTCTTTAACTAAGCATTCTTTCCTTTTTTTCTTTCACCTTATAATTTTCCCACTATTCTAATATTACCTCTTCTGATGGAATCTGATAATTCTTGCAGGGTGTTTTCATTATTACTAAATTAAAAAAAGTTTTATTGAACCACCATGATATACAGTCACAAAGCTTTTCATGTTTGAGATTCAGCCATACAATGATAGAACACTCATCCCTCCATCAGTGCAAACTTTCCACCACCAATGTCCCTATTAACCCCGCCCCCCATCCCAGTCTTCACCAAGCCTCCATGGCAGACAATTTCTCAGATGCGCTCTCTTTAATTTTGGGCATTATGTTTTGCTGGAATTTTCCCAACATTCAAGCCTGCCTTCCAGGGGCAGATGATAGATCATTTATTTTCCTTTGCTCATTTTTATCTATCACGAGCAGTCACGTGGCCGCTTATGTGGCCACATGCTTCTGAAATTCTAATATTGTAAATGATTGGGATCCAGAAACATCTCTGTAGGGAGCTAATCCATTTTGGGATTCAATTGGGAGTGTCTGGGCCTGGGTTTTTGGCGTGCCAAGATGTCATCCAGAGGCAGGTAGTGGGAGTGACCTTCGGCCTCAAGAGTGGATGGGAAGATGGGGTGGGACTGCCCAGCTCTGCTGCTGGCATGCAATTTGCAAATTTAGTTCTGAAACCCAAATACCTGGGCCCTGTTTGTGTGAGCTCATGGTCGCTGGTATTCCATCTGGTGAAGGTGGGGAGACTGCACCTGCCTCGTCTGGGGTACCCCGAAAATCAATTCGGTATGGGGCCTGGAGATATCTCCAGCGCTGGGGTTCCCTCCAGGACTCACTAACTACTGTGTCTCTCATTATTCCTAAATTTTGTTTCTCCATTCTCTTCTATTTGAGAAATAAAATTTTATTTATTTCCATTTGAATTTTATTTTTAATTTCTTTTTATTTTAAGATTAAGCCTATATCATTTCATTCATTGTGTTTTCTATATTTGGTATCTCTGGTTATTTTCATCAGAATCAAAATTTATTTGTATGCCCTGAATAAATAAAATATATGTCACCCAAGTATTTCCTAGTAGAGATGGCCATTCTCAGCAATGAGCTATATTTTCCCAAATTTTATTTTATTAGAATGCTGTGAGTTACGAAGTTATTCATAGTTAGGTTTTTTTTTAATTTTTTATTAGTGAAACACCATGAGGTACAGTTGTAGACTTACAAATTTTTGTGTTGGGTTTCAGTTATACAATGATCGAGTACCTATCCCTCCACCAGTGCCCATTCTCCACCACCACTGATCCCAGTATCCCTCCCACCCCCCATCTCCCCATCACACTCTGCCTCTGTGGCAGGGCATTCCCTTTTGTTCTCTCTCTCCTTTTGGGTGCTGTGGTTTGCAAAGACATAATTTTTCATCACCTATCCCACCCCAGTATCAATTTTCTTCCACCAGTGATCCCAGATTCCCTCCCTTACCCCCATTGATGCCCACCCGAGCCCCAGGCTGCAATCTTAATAGGCACCTATTAAGTTTGACAATTAACGTTTGGGTCTTGTGTCTTCAGTGTTGTTGACTTTGTGGTTTGGACATTTAGTTCTATCATTCCTTAACACCACAGATGTACATGAATCCCCTTGACCCCTGGCCCCATTGCATCTCATCTATCTCTTCTCCCCTCCCCATTCATTCTAATTTTTTCCTTGTCCTTCCTATACTCTGGGGCCAACAGTGATCTAGGCATCACTGCGTTTCCTCATTAAATATAATTATACCATTCTGTGTTTGTCTTCTTACCTCATTTAACATGGTATCTTCTAGTTCATACATGTTGAAGCAAATTGCATTTCATCATTCCTTACAACTGCATAGTATTACATTGTGTGCATATATATATATATATTAAACATATAAAATATAAAAACAGTAGCAACAAGTCTCACAATGGAGATGTTAACTGATGCCCACTCGAGCAAATTGATGAACAGTGGAAAGACAGTGACAGTGACAATATATATAATATATACCACATCATCATGATCCACTAATATGTTCTTGGGCATCTAGATTGATTTCAAATCTTAGCTTTTGCGCTGAGTGCTGCAATAAATAATGCTGTGTAGATGTCATTTTGAATAAATGTTTTTCTGTCCTGGGGGTAGATACCCAAAAGTAAAATTGCTGGATCGTTTAGTAGTTCAATTCTGACTTTACTGAGAACTTTTCGTACTGTTTTACAAAGGGGTTGAACCAAACATCATCAGTGGATGAGACATTTTTTTCTCACATTTCCACCAACACAGTGGTTTACAGTATTTTTGATATGTGCCATTCTCACTAGTGTGAGATGTTATTTTATTGTCATATTGATTTGAATTTCCTTAATAATAAGTCATGGTGAGCATTTTTTTATGGATCTGTTGGACATTTACTGTTCGTCTTAGAGAAATCCCTGTTATTTTCCTCACTCCATTTTTGATGGGGTTTTTGTATTATTTGTTGTTGATCTTTGTGAGTACTTTATACATCCTGAATATCAACACTTTTTTTGATGGTGTTGACCAAAAATTTTTTTCTTTCATTTAGTTATCCATCTTCTAGTTTTAGCTTGTGTTTCTTTTGCCAGGCAGAAACTCTTTAAGTTGATTTGTTTATTTGATTCCCTTTTATTTTTTATTTTGTTACCTATTCCAGGGTCATTGTATCATTGAAGACAACTTTGAGATCCAGAACTTAAAACGTTCTAAGTTTTCCTCAAAATATTTTATAGATTGTGGTCTGATATCAAGATCTTTGATCCACTTTGAATTGACTTTTTCATAAGGTGGGAGCTACTGATCCAGTTTTATTTTATTTTTTAATACATTGTTTGCAGGCACCATTTTATGTTCTCAGCACCTTTATCAAAAATTAGATGACTTTTTTGGAATATTTCTATTAGTTAGAAAGCTTTTGTGAAAATGCACCCTTTTCTTTTAATTTCATTAATGTTTTATTCTGTGCTAGCATTCACTCAGGTATTTATTTTTCTGTAATAGTTACTTTAACTTCATTTTCATTAGCCTTCCCATTTATATGACATTGATGTTAATTTCTGAAGAGTTATTTATTATTCTATCACTGAATTTAACTTTTTGGAGCATTTACTTGCTTTTTCACAAGGAAACAATATAGCTACAAGCATGAAGAAGGTATGTTTCTTCAGAAGTTCAGGTGTGAAAGAGAGGGGTTAATCTATCTTGGATTTTCTTCTATCATTGCTATGGTAAAGACCAACTTGGATGTGAGATCCCTTGTTATTCCCTCTTCTCTTATTACCAGATTCATTGTCTTAATAGATCTTTAAGAACTTTAAGCTTAATAGACCTTTCTAAGCGCAGGAATTGTCAATTGTCTTGTGTTTACTGCCAAGTGTCTACTATCCTGGATTGGAAACAGTCATGAGAGACTTGCCAGGCTTTCCAATAAAGCAGAGTGGGATCTCTACCAAGCTTTGCCATATCTTCAGCTTTGCTTCAGCTTCAGAAATATCTTTCTTTCTTAGGATACTAAAGTTAAGAATAATGCCTTTCTACACCACATAAATGTGCATGATAAAGAACCAGCAGACAAGTTTATCCTTTTGCCTAATTTTATATTTTAAAAACATGTTATTTATCATTCAATTAAATTACACAACACAAATTGCTGATCATATATATAATCTACAAAAGCACCTCCATGCTGGAATTGTTTTAAATTTTTCAATTTTACTTTCATAAAGTTCTTTACAATAATTTATTACATTAAATATTTTATTTTATTTTATTTTTTGTACTTTTTGAGTCACACCTGGCGATGCACAGGGGTTATTCCTGGCTCTGCACTCAGGAATTACCCCTGGCGGTGCTCAGGGAACCATATGGGATGCTGGGAATCGAACCTGGGTCGGCCACGTGCAAGGCAAACACTCTACCCGCTGTGCTATTGCTCCAGACCACATTTAATATTTTAATACCAGTCCCACCACCATTACACCTTTCAGCACTATTTCAAATTTTCCCACCACCACTCAAGACTGTCCCATAAATAAATGTTAAATAATTCACTTTGTAATTATAATTTAATAATTTAATTTAATAATCCTTGTTGTGCGACTTTGGGCTCCTAGAATTCTAAAATTTAAGTAATTGGAGTCATCTGTGGTGTACTGCTTTCTTCCAAGATTCATTTTTTGGTTTTCTGGATCATGACCATTAATGCCCTTAAATAGCAAGTGGAGGCAGTTTGTGGGCGTGACTGCCAGGAACCAGAAGGGCGGTAGATGGGAAGTGGTGGCCCATTCCTCACTCCATGTGGCCTGGAGTTTTCAGTCACTGGGCCCACTTACCTGGGTTTTTCAGCTGATTAATTATTATGCGTGGAGGGCTCGGGTCAAGCCTATAAAGACAGGTCTTGAGCATGGCAGCGATTGGGTTCAGGAAGTTTGTGGCCGGGGTTCATTTGGGGCAGGCAAAGGGACAACACCTACTCCATTCTGAGGCACCCCGGTGAAATCAGCCTGGTGCAAGGTCCAGAAACATCTCTGCAGCATGCTGCTTTTTTTCTGAGATTCTGCTGAAAGTTTTTGTTGTTGCTTGGAAACTATAGCTTTATTCATTTGCCATTTTGGTATTTTCTCTCTTTCTGTCTCTCTCTCTCTGTCTCTCTCTGTCTCTCTCTGTCTCTCTCTCTTGAATCACCGTGAGCTACAGTTATAAAACTTTTGTGTTTGTATTTCAGTCATACAATGACCTAACTACCCCTCCTTGTGCCAGTGTACATTTTCCACTACCAATGCCCCCAGTATCCCTCTCTCCCCCCACCTTGTCCACCCCTCCCCCTGCCTCTATGACAGACAGTTTTCCGCTTCCTCCCTACAGATGGGCATTATGGTTTTCAATATAGATAGTGGGAGGCCACCATGTTTGGTCCTTTATCTACTTTTAATACACCTCTCCCATCTCCAGCAATTCTTCAACAACAATTGACTTAGTGATCCCTCTTCTATCCAAGCTGCCTACTTCCCCAGCTCATAAGGCAATAACCTGAATACAAAGACAGTCTACAAAATGGGAAAAGATATTCACCCAATATCTGTCTGATAAGTGGTTAATATCAAGGATACACAAGGCACTGGTTAAACTCGACAAGAAGAAAACATCCAATCCCATCAAAAATTGGGGCAATGAAATGACAGAAAGTTTTTCCAAGAAGAAATTCAAATGTCCAAAAGGCACATGAAAAAATACTCTTCATCACTAATCATCAGGGAGATTCAGATCAAACAACAATGAGTTACTATCTCACACCACAGAGACTGGCACACAATCAAAAGAATAAAAGCACCTGGTGTTGGTGTGGATGTGGGGATAAAGGAACTCGTCTTCGTTGTGGGAATGCAGATTGGTCCAGCCTTTTTGGAAAACAATATGAAATTTTTAAAACTGATTTATTTGTGTATTTCTCTTAGCTATGTACAAAATTATGTTTTTAATTCCTTCTATGATTAAATGAGGAAGTTAATTTTACTGGCTATACAAGCTAAAAACCTATGGATTTGCTAACTGAAAATAAAAATAATGATGTTTTGCAACTAATTGGGAGTTCCATTTTATTTATAGTAACTTTCTTTTTTATGAATCAAGATTGTGGTTTTAATTGAAACATATTTAGAAAGATTGAGGGGAGAGAGAAGGAGAAGTGTGTTCAGGAAACAGCACTGTTCTTTTCCAGAATGGAAATAGGCAAAGGAATTCAAGGAAAACATGGGCTTGAAGAGCAGGTCTCTCATTACTTTCTTGTGGGACTCATATCTTTGTTTGTTCTCTCATAATCAAATGGTACCCTAGAAAACCAGCCCAGAGTTTAGATGATAGGTGTTTCTCCTATCACATATCATAGTGTGGCCATATTTCTCTTTATGAGGGCTCTAGCATGAGTGCACTGCTTCCTAGCATAGTCCAACCTTGTATTTAATATTCCTTTACTCATAATGTCATTTCATTTCCCTCATGCAGAATCAATTTCAATGTAGTTCAGGGGAATGTTATGCCCAGGGACTCTCAAGTCACTGAGATTCCCAAGACACCTCAATGGCTAGATGTCCCCAGACTTTCCAGCTATTGTGTTTGGCTCTCCAAGCTTCCCAGCACAGCTCTTCACATCTCTCTCTCTTTAATGGGTAAGTGTCAATTAAGTATTCTGTTTTAGGGGGAGCAAGAAAGACCTGAAATAGGGTGAACAAGTTTCCTACAAGTACTCTGGGAAATTAGAATTCATGTGGTCATGCAACAATCCTGCTTTATAAGACAGTCATGTAGTCCTACGCCCTTGCCAGTGACTCAGTGCGGCTATAGTTCACAGAAATGAATTCTGGAGCAAGTAGCATTCAACAGCAAAAAAAAAAAAAAAAAACAAAAAACAAAAAACAAAAAAAAAACAACCCACAATGATGTGAATGATGTGAATGATGTGGGTGAGGCTTAAGTCATTCCATAAGAGAAGGTGAGGGTCCTATGAAGGAGTGAAAGTGGGCCTTATAAATAGGTATACACCAATCTGATGTTATTCCAATTATGTCAAAAGAAAATGTATTTGTTTTTAAATTTAGTCACGCATTAAAATGACCTGGGTCATGTCATTAATATGGAGATGCAAAGGTTATAACCCAATCTTACTGACTCTGCTTCTCTAGAATAGAGTCAATAATTTTCATTTTACCTCAGTAAAGAGTGTACAAACTTGTGAGTGTATTTCTCACCAATTCAGTAATATAGGGAAAGTAACTACTCTTCTTTATACCTGTCACTGTCACTGTTCTCCCGTTGTTCATCGATTTGCTCGAGTGGGCCCAGTAATGTGGCCCATTATGACACTTGTTACTGTGTTTTGGCATATCGTATACGTCATGGGTAGCTTGCCAGGCTTTGCCATGTGGGTGAAATACTCTTGGTAGCTTGCTGGGCTCTCTGAGAGAGCTGAAGGAATTGAACCCGGGTTGGCTAGGTCGGCCACGTACAAGGCAAATGCCCTACCCACTGTGCTATCGCTCCAGCCCTAATTAAAAAGTAAAAATAAATAAATTCATCAAAAACAAAACAAGTATATATATGTATATATATATATACACACACATGCATAGATACATATATACACACATATGTATCATGGACTATATACATAATCTATATATACATATAATGCAATACTACTCAGCAATAAGAAAAAATAAGATTCATTAATTTTCTACAAGCTGGATGGAAAAATAAGGATATCATGCTAGAGAAATATCTCAGAGGGTTAGGGACAGAATAATCTCGGTCCTATGTGGAATATAAAGAGGAATAGAAAGAGAACAACAATTAGCTGATGGCCAAAGACTCTGAGAGACAGTCTAGAGAATTGAGTTTGGCACAAAGGGGGATGGGGTCGGAAGGTGGCAGAGGACTCTGAGACACTGGTGAAACAATGCTGAGTCTCTGGTGATGGGTGTGATGTAAGAACATTAAGTTGGAAACTCTACTATGAACAGATTTTCAATCACAGTGCTGAAAAAAGGAGAAAAAGCAATATTCTTTTCATCTTCAAAAATTCAAAGTAATTTTGAGGACTTTTCTGCCAAGCAATGCTCAGGAAACAAGTAACTGCTTCCAGAGAAGCTGAGAGAACTTGGCCAGAAAGCCCAATGCTTAGAGCTGGCAATGTGATACTCCTCAGGCCCCAAGCAGTGGCCCACCAGTGTCACATCAGCAGTGCTTGGGGCCTCTAATCCTGCATCTATCAGTGCTGGAGAGGCCTTGAAGTACCAAGAATTAAGCTTGGACATCATGCATGCAAAGCATGCACTCTAGACCTTGATGCTATTGCCCTGGCCCCTCAACTATACCCATTCATTGGTGCAGGAAGTGCTCCCGAGCAATACTCGGAAGTGCCTGGGGGCCTATCTAGCACAGAACTGATAATTTAGTGGAAGATAGACTACTGGAGGGTTCTGGGGTTCTGGGGACTTCCTGAGTCATTCTAGTGGTGCTCAGGGACCTCCTTTGCCTTCTTGTGCGTTCAGGTGGCGATGTGATGTCAGAGATAGAAACTGGATCAGATACATCACGGTCCTCCTGTTGTTCATCAATTTGCTTGAGCGGGCCCAGTAACGTCTCTATCATGAGACTTGTTGTTACTGTATTTGGCATATCGAATATGTCACGGGGAGCTTGCCAGGCTCTGCCGTGCGGGCGAGATACTCTTGGTAGCTTGCCGGGCTCTCCGAGAGGGGTGGAGGAATTGAACTCGGGTCGGCCATGTTGGCCGCTTGTAAGGCAAACGTCCTACCGCTGTGCTATCACTCCAGCCCGGGTCAGATACATGGAAAGCGTATATACTAATTCCATGGAACTTTGATTAAGTTATAGTCTTAAGGAAGAAAATATTTAATGCATCCCTTTGTTAAACATTATTTAGCATGTGTTTAGCGATAGCACAGTGGCAGGGCATTTGCCTTGCACTCAGCCAGCCCGGCCGAGCCGGGTTCAATTCCTCCGTCCCTTTCGGAGAGCCTGGCAAGCTACCTAGAGTATATTCAATATGCCAAACACAGTAACAACAAGTCTCAAAATGGAGATAAGTCTCAAAATGGAGTCGCTACTGGGCCCGCTCGAGCAAATCAATGAACAACGGGAGGACAGTGTTTGTTGTTTGTTTTTAGTAAAATGTTGCTTAATAATTTCAGTTCCTTTCTTCTGAGCAGCCATTGATATGGAGAAACACAAGAATGTGAAAACATTGGGGAAACTCTCTAAAATCCACTTTCTATGGGGCAAAAGACGCTGAAGACAAATCAGACTAATATCAATTTAAAAAAAATTATTGGGAGGTCAGTCCTAGAAAAAGATGATACTTCTTTCCTCTCAGGACCCCTGAGGTTACTTGATATAAGTTTTTAAAAGCTTGTTCTATAAACAAACTCGCCATAAGTTTTTTTAAGTGATGTCTAAATGCTCACTTGTCCTAAATGTTTAGTCCTTTCTCGTTTTAAACAACTCTTTTCTCAGAGTAGTCATTTGATTTCCCTTCTGAAAAATTAATTTCAGTTTTCCACAGAGGAATATTTTATCCAGTGGTTCAACCTTATGTCACTGATGAACTCAGAGTTGGTAGTGAGTATCTATTTTCTTTCTTCTATCTAAATAAGCTCTTGGAATCTACAGTCTTCTGGTAGAAACTTATATTCTATTTGAATTCCTGATGTCAAAATCAAATTCCTAAATAAGTTTCTGAAATATAAATTATGAAAACTTCTGATATAAAAAAAACTTTTAACCATGAAGTTTTATTGTAGTGTCCAGTGGGTGGAAACTATACCTGGGAATTTACATTCCTATTTGAACAGAGTACATGTTTTCGTCACACAAAAATTAAGAAGTAGGACAGCATACAGGCATTCAATGACCAGAGGAAAGTAGACAATATAAAGAAGTAGTAAAGTATGACAATAAAGACATATTGCATCCAATACACTCTTCTAAGGTCAGTCTCAAGAGGAGCATACACAGTGAGAATCACTCCTGTAAGAGTGGAATGATTTTAAAGTCAAAGTAAGGGTAGCAAATAATATAGTCACAGGACAGGCAGAGTCACAATTTGATTATAATACTTGAAAACCAAATATCCACAACCATTTTGACAAACTTGTAAACAAGTTTATGCCCCTAATTAGGCATGACCAAGTTTATCTGGTGGATGTTTCTTTATGTTACAAGTTAGAATGCTAGTCTGAAAATTGGTTGCATTGAAAAATTCACAACACCAGAAACAATGATTGTGACTTTGTCCTTTGCACACTAAATATTGCAGAATATTGCAACACATCTTTCCTAATATGCTACATGCTGCAATATGTCAATATTACTTTAAGAATAAATTTAGGGTTGACTATATGTACCACTTTTAATAGATTTTTTCATTTTTTGGTTTGAATTTTGGGCTGGAGCGATAGCACAGCAGTAGGGCATTTGCCTTGCATGTGATCGACCCAGCCAACGTGGGTTCGATTCCTCCACCCATCTCATAGAGCCCGGCAAGCTACCGAGAGTAGCTCGCCCACACAGCAAAGCCTGGCAAGCTCCCCGTGACGTATTCAATATGACAAACACAGTAACAACAAAGTCTCAAAAATGGAGATGTTACTGGGCCCGCTCGAACAAATCGATGAACAATGGGAGGACAGTGACAGTGACAGTGGTTTGAATTTTAAAGGTGCCCCTCTCTGCTTCTTGAATGGTACTCTTCTCCAAATGAAGGTACTTGGTGTCCTCACATTTTACAATCATTCCTACACTAACTCGGATACTCTCCTATTTACAGCATATCTTAAGTATCTGTATCCCCACCACCAGTCTCCCTGAAATATTTTTGGCAAGTTGAACTAAAACATTCTTCCTCTCTTACCTCAATAATTAGATCAGGGTTTAGTATCAAATCTGTATCATTTCTCACAGACAGTAAAGGTAATAATCATAGAAAAATATGGTGATTAGTGATCTAAGCAAAACTGAGAAGGAGTCAGAAGGCTTAGCAACCATGTTCTTGGATAAAATAATTTTCTTTAACCTCATGTTGTCCTTGAACTAAAGTACACTAATTGAAGTTCAGGTTTGTATTTTATATCCACATCATTTCACTTAAAGTCATACTCTCCAAAAACCTGTCAAAGGCAATAAGTAAATAGTATGGGGTTGGTATGGTAATATATGAAATTTCTAAAGGATCATCTAAAGGAAAAACAGCTTTGTTTATTTTAATAAAGCATGTCTCACAGGAAGTCTATATCATATAAATTTTCTCACTGGTGGAAGTACGAGCTAGAATCAAGATATTGCATTTATCCCATTTTTAAGACATTACTTAGCCAGCCTCTGGAGAGAAAAATAGAGAAAAGTAGATAAAAGAGAAGGGAAGCTGTTCTTATTGTTGAGTAAGGCAGTGGTCTCACCTGAGATATATTTATTTCTCCTATCAGCTCAGATTCTGTTTCAAATACAGACATCGACTTCCCATGATCATATGGGTTTACTAAAGTTGATAAGACTTTAAGAATCAAGAACTCGGCTCCAAGAACGCAACTCCACAGTAGTGTACTTGCTTTGCATCTGTGAGGTCCTATGTTCAACCACCATTACTGTAAAACACAAGAACCAACAGACAAAGCAAGAAAATCAAAAGTACTTTCCATAGAGAAGTCTTTCTCCAGTTGTAAATATGAAATTCTATTCCTGCAACATGTGAATTTTGTTTCTCACCCCTTCAAAAACTTCTTTACCATCCTGTGTCCCCATTATATCACGAAAAACCAATAGCTGGCAGGATTGTAGGTACTTCCACTTATGAGGCAACATGTGAGTTAGAGCTTGAAAGATTAATGAAAGGTAAATTGACAGAATCAGTAGAAAGGACTGCCAGGAAGAGGCAATATTGTGTTAACAAGTACAAATTCTTGGAATACTATGGTACTGAGGAGTTGAGGAACAGTAAGTGAAATAAAATACAAACTAGACAAACGAGTCTAATAAAATTTAGATTGGTACCATCAATGTTAGATTAAGAAGGTTGATAGAAGCCCTGGATGTGATTCATCAGCTGTCTACATATATAATTTATCAGCTGTCTACATATGTTTATGTAGCTATGTATACATTTTCAAAACAGATGTGTAAAGACTGACCTTCCTGAGACTACACAATGCCCAGTCTTCTATCTAGGCTACAGGCAGATACTCTATCTTTCTCACTTCCTGGATAGAGCCTGATAATATGCACTGATATCTTCATCTTTTTCCTTGTGTCAATAAGAAGTCATAACCTATTTAGAAAAAAAACCTCAATGGTAAACATGATTTGCATATTACTTAATTCTGTCATATTTAAAATTAATAGAAATAACATAACCATATAGATATTAGATGTTTATAAAAACTCATGTAACTATGATTAAAAATGAGAAAATTCCTTTTACAATAATCACTTAAATTTAATAATTTTTTATGGCTAAGTGTACATACTATTTAGAATTGGCTACATTATAGGCAGAAGAGCAGTGATCGATCTTGGCATATAAAATGTTCCAAAAAAGTGATGGTGAGTTATGAAGAAAAAAACCTAAATTTGAAGTAGGAAAACTTGATTTACAGTATAATCTTTAATTTACTGGTTCTGTGTCATTTAACCTCATGGAATCCCACTTTTATTTCCCATTAAATGCGTAAAATAATACCAATGATATCTACATGGTTGACTTAATATCAAGTCTACGGTCCTCCCGTTGTTCATCGATTTGCTCGAGCGGGCCCAGTAACATCTCCATCGTGAGACTTGTTGTTACTGTGTTTGGCATATCGAATACAACATGGGTAGCTTGCCAGGCTCTACCGTGTGAGCGAGGTACTCTCGGTAGCTTGCCGGGCTCTCCGAGAGGGGAGGAGGAATGGAACTCTGGTCGGCCATGTTGGCTGCTTGTAAGGCAAATGCCCTACCACTGTGCTATCGCTCTGGGGCTAATCAAGTGTAATAAGATATAATAATGTATTTTGTAATCTAAAGTGATCTTACTAACCAGAGTGCTTATTAATTAAAAAAATTCATATTGGGGCTGGAGAGATAGCACAGCGGGTAGGGCGTTTGCCTTGCACACGGCCAACCTGGGTTCGATTCCCAGCATCCCATATAGTTCCCTGATCACCGCCAGGAGTAACTCCTGAGTGCAGAGCCAGGAGTAACCCCTGTGCATTGCCGGATGTGACCCCCCTAAAATTCATATTTAAGGTTATCAGAGAAGAAGATACAAAAGCCAAGCAAAATCACAGTTTCTCACTTCTCAGAGAATAGCTATAGAAACTGGAGCGATAGTACAGTGGATAAGGTGCTTGCCTTGCACGCAGCTGACCTGGTTTCAATCCTTGGCTCTACATATAGTTTCCTGAGCATTGCCAGGAGCAAATCCTGAGAACAGAGTCAGGAGTAAGCCTTGAGCATTGCAGGGTATGGCCCCCAATAAAAATAATAACCATAAAATAGTCACAGCTCATAGCACTGTCATAGGGTATTTAAATAATACTTGTTTTTCTTCCTTGGGCATTCATTTATACTAAAACTTAGTGATTACTGTGCTTTGAATCATCAAATCTGAACACTAACCCTCTGAAGAAAGCATTCATATATATAGGTCAGGCATGCTACATCAAAGTTAATCAAAGATTGATTAGAACTTCTGAGAAGTCCCACAATAATTTAAAAGCACTATTTTTTTTAACCTAGTTTGTATCTTGGTAACCTATTTGTTAACCTATTTATTGTCAAGTGCTGGCTTTAGTTCAAAATAACATTTTGAAAACATTTTTATTTAAACTTTCTCTATCTATAAGCACACATGACAAACCAGTAGTCATTCCTGGGACCCATGTATTAATGTAGTTTTATGGTGGAGAGTTTTATTTAATTTGATATGTCAAATGGAAGTAAATTCTATTTTTTTCCTCTTATTTTTTTCTTCCAAATTTAAAACATTTTGCTTTTCTGCATCATAAGGCAAGTTTATCTTAAAATAACTTAAGTCAGGGAAACAAATTATCTATAAACAATCTCCACTCTTTAGATATAGAGACTGTGACTAATAATTCAAATGACTAGACTAAGTAGACTCTAAAGTTCATACTCAAGTTACCTGATCCATAGCCAAGAATAATTGACAACAAATCAAAAATATGTTTGACAGTGTGACTATATGGGGAAATTTATGATGCTGGTTAGGGCTGCTTCAGAATTTTCAAACGCTTGTTTAAAATAAACTCTTTGAGGATAGATGGGTAGATTTATGTAACCACTAGTCTCTGCTTCTGTCTCTAGTTTCTGCCTCTGTCTCCGACTCTCTGTCTTTGTCTCTTTCAGTCTTTCTGCTCTTCTCTTTCCATCGAGTGGTCATAAAATTAAAAAAGGTTTGAAGACAATGAACAATCTTCGGACAGCCTGCAGCCATTTTAAAGCTGGTTGAAACCGTAAAGTTTAGAATCCAAAGGTCCTGACAAGACTATGAATGAAGACTACCACAACAGTTCAAAGTTGTTTCCTGAATTTGCCTAGAATTCTTGGGCTCTTATCTGTAGAAAAAGCTCCAAGGCAGTTTGGAAAGAGCTTATATGCTTATATGATTACCTTACCAAAGCAACTTGTGGAAATCCATTTCTAAAGATGCCTGAGTCCCTATTATAGTTGCAAATTTCTCCCTTTAACTTAGGGTCTCTCTCTCTTTGTCTCTTTCTGTCTCTCTCTCTCTGCCTCTCTCTGTCTCTGTCTGTCTGTCTGTCTGTCTCTCTCTCTCTCCCACAATCTTTCTTGGATGCTTTTCATTTTCTTGTGTAAAACTATACTTCATGGACTATCTTCTCCTAAATTCTTTTCTTTGAGATAAACAACAACAACAACAACAAAAAACAAACCCTGGAACTTAAGCAGAGGTTGGACTAAGTACTTTCTCTGCAAAGAAACTCAGCCCAAGATTCACACCTCCATGAAAATCTAGATGATAAGACCAGCTCTCAAACCATGTCGATAAAAAGAGTTTTCAGATGTAGCCTGCAATCTGGTGAAGGGTTTGGTGAGACTAGCAGGATTTTGGTGTCCATGCAGTGCAGGAGCTCATGCAACCTTTTTTCCTGTCATAAATTCCTTAAGTTATGACACCCACCAACTGCCGTGTAACCCCAACAATGGCCAGGATCCAGAGATTATCACACCAAGCTCCCGGAAGAGAACAAAGCAGAGTCTCCTACCCCGTGCCTGACTGTCCTCACCAGGGTCGACAGCTGAAGACTTCCGGGACACAGCCAAAGTCATGCTGAGACCACTCTCCACACGCTTGAATAAGCCTCATGCATAAAGGAACCTGCAGAGGAACCCAGGTGTGCGGGACCCAGGGCTGAGATCTCCAAGCCTGCACGGTTTGGGACTGGACCTTCCAGTAGCTAGACAGTTACACCCACCAACTGCCATGTAACCCCAACAACGGCCAGAATCCAGAGATTATCACACCAAGCTCCTGGAAGAGAACAAAGCAGAGTCTCCTACCCCATGCCTGACTGTCCTCACCAGGGCCCGGCAGCCGAAAACCTCCAGAACCAGCTACAACCATGCTGAGACCATTCTCCACATGCATGAAGGTACTGGCGGAGGAACAAAGGCATGCGGGTCCCGGGGCTGAGATCTCCAAGCCTGCTGGAATCGGGGCTGAGCATCCTCCACCCAGATCCTCCATCTTCCAGTAGGCGGGGGGTCACACCCACCAACTGGCCCCCAGCGCTGTGTAATCCCTTCAACGGCCAAGAGCCAGAGACTATAAAACCTAACTCCCGGAAGCGCGTGGCCGCGAATGCCTTATTATCTCATTCTTGCTTTTGAACCTGGCAGGCCACCGAATGTAACCTGCCCACACGGCAGAGTCTGGCAAACTCTCCGTGGCGTACCCAATATGCCAAATACCAGTAACAATGATGGGTCTCATTCCTAACCCTGAAAGAGCCTTGAATGTGGCACTTTTCAGAGCCTCAGGGCTAGGACGAAGGAGACATCACTGGGGTCTGCTCGAGGCAATCCACGAACAACAGGATGATCCTGATCGTGATTGTGAACTTCCTTAAGTATTCACTTCATGGACAGTATCAGGGCAAGCCAGACAGGAGAAAAGCAGCTCTCTTTCTTTGTGGCTATCTCTTCTTATTCTCAAACTCTCCTTTGCATTTCACTCACAGCATCTCACTACATCCTAGATATTGCTTTGGGATCTTCTAAACCTCTAGTTAGACAAAATAACTACAACCCCCCCCCCCAACTTTTTTCAGAACTTTCTTGCTTTATTTATAATTTTATGTTTTTGCTTTTTGAGTCACACTCGGCGATGCACAGTGTTACTCTGGGCTCATGCACTCAGGAATTACTCCTATTGGTGCTCGGGGGACTGTATGGGATGCTGGGGATCAAACCCGGGTCAGCTGCGTGCAAGGCAAATGCCCTACCCACTGTACTATCTCTCCAGCCCCAGTTGCTTTATTTATAAATGCCATTTATTTTACTTAAACCCACAATCCGATTCATATTTATAGCTCATGGATGAGTGCGTGTCTAATAATTAGGCAGAACCATTTTAAAAATATTTTTTGCATAGCTAAAATATAAATGCCAAAAATTGAGTAAATAAGCAATATATAAAAATTTTGAGCAATTATTCAAAATTTCTGTCTTAGGATTTCTTTGATGCCATCCTCATTTGTGTTTTCTCTGGGATGCATTTTTATTAAAAAAAATAAAATCTCAGGCTCAAAATAGAAAAATATTAATCTATCTTGATTTATTGCCTCTTGTATTACAGCCCAGTCAATATTTACATTTTAGTCATATTAAAAATAAGACATATTTATAAAATAAAAATTGGTGAAGTATGATTGTGAAAGATAATATAGTTTTAATAAGCCTAAAGGAACTCAAAAATTATTCTGTTGTGGTCTAATTTCACAAAATGAAAATTTCTTATGACAAACTAAGAGGTGTATCATATTTGGTCATATATGAGATAACTAATTTTTATAAATAAACACATAGTCAGATATGAGATAATTGTAGCACTGTAGCACTGTCCTCCCATTGTTCATCGATTTGCTCCAGAGGGCCCAGTAATGTCTCCATTGTGAGACTTGTTACTGTCTTTGGCATATTGAATACGTCAAGGGTAGCTTGCCATGCGGGCGAGATACTCTTGGTAGCTTGCCGGGCTCTCTGAGAGGGGTGGAGGAATCGAACCTGGCTTGGCCGGGCCAGCTGCATGCAAGGCAAATGCCTTACCACTGTGCTATCGCTCCAGCCCATGAGATAATTGATTTTTATAAATATTCCAAATATGCATTTCTGCTTATCATTTTCACATACATATTTGCTACTTATTTATTTTCAGTTATAAATGATAGTTTCAGGGAAGTTATTTATTGAATTTGATATTGGATTTGTGCTTTTGGATAGTTTAATATGCAAGTGTTATTTTATGTTATGCTAATGTCTGAGTTTTAATGTTTCTAACTATTACAAATTACCTGGGTAGATTTTTATTGTTCTCACCTGGTTTCTTAAAGTGCTAAGATTCTATTGTTGTTTGGTTAACAGAAAGTGTAAAATGAGATGGCTCTAGACTTTTTACGGCATGAACAAATAGTGGAACTTACATTTTGAATAAAGGTAATTTTGGCATGTGAGAATTCATAATATAACTTGCATTGCCTCATAACTTTGCAAAACTGTGCAGACAGATCTCCATGGAAAATATCTTTCCCTTCACCCAAAGAATGACAAATAAGTACAAAATACAAGGACCTGCTGAGTATTAATTTATTTCACTGGCCTTCTTTGAAATGAGAATTTAGTTAACATCGAAAAGCAGTTTTAATAATAGGCAGTTTTACTTAACATGCTAGATAGTATATTTAATAGGAAGCATTGAAATCATACCATCACTGTATCACTGTCCTCCCGTTGTTCATCAATTTGCTCGAGCGGGCCCAGTAATGTCTCTATCATGAGATTTGTTGTCACTGTGTTTGGCATATCAAATACATCATGGGTAGCTTGCCAGGCTTTGCCTTGTGGGCGAGATACTCTCGGTAGCTTGCCGGGCTCTCCGAGAGAGGAGGAGGAATCAAACTCGGGTGGGCCAAGTTGGCTGCGTGCAAGGCAAACGCCCTACCGCTGTGCTATCATTCCAACCCTTGAAATCGCTCTAGCACAGCGGTAGGGCATTTGCCTTGCATGCAGCCAGCCTGGCCAAGCCGAGTTCAATTCCTCTACCCCTCTCAGAGAGCCCGGCAAGCTACCGAGAATATCTCCCCACACAGTAAAAACGAGTCTCAAAATGGAGACATTACTGGGCCTGCTTGAGCAAATCAATAAAGTCATACTATGTATTTTAATTTCTTCTTCATATATATTTAGGATCATGATCAAATATGAATTTCAGACGAATCTACCACAAAGATCCCTACCATATTTAAGCAAATTATCTCCTGCCTTGCTATTGCATTAAAAATTTAACTTTGAATGACATATTTTTGCGTTTCTGCCCCTTCTCATGTTTATTTTCCCCCTTTATGCAAAGTTCAGTTTTGATATTTCCAAACTTGTAGGGTGCCTAAGGTCACCATCCAAAAACAGTCTTTTACAGATTTCAAAATGTTAGATGACATATATAGATAGATAGAGAGAGAGAGAGAGAGAGAGAGAGAGAGAGAGAAAGAGAGAGAGAGAGAGAGAGAGAGAGAGAGAGAAGTGGCTGCCATAGAGACAGGCTCGGGTGGGGGGAGGAGGGCCGTGGAGAAGGTGGGTGGCGGGGTGGAAACTGGGGATATTGGTGGTGGGAAACGGTACACTGGTACTGGAGAATCCTATGACTGAAACGCCATCATGAAGAACTTTGAAATTGTTAATCTCACAGTGATTCAATAAAACAAAAAAAGACTAGATACTTAGACCATTAGGTGCTAAAATGATCCATGTCACAAGAGTTCACGATCCATTAGCATGGACATTTTAAAAAAGATTTTTTCCAAGGAAATGAAGATATTAATGCCCCAAATAATATTATACACAACTAAAAATTCGCTAAATATTTGTCACACACACAGACAGAAATGTTAGACATGTTTTCCTACTTCTAGGGGAGATCCAACCCATGAAAGCTTCAATCGTCCTCACAGAAACGGAGAGAGAAAAAAATGTCACTTCTGGACCCCGGTAATAGAGATCACCTATTATATTGAGACACAGACATTGGGGGAATTGGGAAGAGACGAGCCAGGGGCTTGCAGCTCCCCTGCTTCACCTTTCGGGACCCGGGAGACCCGACGGACGCACCTGGGAGGATGCTTTCGGGAGCGGCTCAGGTTGCCGCGCTCTGATTGGCCGCCGGGCTGGGAGGGAGGGTCCGCCCGAAACGCGACGCCGGGGATGCTGTCCGCTACCGCAGGGCGGAAATTTCCACTCTCTGGAGGGCGCAAAGCGAAGAAAGGAGGGTCCCTGGAGCCAGCCCTCCCCGCCGTTCCCCGAGGAAGAGAGGAAGGAGAGGAGGTGAGTGAAGTTTCCGCTGCTCTTAACTCAGGCTTGTCCGCGTCCAAACTCTCGGCGCGGCGGTGGCTGGGGTGACAGTCCGCGTGGGCGTGTGCCCGGGAGATGCGCACGTGGCCGCGGGGCTCGGACCCGGGCTGCAGCTGGGCATCTGGGCCCTTCCTAACCGGCGGCTCGCCCCGATTCCCACCCCCTGGATAGCGGTTTGGGTGGTCGCTGTCGGGAGTGGGCTGCGGGCAGTAGAGCCGGGCTCGGGGGGTGGGGGTCGCGCTTGGCTCGGGTTCCCCACGCAGGGGCGGCGCGCGGGGGGTGGCCCGCACTCGGGGGGTCCCTTGGAGTTGGGGTTCGCTCTCCGGAGACCACCTGCCCCCTCGCTGGCTGTGCCGGTTTCCCGTCGAGCGACCCCACGAGGCTGCCGGATCGTGCGGGCCAGGTGTTACCCGAGTCGCCGGGGACACGGGGTGCAGGACTTAAAAATAACCCGCCTCCCTGGCAGCCGGCGCGGGGAAGAGGCCAGCGGCCTTCCCGGGGGCCGGCCAGGGTCCACCGGGCCGCGCCGACCCCGCAGCCGGCGGTCGGAGGGAGGCCCCGGCTAAGATGCTGGGGACCTAAGCGAGGACGCCAGGGGAAGACCCCCTGCAGGACAGAGAGAGGCGAGAGAGGGGAACCTGGGGGCGTTTGTGGGAGGAAGCAACAAGCAGAGGACTGACCAGTGTAGAAGAGAAGGGACGGGAGCTGGGGACCAGAGCCCCAGGGACCGGGCAGGGGGTGGGCAGGGAATACCCACCTGTGTCCTGGAACTCGGGGCCGCCCTCCAGACTGCACTGGCCGGCGCTGCACCATAGCGCCAAGGTACCCCAGAGCCCCCGGTTTGGTCTTAAGTGGAGACGCGGGGAGAGCGTTGTCCCGTGCCCCAGGAACTGCCCAGGAAGGAGATGCTCTCCCGGAGCTGACTCGGTTGGAGGAGAAGCGGGTGGAGTAACCCAGGGGTCCCAGCCCGGCAGGCTGGCGCGTGGGTGCGACTGTCAGGGGACAGTGGCTAGGCGAGACTGGCCTAGGGTGGGCGTTCAGAAGGCGCGGTGTCCCACCGAATCTTTAGACGGGGCCAGCAATGAATGAAGGAGGGTGGTTTGTCTGTCTGCCTGCCTGTCTCTTGGGCCACACCCGGGGATGCTCAGGCTTCCGGCACTGTGCTCAGATATCACTCCTGGCAGGCTCGGTATTCAGGGCTTACTTACTCGCTCCTTGCTCAGGGGTCACTCCAGGCATGCTCCGGTGAGAGGGAGGATATATATGGGGTACGGGGATCCAGCCCTACCAGCTGCTTTCTGGCTTAGGCCCGTTGAAGCCAGTTCCTAACCGCAAAGGTGCCTGCCTGCCCGCCCGCCTGCCCACCTGCCCGCCCGCATGCCCGCCCTCCTTCCTTCCTTCCTTCCTTCCTTCCTTCCTTCCTTCCTTCCTTCCTTCCTTCCTTCCTGCCTCCCTCCCTCCCTCCCTCCCTCCTTTCATCCCTTCCTCCCCTCCTTCCTTCCTTTCTTCCTTTCTCTTTTTCTTTCTTTCTAACCATACATCTATCTATCCATCCATACATCTACCCATCTGTCTTTTGATTCATCCATCCATTTACCTGAAATAGAGTAGAGGGATGAAGGTCTTAAAGGTGAATGGTTGCTGAGACCCGTTCAAGCAGACATGACCCCTCACTTTTCACAGGAGTGTTCAGTCATTGGGTTCTCTACCCCACTAATCTCCAGTGCTTTCTTTGTTGTAGGAGAAAGTGCAGCAACTTCTCACCTTAGGAAAACTAGATCTTCCCTAATTCCATCCAGGTTGCAGCACATTGCATGATTTATCAAAAAGGGGATGCCCAGATCGCCCTTGACCCAGAGAAAAAAGGGCAGAGGAGAAAAGAAATGGGGGTGAGGCAGTGGGGAATGAGAAAGGGAGGTAATGAGGGAACGGGGTTGGGGTTTTGAGAGTATGGGAACACTGGTGGAAGGAAGCCTATACCAGTAGGATTGGTGTTGAAATATTATATGCCTTGGGGGCCGGAGCGATAGCACAACCTGTAGGGTGTTTGCTTTGCACACAGCCGACCCGGGTTCTATTCGCAGCATCCCATATGATCCCCCGAGCACTGCCAGGAGTAATTCCTGAGTGCATGAGCCAGGGGTAACCTCTGTGCATCACCAGAAAAAAAAAAAGCGAAAAAGAAAAGAGAAATATTATATGCCTAAAACTCAACTCTAAATAACTTCGTAAATCACAGTTCTTTATATAAAAATTATTTTGTTTTTTAAAAAAGAAAATGAGCGAGAACTATTTGCTGGCTTCTACTGTGGATGGATCTCCTGGTTTCCTACACTCACCTTTATTTGCTTTCGGGCAATGCAGACACAGTCACCGTGACTAAATCTTTTGTAAATAGAGGTACTGCACTTCTAATAGAGACCACAATTTTCAGAGCTCATCCATACCTAGGGTAATAGTTTGGGTTTGTTTCAACTATTATAGACCTTATAGACCTTTATAGGCCTTAGCTTTTGTGAAAATGGGGGTTTCTGTATGGACTGGGGATAGGGAGTATTTCATAGTTTCTTTCTGTCCTTATTTTCTTTTGGTTTCAACCGTGTCTTTAAAGAATTTGTGACCTTGGGAATATTTGAAATAAGAGAAGTATGTGATAATGTCAGTGCACACCCCTATAGACTCAACATGAGTGAACCTAGAGAAAATTCATGTTCTAGGTAGAAGCTTGTAAGAACAGAGACTCTGAAGAGAATAATTGAACTTTCCAAATGACTGGATACTCTGAGCTCAGAGGCAGGAAACTAAATTGGGGTGAATTTATGCCAGGAGAACTAGGATTTCCTAGGCTGCAGGAATACTTACTCATTTTATTGAGGTATTAGGTTTGCAACACTATTGAAGGTATTGTTTTCCAGTTGCAGAGCTACTTCTCCAATTCCTCAATCAGTCTTTCAAGATCCACCCACCATTATTCTTTCCTGTCCTCCCTTCCCTAGTTTTCTTAGTCCCTATACCTATTTAATCATTCTTTTCTTCCTTTTTTGTTTTTTGGTTTGTTGGGGTTTTTTTTTTTTTTTTTGCTTTTTGGGTCACACCTGTCGATGCACAGGGGTCACTCCTGGCTCATGCACTCAGGAATTACTCTTGGTGGTGCTCGGGGGACCATATGGGATGCTTGGAATTGAACCAGGGTCAGCCATGTGCAAGGCAAACACCCTAACACTGTGCTATCGCTCCTACCCCAATCATTTTTTTTCTTAAATTAATATTTTAAATTTTACACACCATGAATTATAATACTGTTAATTATAGGGTTTCATGTGTACAGTGCTTCAATACCACATCCTCCAACAGAGTGTCTCCCTTGCACAATCTTCCTTCTCTCTTCCTTCTCTCTTCCTTCTCTCTCTCCCTTCCTTCCTTCCTTCCTTCCTTCCTTCCTTCCTTCCTTCCTTCCTTCCTTCCTTTCTTCCTTCCTTCCTTTCTTTCTTTCTCCTTCCTCTTTCTCTTTTTCTTTCTTTATCTCCTCCCTCCCTCCCTCCCTCCCGCCCGCCCTCCCTCCCTTCATTTCTCACACCCGGCTATGCTCAGGGATTACTCTGGGCTCTAAATTCAGGGATTGCTTTTGGGGTTCAAGGAACCAAATGTGGTACTGAGGATAGAATCTGCCTCTCCCTGTCCCTGTCTTCCCCAGGTTAAGCTACCAAAGAAGCAGACAAGCTGTCTCCTCATTTCACCATTGCCTTGCTCTCTCATTTTAGAACAGGATCCCAGGAAATACTTGTTCTGCAACTGAACATCTAACTGAAAAGATTTAATCATTCTTATTTTTTAAAAAAGTAGCTATGTTTATTGGAATTTAGGTAATGTAGTTAGAAATAATATTAATTATGTGGTTTTGATGTATAAAGTTAACACATGTGCACACCACCAGAGCTGAGCATTTAATATTCTTCATTACAAATAAGCAATTCATTTTGCACTTGATCATGGACAGCACTGACAGATGGCTTTTAGGAACCCAAAACTCACTTCTTGGTCTAATACAGACTAACTTTATCCTGACAAAGCTAAATACATGCCCATACAGTTACAGACTGAACTTTGAATCTTTGAAGTGCTATTACTGAACTTTTCAAGTAAAAGACATATGCCTTTGGTTACCCGTCAATTTACCAAATTTTAGAGGATAATAAATATACTAGGTTGTGGACCACTGCGTTAAATGTTTTTCTTTTTATGCCACATTTTTCATTTTTGCTGAGTTTCTGAGATATCAATGGATCAGTTCATTCTTTTCCCCTATCTTTTGTGCTAACTTACTAACATTTTCTAACTACACTATTAAAAATATTATACTCTTTTACCTATGCAAACCAATCACTTTGATATATACTAACTATTTAATGAATAAATATTCGATAGAGGTAAATAGTAATATGTTAAATAATATATCAACATATTTTCATTTTCATTGGTTTATCATTGCTTAATCATATTAACCTTAGCTTTATACATCTATTTGTGAGTAGTTTTCACCATATCCGCTACCTGTTGTGGCATCTGACCATTCAAAACCCCTCTACTCAATTTTATAACTGCTCTTAAAATTAATTTTAATTTTATTTCAGACACTTGTTTGCAGCTTCCTCCACCACCGTCCCCATATGCCCCCAACCCACTCTTTCACATGGTGAGCTTTCTACTGAAGACCACTTCTCAGTTTTTTTTTTTTGCCTTTGGGCATTTGTTAGCCCCCTACTATGTTTCTTTAATACTGCATATGGTGAGATCATATGTGTCTGCTCTGATCCTTAAGCTAACTTCACTCAGCATGATAATCTCAAAATACATCCAAGGAGCAGAAAATTGCATGATTTTGTCTTTTCTTATAGCTGAACAGTATTCCATCATGTACCAAATAATAGTATTTCAGATGTACCAAAGTTTCTTGATCTAGTTGTTTGTTCCTGGACCTTGGATTCTAGATACTGGGTATTGTGAACAGTGCTGCAATGAACATAGGAGTGGGAATGTCTCTTCTGAATAGAATTTTTGGGTCTTTGGCATAGATGCCAAGAAGGGGAATTCTGGATCATATGGAAACTCAATCCCAGCTTTTTGAGAAGGGTCCACTGTAGCACTGTCCTCTCATTGTTCATCGATTTGCTTGAGTGGGCCCAGTAATGTCTCCATTATGAGACTTGTTGTTACTGTGTTTGGCATATCGAATATGTCACGGGGAGCTTGTCAGACTTTGCCGCGCTGGCGAGATACCCTTGGTAGCTTGCCAGGCTCTCTGAGAGGGGCAGAGGAATCGAACTCGGGTTGACCGGGCTGGCAGCATGCAATGCAAATTAAAAAAGCGGTGGACCCAGTTGAGATTCTCATCAGCAGTGATGTTTTTCCCCTTTATCCTTGCCAACACTCCCCACCCGCACCCCCTTTGTGACATGTGCCAATCTCACCTGTGTGAGATGATACATCGCTTATGTTTTGATTTGCATTTCCCTGATAATGAAGGTTACAGAGCATTTTTTCATATAACTTTTGATCATTTGTATGTCTTCCTCGAGGATATTTTTGTTCATTTCTTCCCTCCACTTATTGATGGGGGTTGGTTTCCTGTTTTTATTTTTTCATCGAAAGTTCTACTGGTGCTTTCTATGTTTTGGATATTAATATTAGATGAATTGTGGACTAATATTCTACCCTAGTCTGTTTTTACTTCTGTTTATTTTTATCCCTTTTTTTGTGGTTCAGAAGTTTCTTGTTTTAATGTAGTCTCATTTGTTTATCTTTTCTTCAGTTAGTTTGGTCAGTGGAATTGACTCACTGAAAATATTTTTTGCTTCAGTGCTATAAAGTGTTCTACCTATGTTTTCCTCAATGTAATTTATAGATTCAGGTCTGATATAATCTGTTTTCTTTTCTTTTTCATTTGATTTTTATTTAGTTCTTAAAAGGGGTCTGAATTAAAAGTACATACAAAGCACTGAGACTATAGCAGTTGTCCAGATAGATCAAATCCTGCTCTTACAGAGAAATGAACAGATCACTGTAATACATCATAATTATGAATACAATTAATGAATTATAATACCATAATTCTTAAACATGAAGAGATCCATATAAATTTCAACAGTGTTCAATCTATATCTCTTGAAAATGTCTTGGGTATTTTTTATCTCATTTGTTTTATTATTTGTATATAATAATAATAATAATTGTATATAAAATGTTTATATACTTCTGTGCACTGATTTTGTATCTGCCACTTTATTGTACAAGTCTATTATTTCTGGGAACTTTTTATGTAGAGCCTTTAGGGTTTTTTGAAGTATAGTATCAGGCTATCTGTAAATAGTGATAATTCAACTGTTTTTCAAATCTTAATGCCCTTACTATCGCTCTCTTGCCTAACTGTCATGACAAGGGCTTCAAGTACTAAATTAATGATAGTGATGAGAGTGAGAAGCTTGTCTTGATCTGATCCTAGAGGTAAGACCCAGTTTTTCACTGTTGGGTTTGATGTTTGCTGTGAGCAAATGGCTTTAACTATCTTGAGGAAAATTCCTTCATTCCACATTTTATTGTTTTATCATGAATGATTATTGAAATGAATTATTCTTGTAGAGGAAAAAATGAATAATCAGTTATACTAACTTTGTTGAGGTCTAAGGAAAAATCAGATTTGAGTACTCTGTCAAGGAACCTGGCTTTGGAAAGGGGTCAGAGCACATTTCAAATTGTGGTCATACCTGAGATTGCTTTTTTATTTTTTTAAATTTATTTTTAATTATTATTATTATTTTTTTTGCTTTTTGGGTCACACCCAACCCATGCTCAGGGATTACTCCTGGCTCTGCACTCAGGAATTACTCCTGGCGGTGCTTGGGGGACCATATGGGATGCTGGGAATCGAACCCGGGTCGGCTGCGTGCAAGGCAAACTCCCTACCTGCTGTGCTATTGCTCCAGCCCAGAGATTGCTTTTTTAAAACCCACAAAAAGTGGACAACGTGAGAGCATATGTTCAACAGAGAGACCTAGTTAGGAAAAGTAGCTGGTGAGATGTACTTAGCACTTTGGTAATAGAAGAATTGGATACCGGGAAGTGGCAAATGCAAGGATGTGTGACCTAGGAGCCCTTGCACACTCTATTCTGCAAATGTGCCATAGTTCTGCCACACCCATCAATTTCTAAATAGAACTGTGCTAGCAGGGAACAAATGATTGAATACAGGAATTAGCAATACAGTTTTTTTATTATTTTATCACTTAATTATGGTCCTAAAGAACTGTACGCTTTTTTTTAAAGCCTTATAATGCTATGGTTTAATAAGTTATACTCACATGGAAATAGTAGATTTTATTATCCCTTATGTGGGAAAACCACATTATTTTTCCCAAGGGTATAATTCTGTCTTCACTATAGATGCAATCTCTATATAATCATATAAAAATCCAAACAAATATTCTTCTATGTCTTCTAGAGGAGCATGGGGAGGAAGATCTACTTCTTTGTTCAATTTTATTTTTTAAAATTTAAGTGTGCTATAAAGGAAGTCGGGAAGTAAATATGTATATAAAAGTAACCTGAGATGGAGACTGGAATGACCACTGCAAATGTCATCCTATCTCCAAAGCAAATGCTTATGCCAGCTAAGATTCTGACCCTTGAAAACAGGATAACTCCAATGCATCTTCTTTTTATATAGACCTTTTAATACCTGTTTTTCATTCCAGACTCAGAGGTCTGCAGGCATCTGCATCATCTAGTGCAGAGATTTTTTTCTTTGTTATCTTGTTAATAGGAATGGAAATTGAAGGATTAATGCAAGCTACAAATAACCAGAAACTCAATTTTAGTTAATAGATCAAATCATCCACTTATTAGTAATATGTCCTTCCACTTCTTAGTAATTTGGGCATATTTCTAATATTTCTGAACATCAGTTTATTCCACTCTAAAAATAAGTCATAATAATATCTACCTCAGAGGAGTGTTATGAGTATAAAATAAGTTAATAAATGTAAAATATTTATAATCATGCCTGATCATAGCAATTACCCAGTATGTGGCAGGTATTATTACTGATTGCTATATTTTTTTCTGCTACTCAAAGAATTTTAAAAACAGGCTAGTTTTGACCATACTCAGTGGTGCTGAAGGCTTACTCTTGACAGCACTCAGGGAACCATATGTCCTTCTGAGGATTAACCCAGTTAAGCCAGTTGCAAGGCAAATACCTTGATTCTTGTTCTATCTCTCCAATTCCCAGAACACTTTTGAGATACAAAATGTCTTTACTAAATGTTCTTTATTATCATGTTTTCTTCCAATTGTCAGAATTAAAATAAAGGAAACAGAGGAGAAGAAATGAGCAAAGGGTTAAATAATAGTCATACAGGATAGTCCAGACTAGAATAATCTCCTTTCTTATAGAAGAATGAAAGTCTCTCATTTCCTGTTGACTATTTGAGATTATTGCTCCCCAAAAATCTGATGTATCATTAAAATGATAATTTTCTCCAGTAACGTTGTTTTTTAAAATTTTTTTAACTCTTTTTTATTGCTGTGACCTTGCTGCCTTCACAGTGCTTGTTATGGTTGTACAATATGCACAGAATAAAAGATGGAAAGACTCTCATTTTATTTTATTTTACATTATTTTAAGTGGAATTGGGCTGCAGACTATGACATTGCAGTGCTCATAGTCTTTTCCTAGTTATGTGCTCAGAAGAAACCCTTGGTAGAGTTCAGAGAACCAAAAAGGGGCCAAGAATGAACTGTATTGGCCACATGAGAGGCAAATACCTCACTTCCTGTACGATGTCTCTGGACATTTCTATTTTTTAAAGTAGGATTTAATCTTCAAACAAACATAATTTGCACTGCAATATTAAAGATCTTTGTAAAGTGAATTTTTGCCTCATTATAACCCAGGCAAACATTTCAAAATCAAATTAAACTATTTATTTCCCATATCTTTCACACAATTTAGCTCAGGCTCAGGAGATTGACTGGAGGAGAGCTTCCTGGAGACAGATCATGGCTGAATCATCTGAACTTCTTGGGTGCAAATATTGGTTTTCCCAGTTTCTACCTAAGTTAATTTGAGCAGGTTACTTACCCTGACCACTTATTTTACTTTATCTGCAAAATGAAGGAAACAGTTCCTGTTTTTCATAAGGATGTTGTGAGAGTTAAATGAGTTTATATCCGTAAAGCACCAAGAATTGTGGTTGGACTGCTAAAGCATTGAAGAATGCTTTGTCAACAATTAAAAGTAACCTTATTTTCCAATTTGATGCGATTTATATTTCTTACCTTCTAGAATTAGTACAAGGATAATGGTCTATGATAAACACTTCAAAAATTTTATCAATACTATTTATACTTGGGAATTATTATTTCTGTCTGCTGCTTTGAGATTTCAGATCCTAATTTAATCTATCTTTTAAAGTCTTGTTGATTCTCCCTTACCTTTCACCAGTACAGTTTTTTTCTCCCCACCCAGTGTTTGTCCTGTCATTTTGCCTTGCGTCATTCACGCTTTTTGCATGGCGTACTCCTCAGGATAGGACTTTGTTCTTTGTTTTGGCATAAAATGATAACACTAGGTACACTCATGGTCCTATAAAAATGTTAAAGAAAAAAAAGAAGGAAAAAGTTGCAATTCTCCAAGAGGAAACGTAGGCCAACAGCTGGCCAGGCTTCCCTCTGTTTGCAGTGCTGCAGGACACTCAGAAGCATCTCCAGTGGCTGCTGGGAGCTGATGGCTCTTGGGTGACACTTGTGTCCTGCACAGCCCTTGGGGCATGTGTAGGCCAACAGGAGAATGAACTGGGCCCTGGCTCTCAGGGAGGATCTCAGGAGACTGCGCTTTGGGGACACTTCACTGCTCACAGGTTTGCCTATTTTTCATGAAACTTCATTTAGATGGACCACGGGAGTGAGTGCAATGAATTGGGGAGAGGTGGCAAAGAACTGTAAAAAAATAGGGCAGAGGGAAGTGTTCATTAAGGAACAACGCTCAGGGGACCGTCTCTGTTTTAAGAATTGTCTGCATACTGCACGGGACTACACATGTTATGGTCTGACATGCTGGATTGTTTCCAGGTGGGAATAACATGGCATATGTATGCAGAATGTTCTTGGAAACTTTTTGACCACACTGACCTCCACTGTTGAAGTGACATACTTAGAAATGCTTGCTTTCAGCCTTTGTGAATGCCTGAAAAGCAACCAAATAGTTCAGGCCATTGCATAAAAGGAGTGACTTTATTATAGACTTAAGAACATATTTCATTAGCATTTTTCTCCTGTTTGTTTTTGAAGAAATTCTTTAGTAACAGTACACTTAAACGTATATCTGACTTAAAATATCAGTTTCTATGCTATACTTAATTATACTTGCTTTCCAGAAGAGTCCATGTTATTAATATATATTTAACATTTTGAATTTGAAGTAATTGTCTATTACAAGAAATTGTAAAGATAGTACAGAACCCCATATACCTTTCCCCAATTTTGTTCTAGTGATTCTATTAGACATCATTTTAATACAATAACATGGCCAGAGAATTGACACTGGCATAATAATTTTTATATCATTTTATCACATGCATATATATTTGTGCAACCATGCCACAAACAAAGTATTTCCATAGCTGCTAAGATCACCTTTACACTGCTCCCTTATCATCGTACACACCTGTTCCTCCCTAATCTAAATATTCCCCATCATTTTGAGAATGTTACATCAATGGTATCAGAATAAATGCTGTGTTTTCAAGACATATTTTTTATTCACTACAATGCTCTTGGATTTCATTCAAATTTTAGCAATTGGTCTTTTTTCTTGCAAATAGTATTAGTCCAGTTGCTTGATAAATTGCATTTAATGATATATACATACATATATACTCATCACAAAAATATACATATACGTATATCTTTGATAGACTTATAGCTTCAGTAGGATTAAAGAGATAGAGAATATTTATGAGGTGAAAAGTGTGAGGACATAATTTGAATAAGACTAGACCCTTCCGAAACTGGCTCAGAAAAATGCATCACCTTTGAACCGTACCTTGAGGGTACTCAGCCTCTTTCTTTAGTCAGTACCCATCAGAGAGAAAAGTATCTAGTATGATTTAAAAGTGTTTAAAATACTCTCTTTAAGCCTTTCGGGTCTCATACCGTGAACTTTAATACTCAATTTACAAAAGAACACAAACATTCAGTGTGGAACCCTCGTTAGCCTCAATATAATGGAAGGAACAAAGTCTCTGTTTTAGTGATTTCCTTAAAAGGAAAAAATTTTAAATATCACAAACCATCCTAGAGAATGGAATATAAGTAGGGTGTGCTAATTATATAAAGGAACGTCAAAGCTAAAAGTATTTACAATTATTTGTAGAAGCAAATCTGTTTTCTGAGTCATTTAAAATAGAATAAAATGTCATCATTCTGTCATTATGATTTATTTTATTTTATGTCCACTCTGGGTATGGCCTGAGTTCTTTGGTGCCATTATTTCCTGTGTGTGGACCATAGGTTCCACAGTATATGGTAGGCCAGGTAACCTCTGCCCCGTAATCTTGAAGGAGTGCATGCTTGGCTGTAAATCAGGGACCTGAACAATAAGTCCACTGACTCATTTTCCTCTCCTGTATGATATTGTTTACTTACTTACTTGACTAATGATAAAAGCCATCAGGGAGGTCTGATATGAAATGTAACACAGGCAGTTGCTCCCAACAATGCGGGCATTGTGATTTACTTTGGGTGGGCAGGGCTCTCTACTGGTGCCCAGAAGTTCTGGCGGTCCCATCAGGGATTAGTTAACTGGGTAATCAGTTTAATCCATGAATCCAAGAATGTGACACTGCTCAAGCCTGATGGTGCTGGACTTGATACTGGTGCTATCTAGAGGTGCTCAGGTTTGGGGAGCAGTATCCAGGACTATACCTAGTGATACTTGGGGGACCATGTGGTGCTGGAAGTTGAACATGGTGGGGTACATGTTAGGCATTGATCTTAACCATTGAGCATCTCCCAGCCATACAAGCATTATACCTTTAAGGGCCATAGGTGGGTTTGTTTGTTTTTTGAATTTCTGCTTTAAAGAAAATAAGTAGATCTTTTCTGGAAGAAAGTAAAACAAAAATACCTATGTACTATATCAACATAAGCAATACAAATAATTTCATAATATGTAAGTGATATTTGCTCTTTAAAGAATGAAACTAAATATAAAGCTCTATTTACATTTTTCATATGATCCCATGTATATGTATATACATATATAAAACATCTTCATAATCTTTTCATTTGTTGTTGGATATCTAGGTCAATTACTTATCTTAGCTGTTGTACTGAGTACAAGAATAATTAATGGTGTGCATATAACCTTTTGAGAGATTGTTTTTATGTCCTGGGGTTAGATGCTCTAAAGTTGAATTGCTGGGTAATATGGACATTCAATTCTAAATTTAATGAGAACTCTCCGTATTTTTTTCCATAGGGCATGTACCAGACAACTTCCCACAAGCAGTGGATGAGAGTTCTTTTTTCACCACATCCCTGCCAATACAAATTGTTTCTACTATTCTTGATATGTATCATTCTCATAGGAGTAAGATGGTATCTCATTGTCTTGATTTGGATTTTGGATTTCTCTTGATTATGATGACAAGTGATTCTGAGCATTTTTCATATGCCTACTGCCATCCATCTGTCTTCCTCTGAGATGTGTCTATTCATTTCCTCTCCCATTCTTTGATAGGAGTTTTGATTTGTTGCTGTTGTTGTTGTTGATCTTGGTGAGAACCTTATATATCCTGGATATCAAACCTTTATCTGATGTATTGAATGCAAATATTTTTCCATTCAGTAATCTGTTTTTTAGTTTTAGCCCGTGTTTACTTTGCCATGCAGAAATTCTTTAGTTTTTTGTAGTCCCATTTGTTTATTTTTTATTTTGTTGCTTTTGACAGTGTTATCAGATCACTGAAGATGCTTTTGAGGGCCCCGTCTTGAAGCGCTCTGTCTGTATTTTCCTCAGTGAAATTTGTAAAAAAAATTTGTAATTTGTAAAAATTTGAAATTTGTAAAAAAAAAATTTGTAGCTTCTGGTTGGATCTCATGGTCTTTGATCCACTTTGAATTGGTATTAGGTGTTATATATGGATCCAGCCTTAATTTCATACACATAGTTATCCAGTTTTCCCAGAACCATTGGTTGAAGAGGCTATCTTTACTCCATTTCATGTTCTCAGCTCCCTTATTGAAAATTAGCTGTCCATATATATGGGGTTTTGTCCTTGGGTATTCGATTCTGACACATTGATCAGTGGGCCTAGCCTCATTCCAGTACCACGTAGTTTTTATCACTGTAGCTTTATAATACAATTCCAAATCAGCTAATGAAATACCCACCAAATTCTTACTTTTCAGTATTTCTTTGGCTAGTCACTGTCTTTTTTTTTTTTAATAATTCCATACAAACTTTTTTATTGACCTTTCTAGATCCTTTAAGAATACTGTCTGCATATGGACGGGGATTGCATTGAATCCATATAATAGTCTAGTTTGGGTAGCACTGTAGGACTATAGCACTGGAGTCCCATTGTTCATCGATTTGCTTGAGCGGGCACCAGTAACGTCTCCATTGTGAGACTTGTTGTTACTGTTTTTGGCATATCGAATACTCCCCGGGGAGCTTGCCAGGCTCTGCTGTGCTGGTGGGATACTCTCGGTAGCTTGCTGGGCTCTCTGAGAGGGATGGAGGAATAGAACCCGGGTTGGCCGTGTGCAAGGCAAACACCCTACTCGCTGTGCTATCTTTTAATAATATTGATTGTTCCAATCCATGAGTATGGAATAATTTTCCATTTCCTAAGGTCTTCTATCTCTTTCTTAAGTGATTCAGTGTTATTATGGTATAGATCTCCCATGACTTTTGTTAAGCTGGTTCCTAGATAGTTGATGTTTTTGCATACTATTTTTAATGGGATAGACTTCTTGATTTCTTTTTTTTCTGATTCATTCTCTTTGTATAAGAATGTGACCTTAATTTTTTGCATTGACTTTGTAGCCAGACACTTTGTTGAATTGATTTATTGTTCCTAGGACCTTTTTTTGTGTGTACTCCTTAGGGTCTTCTATGTATATAATAATGTCATTTGCAAATAGTGATAATTTTAGTTCTTTTCCAATTTGCATCCCTTTGGTCTTTTTTTGCCTGATTGCAGAAGTCAGGATTCTAATACTATTTGAATTAGAGGGAGAGCGTGGACATTCTTGCCTTGTACATGATCTCAGAGGGAACTCTTTAGGTTTTTACCATTAAGGATGTTACCGGCTGTGGGCTTGTTGTAGATCGCCACCATTCTTCTCTTGAGGAAGGTTCCTTCCACCCCTAAATTGTTCATAATTTTTATCATGAATGGATGTTGGATCTTCTCAAAGGCTTTTTCTACATCAATTGATATGATTACATGATTTTTATCTTTCTTTTTACCAACATGATATGTTATGTTATTTAATTTGCAGATGTTGAATCAAATCACCTTGCATCTCTGAGATGAATCCTACTTGATTAAGGTGCATGATATTTTTGTTATGTTGAAGGATTTGGTTAAATAAGATTTTGTTAAGTATTTTTGCATCAATATTCATAAGTGAGATTGATTGAAATTTTCTTTCCTGGAAGTGTCTCTGAATGCTTTAGGTATTAGTGTAAAGATAGTTTAATTATAAAATAGCATAATATGAGACTAATACTCAGGACAATAGAGACAAGGGCCAGGAATATTTTACCACAGTTCGAAGCCTGCCTTATGACCTGGAGGAGAAAGCAGCTGGGATAAGGAAAGGATCACTAAGGCAATGATGGTTGGAGGGATTTCTCAAGATGGGAGATATGTGCTG
This sequence comes from Sorex fumeus, assembly GCF_029834395.1. Taxonomy (NCBI): domain Eukaryota; kingdom Metazoa; phylum Chordata; class Mammalia; order Eulipotyphla; family Soricidae; genus Sorex; species Sorex fumeus. Next base: position 13,385,445 of record NW_026606093.1, on the reverse strand, counting down.
AAAGAAGATAAAGGATCAAACATGATGATCTCTCAGTATCTGTATTACAAACCATAATGCCCCAAAGTAGAGAGAGAGAGAGTAAGAAGGAAATTATCTGTCATAAAGGCTAGGGGAGGGGAGAGATGGCGGGGGGAGGGATACTGGGGACACTGGTGGTAGAAAGTTTACACTGGTGGAGGGATGGGTGTTCAATCACTGTACGACTGAAACTCAAATATGAAACCTTTGTAACTGTGTCTCATGGTGACTCAATAAAGAAATAAAGATATTTGTAAAGATCCTTGTTTCTTGGATATCTTGGGAGATCTTAATGAGTAAAGGCAGTTAAATCTTCTTTGAGCATTTGCTAGAACTCACCAGTGGGTTCATCTGGACTGAGAGTTGTTCTTGGGAGATTCTTAATTGCTGTGAAACAAAGATTCTTTCTTTATTAAACCTAGTAGAAATTCCTAACAAAGGTTTTATTTTTTTATTTAAATTTCATTTTTAGACTCCGTGATTTACAATACAGAATGGTAGGGTTTCATCTGTAAAACATTTCAGGATCACAGCCTCAAGCTGTGTCTTTTCTGCTCCATCATTGTCCCAATATTCACCTTGTAAGTAGCATCTCCTCTGTATACCTCTGCTGGGGTAAGCTTCCTACTCTTATGTTCATTGCAGTTCTACTCACAATAGCCAAAATTTGGAAAAACTCAAGTATCCAAGAGCACATGACTGAATAAGTAACCTATGGTACATTACGCAGTTGAATATTACTTGACTGTAGAAAAGATAAAATCATATAATTTGCTGCTGTGTGGATGTTTCTAGAGAGTACCATACCGAGTGAAGTTATTCACAAGGAGAGCAAAAGATACAAAATGATTTCACTTCATATGTGGGGATATGAATAGAAAAGGTAAGAAAATAACAAATGTCCAAAGTGGTAATCAAATAATAACAAAGACAGGAACAAATGCTTGACACTAGATTCAAAGAGTAATTAAAATAGCTTTAAATTGCCAGTTATAAATATAATACATTGTCATAGAAAGTGAAAAATTCAGTGAATATACTGTTAGTTAATATAATAGGAAATTTTCAGTCTTTCTATTATCCCCCTGATAAATTGGTTAATATTGGTTGATATTTTTCTGAGGCATAATTTCAGTTAAATCAAAGGCACAACCATGATCAGCCTTTACTTTACAGACATGCCTCACTTAAACCCCTTTTGTGAACATTTTTGAGGTTCACACCTGGCTGTGTTCAGGGTTTACTCCCGGGAGTGCTTAGAACACCAAAGTGGTACCAGGGATGCAAGCCAGGTTGACCACGTATAAGATGTTACCTTTCTTGCTGTAATATCTCTCAGGCCCATTTTGAACTTTGTTTTTGTTTTCCCCTTAGTGTTTGAATTTTAAAAAATACATTTGAACTCAAATATGCACTTAAAAAAACCTTCAAATGAATATCAAGGTAGTTGAGTTTATTATAAAGGGCACAGTCACATGGGGATTCTATGTTTATCTTGTTCCTGAAACTGCACCTTAATTGCTTTGTTAAGTGAGTGTAATTCTATATGTGTATAGGTTACCCACCACATCATTTTAAGAGGGAAAACTGGGGTCAGGGGGACTGGTAAGTGGTTAGAATCTTGCCAGAAAAGAGTGTGTGTGTGTGGGGGGGGGTGGGGTTGGGCAAAAGGCAGTAAGAATAGAGACCAGTTATGACAATAATAGTTGAAAATGATCATTTTGGACAGAAACTCAGTGTTGAACGTAGATAAAGATATATACTTGATAAACTTTCAGTATCTGTATTGTAAACCATAAGGCCCAAAGTAAAGGGAGAGGAGAGAGAGAGAGAGAGAGAGAGAGAGAGAGAGAGAGAGAGAGAGAGAGAGAGACAAAGACAGAGAGACAAAGACAGAGAGACAGAGGGAGGGAGAGAAAGAGAGAGGGAAGAAGGGGAGAGAGAGATATGAGAAAAGTGCCTGCCAAGGGGAGGGAAACTGGGGACATTGGTGGTGGGAAATGTACACTGGTGAAGGGATGGCTGTTGGAACATTGTGTGAATGAAACCCAATCATGAACAATTTTGTAACTATGTATGTATCTCATTGGGATTCAAATTAAATTAAAAAATATTTTTTAAAAAGTTATTCAACGTAAGAATTAAAATGAAAGCAATAATAAACATTATTAAAGGTAAAGGTAAAGGCCCTTCCGTTGATCGTCGATTTGCTCGAGCGGGCCCAGTAACGTCTCCATTGGAGACTTTGTTGTTACTGTGTCTGGCATATCGAATACTCTCGGTAGCTTGCCGGGCTCTCCGAGAGGGGCGGAGGAATCGAACTCGGGTCGGCCATGTTGGCCGCTTGTAAGGCGAACGCCCTACCCGCTGTGCTATCGCTCCATTATTTTATTAATTTTATTATTTTTATTATTTTATTAATAAAATAATAATGTTTATTATTTCTCATAACAAACATAATAAACATTATTATGAGAAAAAAATTGTGGGCAGAAAATAAAATTCAGTAATAGAACACATACATCAGGGTGAGGCTCTGAGATTGATTTTCAGTACCACTGAGTATGATCTCCTTCAGCACAGAACTAATAAAAAATTGGGTGAAGTGCAGACATGCTGATGGATATGCTTTTCATTAGCACAAAAGAAGGGGAAAATCAGATCTATACTTTTCTGGCTAAGGATATAGAAAAACTTTGGCAGATTTGAAATATATGTTCTGGTTAAGGGGAAAATTATACCTTCCATAGATGACTGATTTACAAAGAATTAGAATAAATGACTGTTTTTAAATGTCATGTTTTGTTGAGCATAATTTGATTTTTATTGTTTTAGAATGACTGACTTATCATTAACTTCACCTAAAATGGCAAAACTCAAAATAGTATTAGAGAAATTTTTGATTAGTTGAAGCAATCTTCTACTTTATAATTGTTGGAATGAATGTCAAGAAAAATGTAAGCAGTAGTTCTAAATTGTGAAGGGTAAATGTTCCAGTTTACCTTTCATAAAAGAATAGTTTAATGAGAGGAAGTCCTTATCCATCTTCAGTTATTGTCTATTCCACCTGCGCTCACAGGTTTCTCCCTATTTCTGCTACCACATTCATTACCTGATGATTCCCAAAGAACCCCAAATCACATCATTATCTAATTTTGATAAATGAATTGTTTTAAATTTATTTAAGAAGTTAGATGTACTAGCATTTCCTTAATATTATCAACTATTCAGCAACAAATATCTCGTCGTTTCTTTTGTCTGTGTGTTTTGAATTAATCTCAATTTGTTTGAATCAGAATTCAAATGGCCCACGCACTAATTTTGTGTCAAATCTCTAATTTCAACTCTCCCTCCTCTGTTTCCCCTTGCAATTTATTTATGACAAAACCAAATCATTTGTTCAGTAGAATTTCCCATAGTTTTAGCCTTTGTAGATTCACATGACCTTTAAAATGTCTTACTGAAACTCCAAATGGCATCCTCAAACTCCATCTTCAGTCTAACCTGTATAATTTTTTTTCTATATAACAGAAATAGCACCTCATTGTCATTTCTTTCCCTGTTTCCTTGAGAGTTTTTTAAATTACAGTTTGCTGAAATGTCCTCTTACTACACCTGGCTTACTTCCAACTACAACCTGGCTGACCTGGAATCCTCTTTTAATCAGGTTTCAAAATGTATATAAGCATACTCACCCAGATGCTCGCTCAACTTTCTCTATGATTACCAGTCAACTGTAGGGGTTGTTTTGATTTTAAAAACTGCACACATAATTACATCTTATTTATTTTTGTTTATTTTTACCATAGTTTAAATAACATGGTCACAATAGTGTTAATGTTTATGATTTTGCTATGATATGAACCTTCACCACCACCAAATTGCTCAAGACCCTCCAATGTCTAAAATACTGTCCAGTGGAGTTCATGCCCAATTCAGTCAGCCTAATCATTGGCTAAATAAATAGCAATACTCCTACATTTAAAATTAAAAAATACTGTCATTTGTCACATTTTTGAAAAGGAAGCAGCAGCTCTATGAGACTGGGAAATCTCCTTGTGGAATAATTTCTTACCAAAGGAAAGGATCAAATTCCTGAAAAATCCTTGACAGGAGAATTCCAGGTTAGGTACTTAGTACCTTACATTGAAGATATAGATTGCAGAGTTATGGTCAAATCTATAAAATATTTTTACATCCACAGAAGTAAAAATATTCCAAACAATATATCGCATTTTAATTGGTAAAAATATAATTACATTTCTCTAGTTCATTTTTCCCTACCTCTCATTTTAACCTTCCATTACTAGTTAGTACTTTCTATATTTTGATCAAAGGCTAAAGGTTTGACCTCATTCATGGATATTTATTACCATGGTTTGTTTCTTGATATACCTCAGATAGGTGAGATAATCTGGTATTTGTTCTTCTTCTTCTGATTTATTTCACTTAACATGATGGCCCTAGTTCTATCTAAGCTGCAGTAAACTTTAACATTTCACCTTTTCTGCACAGTGTTCCATTATGCATATGTCACATTTAGGGTTTTTCCTAATGTATTTCTTTTAAAATCAACTTGCAGAAAAAAAGCAATACATGAGTTTCACCTGAAGTTTTTAAGAAAAAACTTTCTTTCAAAACTTTACATTATCTCATCTAATCATTACTGAATTTATTTAGAATAACTGACACAAAATGTGCACCTATATCGTAGACTACATAAAGTGGGACACAGTTTTCTGTACGTGAGATAATAATACATCTAAAAAGCTTAGACAATGCCCAAGATGTAGGAAAGAAATTAAAAAAAATTAATTGTTATCTTTGGTAGGATATTTTAAAAATAGTGAACCACTTAAGTCAGTCATGGTACTGAATATTTTTATAGGAACCTAATTTTTAATAGATTATTTTTGACTCAAAAATAATGGTTGAATATTTATAGATCTCTGTTATAATAGAAATAAACTCCAGTTTAAAATTTTTTATTTCATATTTTTGGGATAAATCCTTCAACAAGTTTAATTCCAAAGCCGACTGATAAATATTTCAGGAATTGTCCTGTTACTTTGGTTATGATATTCATATATCACTAACAGAAATTACTAGTTGAAATCTTATTTAAATTTTATTAACATTTTAAAAAAGTGACTACAGCCTGGCCAAGCCGGGTTCTATTCCTCCGCCCCTCTCGGAGAGCCTGACAAGCTACCAAGAGTATTTTGCCTGCACGGCAAAGCCTGGAAAGATCCCCTGACGAATTCAAAATGCCAAACACAGTAACAGCAAGTCTCAAAAAAATGGAGACGTTACTGGGCCTGCTCAAATCGATGAACAATGGGAGGACAACATTATATTTAGTCTCATTTATTACTCATGCACTGAACAGGTGAAGTAAACTGGAATGTTTGCCAAATAGTATGTCTTATAAAAACAATAATATTGTTTTAAATTTCTATAGAAGTTTTTGTTTGAAAACACCTGCAAATGCATTTTCTCATTTCTAAATCTAATAAAAATGAATTGAGCAAGACATAACAAAGTATTTGACATTACATCTTTTTAGATTTTTACTCAAATTCTAAGAAATTCTAAGAAATTAAACAGATTTGCCTCACATGATGGTAAGTAGCATACACACATTTTTGTAAAAATTCCTTCTACTTAAGAGATATTAAGATGGCAGTTCTAGAGCCCAGTTTTTGGAAGAAGCTACCTCTCAGGAGGCAAGTGCATCCATACGATGGTTCATAATAATTAAAAATATGTATTCAAATGTACTCATTATGATTAGATCAATACTATGTGTCTGGTCATTGTGAGGATTAGTGTTGACATGTTAGTTACTTCAAATCCTAGAATTTAAGTAAGATGTAGATAATTTACTTTAACATTCAGAAAACATCTTTTTAAAAAAAATTGAATCAATCACCTTGAATTCCAAAGTTACAAAATAACTTATTCCTACACAGCCCCCCTCTAGTAACAAGCTTCCTGCTGAAGACCAGTTGGGAAACCTCTGTCTTGTGACCCACTTTTCATATTTTGTCAATATCTCCTGTTCCCCCCTTAAAGAAAAAAATCAAAGCCAAATCAACTCTCCCCAATTTCTCAGTATATTTGCATGTCTAAACACTGACTCTAAGGACAGGTTCAGGGGTTAATATGTACCATGGTACTGTTCAGCTTCACAGGTTGATCAATGTTAAACAAACACATATTGCAAACTGAGTCTTATTACGAGGTTGTTTTCTGAAATTCCATGGGTCAGGGTCGAAATGAGCTGTTTTCTAGCTTTTCAGTGGTGCTGATCTAGTTTAACAAATGAAATAGTGTCTAATAATCAGTAACAGAACACTTTCTGAAAATATATTGAAACCAACACCAAGTGGTATTATAATTAACTTGATTTTATGATAAAATTTATGCACATTAGTCTTATAAATAATCAGTAATAAAATATAAATTTGCTTTGCATATTCATTATTTTGTCATTTCACAATAACCTTGTTTTATATTTTTATTAGATTTGGTTCTAAATAAAAAACTGGGTTGCAAAAAACTTACATGATATTTGAATTGTTGTTTAAAAGAAACTTCAAAATAGTTTTTAAAAATTGTTAACATTTTAAAATGTATTTTAAAAAGTTTTGATATTAGAAACATTTCTTCAAATATACATATTTAACAAAAGTATAAAGATTGACTATGTGCCAAAAAAATCTTCTGCATGCTCTTTAAATACTAGTTTATCCTTAAGATAGCTTGGATGTGGGTACAGTTTTTATCTCCTAGTTATGATCAGAAAACCAAGGTTCAAAGTGACAAAGAACTTCCCAAGCTTGTTGATAGAAACCAGATTTAAAATGAGCCGGTGGATGGGGCCAGAACACTAGTACAGCGGCAGGGTGCTTGCCTGGCATGCACCAGGTTTTATTCTTGGGATCTCTTATGGTCTCCAGAACCTGCCAGAAGTGATTTTTTAGTTCAGAGCCAGGAATCACCCCTGAGCATGGCCATTTGTGGCCCCCAAACCAAAACAAAACGTAAATAAAAGGCAGTGGAGCTCCACAATTGATTCACCATATTATCCTGAATCTATCTGAATACCGTTATGGGGTCTTCTCTGGGGAGCTTCAAGGTCTAGAAGGGCACATGTGTATACAAATGTGTTAGTACAACACGTATGCACAACAGCAGCATTTACAATCGGCATAGCAGGGAGGGATTGTCTACCTTGTTTAAAGTGTCTGCTAGTAGGCAGTGAGAGAGGAATCAGATCTGAATTCTTGAATTTGGACTCAATTTTATCCATTTCCAAATATAACTGTATATTTGACAAGAGTTTGAAATTTTTCTCGTGATGAAACAATGAGTTTCTAGGAACAGAGCTTATGAATGAAGGATAAAGGCTGAAATTCTTTGAACAAGGGAAAAAGACTATGGTACTCGATCAATTGTATAACAGAAACCCAAGCACAACAACTTGTAAGTCTACAACTGTACCTCATGGTGTTTCACTAATAAAACAAAACAAATCAACAAAAAAAAAAAGAATGTAAAAATAGATACAGGGAAACAGACCTCTCTTTATTCATATACAATATAATACTTAATTTAAAACATGTATATTATGTTTTAAATGAAGACACTATATTGTGTTTGTATATTATGTTTAAAGCGACAGAGAGAATTAAATAAAATTCTTTTAAGATTTTTAAAAAAATAATTAGAATTGGGATTTTTATGTTTAATTTATATTGGACCACAAATGGTAAAGTGTGTACATTTTTAACCACTGTGTAAAGTGTAAATATCACCTATTTTCATTTTGAAGTTTTGTAGTCTCAAGAGTGACTAAAAGAGGAAGGAAGGAAGGAAAGAAGGAAGGAAGGAAGGAAGGAAGGAAGGAAGGAAGGAAGGGAGGGAGGGAGGGAGGGAGGGAGGGAGGAAGGGGACAGAAAGGAATTATTCAACCAGTTTTTAAAAGTCAGCTATAGTAATTTTAGTGTGTATTTTAATGTATAATTTCTTTAATTCTAAATAAAATTTAAAATAATGTCTGCAATGTCCTATTGTCATGTGACACAAGGAATTAACAGACCTCCTATAAAGCAGAACGTGAGGGCCCAAAGAGTTTACCTACTTGATAGTTTCACTGTTACAATTTAAAACCAGATATTCTGAATCAAAATTTTTTCCTAAGTGTTATCGTCATAAAGGGAAGAGCATGTTAAGCCAAATCAGAAGCCTTTAACATAGATAAAAGTGATGAATAAAGACCATTCAAAGACAAAAAGAGACATGGGTTGATAAGGCAGGAGAATTTAATGCTTCTCTGAGTTTCCTCAGCAAAAGCTAACATCAAATCTTCCAACTGTTACTTATCACCTCATACTGGTGCCAGGGAGATAGTGCAGTGGATAAGGTGCTTGCCTTCGAGGTGACAGATCCCTGTTTGATTCCAGGAACAATATATGGTCCCCTGACCACTGCCAAGAGTGATTCTTGCACAAAGTCCACAGTATACCCTAAGCACCACTGCGTGTGGCCCCAAAACAAACAAAAGAATTAGAGACTATAGATATTGAAAGTTGAACCATTAATAATGTTATAATTATATAATTTATATAATTTATTTAAGACTCAATCTTAAATTTTTTTTAAGTGCTGTGAATATACTCAGGGCCCAAAATATGCAAGTCTCTGTTCTATCATTTGAAGCACATACCCAGCCCCTAGATGTATTTTAAATTATTAATATATGTTCAAAGATGTAAAACTATAGATTATAACTGAAAAAAATCTTTAATTATCTAGGGTGAACAAGATAGAGTATTTACATACTTAAGCATCCAATTTCTATAAGACTTTTAATTAGCTCCCATTTCATATATTTTGTATTATTATAAAACAGCGTGTCTCATGAATCTGAATCTGTTGAATATGAATATGTCATGAACATGAATCTGGAGGAGTTGGGTTGCACTTTCAAGGGCTTACTCCTGACTCAGTGCACAGGGATTATTCCTGGAATGCTTAGATCACCTTATGTTGTGCTGGAGTTGAGCTGAGATCTGCATGATACAAGTGCCTTAACCCCTGTACAATCTCTCAGCCCCCATAGAACTGTATTTTTCTCTTCTTAGCCAAGCTACAATTCAGCAAGCTTGATGGTCCAAATACAAAGCAGAAGCCCAACCCCCCTAAATATTTCTCCAAGGACAAGATAATGGCAGGGGTTGCCTTTTGCTACCCAGCTCGTGTTACTGTTTGCTGTGTATAGCACAAAGACCAATAAATCACATTTTCTTCACGCATCTGAAATTTTGGTACAACTAGGGGGTTCTTTTTATGAACGAATTTGAACTAAACTGGAAAAAGGCATAGACTATCATCCTCCCAATTCTGGTTCTATTTCTCAGCATTCCAAGGACATCAAGCAGCCAGGACTCGCTTCTTTTATCCTTGTCATCAATGTCTGTCCCTGTGAATGCAGCCCATTGCCCCATCTATTGTCTGTGTCAAAATTATGTTTATTTGAGTTTTATCCCAACTGTCATATTTTCCTGTCCAGCACTCTTTGTCCAGCCAAACTAGGTGTCCTATTTCTCTTTGCGCTCAGTTCCCAGGAGCATCTTCACATAGCAGCAACCTGACCTGCTTAATGGATTTCCTTGAAAAGTCAGGGCTTGAGAACGGTGTGGGGATTTCTTAGGCCCTAGTCTATAGGTAGCACTGTCCTGTAGCACTGACCTCCCATTGTTCATTGTTTTGCTCAAGCTGGTCCAGTAACGTCTTCATTGTGAGACTTGTTACTGTGTTTGGCATATCAAATACCTCACGGGGTGCTTGCCAGTATTTGCTGTGTGGGCGAGATACTCTCCGTAGTTTGCTGGACTCTCTGAGAGGGGTGGAGCAATCGAACCCAGGTCGGCTGGGTCAGCCGCGTGTTGTGCTATCACGCCAACCCAGCATGTAGGTATACAGTAATATTTGTGAAATGAATAAATTTCTTATTATATTCTGCTAGAAAGAGATCATCTCGTAGCATTATGAGAAACATTGAAGTTCCAAGCATATTTTAAAATATTTTTCTTAATATTTTGATATCTATTGGAGAAATCCTTGCTGGTGGGAGTAAAATGTATTCTTTCTGAGCAGAATAAAATATAAATGCCAATTTAGAATAGAGGATTTAAAAAAATTTAAATTTGATTTAAAAAGAACTGTGATTTTCAAAGCTATTGATAGTGAGTTTTAGGCATATACTGTTTCAACACCAATCCCACCACTAGTGTTAACTTCCCTCCCCGAGTGTCCTTATACTCCATCCCCACCTCAGCTTCTGTCCTCTCCCCTCCTGTCAACTTGACAGGCACATTACAAAGTTTCAGTGGTTGCAGCTAAGATCTCATGTTTTGTTTTGTTGAGTGTGTGTTTTGGATATATGTCTATACCACTCATCCATGTCACCAGTCTAACTAAAACCCTGATGCCTGTTCACCCATTACTCCGCATTCTCTTCTTCCCCCCTTGATTTCTTTCCTTCTCTGTCCTCCATAATAGAGAATTTTTTTAAATTGTTGTTAGTCAAGCACTCAAAATACACCCACTAAAAATAGAGATTTCACTCATGGCTCCTGTCTGGCACTGAGTAACAATTGTTGCAAAACTTAAAAGATGAACTCCTACTTATGTTGTTAATAATGTTTTCTTACTAACATTGCTATTTATTAATATTATCAATTTAAGCTATTAGTATTCAGTACTATATTTAATAACCTACTTATAGTTACTGAAACTCTTATTTTGCTGGTTTTGCTTTTAATGTTTTATTAGCATAAATTATTCATTGGTAAATTTTATTAAAACAGTACTGCTGTTTTGACAATTTTTTTTTAATTTAGGTACTGTGCTTTACAGTTATGCTCACTGTAGACTTTAGGTCATAGAATTTTCCAACACCAATTCACAACTGGTGTCAACTTCCCTCCATCAAAGTCTGAAGTTCTCCTCCTCCAACTCAGCCAGGCAAGGATTTTCACTACCCACTTTCATTCAGTAACATGCTAAAACTCCTTATAATAAGAATTAGGCAAGATAAGGAAATCAAAAGGACACAAATTGGAAAATAAGTCATGATAATACTCATAAGGTACCCGAAAAATTCCACTGAAATGCCCACTTAAATAATAAACCAATACAACAAAGTAGCAGAATACAAAGTCCACACACAAAAAAATTGGTTACTTTCCTATATGCAAATAAGTGAACTAGAAGGAGTAGATCCCAAATATTATCCCATTCAATAACATCAAGTACCTAAAAATCAACTTAGCAAAAGATTTGTAAAGTACCTTTATTGTGAAAACTGTGTTATTTATGAAAGATGTAGCAAAAGACCCGAGGAAATGGAGAAATATTTCCTGTTAATGGAATGGAAGAATCAACATTGTCACTATGACTATCCTACCTAAATTATTACATAAATTTAATGCAGCCTCTTCAAAAATTCCAATGATGTTTTTCAAGGACTTAAAATGATCACTAATAAAGTTTATGTATAATCATAAAATACCATGATGAGACAAAGTGACTGAGAAATAGAAATTTGGAGGTATGGCATTATCTCACTTGAAACTATGCTGTAAAACTATAGCAATCAAAACAGCATGGTACTAGAACAATGACAGACTCTGACAAATGGATTAGAATTGGGAACCCAGAGACAAATCCTCAAATCTAAAACCAAATTATTTTCTACAAAGATGCTGGGTACAAGTGGAATAAAGATAGTCTCTAGGACAAGTGAGGTTGGTATAACCATATGCAAAAAGATGTTAGATCTTTTTTCATACCTTCAAAAAAGGCGATTCTATGTGCATCAAAGAACTTGATATTAGATTAGAATGCATAAATCGTACTGTGGAAACATAGGCAGAATGTCCCTACACTGAGATCTCAAAGGTGTTTTCAATTATAGGATTCTATGGGCAAAGACAACAACAGCAAATAAAAGTAAACTAATGACATTATATTAATTTAAAAAGTTTCTGTATGACAAAAGAAACACAAATTATGGGCAAAAATATTTGTACTCCATACATTAGACAAAAGCATAGTAATTTTTTAAATTGCTCTCATAGTGTATTTACATACCTTTTCATTGTTTTTTTTTTGTTGTTGTTGTTGTTGTTGTTTGGCACATGGTGACGGGCAGGGCTTACTCCTGGTCATGCTTGGTAGACCATCTATAGTGCCAGGGATTGAATGATGACCAGCCATGTGTAAGGCAAGTGCCTTGCTCCTGTACTATCTCGCAGCCCTGAAACATGCCTATTAACACTTAGTTGACAAATGCAGGTACGAAAAAATCAAAAAACTGTACACATTACACGATCTGAAAATGACTTCTATTCACATTTCAGTACTTCTCAGGCTTTCTCCTTTGTATTCGTGCATATGTATATACATATGTATATTTTTTTTAATTAACTCATGTATGAATAGTTGAATGAACAAACAAAACCAAACGCATATACAATGCAAGTAAAGTATTGGATGATGGAAAAGGGGGAGTGAAGGGGCCTTGAATAAACAGGGCCAAGTATACTATGATGAAAGGAAGTTAAACTTTTGGTAATGAAGATAGTGTAGCATACAGATGTTATTATATGAGTATGTACAACTGAAACTTATATAATGTTAAAGTAAGTCAGGTTTGAGAAAAACTAATACAGGATTTCTATCATAATGAAATTTTGTGCCTTGCTCATTTGAATACATGATTATTAATTACATCCTAATAGTCTACAGTGGCAGTTATGTATAAAGGAATTACTTCTATACAAATAGTTCGAGATTTTGCCACCATAGGAGCTATTGTATTTTAATCCAGGATCCATAAATAGAATAATTATTAAAGTATATCTTATTGCAACTTTATCAATAAGTTCTAAATAAAGGTTTTGGTTACACATGCTTCAGTGGGCCCAGTAATGTCTCCATTGGAGACTTTTGTTGTTACTGTGTTTGGCATATCGAATACGTCACGGGCGGCTTGCCAGGCTCTGCCGTGTGGGCGAGATACTCTCGGTAGCTTGCCGGGCTCTCCAAGAGGGGCGGAGGAATCAAACTCGGGTCGGCCATGTTGGCTGCGTGCAAGGCAAACGCCCTACTGCTGTGCTATCGCTCCAGTACCAATCATAGACCATGCATTGCCTAATATTAATCATGAAGTAAAAACAAAACAAAATGGGAAGATATGCTAGTGATAGTACAGCAAGCAGGAGACCCCCAACTCTCCATATGGCCCCCGAACTTCACAGGGAGGAATTCCCTGATTGCAGAGACAGGAGTATGCCTTGAGCAACGCTGGGTGTGGCCCCCAAACAAATAAAAACAGGAAGAAAATATTTACAAGTTATCTAAATACGAGGGGTGGGTGGTGATCTAACATGCATCCTCAAACCTAAATCATTTGCCCAAACCTAGATACTCTGTTTGCCCAAATGCCCTCAGTCTTCTGCTGGCCTGCTGAATGAGGTCATAATAGTTACTTTTTTTTCTGAGCTAGTATTCTTACATTTAAAGGAAAATCGGTGCTATCAACTTTACACTCAACAGGTCAGGAACTGTAATTTCTAAAGCAGCCAATCAGATACAAAGAGCTCAGTTAATCTTGCCATCCTGGGTCCTGCTACCTTGTAGCAAAGGCCAAGTCATCAGTTAGTAATCATCCTGTGGAGAGTTCCGATTGCTCTGTGACCAACTCTATACTTGCTTGCCGCTCAGCAGCATGGATGAGTTCCTCAAGCAGAAGTCTGCTTTCTCACTAACTAAGGAGCCCCAGACTCTGAAAATCCTTCCCTACGCTTACTGACAAGTATATTAGGAAATGTTAGCATGATGGTATATTATGCATTTCCTTCTGTTCAAATTCCTCTGAAGATTCTTTTGTAGCAGACACGTATTCCTTATTTCGGCTATCTAGACAGAATATTGAAAAGGCCTATCGTAGCCTATGTGTTTTCAGCACAGAAATTCTTTTAGACCATAGGTTTGGGCTATCACCTTCCATTTAAATTCTTCCCCAATGCTCTTTGCCTCCTGTGACCTCAGTCCCTTCCCAGTCTAGCCACACAACCTATTGAGTCACAGCATGAGAAACAACTGAGAGTCCAAATTCAAGCTTGATGACACCAGGATTACAAAGTCCAATCATTGATCAAATTGCAAAATCAAAATGCATAGAAATTGTTCTGGTAAAGGAGTTTGCTTTTAAAGGAAAGGGAAGGGTAGGGATCTGAAAAAATAGAGTAATGGAAATTCTTATACAAATGTGAATTTTTATATCATTGCCATTATTTGGAATGGCAGTCAGCTCAATCTAGCACTATATTAACATTGCATTTGGTACGAAGAACTTTAACAAGATGATTTAGACATTTAGGAAATGTTGTTATAATTATCATAACTATATATCTCTCAGTGGTGCTATTTTCCCAAGCAGATATGTTAACAAATAGAAATTATTCTTGAAAGCAAGCTTTCAAAAGCTCCGACATAACATTTAATCTGCTATCTGGTATTTATTATGGGTCGAAGCGATAGCACAGCGGTAGGGAGTTTGCCTTGCAGGCAGCCAACACGGCCGACCCGAGTTCGATTCCTCCGCCCCTCTCGGAGAGCCCGGCAAGCTACCGAGAGTATCTCACCCGCACGGCAGAGCCTGGCAAGCTCCCCGTGACGTATTCGATATGCCAAACACAGTAACAACAAAGTCTCCAATGGTTGGAGACGTTACTGGGCCTGCTCGAGCAAACATTTGATATTTTATTTTATTTTATTTTATTTTAATACATGGTTGAATTTGCAGTCAGCCCTTAGCTTCACAGATCTGTTCTTATCCACCATGCTGTATCTGCTGGACAGAAGCAAAGGATATAGTTATAATGCCCTCTTTTCTGTAGCATTTCTTCGGTTTGGATCAAGAAGTGAAATATTCAGAAGGATTTGAGTTGCTTGAAAGGTGAAAGGCTGAGAACAAAATGTCATCAACAAAGTGAGCTGTCTTAACTCTTATTTTTCTGTCAGCTGAGGCTCAAAGAATTTTTTAACTTAGGTTTGTGACTAGGTCATAAATTCGTCAATCTGTGCTACACTTGTTTGTTCATTTTGAAATGCAGCAGCTGACTATTCAGATATTTCCAAAATTGTACATTGTACAACTATAAAAGTGGTTTAGGCTGGTAGTAATTAAGCAACTCCTCTAGAAGATATGAGTCATTGCACTTCTCTTGTTCACGGACTTTTTTTTATAACAGAAAAGCAGGTTTCTCCTGGTCTGGCAATATCTTTGGTACCTTTTAATTTGGGAAGATCTCGAAATTTTAGAGGGTCGCAAATTTAGACTTTATGAAAGTATCAACCACCAGGACCAGCCACCACCATGCCGAGACCACTCTCCGCACACATGAAGGTACTGGCAGAGGGACAAAGCCACGCGGGTTCTGGGGCCGAGATCTCCAAGCCTACTCAGATTGGAGTTGAGCATCCTCCACCCAGATCCTCCAAATTCCAGTAGGCGGGGGTCATACCCACCACCTGGCCCCCTGGCGCCGTATAATCCCATCAGCGGCCAAGACTCAGAGACTATAAAATTCAGCTCCTGGAACCGCACGGCCGCATTCGCAGCCGCGGGACATCTTATCAGGACATCTTTTTATGACATCTTATTATCTCATTTCTACTTTGGACAAACTTGCAGGCTATCAAATGTAGCCTGCCCACAGGGCAGAGTCTGGCAAACTCCCCATGGCGTACCCAATATGCCAAATACCAGTGACAATGATGGGTCTCATTCTCCTAAAGAACCTTGAATATAATCTCAGGGCTAGGATGAAAGGAGACGTTACTGGGGCCTGCTCGAGGCAATCGACGAATAACAGGATGAATGAATGAATGAATGAAAGTATCATCAGATGACGCAGATGATGCTATCCTCTATGCTATCATAATTGTATTGCATGTGTGTTAAAGTGTTAATTAAATAAAATCATTGAAAAACTCTTTGATAATGCTGCCATGTATTACAGAAGCGTTATAGGTATCTGGAAGCATTGACACTGATTGAGGGATGAGAACAAATAGACCATCTGTGGACTTGACCTAATTTATTAAGCTTTGGGCTCATCAATCTAAAATTTGAAAATGGCAAAAGACAACTATTCTTGTAGAATAGACATAAATGTGTGGGATAGAAATTGTGAAAAGATACAAAAGCAAGTAAAACAGAAGATGGCTGAAGAGAAATTGAAATGGCAGCAATGCAAAGCAAATGAATACAGAGAGAAAAGCAGCACAAAATGTTTAGAAGCAGGTAACGTTGACTTTGAAGTTACTGTTTAAGATGCAAATTTTAAACATGCTAACCAGCGATCTTGAACACAGGTGAGAAAGATACTAGGTCAATACATAGTCACTATTTGAGATTCTCCTCCCTTCCCATATTTTAGGTTTTGGGGCACCTGTCAGGGCTTACTCCTGGTTCTGATCCCAGGAATCACTTATGGCAAGGCTTCGGGAACCAGAAGAGATTCTGGGGAATTGAACCCAGGTTGGCCATTTATGCAAGGCAACGCTCCTGACTGCTATCCTCTATGCTATCACTATCACTTCAGCCTTTTCCCTGCTTTGGTTGTCTCCCTTTAAATCACAATTTTTGTTCTTTCAACAGATAACATTCCTCTAGGATATATATGAGACCTTCATTATGTTATTTGAAAATAGTGGCTGCAAATCGATGTAAGGGGTGCTTAATATGAAGAAGTTATCAATCAATCCACATTCTTCTCCTCTTTTTAAAAAATAATATTTTATTAAAAATATATTGTGTTGCAAATCATAAGGCCCAAAAGGGGAGAAAGAGGGACAGAGAGAGGTAAAGAGACAAAGAGAGAAGAAAAGTGCATGCCATAGAGGCAGGCAGAGAGGGGGCAGGAGAGAAACTGGGACCACTGGTGGTGGGAAATATACACTGGTGAAAGGATGGATGATGGAACACTATATGACTGAAATTCAATCATGAACAGCTTTGTAACTGTGTACATCACTATGATTCATTTTTTTAAAAATTAAAGCAAAGCAAAACAAAAATTACTGTTCTTCCTATAATAATTATATAAGATTTATAGCATAAATTAGGAATGAATGAAGGTGATAAATAGAAACAGTAATACAAAAGCATTGCTCTAACTATAGCCCCAATTTAAATGTTTCCTCAGCTTTGCATTTTCCCATAATTCTCAGACAGGCAGATACTACCAAATCATTAGTCAATTACTTCACATGGTTTTGGTTTTTTTTTTTTTGTCTTTACCCCATCTTGACCTGATCATTCCACCTGCATTTCTTTCTTGCCGATTTCATCATTTACTTCACACACGTTTAAGATATATCATTATAAAAATCTGAATTCCTGCATTCAGACTGATTTTTTGGGGGACCACTTTTGGCGGCACTCAGAGGTTACTCCTGGCTCAGAGATTACTCCTTGTGAAATTAGGGGACAACAGGGGTGTCAAGAATTCAACCCAAGTCAGCTGTGTGCAAGACATGAATTCTACTTGCTATCACTCCGGTACCCCTGCACTTACACTCTGAATTATCTCTCAACTATCTCATCTGTTATTTGGCTTCAGAAAGGTTGCACTGCATTATTATTGGACTTCATGGTCATTAGAATATGGGCTTATCATGTCTACATTTTTTTTTCATCCAAGATGCTTTTCCCACTTCTCTCAGAGTTGTACCTGTACCAAGGTCCTACTAATCTCCTCACTTTCTACAGGCCTCCTGAAACCTTTCATGGCTCAACCCTTGGGAACTCTTCATCTGAAGTTTGGGGCCATATTGTACAATTCTGTGATATTAATTGTTATCATTACAATTTAGAAACCCAGATGTCCTATTATGTAGGTATATTTTACATACATCACAAAGTGAAAGATTATGTCTCATAAACCTGTTGTTGGTGACACACATAGGAATTTTTCACGTGAATATGTCACAGTTGACATGTTTCTAAACCCAGAAGAACATTGATCTGTTAGCCAATGTATATAAAATTATATCATGGTATGATTTTCAGAAATATTGCAAACAATAAAGTAAACATTTAATTTTTCTTTATGAAAGAAAAGTTACTTTGAATTTTCCAAGACCAGACTAATTACTTTTTCATTAACTTGGTATGCCTAAATGTGTCAAATATTTAGATAAATATTTAAAAACAGATTCCTAAACTATTTTAAGTCGACTAGTCTTTATCGAATTAGTTTTTATGTGATGATATTTTATCTTTGAATAGTTTCTAGAAAATGTCTTTTGGGGGACTTCCAAAGCAGAGCTCACATCGTGAGGGTTCATTCCCCAAATTATTTGACTAACTGGTCTTTGATGTTGGGGCCGGAGGATAATTCTCCTTTAGAAATCAATGAAATGAGTTCCTAACCCTATACTGACTCCTTGGCCCCAGTTTAAGGAAAATATTGAGTAAAATTTTGCAGTTTAACTAAGTACAGAAGAAATATGAGGAGACCCTTGAGAAGACTTTTATGGGTGCTTTCTATTTTAGCTAAACATTAATTTGTTGGAATTGTTTAGTATTTATGAAAAATTCATAATTATAGTATAAAACCCAAGAGTAAAACCACAATAAAAATATTAAGAGAAGAAAATCCTTAGGCATTTGTAAATGTACCTCCACCCTATTTTGATATCATATGATGACATACACATATTAAGTATATATGTGTCAGCTTACTTTTAACTGAAACTTTACCAGAATATAAATAATTGATTTTCTAACAATTATTGAAAATTTTTGCTTGCCTGTTCTTATACTCATCTGCTAACTTTGCAAACAGAAGGAAATTTTAAACTGAATATATGACAAGTTATGAAATTGATTTGAAAATAAATATTCTAAATTTCTTCTTAATGAAAACATGCTATTATACTTTTCCCTACACTCTAATGTTTTTCATCTAATGAAAGACAAGATGATAGGATAATTGAAAAATAGGTGATAAGATAACTAAAGACAAAAAAAGGCAATATACAATGTTTGTTATTAGACAAATGGGTACATTTAAAAAAGGAAACAAGAAATGGATAACTGCACTTTTTGTTTAATGTCTTGCATGAACATAAGAGCAATTCTTACTCAAGTGCAATGGTAAGTTGGCTTTTTTAAAAAAAAATAAAAATCAGGAATTCACTGAACTGTTGTAATCAAGCACTTCTCCTGATTGGTTATCAGATTGTTAATTCAAGTTATAAATATTTAAAAGAACCATTAATTCTGGACTGATTTTCTAATCTGTTTTCCTCTCCTCACTTTCAGAATGGTAAGTCAAATGGATACATATTTATAATAGAATAAATTACTTGCAGTTAATTTAATCCTTTATCTAACATTTGGAAAACTAAGTCAGGTTTTTGAATGGTTAGAAAGTATCTGTTTAGAAATTCCATGTGAACTCCAGCTCTGTACTTGTTGATCTCACTACTTCGGGAATGATAGTGGTGAGTAATACTTTTATTTTTTAAATTTTTATTAGTGAAATACCCTGAGGTACAGTTGTAAACTAACAAATTTTTGTGCTTGGGTTTCATTTATACAATGATCGAGTACCCATCCCTCCACCAGTGCCCATTTTCCACCACCACTGACCCCAGTATCCCTCCCACCCCCCCTATTCTCCCCATCATACCCTTCCTATGCTCTCCAATCTTATGGCATTTTGAGAAACTTGGAGTCATTTGGAAGTCTGGGATTCAGTAGTATTTTCTCTGAAGACTTCAACAATTCAAGAAAAAAAAAAGTTTGACACTACATTGCTCACTTTCTATTAAATTTTATTAGATAAGATTGGTGGTGGTGTTTACAATTAATTGATCACAGGTTTTATCAAACAGTTTTATTTCATTTTACCTTACTATTTTACACTTACCTTGTTCATAAAGTTTCTGGGGAAGTTATCTTTCTAGATTAATTAACTTATAGAATCTTGATGTGAAACAACAACAATCAAGATAAAATTTTCAGTGAGTATTTTGTTGTGTGAAAGCCAAAATTCTAAAAGCAAATAGAAACTGGTGTAACCGATATTTAATCCAAATCTACAACAGTAAACCGATTTAGCTTTTCTCTCTTTTTTTGAAAAAAAGCTGACGCAAGTTGGACAGAGGAAGGTGTTGAGGCAAAGTGCTGGTGGCGATTGGCTTGTCCTGTTCACTCCCACTGGTCTTTAAATCATTGTCTAAATCCCCAAAGGTTCATATAAATCAGCTCTGTTACAGGGACCTGCCATTCCAAACAATTCTGGAAAGATTGCACAGGACTGGATAAACAATTAAGGTAAAGCTGCTTTCCATAAATATTTGCATTGTTCAAATAATGCTTTCTTTCCTCATTTTATGATTTTGAGTTTATTCAGTGCTAACTAAAATGCTTGAAAATACTAATTGAATAATTGTTTCCTATTTTTAAAAATGCTCAGTTCATATCGTATAAGACATTGAATTAACCGGATCCTGCTTGCAGTTTTCTTTTGCAGATAATTTTAGATCTAAGCATAAGCTTGGGACAGTGGATAATAGGAAAGGGAAACATTGCAAAACTGAAGATAACAAATATTTAGTTATTTGAACCTCCTGGTTAATATATAGTAAAGATATAACATAGTTTATTTTAGGAAAAAATAAAATGTAAAATCGCAGTTTTGGTATTATAACATTAAAATATTTTTTCATCTTAAAGAAATGTTCACAAAAAGACTAATGAAAGAAGTAGTATCATATGATTGCACAGATATAAAAGTTTAGAGATTTGATTACATAAATATCAAAAGTTAAACTGTTATGTCCTTTCAGTGTGACCATTTTGGCAAAGGATTTTTAGAATCAATTATTCTGGGAAATTGAATAGGATTATAAGCAAAGTTTTAGATTTTGAATCTAAAAATCTAAGTCATCTAAAAAGAACTGTATTATTGAAATCTGTTACACGGGCAAGAAGAATAATTCTCAATTTCAGTATCTCCATAATTGGGGGACTCTACAGAGAAGTTGGTGATTTTATGTAAACTCTCAAGTAACAAGCCTGGGCCTCAGCTCTTTTTATCCTGTGACCCCAGTGCTCAGAATGTCTAATCACATCAACAGGTCGCCAGTGCCAGGCTTTAGCACTTGAAAAAATAAAAAATAAATAAACTCTAAAGTCATAGCAAATGCAAGAGTTTTGTTACTCAGCAAAAATATTTAAACTGATATTTAAAAAAGAAACTGGCATTTGTTTTATGGTCCAAGAACTTCTCGTTATTTAAATTTGATATTTAAATAATGTTTGGGGAATTTCTTGAAAGAGTTTATAATACTGCATTTAACTGTTATGTATGCACTGTGAAATGTAGGTTTTATTTTCTTTTTCTTTTTGGGTCACACCCAGCGATGCACAGGGGTTACTCCTGGCTCTGCACTCAGGAATCACCCCTATGGGATGCTGGGAATTGAACCTGCGTCGGCCGTGTGCAAGGCAAATGCTCTACCTGCTGTGTTATTGCTCCAGCCCCTGTGAAATGTAGTTTTGAGAGTTAAACTCAAGTTTTCTTTAACTTTGTGCGTAATAAAAATAATTTTAAACACATATGTGACTTTTTCAAAGGGAACTTACAAAGAGAAGAACAAAAAGTAACTCTGGGTTCTATCTATTATAAAATAATAGAAGTTTATTGCATCCAAAATTCAAGATATATATTGTTTTGGTTTCGTTTTGGGGTCACACTCAGTGGTGCTCAGGGTTTACTTTCGACAGGTCAGGGGAACATATGGGATACAGGGAATTGAACCCAAAAAGTCTGTGCTCAAGACAAGAGTCCAAATGACTACTTTTACTTATACTAGGAAACATATAAGCTAATATTCTTAGCATGGGCTTTATATTAATTTTTCTGGTGCTAAACTATATGGGAGTAGAAGAAAGCAATGGAAATGATGAAATATTAGCAACAGCAGTAGGAACGAGTTAAGTAAATATGGGAGTCATTTTGAAATTGAAACTCATATTAAATGAAAATAAATGCCTTCATGAGAATTATTTTCTGTGGGAAATCTTGCCATAGACATGACTTGTTAATGCTACCATCAATAACAAGAATGGAGTTGTGGGGGAAATTATTTAAGGGAGTTTAAATATAAAATTAATATATTATTTTCAAAGCTTTGTTCATCTATACAAGATGCAGTCTATCTATGGATTTAAATCAGTTCCTAAAACAAGCAATTTTTCAAAGGGCCTCGAGGTCACTACCAGGAATACTCAACTCACTGTGCAGGTTGATTCAGTGTAGGTCCAAGTGGTCCTGGGGACAACTAAGGTCACCCCACTGGTGTTGGGGGCCACCGAATATGTTCCTGGTGGTGGTAGAGGTAAGACCAGGTGCCAAAGATTGAACTCAAGGCCTCTAACACGTGAAAATTACATATTTCAACCCTTTGAGTTATCGCCCTGGTCCTCCTAATTTGACTTTCTGAAGCTGCACTATTACCTATTCATGACTTGCTCAATAAGAGAATTGTTGGTGAATGAAAGTATTTTATGTCTTATCCTAGGTTTCAGAGTATATTTGTCAGAACTGGGTTAGTATGAAAAACAAGACAGATAGAGATGATGGGGAAAATGTTCTGAAAATGTTAGCTCCCTTCGCTTACATTTTTCAGGTGAAATAATTGTTTACAATGAGTAGGCATTCATAACTTCTGTCTTGATTAAGAGACACTTGTGCTTTTCACTTGTGCTTTACTCTCAAGTTAAGCTACATAAGTAAAATATAAGAAACAATGCATTTAAAAATTTTCCATTTAGTTTTTTGTAGCCGGCCAGAGAACAGGACACAGAGTATAATGGCTAGAATTTTGTTATAGGGAATCAGCTACTATTAGGACATGTAGGTGTTACTTAGTAAATGTACTGAAGACTTCAAAATATTATGACATTCTAAATATCATTGTTTCAGTATTGATTTTCCTTCTTCATAAATGAGAAAATCGAAGCAATAATATCTGTGAATCCCAGAGAAATTTAACTTCATTGGAAAGACTAGACTATAAAAACTAAAATTGACTTTTCTTTTAGAAGAATTTTGAACATTATACAACAAAGATATTCTTTCTCTTACTAACCAAAGAGGAATATTTCTGTTAAACTTTAAAATATTATCCTAACAAAATGTACACTTAGATCTATAAAGGGAATTGTGAAGTGTTGCATTGGTCTCAGTAAAATGTATCAGCAGTCACAAAGATAAGATAGCACGATTATCTTATCGTGATAATAAGAATGTGTATAATATAAATATCTATCACTTTTCTTACCTTCATGAATATTTCTGCCTAATGGAAAAGATGGTTATTAAGAAATAATCACACAGCTAAAAATATAACTATAAAGTGGGTGAGAAAAACATGGTAGAAGAGAATATAATGGAGTCAAAAAGAGCGGGACTGGCACAGAATGATTGCACTCATTTGTGGGATATAAAAAACAAAGCATGATACTACTACTCAAGGACTGTAGAAATGAGGCCCAGAAGAACTGGTCCATGGCTGGAAGCTTCCCACAAGTAGGTAGTGGGGTGGGGGGAAGAGGCAGCTGGGATAGAAAAGGGATCACTATAACAATGATAGTTGGAAATGGTCGCTCTGTACAGGAACTGAGTGCTGAAAGGAGGTAAAGGAATATACGTGATTACCTTTCAGTACCTGTGTTGTAAACCATAATGCCCAGAAGTGTGTGTGTGTGTGTGTGTGTGTGTGTGTGTGTGTGTGTGTGTGTGAGAGAGAGAGAGAGAGAGAGAGAGAGAGATGCTTGCCACAGAGGCAGGGTGGGTCATGATGGCAAGAGGAAAACTAGGAACATTCGTGGTGGGAATTGCACTCTGGTGAAGGGATGGGTGTTGGACGTTTTGAACTGAAATCCAATCATGAAAAACTTTGTAACTGTGTATCACACAGTTATTCAATTAAAAATAGAATAAAAAAGAAAAGAATATAATGGGGTGTGGGCATCTTGGATCACATAACATTTAAAGTTTTTCCAATTATTTAACTTTGGGTGATTCCTGAATTTAGAATGCAAGAAAAAACATTTCAGGAAGGTGGAACAGAGTTAAAGTTTCTAAACTGGCAATTGTGGAGAGAATAGAAATATTTTCATTAAATAAGGAAATGTGTGATTCAGCACGGGATTACAAAGCTCCATGTCGATTAATGTATGTAGAGTTCACAGCATTTTAGGAAATTTGACTTTATTCTAAAAAATGAAAAAATCACTTTAGGGCCTGTAGCAGGCGGTCATTTAGAATAATAGTGCACAAGGAGAAAGAAAGGGATAATATTAAATATGCATTGAAAGAAGAACAAACAGTCTTGCAAATAGATTGGATTTGGGTAGGAAATTTAGGATAGAGACGGGGAAGTGTCAAGATACTATTGGATTACTCTTACATGTAGTTGGGTGAATGGACTAAGATAAGGAGCAGCAGAAGAATCTGTGCCAATGAAAATTATCTTTCTATAACATATTTTTACCATAACATTTTAATTAAAGTGTTTTCCAGCATTGTTCTTTGCAACCTACTTGTGCAGTGGTTCATCGTTTGCATTTATTGGGAGGAGAAAGCAAAAATGTAAGCTATGTTATACTACAATGGTCTATTTAATAGAATTTTCTACTAAAAAAGACTTCATTCGGTGCAGGAATTTTGTCTTATTCATGCTTTAGCTTTTATAGTTATGACTTTTATTTTTAATGTTTGTTGAATGAATAGAAAGCATCTGTAAAATATTTCCACATTGAAGCATAATCATGTGAATAACCATGTGATTAAATTATGAAGCATTATGAAGCAATGCTTCCGAGTATGTACTTTGTTCTGTAGGCAAATAATGAAGAATATTGCTTCTCAAAGTGTTCTAATTTTTTTTCTTTTTGGGTCACACCCAGCGATGCTCAGGAGTTACTCACAGCTCTGAACTCAGGAATTACTCCTGGCGGTGCTTGGGGAGCAAAAAGCACAGCAGGCAGGGCATTTGCCTTGTATGTGGCCGACCCGGGTTTGATTCCTGTGTCCCTCTCGGAGAGCCCAGCAAGCTACTGAGAATATCCTACCCGCACGGCAAAGCCTGGCAAGCTCCCCATGCTGTATTCTATATGTCAAAGACAGTAACAACAAGTCTCACGATGGAGACGTTACTGGCGCGCGAGCAAAATCGATGAACAATGGGAGGACAATGACAGGGACAGTGACTTCTATATGTGTACATAAGAAAGAAACCCCCCTTTCTTCCACTTTTCCCCCTCAACTAAAGAATTCCCTTGCTGGTCTGTAGTCTAGTCTTTAGTCTATCGAGAGGTGATAAAGCAGTGTTGAAATCTCCAGCAATTGTTCTTATTGATGTCTTCCTTCAAGTCTGTTGAAGTTGATTTAAGTATTTTGCTGGCCCCTCATATGCTGTATATACTCTTTGGACCATGGGTTTTTCTTGATGTAAGGTTTCTTCGTCATTAAGAAATGGTCCTCACTGTCTCTTATAACCGTCTTTATCCTGAAGTCTATGTCAACTGATACGAGTATAAACACCTGGGCTTTGTTGAGGAGGTTTTTTGCTTGAAGAATTGTTTTTCAGTCTTTTATTTTGAATCTGTGTTTGCACTGGATTTCAAATGTGTTTCTTTCAGCTTCAAATTTCCCCCGGGGGTAAAACCATGCACCTGAAATGCCATCTGCGCTTCTGTGTTCATTGCAGCCCTATTCAAAATAGTCAGAATCTGGCAAACAGTACGAGTGCCAGAGAACAGATAACTGGTTAAAGAAACTATGGTACATCTACACAATGAAATACTGTGCAGCTGCTAGGAAAAATAAAGGCATGAAATTTTCTTATAAATGGATAGACATGGAGAGTATCATGCAGAGTGAAATGAGTCAGAAGGAGAAGGATAGACATTGAATGATTGCACTTATTTGTGTGATATAAAAACAACATAGTATGAAAATAATACCCAAGGACAGTAGGAACAAGGGCCAGGATGATTGGTCCATGGTTGGAAGCCTGCCTCAAGTGCTGGGGTGAACGGGAGGCAATTGGAATATAGAAGGGACCACTATGATATGACAATGATAGTTGGAAATGATCACTCTGGGTAAGAACCATGTCCTGAAATGCTGAAAGTAGGTAAAGGAACTAACATGATAACCTCTCAGTACTTGTATTGCAAACCATAATGCCCAAAAGAACGGGGGTGGGGGAGGAGAGAGAGAGAGAGAGAGAGAGAGAGAGAGAGAGAGAGAGAGAGAGAGATACAGACAGAGACAGAGACATAGAGACAGAGGGACAGAGGCAGACAAAGGCAGAGGCAGACAAAGAAGAAAAGTGCCTGCCATAGAGGCAGGCTGGTGTCTGCGTGTGTGTGTGGGGTGGGGGGCGGGTGGGGGCACTGGAGCGGAGGTTGAGGGAGGGAAACTAGGGGTGGAAAATGTACACTGATGGAGAGATGGATGTTGAAATATTATATGACTGAAACCAGATCATGGACAGCTTTGTAACTGTATCTCATAGTGATTCGATTTTAAAAATTTAATTTAAATAAATGAATAAAAGTAGATGATTCGAGGAGAGTTGGATACATGTAAAACCTTGTGAGCATGTTGATAATTTAAAGAATAAAGACATTAAAGGACTTTAAGCAAATAAATGGTATGATATAGAGTTTTTTTTCAGAAAGTTCTGAGTATTATGTGGAAAATAAATTTAAGGAAGTGAAGACAAGAGAGGACATCAGTTATGATTATTGCATTTGAGAGCGTAAGAAATGATGGTTGCTCAGACAATAGTAATGGTGAAAAAAATGGAAAGAGAATAATTTAAGAAATACTTCAGATTGTTGTAAGGTCAACAAAACCATGATGGACTGGATATAAAGGAAGTGGTTAGAAAATAATTTGTAGCAGACTATTGATGTGCTTTAGGTGTTAGTAGATGTATAAAGGTTGATAACATTATCTAGTTAGGAAACATTGGAAGGATAAGAATTTGCCACAAGTTAGATATTGGACAGATTTGAATTTAAACTTTCTCTGATATTTGCAAGCATTAGATATGCTTCAGATATCCGACTAAATAAATAGGTCTGGGGGCATCAGAAAACTCTTGTAAGGTGTCCTTGGCATATGAATCTTGGAAATAGATGAAATACGGGGTGGGGTGGGACAACTTAAGAGTAAACCTTGAGTAGTTCAAGCAATAAAGCCTCAAACAAAACTATACTTTTAAAAAAATAAATGGGCAAAATTGCAAAAAAAAAATTAATACTAATAGTCCAGGAAGATAGCTCAACCTGGTAACTGCAGGTCCCAAGTTTAAACTCTTGCACCTCATACCCCCTTGAACACCATCAGGTGTTGTCCTGATGACCCTGAGCACCACCTGGGTTACCCCCGTGGCCCTAGCACCATTGGCTCTGAGTAGGGTATTCTTCTTCCCAGCTGGTCAAGAATCAACAGGAGTAATCCAGAGCCTCCAACCATTACTTGGGGGACAATCCTCACTCCCAAATAGAAATGTCAAAAATAAATAGAAGTTCTTTCAGGTTCCTAGAATCCAGAAAATACTCAGGGGTTGAATCTTCAAAAGAGAAGGAATCAGAAGAACGTCCTGCAGAAGTTTAGACAGCATGTACAAAGAAATCATGGATCATGAATGTACAGATATTCACCAAGAAACCAGGGACTTTGAACTTCAGACAACTTTCTTTGGTTGGCCGCCATTTTTAGCCTATGGCCCATGCTGTGACCTAGTCTGTAAAGAAGTTTGAGAATGGCTCTAGAATAGCATTTGACCTTGGACTTCACAGCATTTTGCCCTCGGAGGAAACTCTTGGAGGGCTTCTCCATATGCTTCCTGCAGAGGGACTGCAGAGAAGTCACACGGAACTTACAAAGGAACAAATCATTAGTAAAATGGGTCTGTACAATTTCAGAGAAACCCTGTGTATTATCAACATGCTTCCTTTATGAACATAAGCAGACTACTAAAATCACTAAAAATTTGAGGAAAAGCATCAATATGAACAGTAAAGGGAAAAATTAATAATTAGAATAACTATAAAAGTATAATTTAGGGACTAAAAGGATTTTTAAAAATTTCCAGTGGAGCCAAGGATAGTACAGTGAGTAAGATGCTTGCTTTGCACCTGGTGAGCCAGGTGCAGTCGCTGAAATCACCTAAGAATTCCTGGGCCACTCCAGGAGTGATCCCTGAGAGCAGAGCCAGGAGTTTTCCCTGAACGCTGTTGGATGTGGCCCAACTCCCCCTCAAAGAAAAATAAATTTTAAAAATAAGATAAAAAATTTCCAATCGGGCTGGAATGATAACACAGCAGGTAGGGCGTTTGCCTTGCATGCGGCTGACACGGGTTCAATTCCCAGCATCCCATCTGGTCCCCCGAGCACCGCCAGGAGTAATTCCTTAGTGCATGAGCTAGGAGTAACCCCTGTGCATAGCTGGGTATGACCCTAAAAGAAAAAAAAATTTTCAAACAATTCTCTTCGAAAAAATTGAGAGAATATTTCATTATAAAATAAAAGTAAGTGAAAAATGAGGTAAGAAAAAAATTATTAGAAATTAAAAGCATGAGTGTGAAAAATTACTTGACAGATTGAAAAATCTGGTTATAGCTGAAGAGAACATCAGTCCCACAAGACTACATTCTTTCAAATGCCCACCCCCTCATACCTCTCTCTCCCACCTCCACAAACAAACCAGATGAAATCACAAGTTCAGATCACTTGTGCTTCTCATTGGCTATAAATCAAAGGTTTCACAACCTCCTGTGATTCAATAATTTGCTAGAAGTGCTTACAAAACTTAGGAAAACGTTTATTTACTAACTGGTTTATTAAAAGGTTACAACTCAGGGACAGCCAGATGGCAAACATACTAAGGGCAAGAGATTGGTAAGGAGCATGGACTTTCTCATTCCTGGTGTATGAGTGTCCTGGCAAATTTCTGATTTTCCAGTCTCTTTGACTGAAATTTTTTAATGGAGGCATCAGTATTAACTCATTGGTTAATAGTGGTTAACTCAATCTCAATCCCTCTCCAGGGAGTTTGGAGAAAGTTCCAACACTCTAATCTCCATGGTTGATTTCCCTGGCAACCAACCCCCAATACTTAGGGACTTTCCAAAAGTTACTTAAGTACATAAACTTAGGTGCCATTGAGTAACAAAAGTTTGTCTTTTCATCTTTGTCATCCCAAAGTATTTCAGGAATTGAAGACAAAATTCAAATATTAACTTACTGTATTATGCTAGGACTTTTGTGCTAGGAACCAGGATGGAACAGCTAATATATCTTTCTTAATATATATTATACAGTTGATGACAAAATCTGTTATTAGGAATATAATTTCATGAAATAGACCTGGCCATTAAAGAGTAAGAGCAAGAGATGGAAAATAGAGAAATTAAGCAATATAGAGTAAGGTGGCCAATAGCTAATTAATAAACCTTTTGGAGGGAGTAAACACAGGATAGAAAACAATTTTGGGAGAGTGGTCACATCAGACAGTCGCTTACCCTAGGTTTTGTGCCCAGAGATCATTTCTGGTGGTATTCAGGGTACCATATGCAATGCTGGTGAAGCAGTTAGTCCAATGCAGGGCAAGTGTTTCCCTCATATACTATCTTTCCAGCCTGTGAAAACGTTTTTTAAAGTAGAGAATATTTTTCTAGTAAGAAGATATGTCTTTTTATTAAAGGTCTCCCACATGCTGAACGAGATGCATTTTACACTTGATCTTAGCCCAAAGACCGAGAAGTGATGAACAAGATGCTTTTTAAAAATTGTTTGCTCTGGGTGCATCTTGGAGAAATTTCAGAGGAGAAAAATGCTAAAATACTTTAGAAGAAAAATTTTCAAAGAAATGAGATTCTTTCATTGGTGGAGTGTAGAAGTTAAGACCATATCTTAAATATTATGAAGAATGTATTTCCAATCTAGACTTCAAATAATCAACAAAATTAGAAAGTAAAATAGAGGCATTTTTGTATATAAAATGCCTCAGAAATATTATTTACAAACATAAACACATGAAAAAAGTTACTCTGTATGATATTTCAACACTGTAGGAGCAGAGAAAAAATTCTCCCATCCCTTTAGGTTCTCCTGAGATTAATCTAGTCAATAATTAAAGTCAGGAAGATCAATAAAAGGAAAAATAATTATTACGTATCTAGGCAGAATCTACATGGAATTAGTAGATTCAGCAGTAAATAAGGCACAATGAGAATATTTATTCTGAGCTAAGGGATAGGATGGGGGTTTAAAATAAGGAACAGGAGAATTCACTTTTGTTTTTTTTTTTTTTTGCTCTTTGGGTCACACCCTGCGATGCTCAGGAGTTACTCCCAGCTCATGCACTTAGAAATTACTCCTGGCCAGGGACCATATGGGATGCTGGGAATCAAACCCAGGTCAGGCTGTGTGCAAGGCAGATGCCCTACCCTCTGTGCTATCATCCCAGCCCCGAGAATTCACATTTAAAAGAAACTCATATGACTCATACTAGGTGCTCTATAAATAAATGTTTTCCCTTCCATGTAGATTTATCAAAATAGATTGTTTCTAGTAAAAATCCTAACTTTGGACAATAACTTAACTTGAAATAGTCCACATGCCCAAGGGACCTGTCTTGGGAAGATCTATCCTGGACATCCTGAGGAGGTCTATCCGTCACAGAATGCAACATGAATTGAAGATAGAACATGGAATGTCATTCAAGAAATTTTCACAGCTGAGAGAGCTAGAGAGTAAGGAGAGGGCCATGTTAAAAGTAAAAGAGCATGAAACTTTTAGAAATATAGGAATGTATTTCAATTATCATCTACTCATAATATTCTTGGTTTGTGGGGGGCATATACTGTTCCTACAATCACCGTGTATTGCTGTGGGTTTTCAGTATTTCTAGATAACCTACAGAAAAACATAGAAAGCTTTCGTTGCTTTAACAGAATTAGATGAAAATCTATGAACCTTAGCATTGTAAATGTCATTAACACATTAGTGGTATGCAGGGGAGAAAGGGTGAAGAGAAACATGCGATTCTCTCATCTTTCATATGTACTAATCTAAAATTGATAAACCAAGTCAGAGAACTTTTTGTGAGTAATTTAAATTCAGAATGAGTAGCTTTAAGTGCAAAGGTTAAACTGTCCTAAGTGGTCACTGGTGAGGAGTGAAAATGATGGTGTGTGATGGGAAAGGAGCCTTTATACTTAACTGATAATCACTTAATCACTTAACTTCCCGTTAGTCGTCGATTTGCTCGAGCGGGCGCCAGTAACGTCTCCATTTGTCCCTGTCGCGTGCTAGTGTAGCCCAATGGCATCTTTTCGCTCCGGGAACATGGAGGGCCTCAAACCGATCGTTCATGACCTTGACAAAGAAGTCTGACCATCTGGTAGGTGGGCGGCCACGCGGTCTCTTGACATCCCGTGGAATCCAATCAGTAACAGCTCTAGTCCAACGGTCGTCTTTAAATCTCATTACGTGACCAGCCCATCTGATTTTAGACACCTTGGCAAATGAGACAGCGTCCCTGATCCTTGATCGTCGACGGATGTCAGAACTCCGGATTCGTTCTCTCATTTGAGTGAAACGTGATATTCCAAGCATAGCTCTTTCTATTCTTCTTTGGGAGACCTGAATGGCGTTCTCATCTTGTTTGCGTAGGGCCCAGGTCTCTGAGGCATATGTTAATGCAGGAAGAACAGTGGAATCAAAGAGATGTGCCCGGAGCCGGAGGTTCTTCGTCCTCTTAGCTATTTCTTCGACGTTCTTGAAGGCGTTCCAAGCCGCTCTCTTCCTCCTGCGCAGCTCGGGTGCCAGGTCATTTGTCATGTTGACCTCTCGACCTAGGTACACATAGCTGTTGCATTCGGAGATGGTCGTTCCATTGAGAGCGAATGGGGCGTCAGGAACAAGGCTGTTTCTCATAAACATTGTCTTCGTAAGATTCAGCTGTAGTCCTACCTTTCCACACTCACGGTCAAAGTCGGCCAGCATTTGTGCCGCTTGGCTGATGTTTGGTGTTATTAAAACAATGTCATCAGCAAAGCAGAGGTGGTGTAGTTGCCGACCATCTATCTTCACTCCCATTCCTTCCCATTCCAGTCGTCGCATGATGTTCTCGAGGGTGGCACTGAAGAGTTTTGGTGAAATGGTATCACCCTGCCGCACCCCTCTCTTGACATCAACGATCACTTCTTTGTAGAATGGTGAGATCCTGGTAGTGAATCCGCAATACAGCTCACGGAGGATCCTGATGTATTGGGCTTGAATGCCCTGATTGGCTAGGGCTTCAATGACCGCTTCCGTCTCAACAGAATCAAAGGCCTTCTTTAAATCAATGAACGTTAAGCAGAGCGGCATCTTGAACTCCTGAGAAACCTCAATGAGTTTGGTTATCGTGTGGATATGGTCGATGGTGCTGAATCCTTTGCGGAACCCTGCTTGCTCACATGGTTGTCCTTCATCTAGTGTTCTGCCAATCCTATTCAGGATGACTCGAGTGAACAACTTGTAGATGACAGACAATAGGCAGATCGGGCGATAGTTGCCAATGTCATGGATGTCTCCCTTCTTGAACAGTAGTACGGTCCTGCTGGTTTTCCATTGAGATGGAACCTTGCATTCAGACAGGTAGCGAGTGAAGAGCCGAGCCAGTGTATTGATGAGTACTGACGGCAGGTTCTTCAGGTGTTCAGGTCTGACCTTGTCTGGGCCGGGTGCTGTTTGCTTCTTTACTGACGAAATGGCGTGTCGGATTTCGGAAGGGAGAACGTTGGGAACGACATACCCATCCTGTGGAATTTGGTATGTCGGCAAGTGGACATGGCTATCGAAGAGATTTGAGTAGAAGTCATGGATAATCTTCTCCATTGCCGTTCTGGAGGATGTGATGGATCCATCAGGACGTCGGAGGGCAGTCATCTTGGTCTTATAGTTGGCGAAGGACAGGCGGGCGTTACGAATACTTTTCCTTAACTGATACAAGTTTCTATTATTTATTTTAACCCTAAACATGTCTCACTTCTTTCTGGTGGCAAATATATGGTTTTTACTTTAAAATTTGCAAACCGTTTATTTTAATCTTGAGAACTTTTTTTCCCCAGTTTTGAACACTCCCCCCGCCATTTTGTATTTCTATCTTGTCTCTCCCTTACTTCACAATTCCCTCATATAACAAACAATAACTAGCAGACCATGTTTAAACATTGAATTCTTTATTTTTTCTTTCCTTTCTTCTTTCTTTTTTCTTTCTCTTTTTTCTTTAATTCTTTCCTTCTTTCTTTCTTCTATTTCTTTGTGATGTTGTTTAATTTCCACAGACCTATCTTCTAGTTCCTTAAACTTCTTTGCTGAATTTACTTTATTTAATGATTTCATTTTTATTTGTAATATTCCTTTTGGTTCATTTCCATGGAAAGCTAATCACACTTAACACTTTCTTATTTTTTAATATTTTTTCCATGCAGTTGTTTCATATTTGTCAGAAGATGTATGGATTTTATGAGTTCTAAAACAGTTTTCTTATTACATTTTTCATTTATTGTCTTACCAAATGGGTAGTGCACATTTCAGAAATGCCTCTTAAGAGTAGGTGTGTTTTTCTCAATATTCAGGTGTGTTTCTTCCACTAGAAGGTATGAATAAAATCTAACATGAAAATTTCAGAAGGAATTGCATCAGTTGTATATAATAAACTTATAATTTTTTGCACCCAAAGAGTTCCATCCTTTTAATTTTATAATTCTGAGGAAAAATTGGGTTAAAAAGTAAAATAACATGATGCTCGTTCCAAGACACAACAATACTTTTTTTTTTAATGAGTGAGACATCATGAGGTACAGTTGTAGATTTACAAATTTTTGTGCTTGGGTTTCAATTATACAATGATCAAATACCCATCCCTCCACCAGTGCCCATTTCCCACCAGCACAGATCCCAGTATCCCTCCCATCCCCCATCTCCCATCCCACCCTGCCTCTGTGGCAGGGCATTCCCTTTTGTTCTCTCTCTCTCTTATTGGGTATTGTGGTTTGCAAAAGAGGCAATGGGTGACAATCATGTTTGGTCTGTAGTCTACTTTCAGCATGCTTCCCCCATCCTGGGAGGATCCTCCCAACACTTTTATTTGGTGTTCCCTTCTCTATCTGAGCTCCCTTTTTCCCTAGCATGTGTGGTTGGCCTCCAAGCCATGGAGTAAAATTCCTGGTACTAATCTTGGCCATTCTTGGGTGTTAGTCTCCTATTTTGTTACTTTATACAACAATACTTCTTGTTGATAACTTTGACTCGACTCTCCAAGTACCTGAAAACTGACTCCCTAAGCCTGATTCTATCTTGTCTCACAAGTTATCAATCATTTTGGTGGTGTTAATGCTTTCCTGACCAAAAAGCAAAGTAGCCCAGAAGCAAGATAATGTTTCTACTAGTACAGAAGCTACACAAGCTGCCTTGACAGTTCTTCCCTTGTCAGCTAATTATTTCAAGTTAGCACAGCGGTAGGGCGTTTGCCTTGCATGCAGCCAACATGGCCGACCCGAGTTCGATTCCTCCGCCCCTCTCGGAGAGCCCGGCAAGCTACTGAGAATATCTCACCAGCACGGCAGAGCCCGGCAAGCTCCCCGTGACGTATTCGATATGCCAAACACAGTAACAACAAAGTCTCCAATGGAGACGTTACTGGGCCCGCTCGAGCAAATCGATGATCAACGGGAGGGCCTTTACTTACTTTTACTTTTACTTTCTTTTTAAAATCATGTAACTACTTCTTAAAGACTTAAGTGACATTTTAAGATTATTTTTTCAACAACTAGCAGAATACCTGCCTTGTATATATGTACATATGTGTGTGTATATATATATATATATACATATATATATACACACACGCATTCTAGAAATAAGAGATGAATTGGCAATTTATTAATAATTTTCATTCTCTTTTATTCTCCGTTTTTTAAATTCAGCAACAGAAACTTTCTAGACATATTTAGGTGATGTTCTCAGTTTGCTTCACTTCCATGTTTTTATCCAGAGAACATACAAATATGTATTTGATTAATATTTATTTACCTAATTAAAATTTATAATGAATTATTTTGTTTTGTGATTATAGAACAAAGTGTTCTGAACAGCAACGCAAAGTAGAAGAGACTTAAACTGCAGGTACAGTGTACTGTTTGCACTGAAGAATTTTGTGTGTGGACACAGAAGAGCGGACGACCAAAATGGATCCCTTGGAACTGAGAAACGTCAACATTGAACCCGATGGAGAGAGCATCAGCGGAGAAAGTGTTCGGGATAACTACACGAGGCTGGGAAGCTCACCAAAGGCAGCAATAAACAGGTATGGAGTTAAGAATACCTAGGCTCCTTGGGAAAAAGAATAAGATGGTAATTAACATGGAAGACAACATTGTCATTCTTGGTTTTTCCAGAAAATTGAATTTATTATGTGTTTGATGTGATGGTGGCATTGATGGTAATTTATAAACTTCCTAAATTATATCATTATCACTTGTTAATTATTTGGGTAACTAATTAGAATTGAGGTCATTGTGTTCTTGTTTCATTTGTAATATGAAATAATTTAAATTATATTAGCCTATCATTCCTTTAACTTTTCCTTCTCAGATTCCCTTTAAATTTTGCTCATTTCTAGAGTGCCATTAAGATTCTTTGCTCTGCCAGATTGTCCTAAGAACAAACTCAAAGCTATCATTGTCTCATCTGCTGAACATAGGATATATCTTTCAAACAGATCTTAAATCTTAGGCTTAGTTGATGTCTCTGCTTCATAATTTGTGTCTTAATTGCCTCATTTATAAAATCAAACGTAAAATATTTAATTTTGACCTCTTATAATTCCCTATATAAACCTTCCTGCAGAAATCCTTATCAAGGTGAAAGTCACTATTAGCACTCAGAAGCTCACCCAAAAGATCCACTGTTAGTTTTGACTCATATCCTTCCCTGAACTACATGGTAAATGTTTAATTATATCCATCTTAATCTTACAATTCTCCCCTCTTCTCTGTATCCAGACTATCACTCTTTTACTTCAGGCCTTCATCATCTTTCACCTGTCTAATGAAACAGTCCTGTGTTATCGTCTATCTTATATCTTACTCTTCTCCAACTACCACTATACATTCCTGAAATAGTAATCTTTTACAATTAGTTTATTGCTTGGTAAAGACTTTTAGCTCTTCCGTATTACTTATAACATAAAAATTAAAAACATTGTATGATTGAAATGTAATCATGTATAAAGTTGTAACTTGATGGTGACTAAAATTTTCCACAAAAAATTAAAAATATACTATACATTGTTTTGCCTGAAAGGTCCTTCATACTATCGGTGACCTATTTTTTCTGTCCTACTTCTTTTTGGGGAGCGGGGGCATGCTGGGTCACACCTGCTCAGGTCTTACTCCTGACTCTGCTAAGAGATCACTTCTGGTGGTACTGAGAGGATCATAAGAGGTGCTGACTGTTGAACACATGTCAGTCATGTGCAAGGCAACCACCTTACCCACTGTACCATCTTGCCAGCACCATTTATTTTGTTCCTTTTTGTATCCTCTTCCTAACCATTATCATTGTCAGTCCCTATTATCTCTCTCCTCTGTGCTGGGAATTTGGAATACTGCCTGTTCATGTCACTCTTTCTTGCCCCTTTTTCTCTTTTGACACCAGTCACCCTTCAAGAAGCAGCTCTAATTCAAATCTCCTATGAAACCTCCCCAGGTGAAAGTGATGAGCCCTCTCCTTTTCGTACCCGCTCCCCATCCAGACGTCCATTATGTTATTACTATCAGCTAATGATCTCTGTGACCCCAGCACAGATCACAGTGTTTGGCATGTAGTAGGTTAATAACACTACTTAATAAATAAATAAATAAATAAATAAATAAATAAATTTTCCACAATAGGAGAGCCCGGCAAGGTACCGAGAGTATCTTACCTACATGCAAAGCCTGGCAAGCTCCCCGTGACGTATTTGATATGCCAAACACAGTAACATCAAGTCTCACAATAGGGATGTTACTGGACCCGCTCAAGCACATCGATGAACATCAGGAGGACAATGCTACAGTGCTATGCTAAATAACACAAATTATGAATGGCAATGGATACTCAGAAGGGAATTTTTGATCAAATGTGTCTTTTATGCATTCTGAGTTTTGTATCAAACATTTTAGACTCTGGGACATTTCTTATGAAATTTAAAAATCTTGGAATGCTAATAACAATGTCTCTCGTGCTTAAATAAGCACATGAAGATGAATTTTTGAAAATATTTGCATTCACATTACAAATTATTCGTGGAATAGAGGATTCTAGATCATTAAGGTTGAAATAGAATGTTTGACACTGAATAATTTAAATCCAGATGATAACTTCCTCTACTTCATCTTACTGTCTGATGTCAACTCTAAGCATCATAGTATCCATATAGAAAGCACATTCATTACAGAATATTAAAACAAAAGGCAAAAAGGATGCTGGAACACAGACATAAAAGACAGTGCATCAGAGAGAGAGTCATGTTTCCTGCGAGCTACAGAAGGAGAATAGTGGGAAATGCCTTATTTCCACTATGGATCCCCACTTTTTGGGCTATAGAAAAGTACATAAAATTCTGAAGTTTTGTTTGGGTCTATCTATATGTTGTGTTGTTGTTTAATCTCAGAAAGTAACCTTGTCATCCCTCTTTATCAAAAAACACCATATTTTCAGGGGATTGGAGAGATACTATAGGAGGTCCTGGGGTCATTAAGTCCTTATCTGAGGGTTTACTAAGCTGTTTATTGTTAGTTAAGCCTTATTTTGTTTATTGAGCTTAGTTGACTTCTATGTTACCTTCTCATATAATTTGGTGTGTTCTTACTGGGATGTTCAGTATTGTGGAATTTGGAGGTGTTAAGCAGCCACATATGTGGCTACACACTCCAGAAACTCCAGAATATTAAACTGGACCATGAAGTTAATGGCAGGGGTTGTGGAATGTCAGTGTGGCTGCAAGAGTTTCTGAAAGCCACACTCTGAGAAGGTTCCAGAGATCTGATCCTGAAGATGAGTGTTCTTGAAATTTTGGGCAGTTTGGTATCACTGCAGAGCTTAATTGTGAGGCATTTGAGTTGGGCCATTGGCATGGCGGCCACTATGGGGGTATGAGTGTGGCTGCTAGGAGGTTGATAGGGTAGAAGTTTACTCTACTTGTCCCTAACCCCACAAGGTCACCCCGGAGTTTTCAGTCAGAAGACCTGTGTTGAATTTTTGAACCTAGTTGATCTCTTCTTAGATTTAATCGTGAGTCTATAAAAATGGGCTGACAGATGAGCTTACATGGCAGTGGTTGTGGTATGTGGGTGTGGCAGTCAGATCTTTCAGGAGTCACTTTTTATTTCTGATTGTTACTTTATCACACTTTATCATGAAATAAATATCCCCAAATTACTATCTATATTACTATCTAATAAGAGGGCACTTTCAACGAGCATGAACATATTGAACCCTCCAAATAACAAAAGAAAATGTATGCAATTTTTTAAAGTGTCCAAATGTAGTAGTGACAGTAAAACTCCATAACCAAGCCTTTTAGAAATGTTGCTGATACTAGATTGTGGTCTCAAAGCTCTCAGCAAGTACTTCTGGAGCCCACCAGAATGGGAAGAAAGTATATAGCTTCAGACTGACCTATGCAGGCCCTAATCAAAACTTGCCATGAGTAGTATAGTGACATTTCAGTGTTGCTTCTCTCCCAACTTTTCTCCTAATTAACTGGGTTCATTGATGTTTTTGTAATTCTGTTTACTGTTTCATAACCCGGGTACATTTTCAGAGTAATTGAAGTACATACCCACATATGAAAACAACCAAATACAACACAGAGCTGCCATTGAATTTCCCAGCAAGGGAAGTGTGTGTAAATAAGTGGAAGGAAAAAAAGAATAAGAAAATGCCAGTTGTCAGTCCTTGGCTAGGACTTCAATGGTGCCATGGGTGACACTGATCTTAGAGACTGGTGGATGTGGGCACAATACTTCACTTTTCTGAAGAGGTCGTGTAATCATTTATTTCTAGCATGGAGATATGAAAGTCACTTTCAAGATTGATGAGGATCACTGTGCCTGGATTGTAATAAATATTTGCTGAACTAATAAAATTATTTGATCACAATTGTGGAAAGTCAGTCAGGGACCTGCACTCTTTTTTGGAAGGTGCTCTGAATAGGAACAAAATCAGTCCTTTATCATTTTATTTCTTACACAGTCAAAGTGAGAAGAAATAATGCTTAACAAAAATCCAACAAAAATATTTTCTTCCTTTGCAATTACCTTCTTCCCTCCCAAACTATAGTCATAAATGTAGCTCTGTCATTGGTTTGGAATTAGTGCTAGTTAATAGGAGAAGGAAAAAAAATGTTTGTGAAGTGTTGTTTTTCCTCCCCTAGTTTAGTTTCTAAGATCACCTGAAACATAGACACAATCCAGAGCATTTACTTCAGTGTTTTTCCTTTCTTGTTTTTCTTTCTGTATGTGTATTCAGTCAATTTGCCAATGATGATGCTGAAAGTCAGAAATTCCTGACAAATGGATTTTTTGGGGAAAAGAAGCTGGCAGATCATGATGATGAACATGTAAGTGAGTCTCTGCTTCCAGGCAGTAAACACGACTTGAGGGTGTCTGATCTACCTCAGTCTCTGTGGGAAAACAATTTGACTGAAATTTTCCAAGCCTTGATCAGCATATTCTCTGTTTATTCAGGCCCTTACGGGAATAAGGGCTTGTTTTTCCTGTTCGCCATATGGCTGCATAAATCATTTATGAAATTATTTGTTTTTTTGAAAAATCGTTCTAACCCAAATGCAATCTACAATCACACATACTTTCCCTGCTTTAACTTTTTTGACCTACATTTCTAAATTTTACTGAGACCACTGCTGAAACCAAGCACACATTCCATTGAAAACTGTATGCTTTTATTAAGGCTAAGAAATGGCTTTTATTTACCTTGAAATTATCTTAGTTTTTCATATTTAGATTGTAAACACTATAAAAGATAATGTATTCAAGAATAAAAATAATCAAAATAAGCTCATTCTTTGCAAATATTTGCTTATATTGGAACTCTCTTTTCTTTAAGCATCCCGGACACACCTCCTTTGGAATGTCTTCATTCAATTTGAGCAATGCCATCATGGGCAGTGGAATCTTGGGCTTGTCCTACGCCATGGCCAATACAGGAATCATACTTTTTGTGTAAGTGGATGGACATATCTACATTTTGTTTGAAGCCTGTGTATGCCTGGTATTCTTTCCATTAGAAGTATGAAATTTGTCCTTTATAAATAGGAATAATCTGAATGATTAGTATATTTCTTTTGCTTGTTAGATGAATCAGCGGCTTGAAGAACAATAGGAGTATATGCCTAATCATGGTGTCTGTTCAACTAAACATTCTTAGCCACATAGTAGAAAGTTTATGTTCTCAATGACCTAATGTGCTGGAGAGACCCCAACAGTCCAGGGGAATGAATTTTTAAAACTATTTTAATCTTTATTGATATCTGTGATTTACAATAGTTTTAATGATAATTTTATGCATATATAATTTCAACACCATATCCACCACCAGAGTAACTATTTCCTCCACAAGATCCCAGATGGCTCTCATTTACAAAATTTCCCCAGTCCCGCCTTTGCTAATTCCGTCTGTGGATCAATCACCTCTCCAGTTCTTTTGCCATTGTCCCTTTGTTGCTACCTGGCTGTATATCTTTAACTAGTATGTCTAAAAGAGACCATTCAGTATCGTTATCCTACATCAACACGTATCTACCTCTTTTTTTACTGAATAACTTCACTCAACATGATATCCTCTAGTTCCATCTGTGCCCTGGCAACTGGCATGATTGTTGTCCTTCTTCAGACTGTATCGTGTTTCATCCATTTAGAGTTAGGTTTTTACCATATCTTGGCTATTATACTAACAGCTGTGATGAACAAATGTAGGCATACATCTTTTCAAATAAATGATTGTGTGTTTGGGGAAGAGATGCCAAGAAATGGTATCACTGGGTCATATGGGAATCTATTCAGGGAAAACAAATAATATATTGCCAATGAGTGCCTAAAATAATTTAGCATTTGCTTATATGGGAATCTATTCATGGAAAACAAATAATATATTGCTAATGAGTGCCTAAAATAATTTAGCATTTGCTTATCACAAAGGTATTTTCCAGAAGTAAATACGATTTTATAACACTCTTAGGAGAAGTAATCCATTCATTCTAGACAGGTCCTATCTCTCACCCTGGCCTGAAAAACGGGGCAACACTGGCCTTGTCTCCATCTCACGAAGGGATCAGGTGCCTTTTGCTATAGGATATTCACACATGGTCTTGGTATCTTCTTCCTTTTCTTCTTTATCTATAAGCTAAGCTCTTTGCAGCTTATCTTAGACACCTCTTAGTGCTACTGAGTCTCTAATCTGACTGGAAAATATTAATTCTGAACTCATCTTAGTTTTAATACTTTATTACAATTGTCTGATTCATTTACTTCATGACTACCTACCTTGTTAGACTTCAAAGAGTAGAGGTCATGCTATTTTTTTAATTTTTAAAATGTATTTATTTAATTATTTGTTGCTTATTGGGCCACACCGTGCAGTAGTAAGGGCTAACTCCTGAGTCTGCACTCAGAGAGCTCTCCTTGGCAGGCTTGGGAGACAAATAAGACATTGAATCCAGGTTGACCATGTCAAGGCAAGTGCCCTACCAGCTGTCTGAGTGCCAAGGCCCGCCATGCTGATTTTGATCACTGAATGTCTAATTTTCTAAACCTATCAGTATGCCTGGAACAGTGAATATGGGTAGAATACAACCTGGAGGACAAATGCTGCTATGTGTGAGAGATAACCACAGATGTCTATTTATCTTCCAAAACACAGTTTTGCAATGGGATTCTTCAAGTCTAATGGTAGTCAGATATTAGTTTTGATAGAGAATACAAACTCTAATGCAATGCTAGAGAGTTATGGAATTATCTAAAAGTACTACATCTCTATGATAAATATATAGTATATATACACTGAACAATATTAGATTATCACACAGCTATTTGAATGTGAAGGTTCTAGCAGAATTATACATATTTATATTCTTTTGGTATTTTGAATTGAACTTTTTTGGGCATAATATTTTCCAGACATAAGGATTTTTAGATCAATTTTAATTTTTAGTTTGAGATAAATAATTTTTTTCATTCTAAGATTTAATGGCTAGAAAGGCTTTTGCATATACTTTATTTATAATTTTTAAATATCTACCATCTTTAAGATAAAAAGATTGCCTTTTATTACTTACAATACCATTAAAATTAATTAGCAAGTTATCAGAGGTCACTGATGAACAGAAAAGAAGACTTTCTGCAATATTATAGCATACAACTCATTTTTGTCACTGTCACTGTCACTGTCCTCCCGTTGTTCATCGATTTTCTCGAGCGGGCCCAGTAACATCTCCATCGGAGACTTTGTTGTTACTGTGGTTGGCATATTGAATATATCACGGATAGCTTGCCAGGCTCTGCCGTGCAGGCGAGATACTCTAGGTAGCTCACCGGGCTCTCTGAGAGGGGCGGAGGTATCGAACTCGGGTTGGCCATGTTGGCTGCCTGCAAGGCAAACGCCCTACCGCTGTGCTATCGCTCCAGCCCATACAACTCATTTTTATAGAAGAAAAAAATTACATTTTTGAAACCAACAACCTTACTTCAAGTCTATAAACGTTTAGCAGAATAACTTAAATTGGAAAAATTAATTTCCTAGACATTATGGCATGTGTTTTTTTTCCAAGTCACTACAAAGTCAACTCAGCTATCTGTAAATGCATAGTAAGTGACAATGCACTTCATGATTTTCTTTTAGTAATTTTTTCCAAATCAAGAATATTTTTCAAATACAGAGAAGCCTCATACTTTTTGTAGGATACAGAATGATTTAACTTGAGTTATATACTTCTTTAAAGTATGGAAACCACAGAGTTTATGGAAAAAATATAATAACAAATGCCGCTAATTAGACGATTCTGGTAAATATATTTTGTGAGAACTCAGGGCACAGTATAGCTACAGTTATTATAAAATTATAATTCATGGTCCAAATATATATTTGAAGTACTGATTTACTTGGGAATATCCAAATAAGTTTGTACTTGTGGGAAAAAATGTGTGTAATTGTGGGAGAAAATTTTGATAACTCTGACAGTTTAATCAAAAAAATCTTCAGATAAAGTTTGATATTGTTCTTTATTTTTGCATTCTATATTTTCTCTTTAATTTGTGCTATAATTTTGCTCTCCAGTTCTTGATTCTGGAGAAACATCAATCACTTCATCCATGAAGAAATAAAACATGTATGTGGATATGTGGGGGATTTCTAAACTATAAATATTTCTTTGTGATTGCAAAGGCACACTTTCTTGTACTCAATCCTGATTCTTATCTTTCTGTTTTCTCTATTACACTGGTAATTGCCTGACCCTCTGGTTTGCAAAGTATTTTGTTATCTGATGTTGAGGTTCAGTAGTAGTGAAGCTCAAATTCCACATGCTTTCTAAGTTTATGCTTAGTCAGGTCATTGAATCATTTTTTTCAGTTATAAACATCAATATT
This sequence comes from Sorex fumeus, assembly GCF_029834395.1. NCBI lineage: Eukaryota > Metazoa > Chordata > Mammalia > Eulipotyphla > Soricidae > Sorex > Sorex fumeus. The sequence continues at coordinate 13,341,539 of NW_026606093.1, read as the reverse complement.
GTGTTTCAGTTATAAACATCATTATTGTGTCAACATGGGGTACTTATACCCTATGCTGAACAAGTAGACATAATATTTTCTGATTTTGCCATGAGTTTAACTTCTAAGTTATAAATTCTATTACTGGATAAGGTAAAGGTAAGGTAAAGGCCCTCCCGTTGATCATCGATTTGCTCGAGCGGGCCCAGTAACGTCTCCATTGGAGACTTTGTTGTTACTGTGTCTGGCATATCGAATACTCTCGGTAGCTTGCCGGGATAATATTTTAAAATGTTATAATGCAATGTTATAATAGTGGGTCTTCAGAAACCATAAGGTACACTGAAGATAAAGTTGGCAAAACCCTCCATGACATTGAAGCTAATGGTATCTTCAAAGATGCCACGCCACTGGCCGAGCAAGTGAAAACAGAGATAGATAAATGGGACTATCTTAAACTAAGAAGCTTCTGCACCTCCAAAGAAACAGTGACCAAAATACAAAGACAGTCTACAGAATGGGAAAGGATATTCACCGAATACACATCTGACAAGGGGTTGATATCCAGGATATACAAAATACTGGTTAAACTCCACAAGAAGAAAACATCCAACCCCATCCAAAAATGGGGCAATGAAATGAACAGAAACTTTCTCAAAGAAGAAATCCGAATGGCAAAAAAGCACATGAGAATATGCTCTACATCATTAATCATCAGGGAGATGCAGATCAAAACCACAATGAGATACCATCTCACACCTCAGAGACTGGCCCAAATTCAAAAGAACAAAAGCAACCGATGCTGGCGTGGATGTGGCGAGAAAGGGACACTCCTTCACTGTTGGTGGGAATGTCCACTGGTTCAGCCCTTCTGGAAAACAGTATGGATGATTCTCAAAAAATTAGAAATTGAGCTCCCATTTGACCCAGCAATACCACTCCTGGGAATATATCCCAGAGAGGCAAAAATGTATAGTCGAAGTGACATCTGCACTTGTTTGTTCATTGCAGCCCTCTTTACAATAGCCAGAAACTGGAAGAAACCTGAATGCCCAAGAACAGATGACTGGTTAAAGAAACTTTGGTACATCTACACAATGGAGTACTATGTAGCTCTTAGAAAAGATGAAGTCATGAAATTTACATACAAGTGGTACAATATGGAAAGTATCATGCTAAGCGAAATGAGTCAGAAAGAGAGGGATAGACATAGAAAGATTGCATTCATCTGGGGGATATAAAGTAACAAAGTATGAGATTAATACCCAAGAATAGCTGAGATCAGCACCAGGAGGATTACTCCATAACTTAGAGGCCAGCCGGGTATCCTAGAGGAAAGGGCTATTCAGATAGAGAAGGGAGCACCAAATAAAGGATGTTTGGAGGATCCTCCCAGGAGGGGAGATGCATGTCGAAAGTAGACTATGGACTGAACATGTTTGCCACTCAATGCCTCTTTTGCAGACCACAACACCCAAAAGGAGAGAGAGAACACAGGGGATTGCCCTGCCACAGAGACGGGGGGATGGGGGGATGGGGGTGGGAGGGATATTATCCATGGTGGTGGAAAATGGGCACTGGTGGAGGGATGGGTATCTGATCATTGTATAATTGAAACCAAAGCACAAAAAATTGTAAATCTACAACTTTAAAAAAAATAAAATAAAATACAGGGGAAAAAAAAATAGTGGGTCTTGTAAAGTTCAGCAAATAAAATTCTAGCAATATGAATATGTGAAGTTCTCAAGTGAGTTTCTCAGTTTTCTCAAAATTCACATATTTCTGAAAGATAACACCACACTATAGAACTGTCCTCCCATTGTTCATCGATTTGCTCTAGTGGGCACCAGTAACATCTCCATTGTGAGACTTGTTACTGTTTTTGGTATATCGGATACACCATGGGTAGCTTGCCAGACTCTGCTGTGTGGGCGGGATACTCTCAGTAGCTTGCTGGGCTCTCCAAGAGGGATGAAGGAATCGAACCCGGGTCAGCTGTGCGCAAGACAAATGCCCTACCCACTGTGCTATCACTCCAGCCCTTCTGAAAGTTAATGACTGAAAAGAACATTATGATCATTTATTGTTTCATCTGACATTCTCTTGTTTTATTTATTATAGAGACTTTATTTTTTACTTTCTGTTCCCTTCACAGAATCATGCTGCTTACTGTGGCAATATTATCACTCTATTCCGTTCACCTTTTGCTAAAGACTGCGAAGGAAGGAGGTACGCTATTCCCTGAACTTGACTTTCTATTTCACATTTTTGAAAGCATGTTTCAGTCTTTAGTCTATAACTATAGGATTGTGTTAGTCAAGCCAGTGCCTCATTTTCTTCTAAGCCCAATGACACAGGCTCTCAGTGTTTTTAGCTCTTTGGGTGAGAGGAGTGAAAGTGAGCTGGCCCAGCTTCAAGCCAAATAGAAAAAGATTTTTGGTTGATGATATAAATACCAGTTTTGCCTTTCTGTGTGGAGCTAAGATGAATGGAGCTATTGCTTGCTGTTTGGAGAACATTTTAGCCTATTTTGTATTGGTTTTGAGATTGCATCATTTGTTTTTATAATTTTCACATAGTGTTTATTTACATGTTTGAGTCTCCAGTGTAGAATTATATCAGAAATATTTTACTCATTAAATCAACCGTTTTAACCGTTATATTTCTTTGGCTCTAGGGTCTTTAATTTACGAAAAATTAGGGGAAAAAGCATTTGGATGGCCTGGGAAAATTGGAGCTTTTTCTTCCATTATATTGCAGAATATTGGAGGTAAGGAGATAAAGCTTTCAATAGACTACTTACATTTTCTAAAAAACACTCAATACATTTTAAAAGATTTGAAAAATTAAAGCATCTGTTTCTGTCACTTCCAGAATAGTAGGTGTTTTATATGCCTTGACTTAACTCCATAAAATTAAAAATCAGTTTTCTGAGAAGGAATAGAAAAATTTTGTGGTTCTTGAGTCACAGCCTAGATAGAACCAGTTCACTGAAGAGTATTTACAATTGTGGCAACACAAAAATTTGGCGAGGCATAAGAAACATTATAATCCACAGATTCCTTGATTCTATAAATTTATAATTCCTATTTCACTACCATTTCTAAAGTAGAGTCTAGAAACATGTGTTTTAATAATGTCACAGGTGATATGTTAGCACACTAGTCTCCCTGTGATCTTATTATCTTATTGTGTCATTTAGTCTCATTAGACAAGTAGACCCATATTTCAGATCTCACACTGGTGTGTCCTCTGCATGAACCATACTATATCCTGCAGTGTGTCACTTACTCCCTCACCAATTGAGTCACAAGCTTGCTGTTCTCTTCTCACAATAAATAACACAATGAAGATCTAGTACTTAGGCCAGAAAACTGGGTGTCATTCTAAACTTGGTTATTCAATCAACTACTAACTTCTGCCCACTTTTTCTTTGACATGCTTCTTAAATCTCTCTTCTGCTGTTGGAAAATAACTTTAACCTTTAACCTTGGAAAATAACTTTACTGCTGAGTTTAATTTTTTAGTGAGAGTCATTGTCACTGTCCATACACATAAGGTCATTGTAAAGATTAAATAAGAACATGGGACATAATATGGGTTTGGTACATGCTTCCTAATCAGTTTCACAATTAATAGCAATGTCTTTGGAGCCATCCTATTTTTTAATGTTACTTTTAAAATTTAATTGTGTAAACTAAGAGAGATAAATTTATTTTTATATATTTATTTTTGTAAGCCACCCTTAGAAAGAAATACTAGGGTCAGAGTGATAGTACAGCAGGTAGAGCTCTTGCCTTGTATGCAGCTAACCCAGATTTGATTCCAAACACCGCATATGGTTCTATGAGCTCCTTTACGAGTGATCTCTGAGCAAGGAGCTTAGGGATTATTGGTATAAATGATATATACCAATTTATGCCTTATTCTTTCATTCAACAAAATGCCGTAAAACATACTCATATTATTATTTTTACTGGTTTTCAAATTTGTATTGTATGATAAATTATTTAGAAAATCCCTTAATACAAATGTTGAATTTTTCTAGTTTTTTGCTAGTATAAACAAAGAGCAATGAAAAAATTGCATAGGGAATGTGCAAGAAGTAACCATTTTTTAATAAAATATCTAGAATTATATAGGATTTTTGGAATGCAACAATTGTTTTAAGAACCTTTATCAAACCACAATTGATTCTGATGACTTATTGATAACCAGATAAATAAAATTCATTTGTACTTTGTGATTTTTATTTGTTTCCATAGATTAAGACTATAATCTTGAATGGTATTTAGAAGAGTAGAATAATTTCATTTATTGGGTTAGGGCGAAAAGAGAATAATTTCTATATCGTCTATTGAATGCAGTGCTTTATATTTGGTTCCAGTTTTAATCCTTATCAATATTTAACGTCTTGGAGTTTCATAGAACTACTTCAATTTTCACCTAGTATACTTCTTCAGACTCATGAAATACACTCTCTCTCTCTCTCTCTCTCTCTCTCTCTCTCTCTCTCTCTCTCCCACACACAGATTCCTAAATTGAATAGATTGAGAGCGATCATCTATTGTTCAAATTTCACAATGTTCACTATTATTATGCTTTCACATATGAAATAAACCATGAAGTGGTCTCTACATCAAGCTGCACATGCATTAGAAGTGGAGCTTTAGGGAAGAAGGCAAAATTTTATAAGTATCCCTGGAGATAGCTCTTACTTAAATTATTCTACATAACTGCTGGTTATTTTGGCATAAGGAAAATCACTTGTAGTTCTGTATTTAGCAATTCCACATTTAGAACATATATATTTTTTTTCAATCTCCTAAAAATTAACATTTGCCAGAGATATTTCAACATTAGCAGGATATTGTTGACATTTCCCAGACACGTCTGGACCATTCTGAATGTTCAAAGACCAAACACATTAACAGTGGTGACATCATTGAAAGTCAGCAATTAATAGCTCTAACATCAAATGGCGCCTCACTGAGCCAGTTAATCAGAAATATCTTCTCTGTTTACACTCTGTAAAACTTAGCTTTGGCCAAAGTCTTTGTAAATATTAACCAAATAATATTTACAGGAGGCACACCAAGTGTTATTAAAATCATTTCACTTTATAATATAGAAAAATACAAGTCCTAAATCAGGTAATATATTTTAGATAGGGTCTCTCCTTTTCTTGGGCATTTAAAGTTTGTAAAATTTTTCTGTTTTCATCTGAAAACAAAGATAATAATGAACATCTTCCCTTTATATGGGGCTTTTCAGATAAATAGAGTAGTGTGCAGAAACCAAGAATGTGTATTCTACTACTACTTGTGTATTTGAAGTTAAGGAGACATTTTTATTTATTATTTATTTATTTTGCTTTTTTGGGAGGTCACACCCAGCGATGCACAGGGGTTACTCCTGGCTCTGCACTCAGAAGTTACTCCTGGTGGTGCTCAGGAGACCATATGGGATGCTGGGAATCAAACCTGGGTCGGCCATGTGCAAGGCAAATGCTCTACCCGCTATACTATCTCTCCACCCCCCTTAAAGCTATTATTATGTTTAATTTATAACTTAGGTACTTGTTTTGAGTATCAGCAAAAATTCACCAGAATCATGTAGAATATCATTAAAATTGCTAACGCAAAATTCACTAGTTTGATTTTTTTAATTTTTAAGTAGGCATTCTACTTCACTAAGTAGAAGATTTAGAGATGAAGTATTGTAGAAATCCTTACAATTGTAGGCAAAATTTTTATGTTATGCGTTTTTCCATGGAGTTTCTAAATTTCATCAGATTTTCAAAAGAGTATAAGATTACATACATACTACTTTTTGTATAAATGGAAAAATTTGGCTACCTTGGACAGGTTTTTTTTTTATGTTGCCAAGATATGGGAATACTGGAGGACGTGGATTGACAGTGAGAAAAGATAGCTCTTTTATTCTTCTACAGGATGGCTCCATTTAAACAACTGGTATCTGAAACTTTGTGTGCCCTTCAGGGAGATCACAGAGATTTAAAATGGCACCCAACTGGGGAAAGTCGGAGAGAAATAAGAGTTGATTCAGCTAGACCTTGCAATTCTGCTTCCTTTCTGAGCCATTCCTTTTGTTGCTGAATGAATCCTAGGCCCACACTGAGACAGACCCACTTGGTATAGATCACGATGATTTATCATTCATGAGGGAAAAGCTCTGTCACTGCCTCATTATTGAAAACCTCAGAGCTGTGTTTAGCAAAGAGTCAATACAAGAGCCAGAAGTCTATCTTTGAAAAGAACTTGGAAGCAGTAGGAAACACTGTGAGTGGTTTCAGTTTCTGTCTCGCCTTACTGTGTAAGGATGTTCCACATACCGACTCTTCTGACGGCTTGCCTGTGACTTTTGTGCTATGTGCACCACTAACATATGGCATTTTCCATTTTAGCAATGTCAAGCTATCTCTTTATCATTAAATATGAACTACCTGAAGTAATTAGAGCATTCATGGGACTTGAAGAAAATACCGGGTAGGTTTTTGGTGTTCCCTGTGATGTTGTGACTTGTCCAGCTACCTCTTTGGATCTTAACATCCTCATTTCTCATTCTTCTGTAGAGAATGGTACCTCAATGGCAACTACCTCATCATATTTGTGTCTATCGGAGTCATTCTTCCACTTTCTCTTCTTAAAAGTTTAGGTAAAATCAAATTTAAATTTTTTAAATTTCATGTTCTAAAAGGCAATCTGATTGTTCACACCATATTCACCTTTTGGAATTTCCTTGCTAACTGCTAGGTTACCTTGGTTATACCAGCGGATTTTCTCTTACCTGCATGGTGTTTTTTGTCAGTGTGGTAAGTGATTTTTTGACTTAATCTGTGTAGCTTAGTGTGCATGAGGTTCTTATAGTGCCTGGATTAGTGTCTTTGTTTTTATTCAAGTATTTTACTAGCATGAAATAGTTACTGCCTTACAAGCAACTTTCTTATGTTCTAATTTGGAATAGGAGTTGCCATGAGTTTAAAATTTGTTTAGCTAGAATATCAAGACAACTTCATGAAGTATATTCTAGGAACAGTGGAGACATATTTTGACTAAAGTATCATTTCATATAAAGCAAGAGGACAATAATCTTATATTTAACAGAGTAGATAAAAAGAAAGATTTCCAGTGGGCTTGTGATTTGTTTCAATAAAGATAAGACTGCTAAGGACAGAGAGATAATATGGGTGACGTGCTTGACTGCATATGGCTAACCCAAATTAGATTCCCAACACTACATAAGGTCTCTCAAGTACCACTAGGAATGACTCTTAAACACAGAGCTGTGAATAATTCCTTTCATTTTATCCAAAAAATGAAATACAATTAATAGGTGTCTCAGAAAGTAAATAACCAGACTATAGAATTTGCCATATTCATATGAATCATCCTATATTATGCCCATGAACAAAAGATAACCATGGTGGAATAAAAGAAGAAATTTCACCAACCCTTTCTGCTTTCCAAAGGAATAATTTTTTATAATACCATGGATACAAAAATTTGTATGGTATTTCCCAACAAAAGCAAAGAATTGCCATATACTTTTGTGACAAATACTATCATTAGTTTGAAGAAATTAAATATATGATCAGCTTTCTCATAGATAGCAAATAAACCTTGGGATAAACTTATGCAAAATACTCTTTTGCTGTTAATAAGGCATAAGATTATCAACCATAGTTCCTCCTCTTTCCTTAAGATAGGCTTAAGAGTTTCCATTTTAAATTAATCTGAAGAAATCCCTAGCAGAGACTCCTAAAACCACCTCACAAACTACACATAGGAATTTTTCATATTTTTCCTCAAAAGCTGATTTTTGCATTTGTTTGTTTGCTTTTATTTTTTAAAATCACTAAATCTAGGTTATTTACAAGAAATTTCAAATACCCTGCCCTCTCCCTATTCTGGATCACCATGCTGGAAATGTGACATTCAACAATACACTTCCGAAGCACTTGGTAATGTTACCTAACAATTCTGAGAGTAGTGGTGTGAACTTCATGCTGGATTACACCCACCAGAATCCTGCAGGGATAGATGAGAACCAGGCCAAGAGCTCCTTTCATGGCAGTGGAATAGAGTTTGAAGCAAATGATGATGACAAGTGTCAACCCAAGTACTTTATATTCAATTACCGGGTGAGTAAGTAACCGTGGCCACTGAGTTTTTGTCATAAACTGAGCTGAGCTGGGATTGACATCTTTGTTGGAATGCTAAACACGTTGTCTCTGTTTTTCAGACGGCCTATACAATTCCTATCCTAGCCTTTGCTTTTGTATGCCACCCTGAAGTCCTTCCCATCTACAGTGAACTTAAAGAGTAAGGCAGCCATCAGTTTAGCATTCTGATTTGCTTTAAAAAATGTGCTAATATGTTAAAACGGAGTTTCATACGGAAGCATATTTCATAGCTTTCTCTTTACACAAAATTTGTGCTACTCATTTGTAGTGTGGTTCGACCAACAAGGTGTGAACCAGCCTTGGCACTATCAAATTTTACTTTACTAATCTTATATCCTCTGGGTTCAGGTGCAGGGTTTAAAGTAGGTGGAGGAGGAGCCAATAGCTACATGAACTTGGGGAAGTAAGGAAAGTTTAAATTTTGAAGACTTTTATCTGAATGATTAAGACCAAAGATTATGATTATGATGATTACGATTATGCACCACTGATTGAAACCATTGGTCAGACTCTAACACTTCTCCACAATAAATTTATCACCAATTTGTTCCAATACCTGGCCTTTATTATTTAATATGTATTCTAGCTTGTAGTCTGTGATTCATCAATATTTGTTTCCCTTTGAGGTTTTTGACATCTTTTGGGGAATGAAGTGGGTCTGAGCTCAACATAGCAGCTTTCTTCTTAAGTCATAAGGGGGTCGTTATAAAATAATTTGCATTTTCTTTAACTCAGACAATACTGTATTCATTCTCACTAAATATCAAGAGCTTCTCATAAATTCTGACTTACCTTATAATTTTCGAATAATCACAATTATGATGTTTTTGACTACCACAGAAAACCACAAGTACTAAGTACTTGACAATTGCTAAACATCCTCTAGAATGGTTTTCAGAAGTTTCCTAACTAATATTATTAGGCTAGCTGGTAATCTGAACTTCAAGGAGTAGTGTTTTGATGTTTCTAGCAGATTCTTATCCTTGTTAAATCCACATTTCATGAACCATGAAAAGCTTTCTAAATTAGTAGTAGAACCAATTTGATTTTTATGTAAATTTAATTGTTAAATACTCAGCAGGCAAATTTACTTATCAACACCAAACAACTTGGTTCTCTTCTAGGCAAATGATTACTAATATTGAAGAAGTAATTTTTAAAAAAATTCCATATTATAATTCCTTTATGACTAAGATAAGATTAAATAAATACTATAGCTGCACTAGGAAAGTGGCTTTATAATAATCAACACAAGCATACATGTTTTCATTATTTTTATATTGTGAAAAAGGCGATAAGTTAGAAAAAAAGAAAGCTCAGGGTTCTTTTTAAAAAATTTTTTTCTAGCCGGTCCCGGAGGAAGATGCAAACAGTGTCTAATGTTTCCATCTCAGGAATGCTCATCATGTACCTGCTTGCTGGCCTGTTCGGTTACCTAACCTTCTATGGTAGGTCACTGTCAAAATCATTCTCCATGCAAATTCTACCTCAGTGATCATTAATTTGGGAGTTAAAATTGCTGTAATGGCCCTCTGTGAGCTGTGATAGACAGATGTACTCATTTAATAGGCTTCACCTAAGAAACTGGTAGTTGAACCAGCCTAATTTGTTATAAAAACACATTGTATATTTTTAAACACCTCAAACTTGAATGATATCCTACAGAGGGGGAGTTAGTATGTTTCTTTGGTTCAACTCCAGTCATATTAGGTTGAAAACAATGGGAATATTTGACTTTTGATGAAAGAACATGCTACCAAGCAAATTGCAGAAAAAATACTAAGTTGAATTTGATGATTTGAAGCATAAGGCAGATTTCCTGGTTGATCTCATTTTATTCTGTAATACTGAATCATTTTCTAAGAAAAGAGAACTGCAGGACAGACATTCTTTCTACCTGGGAACGTACAACTAAACAGATGATGGTCACATTAGATTAAGTCTGAAATAGTTCACTCTGGCAGCTTAATGGGATAAATGGGATACAAAAGAAGAATTGTTACTTTTTCTATGAAATATGCGATTATGGGCATATTTCAGGCCATAAAACATTGACCTAATATTTTTTATTTGTTCATAACAATCATTTATTAACATAAATGTATTCTTTTGCATAAGCCTCTATCTTCAGAAGAGCTTGTGGAAGCACCACTTGCTTGGATTTTGTTATATTTGATTGGCATTTGGAATTAGCATCTTAAATCTTAAAGCAGTATTCATTGGGAAGCCATATAATCATAGCAATTCAACTGCTCATGTGATTTTTACTGATAAGTTCTGTAAGACAAAAGAATTTTTTAAAAAGTTCTTTATAAAGTCACCATGAGATACACAGTTACAAAGTTATCTATGATTGAGTTTCAGCCAGGCAATGCCCCAAAACCTGTCCTTTCGTCAGTGCACATTTCCCACAACAAATCTCACTCGTTTTCTTCCCACACACTGGCCCTTTGCCCTTTCCCTAATGCCTGCCTCCATGGCAGACACTTTTCTTCTCTCTTCCTCATATCTTATTTTCCATGTAGGCATTGTGTTTTCAAAGGGTATCATGCATATCACTTTACCTCCTTTTCAGCATTCCGTTCTTGTTCCAAGTGGTCACTTCCAACTGTCATTGTCATGTGGTTCCTTTTCTGTCCTAATAACACTCCATCTCCCCTGTGGTGGCAAGCTTCCTACCATAGCCAGTCTTCCCAGTCCTTGTTTCTATTGCCTTGGGCATTATTCACATACTATGTTTTGTTTTGTTTCTTATATCCCAAAATGAGTGCAATCATTCTATGTGTGCCCCTCTCCCTCAGACTCATTTCACTCAGCATAATACTTATGTCCATCTATGTTGAAGCAAATTTCATGACTTTATCTTTTCTAACAGCTTCATAGTGTTCTATAGGCAAAAGATTCTTTTAAAATCCAAAACTCTGTTTGTCAGTGCCACATGAAGTCATAATTATTGAGCCTGAAATGTTAGCAGGGGGCCAAGATATTGCTCAATGAGCTGGAACATACTCTTGCTTTCTTTTCCCACCTTTTAGATCTGCCAGATATAGCTCTGAGTTCCCCTAAACATTTCCTGGGTGGTTACTGTTACCCCAGAGCCGCCAAGTCAAGGGTCATAAGAAGTGGCGTGTTGGTCCCTGAATATTGCCCAGGAGGAAATGGGAAGTTCTCAAAAAGTGTTAACCATCATCTTTTGTCTTAAGGTTTTCATACTGAATTCATAAAGATTTTTGTAAGGGCTCATTGGGCAGATGAGAGGAAGAGATTGGGGGTAGCAGGATGTAATGAAAAGACTGGAAGAGCTTGGACCTTTCATTTCATGCCTTTTGGTTAGGACACCTGTCTGTCGTTATTGTGGGATATTTCTATAGCAGAGATTATGCTTAGAAATGGGTTCATTTCATTGCAATGAGCTTGAGAAGTGTCTCGGCAATTTTATTGGTTCCTGCAAGTTTGTAAGTGTTAAGGGTCTTTTATTCACTTGACTAGGGCTCACACAACATAGTAAGTTGAAAGGAAAATAATGGCAATGTCTAGAAAAAGAAGTATCTGGATTCCCAGACTTGGGTGTTTCCACTGTGCATAATGTTCCCTTCACAAATTGGTATAAAGGCAAAGAGTGCCAAATTGACAATTTTAATTATACCCATCCTCTCCTTTCTTTTTGTAGGAGAAGTTGAAGATGAGTTACTTCATGCTTACAGCAAAGTGTACACATTTGACACGCCTCTGCTCATGGTGCGCCTGGCAGTCCTTGTGGCAGTAACACTAACTGTCCCCATTGTCCTCTTCCCAGTAAGTATACAAAACTTTGTGAAAGAATCCTGCACAACGTCACATTAGCACTCACACGTTAGCACTCAACTCCTGACTTGCTTGGATTTAATTGTAATCGGAGTTTATAATTACAATGCCCAGAGACATTATTTTCCTGATAGAGCATTTTAGAGTCACCTAAAAATGACCAGTTAACATGCAGATATAACATACACATTCAGATGATGATAGAGTTTAAAAACATAGAAGGAAAGGAAAAAATAAAGAATCAAAAATGTATAGGTATTTATTTTTCAACTCTAGAGGTCAAAATTAATTAATTAAATTAATTTTTGCATGTGATGATGGGATCAAACCCAGGTCCTCACATCTGAAAGACAGAATATTCTAGTCTTGAGCTACATCCTACCCCCCAAACTTATTTCTAAATTCAAATCAAAAAGCAGTACTTGAACTTCTATCTTGCAGACTAATAGAAATAAATAGGAATTATCTTGCTGAGTGAAGGAAGCCAGAAGAACAACAAACACCATCTGACTTGTCTGTGGTACATAGAATACTGGATGAGGAAATATACCATAGTAAAAAGGGGGGTGCTTAGATCACCCTGACCCCAGTGTTTAGAGAGGACAAGGACAGAGGGGAAATAAATTAAGGGGAGAAGAAAAAGGAAGTAGTGGGTGAACAGGCATCAGGGCTTCAGCTATACTGGTGATATGAATGAGTAAGTATAGTTATATGTCAAAAAAAAAAACAGACTCAACAAAACTGAATACGTGAGATCTAAGCTGCAACCACTGAAACTTTGTTGTGTGCTTGTCACGTTGACAGGTGTGGAGGGATTAACGGGTCCACTGGTGGAAGGAAGTTGATGCTGATGGTGTGGTTGGTGTACATATTATATGCTTAAAACTCAGCTGTCAGTAGCTTTATAAATCACAGTTCTTTAATAAAAGGTAAAAGGTAAAGGCCCTCCCGTTGATCGTCGTTTTGCTCGAGCGGGCCCAGTAACGTCTCCATTGGAGACTTTGTTGTTACTGTGTCTGGCATATCGAATACTCTCGGTAGCTTGCCGGGCTCTCCGAGAGGGGCGGAGGAATCGAACTCGGGTCGGCCATGTTGGCCGCTTGTAAGGCGAACGCCCTACCCGCTGTGCTATCGCTCCAGCCTTTAATAAAAAGTTAAAATAAATAAATAATTTTCATAAAAAATAAATAAGACTTTATTTAACTGCTGAAATTTGAAAGGCAACATGTATTAACTCTTAAACCATGCTGCATCTTTATCACATATTAAAAAATATTTTGATTTTCCCCCATTTTGCTTTATTAATTTGTCACATTGAAGTCTATTGAGAAGGAAAATCATACTAAGAAAGTTATGAACTATAAAAAATTTCTTTTTGTTTGTTTTTTTGTTTGGAGACCATGCCTCGCAGTGCTCAGGTCTTACTCCTGCATCTGTATTCAGTGATCACTCTTGGTGGGTTTGGGGCACCATACGTGATGCCAGGGATTGAATCCGGTTTCCATGTGCAATGATGCACTCTAATCACTCTGGCTTCAAACACTATAATAAATTTCTTTTTTGAAGAGGGGGTACAGCTGGCAGTGTTCAGGTATTACTTCTGGCAATGCTCCAGGAACCATATGGGATGCCAAGGGTCAAAGCTGGTTCGCTGCCTCCAAGGCAAATGACCTATCTGCTGTACTTTCTCTCCAGCCCCTACAACAATTTCTTTGTAGAATAATTAGACATATGTTTCCTTCATGACACATTCCCTTTACTAGATTCAGACCGGGGCTAACTGTTTGACATCAGACATTCTATCATCCCAGAGTAGAGTTGGTAGAGCTTGGGCTGCATGAACTTAAACTACCTCCTTTTGAAACACATTGGTCTGTATTCTCCTGCCAACTCTTCTTTCCTAAACACTGCTTTTATTCATTCATTTTACAGATGAAAGTAAGTAAGCAATAACCAAAACTGTTCAGTACAAAATATTTTATACTGGGCCCAGCATGAAGACATATAATGACACTGTGGTCTCTTTAAATGCAACATGTGAGCTGTAAGATTATTGGGACACTGTCCTTTTTCATCATCGATTTGCTCGAGCGGGCCCAGTAATGTCTCCATTGGAGACTTTGTTGTTACTGTGTCTGGCATATCGAATACTCTCGGTAGCTTGCCGGGCTCTCCGAGAGGGGCGGAGGAATCGTGTCCTTTTTCATGAGAGCATGAAATTAGATCCCTATCACTATGGAAACTATTTTACTCTTAAATGATGTCTCGTTTCTGACAGCATCTTGACAGCATTTTAAATTATATGGACATATGTTAGTCTAAGGGCTAGAGAGATAGCACAGTGGGTAGGGTATTTGCCTTGCACACAGCCAACATGGCCAACCCGAGTTCGATTCCTCTGCCCCTCTATGAGAGCCCAGCAAGCTACAGAAAGTATCTCCCCCGCATGGTAAAGCCTGGCAAGCTACCCGTGACATATTCAATATGCCAAACACAGTAACAACCAAGTCTCACAATGGAGATGTTACTGGGCCCGCTCGAGCAAATTGATGAACAACGGGAGGACCGTGACCATGTTAGTCTAAATTCAGTTCCATCTTGAGTACAAGGCAGAAGATAGTGGTAGTCAGAAGCCAACTGAATCACTAGAAAATAATATTTGGAGCCATCCTTTTTTTGTGTGTGTAAATATATCATTAACAAAATTTGGTACATTCACATCATTACTGGGCTGGAGTGATAGCACTGAGGGTATGGCGTTTGCCTTGCATGCGGCCGACCCAGGTTCGATTCCTGCACCCCTCTCGGAGAGCCCGGCAAGCTACCGAGAGTATCTCACCCGCATGGCAAAGCCTGGCAAGCTCCCTGTGACGTATTCAATACGCCAAAAACAGTAACAGCAAGTCTCATAATTTGTGAGATGTTACTGGTGCCCGCTCGAGCAAATCGGTGAACAACGGGAGGACAGTGCTACAGTACTACATCATTACTGAACAAAAGCATTTTCTTGAGGAAATTTGTCATGTGTTGCTCTATTTTTTTACTCTAAAGTCCTCACTGTAATGCTTTCTGGTTGTCCCCAGACATAAATAGATGTAACTGTGACCACATTGCAAGCTGGTAACTATTGAATTAAAGCAGTAACAACAGTTTGAGGATCAGGGAGAGAGAATGAGAAGCTTTCAGTTATGGATAGTCCTTTCACCTCAGTTTTTAAAAATCCACATCACTGCCTAAGAATCCTTTCCCTTCATGATAGTTAAGGAACTGGTATAAATCTGAAAATCAGGAACAGGGATAGTTTGTAAACATCTGCTAATAGATACCCATTTGAACCAAAATTTCCCATTAGAACAAAGTTTCATGAAAAATGTTATTTATTGGGGCTGGAGCAATAGCACAGCAGGTAGGGCGTTTGCCTTGCACACAGCCAACATGACCAACACAGGTTCGATTCCCAGCATCCCATATGGTTCCCCGAGCACCACCAGGAGCAATTCCTGAGTGCATGAGCCAGGAGTAACCCCTGAGCATCTTTGGGTGTGACCCAAAAACCAAAACAAAAAAAAAAGAAAAGAAAAATGTTATTTATTAAGCACTTTCATTCAGTATCAGTATGAGATATTCTGCAGTGTGTCTTTCACCTTACAATGTCACAGTGTCATATTGTCATGGTCTAAATGCTTACCTTTCCCCATTAGAGGTCCATAGAGGTAGGAATATACATTGTGTGCACAATGATTGCCACATGATGTGCTGAACAGTATTTATACAGAAAAGTGGTCATGTGAATATTGCCTTTTAGCAAGACATAGGAAATGCCTTTGCTAGCAAAAGCATACATTGTTCCTCTTTGACATTTATCATGAATTTCAGTTTGGGTGAGGATTTGGGCTAAATGAATCCAGCTTCTGTGAATATAATAGATGACATGAAAGTAGTCCAACTTCTTTATTCTAATCAACTTCTGAGAGACTAAATTCAGACATTTCCCTAACATGATTAAAATAGTGGTGTTTTTGTTAATCTGTTTCTTCCAATGTAGAGTCAGTATTTTCAGTTAAACAATGAATTACAGTTATGACTCTCCCTACAGGTGTCTTTGAATTAATAAATTTGTGACCAATAAGAAGTTTGTTTATTTTGTCTCAATGTTCCCACATGTAAATAATAAAACAAATGAAACCTAGCCTACAATTAAATATATCAATTTAAGATCCATTTTGTATATTCATACCCACAAAAATGATAACTGAACTCTTAGGAGCACAGGAGATGAGAAAGGTTTTGTTAATATATGTTGATTAGATAGTTTTCCCCCTGATTACTCCATTTACTTTCATTTATTCCTCTGCTTAGATTTTTTTCCTCTTAATGAAAAGCACATAACTGCTTGAAATGTTTGGCGAACAAATGAATAAAATAAGTGAACAAGACCCTAGATTTTTCTCTGGTGGCTGGAGTATATATTGTGAAACGTACCTCTTTCCCAGAATTCCTACTCTAATTTCAACTTGTGTTTCCTTGTATGTCTGCAGTAAAGTACACATATCATAATGAAAAACAGAAAACCAAAAATACTAGTGGGATAATCAATAAACTACAGGTTGACACGGCCAGACTGATAGCACCGCATAGGGTAGGGCATTTGCCTTGCCTGCAGCTCTCTCAGTTTCCACTCCTGGCAACCAAGAGGGTCCCCAAAATCCAACAGGAGTAATTCTTGAATGCAAACCCGAGTAAGTCCTGAGCACTGCTGGGTATGGCCAAATAACAAACATTACAGAAATTGACGTTTTACTTGCCACACCTTTTAAAAAGTAATCTCTCAGTTTCTCCAGGTGTTTCTATTTCACCACGTTAAATAATACATACCTCTTATGTTGCCTTCAGATCTCCTGTTCTGAAGTCTATGTAGACATAAATATAGGTATATGGCATATGTTGCTAGGGTCTAGAATACAGTAGTGGTCTGTAGGTATATCCCATATGTTTGTTAAGAGCAGTCATACAAAATAAAACCGATTCGCTCCTAAGCAATAAAAGAATGACCTTTTCTCTCAATTCCAGAGCCCAAGCTTCCACACTGCCTCCACATTCTGCCTTTCACAGTTGGTCTCCACATCAGAGTACAGCAACCCCTAAAGGGTTCTTATTCAAAACATGCTCTCTGGGAGTAGTAAACACTTTTTTAGAGCTGTGAACAAAACGTTGTAAGAGATATTCTGTGTCAAAAGTCATATATGTTGCTGAAGTCGGCCTCTACCCATAGCAGCTGGTCCACATTTCTAGATTACCAGTGTGGGGGCAATAAAATTGTGATTATCTGGAAGAGTAAAATATTCTTTGTGGGGAATAAGTCATTGTTGCCTCTTTCCTGTTCTAGATAAATAGTATTGTTGAGGACATTTGTGTGTCAGGTGCTTTCCTTATGACATATTTTTAATATAATAGGACCAGAAAATGTTCTTCTAAATCATTTCTACCATCACTAATATGATCAGTTTACAGCCTCCTGTTATCTTGTTGCTGCTTCATTAATGCATTGGCAAATCTTTATGTCTTCTGTTCTGTTTCAATTTAGTTCTTCCTAATTTTCTACAAGTAATGAGCATTAATCCTTTGCTCCAGACTTGGTTCCTGTAAACTTTCTGAACTCTTGCCCCATTAGAATAAACCTTGGTTTCTTTGAAAACTCTACGTTCAGAGTTTCTGTAGATAAAGGAATGCTTCTCTTTCAGTATAGTGAATTAAATACATTATTTTAACAAAGGACGCAAAAAATGTAGCTCTACCAGGAAATAACCTGCCTATTTGTTTGTTCTACTTTGTTTATTCCATAAATTTAGCACTGCTAGACATACAAATTCTTAAACACTACATTGTTCCATAGAGATCTAATTTTAAACTTACGAATCAGAACATTTTAGCAATGAAATTATCACTATTTGCTGGTCATAATGTAGAATTTATACACTACTATGGAAAATAAAATCAAACCATTTACTTCTATTTTCCAGAGTGAGTTTCATAATTTTTTATGATTGCAATTCTTAAAATCTTTTAGTCATTCTTAAACCATTTCCAGATACTATCTGATTTGTCATTTTGGATATGAAATTGCTTTTTAAACCTAAACAGATGGCTTTAATTTTTAGTGGAGTAGTATGAAAGGAATGTTACATTAGAAACTGCAAGCAATTTAGCTCAGAGTTATTGCCATTCATGTATTTCAAAATATATTTTACATTTTCTTTTAAATGAGTTCCCTCATGTATACCATGAAGAGACTTTTGGTGTAAAAAATTTAAAGCAAAAGTCAATCTCAGCATTTCTGAAAATTTGAAGTCCTAACTTAACTGAAGTGTTCACTTAGAATAGACTAATTCCATTAAGTCAGAAGTGTCCTTCAAAAGATTCCAGTGATAAGAGTATTTTCAACTTCCTTAAGCTGTTCAAATAGAAACATTCCTTCCCTCTGTCCACAAGGATCTTTTTATTACATTACATCAGAGTAACTTGAGCAGTGGAGCCTCTTCTGACCTTTCACCAACTTAGTTTAGCTGCTGAAACAGCTGAAATCTATCAAGGACCTAAGAGAGAAGAAAAAGACTTCCCTATTCAGTGTAATCCAACATTTACTGAGTGACTACTGTCTGCAAAACATTACACCAGAAACTGAGGAATGTTAAGATTTAGGCTCTGTTCTTGACCCTTATGTATTAATCATTTAAATAGAAAAGAGAAAAAAACAAAAATGCTATTTTTTTCTTAAATAATAGGTGACAAAAATGTTAAACAAGTACAAAATTAATAAGCAGATTTATAAAACTCTTATTCATTAGTAAGTGTAAATAAACTCAGGCTTTTTCCTTATTAATTAATCCTGTTTGATGAGACATAATTTGAAATCAACAAGAGTTTAATGATGTATCTGAATTATATATTTTACTTTTACATTTTTTTGACGAGATTATTTTTAAAGAAAAATTTAATTGGAAAGGAAGCTTAAAATGTATTATAAAGAAAACTGAACACTTTCAAACCAAAAAATCACCATCTAAGTTTGTACAATGTGCAAACTTTGAAATTATACTGGCTTTGAAATTATACTGGCACTTACAATGGTTATAATGGTAAGTTGTATGCCATGTGCACTTTAACACAATAAAAACATAAAAATCAGCATCAAAATCTTTTCTGGGAGAAAAATGGAAAGAAAAATTATGAAGATTCTTGAGATAATAGATAAGTAACAAAGCTGTGACCATACCTTTGAACTTTCTTGCAGATTCGTACATCAGTGATCACACTGTTATTTCCAAAAAGACCTTTTAGCTGGATAAGACATTTTCTGATTGCACTCATAATTATCGTAGTAAATAATGTTTTGGTCATCCTCGTGCCAACTATAAAATACATCTTTGGATTCATAGGTAAGTGTCAGAAAGGCATTTATTATCGACACAGTAAATATATCCTTTATATCCTTAAACTTTAGACATGGAGCCAGTACTTGGAGTTCACAGATCCTTGGTCCTTCTCAAGCTCACAGAATTTTTGTTAAACTAAATGGACTCCAGTTGGTCACTATTCCTCCTTCCTGGATAACTTGAGAAAATGTCACCACTAAAAGCTACCTTTAAGGCTGCCTCATCCAATGAGAACAATTATATGCTTTGAAATTGATTTCAATCTTAATCCTGTGTAAAAATAACGGGAACAAAAGAATAAGAAAAATATCATTGACAACAAGATGCCCTCAAGTCTATGAGTACCAGCTAAGCTTTAAAGGGTGTCTTTGGAGATGGAGGTTTGATTTTTGTAAAGCCTGTAAAGCCTGTTTATTAATATATTTAAACCTTTATCCTACTTGTTTGAGTTATTGAATTTAAAAATTTTTAATTACAAAATAAATGTGAGTTATAAGCAACATGAAAAGTTAGAAATGGGGAAGGTATCCATGATGAGTTCAGCTTTATTAGAATTTATTTATATAACAGGGCTGGAGAGCTAGTACAGTAGGTAGGGTGCTTGCTCTGCACATGGCAGACCCTGGTATGATCCCTGGCACTCCACCTGGTCCTCTGAGCTTATCAAGAGTGATCTCTGAGCACAGAGCTAGGAGTAAGCCCTGAGCATAGCTGGGTGTGCCCCCCTCAAAAAATAACAAATGAATTTATGTAACTAATTTCCTGTAAACATTAATATTGTCTTTTATTTGTTTATTTTAGATGTACTTAGTATATAACTATGATTTCAAGTATACTTTAGTTTTATATACAGATATCCTCTATAAGGGCGGGAGCAATAGCACAGCGGATAGGGCATTTGCCTTGCACGCGGCCTATGCAACCGACAACCCAAGTTCGATTCCTCCGCCCCTCTCGGAGAGCCTGGCAAGCTACCAAGAGTATCTTGCCCGCACGGCAAAGCCTGGCAAGCTACCCGTGACGTATTCGATATGCCAAACATAGTAACAACAAGTCTCATGATGGAGATGTTACTGGGCCCGCTTGAGCAAATCAATGAACAACGGGAGAACAGTGCTACGTCACCATCACGATCACGATCACGACCATCCTGTTGTTCATCGATTGCCTTGAACAAGCCCCAGTAACATCTCCTTCGTCCTAGCCCTGAGATTCCATATTCAAGGCTCTTTCAGGGTTAGGAGAATGAGACCCATCATTGTTACTGGTATTTGGCGTATTGGGTATGCCACGGGGAGTTTGCCAGACTCTGCTGTGTGGGCAGGTTACATTCGGTAGCCTGCCAGGTTGTCCAAAGTGGGAATAAGATAATAAGATGTCGCGCAGCTGCAAATGCAGCCGCACACTTCCAGGATCTGGGTTTTATAGTCTCTGAGTCTTGGCCATTGATGGGATTACACAGCGCCAAGTTACCATCCTCTATGAGTAAACAGCCAAGATGAGTTTACGGTGCTCTTAGTGCTAGGAGTAGGATTCCTTTATATTTGGGTTCTTTAAAAAGCATGTGTTCTCTAAATTTCTGCCCTGATGAGTTAGAATTGCTAAATAAAACATCTTCCTGTCCCGTGTTTCTCTCCTCAGGGGCTTCTTCTGCTACCATGTTGATTTTCATACTTCCAGCAGCTTTTTATATTAAACTTGTCAAGAAAGAATCTTTTCGATCACCCCAAAAGATTGGGGTAAGTAAGACTTTGAATTTTCTTCATTATAAGTGATTCCTTGTGTTTTGGTGTTCCTATTGTTATTTGTAAGGTCTCACTCAGCTATGATGAGTTTCTGCTCCTAGATCTGTGCTCATGAATTATTCTTGAAGGTGTTTGGGACCTAGAGGATCTTGTGTGGTGCCAGAAATCAAACTGGGATTGGCCATGTGAAAGAGCTCGCTCACATACTATCCCGCTGGCCCTATGAGTTGTCCTTTGACTAGTTAGCATAAATTAGAAATATTCTGATTACAGGAAAAATTGAATTGATGAACAAGAACCAGAAACAAAAGATGAAAAAGGAGTTGAATTTATGATAGCTGAAGAAGTCAGAATTTTTTCCTTCAAATATCTTGTCTTGAGTCCTTCTTACCTAATAGATTTTAATTGTTAGTTTTCATTACCAAGTATTTCTGTGCTATTTATTATTGGAAATTATGCAGAAGGAATTAGACTCCCTGGAAGTATATAAAACAAAGATTTTTTTGTTTTATAAGTTAGTTTTGCAAGACCAAAAGAAAATATTTTCCTTTCATTTCCATGATGGGCTGGAGCACAGTGGGTAAGGCATTTGCCTTGCACATGGCCAACCCGGGTTCGATTCCTCCACCCCTCTTGGAGAGTTCAGCAAGCTACTGAGAGTATCTCACCCACACAGCAAAGCCTACAAAGCTCCCCATGGTGTATTTGATATGCCAAAAACAGTAACAATAAGTCTCACAATTTTTTGTGAGATGTTACTGGTGCCCGCTCGAGCAAATCTATGAACAATGGGAGGACAGTGCTACAGTGCTACAGTGGTTCCGTGATACCTTGATGTCCCTGGTGTGAATTAAAATATAGAATAAAGCCATTTATCTTCCAGTTAACTACTCCGGATATAAATTATAGTCATATTAAACTACATGGTATATTCGTTTTACATAATTTTACTAAAGAGCATATACTAGAAATAATTAAGATTTTCTAATAATTATACATTATCAGTGACTGCTTAATAAAACCTTATACTAAGATTTAAAAAGACTGTTCCTGACTGAGTTAATTTCAAATTTACCTGAAAGTCATTTGCCTCTTGATAATGTTCAGGGACTCCCGAACAGTTTGGTGTCAGTAACTTCTCTAATCACCTTGCCCCAAATTTACATGCTATGCAATTAATTTTTCTTGATTTTTTTTGTCTGTTTGGGGAGTCATGCCCAGTAGTGCTAGGACATGCTCCCGACTCTGTGCTAAGGAATTACTCCTGGTGATGCTCGGGCATCACATGGTTGAACCCAGTTTGCAACCATACGTAAAACTAACTAAAAATATCTGCTTTTAAAAATAATTAATAAAATAATAATGGTTGCACCTCATAAATAGAATTATGTTGGTCTGTGTAATAATGTATAAGATCCTTTCCAGTGTTATAATACTGGAATGTTATGGAAAATATTAAATATAAAATACCGCCCCCCCACACACACATATATATATATGCACACTTAGTTTTTATTATAGTATATGAGCATATATTTAGCATTTATTTTGGGTTTTTTTTGTAATGTCAGATATTATTTATGGCATACCCTTTTCACCTAGAAGATTTTAAGTATTTTCTAGTCCATTAAGCCTTTTCTTGTTATGTATGTGGTTTTTTTTTGGGGGGGGGCTGGGGGATGATGGTCTCCCAAATGGTGGTCAGGAGACCTTGGGGTTAATAGTTTAATGTAAGGACTGAAGATATCATCTAGCTTTGACCCTTCAGTGCCAAGGATTGCCCTTGGGCTACCCCAGTAGTGGACCACACAGGAGCCACACTGGGTGGTTCACAGGGGATCATGTGATGCCCAGTATCATCTACATGCAGGGCATGTACAGTATGCTGAATCTCTTGTCATATGATTTTTAATGACCGTAGGGCATTCTATCATTTGGATGTGCCAAATCAATTAATCATTATTCTGTTTTGATTATTTTGACTCTCTCTCTTCTTTGTATGCGTCTTTTATCCCCACGGGAGTTTCTAAGTTGACTGAAAATTTTAGAGCTTTAAAGTTTATGCAATTCAATACAAAAACTCAAATTTTTGCCTCAGATAAACAACATTAAAATAAACTGTACTTAAAGAATGATTTCTGTGTTCCCTAACAAATTCTGTCTGAATTACAGGCTTTCATTTTTCTTGTGGTTGGAATCATCTTCATGATTGGAAGCATGGGACTCATTATAATGGACTGGATTTATGATCCCCCAAGTTCCAACGGGCATCACTAACCAAGAAAAAATACTTTTCTTTTTCTATTGAAAATGGTTGGAATTTATGCTGCAAAAGACATTTGCATTTTCTTTGCTGAAATGTTATTCATAGGAAATAACAGAAAGATCCCAAAGACATCTGTTTACTAGTAAGATCACCAGCTACCTGCATAAGAAAAAAATCATTTTTGTCAAGAACTCTGCTCATGACTTTAAAAACTGTGGTGCATATTTTTACCCGGTTTTACTAGAGTAGCGTGAGATGATATGTTTTTATTCTGTACAGCATAAAGAAAAGGATAACCATATGTAATAGTTACCACTTCCCCCCACCAAAAAAAAAGAGAGAGAAGAAGAATATTTGTACTCTTAAAATATCAACTAAAAATGCCCTGATAGCAAAGTAATCACCACTTAATTCTTTCTAAGCTCAGACCAAATACTCTACATCTATTCAGTGACAAAAGAAAAATACATCTTAAACTGTCCATGAAAGGACAGTTTTAATGTCAATGGTAAAGGAAGAGTTTGTGCATCTTCTTTGTTAGATTGTCTTAGTGATTTCATTAAAAAAATATACATGTTAAAATCTTTTGTTAAACATAGAGAGAGGGGCTTTATTTAAATTACAGAGCAACAACGAAAATAACATTTATAGCTGAACTGCTTGTTCTGGGAGCAGTTGTTTGGTATTTTTAGTCCTCTTGTCAATTTCTGTCATTGAACAATGCTCTCCCTCTCGTCTTCCATTATCAATCAAAATTTTTTGAAGACCACGATTCATGTGAACATAAACTACCCCGTATTTGTTTGGTACATTTTTGATAAACATTCAGTGCAGGAAACTGTGATTTACTTATGTTATGTATATAATCTTATTATGTAGTCATCTGAATTTTAAAGTATGGTACATTGATTTTTATTTTTATGTGTGTGGTTTCTCTCTTCACAGTCAATACATTTATTCTATTAGGGGTGGGGGCAGGGAGTCAAGTTGATTAGCCACAACATCCACTTGTATATATCTGTCTATTGGGGATATCTCAAATTTAAAACCTAAGTTACAGAGAGTTCAGTGGTGCTCTACAATGTTTACAATAATATAATCACCTATAAGAAAAATAGAACTCACGTCCTTATTTAAAAATAATTACCAATACTAAGATTTTTCCTTTTATCTAGCATTTCTTAATGACTTTAAAATTATGTTTGCTGACATTCATTTGCTTGAACTACACAATATTGAGTGGCTCCACGTGAAAACAAGAGTTCCAGACCTACAAAGAAAGGCAAACTATCATTCATCCTCACTTCTGTAACATATAAAATGGCCTTAAAATTAGTTTCTGCTAAGAATTTCTGGAGTTTAGCCAAAGGTCCCAATGATGTAATGGTTAGCACTCTGGACTCTGAATCTAGAATTTCTGGAATTTTCTACTTAAAAAAAATAGCAAGGGCTAATAGAGATAGTACGTAATAAGGTACTTGTGTTTTACACAGGCAACCTGGATTCAACTCCCAGCATCCTTTATAGTCCCCAAACACTGCCAGGAGTGATCCTTGAGCAAGAAGTAATCACTGAGCATCACAAACATCACTGGGTGTAATCCCCCCTCCAAAAAAAAAAAACAGCAAGGATTTTGTTGTATAGTAAATATTTAGCAAAACTAAGTTTAAAGCACAAGTATATAAGTATAACAATACTAAATAATATTTAATAGATTTTCTGAAATGTGCCTTAGAAAATATGTTTTATGTATTATTTTCTAGAGGCATGATACTGGTGCACTTTGTTATAGATATTGAGCATTACTAGAAACTTTCATAGCTTTTGAGTTACTTCTTACTGGGAAAAAATGATAAATAGCGTATTTAAGGTGTTTTTCCAATTTCAATCATTGGAAGGTGTATCAAAATAGAAAGTGAGAATAACTTCTGAGGGTTAAAAATATATCATCTAAATGTATTTAAATGTAAATATAAAACATTAATGAAAATGGAGAACTGTAAGAGCTGTATATATTTTGAATGACTAACTTGAAAATATCAAGTCTGTAATTATATCAACATTCAAGAGCAATACAAGTGCCAAATAAGAAAGCACCATTTTTTTTCCTCATTGCTATTTTCAGGATTGGAATATACATTGACTGCAGGTCAGATATACATAGGGTATATTGTACTAGTTAATTCAACCCCATTTGTAAGCAGATGAAAATTTTATTTTCTTATTTCATTTATAAGGTGGTTCAGTGTATGAGAAGGCTTTTTTATTACAGAAAGTGTATATTCATATATAATAAATGAATTATTCAAATGACTGATGTCTTATAAAAAGGTCTGAGTTATTTTTATAAAATTTTACATCTAAATACTTTTTTATACTAGTAATAGTCCAATTTTCACCATTATTCTTGATATCTAACTTGAATCAACAACTAATTCAAAAAAGCTGTTTTATTTTTGGCAAAATAAATAAACCTAAATTATGTTTATTTTATGTCACATATGCATACCATTCCCTGAAACAATATAGAAGAAATAGTTCTCTTTATGGCAAAACACCTTGATGTTTTCCTCTGCTCCAAATCTTCTATATCTTTATTTTACAATATTGATGCTTCTTATCAGTCTTAAGTAAAATTTCCCTAAAGTGGTAAACATCAAGCAAAGAGGTTCTACCACTTTGTTTTTACTGGGAAAATAAGAGTTTTGCTTGCTCCACATTCTTAGAAATATAGCGTTGTTATTTGTTTTTAATGTGTGTGAAATATCTCATTTTGATTTTCATTTCTATTTCTAAAAATTAGTGCTAGAGTGTTTCATGTGATCATTTGTTCATCTCTTTTTTCAAGTGTCTATTCAAATTCTTTGCTCTAATTTTTAAAATTAGCTTGTCTTTTCATTACAAATTTCTCAGAACTCTTTATGTGTTCTGTGTATGTGTCACTTATCAGATTATGAACATAGTTTACTTCTCTATGGGAATGCCTACCCATTTTCTTAAATGTGTCTTAAATCCATTTGTATGCATCTGTCGCAGTATTTCTTGGATCAGATCTTCACAGCTTGAAATTTTGTAGTTCAAGACTTACTAGGATAAGATTAATTGGAATGGCATTGTTGTAATTAATGAATGACTAGATTTTCAAACTTGAAGGGTGTTTCTCCTTTCTTTTCCATTTTTTTAAAGTTAGCTTTATTTGTACTTATCTGGTTCTTGTTTTTATAAATATATTTGATTTGAAACAACATTTCTAAGTCTACTTGAATCTTGGTTATGAGGCCTAGTACCATTAGTCTCAGAATGTAAACACCTCTTTCTGGCTACCTGTAATAAACTTTATCTTTCTAACCCCTGCTACAGGTATATAAAGGCAAGGCAAGAGAAATCAATTCATTTGGTTTTTATTTACCATCATAAACCCATATTCTGTTGGTTCCATTTTCTTTCATGTGCAGTTGTAAGACTTGCTCTGGAGCAAATCTTAAAATCAAATACATTTAATTATCTCAAAGATGATGATGAGGAACCTTAAACCAAAAAGCTAAATACAGAAACTTTACACACACACACAGACACACACACACACACACATCAAAATGACAAAATACAATATGAAAACTGAGACTTAACCAACTTCAGAGGCCCTGTTTGATATCTGCATGTGAACGTAAGCACGGGGTGGGGGGGGCAAGACAGCAGTGGTAATGAACACACAAACATTCTACAATTGTGGAAAATAATTCTGTTCCTTAAAGACTAAGCTAGTTTGAACACAAACTAATGTAGTATAAATATCACTTGTATCACTTGTCACTTGTCGTCCCATTGTTCATTGACTTGAGCAGGCACCAGAACGTCTCCATTTGTTCCTATCACGTGCTAGCATACCCAATGGTGTACTGGAAGCTCTTTCAGGGTCAGAGGAATGAGGCCTGTTATTGTTACTGTTTTCTGGCATAGCGAATATGTCACGAGTAGCTTGCCGGGCTCTCTGAGCGGGAGAAAATCCATTGCTCTCTTTCAGGAGCTTTGTTTTATAGTCTCTGGATCTTGGCCTTTGATGAGATTACATGGCTTTGGGGGCAGTTTGTGGGTGTGACTGCCAACCTACTGGAAAACGAGGGATCTGGGTGGAGGGGTCCCAGTCCCGATCCGAGCAGGCCTGGAGATCTCAGCCATGCACCCCGCATACCTGGATTCCTCTTCCGGTTCCTTCATGCAGGGACCTCCAAGGGGCCCCTGTGAAGACAGCCTGGGGATCCGAGTGGAGGAGGCCTGGTCCCAATCCGAGCAGGCTTGGAGATCTCAGTTCTGGCTTTCACGTACCTGGGTTCCTCTGTTCCAATAGAGTAACAGAGGAACCCAGTATTAATATATAAAGAGAAATGTAAACCAATAAGGAAAATACTAAGAATAAAATAAAAGAATGGAAATGAATTTGATATCACAGAAGAAAAATGAGTGTTTACAAGAGTTTGACTTCATTGTGAATCAAAGACATGTAAGGAAAAACACTAAATACAACAGTTTTTTTTTTTTCTGTTAGATCACTAAATTAAAGAAAGGAAAATATTCTGTGTAGGCAGGTGTGGGGAACTGAGCATTCTCATTCAATGCTGGTGGCAGAATCTTGGTTCAGCGGATTGTCATAAATAATCTCATTACAAAGCTTCTTTTTAAAAAAAAATTATTAGTGAATCACCGTGAGGTACAGTTTCAGACTTACAAACTTTCGTGCTTGTGTTTCTGTCATACAATGATCAAGT
This sequence comes from Sorex fumeus, assembly GCF_029834395.1. Lineage (NCBI taxonomy): Eukaryota > Metazoa > Chordata > Mammalia > Eulipotyphla > Soricidae > Sorex > Sorex fumeus. Next base: position 13,313,340 of record NW_026606093.1, on the reverse strand, counting down.
ACCCATACCTCCACCAGTGCCCATTTTCCATCACCAATGGTCCCAGTATCCCTCCCACCCCACCCCACCCCCACACGATACCCGCACCAACCCCGCCTCTGTGGCAAGGCATTCCCTTTTGTTCTCTCTCTCCTTTGAGGTGTTGTGGTTTGCGTGGCCATCGTGTTAGATCTATAGTCTACTTTCAACGTGCATCTCCTATCCCAAGCTATCCTCCAACCACACTTTACCTGGTGTTCCCTTCTCTATCTGAGCTGCCTTTTCCTCTAGCATGGGAGGCCAGCTTCCAAGCCATGGAGCAAACCTGGTATTTATCTTTACTGTTCTTGGGTGCTAGTCTCCCATTCTATTATAGTTATATTCCACAGATGAGTGCAATCTTTCTATGTCTGTCTCTCTTTTTATTTTTTGTTTTTTGGGGCACACCCAGCGATGCACAGAGGTTACTCCTGGCTCTACACTCAGTAATCACCCCTGGCGGTGCTCAGGGGACCATATGGGATGCTGGGAATCGAACCTGGGTTGGCCATGTGCAAGACAAATGCCCTACCCACTGTGCTATTAATGTCTCTGTTTTTGACTCATTTCACTTAACATGATACTTCCCATGTTGATCCACTTATATGCAAAGTTCGTGACTTCATCTTTTCTAACAGCTGCATAGTATTTCATTATGTATATGTACCAAAGTTTCTTTAACCAGTCATCTGTTCTTGGGCACTTGGGTTTTTTCCAGATCCTGGCTATTGTAAACAGTGTTGCAATGAACATTCAAGTACAGATGTCATTTTGACTATACATTTTTGCCTCTCCGGGATATGAGTGGTATTACTGGGTCAAATGGGAGCTCAATTTCTAATTTTTTGAGAAGCATCCATACTGTTTTCCAAAAAGGCAGAACCAGTCGGCATTCTCACCAGCAGTGTAGGAGGGTTCCTTTCTCCCCACGTCCACGCCAACACTGATTGCTTTTGTTCTTTTGGATGTTGCCAGTCTCTGAGGTGTAATATTCTAAAATCAGAAAATGTTTTTAGCTGAAATTTTAAAAGACTCAACAGGGATTCAACCTACCATTGCTGACTTGAAGATGGTTGTGGTCATCTAGAACTCTGAAAAAGGAAATGAATTTTGTCTATAACTTAAATGAACCTATTTCACCAACACATTTCTTTGAAGTTTGTAAGACCTTAAGCAGGGTTGTCTCCTGAGTCTGTGGACTGAACCTACTGTTATATTTTTGATAGTTTTTAGGAGAGCAAAAGAAAAGTAAAACATACATATTCATGTATTTTGATTTATTAATTTTCATTCTTGGAATTATTTCTCAAAATTATCAGAGAAGTGAATTAAATCTTCAATGCTAATGTATTCTTTCAATGTATAATGTGTTGCAATTTTGAAACATTGCAATAGTTCAAAATTGTGAAATGATAAAGTATAAATTCCTATACTTTGAGTATATGATATGAAGTTGAGATATGATATGATCATAATGTTTTTAAATAACCAGAAAAGTAGAAGATGAGCTATTGCTTTAATTTATTACTAAAATGCATGAAAACATAAAGAATAAGAGGAAGAAGATTACTAATTGTAGAACAGTAGTCAGGTTTCTTAAACATTTTTATGAAAGTCTAATGGATATAATATTGACATATGACATAATATTATAGTTGTTGGTGTGCAATAGAAATGCTTTTATTTATTCTTACAAATAGGTATTTTACCTATCACAAAATGATTGTTATTTAAGTTCAGCTGATATCTGTCACTGTACATAGTCAAAAATATTTTTTGTGATGAGAGCTTTGAAAAGAGTAGATTTCATGCTGAACATTATAACCTCAGAACTTATTACATAACAGGAATTGTATGTTTTTTATACCACCTTTACCCTTGCTCCCACTCTTTCACCCCTCACTTTTGTTGAATTATGTTAGTTTTTATCTCCATATTTCTATTATTTTCTAAAGTTCTACAAAATTATAAATTCGTATTATAGTTATGAGAACTTTAAATTTTTTTCTGCCAATTTATAGTTTCAAGAAAAAGAACTGGAGTAATAGCACAGCGGGTAGGGTGTTTGCCTTGCCTGCAGCCAACCTGGGTTCGATTCCCAGCATCTCATATGGTCCTCTGAGCACTGCCAGGAGTAACTCCTGAGTGCAGAGCCAGGAGTAACCCCGGATGTGACCCAAAAAGAGGAAAGAAAGAAAGAAAGACAGACAGACAAAAAGAAAGAAAGAAAGAAAGAAAGAAAGAAAGAAAGGAAGGAAGAAAGAAAGAAAGAACTAAACTATGCTTTCAGTTTCCTTAGGTTTTAACAACTTTATATAAAAGGCAAATTTGGCTATAATTATATGTAGCTTACATGTGGGAACGAATGCAATGACTGCAGCAGAACCTAAAGGAACAGGGCAGACTCAAGCCAGTGGTAGTCTGGGAAAGAAATGAAAATGACTTGAAGAATATGGTATAATCTATTTTGTAGCCTAGAATTTGGGTCCCATCTCCATGATTCTGGAAAGACATATAATTTTATTAAGTTTCCTCCCTCATTTTATTATAATAAATTTTTTTTTTGCTTTTTGGGTCACACCCAGTGATGCTCAGGGGTTACTCCTGGCTCTACATTCAGAAATTACTCCTGGCAGTGCTCGGGGGACCATATAGGATACCGGGGATCGAACCCTGGTGGGTCTCATGCAAGGCAAACTCCCTACCCACTGTGCTATCACTACGGCCCCTAATAATTTCTATGTAATAGAATTATCAACATTATTTAACTAGAACTAATGAGAAATATCTGAATCTTCTGATAGCACAAATCACCCCTGAAGGTGAGAAGGAAAGTAAAATAATTATAAGGATTAATCTGCTTTGCCATGCAAGCAAATAATTTAGTGGACCATTTTTATTCAATAAGATTCTATAACAAATATTGTCATAGGCATGAAAATATTTCTAGATAAACTATGAGTCAAAGAAAAAGTACAAAGGGAGTTTAAATTAGGCAAAAATGGATATATATGTATCTCATGGTGGTTTAATAAAAACTGGATTTATATAACAAAACTACATATCAAAGCATGTATATGCATAATGGAATGTCAAGGAAGAAATTTATATAGCTGAATGTATTGGATAGCAAAGATGTCCCCAAATCAATAATCTCAGTTATTACATTAAGAAATAATGGGGCTGGAGCAATAGCACAGCGGGTAGGGCGTTTGCCTTGCATGCGGCCAACCAGGGTTCAATTCCCAGCATCCTATATGGTCCCCTGAGCACTGCCAGGAGTAATTCCTGAGTGCATGAGCCAGGAGTAACCCCTCTGCATCACTGAGTGTGACCCCAAAAGGAAAAAAAAGAAAGAAAGAAAACATGAAACTGAAGAGGAAACACTGTGGTCAGGAGTGAATGCCTTGCATTGCAGGGTCATGAATTCAAGCCCTGATGCAACACGAAACCCATTCTTCCATTTATAACACCTGAGTTTGACCTGGAGGCCCCTAAGTACTGCTGAAGTGACTCTGATGGCCTGTCACACTGAAAGTCCAAGGGTAAAGCAATGTCAGTTCAAACATTAAGCCATCAGGCTTGGTAGGCTAACCACTGCCAGAAGTAACTTCCAGATCCCCCTGAGTTTGTGGGCTTCCCCAACCCCAAGAGAATAAATTAGATTTTAGTATTGTAAGCCAAAGATAAGTTAATAAAGTAATAATTAAACATAAAATTAAAATATGACACGATAATATATATCCGGAGTTTGATTCCTCCACCCTTCTCAGAGAGTCCGGCAAGCTACCAAGAGTATCATGCCCACATGGCAAAGCCTGGCAAGCTACCCATGACGTATTCGATATGCCAAACACAGTAACAAGTCTCACAATGTAACTGGGCCCGCTCATGTAAACCGATGAACAACGGGAGGACAGTGATACAGTGATACATATATGGCAGGAATTTAACCCAGGTTGGCCACATGCAAAGCAAATATCCTACCCTCTGTACCATCGCTCCAACCTAATACGATGATTTTTAAGATAGTAAAATTTGGGTTAAGTTTAAATAAAAATGACATCAGGGCTTATCCAATATTTAATATGTCTCTAACAGTTTTTTCAATTCTTCTTATCAATTAATCTATTTGAGTCTTTCAACTATAAGTAAAGTAAGGTAAAAATTTTTTTCATTTTACTGATGAAGATTTGGTAATTGATGGAGATCACACTGCTCTGCCATAAAAGATTTGGGATTTGTTTTTATAGATTAGGTACTTGGTTTTGGTTGTATTAACTTTCATGATATTAATGTGCAGTTAATGCACCCTATTGCCATCAAAGTGCCCAAGACCAATCAGCAGTATCCTTACAAAACTTCTAGTTCACCTCGTCATTCTACCATGCCACCCACTATATGGTAGTCTAAGCAATGGCAAATCTTTGCCCTTGGATTACAGGTCAGAGATTGAACTTTTTAAGTTGATTTACCAAAGTCTATAATTTTATCTGCCCTAACATATTCTCTCTTAGAATGTTATAACAGCATTTTTTTTGTAAGATTCAATTACACATTTAGACAGGCAAATAAATTTTTTTAAAAAGAACCATGGAACAAAACAAACTTCTTGCTTTATTGTTGACTTCATAAAATCTCAAATAATATTGGTGGAGGTCAGAACCATATATTTGCAAAGATCCTCTTCTCTTTTGGCTAATTTTCCTTTTCCACATCCATTCTACCTCAAGTATTTCTCACATTAATTATTGTAAGTGTATGTGGAGCATGACAACAGGTGTCAGAGCAGATAAGACCTGTCCCTGCATAGCAACCCAGACAGGAGTGTCTGGGCACATTTGAGAAGCACCAGGTACCCAACCTTGAGTCTCACCCACCCCCCTCTGGGAATTGTCACCTACACTTAGCGAGTCATTCCTAACTGCAGCATCCAGCCCTAATTGGAACTGGGCTGGGGCAAAGCAGAGTTGGAAGGGTGATAGGACAGTACTGCTAACACTTTATGTAATTAGACCATCCTCTTGAGCCAAGACCCTCCATAAAATAAGTGTATATTTGTCAATAAAGTAAAAGGTCATCAGCTGTCTCCCAGAGTGGTTTCTCCAGAAGCCCGTCATCCTTCGACTCATGTCTGCCCAGACCTAGTGAGCAACGTGTCTGGGCAGGTTGGGGAAAAACTGCACCCCAATATAAGTGTCTCTTCTAGATTGATACTAACCTAGTGATCTCAGTCAAATGTTTAGTAATCTTCTCGTCCTTTACACCCTGCCGAGGTCACGAGTTGCCCCCCATGAGTGGCTCTTACCGGCACAGCCATGGCTCCAGAAACACAAGGACTTAATGCAAAGCCCGGCAGCTTGCAGCAGAAAAGTGAATGGACTATGCCTTAATCCACGCCACCATGCCTGCCCAGAGGGGAAAGGGTGTTGCTCCTTTTCACCTTTTTCCCTCTGGAAAGAAAGATAGCAGCCGCTTCGGAGCTTTATGGAAAGCCAGGTATGAGCTGGTCGTGACGGGGCGACTGAAACCTCATGGGAAGGGCGGCATTCCCAGCTCGTCCTTCATGCCCTACTGAAGTCAGGAGTTGCCCCCACAAGCGGCTCTCCAGCAGGGCCATGGTTCCATAGCCACAGAAACCAATCTCATAATTATCTGACTCTCAACAGAAATACTTCCAGGCTTAATAAGTAAAAAACCAGAAATCCAAAACCGCGCAGCCGCGACATCATTTGATTCTTGTAACCAGCTGTAGAAAACAAATTATTTCACTATGCCTTTTCAGCATGTCTGATTTGGGGGTGTAAACTCTAAATAATAATGGTGCATCTTTTGTCGAAACAATGAATCTAATCAAAGTAGATAGAGTGTTAACTAGAATTCATCTGCCTCACAGGTATTGGGAGGGCTGGGGGAGGTTATTGGGGTTCTTGGTGGTGAAAAATAAGTATTGGTGAAGGGAAATGTGTTTGATAATTGCATGACTGAGACTTAAACCTGAAAGCTTTGTAACTTTTCCCACAGTGATTCAATAAATAAATTTTAAAAAGTTTAGTAATCTTAATATGCTATATCTCAACTAATCATCATGCTTTACAAAGTACATATATTATATACAATCATATATTTACTTTATATATTTATTGATATTAATGTCTATATATTTATTTGTATATATTTATATCCATTAGTGTGTATCTATCTCTATTTTCACCATGTTCAGTTCTCTCCCGACAGCTGGACATGTGGCACTGCTGGAGAAAATCATAATATCCTGACAATATGTGTTCTGCATTCCTTGCTTACTCTTCAGTTCTGCCCTTCACGCTTTGTGTAGTCTTTGGTCAGCAATTCCTCTAAATTCATTTGCCACGGTTAACCTTCGTCATTCTTAAAGTCCTAGCACATGGTCACTTCTCCATTATCAGCAGATGGCACTGCTTTCTGCTTTCCGGAAAACTGGAAGCAGTCTTACACTGCTAGAATTTCTATGTCGTTCTCTCCTCACCCCTCTTACTGACTCTGTGTTCTTTTTCAGTGGTGCCAATCCTATCCAATCTGTCATGCAGGTCTAAAGAAAAGGGAACATCCTTGACCCCTCACACGTCCTTAGCCCTTCTTCTCCAGCACCTTCCATGTCCTTGCCAGATTAGTTACGGCCTTGTCATTTGTTTCCTAGGGCTCCCTTATCACCTTTAAGCCAACTTCTGCAAACTTTCCCTTAGTCTCCCTATATTTGAGTTTTCCCCGAAAATGATCACTCACACATATAGCTTCTGTCATTTCAAATTTAATATCTACCACATCATGCAAGCTTGAATTCCCTGTGTTCTTATAGCACTGTAGCACTGTCCTCCCATTGCTCATCTATTTGCTCAAGCAGGCCCAATGTCCATTGTGAGACTTATTACTATTTTTCGCATATCGAGTATGTCATGGGGAGCTTGCCAGGCTTTGGTGTGCCGGGGAGATACTCTCGGTTATTTGCCAGGCTCTCTGAGAGGGGCGGAGGAATCGAACCGGGGTCGTCCGCGTGCAAGGCAAATACCCTACCCTCTGGGCTATCACTCCAGTCCGATGTATAATGTATTCTTATACAATGAATAAAATACTCCCTTTCTTTTGTTCCCCTAGTATTTTGCATATTGTTCATTTTCTTAGGGGTGGACTCCCAAATGGTACTCAGAAAGCACTTGGGTGCCACTGATGAATTGACCAACCCTGTTAGTGGTTCATTATGAGGGTCTGAAGATGTCAGACTACTTGGACCCTGTGGTGCTGGGGCCTACCTGGGCATGTTTGCAGTGCTCAGTGGCTTCCACGGGTGCAGTTGGGAATGTTCAGTAGATCTTGTTGTGCTGGGGATGGAATGAGCATCTGTGTGACCCAGCTGCTGCACTATCTCCCAGCTTTGAGTTTACATATCCTAAAGCCACTCCTTTTCTCAGTCATTTAGAGAGGACAAGACAGAATTCTAATATCTTCAAATTTGTTTGCTCTTCTTAATGTCTGGATTATCATTATGGCTTTCAAGCATGTCTTGAAGAGAGAGGAAAGGGCTTGCCCTTTTTATATAAAATAATTGTGTGTGTTTCTTTTCAGGAATTTAAAAGATATATATATATGTATATATATATATATATATATATATATATATATATATAGGGAACAAAATGATACAGCAATGGTGGAATGAACACAATGTCTTGGGTTACTTATTTAATTATTTGACCAGCTGGCATACAACAAATACAGACTAACTGGACACTGTCCAAATACGGTCTAAACACTATTCTCCCGTTGTTCATCGAATTGCTGAAGTGGGCCCAGTAACATATCCATTTTGAGACTTGTTGTTACTGTGTTTGGCATATTGAATACATTACGGGTAGCTAGCCAGGCTTTGCCATGCGGGTAAGATACTCTCGGTAGCTTGCCAAGGTCTCTGAGAGGGGTGGAGGAATCGAACCCGGCTCGGCCAGGCTGGCTACGCGAAAGGCAAACACCCTACCGCTGTTTTAAGTAAAAACATGGCATGTGATAAAAGATTTCCAAGCAAAATATTTCCTTTTGCAAAAGCCCTATACTATTAATATTAAGTTGCTTTTGTGGTGTTCTAATACATTCTGGTCTGTTACCTTTGGGTTAGGATGCCTCTTTGTTCCTGAGTTGCACATACTGATGCAACTGCAAGTTGTGCTGAATTCACACACACTATTGGAATTAACACTGCATATTTGGGGAACTTGTCATGTCTGAAAGAAGGTCCTTCCTCCTCTGATGAACTGAAGCAGGTACTTGCTTGTTGCAGCTCATTTCTTCCTTCCCAAAAGGCTTAGCAACTAAGGAAGTTAACAGCTCATTATTTAAGAACTTGAAAGATTTGTATGAATTGGCAAGAGTGAGCCTGTCTCTGCAATAAAAATTGCCTCCCTCATCCTCAATTCAGTTTTATTCAACTACACAAATATTTTTTAATTGAATTAGGTAAAAAAAAAAAAAGCTGGACTTGAAGTTCATGGAGGAAGAAAAGATGGCACAATTTTTGTTCCCAGATATTTTCTTACAAAAGCTTCCATTAATACTATAAGGTATGGTAAAGTCACTTAAGAAAACATGATTGCCACTCAATGCCTTTTTTGAAAACAACACCCAAAAAAAAGAGAGAGAACAAAAGGGAATATGCTGCCACAGAGGCAGGGTGGGATGGGGGATGGGGGGATGGGGGGTGGAAGGGATACTGGGACCCGTGGTGGTGGAAAATGGGCACTGGTGGAGGGATGATGGGTGTTTGATCATTGTATAATTGAAACCCAAGCACAAAAATTTGTAAACCTACAACTGTACCTCATGGTGTTTTACTAAGAAAAATTTTTTTAAAAAATGTAAACGATGGAGAATGGGCACTGGTGGAGGGATGGGTACTGTATCATTGTATAACTGAAACCCAAGCACAAAAATTTGTAAGTCTACAACTGTACCTCATGGTGTTTCACTAATAAAAATTTAAAAAAAAAAGAAAAAGAAATGCACATAAGAAATGCTGTGAAGTAGAGGGGGAGGGGCCACAGGATGAGAGAGGTGACACCTAATGCTTACAGCACTGCTGTGTGTAAGGGCTATAGTCAGTGCCGTTCTGCATTTTTACTAGTGGAACAGGGAATTCATCTTAGAATTTGCATTTTTACTAGTGGAACAGGGAATTCATCTTAGAATTTTTTCTTAGCTTCATCTCAGAGACCTAGGCTAAATTTATTAATAAACTAAGGTTATTAAAAGCTTATTAATAAAATACTTAATAAGTGAATTTCTTTAGAAAATGGAAAAAAAGGAAATTCTAGAAAACTACCCCAAAAATAGTGGGAACTTAGAAAATGGTTTTGTTATTATTGTTGTTTGTTTGTTTGATTTTTTTGCTTTTCTGTTGTCTAGAAGAGATTTCTTCTTAAAAATAGTTGCAATATTGCTTTTGCAGCTGCACGACACATAATAAGACACTCCCTACCCATTTTCCAGAATTACCACACCCTAAGTGATGGGGTTCAGACAGTAGGCAACAAATCATAGAGGGAAATATATGTATGAATAGATACATATTTTCAGATATATATACAAAAGCTCACATCACCCAAACATTAACAACATGTTAGAGATATCCTATAGAATGTCTTAATGGCTCCTGACGAAATAAAACAATCTTCACACTGTTTCCTATATGAACACTTTCTTCTAAGCATGTTCAACAGTTCTTCATAACAGACAATCACTTGTATCACTTGTCATCCCGTTGATCTAATTGTTCAAATGGGTGCCAGAAATGTCTTCATTCATCCCTGTTGTGTGCTAGTGTAGCCCAATGGCATCTTCTCTCTCCAGGAACACAAAGAGCCTCAAACCTTTCATTCAGGGTTTTGACAAAGTGGTCCGACCATCTTGTAGGTGGGTGGCCACCCGTCCCTTTGACATCCCGTGGAATCCAGTCGGTAACAGCGCTAGTCCAGTGGTCGTCTCTAAATCGTATTACATGTCTGGCCCATCTGATTTTCAACGCCTTGGCAAACGAGACAGTATCCCTTATTCTCAATCATTGACGGAAGTCAGAACTCTGGATTCCTTCTCTCACTTGAGTGAAATGTGATATTCCAAGCATAGCTCTTGTGATTCCTCTTTGGGATACCCAAATAGCATTTTCGTAGGGCCCAGGTCTCTGAGGCTTATGTTAGTGCAGGAAGAACAGTGGAGTTGAAAAGATGTGCCCAGAGCCAGAGGTTCTTCGTCCTCTTAACAACTTCTTTGACACTCTTGAAGGCATTCCACGCTGCTCTCTTCCTCCTGTGCAGCTCAGGTGCCAGGTCATTCCTCATGTGGAGTTCTGGAACCAGGTAGACATAGCTGCTGCATTTGGAGATGCTCTTTCTGTTGAGAGAAAATGGAACGTAAGGATCTAGTCCGTATCTCATGAACATTGTCCTGTTGAGATTCAGCTGAAGTCAGATCTTTCCACACTCACGGTCAAAGTTGGCCAGCATTTGTGCTGCTTGGCTAATGTTTGGTGTTATTATTAGAACGATGCCATTAGTGAAGCGGAGGTGGTGTAGTTGCCGACCATCTATCTTCACTCCCATTTCTTCCCATTCCAGTTGTCACATGATGTTCTCAGGGGTGGCACTGAAGAGTTTCAGTGAAATGGTATCACCCTGCAGAACCCCTCTCTTTATGTCAATGATCATTTCCTTGTAGAATGGTGAGATCCTGGTAGTGAATCCATAATACAGCTCATGGAGAATGCTGATGTATTGAGTTTGAACGCCCTGTTTGGCTAGGGCTTCGATGACCGTTTCAGTCTCAACAGAATCAAAGGCCATAACAGACAATGTCCACTGTTCACTGTCCTCCCATTGTTCATCAATTTGCTCGAGCGGGCCCAGTAACATCTCCATTTTGAGACTTGTTGTTACTGTGTTTGGCATATTGAATACGTCACGGGTAGCTTGCCAGGCTTTGCCATGCGGGCAGAATATTCTCAGTAGCTTGCCGGGCTTTCCAAGACGGGCAGAGGAATTGAACCTGGGTCAGTGGCATGCAAGACAAACAACCTTCCCCGCTGTGCTATTGCTCCAACCCAAAATATGTATATATGCATATATATTTTTTCCTCTATGATTTTTTGCCTACTATTTGCACCACATCAAATGTGGCGTGGTACATATGGAGAATGGGTAGGGAGTGTCTTATGAGGTGTCTCAGCAGTACGGTCCAGGAATACATTCACTCATGCGCTAGGCTTGGCCAAAACATGTGGGGAGCTGCCTAGAGCAGTGGCAGTAGTTGGGTTCTGGAGATTTTAGGCTGCTGGGGCTGGGTCCCTTTGGGTGGGGAAGAATCTCACCCACCTCTCTCTGGGGCGCCCATAGTGAAACAGCCTGGCGCAGAGTCCAGAGTCCATGTCATACCCGTGACATATTCAATATGCCAAAAACAGTAACAAGTCTCACAATGGAGACATTACTGGTGCCCGCTCGAGCAAATCGATAAACAACAAAAGGACAGTGCTGCAGTGCTATACATATTTTCATATATATATATATATATATATATATATATATATATACAAAAGCTCACATCACTCAATCTTTAACAACATAGTGATATCCTAAAGAATGTCTTAATGGCTCCTGCCAAAATAGAACAATCTTCACACTGTTTCCTCTATGGACACTTTTTTGGAGCATTTTCAGTGGTTTTTCATAACAAACAATACAAAATATGTTATTTCTATTGTGTTTTGGGACAGGGATCAGGGCTTGGGATGGAAGCCCAAATTTGGTGGTGGGAAGGTGTAATGGTGATGAGATTGGTGTTTGATATGATACTAAAAAGAAAAAAGAAAAAAAGAAATTACAGGCCTACTCAGACAACGATTGGCCTTGAATCTGTTTGGTCCTGCTCCCAAGGCCAGATGGATGAAAAGGAATATTTTAGAGGGCTGGAAGGTCCTTGTGCCTGCTTTCCCCACATCTTATCTTAGTCGACAGAGTTTTGGTGGTAATATTTTGTCCTTTAAGCTAAGAGTGTATTAAGAGACACAGGAGGTTTGAATTAAAGCTTTGCTCTCAGAAACTCTATGAAGAAAAATTCAGTCCGTATGAGGTCATGAAGAGACGTTACAGCCAATTCTTAAATCAGTATGGTCAGCAAAGGGATAGAATTAGAAAATGACTGTGTGTGTGTGTGTGTGTGTGTGTGTGTGTGTGTGTGTGTGTGTGTGCACGACTGTGTGAGTGCATGTGCAGGCAAATGCACAGCAAAATAGCTCTGTGATAAGGCAGACAGGGTGTATTCTACAACTTCGGAATAGGGATAAGATCTATAATCCAAAGAGGAAATATCTGATCCAAAGGAATTTGAAGACCTTTGCCCTCCTTATGATGCAAGCTTGAGTCTAGACAGTGTGGGGAGGGGCTGAGGAACTGAATACCTTGGAACTGCTAAGCAGTATACACTTATTTGCTTGTTGACTTAGGGGAGATCGTAGAACTGTGTAGCTTCAGGAACTGGAGACATTTCGAATCCATGAGAATTCACGAACCCTTCTGCTGAACGAAAGAAATTGCCAGTATTTCCACACGGATAGTGAGTTCCCCTGGAAAGTAGGGTACTTTACTTCCCACCAGCTTGTGAGTAGCGACCAACAGAGGTCACCAGTTCATTTCCCCAGGCTAACTTATGGGGTCCAAATACTGGGAAGTCATGATTTTTGATTGAGAAGAAGGAGCTGGGGGTCATGCTCTAATGCCGATAGGAAGGAGATCCTGGTGACTGTTCTACAGGCACTGATGCATTTGCAGATGCACCTATATCAATATTAAGTTCAAGGTGGCAAAGGTGCTCAAAAACACTTTTCAGAAAGTAGTTAGAAATGCTTTAGAAATTTTAACTGAGAGGGACTAGGTTGAGGTGAAAAATTGGAGTTCTTCAATGTAATTTCACACAGATAACAGTCACGGTCATGGTCCTCCCGTTGTTCATCGATTTGCTTGAGCGGGCCCAGTAACATCTCCATTTTGAGACTTGTTGTTACTATGTTTGGCATATCGAATACATCACAGGGAGCTTGCCAGGCTCTGCCATGCGGGCGAGTTACTCTCGGTAGCTTGCCGGGCTCTCCGAGAGGGGTGGAGGAATCGAACTTGGGTCGGCCATGTTGGCTGCATGCAAGGCAAACGCCCTACCCGCTGTACTATCACTCCAGCCCAACACAGATAACAATGAGCAAAATTTACTTCCACCTAAAAGCCAAAGAAAAGAATGAGAGCTTCCCAACAATGAATGAAGTGATAACCTTTGATAGAGTGAGCTCCTCATCACTTGAGATTTGCAAGAAAACACTGAAAACCACCTGCCAACTATTATATAGATGGAATTTTTGCACTAGGAGGTGGCTAAAATAAAAAGAGACATTCTTTTGAGTAACACTTTCCAAGGCTATTTTGACTTTTTAAAGAATCCCTATTCAAATACTGCTTTGAGTTCAGTTCATAGAACACCAGAGAGTTCACAAGTTTTATTGTTTTTATTGATTCTACAAAGAGCCACGAGAATCGTATAGATCAACCTTATATTATTTTTTGATCACACTCAGCAGTGCTCAAAGGTTTTTCTGACTCTGGTTGTTTGGTTGACACTCTTGGCAATGCTCTAGGGACCATGTGGTACTAGAGATAGAACCCAGACCTTCTGAATGCAAAGCTCCATCACTCCATCTCCCTGGCCCTTTTCTTCATTTTGCACATAGAGGGTAGAAAGGAAACAGCTGGGAGGCTTCTAAGGTTACTCATTCTGTGAGTAAACTAAGTACCACAGTGATGTGAACTCATAGTTTGTAATCCTATGATGGTTTCTCAATACAATTTATCCTACATAACAACAGATTGAAGTTCCTTAAGAGAATCTTTAATTTTGTCAACGCTGTTTTGAAACAATATCAACAGTTCCTATCTTTAAAACTGCACTGTGAGTTATTTATTGTGGCAATTAAATTGAGCATTATTGTTTTACTTCTTACATTCTTAACGTTTAAATGTTTTAAATTAAATGATTATTGAAGATAGTTGGCTTGTGGAATGACTGTTTTATTTTATTATTATTTTTGCTTTTTGGGTCACACCCGGCGATGCTCAGGGATTACTCCTGGCTCTGCACTCAGGAATTTCTCCTGGTGGTGCTCGGGGAACCATATGGGATGCTGGGAATCGAACCCGGGTCGGCCGTGTGCAAGGCAAACGCCTACCGGCTGTGCTATCGCTCCAGCCCAGAATGACTATTTTATTTCTTGTACTATTTTTGTCACATTTCTCTTTTGTTGGGTTTGATTATTATCTGATTGTTATAAGGACTGACAAACTCCAATATCTTTTTAAATGTACTGTTCTTCAGATAACTAGTACAAGAATCAGTGGAACATGTTTTACCAATGTTCTATTAAGGGAGCTTCAGTAAAAGTCTACAATTGTGGAAGAAAAAAAAACCAGTCATATACTTTTCTAAATCTTTCTTTATAATCTCTTTCTTTCACTGAAAAATAAATCAGAACTTCTGAAATGCTCTTTCCAGATGCCAGATTCTCGGAAATTGTTCAGTATTTGTGTATTTGTTTTCACAAGGTTAACATGAACATCTTTGGTATTTAAACATAAAAGGTCAATCCCCTGTAGGATTTTAAGTGCTCAGTAAGAAAAGATTCCTTCAGAAACACTTAATACATCTGTAACTTTAGAATTTAATATAAATGACAAAATTTATTGAATAAATAAATTAATGTGATCATGCAATGATAACTTTTATTAGCTATTTTTATAAACCATGATTTTAATTATACTTTCTATACTTTCAGCCTTTTTGTCAGATAAACTAGGATTCTACTCCATAGGAGATGTAAAACTGAAGGATTCATACTATGATACATCTGTTTTTTTGTCAGCATGTATACATTAGCTTTTGTGACTAATGACTTAAATTTAATGGCCAAAATGGAATCTATTGCACTATCAGGATGAAATACACCACAACTCTAGAAGGAATTCTTCATGGGTGGTGGTGGCATGTCATTGGTTCATGAGTAGTTGACACAGTGTGGTAACACATAATGACATATAATCCTAAAACATACTCTTGTAGATCAATGTTATATCAATAAAAACATTTAAAAACAAAACAGACACACACAAAGTTGAAGTTATGCTGACCTGGTTTGGGGAGCTATGTGATCAGGCATAGTAAGTTCAAGAATAGACTCCTAATATAACTAGAGATGGTTTGGGGTGTTACATGGATTTAAAATATTGATGACATTTTTTCAAGGTCATTAATGAGTTAATCTCATCTGTTGAATCATTTTTACTTGAAATAAAGCATCCATTGGCTGTTAGACCCCTTGAGTTTGACCCATTTGGTTATTTGAGTGTATTTATTCTACAGAAGTGAAAAACTAATATTAACTGAGTAGACTTGCTAATATGTATTTTAAGAGACAAGTTGTAAGTTAGAGAATGGTCTCAACATTTCTCTGATAGCTATTTGTTTTCATGTTACAGAAATATTGTATTATGAATAGGCAACCTCAAAGATAATTCTCAATGAACTCTGCTTCCTGCTATCATTCCCATATTTTTTTAATCCCAGTAATTTATTTTGCAGTGCAGATGCATCTTAATTTGGTGCAGTCCCATTTGTTTAATCTTTCTATTGTTGGCTTAATCCCATTAATGGCCAAGACCCAGAGACTATAAAACCCAGCTCCCGGAAGAGAACAGCACAGTCTCCTGCCCCTGCGCCTGGCTGTCCTCGCCGGGGTCCCTTGGATGGGGGCTGGTGGAGTTTCCCTCCCCGCCCTGAGCAGAGCTCAGGCAGCCAAAGACCTCCAGAACCAGCCACAACCATGCTGAGATCACTCTCCACACGCGTGAAGGAACCAGCAGAGGAACAAAGGCATGAGGGTCCCAGGGCTGAGATCTCCAAGCCTGCTTGGATCGGAGCTGAGCATCCTCCACCCAGATCCTCCATCTCCAGTAGGTGGGGGTCACACCCACCAACTGGCCCCCTGGTGCCATGTAATCCCATCAACGGCCAAGACCCAGAGACTATAAAACCCAGCTCCCCCGGAAGCGTGTAGCCGCAACATCTTATTATCTCATTCTTACTTTGGACAACCTGGCAGGCTACCGAATGTAACCTGCCCACACGGCAGAGTCTGGCAAACTCCCCGTGGCATACCCAATATGCCAAATACCAGTAACAATGATAGGTCTCATTCTCCTAACCCTGAAAGAGCCTTGAATATGGCACTTTTTAAAATCTCAGGGCTAGGACGAAGGAGACGTTACTGGTGCCTGCTCGAGGCAATTGACGAACAACAGGATGATCTTGATCGTGATCATAATTGTTGACTTAGTCAATGACAAAGTCATAGAAGATACCAGTTTCATAAGGGGTCCTGCCCTATGGTTCTTCAATAGAATTATCAATTGAGTCTTATCAATTATCAATTATCTTTAGTCTTTAATCCGTTTTGAATTGACTTTGTGTAAAGTAAGGGGTAGGGATCTAAGTCCATTTTTTACACTCGGATGACCAGTTTACCCAGAACCACTTGCTGAAAAAAATTTCCATGTTCCTCTTCATAGTCCTAGTCCCATTGTTAACAAACCAGTAACCATATACCTGAGGGTCTGTCTCAGGCTCTCTTTTTTGTTGATCTGAGAGTCTGTATTTATCTTAGTACAAAGCAAAGCTGCTTTAATTTCATAACTCTATGGTATAAATTAAAGTAGGGAGCGACCCTCCCTTTTTTTCCTCCTAGTATTGTTTTGGGTCTCCAGGGAGTTTTATTGCCTACATGGTCTATGTCTCTAAATATGTGGTGGGCACTTTTATTTGGACTGCATTTAACCTATGTTATGCTTTGGGAAACATGGTCATTTTGACATCATTAGTCCTTCTGATCTATTAACAAGGGATGTTCTTTTTATTTTCATGTGTCCACTATTTTTTGTAGTGATTTATAGTTTTCCTTGTATAAGTCATTTGCCTCTTTAAGGCTTTTCATGCCACTCTCTTTCTCCTGCGCAGTTCTGGCGCCAAGACATTCCTCATGTTGAGTTCTCGAACCAGGTACACATAACTGTTGCATGTTCAGAGATGTTCATTCCGTTGAAAGAAAATAGAACATCAGGGACTAGTTCATTTTTCATGAACATTGTCTGCTAAACCCCCTCTCTTTATGTTGGTGATCACTTCCTTGTAGAATGGTGAGATCCTGGTGGTGAATCTGTAATACAGCTCATGGAGGAACTAGGAAATTTTTTAAAAACTAATTTTCATAATATAACAGCATATTATGAAAATTAGTTTTTAAAAACCGATTTGACACAACAAAATGTAGTGAAATGAATATAAAAATGAATTTATTTTGCCTATCCATCAAGAGGCACCATAAAATACAAAAAAACTTTAAAACAATGAAAGTGCCAATATCAATGGCACATGCCTAAAATGCCCCTAACAATTTTCATTTCTAAAACCACCTGGTTCGTCAGTAGCACAGATGCAAAGCTAGATCATCCCCTAGGCCATTAATGAGTTAACCCCCAGCATTCAATCAGGGACCAGCCAGCATTCCCTTCTCAGACCTTGGCATGGAACCATTGGTCTGGATGGCTAAGAGTCTGGTGGGAGCCACAGGGTCCTCCTGAGCATTCTTCTCCAAAAGAAGCCCCACCCTTAATAGAGTGCCATCATCAAAACCTACAGAAGTGGTATCAGCAACTAGAAATAAACTCCTGGAGTTTACAGAGAATGATTAAATGAAGAAATATTTAATTCATAAACTGTTAGTGGGAATGCAAATTGATACAACTACTGGTAAAACTATTCATATAAAGTACCCAGTTTTACTAGCCCTAGATTTATATCTGCATATGTGCAGATTGTCCTGTCACTGTCCTGATTTATATCTGCATATGTGCAGATTGTCCTGTCACTGTCACTGTCCTCCCGTTGTTGATCGATTTGCTCTAGCAAATGTCCAGTAACATTGTGAGACTTGTTATTGTGTTTGGCATATTGAACATGTCACGGGTAGCTTGCCAGGCTTTGCCGTGCAGACAAGATGCTCTCTGTAACTTGCCAGGCTCTCCGAGAGGGGTGGAGGAATCGAACTCGGGTCAGCCGTGTTGGCCGCAAGCAAGGCAAATGCCCTACCCGCTGTGTATCACTCCAGCCCGCACTAGTAGACAGGCAGAATATTGTTTATTCAGCATTGTTTGTAATGATATATGATGAAAACTAATCAGTGGTAAATGAAATAGATAAAAAATAGATAAAATATTTTATAGACTCAATCTTATATAGAAACAAGAATGAACAAACCATGCCAATGCAACAAAGATATATAACAGAGCCAAGTAAAATAAGTCATATGTAGAGAAATGATTTCTAAATTATTTCATTTATCTATTGTAAACAAATAAGTCTATTGTGATAGATTAATGGTATTGAGAGTAAAGGAGCAGGGATCATGTCTGTGAGTAAACATTTGTTACTTCTTGGTGTTTAATAATGCCCTTTTTCTTAATGATGTAGTGTTTTAATGAAAATTTTCTTTGGGATTGTTCATTTGGTGGAATACCTAAGAGCAATGATACGTCACCAGAAATTTTGAGGTACTGACAAAGCATTATGTGAGAACACCCACAATGGTGAGTTACAATTTTGACTCAGAAGATTTGGGAATCTAAATTAGGTGTATCATAGGTATTAATATCTTTAAATTTTTTTCTTTTTTTTTCAAGTATAAGCACCTTTAATAAATGTCTTTATTTTCTACTTTTTAGTTTTAACTTTTGGGGGCACACCTATCTAGGTTCAGAAGTTACTTCTGTCTCTATACTCAGTAATTACTCCTGGTGGTACTCCAGGTACCATATGGGATGACAGGGATCAAACCTTGGTCAGCTGTGTGCAAGACAATTGCCCTACCCACTGTATTATCACTTCTGCCCCCTATTTGTTACTGTTTATAATGCACAGTAGGATATAAAATACTCTATAAGTAATGGTTAAAGAACTATTTTAATCATTTTCTATTAAAAATCTAAACAATAAGAAAATATAGTGGCAAAGTTTAATTAGCAGTTTTTCCCTTAGTAGTACATAAAATAATGATGCATTTTACAACAAATGTCTCTTTAGATTCAATAGAATAAAAACTGTTTATAAATTTAATTTATTATAAGTGTTAGAATGCAGTAAAATTAGGGAGTTGTACAAGCACAAATTAATGTCTAAGAGTGCTCACATAACTGGGAAGTTGAGTCAATGCTAGCAGTAAATTAAAGCCCAGCTCATCCTCACTTGTATGTCGATTAAACAAAGTGATAGTTAAGCATAGAATTCAACCCAATAAGTTTAGAAGACATTGAATGAAAACTCTCCAATAGGCAGAAAAAGGTGTGTCTTTTTTATTAATACTTAAGAATTGCTCACCTCAACTCTACAATAATGGGCTAATTTCGAGTACTAGTTATGAGACTCAACCAAATATCTGTACCTTCCTATCTTTATTCCCTCTTTGTCCTGTTTCTAAGTAATTTGTGTTACTATATTATCTTCCCAATCAGATAAAAACCACTGAGGACATATAGTTTTAACCATAGTTATATGATTCTTGCATGTTAAATAGTAACCAGCCAGCGTTGTGTTTGTTATTAGGTAGTCAACAAACACATCCTGAGAAAATACTTCTGTATTGCAACTTTAAGTTCAAATAAGTATAACATTGAGGAACTTCAGGAACTTATAATTTGAATTCAACTTCAATGATCAGAAGTACAAGAATTACTTTCTGATAACATCTGGATGGCCCTCCCGTTGATCTTCGATTTGCTCGAGCAGGCCCAGTAATGTCTCCATTGGAGACTTTGTTGTTACTGTGTTTGACATATCGAATACGTCACAGGGAGCTTGCCAGGCTCTGCCCTGTGGACGAGATACTCTCGGGCTGGAGCGATAGCACAGCGGTAGGGCATTTGCCTTGCACGCAGCCAACATGGCCGACCCGAGTTCGATTCCTCCGCCCCTCTCGGAGAGCCCGGCAAGCTACCGAGAGTATCTCGCCCACACAGCAGAACCTGGCAAGCTCCCCATGACGTATTCGATATGCCAGACACAGTAACAACAAAGTCTCCAATGGAGACGTTACTGGGCCCGCTCGAGCAAATCGATGATCAACGGGAAGGCCTTTACCTTTACCTTTACCTTAACATCTGGATGAAACCTACCATCCCAGTTTCTAAGTTTGACCAGGGTGAAGGCATAGTTTTAAGTAATGTTGCATAAACACTTGATCTCAATTGATAATGTGAAGTTGATAATGTTTCTTAGTGTGGCTCATGAGTAAAGTATGTAACTCACTCACATGAAGCCATAGATTCTATGTCCAAAAAAGAAATCAAAGATGGGAGGGAGGAAGGAAGGAAGGAAGGAAGGAAGGAAGGAAGGAAGGAAGGGAGGGAGGGAGGGAGGGAGGGAGGGAGGGAGGGGAGGAAAGGGTCTGTTTAGCACCACACAAGTATTTCTTTGCATCTCCAGTAGGTGGCTCACGCATGCTTAGTAACAAACTAGTGCTCCTGACTGTTGTCTCAGAGCACAAAGGCATCTTGTAGTCAACCCCTTGCCCAGTGGATGCTGTCCTCTCCTGTTGTCAGTGAGAACCCGTGTTTCTCAGTGCTCCCTTAGGAAGGAGACAAATCATTTTTTCTGTCTATTTTGGGGTGATATTTCTTAGAGAAATAGCTATTTCCTCTCCATCTTCACTCATACTTACATAATGGTTGTGTATAGCTATCCAATAATAGGAGATTGGCATATATAGAAACAAACCTCAAGAATATTCAGTGATATCAGGAAAATCCCCTCCTGCTTTGATCTTGATGGGGCCACAAAAAAAAAAGTCTCTTTGGATTTTGTGAAAAAAAAAATTTTTTTTCTTTGTTGTCACCAAACTGTCATAATTAGTTGTACCAGCTGACTGAACCAACTTAATTTTAAATTACAATTTCAATTTGATTGTTTTATTTTAAATGTAATAGTGACTGATTTATGTTTCCATATATTTCACTGACAGGTGTTAAAAAGAAAATAGGGGGTACGGTGCAGCAAGCAGGTCAATCTGTAACTATGAGGTGAGTGCATCAGCAGCCTGATGACACTTCAGACTTCCAGATACCCCAAAATTGCTTATGTGCCTTTGGCCAGACCCCAAAAACTTGGGGCAAAGTTTGTCAAGAAAATAAACGGCCAAAAGTTAAGTATGTGGGAAGCACACCCATAAACTCTGGTTCAGCTATATAATTGGAGGCAAGGCCTCTCTGGTTCCTGATCGAACTGCTTAAGGGCCATGATCTCAGACAAATCTCAGCACCCAGAGGCTTTTGGAAGAGATATGTCTGGTCCCCGCAATGGGTTACTGGCACCAGACCATCCCAGGAGGGAAAGGGTGTTTTCTCTTCGCCTGCTCCCCCTTGGCGATTGGGTGGTCACCATCTTTCAGAGGCCATTGGACAGTCAGAATTGGGCCTACAATGATGAGACACGCGGGACCTCACAGGATGTTGGAGCCAGTCCTTTCCTCCCCGCCCCAACAAGATCCTGAGTTGCTGCCCTAGAATGGCTTTTCTGGCTCCTTAACAAGCTGTTTAATGGCCATGATCCCAGAGATGCAGGAACAAATCTTGGAACCCAGCAGGTTTTGGCAGAAATCCCTCCAGATTTAATTGTTAAAATTTTGGAATTCCAAAATCTCATGGCCACTACTGCGGCCAAGCGACATCATATGTTATTCATAATCAACCATAGAAAACAAATTGTCTTCTGTTGACTTTTCAGCAGATCTGAGTGTTGGGGTAAAATTAAAAATAATAATGGTGGGTCTGGTGTTGAAATAATGAATGTAATCAAAGTAGAGAGAGAGTGATGTGGAAATCATCTGCTCCACAGGTAGGGGGAGGGTGTGAGATGGAGGGTATACTGGGGTTTTTGGTGGTGAAAAATGGGCACTGGTGAAGGTATGGGTATTTCATTGTATGACCGAGACTTAAACCCGAAAGCTTTGTAACTGCTCTCACAGTGATTCAATAAATAAAATTATTAAAAAAGGGGGAAAAAAGTAAGGTGGAGTTCATGCTCAGTTCAATCAGTCTAACCAATGGCTGAATAAATAATAATACTCCTACATATGGAGCGATAGCACAGCGGGTAGGGCATTCGCCTTACAAGCGGCCAATATGGCCTACCCGAGTTCGATTCCTCCGCCCCTCTCGGAGAGCCCGGCAAGCTACCGAGAGTATTCGATTATCAAATACGAGAGTATTCGATATGCCAAACACAGTAACAACAAAGTCTCCAATGGAGATGTTACTGGGCCCGCAATCAACGGGAGGGCCTTTACTTTGGGCTGGAGCGATAGCACAGCGGGTAGGGCGTTCGCCTTACAAGCGGCCAACATGGCCGACCCGAGTTCGATTCCTCCGCCCCTCTCGGAGAGCCCGGCAAGCTACCGAGAGTATTCGATATGCCAGACACAGTAACAACAAAGTCTCCAATGGAGACGTTACTGGGCCCGCTCGAGCAAACAGGACCTAAATGGAGTTGTTTGTGCTAAGCTCTCCAAGATCTAATGCCTAATCAAATTGCAGATTCAAATTCCTTATAGTTTCAACCTCCTCAGGCATGTGGAATTAGCTGTTTATCAGCAAGGAGTTTTATGCTAAGAAATAAAGTAATCTATTTCATTTTTTTCATTTCATCATCCTGTTATTCATCGATTGCCTCGAGCAGGCCCCAGTAACGTCTCTTTCATCCTAGCCCTGAGATTATATTCAAGGCTCTTTAGGAGAATGAGACCCATCATTGTTACTGGTATTTGGCATATTTGGTACGCCACGGGGAGTTTGCCAGACTCTGCCCTGTGGGCAGGCTAAATTCGATAGCCTGCAAGTTTGTCCAAAGTAGGAATGAGATAATAAGATGTCATAAAAAGATGTCCTGATAAGATGTTGCATTTACGGCCGCGCGGTTCCGGGAGCTGGATTTTATAGTCTCTGAGTCTTGGCCCGCTCCCCTCCAACAGGCCCCGGCGAGGAACAGCCAGGCGCGGGGGCAGAAGACTGCACCGTTCTCGTCCGGGAGCTGGATTTTATAGTCTCTGAGTCTTGACCGTTGATGGGATTACACGGCGCCAGGGGGCCAGGTTGTGGGTGTGACCCCCGCCTACTGGAATTTGGAGGATCTGGGTGGAGGATGCTCGACTCCAATCCGAGTAGGCTGGGAGATCTCTGCCCCGGAACCCGCGTGGATTTGTCCCTCTGCCAGTACCTTCATGTGTGCGGAGAGTGGTCTCAACATGATGGTGGCTGGTCCTGGAGGTCTTCGGCTGCCGGAGCCCTGGTCGGGGCGGGGAGGAAAGCTCAAACCGCTCCCCTCCAACGGGCCCCAGCGAGGAACAGCCAGGCGCGGGGGCAGAAGACTGTAATCTATTAGATTTTAAAATTAGATTTTAAATCTAATCTATTAGATTTTAAAATTTAAAAAATGAGATAATATGTCACAAAGTCTCCCATTTCCACCACCACCCATCGTAGGATGCCTGCCTTTTCTGATTATTTTGTCCTATTTCTTCCTATAAAATTCTTTCATTTGTATAGCTTTTTTTCATAATATGATGGTTGATAAATTCAACAAAGTTAATGAGTCATTTAGTAAAATCTACTTGATATTCAAAACAAACATGGTTAAATTTTTTAATTTAACACAGGTTACTTATGCCATTTTAACAATACCTGGTAGATTGAACTGAGTCAGAAGTGGATCCTGATTTTTTTTATCCTTTTCTCTCTTTTTAATTTGTTTACAGCAGTGCATACTCATGGGTCTAGCTTTGTGTCCTTATGCTTTATATATAAATACATATAAATATATGTGTGTAAATATATATGTGTTTAAAATATATAAATATGTATATATACATATGTATGTGTATATATATATACATATATATATATATATATAACTTATATATAACTCAATTACAACCACCGTCAAAGTTAGGGGCATCTCACTACAAAAGACCAATTCTTCCCATAGCAACCCTGCCCACTCTATTACCCTCATAGTTTTCACCAAGTCAAGGAATTAGTTTTTTTGTGTTCTGGCTACTAATTAATGACAAATTAAACTGCCATTTTACTTTTCCTTTCTTTTGTGTTTTGGTTCACACCCAACTTTGTTCAAGACTTACTTGTGGCTCTACACTCAAGCATCACTCCTGAGAGTGCTCTGGGGATATGGGGTGCTAGGGGTTAAACCCAAGTGAGCCCATGAAAGGCAAGCATTTCACCGGTGACTTACTCTTCGGTCACACCAGTGACCATTTTACAGGATTGCTAAAAACATCAGGACTGGATGCTACCCTGGCAGTTGCTGACTCTCTTTCAAGGCAACATCAGGTAGTTTACTTGGGTTTGTTTTACACTATCTAATCTGTGTAAAAGTCATTGCAAAAGATGGATTTCTGTGTACCTCTATCTGGCACCTATTTTTAAACCACAAATTTTGATTTTGTTAGAATAATAGACTATTTATCATTGTATCTTTCTTCTTTGTTCTCTTCCAGGAGTAGCCTCTGCCCTCTTAAAAACAGGCCTCCTTAAGCTTTCACACAAAACCATTGCACAGCTTGGCAGACATGCTCTACAGGACCAGAGTTCAGGAGGAGCAGAGTTCACACTAAAGCTTTGCTCCACTCCTTTGATTTAAAGATTGGAAGGCATGGGCTAGTTATTTCTTATCAAATTAAATCTCAAAAGTGCCCATCTTAAAAATCATTTTGAGTTAGAAGCAGATTATGTCAGAGGTATCAAAATTCTCAGTAAAGCATTATAAATAACATAGTTTACCTGAAAAGTTAAGGTTATCTAATCATAATAGATATGTCCATCTCATTTGTGGCAAATGAGTTTTATACAGGAAAAGTTATTAATATCTGCTATGCTTGTTATTTTATGATGGAGATTTGCAATGAATAAAGCAGTAGTATTAATTTATTTATTTTTCTTTTAACTCCATTTTATTTATTTTTTTAATTTTAATTAGTGAGACATCATGAGTTACAGTTGTAGACTTACAAATTTTTGTGCTTGGGTTTCAATTACACAATGATCAAATACCCATCCCTCCACCAGTGCCCATTTCCCACCAACACGGATCCCAGTATCCCTCTCACCCCCCATCCCCCCATCCTACCCTGCCTCTGTGGCAGGGCATTCCCTTTTGTTCTCTCTGTCTTATTGGGTGTTGTGGTTTGCAAAATGGGTGACAATTATGTTTGGTCTATAGTCTACTTTCAGCATGGTTCTCCCATCCTGGGAGGATCTTTCCAACACCTTTATTTGGTGCTCCCTTCTCTATCTGAGCTGCCCTTTCCCCTAGAATTCCCGGCTAGCCTCCAAGCCATGGACTAAAATTCCTGGTACTATTATCAGCCATTCTTGGGTGTTAGTCTCCCATTTTGTTGCTTTATGTTCCCCAGATGAATGCAATCTTTCTATGTCTATCCCTTTCTTTCTGAGTCATTTCGCTTAACATGATACTTTCCATGTAGTACCACTTGTATGTAAGTTTCATGACTTCGTATTTTCTAACAGCTACATAGTACTCCATTGTGTAAATGTGCCAAAGTTTCTTTAACCAGTCATCTATTCTCGGGCACTCAGATTTTTTCCAGATTCTGGCTATTGTAAAGAGTGCTGCAATGAACAAACAATTGCAGATGTCACTTCAACTATACTTTTTTGCCTCTCTGGGATATATTCTCAGGAATGGTATTGCTGGTTCAAATGGAAGCTCAATATCTAATGTTTTGAGAATCATTCATACTGTTTTCCAAAAGGGCTGAACCAGTTGGCATTCCCACCAGCAGTGAAGGTGGGTCTCTTTCTCACCACATCCGCACACCAGCACCGGTTGTAAAGCAGTAGTATTTATAAGGTGAATTTAGATTGTGAATAAAGTATGATTTATATTTGAAGCATGTCATGACTTAGATGAACATAGACTCTTCGTTGAAATAATAAAGGGCACAAAAAGTATGATTAAAGCATACAGTTTTAATACAATACAGCAATACAGCTCACCTAAGGGACCTCTCTGACATAGAATTCAGGTACGAAGTCATCAAGATGTTCAATCAACTCAGTGAAACAGTCAGACAGACAGCCAGTAACACCACAGAAAAAATCGACAAATTACGAGAAGAAATGAAGGCAGAAATGTCACGATTAAAAGATTCCATAGATGAAATGAGAAATTCAGTTTCTTCTCTTAAAAATAGAATGACCGCAGCTGAAGAGAGAATCAGTGACCTGGAAGATCAGCTGCAACAAGCCAACACGCAACAACAAACAGTGGCAAGGGACCTCAAAATGCTCTACAGAGAATCAGAGTCCTAGCAGGTGACTCCAAAAGGAACAATATTAGAATCATGGGACTACCTGAACATAAGGGAAACAATCCCAACGAAAAAAACACCGTCAAACAAATCATTGCTGAAAACTTCCCAGAGCTGCACAATGCAGACATTCAGGTTCAAGGAGCCCGAAGGGTGCCAGCTAAAAGAGACCCCAACAAAAACACTCCAAGACATATCATACTTAGAATGACCGATGCTGCCGATAGAGACACAATACTGCAAGCAGCAAGAGCAAAGAAGGAAATCACATACAAAGGAGCATCCCTTAGATTCACAGCAGACCTATCAGAGGAAACCCTACAAGCCCGAAGGCAGTGGCGAGATATAGTCAAAAAACTCATGGAAATGAATGCTTCCCCAAGAATACTCTACCCGGCTAAACTCTCCCTCAAAATCGAAGGAACAGTACACTATTTTATAGATAAACAGCAGCTCAGGAACTTCATAGACTCAAAACCAAACCTAAAGCAAGGCCTAAAGGGGCTACTATAAGAAAAGACAAACCCTACAACCACAACACACCCGCACAGAAACATGACACAAAACCCCATAACCATTCTCTCTCTCAATGTCAATGGTCTAAATTCACCAGTTAAGAGACACAGAGTGGCAAAATGGATACAGAGACAGAACCCAACATTCTGCTGCCTACAAGAAACTCATCTCAACAGCCAGAACAAACACAGACTCAAAGTCAAAGGATGGAAAACAATCCTGCAAGCAAACAGCCCCTTCAAAAAAGCTGGGGTGGCCATACTAGTATCCGACAACATTAATTTCACCTTGAAAAAGATTAGAAGGGACAGTGAAGGCTATTTTCTCTTCATCAAGGGATACATACAACAGGAAGAAATCACACTCTTAAATGTATACGCACCTAATGAGGGAACAGCTAAATATTTAAAACAACTGCTAACAGATTTTAAGGAGGACATCACTACCAGCACAATAGTACTTGGAGAATTCAACATCGCTTTATCACCTCTGGATAGATCAACAAGAACAAAACCCAGCAAGGAATTACTGGCTTTGAAAGAAGTAATAGAAGAGAAAGGGTTTATGGACTTATACAGGGCTTTACACCCCAAAAAGAAAGAATACACATTCTTCTCCAGCGCGCACGGAACATTTTCCAAAATAGACCATGTGCTAGGACACAAAACATACCTCAACAGAATCAAGAAGATAGAAATAGTATCAGCCATCTTTTCAGACCATGATGCACTGAGGATAGAAGTGAATCACACACAGACACGGAGAACCAAATCAAACACCTGGAAATTAAACAACTCGATGCTGAACAATGAGTGGGTCAGGAACGAAGTCAAGGATGAAATCAAAAGATACCTGGAAACAAATGAGAATGAAGACACAAACTACCAGAACTTATGGGATGCAGCGAAAGCTGTATTAAGGGGAAAATTTATAGCTCTGCAAGCCTATCTTAAGTCGATAGAAACGATGCACATAAACAATTTGACCTCACAGCTCAAGACCTTAGAAAAGGATCAACAGAAAGAGCCTAAATCAGGCAGAAGGAAAGAGATCATAAAACTTAGAGCAGAAATCAACGACATGGAAAACAAAGAAACAATCCGAAAGATCAATGAAACCAAGAGCTGGTTCTTCGAGAAAATAAATAAGATAGATAAACCACTAGCAACACTCACAAAGAAACAGAGAGAGAGAACCCTAATAAATCGAATCAGAAATAAGAATGGGGATATCACAACAGAAACTAAAGAAATTCAAGAGATCATCAGAGACTACTTTGAAAGTCTCTATGCCACGAAACACGAGAACCTGAAAGAAATGGATAATTTCCTGGATTCCTACCATCTCCCAAAGCTGAATCAAGAAGATATAGAGTACCTGAATAGACCTATTCACATCAAGGAAATTGAAACTGTAATCAAAAGTCTTCCCAAAAACAAAAGCCCAGGCCCAGACGGATTTACTAGCGAATTTTTCCAAACATTTAAAGAGGACCTATTGCCAATTCTTCTCAAGCTTTTCCAGGAAATTGAAAAAACAGAAACTCTCCCAAACAGCTTCTATGAAGCCCATATCTCTCTAATACCAAAAGGAAACAAAGACACCACAAGAAAAGAAAACTACAGGCCAATATCCCTGATGAACACGGATGCGAAGATTCTCAACAAAATACTAGCCAATAGAATACAACAACTCATCAAAAAGATCATACATCATGACCAAGTGGGATTCATCCCAGGGATGCAAGGATGGTTCAACATTCGGAAATCAATCAACATAATCCATCATATCAACAAAAGAAAAGATAAAAATCATATGATCATATCAATAGACGCAGAGAAAGCTTTTGACAAGATCCAGCACCCATTCATGATGAAAACCCTTGCCAAAATGGGGATAGAGGGGACTTTCCTCAATATAGTTAAAGCCATCTACCACAAACCTACAGCAAACATCATCCTCAATGGGGAAAAACTGAGACCCTTCCCCCTAAGGTCAGGGACAAGACAAGGATGCCCACTCTCTCCATTACTGTTCAATATAGTACTGGAAGTACTTGCAATAGCGATTAGGCAAGAAAAAGATATTAAGGGCATCCAGATAGGGAAAGAAGAAATTAAGCTCTCACTATTCGCAGATGACATGATACTATACTTAGAGAACCCTAAAACCTCTACCAAGAAACTCCTAGAAACAATAGGCTTGTATAGTAAAGTGGCAGGCTATAAAATCAATACCCAAAAATCCATGGCATTCCTATACGCAAATAGTGAAAGAGAAGCAAGTGACATCAAGAAAACAATCCCATTCACAATTGTGCCCCAGAAAATCAAGTATCTAGGAATCAGCTTAACTAAGGAAGTAAAGGACCTGTACAAAGAAAACTACAAAACGCTACTTCAGGAAATAAAAGAGGACACGAGGAAATGGAAAAATATCCCCTGTTCATGGATGGGGAGAATCAACATCATCAAAATGGCAATACTTCCCAAAGCACTGTACAAATTCAATGCAATCCCTATAAGGATACCCATGACATTCTTCAAAGAAATGGAGCAAACACTCCTGAAATTTATATGGAACAATAAGCCCCCACGAATAGCTAAAGCAATTCTTGGGAAAAAGAAAATGGGAGGAATCAACCTCCCTAACTTCAAACTCTACTACAAGGCAGTAATAATTAAAACAGCATGGTACTGGAACAAAAGCAGAGCTGCAGACCAATGGAACAGAGTTGAATATACTGACATTTCCTCCCAAACATATAATCATCTAATTTTTGATAAGGGGGCAAGAAAAGTGAAATGGAGCAGGGAAAGCCTCTTCAACAAACTGTGCTGGCAAAATTGGATGGCTACATGCAAAAAAGTGGGCTCAGATCTCTGCCTAACACCATGCACAAATGTAAGATCAAAATGGACTTATGACCTCAACATCAGACCAGAATCCATAATGTTTATTGAAGACAAAGTCGGCAAAACTCTCCATGATATTGAAGTTAATGGTATCTTCAAAGATGTCACGCCACTGGCCGAGCAAGTGAAAACAGAGATAGACAAATGGGACTATCTTAAACTAAGAAACTTCTGCACCTCAAAAGAAACATTGACCAAAATACAAAGACAGCCTACAGAATGGGAAAGGATATTCACCAAGTACACATCCGACAAGGGGTTGATATCAAGGATATACAAGGTACTGATTAAACTCCACAAGAAGAAATCACCCAACCCCATCAAAAAATGGGGTGAGGAAATGAACAGAAACTTTCGCAAAGAAGAAATTCGAATGGCAAAAAGGCACATGAGAAAATGCTCTACATCACTAATCATCAGAGAGATGCAGATCAAAACCACAATGAGATATCATTTCACACCACAGAGACTGGCCCACATCCACAAGAACAAAAGCAACCGGTGCTGGCACGGATGTGGCGAGAAAGGGACCCTCCTTCACTGCTGGTGGGAATGCCCGCTGGTCCAACCCTTTTGGAAAACAGTATGGACGACTCTCAAAAAATTAGAATTTGATCTGCCATTTGACCCAGCTATAGCACTCCTGGGAATATATCCCAGAGAGGCAAAAAGGTATAGTCGAAGTGACATCTGCAATTGTTTGTTCATTGCAGCACTCTTTACAATAGCCAGAATCTGGAAAAAACCTGAGTGCCCAAGAACAGATGACTGGTTAAAGAAACTTTGGTACATTTACACAATGGAGTACTATGTAGCTGTTAGAAAAGATGAAGTTATGAAATTTACATACAAGTGGTACTACATGGAAAGTATCATGTTAAGCGAAATGAGTCAGAAAGAGCGGGATAGACACAGAAAGATTGCATTCATCTGGGGAACATAAAGCAACAAAAAGGGAGAGTAACACCCAGGAATGGCTGAGATTAGTACCAGGAATTTTGCTCCATGAATGGAAGGCCAGCCACAGGCTCTAGGTGAAAAGGAAGCTCAGATAGAGAAGAGAGTACCAAATGAAGGGTGTTGTGAGGGTCCTCCCAGGGTGGGAGAGGCATGCTAAAGGTAGTCGATGGACCGGGCATGATTGCCACTCAAAGCCTCTCTTGCGAAACACGGTACCCAAAAGAAGAGAGAGAGAGCAGGGGGGAGTACCCTGACACAGAGGCAGGATGGGACGGGGAGGGATGAGGGTGGGGGGGGATGCTGGGACCCATGGGGATGGATGACGGGCGCTGGTGGAGGGATGGGCACTTGATCGTTGTATAACTGAAACCCAAGCACAAAATTTGTAGGCCTATAAATGTACCTCATGGTTTTTCACTAATAAAAAAAGAAAAAAGAAAAAAAAAGCATACAGTTTTGTGTACGTGAAGCTACATGCAGCTTCAATACATTTAATACTGTTTAGTATATCGAATGAAAGCAGATTGTAACATGTGTAAGTGCATTCAAGTACTTTGGTAAATTGTACAATGTTTATCTGAAAAAACAATAAGAAATCACGTATTTTTATGGTGAAATACAAAGAATGTCCGTTTGGAAATAATGTCCGAAGAAGATAGAATTTTTATAGGAAATTAGTTTAAAACTAGATTTCCTAAGGCCCAACATCAATCCTCCACACTCTCTACTAGAAGTTAATACTCTAATAATACATATATCATACATATATATCCACATATAAATCCCCTTGCTGAGGTATTGTAAATTATTTTTGAGAATTCTAACGTATTTTTGTTCACACCTGTTACTTGCCAGGACTTGCTATCTTGATTTTATAATCTCTTCACGGTCACGGATCATGGACCTCCCATTATGAACCTCTTCATAAACTGGAAAAACACTAATCACTTAATCACGTAACTTCCCATTAGTCGTCGATTTGCTCGAGCGGGCGCCAGTAACGTCTCCATTTGTCCCTGTCGCGTGCTAGTGTAGCCCAATGGCATCTATTCGCTCTGGGAACATGAAGGGCCTCAAACCGATCGTTCATGAATTTGATGAAGAAGTCTGACCATCTGGTAGGTGGGCAGCCACGCGGTCTTTCGACATCCCATGGAATCCAGTCGGTAACAACTCTAGTCCAGTGGTCGTCTTTAAATCTCATTACGTGACCAGCCCATCTGATTTTCGACACATTGGCAAATGAGACAGCGTCCCTGATTCTTGATCATCAACGGATGTCGGAACTCTGGATTCTTTCTCTCATTTGAGTGAAACGTGATATTCCAAGCATAACTCTTTCTATTCTTCTTTGGGAGACCTGAATAGCGTTCTCATCTTGTTTGCGTAGGGCCCAGGTCTTTGAAGCATATGTTAATGCAGGAAGAACAGTGCAATCAAAGAGATGTGCCCAGAGCCGGAGGTTCTTCGTCCTCTTAGCTATTTCTTCGACGTTCTTGAAGGCGTTCCAAGCCGCTCTCTTCCTCCTGCGCAGCTCGGGTGCCAGGTCATTTGTCATGTTGACCTCTCGACCTAGGTACACATAGCTGTTGCATTCGGAGATGGTAGTTCCATTGAGAGCGGATGGGGCGTCAGGAACGAGGCTGTTTCTCATAAACATTGTCTTCATAAGATTCAGCTGTAGTCCGACCTTTCCACACTCACGGTCAAAGTCGGCCAACATTTGTGCCGCTTGGCTGATGTTTGGTGTTATTAAAACAATGTCATCAGCAAAGCGGAGGTGGTGTAGTTGCCGACCATCTATCTTCACTCCCATTCCTTCCCATTCCAGTCGTCGCATGATGTTCTCGAGGGTGGCACTGAAGAGTTTCGGTGAAATGGTATCACCCTGCCGCACCCCTCTCTTGACATCAACGATCACTTCTTTGTAGAATGGTGAGATCCTGGTAGTGAATCCGCAATACAGCTCACAGAGGATTCTGATGTATTGGGCTTGAATGCCCTGATTGGCTAGGGCTTCAATGACCGCTTCCGTCTCAACAGAATCAAAGGCCTTCTTTAAATCAATGAACGTTAAACAGAGCGGCATCTTGAACTCCCAAGAAACCTCAATGAGCTTGGTTATCGTGTGGATATGATCGATGGTGCTGAATCCTTTGCAGAACCCTGCTTGCTCTCATGGTTGTCCTTCATCTAGTGTTCTGCCAATCCTATTTAGGATGACTCGAGTGAACAACTTGTAGACAATAGGCAGATCGGGCGATAGTTGCCAATGTCATGGATGTCTCCCTTCTTGAACAGTAGTACGGTCCTGCTGGTTTTCTATTGGGACGGAACCTTGCATTCAGACAGGTAGCGAGTGAAGAGCCGAGCCAGTGTATTGATGAGTACTGACGGCAGGTTCTTCAGGTGTTCAGGTCTGACCTTGTCTGGGCCGGGTGCTGTTTGTTTCTTTACCGATGAAATGGCGTGTCGAATTTTGGAAGGGAGAACGTTGGGAACGACATATCCATCCTGTGGAATTTGGTATGTCGGCAAGTGGACATGGCTATCGAAGAGTTTTGAGTAGAAGTCATGGATAATCTTCTCCATTGCCGTTCTGGAGGATGTGATGGATCCATCAGGACGTCGGAGGGCAGTCATCTTGGTCTTGTAGTTGGCAAAGGACAGGCGGGCATTACGAATACTTTTCCCGGCTTCTGCTGCATCCACCAGTACTTCTGCTCTTCTCTCTTTGAGGTCTTCCTTGATCTCATCTCTGCACTGCTTTGCGAGCTCAGACATTAGCTTGCGGTTGCCTGAGGCATGCGCCAAACCATGCTGGCGAATTAGCTCAAGAGTTTTCGAAGATAGGCGATTTTTTGTGGCTATCATAAGACACATCATAAGACACTAAATACCCATCTTCCGGAATTGTCGTACCGTATTTGATAGGGTTCAAATATGGTAACACCTACAAGGGTGATTAGAGGTCGCCCCAAAAACCTCTATCCCTCTCAGAAAGACTGGAAAGCTACCGAGAGTATTCCGCCCGCACGGAAGAGCCTGGCAAGCTATCCGTTGTGTATTCGATATGCCAAAACCAGTAACTACAACTGGTCTCATTCACCTGACCCTGAAGGCTTCAACGACATGGCAGCACTGAGAAGGATGAGAAAGGAGAGGCTGACAAAATCTCAAGGCCGACCTAGGCTGCCACAACGAAGGAAGGCAAAAATGATCGTCTGTACTTTCAATGCACGAAGGCTAGCATCAGATGCATCAATCGAGGACCTGATGGTACAAGCGCTAATGATCAAGTACGACATCATTGGTCTGACCGAGACAAGAAGGCACGAATCTCACCATGCTGTTTTCGACACTGGAGAAGAATTGTTCCTCGAAACATGCGATAAGAGAGGTTTTGGAGGCGTCGGTGTCCTTGTCAACACAAACTTGGCCAAGAGCATTGATTCATTCGAATGCCTAACAACCAGAATCGGACGTTTACATTTGAATAGATGTGGCTCACTGCCTGCAGTTTCTATCTTCATTGTCTACGCACCAACATCTCATTATGATGAAAGAGAAATCGAGAAATTCTACATGGAGCTAGAGAAGTTCTATAAAGAACACCACACCTTCTACAAGATCATTGTGGGTGATTTTAATGCCAAGATAGGACCGAGAAGATCAGCTGAAGAACTTCACATCGGGACCCATGGCCTAGAATGGAACGAATAGGGTGAGAGACTGAGTTCATCATGTCGACCAAGACCATTCATGGTAACTCACAGTTCCAGAAGGCAGAATCTAAACGATGGACATGGGAGTCTCCCGGTGGACGATTCCACAACGAAATAGACCACATCATATTCAATCGACGGTTTTGCCTGACCGATGTCGCTGTTGTCCCAAAATTTCGAATGGGATGGGAACCACTGTCTCCTTCGTGCAAAATTCTACTTCACAGAGCGGGGGAAAAGGGCTGCAAAGTTCAAAAAGAGAACTTCCAGAATGACCACCAACTGGGAACTCTTTGGTACTATTGCGGCAACATGGGAAGATGCCATTGTTGACAACATTGACGAGGAATATGATCGACTGGTTCAGCACCTCCATGAATGTGTGAGGAACGCCAAGGAAAAACACTAAAAATTTTTATTTCTATAATTCTTACTAAGACTACATACTGAACATAAAGACAAACATTTTAACTGTTTTGAGTAGACTAATAATTCTACTATGATTTCAATTACTAAACTTAGTGAATCACATATTTTGGCAGACTTCACCTAAAGAATTTAAACAGCTTTTTAGATGTGTTAGATGAAGGAGACCATTTCCATCATTCCTTCTACCTTATACTCCTTCACCCCTGTGATGCTCAAGTACATATTTACAACCACAATCTTCTAATCCAAGACAAGTCACAGACACGGTCCTCCCATTGTTCATCGATTTGCTCGAGCGGGCCCAGTAACGTCTCCATTGTGAGACTTGTTGTTACTGTGTTTGGCATATTGAATATGTCACGGGTAGCTTGCCAGGCTCTGCCAAGTGGGCGAGATACTCTTCGTAGCTCGCCGGGCTCTCTGAGAGGGGCGGAGGAATCGAACTTGGGTCGGCCATGTTGGCCGCTTGTAAGGCAAACGCCCTACCGCTGTGCTATCACTCCAGCCCATCCAAGACAAGAGAACAATTTAATATCTAAACATCTTAATTCTTAAGTGCATTGAAGAGTGAGTATAGAAAAATATCAGCATAAAACTGTAAATTGGCTTGCTTAGGTTTGCAAACTTCTTAAGTCGATTCAATTAATTCTATGGAAATGCTACGTATGGGAAAGAACATCCAAGACTAAGATTTTGACTTTTATCACCTGGTTTCAAAGAAGCCCCTTTTACTAGTGCTGAGCCTTCATTGCCATACCAGACCTGTGAATAAGGACTGATTCAGAGCTTTGCTAAATTAACAGCTGCTCTTTGATGCAACCTGGCATTTTCTTCATCCTATGCTGCACCTACTCAACTACATTTACTTCAGATGAGTCCAATGATAAGCCTAAGGCTAAAATACATGCAAATTCAGAAATATAAACTTCACATACTCCTTAAACGAACAGATCCAACAGGAAGTATATCCAAAATGTGTCTCTTCTAATTCTCTCTCAAATCACTGCCAAAAATTACAGCTTTAACTAGTCATTGTACAGTATTTTTATTATTTTTAAAAAGTTTAAGATTAGTTGATGTGATATGCCATTAAATTAGTAAGAATAAGTTTCCTAGTAGATTGTTGGAATCAGTTCTTTTATTTCTTTGTCACTCTGAACTCTCAAGTTACCTAAAGTATTACCTATAATGTATCTTTGAGATCCTGGAAAAAAGAGCTAATGGATAATTATATTTGAAATGTCATAGAATAAGGCAATAAATAGTTTAATGCTAAGATTCAGTTTAAAGCTACTCTGGAAATATGAAGATCATTTGAAGAGTCATAGTAATTTTTAATAATTTCTATAATTTCTATTAGAGATTAGAAATGGCAACTTTTCCCCCAAAATATTCAGTTTTAGGGATGGAGCAATAGTAAAGTGGTCAAGGTGCTTGTCTTAAATATAACCTGACACTCAATATCTGTCATCCTATAGGTTTTCTGTGCCCCACCAAGATGGATCCTTGAGTTCAGAGCACTGAGCACCGCCAACTGTGCCCCCCACACACACACAAACACACAAACACACACACAGAGTTTGAGAACAAGGGATATCAATCAGGGATCAGGGATGCATATTTTGCCCCTGGTAAGCCATGGTCCTCCAATTAGGTGTAAGCCTGGAGTATCAGCACCATCTATAATGGCCTCAGTGGCTGCTAAGCACAGCCACAGGGACCTGTGGATTTCAGGTACATCAGTGATCAAATTGGGCTGTATCCTAAGACCCTCACACTGCACCCTTGAGCCAGTGAGCCAAGCATCACTGGAATGGCACTGAGTTTCCCTGAGCACCGCTTGGAAGTGTCCCCTGATGCTCCCACACATACACCCAAAAAGGAATTTTTCATCTCCCTTACAAAAATCTGTTCTCATGCCAAAAATATGTCTGCTGTGTGGTGAGGGCTTATGGAAAAAACATGTTCTTTTCTGAACGTTATTACTGCTGAGCACTGAGAACTCAAATGTCACCCATTCCTGAATTCTAATTTGCTTAACTGCAATTCATTTTTTATCTTAGCGATAGCACAGCGGGTAGGGCGTCTGCCTTGCACGCAGCCAACATGGCCGACCCGAGTTCGATTCCTCCGCCCCTCTCGGAGAGCCCGGCAAGCTACCGAGAGTATTCGATATGCCAGACACAGTAACAACAAAATTACCTCTTTAAAATTAAAAAATATGAAGTGTGTGGACCTCCCTGTTGGTGACCCATTCCCCGCATGTGCCCCAACCAGGAACTCAGATGACACCTCCCAGCATCCCTCAGGACCTACAGTGTGGCAGGGACCAGAGCCTTCGCTTGCTGCCGCAGCTATTTTTCCCCTTTCTCAGAACTCTGGACTCACATCTCAATTTCCATTACCTAATTCTGTGGAAAACATCCTGGCTATCTCAAAAACATTAGGCCAATAGTCAACTAGCCTATTCCCATCTCACTAAAATACCGGTGAACACAAGAAGCTGTACAAGTCTAATATAAAAGAACACATCTTCTGAAGCTTCACTAGAGGCCTCACAAAAGTCACAGAGGAGCGCCTGAGAGGAAGACAATATTCTGGAAGGGGAAAAAGGTGACCACTACTGACCAAGCTCATCCAGAATCCTTTCCCGCAGAGAGAGGGGAATGGAAGGTCCCACCTCCATACTACCACAACAACAAAACAACCACCAAGACAATGAAAATCCTCACCACAAAGAGAGGATGAATAAAAGAGTCCAGAAGCCTCAATAGGCGTTACCCTCAAATATGATCTCTCCATCAAAGAATTCAGAGATGAAATGCTGAAGATGTTCAATGAACTCAAAGAAATGGTGGAACAGGCATCTAATACATTAAGAAAACTTTGATTTATTAAGAACCTTACCTCTAAGATCAGGGACAAGAAAAGGATTTCCATTCTCACCACTTCTATTCAACATAGTACTGGAAGTACTTGCAATAGAAGTTAGGCAAGAAAAATCTATTAAGGGAATCCAGATAGGAAAGGAAGAAATTAAGCTGTCACAATTTTGAGATGATATGATACTATATTTAGAGAACCTAAAGCCTCTACCAAGAAGTTCCTAGAAAAAATAGATTTGTATAGTAAAGTCTTATGCCATAATATCAATACCCCAAAATCCATGGATTTCCTATATGCAAATAATGAGAGAGAAGAAAGTGACATAAAGCAATCTCGTTCACGATCATGCCTCAGAAAATCAAGTACCTCGGAATCAGCTTAACTAAGGAGTTAAGGGCCTATACAAATAAAACTGAAAAACGCTAATTCACGAAATAAAAGAGGGCATGAGGAAATGGAAACAAACCCTTGCTCATGGATTGGGAGAATTAACATTGTCAAAATGGCAATACTCCCCAAAAGCATTATACAGATTCAATGTAACCCCTATAAGGATACCAATGAAATTCTTCAAAGAAATAGATCAAGTGCTTCTGAAATTCATGTGGATCAACAAACCCCCAAAAATAGCTAAAGCAATTATTGGGGTAAAAATGATGGGAGGCATCACCTTCCCCAACCTCAAACTCTACTACAAAGCGGTAGCACTGCACTGTAGCACTGTCCACCTGTTGTTCATTGATTTTCTCAAGCAGGCACCAGTAGCATCTCACAACAAATTGTGAGACTTGTTGTTACTGTTTTTGGCATATTGGATATGTCACGGGTAGCTTGCCAGGCTTTGCTGTGAGGCCAGAATACTCTCGGTAGCTTGCTGGGCTCTCCGAGAAGGGTGGAGGAATCAAACCCAGATCAGCTGTGTGCAAGGCAAATGCCCTACCCACTGTGCTATCGCTCCAGCCCATACAAAGCAATAATAATTAAAATAGCATGGTGTTGGAACAAAGACAGAGCGGCAGACAAATGGAACAGAATCGAATGTACTTACACACACCCTCAAATATATGATCATCTAATCTTTGATAGAGTAAGAAATGTGAAATGGCACAAGCTAAGACTCTTTAACAAATGATGCTGGGGAAAACTGAACAGCTACATGCAAAAATATGGACTAAGACCTCTACCTAACATCATGCACAAAAGTCAGATCAACATGGATTAAGACCTCAACATCAGATCAGAATCCATAAGATACATTGAAGAAAAGGTCAGCAAAACCCTCCACAACATGGAAGCTAAAGGTATGTTCAAAGATGACACACCACCAACTAAACAAGTGGGAACAGAGATAAACAAATGGGACTACCTTAAATTAAGAAGCTTCTGCACCTCAAAAGAAACAGTGACCAAAAAACAAAGACATTCTACAAAATGGGAAAGGATATTCACCCAATACCCATCTGATAAGGGGTTTTTACCAAGGATATACAAGGCACTGGTTGAAACTCTATAAGAAGATAATATCCGATCTCATCAGAAAATGGGGTGATGAAATGAACAGAAACTTTCTCAAAGAAGAAATTCGAATGGCCAAAAGACACATAAAAATGCTTTTTATCACTAATCATCACGGAGATGCAGATCAAAACAACAATGATATATCATCTCACATTACAGAGACTGACACATATCCAAAAGAACAAAAGCAATTAGTGTTGGTGTGAATGTGGGGAGAAAGGAACTCTCCATCGCTGCTGGTGGAAATGCCCTTTTGGAAAACAGTATGGATGATTCTCAAAAAATTAAAAATTGAGCTCCCATTTGAACCAGTAATACCACTTCTGGGAATATATTCTGGAGATGCAAAAAATGTATAGTAGAAATAACATATGCACTTGTATGTTTATTGCAGCACTGTTTACAATAAGCAGAATCTGGAAATAAAACGAGAGCCCGAGAAGAGATGACTGGTTAAAGAAACTCTGGTATACCTACACAATGGAAATACAATGCAGCTGTTAGAAAATATGAAGTCATAAAATTTGCATAATAGTGGATCGACATGGAGAGTATCATGCTAAGTGCTATGAGTCAGAAAGAGAGGGACAGACTTAGAAGAACTGCACTCATTTGTGGAATATAAAGAATAGGAGACTATCACCCAAGGAGAGTAGTGATAAGAATCAGGAAGATTGCTCCACTTTTTGGAAGCTGGCCACACATTCTGGGGGAAAAGACAGCTGAGATAGAGAAGGGACCACCAAGTAAAGCATGCTTGGAGGGCTCGCTCGGAATGAGAGATGCATGATGAAAGTAGACTATACACTGAACTTAATGGCCACTTAATAACTGTATTGCAAACCATAAAACCCAAAGGAGAGAGAAAGTAAAAGGAAATGTGCCTGCCACAGAGGCAGTTGGGGGAGTTGAGGTGGTGGTAGTGGGAGGGATAGTGGGAACATTGATGGTGGATAATGGGCACTGGTGGAGGGATGGGTAAGCAGTCATTGTATGACTGAAATGTAAGCACGAAGGTTTGTAAGTCTGTAACTATACCTAAAGGTGATTCATTAAAAAATAAAAATAAATAATATAAAAATATTACAATTAGACTTTTTTGTTAAATTTATTTATTGCATCACCGTGAGAAAAGTTACAAAGCTTTCAGGTTTAAGTCTCGATCATACAATGATCAAACACCCATACCTTCACCAGTAATTATTTTTCACCACCAAGAACCCCAATATACTCCCTTTTCACTCCTCCCAATGCCTGTGAGGCAGATGATTTCTACTTAACTCCCTATACTTTGATTACATTCATTATTTCGACAAAAGATGCACCATTATTGTTTGGAATTTCCCCCCAACAATTAAAACTGCTGAAAAGGCATTGTGAAATAAATTGCTTTCTATTGCTGGTTATGAAAACCATATGATGTTGCATTTTGATATTTTGCATTTTGCATTTCTGATATTTTGCATTTCTGTTATTTTACTAATTAAGTCTGGAGGGATTTCTGCCAAGAGTCAGATAATTCCGAGATTGGTTTATGTGCCTCTGGTGCCATGGCCATGCCGGGGAGCCACTTGTGGGGGGCAACTCGTGGCCTTGATAGGGCATGAAGGATGTGCCGATTCTGCCCCCTATCCCATGAGGCTGCAGTTGCCCCGTCACTGCCAGCTCATATCTGGCTGTCTAATAATCTCTGAGGCAGCAGCCACCGTTCTGCCGGGGTAGGGGATGGTGGAAGAGATGGGCACCCTTTCCCTCCCAGGTGGAGCATGATGCCGTTGTTTAAAGCATAGTCCATTCACATTCCTGCCGCAAACTGCTGGGCTCTGGATTAGGTTCATGTGCCTCTGGTGCCATGGCCGTGCCAGAGAAAAGATGACTGGTTAAAGAAACTTTGGTACATCTACACAATGGAATACTCTGCAGCTGTTAGAAAAGATGAAGTCATGAAATTTGTATATAAGTGGATCAACATGTAAAGTATCATGTTAAATGAAATGAGTCAGAAAGAGAGGGCAGACATAGAAAGATTGCACTCATCTGTGGAATACAAAGTAACAGAACAGGAGACTGTCACCCAAAAATAGTAGAGATAAGGAAGAGGAGGTTTGCCCCAGATTTAGAAGCTTGCCTCACATGCTAGGGGAAAGGCAGCTCAGGTAGAGAAGGGACCACCAAGTTAAGGGTGTCGGGAGGACCCCCTCGGGTTGGGAGATGCGTGCCGAAGGTAGACTATAGACCGAACACGATGACCACTCAATACCTCTATTGCAAGCCACAACACCCGAAAGGAGAGAGAGAACAAAAGAGAATGCCCTGACAGAGAGGCTGGGTGGGGTGGAGAGGGTGGGGTGAGAGTGGTAGGAGGGATACTGGGATCATTGGTGGTAAAGAATGGGCTCTGGTGGAGGGATGGG
This sequence comes from Sorex fumeus, assembly GCF_029834395.1. NCBI lineage: Eukaryota > Metazoa > Chordata > Mammalia > Eulipotyphla > Soricidae > Sorex > Sorex fumeus. The sequence goes on along the minus strand of NW_026606093.1, from coordinate 13,271,399 downwards.
TACTCGATCAATGTATGACTGAAACACAAGCACGAAAGTTTGTAAGTATGTAACTGTACCTCACGGTGAGTCACTAATAAAAAAAAAATCTGCTTGAATTCATATAGCTCTACATTGTGTTTGCAAACACTAACGTACTCCCAAAAAGCTGTAATTTTAAGTTAAAACAGTCAATATTAATCACATACTTGTTTAATCTATCCTATAAATATGAATATATATTTATATATTAAATATTATATTAAAGATAAAATTAATACTGCAAAAGAATAAAATTTATTAGCAAAAGTTTATTTTGCAAAAGAATAAAAAGTCTAATATTAAAAAAGGTATGTTAATAATCTGAGAATAAAGAACTATTTTTGAAATTATTTCAAACTCAGTTTTTAAATTATTACATTTTCCTCATTTTTCCGATTATACCAGGATGCATGAGAACTTTCCTGAGCTCAACACTTCTATTCAATGGGATTGGATATGGAAATACCGAATATATTTTAGAATTATATATCTTAATCTGAGAAAAATAGGCCAGCTGCAGAGATAATACAGATGTTATTAAGGTGCTTACTTTGCATACAGCCAATCCTGGCTTGATGCCTGGAATCACATCTGGCCCCCTAAGCACCACTGCCTGATCTGGCTCAAACTTCCCTCTTATAACCACTACAAAAAAAAAGATAAAATAAACCACGTTTAGCCTGCCAAGCTACCCGTGACGTATTCGATATGCCAAAAGCAGAAGCAATAACGGGCCTCATTCTCCTGACCCTGAAAGTGCCTCCAAAGCGGCACCATTGGGAAAGACTAAGAGTAAGGAGAGACTACTAAAATCTCAGGGCTGGAACAAATGGAGACATTACTGGCGCCCATTCGAGCAAATCGATGAATAATGGGATGACAGTGATACAGCGATACTAATAAATATAGACACAAACATTCTAAATGAACAAATAAGCAGAAGAAGTCCATAGCTATATCAAAATTGTGATCATAGACACTCATTGCATAAGAAATTTGGAGGTTATTTCAGGAATGCACAACAGTTTAATAATGAAATTCAATCAACACAATTTGAACAGTAATATATATGCATCAGCCAATCATTGCTACTATAATACTGCGTAATAATGATGAAAATCTCAGTGCCCCTAATTCAAGGATCAGAGGACTGACTGCAGGTTGGCAGGTGGTCCTCAGTGGGGGAGATTCTGCTGAAACAGTCTCTCATCTTCCTTGAACCAGTAGACTGTTTAATTTTTATTTATTATTTCACGGTCATTTCACTGTCACGGTCCTCCCGTTGTTCATCGATTTGCTCGAGCGGGCCCAGTAACGTCTCCATCATGAGACTTGTTGTTACTGTGTTTGGCATATCGAATACACAACAGAGAGCTTGCCAGGCTCTGCCGTGTGGGCGAGATATTCTCAGTAGCTTGCCGGGCTCTCTGAGAGGGGCGGAGGAATTGAACTTGGGTAGGCCATGTTGGCTGCGTGCGAGGCAAACGCCCTACCCGCTGTGATTTATTTATTATTATTTTTTTAAATTTTATTGAATCACCGTGAGATATCACAGCTTTCATGTTTGGGTTACAATCACAAAAAAGACACGTTCTCCTCAAAGTAGTAGCAGGATTCAAAAAGTAAATAAAAACGTCCAAAGTCTCAAGGTATGGAACCAGAAATGGCACACTGTCGATGCTACCCAATTCTATTAGCTGTTGGCTAAGTCGTGCTCCTGAATACAAAGTCAAGAGATTCTGAATTCTTTCTATTGGGAAGACTTGTTAAATCATATGAGCAGTGTGAAGAACTAATACAAATTACCGCAAAGACGAAAAATCATATGATTATATCCACAAATAAAATTACCAGTCTGGGCCAGACAACTCAATGCTAGGTTCTGAACATGTAATGTAGCTTTGCAGTCAGAGCCACCCATCCAAACCAAGTGATTTTAGGGGGTGATATTTAGATATTCTTTTTCTGTTTGATTATGGGCCACCATAGGCAGTGCCCAAGGGTTACTCCTAGCACTGTACTGAGGAATCACTCCTGGTTGTGCTTGGGGAACATATTCTATGGGCCATATGGTCAGTTGCATGCAGGGCAAGGGCCTTCACCCCTGTGCTATTTCTGGTTCCTTTTAAAAAATTAATTTTACTAAATTCTTCTTTTATACTGATGATAAGGAAAGTCTATCTTGGTTCTAATCAACTTAATAAATAGAAAAAGAGAGATAATGTCCACATTCCTTTTGTGATTCAGATATGATGCATTCAGAATTTAGTTTTCATATTTCAAAAAGTTAATTAACTATTTATCATATTACAACATAATGGTCTTATCATTTTGTAATCAACAATATTTCTCCCTTAAAATTCATGCATATTAACAAAAAAGTGGAAACAAGATTAGACAATCTCATATGCATTCAAGTCAGGTTTTAGCATCCAAACTTTCCACTTTCAAACTGAATTGCAGATAGGAGCTAATGAACTGCTGTTAAAAAAGAAACTAAATTAGAATAATCATTTCAAGAAAACCCCAGGTAATTAACTAGAAAATTATAGGTGATCACTTACAAATAAAAGTGATTTGCATATGTCAACAAAACTCAGAAAATATAATGGAAAAGATGTTTTATTTTTATTTATTATTGTTTTTTAAAATTTTATTGAACCACCATGAGATAGTTACAAGTTTTCATGTTTGGGTTACAATCATACAATGATCAAACACCCATCCCTCCACCAGTGCACATTCCCCACCACCAATATTCCCAGTGTACCCCCCCTTCACACCCTCCCCCTGCCTCCACAGCAGACAATATTCCCCATTCTCTCTCTCTTTCTCTCTCTCTCTCTCTCTCTCTCTCTCTCTCTCTCTCTCTCTTTAATTTTGGGTATTATGGTTTGCAATGCAGATACTGAGAGGTTACCATGTTTTGTCCTTTCTCTACATTCAGCACACATCTCCAATCCCAACCGGTTCCTCAAGCCATCATTTTTTCAGTGATCCCTTCTCTATTCCAGCTGCCTTCTCCCCTTTGCTCATGAGGCAGGCTTCCAGCTATGGAGCAATCTTTCTGTCCCGTATATCTACTATCCATAGGTGTCAGCCTCATGTTATGTTGTTTTATACTCCACAATGAGTGCAGTCTTTCCATGCCTGTCCCTATCTTTCTGACTCATTTCACTTAGCATGATAATCTCCATGTCTATCCATTTATAAGCAAAGTTCATGACTTAATCTCTCCTGACAGCTGCATAGTATTCCATTGTGTAGATGTACCAAAGTTTCTTTAACCATTCATCTGTTCAGGGCACTTGGGTTGTTTACAGATTTTGGCTATTGTGAACAGTGCTGCGATGAACATATAGGTACAGATGTCATTTCTACTGTGCTTTTTTGCATCCTCAGGATATATTCTGAGAAGTGGTATTGCAAGGTCATATGGAATCTCAATTTCTAGTTTTTGAAGGACTGTCCATATTGTTTTCCAGAAAGGCTGAACTAGTGGGCATTCCCACCAACAGTGAAAGAGCATCCCTTTTTTCCCATATCCATGCCATCACTGGTTGCTTTTGTTCTTTTGAATGTGTGCAAGACTCTGTGGTGTGAGATGATATCTCATTGTTGTTTTGATTTGCATCTACCTGATGACTAGCGGTGTGGAGCATTTTTCACGAGGAAAAAGATGTTTTATATAATAGAAACATCCCTTCCTAAAAACTGAGTAAAATATCACTAAACATGTGAATGTTTATCATTTAATCACTTAATCACTTAATCCCTTAACTTCCCATTAGTCGTCGATTTGCTCGACTGGGCACCAGTAACGTCTCCATTTGTCCCTGTTGCGTGCTAGTGTAGCCCAATGGCATCTGTTTGCTCCGGGAACATGAAGAGCCTCAAACCGATCCTTCATGATCTTGATGAAAAAGTCTGACCATCTGGTGGGTGGGCGGCCACGCGGTCTTTTGACATCCCGTGGAATCCAGTCAGTAACAGCTCTAGTCCAACGGTCGTCTTTAAATCTCATTACGTGACCATCTGATTTTTGACATCTTCGCAAACGAGACAGCGTCCCTGATTCTTGATCGTCAACGGATGTCGGAACTCCGGATTCTTTCTCTCATTTGAGTGAAACGTGATATTCCAAGCATAGCTCATTCAATTCTTCTTTGGGAGACCTGAATAGCGTTCTCATCCTGTTTGTGTAGGGCCCAGGTCTCTGAGGCATATGTTAATGCAGGAAGAACAGTGCAATCAAAGAGATGTGCCCGGAGCAGGAGGTTCTTCGTCCTCTTAGCTATTTCTTCGACGTTCTTGAAGGCGTTCCAAGCTGCTCTCTTCCTCCTGCGCAGCTCGGGTGCCAGGTCATTTGTCATGTTGACTTCTTGACCTAGGTACACATAGCTGTTGCATTCGGAGATGGTCGTTCTATTGAGAGCGAATGGGGCATCAGGAACAAGGCTGTTTCTCATAAACATTGTCTTCATAAGATTCAGCTGTAGTCCGACCTTTCCACACTCACGGTCAAAGTCGGCCAGCATTTGTGCCGCTTGGCTGATGTTTGGTGTTATTAAAACAATGTCATCAGCAAAGCGGAGGTGGTGTAGTTGCCGACCACCTACCTTCACTCCCATTCCTTCCCATTCCAGTCGTCGCATGATGTTCTCGAGGGTGGCACTGAAGAGTTTCGGTGAAATGGTATCACCCTGCAGAACCCCTCTCTTGACATCAATGATTACTTCTTTGTAGAATGGTGAGATCCTGGTAGTGAATCCGCAATACAGCTCACAGAGGATCTTGATGTATTGCGCTTGAATGCCCTGATTGGCTAGGGCTTCAATGACCGCTTCCATCTCAACAGAATCAAAGGCCTTCTTTAAATCAATGAACGTTAAACAGAGCGGCATCTTGAACTCCCGAGAAACCTCAATGAGCTTGGTTATCGTGTGGATATGGTCGATGGTGCTGAATCCTTTGCGGAACCCGGCTTGCTCGCATGGTTGTCCTTCATCTAGTGTTCTGCCAATCCTATTTAGGATGACTCGAGTGAACAACTTGTAGATGACAGACAATAGGCAGATCGGGCGATAGTTGCCAATGTCATGGATGTCTCCCTTCTTGAACAGTAGTACAGTCATGCTGGTTTTCCATTGGGACGGAATCTTGCATTCAGACAGGTAGCATGTGAAGAGCCGAGCCAGTGTATTGACGAGTACTGACGGCAGGTTCTTCAGGTGTTCAGGTCTGACCTTGTCTGGGCCGGGTGCTGTTCGTTTCTTTACCGATGAAATGGCGTGTCAGATTTCAGAAGGGATAACATTGGAAACGACATATCCATCCTGTGGAATTTGGCACGTCGGCAAGTGGACATGGCTATCCAAGAGATTTGAATAGAAGTCGTGGATAATCTTCTCCATTGCCGTTCTGGAGGATGTGATAGATCCATCAGTACGTCGGAGGGCAGTTATCCTGGTCTTGTAGTTGGTGAAGGACAGGCGGGCATTACGAATACTTTTCCCGGCTTCTGCCGCTTCTACCAGTACTTCTGCTCTTTTCTCTCTGAGGTCTTCCTTGATCGCATCTCTGCACTGCTTTGCGAGCTCGGACGTTAGCTTGCGGTTGCCTGAGACATGCGCCAAACCACGTTGGCGAATAAGCTCAAGAGTTTTCGAAGACAGGCTTTTTTTGTGGCTACAATGTAACTATTCCCATCAAGTTATATTGAATCTAGATATAAATATTTTTATTTATTTCAAGTTATTTAGTAAAATTTTGAAGAAGTTTGCATAAAAACTATATATATCTGTTCGTTGTTGTTTACATCAGTTATTTATGTTACAATATTCATATTTTCCACTTACAACAATGTAGTAGCAATGTAGAAATCCAGCAGGAATAGATGACTTTTGTGCTTTTAATAGGGGCTTCTAGATTATTAAAAATACATATCAAATGGAGTGGATAAATGAGGATATATTTCTTTTATTTATGACTTTGATTAAACTATCTCACATTTGATATTAATACCAGCAATTAATTATTTCAATCAATTTTTCTTTCTGTAAGTTCAAACATCATCACCATTTATCAAATGTTCTTTTTATTTTTTTTTCTTTTTGGCTCACACCTTTTGATGCACAGGGTTTACTCCTGGCTATGCACTCAAGAGTTAGTCCTGGCGGTGCTCAGGGGACCATAAGGGATGCTGGGAATCGAACCCTCTGTGCTATCTCTCCAGCCCCTCTTTTTATTCTTTATCCTAAAATTTTTTCAATTTTACTATATTTTTAGAAAATACTTGCTATTATCTAGCCTCTTAAATTTCTATAATTTTGTTGAATTTTTACTTTACATAGGTATATCTAAAATGTTTCTAAAATAATATATATGCAGAAAAGATTCTATTTTTTAAATGTTATTGAATCACTGTGAGATATAGTCACAAGTTTTCATGTTTGAGTTACAACCATACAATGATCAAATACCCATCCCCCCACCAGCGCACATTCCCCACCACCAAAGTCCCCAGAATACCCCCACCTTTCCCACCCTCTCACTGCCTCCATGGAAGACAATATTCCCCATCTTTTATGGGATTGTTTTGTGATAAATTTCCTTCCAGTGTAAGAAATGAAGTTTCTGTGAATGTTTATCCCAGATTTTGGTAAAATCATTTAGTCCTAATATTAGCATTTGCTTGTACTTGTCGATGAATAAAACTCAGATATAGGCAGTTTATTATCTATTCTTAGTCTGCCATTTGAAGGATTTCTCTATCGATATAAAGCTACAATTTAGTTACTAGAAAAAATACCATCCTTTGTGTTGCAGTTTGGCAAAGTCCCAATTCCATCCTTTTCCCAAATAACTGAAAAATTAGAAAAAAGTCTCTGTGGGACAGGACATTGTCAGGCTTTTAAGATATTCAAATCCCATTTAAGACTCCTAATTCCTTTACACTTATCATTTCTTTTTTTAAAATGTTTTAATCGAAACATTGTGAATTACAGAGTTTATAACCTTATTCATGAATGAGTCTTAGGTATACATTCTTCCAACACCATTTCCTTCACCAGTGTCAATTTTCCTCCACCAATAACCCCAATTTCCCTCCCATCTCCTGGTTTATCTCTTGGCAGGCACTATTTTCTTATTTCCTCTTTTCCTTCCTTTTTAGGGTCTATGATTTATCTTACTGTTGTGAATAGGGTATTATGCATGTCATCAACCTCCTTTTCAGCACCTGGTCCTGATCCTGAGTGACCAATTCCCATTATCATTGTTGTAATACAGACAACAGCAGAAGATAGGGGGAAAAAAACATTATCTTTCTATAAAACTAAAGCAAGGTGCTCAACTGTTGCAGACAGATATGCCCAGAATAAAGGGCATAAACAATGTGGCTGGCATTTTCTACAACTTTAAGAACTATGTCTATAGAAATGTCCATCTGTACTGCAAAAGAGTACTGTAGCACTGTCCTCCCATTGTTCATCAATTTGCTTGAGCGGGCACCAGTAACATCTCCATTGTGAGACTTGTTGTTACTGTTAGTAGCATATCGAATACATCACAGGGAGCTTGCTGGACTCTTCCTTGCAGGCGAGATAGTCTCGATAGCTTACCGGGCTCTCCAAGAGGGGTGGAGGAATCGAACTTTGGTCGGCTGCTATTGAGATATAAATGACATCCATTTGAATGTAATAAAAAATGTGTCTGTGAAACAAAGGATTTTCTTATAACTAGTGCTTTAAAATTAGAATTCAAAATACACTAGTAATTTTGAACAATTGACTTATCTAATGAAGAAGCTGAATAAAGATAAATGCAGTGAAATGGGATGAAGAACAGTGCTAGTACCACATGAGGACAATGTGTTAAGTAGCAGCAACATAGGTGAAGAAGACAGCAGGGCCTGAGGAAGTGCAACCTTTGAATGAGTCAACAAGTTTATGACCTCACCACCCTCAGTGACACTAACCCCACTAAGGCAACTGTGTTCAGTTCGAAATGTCTCTTCCAAAGGGGATTAAGACCAACTCAAGTGTGTGCAGAATAAATTACATTGCATGTGTGCAAATCTGACCTCAAACGGTATAATTTGAAAAACATCAAACAAGTAATTGAGTATGCAAGTCCCAAAGGGAATACGAATACTGACTTCTACAAGATGGCAGAGAGTATGTTCTTTATTCTCCAAAGGTTTAAAGGGAGACCGGTCCTCATTCAGTGTAAGTAAGAACTTCACAGTTTTAACAGTGTACATTTTTAAAATAATGACGGTAGGAGTTTCGTATAATTAGGCTCATATCACCACAAGCAGATCTGGCAGGAAAAGTCACCTAACAAGGCTCTTCTAAGAATCAACCAGGATTTTACCGTAAGTGTACTAGAGACCTTCAAATTCTTGGCCAACCCAAATCCCATCACTTTTCTTATTTGTTTGCTTGGGTTCTATCACTCTCTCGCTCGCTTGATTGCTCACTCTTTCTCTCTCAGTCTCTCTCAGTCTCTCTCTCTCTCTTTTTCTCTCACTTTTTTTTCCCATACCCAACTGTGATCAGGAGTTACTCCTGGCTCCTCTGCACTCAGAAATTTTTCCTGGTGGTGGTGCTTGGAGGACCATATTGGATGCTGGGGATCAAACCCAGGTCAGCCATGTGCAAAGCTAACACCCGGCCCCCTATACTATCACTTCAACCCCTTCTATGACTTCCTTATTCTAAACAATTATCTAAAAATAGTTGTGACACTGTTTACAACAGCCAGAATCTGGAAAAAACCTGAATGCCTGAGAACAGATGATTGGTTAAAGAAACTTCGGTACATCTACAAATGGAATACTATGCAGCTGTTAGAAAAGTTTAAATCATGAAATTTGCATATAAGTGTATGGACATGGAGAGTATCATGCTAAAATAAAATTAGTTGGAGAGGGACAGACATAGAATGACTGCACTCATTTGTGGTATATAAAGTTACATAATAGGAGACTAACACCCAAGGACAGTAGAGATAAGGATCAGGAAGATCGCTCCATGGCTTGGAAGCCGGCCTCACATGCTGGGGAAAAGCCAGCTGGGATAGAGAAGGTACCATTAAGTAAATGATAGCTGAAGGGATCACTCAGGATGGGAGATGTGTGTTGAAAGTAGACTATGAACCAAGCATGATGGCCGCTTAGTACCTGTATTGCAAACCATGACATGCCAAAGGAGAGAGAGGGAATGTGCCTGCCACAGAGACAAGGGGTGGGATGGGCTGGGCGTGGCGGGAGGGATAGTGGGAATATTGGTGGTGGAGAATGGGCACTGGTGGAGGGATGGGTGCTCGATCATTGTATGGCTGAAAGGTAATCATGAAAGTTTCTATGTCTGTAACTGTATCTCATAGTGATTCAATTGAAAAAGAAAACAGCTGTGATTATTTTACATGTCTTAATGATCTGGGAGGAGGGTCTTTGGGATTCTCAGACTCAAGGAAAGAAAAAAGAAATAAAAGAAAAGTAACTGAACATGAGGGCATACTTGCTATCTAAATTTCATTGAATCACCCCAATTAAGGGACATTTTTCCTTTAGTCATGGGCCATTCATAAAGTGTGGGCAAAAAGCAGTCCTGTGAAACCAGACGGACATCAGATTACTGAATGGATCTGTGTGCAGATGAATTCACCTCTCTGAGCCGTTTGCTTAATGTGAGGATGACAGCATGCATTTTGCAGTCAGTGTCTGCACCAGGTCTTCCTTCAGAACAATTATAAATGAAGAGAAGCTTTCTCATTGCCATAGAGAATATCTGAGAAGCAATACTCCATTTGCTCCATGCAATACGAACTCAGTACAAGTCGATGAACTTTATTGCTTTAAATGAAAGAAAATTATTGATCAAGTAAGGGTTGAGAAGAAAATAACTTTAAGGAACTGTATCAAACTTCTTTCTTCCAATTTTGTGTAGAATCCTTCCAATTTTGCCATTTCAAAATTGCCTGAACACCTGTGTGTTCAAAATCCACAATGAGAATGTAAAATGATAACTTCTGGCTGGATACAAACACAGTCTCAGAATGAAAGAATTTGTGTGAGAAAGGACTGAAGAGAGTCTCAAAGGGCAGCTTTGCTTTTGAATCATTTAAAGCCCAAGCAAGCAGAGTGTGATTTCTCAGTAGGAGGCATATTGCTTTATTTTCATTAAGTAGTTTTTTTTTTTGAAATCATGATACACCAAGTAATTGAATGTTAACAGATTTAAATCCTATCTCTCCCTGAAAGAGATGAGTAAAAAAGAAATGGTTTGAGCATAATTTTTTTTATCATTTTGTACTTCCCAAACTCTGATTAAGAGTATTTGATTACTTGATCACTTGATATCCTGTTACTCATCAATTTACTCGAGCAGGTGCCAGTAACGTCTCTATTCATCCCTGTTGCATGCTAGCGTAGCCCAATGGTATCTGCTCATTCTAGAAACACGAAGAGCCTCAAACCGATTGTTCAGGGTCTTGATGAAGAAGTCTGACCATCTCGTAGGTGGGCGTCCATGCAATCTTTTGATGTCCCGTGGAATCCAGTTGGTAATGGCTCTAGTCCAGCGGTTGTCTCTAAATCTCATTACATGTCCAGCCCATCTGATTTTCGATGCCTTGGCAAACAAGTGGGAGGTGAATGGACCCTGAGACAACTGTGGAGGGAAATACACAAAGTGCTGAGGATGTGCTTTGGAGACGTTATATGCATGGAAACCTGTAATTGAAAAACATTGCAAATCGTGGTGATTTTAAAACAAATTTTAAAAAAAGTTTTAAGATAAAAAGTTAAAATATTATCCAAAAATTTCCACCTCAAATATCTAGGTACCTGCCTTTTAAAAACATGATAAAATAGAGATTTTATTTGTTTTTAAATTTTGTTTACTTTAGACGTTGTGGCTCATCACATTGTTAATTGGTAGGGCTTCCTGCATATATTATTCTAACCCCCCACTGGAGTGTTTACTGCTCCTTACCTTTATCAATGCCCACCCCCAGTTCTATCCCCCATCCCCACACCATGGAAAGCATTCTCCTAAATTAGTTCTTAGTTTCTGTTACTTTGGGGTATTTTTTAATTCCCCTACTATGTTTCCTTATGCCCCATATATGAGTGAGATCAAGATCGTTTTGTATCTGACCCGCTCCTTTTAATTAACTCTACTCAGCATGAGTCACTCCCAGCTCCATCCATATAGCATCAATTTTATGCAAAATTTTAATCTTTTCCTCACATCCAAGTATTATTCTATTTTGATAAACACTTTTTTTCTAGGAAAAAAGGACAGAATTTTTACATTATCTTAGAAATTCTTTGACACCCAATTCTACAACTGCAAAGAAACCATCCTTTTGTTGAAAATCCTGGTGACACTATAAGTAAAGGTAAAGGCCCTCCCGTTGATCGTCGATTTGCTCGAGCGAGCCCAGTAACGTCTCCATTGGAGACTTTGTTGTTACTGTGTTTGGCACATCAAATACAAATACTCTCGGTCGCTTGCCGGGCTCTCCGAGAGGGGCAGAGGAATCGAACTCGGGTCGGCCATGTTGGCTGCTTGTAAAGCAAACGCCCTACCGCTGTGCTATCGCTCCAGTCCGATGACACTATAGTGACAAAAATATCATAGCCATATAGGTTTATACATAACAGAAATTTATTTATCACAGTTTTGGATAATAGAAATTCCAAGTCTATGACATTTGATATCTGATCAGGACCTGCTACTTAGCTTAGAGGCAGCCATCTTTTCATGGTGTTGGAAGAAAAGGAAGAGAACTCTCTGGTGTCTCTGTTTTAAGTGTACTAATTCTGCATGTGAGGGGTAATAATCAACTTTTAAATATCCCATTATCAATGCCATCACACCGAGTGAATTTCAAAATGTAAACTTATGAGGGACACAAACATTTACTATATAGTATAAAATCTTAAGAGACAACTTGTTCCTTTAACATCACAGAAAGAACATAACACTTGGCTCATTGCATATATGACTATGTCCCTCCTTGGTTCTGAAGACAGACAGAACACGAGATTCTAAAATGTTGGGTCAGATACTCCTTGCCAGAAAAACTTACTTTGTACTGTTTGATCATTGTCACCATTTTTTACATTATTACCAAAGGCCCTTCTTTTAATATTTTTTAAATAATTTTTTCCCTTTTTGGGTCACACCCAGAAATGCTCAGGGGTTACTCCTGGCTTTGCACTTAGGAGTTACTCCTGGCAGTGCTCAGGGGACCATATGGGATGCCGGGGATCGAACCCAGGTTGGCTGCGTGCAAGGCAAATGCCCTACCCACTGTGCTATCGCTCCAGTACCTATTTTTTAAAATAATTTTAACCATTTGATTTCCACAAATACTTAAGAAGACACCAATCTCTGGTTTTTAGTTAACAAAATTGAAGATAAAGTCATACTAATCACATATTCTCCTTTGAGGACCTAGGATATGGACATACTCAAAATTTATTGAACAAGTGGTGGAATGGTGGAACTACGATTTAAACTGAAGCTCTTCAGGGTTCACAGTCTGTTCTTTTTTCATCTTTCATAGGCATTTCAGGGTTTGCAGTCAGCTTTTGAGGCTTCTCAGTACCCTTGTAGTTAAAGAGACAAAGAATAACTGAAGAATGGAGAGTACATCTATTCTGAAAACTTTTTACCCGTTTGCATCTTTGCCTAACTTTTTTTATTGAATCACCTGACATAAGTTACAAAGTTTTCATGTTTGAGTTTCAGTCATACAATAATTGAACACCCGTCCCTCCAACAACTCACATTTCACACCATCAATGTCCCCAATATCTCCCCTACATTTCAACCCTCCCTCTGCTTCTATGTCAGACAATTCCCCCTATACTCTCTCTCTACTTTTGGGCATTATGGTTTGCAGTATAGATATTGAAAGGCTATCACGTTTGGTCCTTAATCTACTTTCAGCACACATCTCCCATCCCAAATGATCCCTCTGACCATCATTGACTTAGTGATTCCCTTCTCTATTCCAGTTGCCCTCTCCCCCAGCTCATGAGGCAGGCTTCCAACTATGGACCAATATTTCTGGCCCTTGTCTCTACTATTCTTGGGTGTCGGTCTCCTATTATGTTATTTTGTATTCCACAAATGAGTGCATTCCTTCTACATCTGTCCCTCTCTTTCTGACTCATTTCATTTAGCATGATACTCTCCATGACCATCCACTTATAAGCAAATTTCATGACTTTATCTTTCCTAATAGCTGCATAGTATTCCATTGTATAGATGTACCAGAGTTTCTTTAACCAATCATCTATTCTGATCATATCAATAAATGCAGAGAAAAGATTTGACAAGATCCAGCACCCATTTGAAAACTCTCAGTAAAATGGCATTGAAGGAACTTCCCTCACTATAGTCAAAGCCATCTACCACAAGCCCATGGCAAGCATCATTCTCAATGGGGAGAAACTAAAAGCTTTCCCTCTAAGATCAGGCACAAGACAAAGTTGCCCACTCTCACCACTCCTATTTAATATAGTACAGGAAGTTATTGCCACAGAATTCAGGCAAGAAAAAGATATTAAGGGCATACGGATTGAAAAGGAAGAGGTCAAGCTATCACTTTTTGCAGATGATATGATACTGTATAATCTTAGAGGTGAATAGGGAAATCCCCAGTGGCTCTCCCTCTCACCGCCTGGGTTCGGTGGACTCAAGCCTCTACCTGTAGCAGCCCAGGCCATGGGGTGGACAAAGGAGGAAATGAGGGCCACGCTGGTTGACGATCAGTTGCCATTTATTCCATTCTCCCCACATGCCTGCTCCAGTACACCTGAGCCCCTCATTCTAGCCTTACACAGTTCCTCATTCCCATCTCCTCCTGTCTCTCCTGCTTGTCTCACAGTCTTGTCTCTCATCTATGTTCCTGCTCCTGCATTCTTCCCCTACATTCTTCTCTCTCTGTCCCCCTTGCTAGTCCCCCCCTCTGCTCTCCATCTTGCTGCCTTACTCTCTCTCTCTTCTCCCTCTCCAACTCCCAACATTGGGGTAGCCACCACACCCCTTCTGGTAGCAACATATGAAAAGCCCTTCTTCTGCTGAAGGGCAAACTACCACTTAGAGTGTTTTTCTCCTCTCCTTAGTCCAATAACTTTTAACATATTGATTAACATCTTAATTCTATTTCTTAATATTAGTTATTTTTTATGGACACAGTAATAGATACATTGAGTTTGTATAGTGGCTCTCCTGGGGACATCTCACCACACATTCAGATTACAGTACTCAAGCCAGATTAATCTTTCCTTACCCTAGCAGGGTCTGAATCTAGTTATTACGTTTTGGAGCATGACAGAATTTGTCCATGACCATGCTCTTAACTTAGAGTTAAGTATTATGGCACTTTGGCCAGGCCCATTTCGATGCCAGGGTAGCACATAGCTCACAGCTTGCCCTGAGTCCATTCAGTCCCTTGTGGGGACCCTGCTTTTGGGGGTCTAGGAAGTAAGGGCAACTGAGGCTTAAGTCGAGAGAACAGATGTCCAGGAGGAAAGTATCATTCAGAGTCAATTAACTCCCAAGTTACAAAAGCACAGAAGTAAATGTCTTCTTGTGTTCATACATAAAGGATTTTGCTCTGAATTAACTATGCAAAGGACTTAAGGAGAAGAGAAAAACAATATTTACAAGTCAACAGAGCAAAAAGAAAGAGAATACAAGTAAGCATAAAGGAATGGGAGCACTGTGATGGGAGTAACTCAATAAGCCTAAGGTCCCTGCAGCAGGGCAGAAAGAACAAACCAATGTTATCCTACATGATACTATACTTAGAAAGTCCTAAAGATTCTACCTAAAAGCTCCTAGAAACAATAGTTATGTACAGTAAAGTGGCAGATTAAACAATCAACACCCAAAAGTCCATGGCTATCCTACATACAAATAATAAAAGAGAAGAAAGAGACACTAAAAAACAATCTTGTTCACAGTAGTACCTCAGAAAAAGCAAGTACCTCGAAATCAGCTTAACTAAAGAGGTGAAGGACCTATACAAGGAAAATTACAAATCACTACTTCAAGAAGTAAAGGAGGACACTAAGAAATGGAGACATTTCCCTGCTCATTGGTAGGGAGGATTAACATTATCTTCACCTAATTTGTAACTAGAAATTATGTTACAAATTATGTTACATAATTTGTGAACAATGTCTACCTTTTGGGGGAGAAGGGAGTGGGTGGCACAGAGAGATAGTTATGATTGGCAGGGTTCTTGCCTAGCATGTGACCAAATCAGGTATATCTCTGTGTGGAAACATGGCTACAGGCGCTGGAGCAGATAAGGCCCAACCTTGCAAAGCAGCCCAGAAGGAAGGTTCTGCAGAAGGGATTATCAGGGCAAAACCGGCAAGAACAGGGTGTCAGCACCAGGTGTCTGACTTTGAGTCTCACTCTACCTCCTAACTCTCTCACATGAGCCCAAGAAAAAGAAACTGTCACTTATGCTTAGCAAGTCACCCTAATTGCAGCATCTAGCCTTGATTGGGATTGGACTAGGGCAAGGCAGAGTAGTAAAGGTAATAGGCCAATAATGCTAAACTTTATGTGACTGGACCTTCCTGTAAAGCCGAACCCTCTATAAAATATGTGTGTATTTGGTAATGAAGTGAACGGTCATCATAGCTCCCAGAGGGTGTTTTCTCTGTGTACCTGTCAACCTGCACCCCATGTCGGGAAAAACTGTTCCCCAACATCTCTGGCAATCTGTATGTTCCTCAGAGTCCTGCCAAGAGAGATCTCTAAGCACCAAGTCAGGAATAAGTCTCAAGCAGTGCCAGGTATTGCACAAGAAAGAAAAAGAAAGGAAGGGAGGGAGGGAGGGAGGAAGGAAGGAAGGAAGGAAGGAAGGAAGGAAGGAAGGAAGGAAGGAAGGAAGGAAGGAAGGAAGGAAGGAGGAAGGAGGAAGGAAGGAAGAGACAGTGAAACGGAGAGAGGGAGAGAGGAAGAGAGGGAGGGAGGGAGGGAGGGAGAGAGGGAGGGAGGAGAAAATGTCTACCTTGGGGAATCATTAAGTGGTAGGATACAGTTAAACTAACAAAAACATCAGGACTAAAGCTGAAAATTCTGCTTTCAATCCTGCCTCTGAGTCTTGCCACATACCCCTTGGGCTCTCTGAACACAGCCGTTTTACTTAGAGGGGTACAGAGTAAGGAGGTTTGGCAGGTGGATTTTGTATTAAATACAAAACACCAATGAAAAGATCATGACTGAGATTCATTATGAGACAAATTACCACTAGAGGACACTAAACTAGCAGAAAACTTGACTGTAGGAGACAGAGGGCAGCATTCGAGCTAGTAGTCTCTCCCTACTGGATGAATCATTGAACTGCATTTGCCGTCCCTGATTTTATGAGGCGCATCTGAAAGAGCAGATGTCCTCTGAGGACTGTAGACATTCTGGGTCTGGAGGGAAAGAATTCTGTCCCAATGCCAAGATTAGGCAGCAGCATCAGTATTGGCAGGTGTCTGTTGTGACCATCATTGCAACAGAAACCCAAAGAGAACATTTCCCTCCTGAATTTTCTCATGGACAGCAGGCTCTGAGTTTTAATTATTATGATGGGAGAACTTCTTCAGTGCTTTTGATGGGAATCATCTGCAATGGAAGCTTCTAGTTCCCTTATTTTACATGTTTAGTGGGAAAATATAAGCAGTTGTACCAGCCCTATTCATACAAATGCTATTTATGCTTTGTTTCATATGAACACTTATTTCCTGTTCCTTTTCTGGTCCTTGTTTAAAAAAAAAAAAAGATGAAATTTTCTAGAGTCATCCAAGTTGACATTACCAGGAAAGGAAGTTAGAAATGAGAACTTGAGGTCACCCCTAGCATGTATCCTTAACATAAGACGGAAGTCTTGACATATCCTCTACACTGAACACTATTTCTAGAACTTTCTGTTTTAGATTGCAAAATCTTTAACAGTGAAGTTAAAGATTCTGAGGTACAACAGTTAATTCAATAAAAGCTCCACTTGCAAAAGCTGGTCCTGATTAGCATGAGCATGACCACATAACTTATTTCACAACCGAGTCATTTGTCAAAGTAAAAGGCAGTGTTGGTGATAATTTTGACAGACAATTGGCATAAACTGATAAACTTGGATTTAATTGTTTTGGAGAAATAATCCAACTATAACACTTAGTAGTTTAATATTTGTGTCTATCATTTTTTTTCCTCAGAAAATCTCCTTTTTGCTTATATAATTTGTTTTCTTAGTTTGTAGAAATTAGCCTGTCTTCGTTCTCAAGAAAATTTAGTATCTGTCTTCAGAAAGAGAGGACATCTCTATCCCTCTCCCTTTCTCTGTTGCTTTCCCCCTTCTTCTCTCCTTCCTAGAAAAACTTCCTCCTTTGACACCCCATTTCAAAAATTCCTGTGATTACTTTTAAATTGTAATTTAAACTCAGTTGCTCAGGGCTTGTAACTGGCTGTGCAGTCAGGGATCACTCCAGGATGTGCTCAGGGGACCACATGAGGTGCCAGGATTGAACCCTGGTAAGCTGATGCAAGTGCCTTACCCACTGTACTATCTCTTCAGTCCCACTTAAAATCCATTTTTTTTGCAAGAGTGGAAATGATGTAGCAGTTATTTCCTTAATGTTTCATAAATATTAATATTTTTCCTTTTCCTTTTAAGATATAAATGTAGAGGGCCAGAAAGATAGAACAGTGGGCAAAGTGTCTGCCTTGCACTCATCCAATGCTGGTTAGATCACTGGTACACTGCATGGACCCCCTTGAATGTAGAGTCAGTACTGGACTATTCAGTATCTGAGTACTAACAGGTGTGGCCCCAAACCAAAGACATAAATATAAAAATAGAGATAGAAATGATCTGTTTTTAAGTTAGATTTGGCTACTAGAGAAGAGAAGTAACTGCCTCAGTGTATATGTATTTAAAGTGAGCTAAGCATACTTCAACAATTGGATCATTTTCTATGACCAATGTAGACAGTAGATTCACTTCAAAGAAAATGAACATTGGTAAATGGAAGGCTGTTGGAACATTGTACGACTGGAAGTCAATTATGAACAACTTTGTAACTGTGTACACCAATGGTGATTCAACCAAAAATAATAGTAACTAATTAAAAGAAAAAGAAAATAAACATTTGAAGTACACTTAAATCATGATCACGATGATCACAACCATCCTGTTAATCGTCGATTGCCTTGAGCAGGCCCCAGTAACGTCTCCTTCGTCCTAGACCTGAGATTTTTTTAAAATGTGCCATATTCAAGGCTCTTTCAGAGTTAGGAGAATGAGATCCATCATTGTTACTGGTATTTGGCATATTTCGGTATGCCACAGAGAGTTTGCCAGACTCTGCCGTGTGGGTAGGTTACACTTAAATATTATAGATTAAAATTCAGCCCAGCCACTCCATTTCTTGGTCTCTCATATTCAGGGCAGGGAGTATTACCTCTTCCTTATTGTATGGCATACTCTATCTGGGCATCTTCCATACCCCTCTGTTCTGTGTGGGCCTCTATTCCCCTTCACTTTTTGGCACACTTCACTGGGGGGTCATTACAGAACTCTGTCCTGGGCTTGTCTGTGTTCTTTGGGTCACAAATTTTCTTTGCTATCTTCTTTCATTTAATCATGAATTACAAATTCACTACATTATTCTTAATTGAGTTTCAGGCTTACAATGCCCCAACACCAATCCCTTCACCAGTATCTACTTCCCTCCACCAAGGTCCCCAATTTCCTTCTCCTGACCCCAAGCTTGCCTCTATGGTAGCCACTTTTTTTAAAAAAAAAAAACTTCTTATTAGTGAATCACTGTGGGGTACAGTTACAGACTTACAAACTTTTGTCCTCGAATTTCAGCCATACAATAATAAAGTACCCAACCCTCTACCAGTGCCTGTTCCCCACCACCAAATGATCCCAATATTCCTCCTACCACTGCACCCCACCCCTCCTCTGTAGCAGGGCATTCCCTTTTGTTCTCTCTTTCCTTTGGGTGTTGTAGATTGCACTAGAGGCATTGAGTAGCCATTGTCTCTGATCTATTGTCTACATTCAGCTCACATCTCCCAAACCCAGTGGTCCTCCAAATACCCTTTACTTGGTGTTCCCTTCTCTATCTGAGCTGTCTTTTCCCCCAGCATTTGAGGCCAGCTTCCAAGCCATGGATTAAACTCCCTGGTCCTTATCTCTATTATTCTTGGGTGTTAGTCTCCTATTCTATTAGATTATATTCCACAGATGAGTGCAATCTTTTTATGTCTCTCCTTCTCTTTCTGACTCATTTCACTTAACATGATACTTTCCATGTTGATCCATTTATACGCAAATTTCATGACTTCATCTTTTCTAACAGCTGCAGAGTATTCCATTGTGTAGATGTACCAAAGTTTCTTTAACCAGTCATTTGTTCTTGGACACTAGGTTTTCCCCCCCAGATTTTGGCTATTGTGAACAGTGCCGCAATGAACATACAAGTCAGATGTCATTTCTACTATACTTTTTATCTCTCCAGGATATATTCCCAAAAGTGGTATAGCTGGGTCAAATGCGAGCTCAATTTCTAATTTTTTGAGAATTGTCCATACTGTTTTCCACAAGGGCTGAACCAGTCCGCCTTCCCACCAGCAGTGAAGAGAGTTCCTTTCTCCCCACATCCACACCAACACTGGTTGCTTTTGTTCCTTTGGATGTTGGCCAGACTCTGTGATGTGAGATGGTATCTCATTGTTTAGATCTGCATTTCCCTGACGATTAGTGATGAAGAGCATTTTCTCATGTGCCTTTTGGCCATTTGTTTATCTTCTTTGAGAAAGTTTCTGTACATTTCCTCACCCCATTTTCTGATAGGTTGGATGTTTTCTTTTTGTGGAGTTCAACCAGTGCCTTGTATATCCTTGGTATCAACCCCTTATTCGATGAATATTGAGTAAATATACTTTCCCATTCTGTTGACTGTCTTTGTATATTGGTCACTGTTTCTTTTGAGGTGCAGAAGCTTCTTAGTTTAAGATAGTTCCACTTGTTTATCTCTGTTTCCACTTGCGTGGTCAGTGGTGTGTCACCTTTGAAGATACTATTAGCTTCAATATCATGGAAGGTTTTGCCAACCTTGTCTTCAATGTATTTTATGAATTCTGGTCTGATGTTGAGGTCTTTAATCCATTTTGATCTGATTTTCATACATGGTTTTATGTAGAGATCTGAGCCCAAATTTCTTTTGCATGTAGTTGTCCAGTTTTGCCAGCATCATTTGTAAAAGAGGCTTTCCTTGCTCCACTTCACATTTCTTGCTCCCTTATCAAAGATTAGATGATGTTTTTTTCCTCTTTCCTTTTAAGTACTGTGATTTATAATACTGCTGCTGCAAGTGTTTCAATGCTGAAAGTGTTCCTTTTTTTAACTTTTATTCTTCTTTTTTTATTGTTTTTTCTCTAAAGAACGTCAGATTCTTAGACTTTGTATCTTTCAACAAAATTTTACTTCATTTTACTCTAATCCTACAACTTTTTTCTATGACAAAAGCCAAACAGTGTCTATCCAGGGGTAGAGATTAGGACTGATTTTCCTTTTCCTGTAAAGAGCAACTTAGTGAATTGAATTGAACTGAATTCAGGCAAAGTAAAGAAGAAGAAAGGAGGTGATGGAGCAAGGAGTTGGGTAGGGTCATAAGGGCAGGGACAGACTTAGAATGATTGTCCTCATTTGTGTGGTGTAAAAAATATATGAGACTAATTCCAAAGGACAGAAGAAACAGTAGAACCAAGGGCCAGAAGGATTGGTTCGTGGTTGGAAGCCTGCTTCTAATGCTGGAGGAGAAGGGAGTTGGGATAGAGAAGGGACCACTATGACAAAGATAGTTGGAAATGATCACCTTGGATAAGAGCTGCATGCTGAAAGTAGGTAAAGAAGAAATATAATAGCCTTTGAGTATCTGTATTGCAAATCAAAAGAAAAAGAGAAAGAAAGAAAGAAAGAAAGAAAGAAGGGAGGGAGGGAGGGAGGGAAAATGGAGGAAGGGAAGAAAGGAAGGATAAAAGAAGGATGGAAGGAAGAAAAGAGGGAGGGAAGGAAGGAAGGAAGGAAGGAAGGAAGGAAGGAAGGAAGGAAGGAAGGAAGGAAGGAAGGAAGGAAAGGAGGGTCTGTCATAGAGATAAACTGAATGATTGTGGTAGTGGTGTGGGAGAGAAACTGGGAGTATTTGTGGTGGAAAATGTATAGGGTGGGTGATGGGTGTTTGACGATTGTATGACTGAAACCCAATAATGAAAAGTCTTGTAACTGTGTACCTCAAGTTGATTCATTTTTTTAAGAAAAAAGACAAGATAGAAAGACACAGAAACACGATGTTTCTTTTTCTTTTTTAGTTTCTTGGGCACACAGTAACACATTAGATTAATAGTCTTAAAAACCGGAGTTTTCAAACTTCTCTTTAACCACTTCAGGTGGAATGAGAGGTATGTGTAATGGAAAGATAAAAATAAATAAATAAATAAATAAATGTTGAATTTAAAACAATAAAGTGTTTAAAGATTTTTCTAAAATGTTTCTCTTTTTTTTGCTGGCAAGATGTATTTCTTCTTTTATTCTCACCAAAGTGTTTGTTCACAATAGACAGTTCTAATACAACAAGCAATTTAAAACTTCTTCCACAGTTACTAACTCAGAGGTGAAAAGAGTTTCAATAAAAAAGTAGCTGTACTCTGAGTAACTTGAAGGCAGCACTCCAAGAGGAGTCCAGCGACTGCAAGACATTCTTCAAAACAGCCCTAGATTTCCACTAGCAGCCAGCCATCATCATCTGCTCATCCATTTAGCATATGATTTCATCGCTTGTTTTAAATAAAAACCTGTGCATATAATTGCTTTTTAAAAAACTAACAACTGAGTTGGTCAAAAATATCACTCTCGCTGGATTAGACACAGACTTGATCTCTCGCTCTCTCTGCTCTCCTACTGATTTCAGCTTGCCCAGAGCACAAGATGTTCAGTGAGCAGGACTGGTCATTATTCCTTCAGGGACCCTGAACAGTAGGGTTCTGTTTGTAAATTTAGTTCTCAAACATTTCCCCAGAACAGTCAACTCACAGTTAAGCCCTATTAGTTAATTTGGTCTCCGTGAATGTACAGTAACACAGCCCCTTGTTTTCTGGTAAAAACAAAGTCAAACAAAAAAGTAAAAGATTGTAAACATTTTTGTCATAAATAAAAACGTGCTACCCATAAAAGCCTCTGGTTTAGAGGGACAGAGGTCATCAAGGATTAAAAATAAATAACTTTTCTGAGCTCTAAAATACAATTTTACATCCAAGCGTTTGTAAAGTTCGATGCCAGTGCATGTTGGGTCTTATAATTATAAATTAACTGATTTCTCCTGGGTCCAGGCCCCACAAAGAATATTTGGCCATGTTTGCGTCAATATACCTGGGCATTGCTCAGGAAAAAGGCTTATGTTCCTCAGTTAGCATGTTCTTTTTAAAGCATTAGGGGTGGGAGGGCTGCAGTCACTAAGAGCCTTTTGTGAAGTCATGAAATTTTTGCTAGTAGTGTGAATTTTACCCTACTATTTGCTAAATTCCTTTTCTAGCATACAGGATTTCTCAAAGTGAAATACCCTCCTTCACTGATTTGATACAAATGAAATAACACGTTAAATCTCTGTAAAATTTAATAAATCAAGCAGGGATGTAAAGTCCAAAGTGATTTTTTTCCTCCTGGGTGAAAGGATAATTGTCCCCTCTTTTCTCTATGTTAACCCTTGACTTGCCAACATATCATCTCATGTTGCTCAAAATAATAGTTTAAAAATCACTGTCACTGTCCTCCCCTTGTTCATCGATTTTCTCGAGCAGGCCAGGCACCGACTCCATCGTGAGACTTTTTGTTACTCTGTTTGGCATATCGAATACGTCATGGGTACCTTGCCAGGCTCTGTCGTGGGGGCGAGATACTCTCGGTAGCTTGCCGGGCTCTCCGAGAGGGGTGGAGGAATCTAACTTGGGTCGGCCGCATGGACTACATGCAAGGCAAATGCCCTACCGCTGTGCTATCACTCCAGCCCAGTTTAAAAATAATAGTTTAAAAAAAGCAGTTAGGTTTACTGTATTCTGTTAAATAAATTAAATAATATTTAAAAGCAATGTATAATTTTTTAATTATATTTAACATGTTGGGAGAAAAATGCCATTGTAGGAGATGTCTTTATGTTCAGTTTAAACCTTCTTATGGAACTGTCCATAGGATTGGGTGGTTTTTCATGTCCAATTTAGCCCAATGGGACCTACTCTACTTGGATTGTCCAAGCACACTGGAAGGACAAAAAGGATATGTAGACAATTCTCACCTGATACAAGAACCAAAGAACTAACTCTAATCATGCCATGCATCCCTGTAGTGATTCTGAAAGGGAAAATTACATACTTATTTGACTGCATTTCGCCCTTATTCTGTCTATTCTGCTTTATGCAACAGTAGATAGTTGCAATGGTGCCTCTGGATATAATTACACATTAATGAGCAAAACTGATCATGAATTAACAAAAATGCTTACATGCAAAGGGACAGAGTTTCCATATATGGGTCATAATATAAAAGACATATCATGATCGTTATGCCTCAAAAGTGTATTCTTTGCCACAAAACAAAATCATTTCCTGGAAATATTGTTCAAGCTCCTCTCCAGTACTGCACTCTTCTCTGCTGAAAGGGAAAAACAACTCAAATATGATGATTTTTCAAATTTGTCAGTGAAATATTTTTGTTTAAGAAAAAAATAAATATTTGAATAGTTCTTATTACTCCAGGGTAAAATTTCTCTTTAAACTCTAGGGCAATATATATTGGCTTCTATGATATTAGCTTTCCTGAGGGAGATTATACCCCAGTTTTGATAAATATATAAATATGTATATGTATGTATATATATCAGCTCTCCTTTGCAAGAACCAGAAGAGCTAAAAGAAATAGTAAAACAATTCCTTATCTGAAATCAATACCCTTCACCCGAGCATATTATTATTTTAGAGATCCATTTCATTAAAAAAATAACATTTGATCAAAATTAAGTTAGGGTGCCTGATAAGCTGGAGCCATCACAGCTTGGTTTGCTCCTTCACAAGTCTAAATTTGATCCAAAGTTCTAGGAGATTAATTTAAGATACTTGGAATGAAAACACATATCCTTGTTGATTTTGCAAGCTTTCCAGCTACATAGACCTAGAACTTTTCTCATAGAATTAAAAAGACCCTTATAGTTTATAGATAAACATGTCAAGAAAGTTGAGGATAATAGAGATTGTTATTTGCCAAAGGTTTCAGCCAAGTATACCAAGAACCAATTTTCCTCCTGTTTTAGAACTCCTTCCACCATACCATTGGCTATATTGGATGGATAATTAATTAATGAACCATATCACTAGGCACTCATATTTAATTTTCACAGATATTCTAATATTCAGCAAACCTAAATAAAATTTATTTAATGAGGGGCTCTAAGAGGTGTTCAGGAGGTCTAGAGCCCTCTCTGTGATTCTTGGCCCACTGGACCAGCAGTTCAATATAAGGATGTAGCGCTGTTTTAGGGATTAGTTGGGCCACCTGATCACATGAAAGGCAAGTACCTTAATCCCTGTACTATCTCTCTGGCCCTAGATAAAATATATTTAAGAGCCAACTCGGATGTTGGAACTATCAACTTACAAAATAAGTTAATACTTTGTAAATAAAACCACCCTTCAATCAAAGTTCTAAATCCAGAAGAAATTCAAGCACTAAGCCGGAAAAATTAACTAGCAGGGTGGGCCACATTAAACACGGCAGACCTCAAGGTCACTGTTCTAAGGGGTGGTGAAGAAAATGGCCAATCAGAAGAATTCATTTTGGGTCAAAGTGGGCAGAGGTGAAGTATTATGACCCAGAAATCCATCCCTGTGTTCAGGTCAAGTGCCCAGTCTGGAGAAAGTGAAAACCCTCATAATAGCTCTGCCAAAAGCCAACAACATACACAGTAATGACCCAGAACACTGTTGGTTTTGAATGTCTTCAAAGTAATAGAAAATTTTGAAAAATGTCCCTTTTCCAGCTTTTACTCATTACATAATCTTCAGTTACATAACTACTCTGTAACATTTTAATAGCCTTTTATTTTTCACCAAAACTTTCTTTTTCCATTTCCTAGGTAATTAATGAAAGAATTTTATGGCACTGAAAGTCATATTGTCATTGCAAGTGCTATCCAACTTTCATGTTGTCATTGTAAGCACTATTCTTGCTGATCTCTTACTAATGACACACAAGCTCATATACTATGGATATTTACCATAACACAGAAAGGTGTACACATATATACTATTTGAAAAAAACGAACACAACTGAAATAAAATAAATTATACATAACTTATTCGATTGCATGCAGCAGGCCCAGCCGAGCTGGGTTCGATTCCTCTGCCCCACTCGGAGAGGCCAGCAAGCTACCGAGAGTATCTCGTCCACACAGCCTGGTAAGCTACCCGTGATGTATTCGATATGCTAAACACAGTAACAAGTCTCACTATGGAGACATTACTGGGCCCGCTCGAGCAAATCAATGAACAATGGGAGGACAGTGACAGTGATACATAACTTGGCGGGGGGGCAGCACATTTTATCCAGTGCAGATTTCCTGACGTAGATAACACCATCTGGCCTTTATGGTATAAAGTGGGGCCAAACTATCACTGTGGTAGTTATATACTTTAGAGCTTTTATAGTCTCTATTTTAAACCAGATCTACATACAGAGCACTAACTATATATCACATTGACATCAAATATCACATTGAAGCCATTAAAATAAAATGCCAATCACCAAATATCCAAGGGCGTCCTGACCATTCAACAGTACTAAACAACAATCTGATAGTGACTGGATTCCTTAGTGTCCATCCTCTCAACAGACTGAGAAAGCTTAGTTTCCAAGGAAACTCACCATTCAAGACCTCTCATTCCACAGGTTTGGAAAAAGACCTATGAACAGAAATGGGAGGTATCTACTCATGTTTTCCTGATTTTTATCATTCTATTAAGACATAGATCATAAGTAAAATGCAACTTGATTGGACAGTGTCAAGTAATGAAGCAATTTTATGGTGATTTTCTTAACTTTATTAATTTAACTCCCATTGACTGAATACTCACTCTGGAAAGCAAAGCTTTAAACTATATTCCAAAGTTTTTAAAACCTGCTCCTTCATAATTCTGGATTTTAAGTGTCTTTACTGTAAATGCTTAGCACTTCTGCCTTTCTTATGACAGTGTTACTTGCCTACATAAAATTTCCATTCTACCTAAAATTCTATGAGGACAGAAAAATTCTCTATATCATTAACAATTGTCACAGATATAATAGTATGTCAGTTAAATAAGTAGTTTATTAATATTTATTGAAGACCTACTAGGAACAAGACTCTGTTCTGTGTGTTAGATATACAGCAAGAAATAAGAAATATCAAGTCCTAGAACTCATGGGGAATATTTTATAGTGAAAGTATGTAAGATGTCATTCATTTTCCTATATTAGATTCCCCTTACCTGGCCAACATATACTTTTTTTTTAAACTCTTCTATTCCAACACCCAACTATTCCAATTTAAGAGACCTGTCATCAGTTAAGGGGGCACTGTCATAAAGACAAAACAAGAAATAAAAGAGGACATGAGGAAATGGAAACACATCCTCTGCACAGAAATTGGAAGAATTAATATCATTAAAATGTCATTACTCACCAAAGGGCTGGAGCGATAGCACAGCGGTAGGGCGTTTGCCTTACCAGCGGCCAATATGACCGACACCGAGTTCGATTCCTCTGCCCCTCTCGGAGAGCCTGGCAAGCTACCGAGAGTATCTTGCCTGCACGGCAGAGCCTGGCAAGCTACCCGTGACATATTCAATATGCCAAACACAGTAACAATAAGTCTCATGATGGAGACGTTACTGGGCCCGCTCAAGCAAATCGATGAACAATGGGAGGACCGTGACCGTGACTCACCAAAGAATTCTACAGGTTCAATGCAGTCCCAATAAGGATGACTATGTCATTTTTAAAAGAAATAGATTAAACATGGGTGAAAATTATATGGCACAGTAACAATACCCTCACACACACTCTCACACACACACAAGCACACACACACATGCATGCACACACAGTGGAATAGCTAAAGCAGTCCTTGGGGAAAAAGATTTAGGCATTACTTTCCCCAACTTCAAACTGTTCTACAAAGCAGTAGTAATTAAAACAGCATGGAATTATAATAAAGACAGTCCTCAGATTAGTGGAATAGATTTGATTACCTTGATTACCCTGAAACAAATTGTCAGGCATATGACCAATTAATCTTCAATAAAGAAGCAAAAAATATGAAGTGGAGCAAAGAAAGCTCTTCAACAGTGGTGTTAGAAAAACTAGTCATGTACATGCAAAAAAAAAAACACCTCAGAGTTCTTTCTATTGCCATGCACAAAAATCAAATCAAAATGCATTAAAGATCTTGATATCAGATCTGAATCCATAAGGTACATATAGGAAAACAGATAAAACTCGCCTTGACATTGAAGCTAAAGTCTTCTTTAAGGATGAAACACAACTGACAAAGCAAATAGAAGCAAAAAATGGGACTACATTAAATTAAGAAGCTTCTGCAGTTCAAAACCAAACAATTATCAGAATACAAAGACAGCCCACCAATTCGAAAAAAAAAAAAATTTACGCAATACTCCCAGGGCTTAACGATAGCACAGCGGTAGGGCGTTTGCCTTGCACGCAGCCAACACAGCCGACCCGAGTTTGATTCCTCTGCCCCTCTCGGAGAGCCCGGCAAGCTACCGAGAGTATCTCGCCCACACGGCAGAGCCTGACAAGCTCCCCGTGACGTATTCGATATGCCAAAAACAGTAACAACAAAATCTCCAATGGAGACGTTACTGGGCCCGCTCGAGCAAATCGATGAACAACGGGAGGACCTTTACCTTTACCTTTACCTTTACCTTTACCTTTACCTTTACCTCATCCTATAAGCTGTTGATAACCAAGATATATAAGGCACTATAGAAATTTGCAAGAAAAAACATAAACACACAACCTGATGAACAGAAACTTCCTCAAAGAAGAAATACAAATGTCCAAAAGGTACATAAAAAGTGTTCTATATTGCTAATCATCAGGGAGATGCAAATCAAAACAACAATGAGATATCAACTCATGCCACAGACACAAGCACACATCAAAAAGAACAACCAGTGCTGGCATGGATGCGGAGAGAGAGGTGGGCTCTCATTCATTGCTGGTGGGAATGCCAATTGGTTCAACATTTCTGGAAAATGGTATTGAAATTCCTCAAAAAACTAGAAAATGAGCTTCCATACAATACATCGATACCATTCCTAGGAATACACCCTAGTGGCCCACAAACACAACGCAGAAAAGTCATCTGCACTTCTATGTTCATTGCAGCATTGTTCACAGAATCTAGAAACAGCCCAAATATCTGAGAACAGATGACTGCATAAAGAAACTTTGGTACATCTACATGATGGAACACTACACAGCTTTTAGGAAAAAATAAAATCATGAAATTTGACATGGAGAGTATCGTGTTAAGTGAAATGAGTCAGAGGAAGAGGGACAAACATAGAATGCTTCACGCTCATTTGCAGGATTTTTTAAAAATATAGAATAATACCCAAAGATAGCAGAAACAAGAGCCAGAAGGACTTCCATGATAGGAGGCATGTCATCAATGGGGAGGCAGAAAACAGTTAGGACAGAGAAAGGACCACTATGACAATGATAGTTGCAAATGATCACTGTGGTCCAAAAGTGAGTACTGAAAGGAGGCAAGATATGCATGATATCCTTTCCATAACAGTATTAAAAACCAAAGTGCCTTAAAGGAAAATAATAAAGAGAATAACAATATCTGTCTTAGAGGAAGGCTGAGGGGGTAGGGTGGGGGGGGGGAGGTGGGTCAGATAACTGGGAACATTGGTGTTGGGAAATGTTACACTGGGTGATGGAACATTGTGTAACTGAGACCCAATAATGAACAACTTTGTAACTGTCTATCTCGTGATGATTCAATTTAAAAAATAATAATAATAAAAAAGACACTGCCTCATCCAGGTTGTCAAGATGCCTTCTTTCCAGTTTATAGTCAATGAATAACTGATAGCCATTCCATTTCATAATCATTCCCAATTCATAGTCAATGATTGATGGTCATTTACAGTTCATAGTCAATGAACAAAAAAAAAAGTCAACACTCTTATCTCTAGGCTCAATTTATATACCCACAATTATTTCCCAAAATAAATAAACTTTCCTGAAAATGACATCCCTTTCCCTCTTCCTCCCTCCCTTCCTCCCTCCCTTCCTCCCTCCCTTCCTCCCTCCCTCCCTCCCTCCCTCCCTTCCTTCCTTCCTTCCTTCCTTCCTTCCTTCCTTCCTTCCTTACTTCTTCCTTCCTTCCTTCCTCCCTTCCTCCCTTCCTCCCGCCCTCCCTCCCTCCTTCCCTCCCTCCCTCCCTCCCTTCCTTCCTTCCTTCCTTCCTTCCTTCCTTCCTTCCTTCCTTCCTTTCTTCCTTCCTCCCTATTTCTTTCTTCCTTCCTTTCTTCCTTTCTTTATTTTTTCTTTCTTTTTTTCCTTCTTTCTTTATGTTGGTTGAGTTTTAGGTATACAATATTTCAATACCAATCCCACCATCAGTGTCAACATCCCTCCTCCAATGTTCTCTTAATCCTTCCCACCCTATTTCTGCCTGTTAACTTGACAGGAAAATTACAAAGTTTCAGTAGTAACAGCTTAGCTTTTGTGTTTTCAGTTTTGTTGAGTCTGTGTTTTAGATATACGGCTATACTTCTCACTCATATCACCAGTATAACTAGAGCCCTGATTCCTCTTCAGCCATTACTTCCCATTCTTTTCTTTGTCCCTTCATTTCTTTCCTTCTTTGTTTTTCTCTCTAAACACTGGGATCAAGGGTGATCTTGGTATCTCCCTTTTACAATACATTCCCTCATTTGGTATTCTATATACCACAGATAAGTGAGATCATTCTTTTTTTTATTTTTGAATTTTATTTTTATAAAGTTGTTCACAGAAGTGAGATCTTTCTGTTTTTTTTCCTTTCTTCTCTACTCAACATGGTATCTTCCAGTTTCAAACAGGTTGCAGTAAATTGCATGATTTCATCATTGCTTGTGGCTGTATAGTATTCCATTGTGTATATATCCAAAGACAAAGACCCACACTCTTATCTCCAGGCCCAATTTACATAAAAAATTATTTCCCAAAAATAATTCTTCTGAAAATGACATCATTGCCTTGCTGCTTCTTTTTTCAGATCTTCCTATTTCATACCTGACTCTTTCCAAGTTTTTTCCTGGAAAAAAATTCTCTCTTTATGCATTTGAATTCTGCAAGATTCTGTGTCAGAGGAACAAAACCTAATGCAGAAGGGAAGAAAATAACAAGAAAGGAAATATATGAATGCACACTCCATGTCTGATACTGATTTATGTTTTGAAGAGTAACACAGCAGCGAAAAGAGGGGTTATATGGGAGATACAGGACTTCCATTTTAATTAATGGTTAGGAAGACCTCCTCTGCCATAATTTTAGCTGGCCACTTCATCTGAACCTCTACTTGGTCTTTTAATTCCGACTTAAGTGAAGCTGACATCCTGGGGCCATTTTCCATCTGAAAATGGATTCCCCTTTCTTCCCACTGAGACCCAGTATCCTCCCCTCCTTCTAGTATCTTCCTAGCCATACAAGTCCTACAGCATCAGAGAGACTAATTACAAAGTTTCATACTCACCACAGCAGGAATACCATATGCACAATGAAGAAGACATCATAGAACCCCACTCAGTTCAATGAATAAAAATAATAACTCTACCAGTCCCAACCAGTCTTTTTCCGTGTGTGTGCTTTTATTAAAGAACTGTGATTTACAAAGTTATTGAAGGCTGAAGTCTCATGTTCTCTGTATTGTTGAGTCTCTGTTTTGGATATGTGGCTATACCGCTCGTCTCTCTCACCAGTAAAACCAAAGCTCTGCTGCCTCTTTACCCATTGCTTCCCATTTTCTTCTCCTCCCAGTCCCGTTGATTATTCTCCTCTGTCTTTCTCTCCAAATCCTGGGGCTCAGGTTGACGCATACATCCTCACTTTACTACAATACATTTACTCATGCATTACTCTATATACCACAGATTGCAGTACCATATATAAATATAGTATCCCATAAGAGTTTTACAACAACCTCAGTAGTTATTAATGTTGTGTTCATTGTGAAGATGGGAAAATTAAGGCATTGAAAAGAAGCAACTTTTCCCAAAGATCTCTCATCTAATGTGGCACATAGCGATGGGCACTGGAGCAGATAAGGCCCGACCTTGCAAAAAGGCCCAGAAGCCAAGTTTCAGAAGAGGGAGTATCTGGGCAAAGTTGGCAAGAACAGAATGTCAGCACCAGGTGTTTGGACTTGAGTCTCGCTCAATCTCCTAGTCACATGAGCCCAAGACTCAGAAACTGTCACATATGCTTAGCAGATTGTCCTAACTGCAGCATCTAGCCTTGATTGGAAATGGACTAGGGCAAAGCAAAGAACAAAAGGTGATAGGCCAATAATGCTGAACTTCATGTGATCGGACTTTTCTTGTAAGCCGAGACCCTCTATAAAATATGTGCGTATTTGGCAATGAAGTGAACAGCCATCAGCAGCTCCTGGAGGGTGTTTTCTCCATGCACCCATCATCCTTTGTACCATGTCTGCCTGGGCCCGGTGCACAATATGTCCAACACCATTGGGAAAAACTATTCCCCAACAATATAATAAATGGCACATCAGAAAATATAGTCATGGTGAATTAGACAAGAATAAAAGCTTTTCGAAGTCCACTGTACACTGACCCCACAACTAAAGTTATCTAGCAGTGTTTGCTTCTGTTTACATTGACCTCAGCTTCTCCCAGTGTTTTATGAGTGCCTAGAGCGTAAGCATTATATTTTGATCATGGGTAGGGCGTTTGAATGCGGCTGACCTGGCCAACCCAAGTTCAATTCCTCTGCCCCTCTCAGAGAGCCCGGCAAGCTACCGAGAATATCTTGCCCGCACGGCAAAACCTGGCAAACTACTCGTGATGTATTCGATATGCCAAACACAGTAACGTAACAAGTCGAAGGAGATGTTACTGGGCCCGCTCGAACAAATCGATGAACAACGGGAGGACAGTGTGACAGTGCTTTGCCCATTAAGCACACTAATAGGGCCTTAATGAAGTATACTGGTTTTCTCTACCTAATCTCCAAGCCAAATGAAGAAGAGGACAAAAGAGTCAGACAGATAAATAAAAGAATAATCAGCTTTATTTGATAAAATTTAAACCAGATGAGGGGGCTAGAGCGATAGCACAGCGGTAGGGCGTTTGCCTTGCACGCAGCCAACATGGCCGACCCCTATTCCTCCGCCCCTCTCGGAGAGTCCGGCAAGCTACCGAGAGTATCTCGCCTGCATGGCAGAGCCTGGCAAGCTCCCCGTGATATATTCGATATGCCAGACACAGTAACAACAAGGTCTCCAATGGAGACGTTACTGGGCCCGCTCGAGCAAATCGATGATCAACGGGAGGGCCTTTACTTACTTAAACCAGATGAGGAAACTCAGTGAATAGGAACTAGGTTATAGACTCCTCACTACATACTTCAGAATTAGTCTTACTGATCCTTCCAATCATAGGCAGTGTCAGAAAAACCAGAAACTTCCACTTTAAATGCTGGACTTGAAAAAACAGACCAGGGCGAAAGGTGAAAGAAAGAAAAGAGCTCATCCACACCTGCCACACAGCCCTTTAGCCTTGTTTTTTATCCCAGTGGTAAAACACCTGGAAAGTAATAGTCTTTCCACAGGAAACAGGAAGCCCAAGCCAAGAAATTCCCAACTGCCTCCACTAACCTCAGTACCTGAAACCCAGTCTTCTTGAGTTAACCAAGAATGGGAGTTATGGAACAGACAAAAGATAGCTTTAAGAAAGATATCTGTGTAATGTAACATATAATTAACCAGTACTTTGAAAATAGAGAGCCCAAATCTAGAGCATATTTAGAGTGAGGATCCTGGTTGCCTACAATCCTGTATTAAGTATATATCAGCTGGAACATGAGGGCTGCCCCGTTTTAAGCTAAGATTTTATTAAAGATTGAAATTGGATGGAAGTAAGCCAAGACATCCTGGCATGTCCTCCATTTGGCTTTGTGGGAAAATCACTGAGATAAAAAAATTTTTCTAGGAGAAACAGGCCTCATTGCTGAATAGGACACGCACAAATATATAACACTTAACAGTAAGGTGACAGTGGCTTAGTTATCAGGGGAGAAGAGTAAGATAGAAGAAAAATAGTGGAGAATTCCACTGGCATCCCAGGAGGCTTCACTTTTCCGTAAGGAGATATCAAATCATGGCCAACTTCTCCCAAAAGTTGTTCAGATATTTACAGAATCTCAGAATCTGCTTGCTAATATCCTAGTCATCCCTTTTCCTAATCATCTCATTGAACTCATATGTGTCAATATTTTTACTTTAGGGGTAGAAATTGAAAGCAAAACCTATCAGTCAGCCAGACAAAACAAAACAGCATAGCCATGTACAGAATTTGAGTCTTCTTGGACAGTTCACATGCAATGAAAATAATTTTCTGCCTAATTTGTTTAAGTTGGCTCTTCTAGCTCTAGGTATATTAAATTTTGACCTACCAAACTGCTCTGGCTCTAATGACCCAAGGGAGTTGTCCTCTCTTGACAAATGAGAAGTGGGGAATGAACACAATCTCAAGAATGAAAAGTTGAAAACCTTTCATCAGAAACCCAGTTTCATCTTCTAACTCTAGATTTTGTTCAAAGATCTGGTTGAAAGGACCAGTCAAAAGTGTTTTATTAATCAGTTGTTTAATTCCAAGTATTTAACTTGAGATAAATTATCGCATCCAAAAAATATTGACACTAATTATATAACAAGAGTTTAATTTGGTGCCAATAATCTTCTACCTCTGCCCAGTACACTAGCAATCCTAAACCTGTATTCCCCAGGATTACTAGTGAAGAGGTTTTATAAAAGACTTCATCCCTGTTTATTCTGGTCTGTTTTGCACAGATAAAATCAGCAGCCAAGAATCAGGGATTTCACGAATGACCCCAGCTTTATCACAAATTATTCAGTTAGGATCAGCAAAGATTAGGCCAAAGATGACTCATTAATATTGGTTGTCTGAAAAAGAGATCAGTATAGGTCTAAAAGATAGTAACATTTGTTCAAAGGGAATGTGAGTCTATAAATTATTATATCTGGAGCTAAGTTACTCAAATGGAAAGATAAAATCTTGAAATAATGGTTAAATTGATGTGATCTACTGTAAGCTTCTATCCTGAATATTCAAGGCCATGTTAAATCAGGCACAATGGGTATGATATTATCTCTGTCCAATCCTGTCTAGACAAACACAGTCACAAGCAAAGGATTCAAGGCAGTTGTCAACCAGATATAATCCCTTAAATCATGGTTCAACTGCAAAACTGTTTCTCTTTTTGCCATTAGAATAAATAAAAAGAAAAGGCTGTATGCATAGTGCATGGAGTTCAATTTTACATGATTGGTAAATTTGGGTAAATAAATATAACCTACAGCATTTTTGTTTGATTTAAAAGAAGTGAGATTAATTTTCCCTGAAAAAGATATTAAGTTTTTGGGAACATAAAAAATTGATGTAAGTTCAAGTGCTAGTTAAAGAAAGAACAACTTCAGTGGTAGAAAATAATTTATCGGGGATAAGAAGGGTGCATGTGGTTGAATGAAAAACCTGGATTTTATTTCTCCTGCAATAACAGCAAATTGACACCCCAAGTTAAATCAAGCTACTGAAAGCAATTTGTAACCCTGGAAAACTGAACTCAAACTTTAAGGGAAACAAGAACAGAATCCAGAATCCAGATGAAAAGGAGATAACCTCATCAAGAAGAAACCCACTGCAAAAATATTGTCTTTGATAAGAAAGATTTATAAGGTGGAATCCAGATGAACAGGAGATAACCTCATCAAGAAGAAACCCACTGCAAAAATATTGGCTTTGATAAGAAAGATTTCTAAGGTGAGAAACATTATCCCAGATCATCAGAAAGGGGTCAAGCAGAACCCCGCACCCCTGCTGAGCACCACAATCCCATGATCCTCTACTTACAATACTGGATTTAAAGCAAGAAACAGGGGTTGGGGGTCATGTGTGGGTGGTGTCTTGGAGATCAAGCTTTCCCTGAGTAAGGCTGGTGAATGCTATATTGTGTCTCCTTCCCCATAGCAACAGACGCTGAGAAAAAAATTTGAGGAGAGCTAAAGTTTAACCATATCTAATGAATAGCTGAACCAGTTGGGAACTTAAAAACAGTTATTAAGAATGCTTGTCCAAGTTGACCCAGCACCTGCTAATCCTCACATATGACCACTGTCAGCAAGAAAACACCTTATAGAATTTCCAGAACATATCAATTCATCAGGAGACTCCACTACCTGCTATGATTCCTTCCTATGAACAACTGGGGGAAAAAAGTAAACTAATTCTTAGGTATAAACCAACAGTTACCATAGGAAAAGGAGGCCATTTGTGAGAGGAATGAGTATAAGAGTCTCGTTAGTGATGGAATAGTACTGGAACTTGGATGGTGGGAGTGGTGACAATTAGATCCAGACAGCAGTATAACTTATATCAATTCATTGTGGCACTATTTAACTCTTGAAATTCTATTATATTTTAAAACTATGACAATGAAAAAAATAAAATTTAAAAAAAATTAAATGTGGTATTGGAATAGAATACCTAGGATAGAGCTGAGAGCCCAGAAATAAATACACACACACACACACACACACACACACACACATATGCATGGTTAAATGTTAAATGTATAAGCCAAGAACTTAAATGGAGTAAGAAAAATATCATCAATAAATGGTTTAAAAATTAAAACTATTTCACACACCATACAAAAGTGACTGCCAAATGAGTTAAAGTTAATGTTAAACCTAAAACTATAAAATATATTGAATAAAGCATAGACAAAGCAACAACATTGCCTCAATTATGACTTCCAGGTTTCAACACCAACAGTAAGAACAACAAAACAAATGGGATTCTATCAAAAGAATCTTCCCAGCAAAAGAACAAAGACTGAATAAAAGCCATAAGAATTGGAGAAAAGTATTCACACACCAGATATTTAATAAAGGCTAATATTCTATAAATATAAATATATAAAGAACTCTCCTATAACTCAGCACCATAAAAAAAAACAGCTCCACCAAAAAAGAAAAAAAATGGGGGAAGAGAGTCTATCAGACACTTCAACCAGGAAAAACATAGATGGTCAACTGGCATATGAAAAAAATTATAAAAACTTATTGTCAGGTAAATGCAAGTCAAAAGGAAAATGAGATGTCACCTCACACCTGTGAGAATGGCCTACATCAAGAAAGCCAGAAATATCATTAAAATTTTTTTAAAAAAATAAAATAGAAAAAATACATTAAAAATTTAAAAAATTTAATTAAAAAAAAAGAAAGCCAGAAACAGCAAGTGCTGGTGATAGTCTATGGAGAAAAAGCAATGCTCACATATAATAATATGTGAGAAAATGTAAATTGCCTAATCCCTCTAGAAAAACAATGCAAAAATAGTTCTTAAAATATTAAAAGCCACTGTGCTACCTGGCCCATCAATTCCACTCCCAGATATCTATCTGAAGAGCAAAAACACTAGTTTGAAAAGATATATTCATGCCTATGCTCACTGAAGCACAGTTTACAATTGCCAAGTCAAGGGAATAACCCATGTCCCAAGTGGATTAATATTTGGCAATACTCTAAGAAAATGCTACTTAACTGTAATATAAAATGAAATCTTGCCTTTTGCCGCAACATGGATGTAACTGGAGCAGGTCATGATAAACAACTACAAATCAGAAAGAGAAAAATTAATACCAATTGATCTCACTAATACATGGTACATAAACAAATAGCATAAGGAAACAGACCAATGAAAATGGAAACAAACCCTTGGACTCTAAGTGCAGACCTGAGGTTAGCAATAGGCAGGTGAGAAGTGGGTGGAAATTATGAAGGGATAGAGGGATCTTGATAACTGACCTGTTGCTGTAATATTCTACCTCTAAGTGTGTAGTTCTCTAAGCCACTACTACCTCAATGAAAATATTTAAAAGAAAATAAATTAAGTATTAAAATAATTTAACTTTTTACTTCATCAAATTCTCCATGTTGGTTTGTCCTGCACCCACTGACTTAAGTAACAGATGTTATCAGAATGACTCAAGTTCAAGAAGTCCTGCAACATTTATCCAAATTACCAACACTGACAAACTCCAAGATCTTCATCCTTTACATTAGTTATATGAAGAAAAAATCAAAGTCAGAATTAAAAAATCAGAGAGAATGAACTTTTAACAAAATATTTGCTTAAATGTTAAACCTTTTGAAAGCAAAAATCTAACTTTTTAAATAAACACCAATATACTAAAATTGCTAATGTAATTTTGTAGTCTGACATTTTAGAATGGTAGTGTAATTTCTAAAATCACTATAATTATATCCCTGAGAGGCAAAAATGTACAGCTGAAATTACATTTGCACTTCTATGTTCATTGCTGCACTGTTCACAATAGCCAATATCTGAAAGAAAAAAAACAAAACCCAAGTGCCCAAGAACAGATGACTGGTTAAAGAAACTTTGGTACATCTACACAATGGAATACTACGCAGCTGTTAGAAAAAATGAAGTCATGAAATTTACATACAAGTGGTACTACATGGAAAGTATCATGCTAAGCAAAATGAGTCAGAAAGAGAGGGACAGACATAGAAAGATTGCATTTATCTGGGGAATATAAAGTAACAAAATAGGAGACTAACACCCAAGAATAGCCAAGATAAGTACCAGAGGTTCACTCCATGACTTGGAGGCCAGCCTCACATGCTGGGGGAAAAGGCAGCTCAGATAGAGAAGGGAGCACCAAGTAAAGGGTGTTGGGAGGACCCTGCCAGAATGGGAAATGCATGCTGAAAGTAGACTGCAGATCGAACATGATTGCCACTCAATGTCCCTTTTGCAAACCACAGTACCCAAAAGGAGAGAGAACAAAAGGCAAAAGGGAATGCCCTGCCACAGAGGCGGGGTGAGATGGGGGGGGGGGTGGCAGGGATACTGGGATCATTGGTGGTGGGGAATGGGCACTGGTGGAGGGATGGGTATTCAATCATTGTATTACTGAAACCCAAGCACAAAAATTTGTAAGTCTACAACTGTACTTCATGGTGTTTCACTAAAAAAAAATTTTGTTTTACTTCAAAAAAATAAAAATAAAAAAATAAAATCACTTGATCACTTGATCACTTGACTTCCTGTTAATCGTCGATTTGCTCAAGTGGGCACCAGTAACGTCTCCATTTGTCCCTGTCGCATGCTAGTGTAGCCCAATGGCATCTGTTCATTATAGGAACTCGAAGAGTCTCAAACCAATCGTTCATGATCTTGATGAAGAAATCGGACCATCTGGTAGGTGGGTGGCCATGTGGTCTTTTGACATCCCGTGGAATCCAGTCAGTAATGGCTCTAGTCCAGTGGTCATGTCTAAATCTCATTACGTATCCAGCCCATCTGATTTTTGACACCTTGGCAAACGAGACAGCGTCCCTGATTCCTGATCGTCGACGGAGTTCAGAACTCCGGATTCTTTCTCTCATTTGAGTGAAACGTGATACTCCAAGCATAGCTCTTTCGATTCCTCTTTGGGAGACCCGAATAGTGTTCTCATCCTGGTTCCGTAGGGCCCAGGTCGCTGAGGCATATGTTAATGCAGGAAGAACAGTGGAATCAAAGAAATGTGCCTGGAGACAGAGGTTCTTCATCCTCTTAGCCATTTCTTCGATGCTCTTGAAGGCATTCCAAGCCGCTCTCTATCTCCTGCGCAACCCAGGTGCCAGGTCATTCATCATGTTGACTTCTTGACTTAGGTACACATAATTGTTGCATTCGGAGATGGTTGTTCCATTGAGAGTGAATGGTGAATGGAGCATCAGGAACGAGGCTGTTTCTCATAAACATTGTCTTCGTAAGATTCAGCTGTAGTCCGACCTTTCCACACTCATGGTCGAAGTCGGCCAGCATTTGTGCCGCTTGGCTGATGTTTGGTGTTATTAAAACAATGTCCTCAGCAAAGCGGAGGTGTTGTAGTTGCCAATCATCTATCTTCACTCCCATTCCTTGCAATTCCAGTCATCACATGATGTTCTCGAGGGTGGCACTGAAGAGTTTCGGTGAAATGGTATCACCCAGCCGCACCCCTCTTTTGACATCGATGATCACTTCTTTGTAGAATGGTGAGATCCTGGTAGTGAATCCGTACTACAGCCCACGGAGGATCCTGATGTATTGAGTTTGAATTCCCTGATTGGCTAGGGTTTCAATGACCGCTTCCGTCTCAACAGAATCAAAGGCCTTCTTTAAATCAATGAACGTTAGACAGAGCAGCATCTTGAACTCCCTAGAAACCTCAATGAGCTTGGTTATCATGTGGATATGGTCAATGGTGCTGAATCCTTTTCAGAACCTGGCTTGCTCGCATGCTTGTCCTTCATCTAGTGTTCTGCCAATCCTATTCAGGATGACTCGAGTGAACAGCCTGTAGATGACAGACAATAGGCAGATAGGGCAATAGTTGCCAATGTCGTGGATGTCTCCCTTCTTGTACAGTAGTACTGTCCTGCTGGTTTTCCATTGGGACGGAACCTTGCATTCAGACAGGTAGCGTGTGAAGAGCCAAGCCAGCATATTGATGAGGATTGATGGCAGGTTCTTCAGGTGTTCAGGTCTGACTTTGTTTGGGCCAGGTGCTGTACATTTCTTTACTGACAAAATGGCGTGTTGGATTTCGGAAGGGAGAACATTAGGAATGACATATCCATCCTGTGGAATTTGGTATGTTGGCAGGTGGACATGGCTATCAAAGAGATCTGAGTAGAAGTCATGGATAATCTTCTCCATCGCCCTTCTGGAAGATATGATAGATCCATCAGGATGTTGGAGGGCAGTCATCTTGGTCTTGTAGTTGGCAAAGGACAGGCGGGCGTTACGAATGCTTTTTTCGGCTTCTGCCGCATCTACCAGCACTTCTGCTCTTCTCTCTTTGAGGTCTTCCTTGATCGCATCTCTGCACTGCTTTGCAAGCTTGGACGTTCGCTTGCAGTTGCCTGAGGCATGCGCCAAACCACTTTGGTGAATAAGCTCAAGAGTTTTTGAAGATAGGTGTTTATTTGTTGCTATCTCTCTCTTGGCATTCCTCGTACAATCATGGAGGTGCTGAACCAGTCGATCATATTCCTCATCAATGTTGTCAACAATGGCATCTTCCCATGTTGCAGCAATATTTCCAAAGAGCTCCCAGTTGGTAGTTGTTCTGGGAGTTCTCTTCTTAAACTTTGCAGCCCTTTCTCCCCGCTCTGTAAAGTAGAAGTTTGCACAAAGGAGACAGTGGTTCGATCCCATTTGGAATTTTCGGACAACAGCGACCTCGGTCAGGCAAAACCATCAATTGAGTACTATGTGGTCTATTTCATTGTGGAACCATCCACTGGGAGACTCCCATGTCCAACGTTTAGATTCGGCCTTCTGGAGCTGTGAGTTACCATGAATGGTCTTGGTCGACATGATGAACTCAGACAGTCTCTCACCCTGTCCGTTCCATTCTAGGCCATGGATCATAATGTGGAGTTCTTCAGCTGATCTTCTCGGTCCTATCTTGGCATTAAAATCACCCACAATGATCTTATAGAAGGTGTGGTCTACTTTATAGAATTTCTCCAGCTCCATGTAGAACTTCTCAATTTCTTCTGCATCATAATTGGATATTGGTGCATAGACAACGAAGATAGAATTTAAAAAAATAAAATCACTATCATTAAATCAACAAAACTAATGAAAGAGATGCACTGTCATAAGATGTTTGCACAGAAAATTCAATAAGGCTTAATAAAGTGTATGTTTAACCTTTAAGGTGAAGTGTAGATGGAGCAAATAGGAAAATGATAGTTTTGTTTTTAGTCACTTCTTTCCATGGAGGATGCCTAGAAGTACCTCCCAATATCCAAGGTTAGGCAATTTAAAACATATTGTAGTACTTTCTTTTTAGCAAAGAGGCCACAATATAGAGTCAATATTCAAAAAATACTCCATAAATATGAGACCTGAGTGGAAAAGAATGACCTGTGATTTCTCTATTTCTGGTTATCAATCCCTGAATTGCTTTCTGAGAATGCATACTTATCTCCTGCTCCCTTCTCAACCCCATAGCAAAGTTTATGAACACAGTCCAACATCAATGCCTTTCAGCCACCCTGTGCCACAGGGAACTGACTCAGAGACAGATGTGCTGCTCAGGGTCTTCTTTGTGAAGTGGATGGGGAGAGCAAGATTTTAAAGGACTGACACCTATAAACCATTCCTCATGTAAACTGTCTCAGTCCTATGAGGCCAGAAAGTGATCATTCTGCTTTTCAAAAAAATAGCTTGTTATGATTCACTTCTGAAATGTCCCACTCAGATGCCGGGGAGGCAAAGCTATGCGGCTTTACTTGACTTCACAAAGTTGACTCCCTTAATCATACTTACTGCAGACCCACCTCATTTCTAGAGAGTAAGTCCAATAGCATTTCAGCTTCAGTCCTGATGATTCTGTACTTGACTAACGTTATCTCACACGGTGTTACCAGTGTTTCTACCACGCCCAGTTCAATATTTCCAGTCATAGCCACACCTACTAGGACTTCATCTGACTCTCTCTAGGCTCATAGTAACACCAGCAGATATAAGGCACTGGTGGGTTTAAAGTATCCATACTGACTTCCAAAAGCTATCACC
Organism: Sorex fumeus; assembly: GCF_029834395.1. Classification (NCBI taxonomy): domain Eukaryota; kingdom Metazoa; phylum Chordata; class Mammalia; order Eulipotyphla; family Soricidae; genus Sorex; species Sorex fumeus. The sequence continues at coordinate 13,229,328 of NW_026606093.1, read as the reverse complement.
TAATGCGTTGGTTCCTTTTCAAATTCCAGCTTTAGAAATGTTTGAGGTGAGGAATGCACAAGAGCATAAAGGAGATGAAACATCCTGAAGCATTTGCGTTGTCATTTCACATACTGGAAGTCCAGAGCTCTGTTTATTGGACAGCGTATCTTTTTTTTTTCTTTTTAGGTCACACCTCGCGATGCACAGGGGTTGCTCCTGGCTCTGCACTCAGGACTTACTCCTGGCAGTGCTCTGGGGACCATATGGGATGCTGGGAATCGAACCCGGGGCGGTAATGTGCAAGGCAAATGCACTACCCGCTGTGCTATGGCTCCAGCCCCAAAGGACAGCGTATCTTAGATAGGATATCTGCAGGTAGAGAGGAATGGGTGGCAAAGAGGTTTTAGAGACCAGTCTGCAACTGTCCACTTCTCATAGAGCCTAAGCCACAGCTTCTCTGGCTTTAGAAAACAGGGTCCTTCTCAGACTAACCTGTCAAACTCTATCCTCCCCTCCTTCCTTTAACACTCTCAAAATTCCCACTAACCCATAAAACCACCCCCTTCCTATAGCCTCCATTGTATTTTGTACTGCTTATGATTTGCCTGACTCAATCTGAATAATACGAATTGCTGAATCCTATCAAATCATCTAAAAAGCAAGAACACCTTTTTTCCATTATAACCCTGGTGCTGAGTGCTGCCGCTCTGTCTAGGAGGAACTAAATATGTATTTCTTCATGTCTTACCATGACCCCCAATAATCAATACACTTGCTCTGCCACTTCACCAGCATGTTGGTAAGATTAATATTTATGTATATTAATAAGATATGCCAAAAACAGTAACAAGAAGTCTCACAATGAGACGTTACTGGGCCCACTCGAGCAAATCGATGAACAGTGGGAGGACAGTGGACAGTGAATTCTAAAATAGTTGAAGTCTCAAAACATATCCTAAGGTATCCCAAGTGGGTAAATAATTAGGTTGATACCCAAATTGAGCCTTATTTGCCTTTTTTAAAATAGAAGAATACTTAGATTTTAAAAATGTTAAGCCCTTTTGCTTAAATGTGTAATATAACAAAGCAACACTTAAATTTTTGTATTAAGAGAGCAGAGTTATATATTTGCCACTGAAATGTACAATGTGCCCTTTATTGTACAAGTATGTTGCATTTCATTGAAATTCCATCTATGCCACCTCAAAAATTAAGTGTTTAATGGTATAGAGGATTCTAACCAACACAGAGTATATTCAGTTTCTCTATCCCTAAGACTGAGATAAATCTATATTAAGAATTACCCCATCCCTTTCATCAGGCTTTTATTCCTGGGACTTGTCATGTCACCTAGCACTGCAGACAGGTGCAGCCTACAAGCATGCCAGCCAAGTGGCAGAAGCCAAAGCTAGAAATTCGAGTTCAGAATGACACACAACCAGCCATACTCAAATCTTACTGCAACTTTAAGAATCACAGTTATCAAAATCATGATCACTATTCATATTAACTAATGATATTGATAACACTATTCATATTAACTAATGATACTGATAAATTTTAAGTTCTCATTTCTGTTAACTGAATGACAGAAAATTAAAAATCACTAATGAAAAATGTCAGAGGACGTTCGAGAAATGCGTGGTGAACCATGCAGATTGGCTTCTGATAACCTTGCCCTTTCCATTGAGACGGGATGTTCCACCCACACTTCCTTTGCCCAAGACTAAGTATGATGGTGCCTTCACGTCTGCCCATAGATGGCACATGGTGTGATGAAAAGCATAACAGGCTCACAGTAAAATCCCTTCCCAACACACTGATTATAAAAAGATACTAATGAGAACAATGCTTCTTAATTTTTTATTTTCTTAAGTCACACATGAATACATGCTAATTTTAATCAAGTCAAATACTACAGAGCAATATACGAAAGGAAGGATACTACTCCTTTATTTACGCTAATGCTATTTTCTCTTCCTGGAAAAGAATCAAGTTTTGGTACTTGTCACTCCAGATATTTCTCGTATGTATTTTTACATACACATGTATAAGTCATTCTATAAATAAGATACATAAATAGCACATATAATACACATTCATGTAATATTTAACCATAATACATAAAATTATTTTTTTAGTCTTAAATGATTTATTATATTCAGCGAAAAGCACTCTGAGTTCTCTATTTTATGAGAACTATATGTAACTGTTGAGTTAATGTATAATTCAATAAATTATTTACCTTCTGAGTTTCAGTTTGTAACCCTTCTCTGTAAATAGAGGAAAATATTACCACTTTTATTAGATAAATGGGTGCATAAGTGAGAAATCACTTGTAAAGTAGGGACTCAGATATTTCTCACAGTGAGCATTATCAGAATTTTTAAATTATATTTATTGTTTATATGGGTTTTTGCTGCCTCCTGCCCAACAATATGAAATTTCCTTGAAGACAAGATCTGTGTCTTTTTAATACCATATTCCCAGTTCTTAGAATAGAGCCAGTAAATAGAGAAAGCATAATAAATGTTTCTTAATTGTTCATTTTCGACCTTTTCTAGTTCTTTTGGTCCTGACCTAAACTTTTTGTTGATTGAGCATAAATCACTAGGTGATGTGGCTTTCCTGGGAGTGATCAGACCTGTACTTTCTGCTAGAATAGAGTACAGAATTTTAGAAAAAATGAACCACTACATCAAAGTAGCAGACTACAAAAATCAATAAATGAAAAATTGTTGCATTTCTGTATGCAAATGAAGACTCTAAACAAAAAGAACTTTTAAAAATATGATGCCATTCAAATAATGTCTAAAAACATCAAAACCCTAGGAATCAACTTTTGAAAGGGTGAGAAAGATTTATACATTGAAACTACAGCTCACTATTGGAAAAATATTGAACGAGATTCCGGGAAACTTAATACTCTAAGTTCGTAGACTGGAAGAATTAATGTTGTCAAAATGGGCATCTATCTGCAGAATAAAATTTACAATTTAAAAAATTAAATGCATAGAATAAACTTCACTAAAATTTTTAAGACAATAAAGCTAAAGCTACTCCGAGGAGGAGGAACAAGAATATGGTAGGAATTACATTTCCTAACTTTAAATTGTATTACAAAGCTATAATAATAAAAACTGCAAGGTAATGGCCTAAGATAGATTCACAAACCAATGGAACAGAATTAAGAGACCAGAGATAAACTGTCAATATCTTTAGACATTTCATCTATAATATAGGAGTTGGGTGCATGAAGTAGAGCAATGAAAGCATCTTCAATAAATAGTATTAGAAAAACTGTACAGTCACATGTGAAAAATGTGAAACTATCTCTACTTCACAAAAATTAATGTAAAGTGATTTAAAGACGTCAATATTGGGCAGGAATCCAAAATATTGGGTGAGTAAAAACATACGCAACTCTCCAGAATATAAACATAAGAGCTATTTTTATTAATTTGATTACATTATCAAAAATAATAAAAATAAATGAGACTGCATCACATTAAAAAGGTTTTATATGACAAAAAAATCCTAGAGCTAAAATTTTAAAAAAAGCAGCTGGCTGAATGGAAGAAAATATTTTCACACAATACATGAGATAGGCTAATATTCAAAAGACACAAAATACTTTTAATGTTCAACAGTAAAAATTCCAATAACTCCATCAATAAATGAGGAGATGAAATAAACATAACTTAAAGAGAACATTTGAATGGTAGTAGGCTTATGAAAAAGTGTCCTTTGTCACGTCTTGTCAGAAAAATAGCTGTAGCCCTGCCCTCTCATTGTTCATCGATTTGCTCCAGCGGGTACCAGTAACGTCTCCATTGTAAGACTTGTTGTTACTGTTTTTGGCATATTGAATACATCATGGGGACTTTGCCAGGCTTTGTCGTGCGGGCAAGATACTCTCAGTACCTTGCCAGGCTCTCTAAGAGGGGCAGAGGAATAGAACCTGGGTCAACTGTGTGCAAGGCAAACACACTATCCACTGTGCTACCACTCCAGCCCATAGAAAACAGTATGAAGGAGAATAGTACATGGGTAAGGCACTTTCCTCGCTTAGTTCCACCAAGATCAATCCTTGGCACCCTCTCTATATGATCTCCGAATCACCACCAGAAATGATTCCTAAGCACAGAGCCAGGAACAAGCCCTGAAAATTTCCAGGTGAGGAACAAATGTGTAGCAATGTATCACTGTCCTCCCATTGTTCATCAATTTGTTTGAGCGTGCCCAGTAATGTCTCCATTGTGAGACTTGTTGTTACTGTGTTTGCCATAACGAATACGTCATGGGTAATTTGGCAGGCTTTGCCATGTGGATGAGATACTCTAGATAGTTCACTGTTCTCTCCGAGAGGGGTGGAGGAATCGAACCTGGTTCGGCCAGAACAAAAACCAAAAAAAAAATTATTTTTATATCAAATGGGAATAAGGAATGGGTGCAACAAAGAGAAAGACCAGAAGTCACATAAGAACATTAAGATTGTATTGGGCACTTTGAGGGTGATGAGGTGCAGTGTTGGAGGCGTCGGTGTCCTTGTCAACACAAACTTGGCCAAGAGCATTGATTCATTCGAATGCCTAACAACCCGAATCGGACCTTTACATTTGAATAGATGTGGCTCACTGCCTGCAGTTTCTATCTTCGTTGTCTATGCACCAACATCTCATTATGATGAAATAGAAATCGAGAAGTTCTACATGGAACTAGACAAGTTCTATAAAGAAGACCACACCTTCTACAAGATCATTGTGGGTGATTTTAATGCCAAGATAGGACCGAGAAGATCAGCTGAAGAACTTCACATCGGGACCCATGGCCTAGAATGGAACGAATAGGGTGAGAGACTGTCTGAGTTCATCATGTCGACCAAGACCATTCATGGTAACTCACAGTTCCAGAAGGCAGAATCTAAACAATGGACATGGGAGTCTCCCGGTGGACGATTCCACAACGAAATAGACCACATCATATTCAATCGACGGTTTTGCTTGACTGATGTCGCTGTTGTCCCAAAATTTCGAACGGGATCGGACCACCGTCTCCTTCGTGCAAAATTCTACTTCACAGAGCAGGGAGAAAGGGCTGCAAAGTTCAAAAAGAGAACTCCCAGAATGACCACCAACTGGGAACTCTTTGGTACTATTGCGGCAACATGGGAAGATGCCATTGTTGACAACATTGACGAGGAATACGATCGACGGGTTCAGCACCTCCATGAATGTGCGAGGAACGCCAAGAGAGAGAGCCACAAAAAATCGCCTATCTTCGAAAACTCTTGAGCTAATTCGCCAGCGTGGTTTGGCGCATGCCTCAGGCAACCGCAAGCTAACGTCCGAGCTCGCAAAGCAGTGCAGAGATGCGATCAAGGAAGACCTCAAAGAGAGAAGAGCAGAAGTGTTGGTAGATGCGGCAGAAGCTGGGAAAAGTATTCGTAACGCCCGCCTGTCCTTCTCCAACTACAAGACCAAGATGACTGCCCTCCAATGTCCTGATGGATCCATCACATCCTCCAGAACGGCAATGGAGAAGATTATCCATGACTTCTACTCAAATCTCTTCGATAGCCATGTCCACTTGCCGACATACCAAATTCCACAGGATGGATATGTCGTTCCCAATGTTCTCCCTTCCAAAATCCGACACGCCATTTCGTCGGTAAAGAAACAAACAGCACCCGGCCCAGACAAGGTCAGACGTGAACACCTGAAGAACCTGCCATCAGTACTCATCAATACACTGGCTCGGCTCTTCACTCGCTACCTGTCTGAATGCAAGGTTCCGTCCCAATGGAAAACCAGCAGGACCGTACTATTGTTCAAGAAGGGAGACATCCATGACATTGGCAACTATCGCCCGATCTGCCTATTGTCTGTCATCTACAAGTTGTTCACTCGAGTCATCCTAAATAGGATTGGCAGAACACTAGATGAAGGACAACCATGCGAGCAAGCCGGGTTCCGCAAAGGATTCAGCACTATCGACCATATCCACACGATAACCAAGCTCATTGAAGTTTCTCGGGAGTTCAAGATGCCGCTCTGCTTAACGTTCATTGATTTAAAGAAGGCCTTTGATTCTGTTGAGACGGAAGCGGTCATTGAAGCCCTAGCCAATCAGTGCATTCAAGCCCAATACATCAGGATCCTCTGTGAGCTGTATTGCGGATTCACTACCAGGATCTCACCATTCTACAAAGAAGTGATCGTTGATGTCAAAAGAGGGGTGCAGCAGGGTGATACCATTTCACCAAAACTCTTCAGTGCCACCCTCGAGAACATCATGCGACGACTGGAATGGGAAGGAATGAGAGTGAAGATAGATGGTCGGCAATTACACCACCTCCGCTTTGCTGATGACATTGTTTTAATAATACCAAACATCAGCCAAGCGGCAAAAATGCTGGCCGACTTTGACCGTGAGTGTGGAAAGGTAGGACTACAGCTGAATCTTACGAAGACAATGTTTATGAGAAACAGCCTCGTTCCTGATGCCCCATTCGCTCTCAATGGAACGACCATCTCCGAATGCAACAGCTATGTGTACCTAGGTCGGGAGGTCAACATGACAAATGACCTGGCACCCGAGCTGCACAGGAGGAAGAGAGCAGCTTGGAACACCTTCAAGAACGTCGAAGAAATAGCTAAGAGGACGAAGAACCTCCGGCTCCGGGCACATCTCTTTGATTCCACTGTTCTTCCTGCATTAACATATGCCTCAGAGACCTGGGCCCACAAAATGAGAATGCTATTCAGGTCTTCCAAAGAAGAATAGAAAGAGCTATGCTTGGAAGATCACGTTTCACTCAAATGAGAGAAAGAATCCGGAGTTCTGACATCCGTCGTCGATCAAGAATCAGGGACGTTGTCTCATTTGCCAAGGTGTCGAAAATCAGATGAGCTGGTCATGTAATGAGATTTAAAGACGACCGCTGGACTAGAGCTGTTACCGACTGGATTCCACGGGATGTCAAAAGACCGCTTGGCTGCCCACCTACCAGATGGTCAGACTTCTTCGTCAAGATCATGAACGATCGGTTTGAGGCTCTTCATGTTCCCGGAGCGAACAGATGCCATTGGGCTACACTAGCACGCGACAGGGACAAATGGAGACGTTACTGGCGCCCACTCAAGCAAATCGACGACTAACGGGAAGTCAAGTGATAAGTGATAAGTGAGGTGCATTAACTGTACTTTAAGACAATAAACATGAACACTATTGTAAATGTTACCTTAACTAAAGCAATAGCACAGCGGGTAGGGCGTCTGCCTTGCACGCAGCCAACATGGCTGACCCGAGTTCGATTCCTCTGCCCCTCTCGGAGAGCCTGGCAAGCTACCGAGAGTATTCGATATGCCAGACACAGTAACAACAAAGTCTCCAATGGAGATGTTACTGGGCCCGCTCGAGCAAATCGACGATCAACGGGAGGGCCTTTACTTTACTTTACTTTACTAATTTTATTGAATCACCGTAAGATAGTTACAAGCTTTCATATTTGAGTTACAATCACACAACGACCAAACACCTATCCCTCCACCAGTTCACATTCCCCACCACCAATATCCCCAGTATACCCCTCCTTTCCCACCCTCCTCCTGCCTGCATGGCAGACAATATTCCCCATACTCTCTCTCTACTTTTGCGCATTATGGTTTGCAATACAGACCCTGAGAGGGTATCATGTTTGGTCCTTTATCCACTTTCAGCACACATCTCCCATCCCGACTGGTTCCTCGAGCCATCATTTTCTTAGCGATGCCTTCTCTATTCCAGCTGCCTTCTCCACTTTGCTCATGAGACAGGTTTCCAGCTATGGAACACTCTTCTGTAAGTGTCAGTCCGGAAAAACCTGGTAGGCGAATTGAAAAACTCAGTGAAATGCCTCAGCAGCAGAGTAACAACTGCTGAGGAGAGAATCAGTGAGCTCGAAGATGAATTCCAGAGACTCTCCAGAAAAGAGCAGAAAATAGAAAAGAGACTCACAATCCGGGAAGAGATGGCAAGAGAAGATCGTGATGAAGCCAAGAGGAGTAACATAAGAATTATTGGAGCCCCAGAGGGACAGAAAGAAAACCCTGATGAAGAAGAAACTGTCAAAGACATCATTGCAACAATGTTCCTAGAGCTGAAAAAAAAACATGTGACCACGTTAAGGAGGCCCGAAGGGTACCAACTAGAAGAAACCCGAATAAAAACACCCCAGTACACATCCTGATCAAAATGACCAAAACCTTGATAGAGACAAAATTCTGAAAGCAGCAAGATCAAAGAAAGAAATTGCCTATAAAGGAGCATCCTTAAGATTCACAGCCGACTTACCAGATGAAACCCTCATGGCCTGAAAACAGTGGTGCTAAATAGCTAAGAATATTTTTAAAGAGGCCTTTTTTTACTCTCTGGAGCAACCCACGTTCTCTCTTGATTATGTTTCTCTCTCTCTCTCTCTCTCTCTCTCTCTCTGCTCTCATATTTATATAAGTCAATTTCTTTTTTTTAAATTTATTTATTTTTTAATAGTGAGAGACCATGAGGTACAGTTGTAGACTTACACATTTTTGTGCTTGGGTTTCAGTTATACAATGATCAAACACCCATCCCTCCACCAATGTGCATTTCCCACCACCACGGATCCCAGCATCCCCTCCCCCCCAGCCCCCATCCCACCCTGCCTCTGTGGCAGGGCATTTCCCTCTCTCTCCTTTTGAGTGCTGTGGTCTGCAAAAGAGGCATTGAGTGGCAATCATGCTCGGTCGACAGTCTACCCTCAGCATGCTCTCCCATCGTGGGCAGATCCTCCCAACACCCTTTATTTGGTGTTCCCTTCTCTTTCTGAGCTCCCTTTTCCCCTAACATGTGTGGTTGTCCTCCGGGTCATTGAGTAAAATTCCTGGTACTAATCTCTGCCATAATTGGGTGTTAGTTTCCTATTTTGTTACTTTATGTTCCCCAGATGAATGCAATCTTCCTATGTCTATCCCTTTCTTTCTGAGTCATTTCACTTAACATGATACTTTCCATGTAGTACCACTTGTATGTAAACTTCATGACTTCATCTTTTCTAACAGCTACATAGTACTCCATTGTGTAAATGTGCCAGAGTTTCTTCAACCAGTCATCTGTTCTCGGGCACTCAGGTTTTTTCCAGATTCTGGCTATTGTAAAGAGTGCTTTGGCCGCCCATCAGAGCCGCTCCCTTGTCCCCCCATCCCTCAGGTTTGTCTGCGCGCCTTCCCTCTGACCTGGGACTGGAACCCCACCGTGCAAGTGTCTGCAGGCGCCCCCCTCCCCGACGCTGGGAGGAAAAGGGGATCTGCGTCTATATAAGTCAATTTCTTTAAATAAAAATATTTTACCAATCCAAAAATATACTTTTAAAAAAATTTTATTTAGTGAAACACCATGAGGTACAGTTGTAGACTTACAAATTTTTGTGCTTGGGTTTCAGTTATACAATGATCCAATACCCATCCCTCCACCAGTACCTATTCAAAAATATTTTTAAAAGAAAAAAAAAAGAAGTACATAGTCAGAGGTAAAGGCAGATGACCAAGTCAAGCAAACATACTCCAGAGGTCAAACTAATGAGAAACGAGCAGGCAAGTGGCATCAGAATTTGGGAAAGAGGATGTTATCAAGAGGAGTGCCTTAAATATGAAAATGGTGCATGGATTCTGGGAACCAGAAGCACCAGTGCACGTGACATTGGAGGAACGCAGGGTGCTCGCAGGCAGGTCTGAAGGCAGAAGGAAGTCAGGAAAACAGTCTCGTTTATGCACTTCTGTACACGGCAGCAGGCTAGTGCTTCTCCAATTCCACCTAGACCAGCCAAAGAACTTAACAATAAGTCGCAATCTTTAAAAATATTTCTTAGTCTTCACACATACCCATATACCACACACACATATATGTGCTGGTATTATGCTTTTAACCTTCTCCCCACTTTTCTGATGATAAATGAAGATAGGGAGATTAATGTGATAAGAATCCAATCATTTCACACCTCTAAGAGGAGACCATGTTTTTAAACACAAGTAGCTGATCTCTCAACTCTCCACTCTTGACTTCTGTGAAGAGAAGCAGTCATGGTAATGACTCAGGCCCACAACTCCGGAGCCAGCTCATCTGGATTTAATCTGCTTTTGCTACTTACTAATAGTAATTATCTATTAACTGATCTCCTGATCTCCAGTCTTGCTTTCCCTTGGAAACCTATCCTAAAATAATTATCTTCTCATAAACAAATATATCTTGTTACTAACCTTTCAATTTTTTCATTTAAAATATAAACTTATTGTGCAAGTCACACAGAAGCTTCTGTTTACTCATCTTCATCTTCTACCATTATTCCCCTATCCTCTGAACTACCATGATCCCAAACATCATCCTACTCTTTTTTCTTCATTTTATTGAATCACTGAGATATAGTCACAAGCTTTCATGTTTGAGTTACAATCATATAACGATCAAACACCCATCCCTCCACCAGGGCACATTTCCCACCACCAATATCCCCAGTAAACTCCCACTTCCCCATCCTTCTTCTGCCTGCGTGGCAAACAATATTCCCCATACTTTCTCTCTACTTTTGGGCATTATGGTTTGCAATGCAGATACTGAGAGGTCATCATGCTTGCTCCTTTATCGACTTTCACACAAATCTCCCATCCCGACCGATTCCTCCAGCCATCATTTTCTTAGTGATCCCTTCTCTATTCCAGCTGCCTTCTCCCCTTTGCTCATAAGGCAGGCTTCCAACTATGGAGCAATCTTCCTGGCCCTTGTATCTACTATCCTTGGGTGTCATTCTTGTGTTACGTTATTTTATACTCCACAAATGAGTGCAGTCCTTCTATTTCTGTCCCTCTCTTTCTGACTCATTTCACTTAGCATAATACTCTGCATGTCTATCCACTTACAAGCAAATTTCATGACTTCATCTCTCCTAACAGCTGCACAGTATTCCATTATGTAGATGTAGCACTGTAGCACTGTCATCCCATTGTTCACCAACCTGCTCGAGCGGGCACCAGTAGCGTCTCCATTGTGAGACTAGTTGTTATTGTTTTTGGCATATTGAATACGCCACGGGGAGCTTGCCAGGCTCTGCCATGTAGGAGCGATGCTCTCGGTAGCTTGCAGGTTCTCCAAGAGGGGCAAGAGGGGCAGAGGAATCGAACCAGGGTTGGACACATGCAAGACAAACGCCACTGAGCTGTCACTCCAGCCCCTGAACCATCTTTTTCTTTGGGCATCTCATTTCACTTCTAAGATCCTGTGTGCTGCCCCCATGCCAGGTCCCTGTCCCTCCGCTATCTCCAGCCCTCTCTAACCCCATAGGCAGGGAGCCCTGAGTCCCGAGCCCATCACAGATCAGGCCCTAAGGATCTGCCCCCTGGAGCCCAGGAGTGGAACTGCTCCAGCCATGGGCCAGGCAGCGCCCAACAGCCCTATCTCAGGCTGAATCCTGGTTTCCTTTTTACCAGCACGGCTGCCTGTTATCTGTTCATGGGCACTTGGGGTTGTTTCCAGATTTGGGCTATTGTGAACAGTGCTGCACTGAACATATAGGTACAGACACCATTTCTACTGTGCTTTTTTGCACCCTCGGGATATATTTCAAGAACTGGTATTGCAGGATCATATGGAAGCTCAATTTCTAGTTTTTGAAGGACTGTCCATATTGTTTTCCAAAAAGACTGGACCAGTTGGCATTCCCACCAATAGTGAAAGAGTGTCCCTTTTTCCCCACATCCACGCTAGCACTGGCTGCTTTTGTTCTTTTGGATGTGTGCCAGCCTCTGTAGTGTGAAATGATCTCATTTTTGTTTTGATTTGCATCTCCCTGAACAACACCCTACTCTTTGATTAAGCTAACATGTATTTCCCAAACTATATTTTCTTTAAATTTTCCTTTCTTTTATTTTTGAGGTGATTTGAATCTGCAATACGATACGAGTTTCAGATGCTCAGCTTCACACTTTAGCAACCCTATGTCCCACACCACACCCACCAGCAAAGACCCACCAACACTACCCAACTGATCCCCACTGCCCTGAATTTTTCTACCATCTAAGTCCCCTCTCACTTGGAAAATCCCTACTTTTAGTTTAACTAAATCAGTGTTTTCTTTGGCAGAAGTCTTTCTTTGCCCCTTCTCAGGCTTAACCATCCTTATCTTTGAGATTCCCTTGGCCAAATATTTGCTGATGTAGTGATGATATTGTGTAAGAAGTGCCTGCCTGTCTCTGATTTTCGCTTTGTTTTGTTTTGGGGCCACAACTGGTGCTCAGGGGTTATTCCTGATGCTCAGGGGTTATTCCTGGATCTACTCTCAGGAATCACTCCTGGATGACTAAGGCTGAGGATTGAACAGGTGACCATGTGCAAGGCAAGTACTCTACCTGCTGTACTATGTTTCCCACCCAATTCTCTAATTTTTTGAGAGCAGAAAATGTCCCTTTATCTTAGCCAGGAGATGCAAAAAAGTTAAATTAATTAATGGAGTGAATAAAAAAACAGGTGAGCCCTTCAATCCAAAAGACAAAATTCAAAAGTAGAAAGGAAATTGAAGTACCAGTAAAATAATAATTTATATGAGATAATGCTCCAGAAATTCGGTATATAAACAATGCTGCAATTCTAAATACAGGGCTGAACTTCCTAACATGACATCATTGAGACATTCTCAAGTGGGCATCCAGTCCTAGGAACCATTTAATGGAAATTTCTTTACCCATTTAAAAAAAAATCCTGGTACTCTTACAGGCAAACTGAAAGTGCCCAGAAGATACTCCATTCATGGCTTTTGGAAAGAGCTCCAGGTAGAGATTTGGCTCACAGCTGTACACCACCTCATAGTACATGTGAAAACTTACCTTTGTGAGGGTAATTACTCACAAATATCTCCCAATGGAAGAAGCACAGTTAATAGCACGAATCAAATATCTGATATAACTTTGAGACATTCAAAGTAAAATTTTCTGTTCAATCCCTTTCTTTTACTCCTTAGGGGTCAAGAATATGACTCAAGGGATAGCACACATGCCTACCATGTGCAAAGTTCCTGATTCGTTTGTTTGTTTGTTTGTTTGTTTTGTTTTGCTTTTTGAGTCACACCCGGTGATGCACAGGGTTACTCCTGGCTCATGCACTCAGGAATTACTACTGGCGGTGCTCAGGTGACCATATGGGACGCTGGGAATTGAACCCGGGTCGGCCGTGTGCAAGGCAAATGCCCTATTCACTGTGCTATCATTCCAGCCCCCAAAGTTCCTGATTTGATTCCCTTGATGACTCCTGAAAAATTCCGGTTATGGCCCACAGCACTTACAAGAACAAGTACTCTGCCATCAGCCTGCACCACTTCCTAGGACTCCTAATTAAAAAGAATAGAAAAACAAAAAAGACATCTACTCATTGGTGTCCTCTGGCTACCTTATCTAAAATGTCAGTGTCTTGCCATCCCCTAAAATTTCCTATTAACTTTTTCCACTTTACAGTTTATTTTTAGTATTTATTATCGCTAATTCTAACATATTTTATATTGTATTATTTTTATTTGTCCTATTGGAATGTAAGCTCCATACTGCTGAGCATTTCAGCCTTTTTATTTGCATTGGACCCTGACACCTTGAACAGGACCCAAAACAGAATAAGTAGTTAATTATTTGTTGAATAAATAAGTGTGATGAAGAAGAGAGCTCAATGAAAAGATTAATGTTAAGCTATAAAATTAGCAGAAATAGAAATTTTATATGGGCAATTGTGCTTATGAATTTGAATATGCAATTTGTAGACAACTTGGGAGATCATAAGCATGTCCTCTATAAATTTAAAGACTACAGGGGTAATTTTATGGACCATATGGTCCACTTCTTTCATAGGAAACTCCACACCAAAGTCATGCCGGAGGAGGGGAGTCACAAACTATTCAGTTTTCTATTTACACAGTTCTCACTGCATATTTCTTGAGACTGAAGCAAACATCACATTTCAGAAGTATAGCTCGCATGCGTCTCCATTTTCAGAGAGAGGGAAATTTGCAGTCCTTTACCTCCCAGTGTATCAGACAATTTTCTTGGATATAATTTTCATTCATTCTAATGGAAAGTGGAAAGAATGATTTAGTCTGTAGCAATTTTTTTTTCTGATGTCATAGGAACAGCTCCCTGAAGCCGTCAAGCATCTGCCTCATCAACACTCATGACTATGGTTGCACTTACCAGAAGAAACAATTCTAAGTGTTGAGGCCTTTTCTGTGTTTGAGTGGCATGTATTCATTACCTATTATTATGTTCTAGGCAGGGCCTTAAATTCCATTCTCATTCACTTCCAACATTTTCCACCCCTCTGGAAGAGAAGAAGAGGTCATAAAATGATAAGAGCTAGAAAAATGCTCCACATCACTCATCATCAGGAAGATGCAAATCAAAACAACAATGAGAATCATCTCACGCCACAGAGACTGGCACACATCAAAAAGAACAAGAACAATCAATGTTGGCATGCATGCGGGAAGAAAGGGACTCTCATTAATTGTTGGCGGGAATGCAAACTGGTCCAGTCTTTTTGGAATGCAATATGGGAATTCCTCAAAAAACTAGAAATTGAGTTCTGAGAATGTACCCTGGGGACTCAAAAATATACACAAAAGAAATGCCATCTACATTTCTTTGTTCATTGCAACACTATTCACAATAGCCAGAATCTGGAAGCAGCCCAAGTGCCTGAGAACAGATGACGGGATAAAGAAACTATGTACATCTACACAATGTAGCCACCAGAAAAGTCATGAAATATGCTTATAAATAGATGGACGTGGAGAGTATCATGCTGAGTTATATGAGTCTGAAGGAAAGGGACAGGCATAGAATGACTGCACTCATTTGTGGGATATTAAAAAACTAATGTAGTATAAGACTAATACCCAAGGACAGTAGAAACAAGGGTCAGGTGGACTGGTTGACTGTTGAAAGCTTGCCATTAGAGGGTGGGGCATTTAGGATAGAGAAGGGACCACAAGGACAATGATAGTTGGAAATGAGCACTCTGGACAAGAACAGAGTGCTGAAAGTAAGTAAAAGGACAAACAGGATAACCTTTCAGTACCTATAATTGCAAACTATAATACCCAGAAGGAGAGAGATAGAGAGAAAGAGCGAGAAGAAAAGTGCTGGCCAAGAGGCAGGCTGAATGGGGGTGGGCAGAAGAGGTTGGCAGGAGGGAAACTGGGGACATTTGCAGTGGAAAATGAACACTGGTGTTGGAACATTGTATGCTGAAACCAAATCATGAACAACTTTGAAACTATTTCTCGATGATGCCATTTAAAAATAAGATATGAGCTATGGAGCATATCAAAGAATATACATGCAGGTGAATTGAACCCCTTCACCCACTTTATTTAAACACAATTGTTTACAATGTTGTTCACGATGATTTTTAGAGGCATTCAATCCCATCACCAGTCAACTTCCTTCCACCGTTTTCTCCATTTTCCCAACCATCTTCAAGCCTTAGGTCTTCTATAATAACTTGTTTTATATTGCTTCTTACCACTAACTGGCTAATAGAATAATCAAAAAACACTTCAGTAAAAGAAAACAAATGTGAACATTGTAGTAGGGCATTTGCCTTACGTGCAGCCAGCCTGGCCGAGCTGGGTTCGATTCCTTCGCCTCTCTCGGAGAGCCCAGCAAGCTACAGAGAGTATCTTGCCCGCGTAACAATGCCTGGCAAGCTACCCGCGACATATTCAATATGCCAAACACAGTAGCAACAAGTCTCAAAATGGAGATGTTAACTGGGCCCGCTCGAGCAAAATTGATTAACAAAGGGAGGACAGTGTTTTGACGGGAACATTAAGTTCTTGTCTGAGGGTTTACAAAGCTGCTGTAAGTAGTTAAGCTTTCTAATGTTAATATTTCTGTTAGTCAACTTAATTGGCTTCTACATTTCATTCCCATCCAATCTGCTTTGTTTCTACTGCTATATCAGTAGTGTAGAGTTTGGAGATGTCCAGAAAATTCAGAATAGTAGGACCCTGGTATGCCCTCATGCCTGAACATCTTCCTCTTCATTCCCAACGCTGTGCCCCAACTTTTTCCACCCCCAGGTTGTACCCCCCACAGGCACCAGGTATCCATAGGGGGCGTGGCCTCTGTAGAAGTGGGCGTGGCCTCCTCAGAATATCCAGAATATATAACTGGGCAGTTATTCACCTGAGCTTACATAGTGGAAGCCTGGGTGTGGTTGTCAGAGTTTCCAAAAGTACGGAAAGTTGGGGGAGGTTGCTCACCTTAACTCTGAGAAGGCCCGAAGTTTTCAGCCAAAACACCCAGGGTACCTGAAATTTTTGGCAGTTTAGCATCTCTGTGGAACTCAGCCATGAAGTGACAGAGCTCAGCCAAGAGGCATGGCAGGAGCTGTTGGGGTGTGAGTGCCACGGGCAGGACTTTAGCCAAATTAAACTTCTAACCCACTGCTATTCCACGATGACTGCTCTTTGTTGTAGGAAACACATCTCTGGGTAATCATTATCATTATAGTCCCAGTCTGTCCCCCATAGATAATGTGTAATATAAAACAGAAAAGTGAACAGAAAAAAATGACACAAGAAAAAAGGGTGAATGGGCAGAAACAGAGAGACTTCACTACAACAACAAACCGGACAAAGTAAGCATTTAGTATTTTCTTTTTTAATGAATTAATTTATTTATTTAGTTTTAATTTTTTTTTGTTATATTTACTTATTGAATCATTGTGGGAAAAGTTACAAAGCTTTCAAGATTAAGCCTTGGTCATACAATGATCAAACACCTTTCCCTTCACCAGTACTTATTTTTCACCACCATGAACCCCAATATACCCCCTCCCACCCTTCCCAAGTCCTGTGAGGCAGATGATTTCTACTTCACTCTCTCTCTCTCTCTCTACTTTGATTACATTCATTATATCAACAAAAGATGCGCCATTTTTGTTTAGAATTTACACCCAACAATCAGAACTACTGAAAAGGCATTGTGAGATAATTTTTTTTATAGCTGATTATGAGAACCATATGATATTGCGTGTCTGCTAGGTAAGTCAGTATCTTCTTTTTAAATTGAATTATCAAAAGCTTAATTTGTTTTAAAGAACACTTATTCCCATTTAGCTGACAGAAACGATTCTTAATATAGCCAACAACAAGCTGTTGCAACAATTAGCAAAGAAACTCCTGACTGCATGCTCTGAGGGGGGAAAAATACCCACTCTTTTTTTTTATTTTTATAACTATTGTATTTTTTCCCTTTATTTTATTTTATTTTTTTTAAAGTTGTAGATTTACAATTTTTTGTGCTTTGATTTCAATCATACAATGATCAGATACCCATCCCTCCACCAGTGCCCATTTTCCACCACCATGGATAATATCCCTCCCACCCCCATCCCCCCATCCCCCCTGTCTCTGTGGCAGGGAAATCCCCTGTGTTCTCTCTCTCCGTTTGGGTGTTGTGGTCTGCAAAAGAGGCATTGAGTGGCAAACATGTTCAGTCCATAGTCTACTTTCGACATGCATCTCCCCTCCTGGGAGGATCCTCCAAACATCCTTTATTTGGTGCTCCCTTCTCTATCTGAACAGCCCTTTCCTCTAGGATACCCGGCTGGCCTCTAAGTTATGGAGTAATCCTCCTGGTGCTGATCTCAGCTATTCTTGGGTATTAATCTCATACTTTGTTACTTTATATCCCCCAGATGAATGCAATCTTTCTATGTCTATCCCTCTCTTTCTGACTCATTTCGCTTAGCATGATACTTTCCATATTGTACCACTTGTATGTAAATTTCATGACTTCATCTTTTCTAAGAGCTACATAGTACTCCATTGTGTAGATGTACCAAAGTTTCTTTAACCAGTCATCTGTTCTTGGGCATTCAGGTTTCTTCCAGTTTCTGGCTATTGTAAAGAGTGCTGCAATGAACAAACAAGTGCAGATGTCACTTCGACTATACATTTTTGCCTCTCTGGGATATATTCCCAGGAGTGGTATTGCTGGGTCAAATGGGAGCTCAATTTCTAATTTTTTGAGAATCGTCCATACTGTTTTCCAGAAGGGCTGAACCAGTGGACATTCCCACCAACAGTGAAGGAGTGTCCCTTTCTCGCCACATCCACGCCAGCATCGGTTGCTTTTGTTCTTTTGAATGTGGGCCAGTCTCTGAGGTGTGAGATGGTATCTCATTGTGGTTTTGATCTGCATCTCCCTGATGATTAATGATGTAGAGCATTTTCTCATGTGCTTTTTTGCCATTCGGATTTCTTCTTTGAGAAAGTTTCTGTTCATTTCATTGCCCCATTTTTGGATGGGGTTGGATGTTTTCTTCTTGTGGAGTTTAACCAGTATTTTGTATATTCTGGATATCAACCCCCTGTCAGATGTGTATTCGGTGAATATCCTTTCCCATTCTGTAGACTGTCTTTGTATTTTGGTCACTGTTTCTTTGGAGGTGCAGAAGCTTCTTAGTTTAAGATAGTCCCATTTATCTATCTCTGTTTTCACTTGCTCGGCCAGTGGCGTGGCATCTTTGAAGATACCATTAGCTTCAATGTCATGGAGGGTTTTGCCAACTTTATCTTCAATGTACCTTATGGTTTCTGGTCTGATGTTGAGGTCTTTAATCCATTTTGATCTTACTTTTGTACATGGTGTTAGGCAGAGTTCTGAGCCTATTTTTTTGCATGTAGCCGTCCAGTGATGCCAACACAATTTATTAAAGAGGCTTTCCTTACTCCACTTCACATTACTTGCACCTTTATCAAAGATTAGATGAGCATATGATTGAGGAGAGATGTCAGTGTATTCAACACTGTTCCATTGGTCTGCAGTTCTGCCTTTGTTCCAGTACCATGCTGTTTTAATTATTACTGCTTTGTAGTACAGTTTGAAGTTCGGGAGGTTGATTCCTCCCATTTTCTTTTTCCCAAGAATTGCTTTAGCTATTCGTGGGGGCTTATTGTTCCATATAAATTTCAAGAGTGTTTGCTCCATTTCTTTGAAGAATGTCATGGGTATCCTTATAGGGATTGCATTGAATTTATACAATGCTTTCGGTAGTATTGCCATTTTGACAATGTTAAGTCTCCCGACCCATGAGCAGGGGATATCTTTCCATTTCCTCATGTCCTCTTTTATTTCCTGAAGTAGCGTTTTGTAGTTTTCTTTGTACAGGTCCTTTACTTCCTTAGTTAAGCTGATTCCTAGGTACTTGATTTTCTGGGGCACAATTGTGAATGGGATTGTTTTTTTCATGTTGCTTTCTTCTCTCTCACTGTTTGCGAAAATACCCACTCTTAATTAACAGAACAGTTCAAACTCTTGAGCAAGTGGTGAGGATTTGACCTGCTGGAGACACCGTGCCCTTGAGCCTGGTGGCAAAGATAGCAGTAGCCCCAGCCGAGACCAGGATTGTTTGTGGCTTGTGCACTTTGGGTGGGCCATATACACTAGCCCAGCAGAGCCAGACCAGGGGGCACATGCCCCAGTCCTGGGTCTCCAGACAGATAGCACTTAGGGATGTTTTCCTCCATAATATGCTTTGGGTGGTGCTTGCTAGTAGAAGAAAGAAACTGTGGCAGGAACCACTCCACCAGTGGCAAATCTCCAGGACCCCATGGTTGGAACCCAGGACGCCCCCTCAACTCCCGGACCCCTCTCCATGTGGTGCCAAGTTGGACCCAATGAACCCTATTCAGGCACATTAAAACTCTGCAACCGCTCCTAGCGCTGAGATCTACTGTAGCTCTGCCAGCTGACAGGAGTGCCACCGCCATCCTCATGAATCCCACTCCAAGCCAGCACTCCGCTGTGGGCAACAGGTTTCATTTGATGCTGCTCACCCTTAGACAGACTATCCAAGGGACACCCACACTGACTCACTCAGAAATCTTGTGACCCCATCAGCTATTCAGAGCACTGACAGCTCCCGTTCCCTCCACCAGCTGTGTGGCTGCCATCTTGACCAGAATACCTATTTCTTAAAACAAGAAATGCTGATTATTTTTTTGTTAAAAAATGAAATCCCCATTTTACTTTCTTCTGTAGTTTTATTTTATTAGCATTTGCCACTTACACTTAACCTAGCCTGTCAAAATTAGATTTACTTGAATTTTACTGCTCTTGAAAAATCATCCTTATTTTCTTTGGACCATATGTTCATTCTAGATAGGGTTAAGACTTTTCTAGTAGTAAATATCAAACATATTCTCTGTGTCTTCAGTGCATGTTGTGTCATTTATATGCAAACATATTTTACTACGGGCATGTTAAACTTATTTTAATTCTAAGGGAATTAAGAAACTGATCCATGGTGACACTGTTAAAAATAGGGTCAAAATTAAATCCAGGCCTGCAGAATACAAGATACGGGGTCTTTTTTAAAGAGGGGCTGGAGATAGGATTTTGCAACACACAGGAAGGAACATCATATTGCCTAAACCAACACAGTAAACTCTCCCTCAATTTCTACTTGCTTACAACTGCCAAATACACACATTTCACAGACAAAGACCACTAAAAATCAGATCAGGGAAAGACTTTTCCAAGCCAACCACAAGTTGCGCAAATGATGAATGCACTCTTACAAAGTGTTATTTAATAGAAACTATTTAATGGTTTCAAACATGCAAAAGTATTGATTTTTACAATGCCCTGTGGTTATAATGTCAAATATAGTGAGACATCATTAATATTCAATAATTTTATCCATTTAAATGATATAAATCAATGAGTTTTGACAGATATATACTCTTGAATCCATCCCAACCATCAAAATACACATTTCTCCCTGCCCAAAAGATTCTTCAGGCTCTTTTGTATTCTGTTCTTTCCTGCATCCAGAGCCCAGAGTAAAAACTACTTTGGTCACTATTGACTAGTTTACTTATTTTTCATTTTACATAGCTATATTCATAATATATATAAATTTTGTTTATTTTTTCTTCATATAATGATTTGAAATTAATCTATACCCCTCTTTGCACTGTATTTACACTAATACTGTATTTATTTGTACTGCTGAATAATACTGTTTTGTGGATGTTACAAATTTTATTTCTCTATTACCTGATTATGGAAATTTGACTTCTTTTCAATTCTATTATCTATTATGAATGAAGTTTCTCTGATAATACGTATAAACCCTTTTGTTGCCATCTGTTTTAATTCTTTTTCTTTGGTAAATACAAAACAATGGAGGGCTAAATCCTGTAATAGTGCATATTTAACAGTTTAATGAAATATTTTTATGTATCTTATTTTATTGAATCACTGTGAGATAGTTGCAAGCTTTCATGTTTGAGTTAAAAACATACAATGATCAAACACCCATCCCTTCACCAGTGCACATTCCCCACAACCAATCTCCCCAGTATACACCCCCTTTCCCACCCTCCCCTGCCTCCATAGCAGACAATTTCCCCCATACTCTTTTTGCAATACAGATACTGAGAGGTTATCATGTTCCGTCCTTTCTCTATATTCAGCACACATCTCCCATCCCGACCAATCCCTCCAACCATCATTTTCTTAGTGATTCCTTTTCTATTCCAGCTGCCTTCTCCCCCGGCTCATGAGACAGGCTTCCAACTATGGAGCAATATTCCTGGCACTTGTGTCTACAGTCCTTGGCTGTCAGTATCATGTTATGTTATTTTATACTCCACAAATGAGTGCAGTCCTTGTATGTATGTCCCTCTCTTTATGACTCTTTTCACTTAGCATGATACTCTCCATGGCCATCCACTTATAAGAAAATTTCATAACTTCATCTTTCCTAACAGCTGCATAGTATTCCATTGTGTAGATCGAATAAAGATTCTTTAATCAGTCATCTGTTCTTGGGCATTCGGATGTTTACCAGATTCTGGCTATTGTGAGCAGTGCTGCAATGAGCACACAGGTGCAGAACTTATTTCCACTGTGCTTTTTTGCACCCTCAGGATATATCCCCAGAAGTGTATTGTGGGGTCATATGGAAGCTCTATTTCTAGTTTTTGAAGGACTGTCCATATTGTTTTCCAGAAAGGCTGGACTAGTGGGCATTCCCACCAACAGTGAAAAAGTGTCCCTTTTTCCCCACATCCACATCATCACTGGTTGCTTTTGTTCTTTTGGATGTGTGCCAGTCTCTGTGGTGTGAGATGATATCTCATTGTTGTTTTGATTTGCATCTCTCTGATGATTAGCGATGCGGAGCATTTTTTATGAGCCTTTTGGCCATTTGTATTTCTTTTTTGAGGAAGATTCTGTTCATTTCTTCTCCTCATTTTTTGATGGGGTTGGAGGTTTTTTTCTTGTACCATTCTACTAGTGTCTTGTATATTCTGGATATTAATTCCTTATCCGATGGGTATTGGGTAAATATTCTTTCCCATTCTGTGGGCTCTCTCTGTATTTTGGTCACTGTTTCTTTTGAAATGCAGAAGCTTCTTAGTTTTATGTAGTCTGATTTGTTTATGTTTGTTTCCACTTACTTGGTCAGTGATGTTTCATCCTTAAAGATGTGTTTAGCTTCAATGTCATGGAGGGTTCTGCCTACATTTTCTTCCATGTACCTATAGATTCAGGTCTGATATTGAGGTATCTCATCCACTTTGATCTAACTTTTGTGCCTGGCATTAGACAGAAGTCAAAGTTCATTTTTTTCAAGTAGCTATCCAGTTTTCCCAGCACCACTTGTTGAAGAGGCTTTCCTTGTTCCACTTCACATTTCTTGTTCCTTTGTCAAAGATTAAGTGGTCATATATTTGGGGATCTGTGACAGAATATTCAACTCTCTTCCACTGGTCTGCAGGTCTGTTTCTAGCCCAGTACCATGTTGTCTTAATTACTACTGCTTTGTAGTACAGTTTGACGTTGGGGAGGGTCATGCCACCCATCTTCTTTTTTCCCAATTATTGCTTTAGCTATTCGTGGGTGTTTATTATTCCATATAAATTTCAGGAGTGTTTTGTTTATTTCTTTGAAAAATGTCATGGGTATTCTTATAGGGACAGAGTAGATAGTTTTATTCTACTCTACAAACCAGGTGAACGTTTTTCTAGGGTAATTATGAAAGCCTTAAGGAATCATCCTTAATCAATAATTTTTAATTTTATTAGTTTTGGTGACCTACAAATTCAAGCAGCTACTAATTTGCCAAAACCCAGTAAGATGCTAGATTTATTTCATTTATTCATTCAGCAACATTTTTCTATGTGCCTGACCGGAATTTGTCTCTAAGTATAAGTTGTGTTTGTGTGTGTATTTGTGTGTGTGTGTTTTCCTGAAGCACAAAAACACATATATAATTGTGCATGTTTGTATTTTTATATAATTTTAGATGGTAACTATTACTATTGTTCTTTAACCTCCATTTTAAGCTAAGATTGAAATTAATGCTTCACTGTTTAATTCAACTTGCTCAATGCTTGATTTTCCTAATATTGTTGCAAAAAATATTTCTCTTTCCTTTCTTTTATATTTTAAGACAGTAGAAACTGATTAGAGGTAATAACATGATGATCTTTTCTATTACAAAGTCTACAAGCATTCCACATTATTGGGAAAATAAAACAGTCAACTAGAATTTACTATGTCTGTGGCAGTAGCTGCCCAGACTTAAATTTATTGGCAGCATTTTATGTCAATATCATCACAATTTGAATTGTCCCATTTACCTAATAACTTAATAAGACAAAAAATATAAGAAAAATGTTAGGAGATCCCTTCAATTTTATAGGTTAAAGGTGATGAAAGTCAGGGCTATTGGTTTAGCAAAAATGAAGATAAATAGATGACTATGAAGACTATGACAGCTGCTGATTAGATCAATATGGGGTTTGAAAGAAAACCCTCCATGGAACTCAGGATTTTTGATGTCTATATGTGTGTGTGTGTGTGTGTGTGTGTGTATCACGATCACGATCACGACCATCCTGTTGTTCGTCAATTGCCTTGAGCAGGCCCCAGTAACGTCTCATTCATCCTAGCCCTGAGATTTTTAAAAAGTGCCATATTCAAGACTCTTTCAGGCTTAGGAGAATGAGACCCATCATTGTTACTGGTATTTGGCATATTGGGTACGCCACGGGGAGTTTGCCAGACTCTGCTGTGTGGGCAGGTTACATTCGGTAACCTGCTGTGTTTGTCCAAAGTAAGAATGAAATAAGATGTCACGCGGCCGCATTTGTGGCCACACGCTTCCTGGAGCTGGGTTTTATAGTCTCTGGATCTTGGCCATTGATGGGATTACACAGTGCCAGGGGGCCAGTTGTTGGGTGTGACCCCTGCCTACTGGAAGGTGGAGGATCTGGGTGGAGGATGCTCAGCCCCAATCCGAGCAGGCTTGGAGATCTCAGCCCCGGGACACGCATGCCTTTGTTCCTCTGCCAGTACCTTCATGCGTGTGGAGAGTGGTCTCAGCATGGTGGTGGCTGGTTCTGGAGGTCTTTGGCTGCCAGAGCCCTGGTCAGGGCAGGGAGGGAAACTCAACTCGCCCCCCTCCAAAGGGCCCTGGCGAGGACAGCCAGGGGCGGAGGCAGGAGACTCTGTACTGTTCTCTTCCAGGAGCTGGGTTTTATAGTCTCTGGATCTTGGCCATTGATGGGATTACACTATATATATATATATATATATACACATATATATATGTTGGCATTATATATATACTATATGTGTTTACACATATATTGTGTGTATTTCCCCTGGCAATCAAATAAATATAATTTTTTAAAGTTAGAATTATGCAGAATAGAAATGGTCACTTTTCTTAGAACTTTTATTTTTTAATTTTTTAAATTATTTATTTATTGAATCACTGTGAGAACAGTTACAAAGCTTTCAGGTTTATGTCTCAGTCATACAGTGATCAAACACCCATCCCTTCACCAGTGCACATTTTTCCACCACCAAGAACCCCAATATATTCTCCATACCACTCCACCTCCTGCCTGTGGGGCAGATGATTTCCACTTAACTCTCTCTCTCTACTTTGATTGCATTCATTATTTCGACAAAAGATGCACCATTATTATTTGGAATTTTCCCCTAACAATCAGACCTGGTGAAAAGGCATCGTTAAATAATTTGTTTTCTATTGCTGCTTATGAAGAGCATATGATGTTGCATGGCTACAATAGCGGGCGTGCGACTTTGGATTTCTGATATTTTACTAATTAAGTCTGAAGGGATTTCTTTCAAAACCCGCTGGATTCCGAATTGGGTCCGTGTACCTCTGGGTCCATGGCCGTGTCAGAGAGCCACTTGTGGGTGTCAACTTGTGGTCCCGGCGGGGCAGGAAGGACGCTGGTTCCACCCACCCCATCCTATGAGGCCGCAGTTGCTCCATCACTGCCAGTTCATACCTGGCTGTCCAATAGGTTCTGATGCAGTGGCCACCATGTCACCGGGGGGGAGAAAGGAGGAAGGATCAGACACCCTTTCCCACCTGGTGGGGCACAGCGCCATAACTTAATGCATAGTTCAGTCTTAGAACTTTTAAATGGAAAAACATAAAGCAAGAAAAATAAAATCATGGCCCATATTATATCTTTAGGAATTTTGACATTTATTGACTACAGAGAGGAGAAAGAATGTGAAATAAAATTAAGGAAGAACAGAGAAAAAGTTGAAAAAGCAGTGGAGAGAGTGGAAAACTACAGAAAGTATTGTTTCAAGAAGGCAGACATTGGTAGTCTCTAGTGCTAAATGCTGCTGAAATAAGTTAAATAAAATTGAATTTGCAGAGTATTTTATAACAAGATATAATTTACAGCTAAGAAAAATCTTATTAGCATAAAGAAAAAGAAAAAAGGAGAAGATGAGTGAGAGAGAAAAGGAGAAAGAAAGGAAAACGATAATTCAGTTACTTCAGACAAAAAAAATCTATAGCAGTGATTTTTGGCACACTCTACCTATAGATTGGAGATTCCAAGTTTTAAATTCCTCTGCTTTCATTATCTTTTTTGGCTAGCAAGCATAAAATAATTTTCTTTACCCTCTGACAGATTATAATTATGTCACTGCTCTCCCTTGAAAATATGTGGGATTTTCTATTTTAAAAAAAACACAACCTTTCACTACCTACATGAATTTACTCCAGAAGGAAATGTCAGGCTCAGTGAAAGCATCTTTACTCCTTCTAAGATTCAATTTATGACATCTCTATAGCTTAAAGCTCCCAAGCCACTTATCAGTCAATAATTCAAGGGATTCATTTCATAACAACTCATAACTGGCAATGTATGTGGAAATTCCTTTTTTGCTTAGGGATTAATTGGTTTTGAAACACAGAGAGGCATATTGAGCAAATGAAAATAAAGACTACAACTTTTCCAAATGTTTTTTTTTTTTTGGAATTTTCTTAACACATCGAATTTCAGGCTACAAGTGAAGATAGCTGAATTTAATTGCAGTGAATTAAACAATTTATTTATAATATGGATTCCATATATAATAATTTAGAGCCTGAATGTATTCCTCTTTATGTCTATGTCATCATTAATATCATAATCAAAACTATGCCCATAAAATGATCTATTAAAAGCACTAAATGATACTAAATAACAAAAATATTTTCATTAGCTTTTCAACTTATTGACGTCATGACTCATTCTCAAAGCTGATTAATCTCTAATCAGAAAATAAGTATCTATTCACAGAAGAGCTTTTAAATTTTTGTTTTATTTAAATATCATACCTCTTATACTATGACTTCCATGACATTTTTCAAAGTCCCACCCTGATTATCTCAAGAATAAACAAACCTACTGGAAAATGGCTATCTTTGGCTTTACCTCAACACTGTTTTTCTAATTTTTACCACATCACACCCAGATACTAAAAATTACCGCTACTATGTTGCCTTTGCAATTGATTTTGGGTCATAGCTAGAGGAAGAAGGGTTGGGTTCCTTGGGGAAGAGAGATGGATATGCTGGTGATGAGACTGCTGTTGTAATTATGTACATGAGATGTCATTATTAATAGTATTGTAGCACTGTAGCACTGTCCTCCCATTGTTCATCGATTTGCTCGAGCAGGCCTAGTAACGTCTCCATTGTGAGACTTTGTTGTTACTGTGTTTGGCATATCGAATACATCGTGGGTAGCTTGCCAGGCTTTGCCATGCAGGACAGATACTCTTGGTAGCTTGCCGGGCTCTCCAAGAGGGGCAGAGGAATTGAGCTCTGGTCGGCCGGGCTGGCCACGTGCAAGGCAAATGCCCTACCACTGAGCTATTGCTCCAGCCCATAGTATTATAATCAAATAATAATAAATACACAAAAATACGCCCCCTTGAATTCTCACTCGAGTCAAAGACTTCTCTTGTTTTAGCCCAATATTGCTTCCTTGTCTTGTGGTTGCATACCCATAGCACTGGTCTTTACTCTGGCATGCATTCTGGTTATGAGTGTGTTTGCCACATCAGATTATGTACAAGAATAGAAAATAATACCATCCTAGCTCTTTCAGAGTAACTTAGAGAACATAACCCATACCAGACAGCATTATTACTAAAACTTTAATTTGAAATACTATGTGTGTGGTAAATATTAAAAGGCTCAGAAGTTAGCTCCATGGTAGAAAGCATGCCACCAAGGAGAAGGGAGAACATAGTTAAGACAGAGAAGGGGCCACTATGACAATGATAAGTTGGACATAATCATTCTGGACACAAACTGAGTCCTGAAAGGAGGAAAAGTGATACACATGATACTCTTTCAGTAACGGTATTGCAAATCACAGTGCCTAAAATGAAAATGAGAGAAGAAAAGTATCTGCTGTAAAGGCAGGATGCAGACGTGGGGTGGGGAAAGTAGGCAGGAGGGAAACTGAGGACTTTGGTGGTGAGGAATGTGCACAGGTGAAAGGACAGGTATTAGAACTTTGTATGTCTGAGACTCGGACATGCACAACTTTGTAACTGTGTCTCTCACAGTGATTCAATTAAAAAGAACGGTTAGAAAACTCAGATTCTAGATTAGTGCTGCAATTCTAGATTAGTTGCTGGCACTGAGAAATTTACTTAACATCTCTGAGCCTTCCTTATATATGTAAAGTTAAACCAAGCCAAGTCAGTTCCAGTTAACTACATCATAATCAAGTATGTAATCAAAAAATAAATTATGAAAGGCCTCATGGTGGATCTCTCTCGCCACCTGCGTTCAGTGGTCTCGGGGCTGCTTCCCCCACCCCGGGGTGGCCAGTGGTAATGGGTGGATGAAGCAAGGAATGAGGGTCAGGCTGGTTGGCATCAATTGCAGTTTATTTCAGTCTTATCTCCATTCTCCTGATTCTTCTTCTTCTTCTGCCTCCCGCCCCACCCCAATCCCCCTCATCCTCCTCTTGGGTCCTGCTCCTTCATATTTCTCCTTCCTTCTTCTGCCTCCCCATTCTACTTCATTCTCCTTATGGATTCCCCCAGCCCATTCTTACAGCCTAGTTAAATCCCAAAGCATCAGGGTTGGCATAACAATTACACATAGGTAATTGGATTTATGGTCCTTCCCTCAGGGGAACCTTCTTCTAGGACAGATTCTCATCCAGCAAGACAACCGGCCTAAGGCAAAATATGGGTGTGTTTCCCATCTCCTTAGTCCAACAACATATGTTCACAATCACTGTCACCATCACTGTCCTCCCGTTGTTCATTGATTTGCTTGAGCAGGCTCAGTAACATTGTGAGACTTGTTGTTACTGTATTTGGCATATTAAATATGTCACGGGGAGCTTGCAAGGCTTTTTGTATGGTCACAGTAAGAGGTACATTAAGCTTATAGGATGGCTTTCCTGGGGATATCTCACTATAAATCTCATACTACAGTGCTCAGACCAGATTAATCTTTCCTAACCCTAGCAGGACCCTAATCTCGTCGTTACATTTTGGATCATGACAGAATTTTTCCATGACCATCCTTTTAACTTATAGTTAAGCATCATGGTACTTTGGCCTGGCCTATTTAGATGCCAGAGTAGCTCACAGCTTGCCCTGGGTTCATTCAGTCCCTTGACACGACCCTGTTTTAAGGATGCTAGGAACTAAGGGCAATTGAGGCTTATGTCAAGGAAGCGAATGCCCTGGAGTCAATATTATTCAGAATCAATTAACTCCCAAGTTACAAAAGCAGAGCATTAACTGTCTTCCTGTGTCTATAGAAAAAGGACATTGCTTTGAAGGAAACTATGTAAAAAGACATAGTAGGACAAAAAGCAACATTTCATTCACAAATATAAAATCATAGATGTCTGAGGAATCTGACCTTACAAGTTAACAGAGTCTGATTAGGGGGGAAAGGTGATAGACAGGTTGGGGAGGAGAGCACAGAGAAGAGTTTACAGATGAACACAGAGGAATGGGAGTGCCTCAGGAGCATGGTGATAAGCTAAGTTTCCTATGGCAAGGAAAACAGGACATACCAATGTCATCCTACAATCAAGGTTCCTTTATTGATTCCTTCCAGGAATTACCATCACAATTTCTCCCTAGAAAATTCAATACATCTTATATCTGTGTTAAGGTCTAATCTCTATTTATTCTAATGCTACTATTAGAATAGCAGACTTGAGTTATTAAAACCAATTTTGGTTCATTTTAGAGGGACATTTGGGAGCTCAAAAAATTACTATAAGGTCAAAAAATCGCTTGAGGTTCTACAGGCAGGAAAAACAATACTTGAATCAGAAGACTGAGGCAGTTTTTGGAGGCAACCACTACTTTTCCTGGGAGCGTTTAGTGCCAACCTATACCACTGATGATCCTAAGCTTGGACACCAAATGTTCTACTGGCATTGCTATTCCTGCCACCACTTCTACCTTGGGGACCCAACCCTTCAATCACCATCATTTATGATAAATTCTTTTTGACCAGCCATTTGAGGGAACTTTAATCACAAGGTTCTGGGAGAACAAGTTACTAACATTATGTTACGAAAGCATTGGTTATTGGGGCCACTTCAGCCATAGCTCAGGGGCTACTGCCAGCTCTGTGATCGAGGGTCACACTCCTGGAAGTGTTGGGGGCACTATATGCAGTTTAAGCAATTGAACCAATGATCTTAAGCAAGGCAGGTGCCTGAACACCTTTCACTCTATACACCAGAAAGAGTTTCTTAAATAAAGGATGTCCACATGCTGGTTAATTTAAAAAAATGACATTGTTTTCTACTTCCACTTTCTCCATCATTTTATTTTTATCTCCTCTATTTTAGTATCTGGGCTGGAGCAATAGCACAGCGGGTAGGGCGTTTGCCTTGCACACGGCCAACCCAGGTTCGATTCCTCCGTCCCTCTCAGAGAGCTCGGAAAACTACCAAGAGTATCCTGCCCACACAGCAGAGCTTGGCAAACAACCTGTGGCATATTCAATATGCCTAAAACTGTAACAACAAGTCTTTCAATGGAGATGTTGCTGGTACCAGCTCGAGAAAATCGCTGAACAATGGGAGGACAGTGCTACAGTGCTGTTTTAGAATCTAGTGTTTATATCAGGACCTTGAGGTTTAGCTAAGTTAAATAACTTTCCTGTGGTCATAAAGACAGTAAGTGATGAAATAAGTCTTTCTGATGACAGTTCTGCTCCACAGGCTTGATAGCTTCCACCAAGAGAAACTTTAAGGACAATTTGGGTTGTATATTTTATTTATTTTAATCAACTTATCATCACCATTGCCCTCATAGTTACTGTCATATTTAAAGATAGTGCCTACAAAGTTAACTCAAAGCTTAACATCCAATGCATAACAATTATTTGTACTATATTACATATTGTACAGCATAGTAGCAATTGGTACACAATTACTACCACCCACAAAAATATTTCTACTACTGATATCAATGTAAAGAAAGCTGTATTTTGATTAAAATATTTTGCGGGTCTTTTTGGGGGGAAGCACATCCAAGGGTACTCAACTATTTCAGGCTCTACACTTGTAGACCATATGTGGTGCTAGGGATCGAAGTGACTCTGGCAAGCATGCAAGGCAAGCACTTTACCCAATGTACTATTGCACCAGTCCTAAAATATTTTAATGCAGTTCCCAGAGACAGAAATGAGAATAAACAACTTGATTCGGATACAAAGGCAGAAAGTACACCTCCAAAAACTAAGTTCAGCAACATACATACCAACTTGAAAACTGCGTTTTTACCTAACCAGTGACCATTTTGCAACTAAACTCAGTAAAAACTCTCCAAATCACAATTTCTTCCCTGCATTTCAATTAAGAGAAAGGAAAGCTGCTGGTGCTCTGCTAGTAAGTCCAGGCAGAATACTATTCACTTAAAGAGTGGATTCATATTTAAAAAAAAAAGATTGAGGATTGTTTTCCTCAGTTTTCCCTCCCTATGAACCCTCAAACATCTCCTTAGAGTGTGAGAGAAATACTACAATTTGTTTCCATGTTTGTGGGTAAGTGGGGAGAGAAATCAGAGCAGCAGAGTTAAATTAAAGCTATGTCCCCAAACCACATTTTATCATTACAGAACTTACTATACTTTATTTGAATCTCCCCGGCAAGCTACCGAGAGTATTCGATATGCCAGACACAGTAACAACAAGGTCTCCAATGGAGACGTTACTGGGCCCGCTCGAGCAAATCGATGATCAACAGGAGGGCCTTTACCTTTACCTTTACCTTATCACAACTGAAAACAAGAAACAGAATGTTTGAGGTTTTTTCCTCCTGTCTTGGCTCCAGTGCCTCTCAGCTACTGTTCATGATCACGATCACGATCATCCTGTTGTTCATCAATTGCCTTGAGCAGGCACCAGAAACGTCTCCTTCATCTTAGCCCTGAGATTTTAAAAAGTGCCATATTCAAGGCTCTTTCAGGATTAGGAGAATGAGACCCATCATTATTACTGGTATTTGGCATATTTGGTACGCCACGGGGAGTTTGCCAGACTCTGCCATGTGGGCAGCTTACATTCGGTAGCCTGCCAGTTCGTCCAGTTGAACAGTTAATGAATTGTAATGCTATCATACGAAGGAATATAGTTCAACCTTAAAAAGGAATGGGAGGTCTGGGTGATGGTTCAAAGGACTGGAGCTCATGGTTTTTGTTTCGTTTTTGTGCAATACATGGCAATGCTCAAGGCTTACTCCTGGCTCTGCACTCAGGAATTACTGGTGGTGCTTGGAGGACCATACGTAGGATGTCGAGGATCAAACTGGGTTGGTCACACACGAGGCAAGTGCCCATATATTATCACTCTGGCCCCTTCATGCTTTGCTTGCAGAAAGCCTGGATTTGATTTCTGGCTGCACACAGCTCCCACAGTACCATGGGGAACAATCCCAGAATCACAAACAGGAGTAGCTGCCAGGCCCACTGCCTTACCCACCACACACACCTACAGTGAGGAAGTGCCAAAACAAGGTAGACAAGTTTGAAAACTACAAGCTAAATGAAAGAAGCCTGATACAAGCCCAAATATTCTATGATGCCATTATATGAGATACTCAGACAGGCAAGTCCATAGTGACAGCAAGCAGATTAGTTGTCGCTAGGTGCTGGGGAGAGAAGAGAATGGGGAGAGATTGCTTAATAGATACAGAGTTTCCTTTTGGAGTGATGAAAATGTTCCAGAATTAGACAGTAGTGATGGTTGCACAACACTGTGAATTAAAGGCCACTGAATTTTATATTTTACAGATTCAAATGGTAAATTTTAAGTTACATGTATTTAACCACAGTGTAAATATGTATACTTAAGTGATTCCCCCTCCCCCAATAAAATAGAAAATCAAATGAAAAATAATTTAGTATTTAATATAGTTACATGATGAAATCACAAAGATACAATATAACTTTTTTTTCTAAACTGGAGAAGAGAAAAAAATAGCCAAAAAAATTTTTAACTATTGATAGAAAACTTGTCACTCTCAGTCTATTGTATATATAATGTGGAGACAAGTACATGATTACTTGGGAATATTCTACTCCCATCATCCCTGTCTTTGTGAGAACAAGGATTCTGGAGAATCAAACCAAAAGCTAGGAACATCCCCAGTCTCCCAGACTGTGACTGTGAAATAGCAATTTGAACTGAAACAATGCAAAAAAAACCCAAACAAACAGGGCTTTGTCAAGTAGGAGAAGACCCCACATATGGGACAGGCTGGCACATATAGCCATGATGGGAGCTAACACGTGAGGACTCTCAGAGACAAATTGAAGCTCTCACAGGTCAAAAACGGGACCATCAAAGTTCCAATAATGCCAATGATTGCAGTGGACTAGAGCACGGCCAATATATTGAAATATGAGTTTAAATGATATTAATAAAAATAACTAGTTACCTTCAGAGGTCAGGGACCCAATTCATTATCTTGCGAACTGGCAAATAAAGGGAAAGAACCAAGCATATGTCCTGCCTTTCCTATATGAAGTATACCTCTGGGTGAGCAAATGGTGGATGAGGGGAAGTGGCTCTTCATATAAGTAGTCCAACATATAAGTAGTTCCAGACGTAATCCATCAGAAAGAATAGTCCAGATTTGGGTTACTGGTAAGATAAGGCAGTAGTTCCATATGTAAATAAAAGACCCCAAAACTAACACAAACAACAGGATGGAGAGAGCAATGACATGAATTATCCACAAAAACCAAAATAGAAGATTTTCAGTTATGGAAAAACTAAAAAATAGTTACATTGGTTCCAAAAGCAGCAACCTTATGTGACAGTTTTCAAGTATTGAGTTTTGATCCATTTCTGAAAATTATTTTGATTGCCCTAACCCCGTATGTTTTATCTCCTCCATTCTCACTGTGGAGTGTGTGTAAAATATGTGGACTCACTTGCCCTTAGTCATCTGATTTTAATTTAAATGCTTTCTTCCCAGCTTCCTGTTCCAACCATAACTATTCCGTGCACCCATCATAATAATTCGCCTAGAACAAGCAATAAAAGGAGTGGAGCTGCCTCCTGTGGTCAGGAACTTTCCCAAAGCTTAAGCCTGCCAGCAATTACATGCCTTTCACTTCAGTCCCTTTATCATTGCTAATAAAGTCCCTTGATTCCATTGGAGCTCCAATCCTTGGATGCAAGACAAAAACAACAGACAAAAATGGATGGACTCTTAGGCGGTCATTTTCTGAACTGCCTCATACCATAGTTCTCTACTCTTGGTAAGGATGAACCCACTGAGAGATTATTTAAAGGTCAGGCACAAAGAAAATTTTAATAGAGATTCACATATCCTAAATGTTAGAGCAAAAAGTGTTTGTTTAAAATAAAATAGTAATGGTTTTACTTGTAAATATTTTTGCAAACCACACCAACATTGGTTTTGATAATGAGTTGCTCAGAGTATTGTTGGTGTGGATTTTTAAACATTGGAATAAATTCTAGAAAAGTCTATTGTGCATGACAGATCTATTTTATCCATTCAAGGGCTGAAGTATTACGGTTAATTCAATAAATTGCCCCAGTTGTGATTCACAAAAGATTTTAAAGCTTGCTTTGGGTCTAATGCTCTGAGAAGTAGATGAGTCAAATATGATATTGTCAAAAGAATGTCACACTGGAAAGGAGTGACTCAACCAAGACTCTACAGGCATATTAAGAGAATGCTTTTCTAAAGTTGCTCAAAGTACTTTCTGTTCTATTGTTTGGATTTTTGCCTTAAAGAACAGATATAACAATATGGTAAGGAACAAAATGCTTTGAACTATAATCATAAATGAAAAGACACTCAAGAGCATCTATGAACACT
Organism: Sorex fumeus; assembly: GCF_029834395.1. Lineage (NCBI taxonomy): Eukaryota > Metazoa > Chordata > Mammalia > Eulipotyphla > Soricidae > Sorex > Sorex fumeus. The sequence continues at coordinate 13,194,593 of NW_026606093.1, read as the reverse complement.
GGTGGAGGGATGGGTATTGTATCATTGTATGACTGAAAACCAATCATGAACAGCTTTGAACTATATATCTCATTGTGACTCAATTAAAAAAAATTTTTAAAGAGTACCTATAAGGTAAGTGAAACTTTAACTATTCTTCCCCAAATACATTTTTTAACAGCATTCTAAAGAAAACCTTTAGAAAGGCCTCCTGTTCTCTTCACAGGAAATGTATTCCCCTCCCCCATCTGATTCCACACATCGTACTTGGTCTTCAAAGCCTGTGAGCACTCGACATTTTGTGAGTCCATCTTTCCATAAGCCTTTTTTGGTCACTCTGATCCTCAATACCAATCCACTGACCAGAACAACGTAGCACAGCAAACCAGATGACAAATGAAGAATTTAGTAATACAAGTCTAGGTCTGGTCCCAAAATCAGCTCTTCATCAAATATTTTGATTTGTATTTATTCATCCCATGAGGTATGATCCCATGCTTAGTTTAGAAACAAGCTCAAATCGTATTAACATTGATTATCTAATCTAGAGCTACAGAATGGATTACATAGTGCATAATCTCTTTGGTATTTGAGTCAGCCAAAGAAAGACTGAGGTAAGTAGAGTGGCCAGAAACTTCCAAGTTTTCTGCCTCTGATTATAAAAAACTATGGTGAGTATCCTTGGTTCTCTTAAAAGACAGCATGATGAGTTCTTACCACTTCACAGACATATTGAAGCACAGTAAAAAGTTTTCAATCATTAAGTCATCTCTTTCAGTCAGCAGTCAGATGTGGAGTAGTCACCATCCATCAGAAAGAGCAGTCCAGATTTGGGTTACTGTTAAGATAAGGCAGTAGTTCCATAAAATTTCAATTCCAAGTAGTTTTACCAATTAGTTTTTCCAAGTTGTTTGTAACTTTGAGACTAATTGTATCATTTTAATAGTACCCTACCAACTTTCAAAAGAATGACTTTTAAAATTGTCTTGTAAAGAGTAACACCACAGAAAATGACACAAGACTAAGCTCCAGGAATCTATACGTTCCTTCAACTCCTCAAATATTACAAATGGACAGGCAAGAAGTATGAACATCAACCATTTTGTATCTGCAAAGTGTAGTCATGAAGTCATCAAAGGGAAGGGTTGGTTAAGAACACTACTAAATTTCTGTAAATTTTGTCATTTTGCATAAATACCATCTTCCATCCTAGACAATAGGATAAAAACAGGAAAAAGCCCAGTGTTTTTGGTGTGGCTTGCTATTGCCAGGTGAGATAGAAGAATTTTATCCCTAACTATTGGTGGGTTGTGCATTTTGATATGTCTGGTAAATGAATGAGGAGCTTTCCCAGTGTGTGGCCCTTGTTTTATTTCTCTTGGCTTAAAGCCAGATTCCTTGAGGATATCTGTCATAAGATTTAAAAGATAGATTTTTAGAAATTTGATTGCTGAATCCAAGCAGTAAATGAAGTCTCTGTCTTGTCACTGTTTGACTACAGAAATAATGGAAGATAGAATTTGGTAAACACAAATGACAAAAAATGTTTTTGCTAAAAAGTCCTCAATATTAGCAACTATTTTTTTAATTTTTATTAGTGATACATCATGAGGTATAGTTGTAGACTGCAGTATTCAACAAGCAGTAACAGCAATCCTTAGGGGAGAAAAAAAACTTAATTTCTAGAGTTGATATATTACAGTACCAAACTATAATATTTATTCTCAATAAATATTTACAAGTAGGAATTGGAAATATGGTCTATTCATGGGTGAGGGAGGAGAGAAATTGATATTGAACAAAGTTTATAAGTTGACTGTCTTAAATAGGATTTAAAAAGATGAGGTAAATGCTATAAGTAACTCCAGGAAGTAATAATGCATGAACAATTATGTAGGCAGAAATTATAAAAAATAAAAATAAAGAACAGAGGGGCCAGAGAGATAGTACAGCAGGTAGTATGAGGAATCATGCCCTATATGATTCCCGGGACATCCCCCTGGAGTAATTTTTGAGTCTAGAGCCAGGAGTAACCCCTGAGCATCGCCAGGTATGACCCAAAAAGCAATTTAAAAAAATAGAAAGCTATGGAAGCAGAAATAAATAACTCACTAGAGAACTTAAACAATAGGTTTGAGTTTGCAGAAGTTTTAGGGAGTCTAAAACTAGGACAACTGAAATTATCCAGAATCAAGAGTAAAACAAAGAATGAAGAAAAGTGAATTCCTACGTTGGGAACCTGTGGAATACTATCAAACAAATTGATCTTATATTATGTAAATTCTTGAAAAAGAATAGAATAGGGGACCAGATCGATTCTTTAAGAAAATAGTGGCTTAAAACTTACAAATTTTAATGAAAAAAATTCCATCTACATTCCTCCTAGTATGTTCAAAATGTTCAAGAAGATCAAATCTACAGACATCGACACTGAAATATAATCAAACTAACAAAAACCAAAGACAAATGGAATCTTTAAAGAGCAATCTTTATTTTTATTTTATTATTGAATTACCGTGAGATACAGTTACAAGCTTTCATGTTTGAGTTTCAATCATACAATGATCAAACACCCATCCATCCACCCAATGCACATTCTCCACAACCAATGTGCCCAGTATCCCCCCTTTCCAACGCAGACCATGCATTCATGTCAGACAATTTCCCCCATGCTCTCTCTCTACTCTTGGGCATTATGGTTTACAATAAAAGTACCGAGAGGCTATCACATTTCGTCCTTTATCTACTTTTAGCACACATCTCCCATCCCGAACAATCATCCAACCACCAATGTATTACCCTTCTCTATTCCAGCTGCCTTCTGCCCCAGTTAATGAGGCAGGCTTCCAGCTATGGGGCAATATTCCTGGCCATTGTATCTACTGTCCTTGGGTGTCAGTCTCCTATTATAGCACTGTAGCACTGTCCTCCCATTGTTCATCGATTTGCTCAAGCGGGCACCAGTAACGTCTCACAACAAATTGTGAGGCTTGTTGTTATTGTGTTTGGCATATCAAATACGTCACGGGTAGCTTGCCAGGCTTTGCTGTGAGGGCGAAATACTCTCGGTAGCTTGCCAGGCTCTCCAAGAGAGGCAGAGGAATTGAACCCGGGTCAGCCACGTACAAGGCAAATGCCTAACTGCTGTACTATCGCTCCAGCCCATATTATGTTATTTTATATTCCTCATATTATATTCCACATAACAACATATTATATATCATATATATCATATATGATATAATTATATATTATATCATATATTATATTATATAACATATTATATTTATGTTATTTTATATTCCATAAATGAGTGCAGTCCTTCTATATCTTTCCCTCTATTTCTGACTTATCTCACTTAGCATGATACTCTCTATGGCCATCCACTTATAAGCAAATGTCATGACTTCATATCTCCTAACAGCTGCATAGTATTCCATTGTGTAGATGTACCAAGTATTCCATTATGTAGATGTATCAAAGTTTCTCTAACTAGTAGTCTGTTCTTGGGCACTTGGGTTCTTTCCAGATTCTAGATATTCTACTTAAATTTTTTAAGTAGTAAAAATTTTGGTGGGAATGCCTACTGGTTCAACCTTTTGGTTTGGGGGAGGGTTGTTTGTTTGTTTTTAAAAAATTAAAATAATTAAAATAATTTTATTGAATTATCATGAGACACACAGTTGCAAATTTGTACATGACTGAGTTTCTGTCATAGAATGTTCCAATACCCATTCTTTTGCCAGTGCTCATTTCCCACCACTAATGTCCCCAGTTTCTCTCCTGCCACCACCCCTATCCTCCACACCTGCCCCAGACTGCCTCTATGGCAGGCACTTTCCTTCTCTCTCTCTCTCTCTCTCTCTCTCTCTCTCTCTCTCTTTCTTACTCTTGCTCTCTCACTCTCTCTTTCCTTCTGAGCATTATTGTTTGCAATACAGGTACTGACAGGTTATCATGTATATGGTCCAATGTTTTTGGAAAACGATATGAGCATTCTTCAAAAAACTAGAAATTGAACTCCCATTTGACCCAGAAAAACTACTTCTGGGAATAGTCTCTGGGGGCCCAAAAACACACCGCAGAAACACCATCTGCACATCTTTGTTCACTGCAGCACTGTTCAGAATAGCCCGAATCTGGAAACAACTCGAGTGCCTGAGAACAGACAACTGGATACAGAAACTATGGTATATCTACACAATAGAATACTATTCAGCCACCAGGAAAGATGAATTCATGAAATACACTAAATAGATGGACATGGAGAATGTCATGTTGAATGAAATGAATCAGGAAGAGAGGGAGAGACATAGAATGATTGCACTCATTTGTGGGATATAAAAAACAGAATGAGTCTATTGCCTGAGGATGGTAGGAACAAGGCCCAGGAGGACTGGCCCCCAGCTGAAGCTTGACAAAGGTGGGCAAGGGGAAGGCAGTGATATGATAGAGAAGGGACTACTATGGAAATAATAGTTGGAAATGATCACTTTGAGTGCTCAAAGTAGGTAAAGGGTATGCATGATAACCTTTCAGTACCTATATTGTAAATCATAATGCCCAAAAGGAAAGAGAGAGAAAGAGAAGAAAAGGGACTGTAGTGAAGAAAAGAGGCAGACTGGGGGTGGGAGTTGTGTAGAAGGAGGGAAACTGGGGATATTAGTGGTGGGAAATATACACTGGTGAAGGGATGATTGTTGCAACATTGTATAACCTGAACCCAAACCTGAGCAAATTTGTAACTGTGTATCTCATGGTGATTTAATTTTAAAAAGAAATAATTGTAATTATTATAATTATAACAAAGTTCCCTAAATGCTTCTGGAAAACAGTTTTCAAGGGTATGAATTTCCTAAGTTTCTGCCTTATCCTGAAACCTTTTATTTTTCCTTCAGATCTGAGTAATCTAGCTGGATAGAGTATTTTTGGTGAGGTGTTCATTTCATTGAATAGAATGCTGCTTAAGTTCAACCATGAAGTTGAAGCAAAAAAAGATCTGCTTGTATAGTCTTATTTGATAGATCTGTTGTGAATCTTAATAGGCTTTCTTTTGTATGTAAGTTTCTTTTTATATTGCTGTATACAATATTTTCTTTTTCTTTGGATCTTGTTATTTTGAGAACAGTATCTCTTAGAGTTTTCCAAGTTGAGTCACTCATCACTGGTGCCCTTTGAGCCTCTTGGATCTCAGAGCCTGTCGCTCACTCTGGGAAATTCTGTATAGATGTATGTGTGTGTGTATGTGTGTGTGTGTGTGTGTGTGTGTGTATAAAGCTGTTCACAATCTTTAATTACATTTAATATTTGAACACCAGTCCTTCCCACCACCATTACATCTTATTTTGGATGTTTCCATCCTGAACTCCAACACTTCTTCCAAAGCAGAACCAAAATAATTTATTTTGTATAGCTTGTTATGAATAATCTGCTAAAAATCATCCCAAAAAAAGGTTTCTTAGAGGAAAGTGTGTGAAGTATTTCACCCAGGAGCCATCATTAAGGTCTTCTATAAAAGATTAGTAACATGTTGAGCCTTCTTTGCATATATATATATATATATATATATATATATATATCTGTATAAATGTATTTACCACTAAGATTGGGTTTCTTATACTTTAAAACCCATCTAATGTAGTGTGAAACTTTTGATATATTTTGATATATTAATGGTGTAAATTATGAGATGTCCAGGAATAGATTCACTTACGGGCAAGGCTCATTTGAGTGTGAGGAGAGCGGCCGAGAGCGGGAAGGTGGTTGAGTTCTGGAGGTTTTCAGCTGTCAGGCCTGGCTCTGTTGGGGGAGGAGGGGGACACACCCGCCCCCCCTCCAGGTTTCCCCAAATTAAACAGCTGGCTGTGGGGTCTGGAGGCATTTTTATGGAGTGTAAATCTGTGCTCTCTTCCGAGAGATTTACTGTTGAGTCTCTGAATTGTGGCTGTAGGTGAGATTATATGGTGCTGGAGGCAGCTTCTGTGGGTGACTGCCAAGCTGCCGGAAAAACGGGGAGATGGTGAGAGGTCACCCATACCTGGTTTTGTTGAGCCTTGAGTTTTCAGTCACAAGTCCTGCATACCTGGGTTTTCTGCAAATTCTCTTGTCGCTAATTGATGATTTCTTTAACCATTTTTTTTTCATCAAATTTGCCTTCCTGTTCTTCAGGGACTCCAATGATTCTTATATTGTTTTTCTGGAGCCCATTCCCTACTTCTCTGGTAGGCTGTTTATTTCTTTTCAGACTATTTTCCATTTTCTGTTTTTCTAGCAGTTTTCTCCTTCTCTTCTGGAGCTCCTTGACATTTTCCTCAGCTGCTATTTGATACTCAGAGCTTCTACTGAGCTTTTTAATATGACCTACTATATTCTTGATTAGTTTTCTCCTTTCCTTCTCAGCATCCATACTTTCTGTGCTTTGCTGACTTCCTATGCCACCATTTCTATGGAGTTAACGAAACATCTTCACAATGGTGGCACTAAACTCATTGTCTGATGATTTACTGGGCAGTTTGGTGCTGGTTAGTTTTCTGTGTTTTGTTTTTGTTTTATTTTGTTTTGCTCATTGAGCCTGGTGGGTTTCTACACGTCTCCCCTGTTGGGTTTGCTATGCTCCTGTTTTTGCTGGAGGTTGATTGGTGCAGAGAGAAAAATTTCAGAGCTGTAGAATTAATATTATTAAAATGCTATCTAAAGCCAAAGCGTGTTAAATGTTCCATATAATCCATTTAAAATTCTCAATGGAATTCTTTCAGGACATACAATAAATGTTACTATAATTTCTATGGAACTTTAATCTGTACTAGAAATCTAAAGAACTCAAAATAGTGTAGTACAACACATAGTAAAAGCAATCATCAAAATCAAGGGAAAATAATGGAGAATCCAAATAAATCCAGATACATAAACAGTGAATTTATAACAATGGAGAGAAGAGCACAAAGTGGAAGATGCAAACCCTTTTCCTACGGTGCTAGAAAAACTGACTACCCAGATGAACAAGAATGAAATTGGAACCCTCACATTGGGCACAAAAGTTAATTCAAAATATGTCTAAGACCTCAATGTAAGTGAGGAAGATAGCTCAAAATGGAAGATAAAGTTTCTTTCTTACAAGCATGAGACTCCACATTGAGTCTTTTGAGCACTGCCTTGTGTATTCCTGGTAGGCGACAGCCCCACAGGTCTAAGGAGTATTACAAAGTCACTTCCAAGCAATAAAGCGAAGACTTACACAAGTTGGTGGAGCATTCCTGGTATGGCCACAGAGACCACAGGCCTACAAGCACTTGGTTTTTGGTTGGTTTTGTTGATTAAATTTTTATTGAATCACTCTGAGATACACAGTTACAAAGTTATTCATGATTGAGCTTCAGTCATACCATTATCAAATCCACATCTCTTCGCCGGTGTACATTCCCCACCACTAATGTCCCCAGTTTGCCTCCTCTTTCTCTCTTGATTCTCTCTCTTTCCTTTTGGACATTATGGTTTGCAATACAAGTACTGAAAGGTTATCGTGTTTGTCCCTTTACCTACTTTCAGCATTCAGTTCTTGTCCAGAGTGGTAATTCCCAACTATCATCCTACAAGCACTTTGGGAGAATGCACCTACTTAATGAAAGACAAAGGACAAGACCTTGATATAAGACCCAAATCCATAAAACATAGCTAAGAACACACAGAAAGAATACTATGTGATAATAGCATGATATATCTAAAATTGTCAACTCATTAAAGAAGAAATTAGAAATGACGGGGTGGAAATTTGGAGATGTTCTACATAAATATGTTCCATTATGTAAGATGTATTTATTGTATGGGGTTGGAGCAATAGCACAGTGGATAGGGCGTTTGCCTTGCACACAGCCGACCCAGGTTCGAATCCCAGCATCCCATATGGTCCCCTCTGCACTGCCAGGAGTGATTCCTGAGTGCAAAGCCAGGAGTAACCCCTGAGCATCACTGGGTGTGACCCAAAGAGCAAAAAAAAAAAAAATGTACAACTAGACGCCGCTTCATATTCATTAGAATATGTGGAATATTTTTTTCAAAGTGTTATAAATACATAGAGAAATAAGAGTAAGAAATACTTACTTATATAAGTAAATAAATAAATAAGAAATAAGAAATACATTGGTGGTGGAAATGTAAAATGACAGAACTTCTGGCAGTCCCTCAAAAAAGTTAAATGAAGGGGCTGGAGCAATAGCACAGAGGGTAGGGCGTTTGCCTTGGACGCAGTCGGCCCGGTTTTGATTCTTAACATTCCATATGGTCTCCTGAGCACCACCAGGGGTAATTCCCAGAGTGCAGAGCCAGCAGTAACAACTGTGCATCTCCAGGTGTGACAAATAAAATAAATAAGTTAAATGTCGAATTACAAATATGATCCTGAAATGCCCAAAGTTATCAAAAACAGTTACACAAACTAAGTTTTTCCTGCATACTTATAGCAGTCATGGTACTCAAGAGGTGAACAAATTCTAAACATTGTACAGTGGAAGGTCTAGTTAAACAAGCTGGGATATGTGCATGCAATTGAGTCTTATTCATCCATAAAAAGAATTAACATACCATAAAAAAGAACTTCTGAAAATAAGTCAGGCACAAAAATCAAAAATTGTCTGATCTTTTCATACAAAATGGCTAGGATCATGAGTACACAGAGAAAACCAGTGGTTAGCCAGGAGAGGGAAGAGGTGTCCTTGAAATGAAATGGCTTGAAATTAGAGAGAGCTGGTTATTGCACAACACTAGGAGTGTACTAAATACCACCGCATTGTGCACTTTAAAATAATTCATTTTGTGCTACATGAATTTTACCTCACCAAGTTTTGACTTTAGAAAGTTTAATCATTATTTAAAAAACAAAACTGTTACATTTCTTTTTAAAAGAATTATTTTAAGTACTGTAGCACTGTAGCACTGTCCTCCCATCGTTTATCGATTTGCTAGAGTGGGCCCAGTAATGTCTCCATTGTGAGACTTGTGTTACTGTGTTTGTCATATCGAATTCCTCAGGTTAGCTTGACAGGATCTGCTGAGCAGGCGAGATACAAGCACTGTAGTGTACAAAATTGTTCTGTATATTCTCATATATAAAACTTTTAGTACCACAAGGGGCTAGAGTGATAGCACAGAGGGTAGGGCGTTTGCCTTGCACGCGGCCGACCCGGGCTCAATTCTCAGCATCCCATATGGTCCCTGGAGCACCGCCAGGAGTAATTCCTGAGTGCAAAGCCAGGAATAACCCCTGTGCATTGCCGGTGTGACCCAAAAAGCAAAAAACCAAACAAGCAAACAAAAACTTTTAGCACCACACCCTCCACCAGTGTCCAGTTCCTTCCACCATTGTTCCAGTGGCCACACCCTCCCGCCCACCTACCTTTCAATATTTTAATAATGGGAGAGTCATTATAGTCCTTACGGTAAACTTTTCAGTCATGTTGAAATTTATTTTACATTTTCAATCACATGCAAGTTTGAACAAAGCACTTAGTAGAGGTTCTTAGGTCTTTGACGTGATCATCATTATAATGTCCTGATCAGGAATTACAGATAGCCATTTCAGATAACTTATAAAACATAATATTCAGGGCCAAGGAGACAGGCATTAAGAGATATGTCTTGCATATGGCCAGCCCCTGAGCACAGAGCCAGGAGTAGCCCCTGAACATCACTTGGTTTTGTCTGACCAATCTGCCTCCCTCTCCCTAGGTATAATATTTATCAAAGCTATTTCAAAATATTGAAAAGGTGTTTTACAATTTTTTGACAAACTCACCATTTAATATATCCTCTGCTATTTTGCATTTATTTTTTCTTTCCATAATTAGATTATATATATATTATATTTAAACATGTTAAAACCAAATCCCAAATAGGGGGCCCTCAAATATTTTCAAATATGTCCCTACACTATTTGAAATAATTTTATGTGTATAATGATATGAAATTGTTAAATCAAGAAGGTAAAATGTATCTGCAATTCAAAATAAATTGCATGCTGTAATTTACTTCTTTTTAATTTTATTTTGTTTTCCCAGATAAATCAAAACTAGCTCAAGTGCTGTGATCGTGGCCTCAATTGCTGAACTTCTTTTGTATTGTCCAATGCAAACAGTGTTAGTAGCACAACAAATCCTTCTTGAACTGAACTGAATCACCACAAAAGCGTTTCCCTTTTTTCAGGTTAGAGCAAGCGTAGCCTTGAGATGTTTAACTGCAACAAGCCTGAAAGGCCAGAATAAATATTTGACTGTCTAGAGAATCTCTAGAGATTTTTCACTTTAATGTATTTTCCACTGTCGTCTTGTTATTCCATTAAACCTCCAAAAGATCTGTGAGCCTTAGATTGGAGTCAAATGTGTTTGTGATCACTGACTGAGTTTGTTTCATCTTGAGGAACATAAGCTTTAAACACTAGTGATCTGACTATAGACATCCCACTCCATAAAATACGAAAAATAGTTGTGTCTTCCTTGGAATTTCAAATTATGAAATGAAAGAATCTACTTTTGCAGATCTGAGGGGGGGAAACAGAAGAAAAAAAAACCCTGCCTTTTCAGTACCCTCTCCTCATGGGAAATTAAAAACTGTTGACTGGATTTGCTAACTTGATAACTGAGAAGTCCAAAAATTCAACTTTACTTAACCTAGAGTTATTAAGCCCCCAAAGGAAAAGTGTGTGTGTGTAAGGGGGGGGGGGGGGGGGTGGAGCGGAGGATCCAATTTTCTTTTCTAACTAATTTAACAGAAAGTGGAGGGATTAGGTGAAGGGAGATGTAGGACAGATTTTAAACGTGAACCTGAATTCTGGTAAAGTTTGTCAAGTGTGGTTTTATCAAAGTCAAACCTCTTTCAGCACCCTGTTCGCAAGATGGTTTTCTTATAATTCTACAGAATAAACAATGGCTCATAGAAAGAAAGGACAAATGGAGGCTGATTGAGATCATTGCTACATCTCAAGGCTATTTTTACTCACAGATTAAGAGAGGAGGAAGTTGGAACCATGAACTGAGTGTCCTGTGCTTCCACGAAGTGCCCCCACAAACCTTAGAAGCACACACCTAGTGAAAGCTGCCACATGTTTATTTCTGAAGGGACTCCCATGCCTCACACAGAACTCACACTTAACATTTTTCTGTCCAGGCTGCGATTGGGCCTCATACCAGAAATGCTTTCCGTTCATCCTGGATGCATAGGCTGGGGAACAGTCCCCTGAAGCTGTCATTGTCACCCATTTAACACCAATCCAGTTCAAAGATATTTTGACAACAAACGAGCTTATCACTGAGACTTTCATTAAGGGAGAGGCTAAGGAACAGAAGCGGAGACACTGACTTTTAGCTGAGCTGCAGTGAGAGGAGGAGGAGTGATTGGCATGAAGCTAAAGACATTGATCTTTTTATTCACGGGTTCTTTACTATGCTATCCATATTTTTCCAAAAAGGGGGTGGCGGAGCTGTGGGAAGAGGAATGAAAATGTTAGAAGAAATAAAAAAATTGCTTTCATAAATTTAATCTTTTCTCCATAGAGTGTATTTCAGTCTAAAATGTGTTCCCTTCATGCAAGGACACACTGCTGAGCATAGAACAGTGAAAGGAGCACTGTAGCACTGTCCTCCCATTGTTCATCAATTTGCTTGAGCGGGCCCAGTAATGTCTCCATTTTGAAACTTGTTGTTACTGTGTTTGGCATATTGAACACATCATGGGTAGCTTGCCAGGCTTTGCCATGTGGGCGAGATACTCTCGGTAGCTTGCTGGGCTCTCCAAGAGGGGCAGAGGAATCAAATCTGGTATGTTTATGAAAGTAAAAGTAAGTAAAGTAAAGGCCCTCCCGTTGATCGTTGATTTGCTCGAGCAGGCCCAGTAACATCTCCATTGGAGACTTTGTTGTTACTGTGTCTGGCATATCGAATATGTCACGGGGAGCTTGCCAGGCTCTGCTGTGCAGGAATGTTTATGAAAATGTGTTAAAATATAAACTGCCTATATTTTATTCATTTTAAGTGCCCAAAATAAAAATGCTAAAACTTGGAAAATAGTGATATTAGTTAGGATAATACTGATGCAGATAATCTAATAATCAGGAATCAAAGCAACCAAATTCTGGTCTAGCAAACACTCCTTTTCATTTCATGCTTCTAAGGAAGTATATATTCAATGAGCCTTGTGTTACTAAAATAAATACAGGTCTTTTTATGTCAAGAAATAACATACAATTATATATCCAGGAGGCCCAACTTAGCAACTTTAAATGTTTCCTAGTTCTTTGTAAAAAATCTGAAAAACGTTGTGCTCAGAAATGCTTTTGTTGGGGGAGAGCTGATCTTTATGAAAGATGTTGCCTTAATTTCTTACCTAGATAAATAAGAACAGAGGGTATGTATTAATGCCTTACCAGCTAATATTGGAACCATGGCTTTAAATCTTCATTTCATTATTTTGACATCTACTGAACATCTTTTATCGACTAAGAACCATACTACACACTCTAAGGCATATGAGCATAAAGGAGAAATACTGGGCTCTAAAGATGTACAGTCTGATGTGACAGAATTGGAAAATTTTTCCCAGTTCACAAAATCTAAGACATTTCACATTAACAAGAACCACACAGGGAGTTGTCCTAAGGGAAACCTGAGTATTGTGCAAGGGAAAGGAAATGAAAACTACTTCCAAATGGCAGGAACAAAGAAATATGCATCAAAGCTGTGGCATCTTAAGGTGAAACTTGAGATAAAGGATTTCCATTTTTCCCTCCAGGTCAGGATTCCTCCTGACTGAGCATTCTTCACCAGTCCATAACTCACCATAAATGTACAAATACATCCTAACTGTAGGTACCTAACTGAACAACAACACTCAAGAAACAACACCAGGCTTCAAGGGTGACAATGGTAAAGCATTGCAGAAATCCACCAGACTTATTAGTGAATATTCTAGTAAGGAAGACTCATCAGTAATAACTCGCTATATAACATCTCTGATAAGGAGTTTAGAGATGAATGTTGAGGATGTATAAGGAGCTCAAAGAAACGATGGAGCACACTGCCAATTAAACAGAAAAGGGTATGAGAGCAGAAATGAAGAAAATACAAACAGAAATAACAGATCTGAAAAACTTTCTAGATGAAATGAAGAACTCACTGGAAGGCCTCAGCAGCAGAATAACAGATACTAAGGATAGAATCAATGAGCAATAAAATGAAGGGCAAAAATATCCCAACAATAGCATAATATGGATAGATAGATAGATAGATAGATAGATAGATAGATAGATAGATAGGCTGGCAAAACTTGACAGCTACATACAAAAAATGGGCTCAGCTTTCTACCTAACACCACGTAAAAAAGTAAGATCAAAATGGATTAAAGACCTCAACATCAGACCGGAATTCATAAGGTATATTGAAGGTACAAGGTTGGCAAAACCCTTCATAACATTGAAGCTAATGGTATCTTCAAAGATGACACGCCACTGGCCAAGCAAGTGAAAATAGAGATAGACAAATGGGACTATCTTAAACTAAGAAACTTCTGCACCTCCAAAGAAACAGTGACCAAAATACAAAGACAGTCTACAGAATGGGAAAGGATATTCGCCGAATACACATCTGACAAGGGGGTGATATCAAGTATATACAAAGTACTGATTAAACTCCACAAGAGGAAAACACCTAACCCCATCAAAAAATGGGGCAACAAAATGCACAGAATCTTTCTCAAAGAAGAAACCTGAATGGCTAAAAGGCACATGAAAAAATGCTCTACATCACTAATCATCAGGGTGATGCAGATCAAAACAACAATGAGATATCATCTCACACCACAGAGACTGGCCCACATCAAAAGGAACAAAATCAACCAGTGTTGGGGTGGATGTGGGGAGAAAAGGACCCTCCTTCACTGCTGGTGGGAATGCCGACTGGTTCAGTCCTTTTGGAAAACAGTATGGATGATTCTCAAAAAATTAGAAATTGAGCTTCTATTTGACCCAGCAATACCACTCCTGAGAATATATCCCAGAGAAGCAAAAAAGTGCAGTTGAAATGACATCTGCACTTCTATTTACATGCAAGTGGTTCTACATGGAAAGTATCATGCTAAGTGAAATGAGCCAGAAAGAGAGATAGACATAGAAAGACTGCACTCATCTGGGCAATATAAAGTAACAGACTGGGAGTCAAACATCCAAGAATAGTTGAGATAAATACCAGGAGGTCTGCTCCATGGCTTGGAAGCCGGCTAGGGGAAAAAGAAGATCAGATAGAGAAGGGAACACCAATTAAAGGATGTTTGGAGGACTTGCTGGGGATGCGAGATGCGTGCTGAAAGTAGACTATAGACTGAACACGATGGGCACTCAATACCTCTACTGCAAACTACAACACCCTAAAGGAAAGAGTGACCAAAAGGTAATGCCCTGTCACAGAGGTGGTGTGGGGGGATGGGGTCAGGAGTAGTATGGCTACTGGGATCATTGGTGGTGAAGAATGGGCACTAGTGGAGGGATGAGTACTCAGTCATTGTATAGCTGAAACCCAAGCTGAAAGTTTGTAACAACATGAGTACCTCATGGTGTTTCACTAAAAAAAAAAAGAAAAAAAAAGAACTCTGATTCCTTAATCTCTCATTCCTAAATATATATGCACCTAATGAAGGATGAAGGACCAGCAAAACAACAACTGCTAACAAATTTGAAGAAAGACCTTGAGAGTCACAGAATAGTAGTTGGAGATTTCAACACCATTTTGTCACCTCCTGATAGATTCTCTAGACAAAAGTTCAGCAAGGAAATACTTTATTTGAGGGAAGGAATGAAAGAGAGAGAGTTAATAGAGATAGATAGACAGACAGATAGATAGAAAAATAGATAGTTGTCCTTTCATGATCAAAATAATAAATACACCTCCAGTGCACAGAGTAACAACCATTTCCTGAGGACACAATCAGTGAACTTTGAAACAAGATGCAGACAAGAGCAGAAAATAGAAAAGGGCCTCAAAATAAATAAACTGGATGTATTCAAGAGAAAAACATAAGACTCATCAACATCCGAGAGTACTAGGAAAGAAATTCTGGTGAAGAAGCAATAGTTAACAAAATCATAACTGAGAAGTTTCCAGAGTTAAAGAGAACATCCACTTAGATCATGAGGCCAGAAGGGTACCAGATATAAACAAACACACAAAATAAACACTGTCCTCCCATTGTTCATCAATTTTCTTGAGCGGGCCTAGTAACGTCTCCATTTTGAGATTTGTTGTTACCGTGTTTGGCATATTGAATACGTCACGGGTAGCTTGCCAGGCTTTGCCATGTGGGTGAGATACTCTTGGTAGCTTGCCGGGCTCTCAGAGAGGGACGGAGGAACTGAACCCGGCTCAGCCAGGCTGGCTACGTGCAAGGCAAATGCCCTACCATTGTGCTATCGTTCCAGCCCACCAGATATAAAAGGTCCAAATAAAAAGATATATCCTAACTAGGGGCTGGAGCAATAGCACAGTGGGTAGGGCGTCTGCCTTGCACGCAGCCAACATGACCGACCTGAGTTCGATTCCTCCGCCCCTCTCGGAGAGCCCGGCAAGCTACCGAGAGTATTTGATATGCCAGACACAGTAACAACAAAGTCTCCAATGGAGACGTTACTGGGCCCGCTCGAGCAAATCGATGATCAACGGGAGGGCTTTTACTTACTTACTTACTTACTTACTTATCCTAACTAGAATGATGAAAACCAAAGATAGAAATTAAATACTGAAAGCAGCAAGATCAACCAAGGAAATCACATACAGAGGAATGTCCTTAATATTTACAGTGGATTTATCAAATGACACCCTGTGAGCCCAAAGACAGTGGTAGGATACAGGAAAGAAAACTCAATGACATGAACACCTCACCAAGAATATTTTACCTCGCAACACTTCCATTCTGATTTGAAGTAACAATACACAACTTCACAGGTAAACAACAGCTCAGCAACTTCATATACTCAAAACCAGATTAAGAAGAGCTGAATGGGGTTACTTTAAGACAAGACAAATCTCACAAACACACCACACTTCTACAAATAGATGACACAAAACTTCATGATAATAATCTCACTCAATATCAATGGTCTAACTATAACAATTTAGAGACACAGTGACAAGATGGATTGTAAAATTGAATTCAACCTTCTGCTACAAAAACCACATTTGAACAGTAAGGAAGATCACAAACTCAAAGTCAAAGGTTTAAAGACAATATTTCAAGCAAATATCACCAACAAAAAGGCCATGATGGTCATATTTATATCAAACAATGATTTAAAGCTTTAAAAAGTTCTAATACAAAGAAGCTCATTTCTTTATAATCAATGTATGTGTATATCAGGAAGAAGTCACACTCTTAAACATATATGCACCTACTGAGAGGCCAGTGAAGTACTTAAAACAACTGCTGAAAGACTTGAAGGAAACCAACAATAGCAACACAATAACAGTTGAAGATTTTAACAGTACTCTGTCACCTCATGGTAGATAAACTAAAATTCAGCAAGGAAATATTTGAAGGAAGAAATGAAAAGAGAGTTTAGTAGATATGTGTATAGGATTTTTTATCCCCCCCCCCAAAAAAAAAAACTAAATAAAAGCTTTCTTCTCCAATGCAAATGGAACAGTTTCTACATTAAAATATCCAAACCACGAAGTCACTCAGGTAAAAGTCTCTCTTAGGTCCGTGAAGACCTTACCACTGGACCCTGCAAAGATCAATTCCACTGAACCTCAGTATCATCATCTAGGAGATGATAAGTGGGCATAAAATGTTGGCATATTCGTGGGGTGGGCCGGCAGGGACCTCATGGGAAGGGGGACGTTCCGGTCTGTCCTCCACGCCCTACCGAGGTCACCAGTTGCCCCCCACGAGCGGCTCTCCGGCACGGCCACGGCCCCAGAAGCACAAGGACTTAACACAGAAAACCAGCCATTTGGAGCAGAAAAGCGAATGGACTATGTGTTAAACCGCGCCAGCATGCCTGCCCGGAGGGGAAAGCTGTTGCCCCATTCGCCCTCTCCTCTCTGGAAAGAAAGATGGCGGCCACACGGGAGCCTTGTGGACAGCAGGTTTGAGCCGGGGGTGGGGGCGGCAGGGACCTCATGGGAAGGGGGGCGTTCCGGTCCGTCCTTCACGCCCTACCGAGGTCACCAGTTGCCCCCTACGAGAGGCTCTCCGGCATGGCCACGACTCCAGAGCACAGAAACCAATCTCTTAACTATCTAACTTTTAATAGAAATACTTCCAGGGTTAATAAGTAAAATAGCAGAAATCCAAAATCGCACGGCTGTGATAGCCCGACATCATTTAATTCTTAAAACCCAGCTGTAGAAAGCAAATCATTTCACAACGCTTTTTCAGCATGTCTGATTTGGGGAGGGTCGTAAACTCTAAATAATAATGGTGCATCTTTTATCGAAACAATGAATCTAGTCAAAGTAGATAGAGTGTTAACTAGAACTCATCTGCCTCACAGGAATTGGGAGGGGTGGGAAGTGGGATTCTATTGGGGTTCGCGGTTAAAAATAAGTATTGGTAAAGGGAAATGTGTTTGATATTTACATGACTGAGACCTAAACCTGAAAGCTCTGTAACTTTTCCCACAGTGATTCAATAAAGAAATAAATTATTTTTTAAAAAGTTGGCATATTTAAATTGGCATAAAAACTGACACCAACTTCATTTTTTAAGAGTTGAGTTTTTTTCCCAGTAAATAAAAAACTAAAGTATAGTTAGAATTCAATAAATGCAACCTAATAATCTATGAGTACAATCAACAAAGTTGTATATGCATCAAGAGACTAAAAGGAGAGCAAATACAACTAGTGAATCAGTTACATCTTTGTTATTTTTAGAAAGAGATAGAGGGAAAAAGGGAAGGAGGAAGTGATTGAAAGAAAAAGGAAAAAAGAGAACAGAGAAGAGAGGAAAGGGGGAGAGAGAGAATGAAAGGAGAAAGAGAAAGAGGGGGAGAGAGAAACTCTTAGCCAACTATCTTCCTTTCAAATGAGTTTAAGGAAGAAATTATCTCCCATTTTCACACCAAGAAGAATGACAGTATTTCTTTCTTCTACTCAGCGCTAGTGACTTTTTCTTCTCTCACTTTTCTGCCTGCATTAGTTTTAGAACATTTCTTTGTCCTTTGATTTCAGTGCACTTTGGAGTGAGTATTTTAAGGCTAGATGTAGAAAAATGAAGAAAATAGACATAAGAGTCTCTCAAGTAATTTATATAATATTGATCTAAAAACTGCCAAATCAAAATCATGATCATGATCGTGATCATCCTGTTGTTTGTCGATTGCCTCAAGCAGGCCCCAGTAACGCCTCCTTCATCCTAGCCCTGAGATTTTAAAAAGTTCCATATTCAAGGAGAATGAGACCCATCATTGTCACTGGTATTTGGCATATTGGGTACGCCACAGGGAGTTTGCCAGACTCTGCCGTGTGGGCAGGTTACATTCAGTAGCCTGCCAGGTTGTCCAAAGTAAGAATGAGATAATAAGATGTAGTGTGGCCGCAAATATGGCTGCGCGCTTCTGGGAGCTGGGTTTTATAGTCTCTGGGTCTTGGCCATTGATGGGATTACACGGCGGGGGAGGGGGGAGGGCAGTTGGTGGATGTCACCCCTGCCTACTGGAAGATGGAGGATCTGCATGGAGGATGCTCAGCCCGGATTTGAACAGGCTTGAAGATCTCAGCCCCCGGGACCCACATGCCTTTGTTCCTCTGCCGGTACCTTCATGCATGTGGAGAGTGGTCTCAGCATGATTGTGGCTGGTTCTGGAAGTCTTCAGCTGCCGGGGCTCTGCTCGGGGCGGGGGGGGGGGGAGGGGGGACTCAACCTGCTCCCTTCCAAGGGGCCTCGGCGAGGACAGCCAGGTGCGGGGACAGAAAACTCTGTGCCGTTCTCTTCCGGGAGCTGGATTTTATAGTTTCTGGGTCTTGGTCGATGATGGGATTACACGGCACAGGGGCGGGGATGGGGGGGCGGGGCAGTTGGTGGGTGTGACTCCTGCCTACTGGAAGGAAGATGGAGGATCTGTGTGGAGGATGCTCAGCCCCGATCTAAGCAGGCTTGGAGGTCTCAAAATCACAAAAGCGAATAATTCTTAAAGCTCTAGAAATGCTTCCTAGTAATCCCAGAATAGACATTCCTTGCACTTTATAGAAAGATCTATATGTATGAATTATTACTGTGGGTTTATTCATTTATTTTTAAAATATTTTACAAGCACTATAGTGCTAAGTTATAAGTATTATTATAAGAATCAAAATGTAACATAAAATAGAACTACTGAAAATTCTTATTTTTATTAAATGAATATCAGTAATTTAATGTTGTTGCTAACTTGAATGAATATTGGTAAAATAATGTCAGCTATGGTCTTAGAATGATCTATTTATGTCATAGAGAATATGTTATAGAAAAATTATTGGACATTTATTCTCTGGTAGAAGTGGAATAAAAATAGAACTTACACTTAGGAGGTGACTTATCAAAATGTAAATTAAGGCAACACAAATGTATAAAAGACAAAACAAATTACTCAAGCAAAGTACAAAAATGAAATATGCTTTGTAGTTAGTAGGCACATTTGGTAAATGAATCTTTGAACAATTAAAGTTTTTGATGAAGTGTTCTTTGGGAATTTAAGAGGAATCCAAAAATGGCAGAATCAAAATTTAGTGGTCAAAATAGGGTGGGTTATTTCTATTATTTCTTATCTTATTTTCTTGTTTAAAGAAAGATAGATACTCTATAATTTACTAAAACCAGAAATAAAAGAGCACTTTTAGACCGCGAAACTTTAATTTACCCTACTATCTCATATTAGCATTTTCAGATTATTTTTGGTCAAATTACACTAAATTATATTTTATGAAGCCAAATTTAGTTTCAAATATGTTGTGTTTATGTCCAAGGGTATACCATACCAATTTTTAAAAAGCCTGACACCAAAGTTACTTGATTAAATTTCCCAGTGTCACTTTTCTAAGATGCTTTTTTCATAAAGCTCAAAAAACAATGACAGAGAGAGAGTTTTGGGCTAGAGTACAGAATATGATCCTTTTGTTATTTGTTAAAGTTAGAACATCATTTCTAATATTTACTTCTTTCAAAAAGTAAAATGTCAGGACACTGTGTTGGAAATATGTACAGTGGAGCTTGTCACTCTCATGGCTCACCCAGGTTTGATTCCTGGCATACCCAAAGGTCTCCTCAGCACCATCAAAAGTTGTCCTTAAGCTCATTATCTGAATATACTATGTGTGGCCACAAACAAAATGAGGTGAATTAAAGAAGCTCCAGTGATTAAAGCATAGAGTGGAATTGTGGACTGGACTTGTCAATTTGATTTCTAATTTTACTTTTTAAAAGCTGTTTTGAGTAATGACAATATGAAAAATCTCAGAAATGGAATATTTTGAATCCTTTCTCAGAGACAAGTCTAATTTCCTTCCATTTTCAGTATCTTAAAAACTTACTGGCTTGACGAGACAAGGATGCCCACTCTCTCCACTGCTGTTCAATACAGTACTGGAAGTACTTGCAATAGCGATTAGGCAAGAAAAAGATATTAAGGGCATTCAGGTAGGAAAGGAAGAAATCAAGCTCTCACTATTCGCAGATGATATGATACTATACTTAGAGAACCCAATAATCTCCACCAAAAAACTCCTAGAAACAATAGACTCGTATAGTAAAGTTGCAGGCTATAAAATCAATGCCCAAAAGTCCATGGCTTTCCTATATGCAAACAGTGAGAGAGAAGAAAGTAACATGAAAAAAACAATCCCGTTCACAATTGTGCCCCAGAAAATCAAGTACTTAGGAATCAGCTTAACTAAGGAAGTAAAGGACCTGTACAAAGAAAACTACAAAACGAAGATATCCCCTGCTCATGGGTCGGAAGACTTAACATTGTCAAAATGGCAATACTACCGAAAGCATTGTATAAATTCAATGCAATCCCTATAAGGATACCCATGACATTCTTCAAAGAAGTGGAGCAAACACTCCTGAAATTTATATGGAACAATAAGCCCCCACGAATAGCTAAAGCAATTCTTGGGAAAAAGAAAATGGGAAGAATCAACCTCCCGAACTTCAAACTGTACTACAAAGCAGTAATAATTAAAACAGCATGGTACTCGAACAAAGGCAGAACTGCAGACCAATGGAACAGGGTTGAATACACTGACATCTCCCCTCAATCATATGATCATCTAATCTTTGATAAAGGTGCAAGTAATGTGAAGTGGAGTAAGGAAAGCCTCTTTAACAAATTGTGCTGGCATCACTGGACGGCTACATGCAAAAAAATGGGCTCAGAACTCTGCCTAACACCATGTACAAAAGTAAGATCAAAATGGATTAAAGACCTCAACATCAGATCAGAAACCATAAGGTACATTGAAGACAAAGTTGGCAAAACCCTCCATGACATTGAAGCTAATGGTATCTTCAAAGATGCCACGCCACTGTCTGAGCAAGTGAAAACAGAGATAGATAAATGGGACTACTTAAACTAAGAAGCTTCTGCACCTCCAAAGAAACAGTGACCAAAATACAAAGACAGTCTACAGAATGGGAAAGGATATTCGCCAAATACACATCTGACAAGGGGTTGATATCCAGGATATACAAAATACTGGTTAAACTCCACAAGAAGAAAACATCCAACCCCATCCAAAAATGGGGCAATGAAATGAACAGAAACTTTCTCAAAGAAGAAATCCGAATGGCAAAAAAGCACATGAGAAAATGCTCTACATCATTAATCATCAGGGAGATGCAGATCAAAACCACAATGAGATACCATCTCACACCTCAGAGACTGGCCCACATTCAAAAGAACAAAAGCAACCGATGCTGGCACGGATGTGGCGAGAAAGGGACACTCCTTCACTGTTGGTGGGAATGTCGACTGGTTCAGCCCTTCTGGAAAACAGTATGGACGATTCTCAAAAAATTAGAAATTGAGCTCCCATTTGACCCAGCAATACCACTCCTGGGAATATATCCCAGAGAGGCAAAAATGTATAGTCGAAGTGACATCTGCACTTGTTTGTTCATTGCAGCACTCTTTACAATAGCCAGACACTGGAAGAAACCTGAATGCCCAAGAACATATGATTGGTTAAAGAAACTTTGGTACATCTACACAATGGAGTACTATGTAGCTGTTAGAAAAGATGAAGTCATGAAATTTACATACAAGTGGTACAACATGGAAAGTATCATGCTAAGCGAAATGAGTCAGAAAGAGAGGTATAGACATAGAAAGATTGCATTCATCTGGGGGACATAAAGTAACAAAATATGAGATTATTACCCAAGAATAGCTGAGATCAGCACCAGGAGGATTACTCCATAGCTTAGTGGCCAGTCGGGCATTCTAGAGGAAAGGGCAGCTCAGATAGAGAAGGGAACACCAAATAAAGGGTGTTTGGAGGATCCTCCCAGGAGGGGAGATCCATGTCGAAAGTGGACTATGGACTGAACATGTTTGCCACTCAATGCCTCTTTTGCAGACCACAACACCCAAAAGGAGAGAGAGAACACAGGGGATTGCCCTGCCAAGAGGCAGGGGGGGATGGGGGCATGGGGGTGGGGGGGATATTATCCATGATGGTGGAAAATGGGCACTGGTGGATGGATGGGTATCTGATCATTGTATAATCAAACCCAAGCACAAAAAATTGTAAATCTACAACTGTACCTCATGGTGTTTCACTAATAAAAAAAAAATTAAAAAAAAAAACTTCCTGGCTTGGCTTAGGAGGACCCATCAATGGTTGGATCTAACCACAAGTGTGTGGGGGGCTGAGAGTAGGTAAGATAGAGAAAGGACCGCTATGGCAATAATATCTGGGAATGATCATGCTGTACAAGATCTGATGGTTAAAAGGAGGTAAGGGATATTTTGGATAAGATTTCAGTATCAGTATTGCAAACAACAATGCCAAAAAAGCAGAGACAGAGACAGGGACAGAGACAGAGACAGAGAGAGAGAAGGAAAGCACCTGCCAAAGAGGCAGGCAAGGGGCGGGGGGTGTAGGGTGATGGGAGGGAAACTATAAATACTGGTCCTGGGAAATGTACACTGGTGGAGGGATGGGTGTTGGAATACTGTATGGCTGAAATTCATCATGAATGGCTTTGTAATGCTATAAAAAATTAAAAATTAAAACGAACTTCCTGGGTTTTGATAAATAAAAACTAAAATTTTTTTGTAAATATTGTTTTCTCTGCAGACATGGTTCCTTCACTCCCTCCTAAGTACCAGTGAAACACTAATAATTTAAGGCTATAGTAAAAATAATAACTGTTAAGTGTGCCCCAGTTTGACCCAATTTAAAATTCTTCAGCCTCTGTGACCTAAGTTAAAATGATTATAGATATTCCACTGAGTATATATACCATAGTTTCTTTATCTGTTCCTCTGTTCTTGTTGGTTAGGCCAACAACAATAAATGAGAGTCCCTTTCTCCCCTCATTCACACGAGCACTGGTTGCTCTTGTTCTTTTTGATGTGTGCCAATCTCTGTGGCGTGAGATGATTCCTCGTTGTTGTACTTCCTGATGGTTAGCAATGTAGGGTAGTTTTTAATGTGCCTTTTGGCCATTTGTATTTCTTCCTTGAGGAAGTTCCTATTATTCTCTCCATTTTCTGATGAGGTTCACTGTTTTCTTCTTGTAAGATTGAATCAGTGCCTTATAGATCTTTCATATTAACCCCTTATCAGATGGATATTGGTAAATAATTTTCCCATTTCACATCTTTGTATCTTGGTCACCACTTCTTTTGAGGTGCAAAAGCATCTAAGTTTAATATAGTCCCATTTATTTATCTTTTCTTCCACTTGCTTAGTGGTGTTTCATCTTTGAAGATGCATTTAGCTTCAATGTCATGAAGAACTCTGCCTATATTTTCCTCCATGTACCTTATAGATTAAGGCCTGATATTGAGGTCTTTAATCCATTTTGATCTGACTTTTGTGCCTTGCATTAGAAAGAGATTTGAGTTTATTTTGTTGCATATAGCTTCCCAGATTTCCCAGTACCATTTGTTGAAGAGGTTTTCCATACTCAACGTCTTATTTCTTGCTCCTACAGAATACTACACAGCCACCAGGAAAAATAAAGTCAAGAAATCTGCTTTAAATGGACAAACTTGGAGGACATTGTGCTGATTGAAATGAGTCTAAAGGAAAGAGACAGACATAGAATGACTGCACTCATATGTGAGACATAATAAAGCATAATATGAGACTAATAAGTATGGACAGTAGAAACAAAGGCCAGAAGGACTGATCCATGCATGAAAGTTTGCCAGAAGTGGAAGGATGGGGAAAGTGCAGTTAGGATGAAAGATGAAAGAATCACTATGACAATGATAGGTGGAAATGATCATTCTGGACAAGAACTGAGTGCTGGGGGCTGGAGCAGTAGCACAGCAGGTAGGGGGCGTTTGTCTTGCACGCAGCCGACCTAGATTCGATTCCCAGCATCCCATATGGTCCCCCGAGCACTGCCAGGAGTAATTCCTGAGTACATGAACCAGGAGTAACTCCTGTGCATCGCTGGGTGTGACCCCCCCCAAAAAAAACTGAGTGCTGAAAGTAGGTAAAGAAAGGGGCATACATGAAAACCACTCTGTAACTGTATTATAAATCATAATACCCAGGGAAAAAAAAGAGTGAAAGAGAGAAACATAGATGAAAATGAAGTTTGGGTGAGGGGGAGGGCAGGGTAGGGATGGTGACAGAAGGAAAACTGAGGACATTGATGCTGGGAAATGTATGCTAGTGAAGAGATGGTTTTAAAACATTCTGTGACTAAAACCCAATCATGAAAACATTTGTAACAGTGTATTTCACAGTCATTCAATTACAAAAATTTTAAAATTAACATTAAAATGTTTTTAAATGATTGTTGATATATGGAGTTTCTCCTAAGCATATTTCTTCACAAAGGCAGTAAGATGCACATCAAGGATCAATAATACAATAGCTATACTTGAAGTCCTGGCAATGAATATTGACCTAAGAATTATAGTCTTAATTTAACAAAAAAGAAAGTAGCACATATTTTAGATGAAAAGTCTAGTAAGGAAAATAATCTTTTTAATTAATTTTATGCTAAATTTATTTGAGTTCAACCAGTAATTATCTATACACACAATAATGAGCAAATAGACTATTAGTCAAAGGCCCCGTTGAGGTGATTTCTGAACATATCTCGCAATAAGCAAGAATGCAAACTACAAATTAACTCACTCTCCTATATGAGATAGGACTATTACAACCTCTGCAATAATCGACACAGGACTTGGTTTTGGTCTGGTTTCAACAATATTCAACCATGATATTCATAGACAATGCCACTACTATAAATACATAAATTGTTAACAAGTTACTCAAATACTTAAAATTTGAGAGGATGTAAACAAGACACATACTTATAAAAACCACAAAACTTAACTGTAGGTCCATGAAATTGCTATATATGAGTTAATAATAACATTGTATATTCTCTCAACCAGCAATTTCTATGCTTGAATTTCAGAAAAATTCCATAAATGTTACATTTTCCTTTAAGAACCAGTCCTTGATTCAGTTTTTAGAAGTCTATGTTTATCTTCAAAAACCAGTTTAAAGTAGTTATTTGCTATACATAAAATATATTCATTGACAGCCTAATAATTCTCTAAATGATGTCACCAAATCCTTGAACAGAACCAACCACTAACAGAGCTTTCTTATTTCAACATACAATGGGAGCCTCTTGGAATGTCAACAGCTGTGACCAAAATAAAACTCACTTCTTCTAAAATTAGTGAGCTTCTGTTATAGTATTTTCTCATTTAGCAACGCAGCAGTCCCAGCTGTTTGTCAATATATCCCCAGGTAGTTGATACACTAATGGTAAGATATAGACTGTGTCCTTATTTGTGTCTCATAATTGTTTGTAACAATTACTAAATTTTAAAATACTTGTTTGACAGAAACTGGCACACATCAAAAAGAACAAGAAAAAACAGTGTTGGCACAGATGCGCAGAGAAAAAGACTCTCATTCATTGTTGGTGGGAATGCCTACCGGTCCAGCCTTTTTGAAAAATAATATGGGCATTCCTCCAAAAACTGGAAATTGAGTTTCCATATGACCCAGCAATACCACTTCTGTCAATATATCCTGGACATCCAAAAAACACAGTAGAAATGATATCTGCACTTGGATATTTATTGCAGCATTGTTCAAATAGCCAGAATCTGGAAAAAACCGAATGCTCAAGAACAAATGACTGGTTAAAAAAACTTTGGTACATCAACACAATGAATGAATACAGTGCAGCTGTTAAAAAAGTTGAAATTTTAAAAAAATAAAATAATGAAATTTTCATATAAGTGGATGGACATGGAAAGTGAAATTAGAAAGAAAGGGACAGTCACAGAATGACCGCACTCGTTTGTGGAATATAAAGTGACGCAATATGAGACTAACATCTAAGGACAGTAGAGATAAGGGTCAGAGGATCGTTTCATGGTTTGAATGCCAGCCTCATGTACTGGGAGGAAAAGGCAGTTGGGATGGAGAAGGGACCACTAAGTAAATGATGGTTGGAGGGATCACTTGGGATGGGGGATGCGTGCTGAAAGTAGACCAAGGACCAAACATGATGGCCTCTTAGTATCTGTATTGAAAACCATGATACCCAAAAGTAGAGAGAAAGCAAGAAGGAAAATGTCTGCCACAGAGGCAGGGGGTGGGAAGAGGTGTGGGTGGTGGGAAGGATACTGGGTGGAAAATGAGCACTAGTGGTGGGTCAGGTACTCCATCATTGTATGACTGGGCCAGTTCCCCCAGTATGTTGCCTTTGTACCTTGCTATATATCTTTGAGTCCCACATATGAAAGAGATCATTATGTACCTATTTCTTTCTTTATGGCTGACTTCATTCAGCATGACACCCTCCAGTTCCATTCATGTTGTTACAAATTGCATGATTTTGTTCTTTCTTAGAGAGTCATAGTATTCTGTCATATATACCACAACTTCTTGATACATTCCATCCATATTTGGGCATTTGGGTTGTTACCATGCTTTGGCTATTGTATTAAAGTGTGGGAATGATCATAGGCTTGTATATCCCATTTCAAATTAATGTTTTCATGTTTCAAATGTAAATGCCAAGAAGTGGTAATCATTGGACCATATGGGAGTTCTATTTCTATTGATAGATTTCCATATTTCTTTTCATAGAAGCTAACTAGATGATATCTCCACCAATCATAGATAAGGGTTCCTTTCTCACCACAACCCCACCAACACTGACTGTTTCCAAACTTTTAGGAGCCTGCCTCATGCCAATGCCATGCTGTTTAGATCACGATAGCTTGATAGTATAGTTTCAAGTTAGGGAATGAGTTACCGACAGCTTATTATTTTTCATTATGGTTTGACTATTTTCAGTCCTTATGATTATATAAAAACTGTATTATAGACTTCCTACGTCCTTCAGAGACCCCTAAGTAAATCTCAAAAGATATCAAAAGCTGCAGAAAAGCTCAGACCCGTGCACAGCTGAACAAACTGGAGTAAATTGGAGGGGGCAATTTGGCTTATGCCTGCCCAAGTACAGGCCCCAGATTGCTTCCACAATCCAAAATCGCTACCACGCCCCCTGCCTGACTCCACCGTCTCAGGATGGACCACACCAAGTTATAATCTGCTGAAAATTTTGTAGTGTGGATCTTAGCGTACCAACAGCCCTGGCCCAGAGACACAGCATTGAGTCCTGGAAGCACCAGAGATCTCTTCAGGCCCCATACCGAGCCAATTTCACCAGGGCTCCCCAGATGCAGCAGGTATGCTTTCCCCACATACTCAGGTTGGAATCCTGGGAACCAAGAGCTTCCACAAGCAAGGCCCAGGTATGAGGGTTCCAGGACTGAATCTCCAAACCGCATGGTGGCAGCGGACCTGGGCTGTCCCTCCCTGATTCCCCACCCACCCAGCTGACTGGCTGTCATGTCCACAATTTGCCTCCAGGTGGGTGCCATCTTAGTGCACAACCAGCCCTGGCCCAGAGACTCCCAACTGAATTCCAAAATGGATTAGTGCCATACAGAGATGTCTCCTACCCAACCATTTACAATCTAAAAATTCACATTTATAATCGCGGCCATGCAAGCTTTCAAGATATTCAAAATGAGCAATGGAAAATAAATTATCTAGCGTCTGCCTCTGGCAGGTAGGCTTGAGTGGTAGTGGGAAATTTCAAGCAAAACATAATGCCCAAAATTAAAGAGAGAGTATTGGAAAATTGTCTGCTACAGAGGCAGGCTAAGGACTGGGATGTGGGTGGTGGAAAACGTACCCTGGTGGAGGGATGGGTGTTTCATCATTGTATGGCTGAATCTCAAACATGAAAGTGTAAAAAACTAAACAGGCTGAAGGTTGTGTGTTCACGGGATCTCTGGACGGCTCTGTCTCACTGCCAGCATTCGGTGCTCTAAAGCCGCTGTGTGTGGCCTGGATCTGGACGGTTGTTGGCCAAGGGCAGACGAAGGAAGAGACAAGGGCCAGGCTGGTTGATCTTAGTAGCAAAGAAGTTTATCCCGTAGAAGAAATTTATGTTATGGAGGGCCAGCTTCCCTCAAGCACGTGTTCCCCTTGCTAGTCTCTCAGTGGTCCACCTTGCAGCCCTGCTCTCTCCTCTCTCTCTCTCCAGCTTTCTTGCCTCCAACTCCTCTGCACTCTGGGTTGACACTCCACCCAGTCAGGTAGCCAAATCAACATAATAAAGCCTTCCTGAGGGCCCACCTAAAAGGTATTCTAAAGCCCTTCCTGACTGCCCAAAGGCAAAATACTTCCTAAGGTATTATCTCTTTTCCTCAGTCCAATAACTATCAACATCTCAATACTAGCGATTTTTCTATGGACACAGTAAGAGATTACACTGAGACTTGTACGGCAGCAGCTCTCCTGGGAACATCTTGCCACAGACTAAGACTACAGAGCTCAGGCCAGATTAATCATTCCTAACCCTAGCAGGGTCCAAATCTAGTTATTACGTTTTGGATCATGACAGCATTTGTCCATGACCAAGCTCTTAAATTAGAGTTAAGCATTATGGCACTTTGGCCAGGCCCATCTCGATGCCAGGGTAGCACATAGCTTACCTGCTTGCCCTGATTCCATCCAGTCCCTCGTCAGGACCCTACTTTTGAGGGCGCTAGGAAGTGAGGGCAACTGAGGCTTAAATTGAAAAAGCAGATGCCCAGGAATGAAACATCACTGAGACATTACAAAAGCATGTCTTCTTGTGTCCATACAAAAAAGGACATTGCTCTGAATAAACTATGCGAAGGACCTAGGGAGAAGAGAAAAACAATATTTACAAGTCAACAGAGTACAAAGAAAGAAGCTACAAATAAACACAGGAATGGGAGCACTGTGATGGGAGCAACCCAATATACCTAAACTACCTGAGGCTATGAAGGAAGGACAAAACAGTGTTATCCTACATGAAAGTTTTGTAACTCTATCTCACAGTGATATAATTTTAAAAAAAAAGGTAGTGTGGAGTTCATGCCCAATTCAATCATCTTTAATCAATGACTGAACAAATAGCAGTACTCCTACATTACTAAAAAAAAAAAGCAACAACAACTATATGACTCTAGAATAAAGATAGACTTGCAGATCAATGGAATATAATTGAGAGTCCTGAGTAAAACTCCCAGGTCTATTGGCAACTAATATATCTATTTACATCAAAATAATAATTTTAAGTGATCTCAACACACTTCTAACAGCCATGCATAAATCATCTGGACAAAGGCAGTAAATTAAGTAAATTAAGTAATCTAAGAGATATATACAAAAACTCATTTTCCTAAAAGTACACAGCATTCTCTAGTGCTCATGTTCCATTTCAAAGTCTTAATATGGGCCAGAAAGATTGTGCAGTGTGCAAAGTTCTTGCAAGTGCAATTGGGTTCAATCCCCAGCACCATATATGTTTCCAGAGTTCCCCCAGGAGTG
This sequence comes from Sorex fumeus, assembly GCF_029834395.1. Classification (NCBI taxonomy): domain Eukaryota; kingdom Metazoa; phylum Chordata; class Mammalia; order Eulipotyphla; family Soricidae; genus Sorex; species Sorex fumeus. Next base: position 13,164,507 of record NW_026606093.1, on the reverse strand, counting down.
ATTCCTGAGCACAGAGCCAGGGGCAAATCCTGAGCAGAGTCCTCCATCACAAAAGTATTAATAAATAAAAATAGATTGACTTCATATAAAGTATATTTTCTGAAGATAGTGGTATGTAACTATGCAATCAAAAAACAAAAAGAAATTGAGGGGAAATAAAAATAATAAACAACATGCTTCTGAACAACTCTAAAATTACTGGTGAAATAAATTTTCTGGAACTATGAAAACAAAGATATTGCCTATCAAATTTTACATGTTGCAGCAAAATCAGTGTTCCAAAGGAAAGTTTATCGGGAGTTCAAGATGCCGCTCTGTCTAACGTTCATTGATTGCTGATAGATGCATCAGAAGCCGGGAAAAGTATTCATAACGCCCGCCTGTCCTTCACCAACTACAAGACCAAGATGACTGCCCTCCAATGTCCTGATGGATCTATCACATCTTCCAGAATGGCAATGGAGAAGATTATCCATGACTTCTACTCAAATCTCTTCGATAGCCATGTCCACTTGCCAATATACCAAATTCCACAGGATGGATATGTCGTTCCCAACGTTCTCCCTTTCGAAATCTGACACGCCATTTTGTCAGTAAAGAAACGAACAGCACCCAGCCCAGACAAGGTCAGACCTGAACACCTGAAGAACCTGCCATCAGTACTCATCAATACACTGGCTCGGCTCTTCACACGCTACCTGTCTGAATGCAAGGTTTCGTCTCAATGGAAAACCAGCAGGACTGTACTATTGTTCAAGAAGGGAGACATCCATGACATTGGAAACTATCGCCCGATCTGCCTATTGTCTGTCATCTACAAGTTGTTCACTCGAGTCATCATAAATAGGATTGGCAGAATACTAGATGAAGGACAACCATGCGAGCAAGTCGGGCTCTGCAAAGGATTCAGCACCATCGACCATATCCACACGATAACCAAGCTCATTGAGGTTTATTTTATGTAGTCTGATAATAATAATTAACAAAGAATATTTTAGAAAGCAATCTAACCTTATTCTGAAAGTACTATAAAACAAAGACAAAAATACCCAAAAGTTAGCATAAAAATTGAGCAATACAAAAAATTAGAAACTGAGCTCTCATTTTGCCAAAAGTGGTATAAAGCTTTACCACTTTTGGCAATATATCCTGGAGAGGCAAAAGAGTATAGAAGAAATGACATCTGCACATATATGGTCATTACTGCACTGGTCACAATAGCCAAAATCTGGAAAAAACCTGAGTGCCCAAAAACAAATGACTGGTTAAAGAAACTTTGGTGCATCTACACAATGGAATACTATGCAGCTGTTAGAAAAGATGAAGTCATGAAATTTGCATATAAATGGATCAACATGGAAAGTATCATGTTAAGTGAAATGATTCAGAAAGAGAGGGAGAGACATAGAAAGATTGCACTCATCTGTGGAATATAAAGTAACAAAATGGAAGACTAACACCTAAGAATAATAGAGATAAGGACCAGGAGGTTTATTCCACAGCTTGGAAGCTGGCCTCATGTGCTGGGGAAAAAGGCAGTTCAGATAAAGAAGGGAGCACCAAGTAAAGGGTACTTGAAGGACCAGCTCGGGTTGGGAGATGCGAGCTGAATGTAGACTATAGATCGAACACGATGGCCACTCAATGCTTCTAGTACAAACTACAACACGCACAGGAAAGAGAGAACAAAAGGGGAGGGGTGGGGTGGACGGGATAGGGCGGGGTGGTGGGAGGGATGCTGGGACCATTGGTGTGGAGAATGGGCACTGGTAGAGGTATGGGTACTCAATCATTGTATGACTGAAATGCAAGAATGAAAGTTTGTAAGTCTGTGACTATACCCCATGGTGATTCACTAATAAATTTTTTTTTAAATTGATCAATAGAATTTAGAGCAGTCATCCATGAACCAGCTTTGGCACCGTGTAAACACTTTCACTGGCATGACTTAGAGACTTCATAAATAAATCTTGAGAGATACCAACAAGATGCAGAGATTCTTCTGGACCCTGCACAAGTCTGAGTTGTTCAGGGTACTCCAGAGGTGGGCAGCTGAGTCCATCACTCACCAAAACAGAGCCTTGGAAGCCAAAAACATACATAATACATAAAACTGCACATGACATAATTTCTGCCATGTTCCCAGTCAGACTCCACTGCTTAGTCATGTGTCATCCAGAAATTAATCTGTTGAAAAATCAGGTATTTGGGTTTTGTGACTGAAATCTTCAGGCTTTCATGGCATCAGGATGGGCTAACCCTCTGCCATTTCCCTGTACTTCCAGAAGCCCTGGAAGTTCCCCACATGTTCCAAAATGGCCTCCCAGTGAAAAATTTCACTCCAGCTATATCACCTCATTAAAAATTTTGGAGCATACTTCAGACTCTACAACACTGATAAAGTAGAAGTAGCCCACAGATTGGATGGGATGTAATGTAGAAGGTATTCAATCTTGATTAACAAAATATCAACACAGAAGGCTTAACTTGTTTAATGTTTTGATAATCTCTTACACAAGGGAGTAATAGCTTCATGGTGAGATCCACTAACTTTCTTTTGAGGAACATTTTTTTAATCATACTTTTAGTGAATTGTAACAAGCAATATAGAATAAATTATTGAGGCTCCTTCTGCTATGGGGGTAGGCTTAAGGGGTAGTTGGGAAAGTTAGAGATAATGGTAGTGGGAAGGTGAATGGTGGTGGGATTGGTGTTGGAATATTGAATATTTCAAGTAGTCACGAACTACTTTGTAAACCACGGTAGTTATATAAGGTGTAAGGGGAAAATAAGATTTTTTAAAAATAGAGCAGAAATGAGCTGGGAAGAAATCTCAAGTGGCGGAGCTCATACCTGGCATGTGTGAGACTCTGAGTTTGACCCATGGCATTTCGTGGTTAACCCATAGCTACTAAGTGTAGCCCACATTATCCTTGAGCACTAACAGGTGTGCCCCTAATGGTCTCAAATACAACCAGACTCCAGGTCTGAATTTCTGGGCCCAACCAGTGAACCTTGAGGTCCTGTTTACTGGCTTAGAATTTTTCTGAGCCACCTACCACAAAGCACTGCTTGTAAGAGATTCCTACTTTTAATAAAAAATAAAATTAAAATCTCAGAGTAGAACTAAGTGAAATAGAAAACAAAACTGATAGTAAAACATATTATTAAAATGTGGTTCTTTGAAAGATCAATAAAATTTATAATTCCTCACTAGGCTCAACAAAGAAAAAAATTTTTTTAGATTTTATTTATTTATTTATTTTAATTTTTATTAGTGAGACACCATGAGGTACAGTTGTAGACTTAAAAATTTTGTGCATGGGTTTCAATTATACAATGATCCACCAGTGCCCATTTCCCACCACCATGGATCCCAGTATCCCTCCCACTCCCCATCCCACCCATCCCACCCTGCCTTTGTGGCAAGGCATTCCCCTTTGTTCTCTCTCTCCTTTTGGGTGTTGTGGTTTACAAAAGAGGCATTGAGTGGCAATCATGTTTGTAGTCTACTTTCAGCATACTTCTCCCATCCTGTGAGGATCCTCCCAACACCCTTTATTTGGTGCTCCTTTCTCTGTCTCAGTTGCCTTTTCCCCTAGCATGTGTGGCTGGCCTCCAAGTCATAGAGCAAAATTCCTGGTACTAATCTCAGCCATTCTTGGGTGTTAGTCTCCTATTTTGTTACTTTATGTTCCTCAGATGAATGCAATCTTTCTATGTCTATCCCTCTCTTTCTGAGTCATTTCACTTAACATGATACTTTCCATGTAGTAGCACTTGCATGCAAATTTCATGACTTCATCTTTTCTAACCGCTACATAGTGCTCCATTGTGTAAATGTACCAAAGTTTCTCTCACAAGTCATCTGTTTTAGGGCACTCATGTTTTTTTCCAGATTCTGGCTATTGTGAAGAGTGCTGCAATGAACAAAACAAGTGTAGATGTCACTTCGACTATACTTTTTTGCTTCTCTGGGATATATTCCCAGGAGTGGTATTGCTGGGTCAAATGGGAGCTCAATTTCTAATTTCTTGAAAGTCATCCATACTGTTTTCCAAAAGGGGTGAACCAGTCGGCATTCCCACCAGCAGTGAAGGAGGGTTCTTTTCTTGCCACATCTGTGCCAGCACCGTTTACTTTAGTTCTTGTGGATATGGGCCAGTCTCTTGGTGTGAAATGATATCTCATTGTTGTTTTGATCTGCATCTCCCTGATGATTAATGATGTGGAGCATTTTCTCATGTGCCTTTTAGCCATTCGGATTTCTTCTTTGAGAAAGTCTCTGTTCATTTTGTTGCCCCATTTTTTGATGGGGTTGGATGTTTTCTTCTTGTGGAGTTCAACCGTACTTTGTATATCCTTGATACCAACCCCGTGTCGGATGTGTATTCGGAGAATATCCTTTCCCATTCTGTAGACTGTCTTTCAACAAAGAAAATTTTATTTAAGAAAAGAAATGACTGAAAGAGATAATTATATCTAATACTGAAGAAATGATCAAAAGTCATTACTATGAGCTTCTGTGTGCAAACCTATTTGACAACCTAAAGGAAATAAACACACTTTTAGAATCAACAACTTTCCAACACTGAACATAAATTACTAAGAAACTCTAATAGTTTCAAGTACAAAAATTAGAACAGTAATCAAAAGAACAAAAGTACAGGTCCAGTGAATGGTTTTACCAATGATACCTTCTAAGAACTAATCAAATCATCCTTCTCAAAACTGTTCTAAGAAATAAAACTGGTAGGAGGAATATTCACAAACACATTTTTTGAGATCAGTTACCACCCAAATTCCCAAACAAGAAAAGGGAGATGCATAAAGAAACAAAAAAAACAGAGTGCTATCTGTTAAACAAAGAGGAAAAAAAAGGTAGTGAATTGAAACTAGGAACACAGCAAGAGAATCACTTTTTAGACCCTGTGGATTTCATTTCATGAATGCAAGGATGGCCGAAGATATAAAAATTAATTAATGTAATATACAACACCAATAAAATGGAAAAATAAACTTTGTATTTGGTATGAAATGCAATTCATGTTTTTTCATGTGGCTATTCATGTTGTCACGATACCACTTGTTGAATAGGCACTCCTTACTACATTTCATGGACCAAATTTCTCTGCCACACATTAACTGACAGTATATCTTAGACTTTACCTATGGGTTCTCAATTCTATTCCATTGGTCTGAAAATCTGTCTTTGTTCCAGTGCCACACAGGTTTTACTACTAGAGCTTTATAGTAGATCTTAAAGTAAGCAAATGTAGTACTTATTATTTTTCCTCAAAATTGCTTTACTATTTGGGTAGTTTTATGATGCTGTACAAACTTTTTGACATTTGTTCTAATTCCTTGCCAGTGATACTGCCTTGAACAGGTATAAGGTTTTGTGTATGATGGTCATTTTGATGTTTTGCCCACATTTGTTCTTGGGAAGACTTTTAATTACTATTTTAATTTTCTCACTTGTAATTGGACTGTTGAATTTTTCTACTTCCTATAACCTTTGAATAATTTTATTAATTTCTATATCATTAGTTTCTGCTCTAAATTTTTATTTTTTCCTTATACTTACTTTGGAATGTATTTGTTGCTTTTTTTCTAGTGTTTATAGAAACTAGAAAAATGACTATGTGAAATTAGGTAATTTTTTTGCTTTCCTCATGTAAGCCTGAATTCATAAATTCATAAACTTCCCCCTTAGTATTATTCTTACTGTATCCATAGATTCTGAGTTTGTCTTCATTCTTGTTGATTTCAAGAAATCATTTTTTATTTTTTCACATCATTCACTGGAGTTAATATAAGTGGATCAAAGATCTCATTATTGACTGGGAATCTGTAAAATACCTTGAGAAAAACATAAGCAGAATCTCAGAAGTATCTTTATTTACTTGACTTTATGGCCAAATAATACAAAAATGAACCAATGATATTAAATTTTAAAAAAACATATTTTATGGCAAGAGAATTTCAAGATAAAATTAAAAGACACCTCCCACTGGGAGAAAATAGTTGTAAACCATACATCAGATAAAGGGCTAATAGTCAAGGTATAAAGTCCTCACAAAGTTCAACAATAGAAAAATGAATAGCCTATCAAAAAATGGACAGAGAAGATAAGCAGACATTTCCCAAAAGAGTGCATATATGAACAACCAGAAGGCACATTAAAAGCACGTGTAATCATTTATTATCAGGGACACGCAAAGTGAAATAAGAACGAGTAATCATGTCACACCAGTCAGAAGGACATGTGTCAAAAATACAAAACAACTAATATCATTGGCCAATTTGGTAAAAATAAATAAATAAATAAGTAAGTAAATGGAGGGATGAGCTTCTTTTCATTCTTGGTGGGAGTATCTTCTTGTTTAGCCTACATGGAAGAAAGTATGGAAACCTCTCCAAAGAATTAAGAATTCTCAAAAAAGTTAGACTTCCATTTGACAAAGCAGTTCCATTTCTTGGCATCTTGCTCCAAAGCACCAAAAGTTCATAAAACTATATATAAATAAACACCTGTGTTCATTATAGTGCTAAGCATAATAGGATGTGAAAACCCAAATGTCGAATGAGAGAAGAATGGATAACGAAGTTATGCTATACAAACACAACGAAATATTGTGCCTCTGGGAGGCCAAACAATCGCAAGTACAGTGGGCAGGGAACTTGCTGGGCTCAATCCCTGGCAACCCCTTTCTGGTTCCTTGAACCCTGCCAGAAATGATGCCTGGACTCAGAGCCAGGAGTAAGCCTTGAGCTCTTCCAGATGTGCTTCCCACAATAAAAGAAATATTATATAGTAGATAAGATGAAATCTTGCCGTTTGCTGCAACTACAATGAAAATAGAATATATCACATTAAGTGAAATAAGTCAGTGAGAAAAACAAATATCAGATGATCTCATAATCAGCATACAAAGAAACAAATAAGACAATCGATAGTATCAAAGTATAATAAACCCTTGACCTTTGATTTCAGAACTGAGATTACCAAGCAAAAGGGAGAAATAGAAAAAAGGGGGAAAGTGGACTAGAAATGACATAAAGAGAGTAGTAATGATGAAAGGGCAATCATTATATACACATTATATACACGTTATATACCGAAACTATACACATTAACAATATTGTAATCAATATTGCTGAATCTAAGATATAAAAGACAAAAACCTTATGTTTCAAATAGATGTAGATGCCTCCTCCAGATGGAACCCTGGTGACCATGAGCCTCTACAAGCACAGCTCGAGCATGCGGGAACAGGACTCTCATTCCAAACTGCTGAGACTGCCTCGGCTCCCAGGTAACCTCTGATTCCGGAAGTCACGCCCACAACCCACCCCCCAGTGCCATCTTTACAGTACACAGTCACAGAGAAGAAAGGTTATGCAGGAAGCAGGACTTTTACTCCAAACCTATACACATTATAGGTTGGTAAACCTGTACACATTATAGGAGATGTAAGCGGCCGCGCGACATCTCCTTATATATAAAGTGATCAATGGAAAGTAAATTATCCTACGTTTCTCCCTAAAAATAAGGCTTAACTCTTTTACAAACCACAACACCCAATAGGAAAGAGAGAACAAAAGGGAATGCCCTGCCACAGAGGCAAGGTGAGATAAGAGGGATGGGGGGAGGGAGGGTTACTGAGATCCATGGTGGTGGGAAATGGTTACTGGTGGAGGAATGAATATTCAAAATAAACTAATTAATTTAAAAATTTTAAAAAATAAAATAGATGTAGATACCCAATAAGGGGGCTGGAGCGATAGCACAGCGGGTAGGGCGTTTGCCTTGCACGCAGCCAACATGGCCAACCCAAGTTTGATTCCTCCACCCCTCTCGGAGAGCCCCGCAAGCTACCGAGAGTATTCCATATGCCAGACACAGTAACAACAAAGTCTCCAATGGAGACGTTACTGGGCCCGCTCGAGCAAATCGATGATCAACGGGAGGGCCTTTACTTTACTTTACTTTTACCCAATAAGGAGTTTCATCAAGGGCTAGAGCAATTAAGATTTATTTAGCTAGCACTCTAGAGGACCGTATACATATTATATTCTGCCATAAAGGGAGATTTAATACAGTTCTTTTAAGCTGTTTAAAATATATTTTAAGGATAAATATATTAAAGGCCCTCCCGTTGATCGTCGATTTGCTCGAGCGGGCCCAGTAACGTCTCCATTGGAGACTTTGTTGTTACTGTGTTTGGCATATCGAATACTCTCGGTAGCTTGCTGGGCTCTCCGAGAGGGGCGGAGGAATCGAACTCGGGTCGGCCATGTTGGCCGCTTATAAGGCGAATAGAAGATTTGCAAAGCAACATTTTATTCAGTGCCTCTATAAATACCACTTTATACTTTGGAACATTTTAACAGAAAAGATAGATTCAGTTGTTGATGTAGCAATAGCTGAATGCCATAGAAATCTCTTAAAATTTACTTTTCCCAAATCTTTCAACTGCACCAATTACAATTGAGTGAAGGATTATTTGGCACACATAAGAGCACTTAGCTAAATACTTTACTCTTTTAAAATAATTCCTCGTATTTGAACATTTCAAAGCAGGGAAATTTCATGGTTTAATTTTATAAAAAATATCTGTGTCACCACAAAAATGTTACAAAATAGAAAATCAACATTTTCTCAGCTCTGTTTTTAGATAGTAAATAGAGTGAAAGTGCAGAGAGTAAGGAGATATTTATAAAAATCAGATGAACTAAAATATTTAATAAGGATCAGAGGAACTCACATCATAGATTTAAGTCTGTCTTCTTTTGTCCGGTGTTTGATCCCAAATATCTCTTGAAAATGGGAAAACTGTCATTTGTATAAACTTAATTTTACAGGCCCAAGAGAGAGAAGTTCTTAACATTGGCTTGGAAATATTGTGAATGTGGGAAAAACTTAAATATGCACTGATTACTTATGTGGAAAAAATAGTTCAAGTTCAACTATCTGAATCAATGAGGCAAAAATACTTTGATATGTTACGTCTATGCTAAATGTACCTGAAAAGAGTTCTACTTAAACAGTTTAATTCAATTCCTCTCATGTTGTTTTCCAAAAGAATAATGTCACTTTTCTGCTTCTATTCTGAACATTAATTTCATAGTTATCTCAGCTATCCAATTCAAAAAACTCTTAGAAAACTTTTACTTCTCCTCTATCAATCCCTTCATCTAGTTTATCATGGAAAATGGATCAAAAACTTCTCATATATCACAGATCAGCCTACTTTTTCATATAACTTTTCTCTTTTGTCAACTTTGTCTTTGTCTATTCTCCGTCATATTATCAGGTGACCTTTCTAATGCAAATATATTCATGTCATTTATGTTTGAAAACTAAAATAAAATGCCTGCTGCTGCCAAAAACTAATTTCTATTTCAGGGTATAAGCAGATAGATGGGAAAATGTGAACTAGAAGCTGAGCCACATTAAGTAAGTAATGGCCAAGACTACCTAACTCAGCTAGTAGTAATATGAATACCCATGAAAAATTTATGAATTCAATCACTTCTGCCTTAAACTGGTCCCCAAAATAGTCCTTCCATACTTTTGCTCCATTTTTCTCTTATTTCCATTCCTAATTTTGCAGTAAATTTTTCTTTTAAAATTATGGTTCTTACATTTTAAAAATAATCTATAAATAGCACCCATGGTATCACTAAGCAGTGAATTATACATCATTGGGATGTGAACAGTTGTGATCCTGTATGCGCTACCGATATGAAAATCTAATGGATATCATCAGAACTAGACATTAGGTGTTTGAAATGAAAGTGTATATGATAAAAGTGAAGTGTGATACTTAAAAATATACTCAAATATTTAGAATGCGATGAAATATACAGCTAAATGAATTTAAGTAGTAATGCACTGTAGCCCTGTTCTCCCGTTGTTCATTGATTTGCTCAACCGGGCACCAGTAACGTCTCACAACAAATTGTGAGACTTGTTGTTACTGTTAATGGCATATCGAATACATCACTGGGAGCTTGCCAGGCTTTGCCATGCGGGCGAGCTATTCTCAGTAGCTTGCCAAACTCTCCGAGAGGACCAGAAGAATTGAACTCGGTTCAGCCGTGTGCAAGGCAAATGCCTTACCTGCTGTGCTATCGCTCCAGTCCCAAATTAGTTTAAGTAAAATGAATTAAACTATCTCAATTAATATACTCTATTATGTCAACTGAAAAACTAGTATAAATTATGAATCAAGAAAAATAACTGCAAATGAAGATGGAATGTGGGGTCTGGGTAGTGTTGATAAATGATTTGAGCTCTCAGAAATAATGGGGGATTCCATGAATAAATGTGTTTTTTAATAGACTGACAAAATACTGCAGTATGGAATGAAAAATAGAAATAAGCTAAAGTAAAAATAAACTTCTATAACAAAAAAAATTAGCGAATAGCAAAAAATAAGGAGAAAAAGGTGGGTAAATCAGATAAAAATAGATCACTAGTATTATGAGCAGAATCTAGAATCTATTACTAAATAAATCTGTGTACCATAAACCTAGATAATGTTATAATACGATATTACTATAATGCAATTTTAATAAAGGAACAATGCTGATAAATATCCCTGATGCTTATAGGTATAAAAATCCCAATAAAATATTAGAAAATCTAATTTAAAATCACATTTAAGAGATCATATTCCACAATCAAGTGAGATTTATATATGGGACACAAAGATGGTTCATCATACCAATAAAGTAATACACCATACTAACAGAATAAAAAATAATAGAAAACAAAGTAATAATCGACCACATCTCTTTAATAATAAAATGAATATGCTCATCTAAAAAGATAGTAGAAAAGTTCTCGACAAAATATAATACAATAAATAGTAAATGCTTAAGTATGTTTTGTGTAAAGAACCATGCTAGACCTCAATATTCAGAAATAAAGAGCACAAAGTTGAAAGAAGCTGAATATCAGATAAAAAAATGCAAAAGATCCATTGCTTTCTTAAAAACACACACAAAACATCAAGTCAGTGAGAGGCATGAAAGAAACATAAAAATACCCTAATTTTATGATAATATCTGAAAATGATATATTTATAATAAATATAAATTAAATAAATATATTATTGAAATTATAAAGTTATAATTATATAATGTGATTTAAATAAAACTTTTGATGGAAATTTTATGACATTTCTAAAATGTATGTAATATATGTTGAATATATTTTGAACAATTTGTCCTCTGTTTAATTTTTCAGAAAATTCCAGGCAGGATATTAAATCCCATGTCTAATTACACTTCTGGTATCATCAATACTTCATAACAGATCTTCATTTCCATGACCTTATCCATAGAGCACTATAGTTCAGGAACAGTCTCATTCATCAATATTTCTATTGATCCATCAAGAATCCAGGTTCATTGGGAGCATTCAATATTTGTTAAAAAATTTTTAGCTGGTAAAATTATTTTTATCACAGAATGATGAGTAACACCCATGCACAGCAGAGCAGGTACCAGTCCCATGCATTCTTTTTGACTCAATCTCTACACTGTTGCTTTTGTAATTAAATTAAATATAACACAGTATATTGGTTATTTTATAAATGTCAACAATCTGGGAGAAATACTAACCTGCAGAAATAAGAATCCTCTCAAATTGTGAAAAAATAAACGGGTCCAATTAATGAAGAAAAATTCAATAAGATCTAGTAAACTAGCACACACACACACACACATACACACACACACACACACACCTCCATGACTAAAAGTTAGAGAACAGGAAACTAGCATAATTGAAATCTTGAGAAGTGGTGAGGTGGTCCCAAAACACATTAGCTATGTGGTCTAAATATCCTGGACTTACCTTGAAATACAACAAAAGATGTAGTATTTTAAATCGAAGTCTTTAAATATTATGGTTTACATTTGACTTCCATTTTAGATCTCTGTGAAATATGTTCAACTATAAATTTTTTTAAGCAAAAAGTATAGTTTTGTGTCACTAAGGAGCAGACTCTGTGTGCTTTGGAAGGTTAAATCTTAATCTGAAGTTTCATAGCATGTAAAAACTTGGAGGTTCAAAGCCAAGAAAGAACTTGGTCCTTGGCCATTCACATAAGTATGAAATAGCATAGTTATGGCTAAATGTAGATGAAAAGTCAAGACACTTGCTTTTTTTGTAAACTTTATTATTTTCTGAAAAGTATTCAAAAGTCAAAATATAAAAGTTGTTCATCAAACCAATTACCCTTGATGAGCCTACCAAAATATCAAGATGCAATAATTAATACAAGGCATAACTTTAGGAAAGTATGAAAGACTTCCAAAGAATAGAATCATACATGATGCATATCCCATAACCTAAAACATCTCTACTTTGTCTTTCCACGATCTCTTCCACTTATCCTTATACTTGCTTTTAATAATTTAACAAAATATAGTGAAGAAATGTCGAATACAAACTCCATCCTAACATGCACAAATAAGACCTCATTTATTTTATATATGTGTTAAATTTTCTCTTTTAAAAGAGGTCAAAGGTGAATGAGTCATTGATATTTTTTTCATTATACCTCATGACCTCCGTTCATAAATTATTATAAACGAAAAATGTGGGCATCATCAAGCATGTAGGTAGCAGTCTACAAACTTCACACAACAATGCTGCTTCCTATAAAGATTTATATACATAAAAAAAATCCACATATGTGCCATGGGGAATGCTACAGAGAGGCAAACTTTAATGACATTTCCAATAAATGATATGAACAAAATAGTTTTAAAACCATTATTACTAATTTTAGCAATCTTTGGTTTACCAGACACATAAATTGACCAGCTTGAACTTGATTTAAAAAAGTCAAAATAAATACTAAATGTCTGGCATGTGGGTAGAAGATATGTGTGCTATTGATAATTATCAATATGATAGAAAAGAAAGTCCTAGAAATCAAAATTTTCCACCTCTATTTCCTCCTCTAGTAAATTATTATCACTTTAGATTGTATTGATATAAACCAGATATTATCCACTCTCTTGATTCAAACATCCAACCTATAGGTGTTACAAGACCAAAATCCCCTTCAAACATTCCAGTCATTTGGTGGGTGAATAACTGTGGACCTAGTATACTTATAGGGGTTCCTTGGCTCTATAAACATAATAGAATGCCTGATTCTGTTTCATTTGTTCATCTTATGGATCTACCTGTTTGTTTTAGCTCTCTTATTCTATATAAAATGAAGTGTTTCCAACGGAATACTACACAGCTGTTAGGAAAAATGAAGTCATGAAATTTGCCTATAAATGGATAGACTTGGAGAACATCATGCTGAGTGAAATGAGTCAGAACAAGAGGGACAGGTATAGAATAACTGCATTGATTTGTGGGATATTAAAAAAAAACAGCATGACACTAATACCCAATGCCAGGGAAAACAGACCAGGGGGACTGGTCAATTGTTGGTTAATAGTGTGGAAGATGGATGGTAATTAAGATAGAGGAGTATTCATTGTGACAATACTAGTTGGAAATAATCACTCTGGACAAGAACAAAGTCATTTTTTCTTTTTTGGGTCATACCCGGCGATGCACAGGGGTTACTTCTGGTTCATGCACTCAGGAATTACTCCTGGTGGTGCTCGGGAAACCATAGGGGATGCTGGGAATCAAACCCTGGTCGGCCAAGTGCAAGGCAAATGCCCTACCCACTGTGCTATTGCTCCAGCCTCAAAACAGAAGTCTTGAAAACAGGCAAAGGGATATACATGATAACCTTTCAGCATCTATATCACAAACCATAATGCCTAAACTGAGAGAATGGAAAAGAGAGAAAGAGAGAGAGGGAAAGAGAGAGAAAGAGAAGTGAAGTACTGGGGTGACTTCAGTGAGTAGGAGAGAAACTGGGGACGCTGTGCTGGGAAATTACTGGTGGTGAGATGGGTGTTGGAATACTGTATGACAGAAACATAATCATGAACAATGTTGTTATGCTCTATCTCACGGTGATTCAGTAAAAAAAAATTAATGAGATGTTTTATATCACTTAACTTAATCACTTAACTTCCCATTAGTCGTCTATTTGCTCGAGCGGGCGCCAGTAACGTCTCCATTTGTCCCTGTCGCGTGCTAGTGTAGCCCAATGGCATCTGTTCGCTCTGGGAACATGAAGAGCCTCAAACCGATCGTTCATGATCTTGACAAAGAAGTCTGACCATCTGGTAGGTGGGCGGCCACGCGGTCTTTTGACATCCCGTGGAATCCAGTCGGTAACAGCTCTAGTCCAGCGGTTATCTTTAAATCTCATTACGTGACCAGCCCATCTGAGTTTTGACACCTTGGCAAATGAGACAGCGTCCCTGATTCTTGATCGTCGACGGAGTCGGAACTCCGGATCTTTCTCTCATTTGAGTGAAACGTGATATTCCAAGCATAGCTCTTTCTATTCTTCTTTGGGAGACCTGAATAGCGTTCTCATCTTGTTTGCGTAGGGCCCAGGTCTCTGAGGCATATGTTAATGCAGGAAGAACAGTGGAATCAAAGAGATGTGCCCGGAGCCGGAGGTTCTTCGTCCTCTTAGCTATTTCTTCGACGTTCTTGAAAGCATTCCAAGCCGCTCTCTTACTCCTGCGTAGCTCGGGTGCCAGGTCATTTGTCATGTTGACTTCTCGACCTAGGTACACATAGCTGTTGCATTTGGAGATGGTCGTTCCGTTGAGAGCAAATGGAGTGTCAGGAACGAGGCTGTTTCTCATAAACATTGTCTTTGTAAGATTCAGCTGTAGTCCTACCTTTCCACACTCACGGTCAAAGTCGGCCAGCATTTGTGCCCCGTGGCTGATGTTTGGTGTTTGTCACCAACCACAGGTGACAAAGGGATTCTAATCAGGAGCCCCACCCTACCCTGCCCTGTCTGCTTCCATCAACCACCCAGGGATTGGATTGCGCAAAGAAGACCCACCCTACCCAGATAAATACCCCACTGGCAGACTTCCACTATCGACACTACCTCCACTACCCAGCCGTCGCCACACTCCAGGACGCTTTCCAGACCCGTGTGGCAGCGAAGCAGTCGCACGACACATCATAAGACACTAAATACCCATCTTCCGGAATTGTCGTACCATATTTGATAGGGTTCAAATATGGTAACACCTACAAGGGTGATTAGAGGTCGCCCCAAAAGCCTCTATCCCTCTCGAAAAGACTGGCAAGCTACCGAGAGTATTCCACCTGCACGGAAGAGCCTGGCAAGCTATCCGTTGTGTATTCGATATGCCAAAACCAGTAACTACAACTGGTCTCATTCATCTGACCCTGAAGGCTTCACATGGCAGCACTGAGAAGGATGAGACGTTTTATAGAAAAGTGCAAAAACAAAAGTAAGCCCCCAAAGCATAAATGCTTATAAAAGATGTTACCAAAGGATTTGCTGAAATACTTGGCAACTGCAAAAACAAAAACGTTTTCATTAATTATCAAGCACTCTTTTTCTTGAGTCACAAGAATCCCTGAGTCGCCCAACACCCAGGATCTGCACCTGTCATCACCTATATATTCCCATTGGTACATCTCCATGTTGACTCTATTTCCTTCCATGTATATGTCTGTCTTATTCCTTCATTTTCTGTGCCTTTCCAACTCCAGCTAAGCAATCTTAATGTTTAACTTCTAAACTCAGTACTTAGATCACTTGGAAAATTAAAATTCACCTTAATTTAACTCAAGACAAAACACGTCTCCAGGTAAAAGCAGCAGCCACCTTCTCTGAAATCAGATGTGTTTGGTTTTCCCTCATTTAAATTATAAAAGTCATATCTTAGCACAGCAGTAGGGTGTTTGCCTTGCCCGAAGCCAGCCTGGATTCCTCCTATCATTCCTCCACCCCTTTTGGAGAGACTGGCAAGCTACCAAGAGTATTCAATCTGCCAAATGCAGTAACAAGAAGTCTCACAATGGAGATGTTACTGGGCCTGCTCAAGCAAATCAATGAACAACTAGAGGACAGTGACAATGACCAATATCTATTTCTAAAATGGCAGAGGATTTGAAATTCTGGTTTGTCTATCAATATTTTAAGAACGTGAGGTTCTTCCATCTTCCAGTAGGAGGGTGTCACACCCACCATCTTCCCCCCGGGTTGAGTTTTCCTCCCCACCCCGAGCAGAGCCCCAGCAGCTGAAGACTTCCGGTTCCAGCCACAGCCATGCTTAAGACCACTCTCCACGCGTTCGGACGAGTCTCATGCATGAAGGAACCAGCAGAGGAACCCAGGAGTGTGGGGCCTGTGGTGTATATTTCCAAGCCTGTTCAGATTGGGACTGGGGCCTCCTCCACCCAGATTGCCCATCTTCCAGTATGTAGGCATTACACCCGCCAACTGCCCCCAGCGCCATGTAATCCCATCAATGGTCAAGACCCAGAGACTATAAAACCCTGCGAATGCGGCTGCGCGAAACCTTATTATCTAGTTCTTACTCTGGAGAACTTGGCAGGCTACCAAATGTATCCTGCCCACATGGCAGAGTCTGACAGATTCCCTGTAGCGTATTCAATATGCCAAAAACCAGTAACAATGACGGGTCTCATTCTCCTGACCCTGGAAGAGCCTCAAATGTGGCACTTTTTAAAATCTCAGTGCTAGGATAAAGGAGACATTAGTGGGTCCTGCTCGAGACAATCGATGAATACAGGATGACAGTGATACAGTGTAATTTTAAGAACATAGAATTTAAATTAGTACAATGAATTTTGGTGAGTTGCGCCTTCCATTTTGTGTACTTGTTTATTCAGTCCTAAAAGGCCATCTCATTGACACCCAGGAAATCATTTTGCCTAAAATCTTGACCTGGCTTCTCCCCATTAAGCCATGTTAATATTTCCACCCCATTGTCTTAGGGTGCATCCTTTATTACAAACATAGCCAAATGCCATGGAATCTATGAGCAAGATGACCAACATTTATTATAGATGACATCTTGGAAAATAATATTTTATTGTAATTTTCAAGTAACTTTTTAGAGTCCATAAATGTTACCCTATTTTCTCTTCTAAATTCTTGTTTTACATTCTATAGATTGCATCTTGTTTAGAATTTGGCAGCCATATAATAAGTGGTACGTGACAGCAGAATTTTACATTCACAAAAACTGCTTATCTGAACTGAATGGAGAAAATAATTTTAGTCAACGCATCAAATAAATGATTGATATCCAAGATATATAAATTGCTTGTAGTGGTCAATCAAAAAAAGTTCATAAATCCCATCAAAATTAGGAGAGGAAATAAACAGGACCTTCTCTGAGGAAAAAAAAAAGATGACCAACAGAGAAATTAAAAATCCTACCATCCTTAATATTAGGGTATTCCAAATCAAGATAACAATGGAATACTATCTCACACCAGTGAGAATGGCACATATCAAAAATAATGGGAACAATCTCTGTTGGTGGGGATTTGGTAAAAAAAGAACTCTCGTCTGTTACTGTAGAAATGTTAGATGGTTCAACTCTGATGGAACAGTGTGGAGGGTTCTCGGTAAACTCAGAATTGAACTCCCATACAATCCATAAATTCCACTATCTACCCTCAGGACAGAAGAACATTCATTCAAAAGAACACATGCACAGCACTTTTCACTACAGCACTCAGAACACTAAAGTACAATAGCTAATATTTGAAATCAACCTAGATGTCCAATAACAAATCAGCGAGTCATCAAGATGTTGTATATATACACAATGAGATACTACATAGCTCTAAGGAATGATGAAATCATGTAACTTGCTGCAGCATGATTGGAACTGGAAAGCATTGTTAAATGAAAGAAGCCAGAGGACGGGCACACACAGGATGGCATCACTTCCATGTGGTATTTAGAGTAACTGGATGGGGAAACGCAATGGTTTAACATGGGAAGGTGGGCATACCTGGATTACCCTTGGCCCCAGAGTTTAGGGAGAAGGAAAGAAATAGAGTGAAGGGGAAAGAGGAGAGATTAATGAGAGGCAACTGGGTCAGGGGTCAAGGGAATTCAGGTACATCTGTGGTGTTAAGGAATGATTGCGCTAAATATTCAAACCATAGAGTCAACAACATTAAAGTCACGAAATCCAAACTCTAATAACCAAACTTAAATGGCACCTGTCAAGATGGCAGGCAGGGCTGGAGTGAGGGAGAGTATGAGAGAGAACCTGGGAAACATTAAAGGAGGAAAGTTGATACTGGTGGCAGGATCAGTGACTAGACATTGTATGTTGAAAAACAAAGTATGAATAACTTTGTAACTCAGAGTGCTTTAATAAAATAAAATTTGGGGGGAAAGTCCCTGCTTCTCTGTAATATTATAGATCCTAGCATCCACTTCCCAAATATGAAGTGAGCCTCACATTCTCATATGCCACGAGTTTTGTAGTTGGACTATTATTCTAATGTTCCAAATTTGGGTTCAGTTAAATTTGAAGAAAAATAAGTGAAGCATTTGCTAAATGTTTACCTTCATTTTCGTCTAGTCAAAACCATATTTCTGGCTAGAGATGTCTCTTACCTTGTTGTTCAAGGCATAATTTAGAAATGCCCTAGAGGCAGAGATGATTACTGATGGTTTATTCCATCCAGCCCTATGATTCATCGATCTCAGGAGTCCAAAGCTTGTAATTATAACTTAATGGAAGATATTACTTTATTGAAGGAGAAGCTATGACTTGCCCAAAAAAGGAATATAGATTAGAGTTAATATAAGACAAATTAGGTTATAAGTTAAATACTTTCCTTTTTGTATGAACATGACTTTAATGAGTCATTTTAGGTGTAGAAAAGAGTAGCTGAAAGTCAATCTGTCAATTAAAACTTTTAGTTTATTCTTAATGAATAAAATGTCTTAAAATATATGGATCTCCTTCCTAGGAAATTCAGTTTGCAGATATTTTAATATCAATTAAATTGTGTTTTACTTATAATTCTTAAGCATATTTTCAACTTCTCTTTAGAGTTTATGTGCTTCCATTTAATTAACAAAAAGTTATTGCTATAATATAAACACAAGTCTTTTTTCTAAAAAGCAAGTGATCTGCCAATACAATGAGTAGCTAAATTTGAAACTCAAATCCTTTATGAAGCAATTGGCTTACAGTAATTGTGCTGTATTTTTCCATCACAGGCAAAAGCATTTTGGACTATCTTATAAATACAGAGTCCAGGGAATTCCAATGAGATAATGTCATTGACCTTAAGTAAAGTAATCGGTGGTGAATATTGTAATATGATAATGTGAAAGTTAGAAGGAGCTCATTCTCAGACTATCAAAAAACCTGCTAAATCAACAATAGGATGAGACACAGTGTGAACTAAGAGAGCAGAACTTTAAGGCATGTTACCTAAAATAGAAAAAGCTTCTAAATAACTCTGAGAGATTAAGTGTGAGCTCTCATGCTTAACTGCTATTAAATTAGTTCAGCATGCAAGCATTTATCATTCACCCTGCGTCATTTAAGTAACCGAAGATAAATGTCAACTTTCAGCTCACTGATCCTCACTCACATGTTCCTTTTCCCTTTTGTATCATTTAAGTCCACTAATTTTCCACCGTTTCAAAAGTGTGTGGCTTCATTAGAAACATCCACTTCTGCAATTTGTACATTCTCCTGTGGATAGGAGACAAATGTGAAGTC
Source organism: Sorex fumeus (assembly GCF_029834395.1). Taxonomy (NCBI): domain Eukaryota; kingdom Metazoa; phylum Chordata; class Mammalia; order Eulipotyphla; family Soricidae; genus Sorex; species Sorex fumeus. The sequence continues at coordinate 13,144,830 of NW_026606093.1, read as the reverse complement.
TTTAAATGGGCTATGCAATGGGAGAAAATGAGTCTCTGAACCACACTATGTACGCTGGCACCCATAGACTACTAAAACCTCCTCGATATTTATTAGAAATGCACTTGTAATTACGGAGACAGAAGAAAACCAACTTCAGATTGCTAACTGACCTGAGGCATCAAATTTATGTACATGTTCACTTTCTTAAAACATGCCAACAAAGAGTTATTAGAGGCCATATGCCATTTGTTATGAAAAGCACATTCCTTTAGTCTTTGTAACAGAAGCCATATGGCTTTCTGGAAGTCAATTATATCATAAATATGCTGTAATAGCGGGGGTGGGGTGTGGTCTAGCAATTGCTAGAGGGAAAAAAAGATTGCTTTGGAGTCAGTTTCTCAGTGGTTCCACTCAGAACCTTGGAGAAATTACATGATCTTTGTGCCTCAGTTCCCCCATATTCAAAGTGAAGATAATAATAAAATGGCATCTAGACAAGAGAAGAGAACTGAGTTTTTCTACACAAAAGAATCCTACAAACTAAAATTCAGGTGAAAAATAAAATAAAATAATAAAAGTCCATCTGAAACAATAACCAGTCTCTGTCACCTTGCAATATTTCTTTTCACCATTGACAGAGCAATCTTTCTGGAACCTAAAGTCAAATACTTGATTCTAATTACAGAACAACGCCTCAAATCTATGTAGATGCTGCCTTACAGACTGCCCCAACCAGCTGCCCAGATATATCTGCCAAGAGTTACCTCTACTTTGACACAGACATGCACACCAGGTGACCCTTATTTGCATGTTTAGAAATTTCCAAGTCTGCTTCATCTGCCAATATGACATCCTTTGAATTCTGTCCAAGTATGAAGGCTCAGACCATCATTTTTGTCTCCTCCCTAGAGATATTTGTGGCTTCCTCCTGTGGTTGTTAGTTTCCTGATCTCAGCTACAATAGCACTTACTTCACTTCCTTCTTAAACACTTATGCTCTGTGACATAATTATTTGTAAACACATTTCTCTCTCCTCCACCAGAACTGGAATCCTTGAGAGAAAAGTCCAAGGCTCGGGAAGTAGTGGATGCTCAATAAATACAAGTTTATTGTATACTTTTAAAAGATAGAAGTCATTGACTGCTGGACCCAAGGGGACTTGTTTTTTAACTAATTCCATATTCATCTCAATGCTCCATCTGCAACATTCTGAAGTAGTCCCAAGGGATTCGTGATGTTCTTAAATACTGAAGACAAACTTCACCATGCTATCCTTGTGATGTACAAAAATAAAATTATTTTAGAGCATTTTTCAACAAGGTATAAAACCAATAGATTTTTGTCTAAACTTAATGAAAGAGGAAATAAAAAACAAGTTTTGGTTCCCAAGCATTTAGTTCATTGTGGTTTTATGGAAACAAAATCAAGAATGACTGGGTTTATTTGAAGGGGCATATCCAGAGATGCTCAAGTTATGTTTAGAGAGACAATAAAATCAAATCTCCTGACTCTGTGCTCAAGAATCACTCTTGCTAAGGTTCAGAGGACCCTATGTGGTGCTAGATATCTAATCCAAATTTTCCGTGTTCAAGTCAGGTACTCTATCCACTCCAAGTTCCCTATCAAGAATGAAGCCTGAACCGAAGCAAGAGAAGGAACGCATTCAACAGATTATATCTCCTCCTTGAGATAACTGAACTGAATATCGCTTGTGATGGGCATGATACTGTGGATCTCTAACCTTGATTTTTCATCCTAATGATTAAAAAATATTTATAATCTTCTAAACTTTTTGTTTGATTATGCTTCTGTTTTATACTTGAAAGAGACTGGAATATCTTCCTCTGATTTTATAGAAGTTAAATGTTGTAAAAGATTAGTTATCTAAGATTATTTATCTTTCAGATATAAATCATCCCCACATGTGCAAAATATGCAAAAAAATTATGTCTGTGATATATTCAAGTAGCATAGAAATATAAAAGAGAAATGTCTAGAATTTAAAGAGTAGTGAAGAAACAAAATCTGATTTACAGATTTGTTAGGAACTGCTACATAGGAAATTAATATTAGGATCTGACTTGAGAGCAAAACAAGAGAATAATAATAATGATGATGATAATGATGATGATTATAATAATAATAATAATAATAATGAAGGAATAATTGAAGTGTTGACCTCCAAATTTTAATTTCCTCAAAATAGTTTCCATGTGGTTAAGAATGTCTTTCTCCGTATGGTATTTTTAAAAGCTAAGTAAAAAGTAATCTATTTGCTTATATTGTAATTTTTCAAGATGCCACAACCGTTTTAAATTTTCCTTGCCTGTGCTAAACTTTCGATGTCCAAGATACCTGCCTGGGAGCAGAAATGTCAGAAACTTTTGTTTCAACTTGGCCCCCTGGAAACTAAAACTGGAGTCAAAAGTATGTAGCAATTTTCTATTTTTATATTTACTTTCCTTTCAGAAAGAGAACATAACCAAAAGTTTCAAGATTCTCGCTTTTATTCTTTATATATTTTGGATACAACTCATAGAACTACATTACATGGGTGACAAAATGAAGAAAGATAAGAGAATCCTAGACGAGGTGCTATTTCTTGATTCTCCAAATCTTTTCTCATTTTACCAGAAACAGACCCAGAATCGGCAACCTGGAAGTTCATTCTTTTTTTTTTAATTTAATCACCGTGAAATACACATTTCCATATCCCAGAAGCCTAAGGGTACCAGCTAAAAGAGACCCAAATAAAAAGGCTGCAATACAGAAGATATATCCTAATCAGAATGATAAATTAATAGATGAAAATACAATATTTAAAAACTCATTCTTTTTTTTTCCCTTTATTTTATTTATTTATTTTTTTACAGTTGTAGATTTACAATTTTTTGTGCTTGGGTTTCGATTATACAATGATCAGATACCCATCCCTCCACCAGTGCCCATTTTCCACCACCATGGATAACATCCCCCCACCTCCATCCCCCCATCCCCCCTGTCTCTGTGTCAGGGCAATCCCCTGTGTTCTCTCTCTCCTTTTGGGTGTTGTGGTCTGCAAAAGAGGCATTGAGTGGCAAACATGTTCAGTCCATAGTCTACTTTCGACATGCATCTCCCCTCCTGGGAGGATCCTCCAAACATCCTTTATTTGGTGCTCCCTTTCTATCTAAACTAAAAACTCATTCTTGCCCCTGCATCTTTGCTGAGTTAATGAATCTGAATTTCAGTTTTACTGGCAACTTTCTATTTTCTCAATAGAAATATTAATTTAAATAATATCATTAATTGTACATGAAAGTTTTAAAAATTATTCTATAAAGACAATGATTTTCAAAGTATGACTACCAAGCCATGTATTCATACAGTTATTATTAGGCAATTATTTTTAAATATGTAATATTTAATAGATATTTAAATAGAATTTAATAATAAGCAAAATACAGTCCTTTGTGGAATTTAAAGTCTGATTAAGAACAAAAGGACTATTGGAAAAATCACACATTTAGAAAGTTACAAACTGATATATTTAAAATAACAATATATCCTAAACATGCAGAAAAGATAATATTTAAATATTCTAATAGTTCTGCTTGTTATCTAATTTGTGTAACAGGCAACATTGTTCTTCACCTAATTCTAGAAAAATTCTTCCCCAGCATATTTTGCTATTCTTTAGTTAAGACTTTTAGATTTAGAGTTGAGGTTTACAGGTCTCTAATCAGGCAAACAGAAGAGATAGTGATAAAATTTTAAATCTGTAAAATAAGTAAATACCCAGAACCATTCTCTGAGAAAATGGATCATGTTTACAGAAGAAAAACTTTATAGTCTTTATCATATAAAGATCCTATATCTGTGAAAATAGCAGTTTAAACAGAATTTACTATATCCTAAGTACTTTACAATATTAACTCATTTATTTATTTATTTATTTTTTATATAATTTATTTCTTTATTGAATCACTGTGGGAAAAGTTACAGAGCTTTCAGGTTTAGGTCTCAGTCATGTAAATATCAAACACATTTCCCTTTATAAATACTTATTTTTAACCGCGAACCCCAATAGAACCCCACCTCCCACCCCTCCCAATTCCTGTGAGGCAGATTAGTTCTAGTTAATACTCTATCTACTTTGGCTAGATACATTGTTTCGATAGAAGATGCACAATTATTGTTTAGAGTTTACGACCCCCCCCCCCCAATCAGACATGCTGAAACAGCGTTGTGAAATGATTTGCTTTCTACAGCTGGGTTTAAGAATAAAATGATGGTTTTGGATTTCTGCTATTTTACTTATTAACCCTGGAAGAATTTCTATTAAAAGTTAGATAGTTAAGAGATTGGTTTCTGTGCTCTGGAGTCGTGGCCGTGCCGGAGAGCCGCTCGTGGGGGGCAGCTGGCGACCTCGGTCGGGCGTGAAGGACAGCCCATTATGCCCCCCTTCCCATGAGGTCCCTGCCGCTCCCACCACCCCCGGCTCAAACCTGCTGTCCACAAGGCTCCCGTGCGGCCGCCATCTTTCTTTCCAGAGAGGAGCGGGAGAATATTAACTCATTTAATCATTGCAATAATTTCTGAGGAATATATTCAAAGGGTGGTGGTATTATTCCTATTCTACATATGAGGAAACTGAAGCACATATTTTAAAACAATTTACCTATTGCCACAGTCACTAAGTAGAGCTGGGATTCAAACCCACTGTATATGCTCTTGTCCACCACGAGGTAACATCTCCTGCTCAATGAATTTGTCAATTTATTTGAAACCATGAGGCAGTTTGGCTCAGCAATCTAAATAGCATTTCAAATATATCTCTGTACCTTCTTGGGACTTTGTCCTGATATAAAAAAAATTAATTCTAATTCTTTAGTAGTGGGAGTCATATTTAAGGCAAAATAAAGATTTCAATCCTTTCAATTGGATATATGATTTGATGTGATTTTTGAAAATAAAATAAGATTATTACAATTACTTCTAAAAAACAGGTTAAATTGCTCCAGCTTCTGCAAAATGTTGCCTCCCATTGTTATCACAGAGTAAGCTCTATATAAATTTCACAGAATCTCCACCCTGAAAGATGTTATTCTTCTAAAATTAGATGCAACATATTATGAAATGCTGCCATTAGTTTAAATTAAGGCAGAAAAGATAACTATGAACTGACCAAAGTCTGTCTCCTTATAAATTTGAGGTTAGAAATGCACTTAAAGAAGGTATGTTGACAACTAAAGTCTTTTTATTTCAAATCATAGTGCTTCCCAAGTTTGTCATTCCAGAAAGTTTCAAGAGCTGAAGAAAATAGGAACAAAGCAAAGGAAACATGTTCGGGCAAGTTGGTGTGGAGAATTCCTTTCGACTCTTTTTATGGTAGAAAGATTCTTTGGGGAATGAAGATTAAGCAATCATTAGAGTGAACCTCCCCATTAGTCTTGAGAATTAGCCAGAGATCTTTATTTGAACTAAAATATCAGAAGCCCATATTGAAGCAATTATTACAAGCATGACTAACCATTGATAAGCTTAAGACTGCTTACAAGACAAAACAAGAATCTCTTGGACAACTGCCATTATGATATGTTAGACAACAAGAGTTTTACTACTGGGCAGAGAATTGAGAATATGAAAATTGTGCATAGCTGCTAAGACACACAAACAGATAAAACAAGAAGTAACACTGGTGTTTTTAAAGCATTTTTGTTTTGGTTAATAATTACTAAGTACACAACATACAAAAAAATCAGGAAGCCCCATTTTGTTGAAGGAGCAAGTACTTAGGTCTAAAAATGACAGTACTTGGGGGGGGGGAGTTCATAGGAATATATGGATAAGAAGTTATTCCTAAACATAGATCTTAAGTCTGAATCTCATAAAGTGGTCAGGAAATTGTTAGCTTCGAGCAAGGTTACTTTTCTTAGGATGGAGCAGAATCAAAATGAACAATTGGTGATTAACTGTCAAAAAACCATCACTGTCACTGTCACTGTCATCCTGTTGTTCATCGATTTGCTTGAGTGGGCACCAGTAACATCTTCATTCGTCTCTGTCACATGCCAGTGTAGCCCGATGGCTTATTGGGGGCTCTTTTGGGATCAGGGGAATGAGGATTATCATTGTTACTGTTTTTGGCATATCGAATACACCACGGGTAGCTTGTCAGGCTCTGCCAAGAAGGCAGAATACTCTCAGTAGCTTGCCGGGCTCCCCGAGAGAGATGGAGGCTTTTGGGACAGCCTCTAATCACCTTTACAAGTATTCCCAGTCAGGCATATATGCAGGCAGGATACTTTCTATAGCCTGCCAGGTTATCTGAGAGCGAAAACTAGATAATGAGAGGGCTTTCAGGAGCTTGGTTTTATAGCCTCTGGATCTTGATCATTGATGGGATTACTCGGCAGTTCACAAAATCACAAATCACAAATCATCCTATTATTCATCGATTGCCTCGAGCAGGCCCCAGTAACGTCTCCTTCATCCTAGCCCTGAGATTATATTCAAGGCTCTTTAGGAAAATGAGACCCATCATTGTTACTGATATTTGGTATATTGGGTATGCCACGGGGAGTTTGCCAGACTCTACCATGTGGGCAGGCTACATTCGGTAGCCTGCCAGTTTGTCCAAAGTAGGAATGAGATAATAAGATGTCATAATAAGATGTTACGTGGCCACGTGGTTCCGGGAGCTGGTTTTTATAGTCTCTGAGTCTTGGCCGTTGATGGGATTACACAGCGCCAGGGGGCCAATTGGTGGGTGTGACCCCCACCTACTGGAATTTGGAGGATCTGGGTGGAGGATGCCCGGCCCCAATCCGAGTAGGCTTGGAGATCTCGGCCCCGGAACCCGCGTGACTTTGTCCCTCTGCCAGTACCTTCATGTGTGCAGAGAGTGGTTTCAGCATGGTGGTGGCTGGTCCTGGAGGTCTTCGACTGCCGGAGCCCTGGTCGGGGCGGGGAGGAAAGCTCAACACACTCCCCTCCAAGGGGCCCCGGCGAGGACAGCCAGGCACGGGGGCAGGAGACTGCGCTGTTCTCTTCCGGGAGCTGGTTTTTATAGTCTCTGAGTTTTGGCCGTTGATGGGATTACACGGCGCCAGGGGGCCAGTTGGTGGGTGTGACCCCCGCCTACTGGAATTTGGAGGATCTGGGTGGAGGATGCTCAGCCCCAATCCGAGTAGGCTTGGAGATCTCGGACCTAGAACCCGCGTGACTTTGTCCCTCTGCCAGTACCTTCATGTGTGCAGAGAGTGGTCTCAGCATGGTGGTGGCTGGTCCTGGAGGTCTTCGGCTGCTGGAGCCCTGGTCGGGGCAGTTGGTCGTTGTAAATGTCTAGCTACTGGAAGATGGGGGGTCTGGGTGGAGGAAATCCAGTCCCGATCTGAGGAGGCTTGGAGATCTCAGCCCCAGGTCCTGCACACCTAGGTTCCTCTGCCAGCTCCTTCATGCCTGGGGCTCGTCTGATTGTGTGGAGAGTGGTCTTATCATGGCTGTGGCTGTGCTGCAAAAAATCGTATGCAGAGGGAAAATTAAAAAGCACCAAGGGAAAACTCTCTGTTCCTTCATCCCATTAAAATAAGTTCCTTAATGTGAGTCAGAATTGAACTTCTTGATAGTGTGTAACAGTAGGAGCACTTTTACAACCCACACTGACTTTTGCATGCAGCAAAGTGCACACTCCATTAATACTAAGTCTAAACTATTTACAAAAGATGGACAAAGGAAGGTACTAAGAGGTGGGTAAACATGGAGCTCACCTTTCTCAGATGCTAGAGAAGAAAATCATGTAGAAATTAAATGAATCTCAACAAAAATTTTGTCTGTTTTGTCACTAAGAGCATAAAATTTTGTGGCTATGTTCAATGTAACGAGAACATTTGTAATGAACCGCAATCAGCAACTTCAACACATAGGTAGACCTCTATCTTAAGAGAAAATCTCTTACTTATACAAACTCCAAGTCCCACCTTTACTCTAACAACCTTAACAACTGTCTGTCACAGCACGTGAAACAGCAACCAAAATTTTCCAACCAATACACCATAAAACAAACTCACATGACTCAAATGGATTAGAAATTACAGCCAATGTTTGTCAAATGTCAAGACTGGACAATGTAATTTGCATATCTTTGATCTTGGTTTCACATTTGATCAAACTGAGGCTCAAAGGTGTTTCTGGGCTATTTATTTTAAGTAAATAGATTGGCAGCAAACTGTATCCTTCTCAACTATCACTCACTTCCTATAGACATCATTAAAAATGAAGGTAGTACTATGACATGGAAAAACTAGATACAAATAGTGTTAAATTAAAAAAAAGAATGCCACATATATAAATATATACACAAATTGTAGAAAGGTAATAAAAAAGAAAGGAAGCAGTAAATAGTTTAAGAAGTTGTGCTAAGATGATAAGATTATGGAAGAATAAAAAGTTTTGCTTAATAGGTTGTTGCTATTTAATGACAAGGATTTTAGAATCAGGTAAAATCAAATGACCAGGGAATATTGTTTGAATTAAGAAAGTTTTCCCTGTTACTTCAGATGATGAGAAACTCTAGGAAAGAAAGCACATGCCAGAGCAATATTAACTGTTTTTTTTTCCTTTTTGTTAGTTTTTGAGTCAAATTCGAAGATGCTCAGTGTTACTCCTGACTCTGTGCTCAGGGATCACTCCTGGCAGGGCTCAGAGAAGGGGCTGGGTGCTTATGCAGCTAGTGCCTTACTCACTATATTATTTCTGTAGCACTGTAGCACTGTCCTCCCATTGTTCATCGATTTGCTCGAGCGGGCCCAGTAATGTCTCCATTTTGAGTCTTGTTGTTACTGTGTTTGGCATATTGAAATCATCACAGGTAGCTTACCAGGCTCTGCCGTTTGGGCGGGATATTCTTGGTAGCTTGCCGGGCTCTCCCCCATAAACAATACTCTTAATTCAGCTAATTCAAAGGTAGGTGCTTAGCGGGACTAACATAAAACAAGCCTGCTGTGACTCAGAGACAGTTGTCAGGAAGTATAACCTGAGACATCTGAATCTTAGAAACTAGAAAATAGAGCAACATGATGACAGTTTGCAATGAACTTTATTCTGACTCAGGGTGAAGAGCTATGGAAAGAAAAGAGACAAAGGCAGGACACGGGGGAAGGAGAATGACACTTGACGTGGCGCAAGCTCCAAGACCTCTCTGAGAATCTAGAGTCACGGAGCAGCATTCTATAACATCCCTACAATAAAAACTGATATCAGGACACTCCATGTAGGGCCGCGTGGCCACCTCAGTAGTACCATGAGCCTATTACATTACACCAAGGTGATCATATGCCTTGAGCTCTAGAGGTTTGTAAGTAATCAGAATGGGAACAACTTAAGTGTTGCCTTTCCCCTGCCCTCGAAGGACTCAGGTAGGTTTTGAAAATACTCCATGTAAATTGGTATCTACAACACACCCATGAAACAGAAATCACGTATTTAAAGTGAAATGCTCTGACTTGCACTGAATTAGTCATTAGCTGATAAGGCAAACAAAGCAGAGCTAGAAATATATCTAGCTGGGATTGTAGACAGACTGCCAGAAGTAGGTAAACATTTACAAAAATTAATAAATAAATACCTAAGGACAGCTGCTATTTTAGGACCATGAAACATAACGGCTTTGTGACTTGGCTTTTGTGTAACTTCAAACCATGGTATGAGTACATACTTTAGAAAGACATGTCTTGTTCTAATTATGGAAATGACTTAACTGATCAAATTACACACAGCATATCTTGCATTACACCAAAGAAAAAATTTCAACAAAGAACTTTGATTTGATAATTGAAAATTGCCGACCGCTTTGTCAGATTTTTGAAGAAATGGAAAGTTCAACTGATGATAAAAACATAAACAAGGGCAGTAGAAGATTGCTTATACTTTAGTATTGACACTGAAGTTGTAGTTGCTTTTGCCTTATGGGGACTATCTGGTTAAAACAAAAATAACTCATACTAGTTTTATTATCTGTAAACTATAAACAATACTGATTTTTGATGACTTTTAAGTTGGTATTGTTGGATGATAAATTTGTATTATATTATAAATTTGCTACACAAAAATAAATATCTGCTTAATTAAAAACTACTGGATTCTTTGATTTTCTCTTAGAGAGAGTGGCATGACTTGTCTGCGTTTCTGAATGAAGAAAGATGGCTTTCATGAAAGAATAAGGTAAGAAGTTCTCTTATCACTCTTAAAGCAGATTTTTTTGTGCTTTTTCCAGAAAAAGAGACTTCTTTAGAGGGTGCCTGGGGTTAAGGGATAGGAAAATAAGTTTCCAAGTAGACATGGCACATATTCTTATCATTTCATGTCCCAGACAGTAATTAGAGTGAGGGCTTATTTTAGCTCCAATTGTTAATCTTACTTCCATGCAGAGCATAGTTATTTAATAGTCAGCTGATTCGCTTACTGGACAATGACCAGTAAATTCTTGAGATTTTCCCATACCCCATTCTGTCCACAACACTACACATACCAACACAAATGACAAAGTGAAGGCAAAAATTTGAAACATTCACACAGTAATATATCTTAAAGATTGTTGAAGATTCACTGGTAGATTCATAAATTACCCTCCTTAAGGAATACACATGCAAAATATAAACTCAGAGAATGAATGGTCATGACTCCAGTTGTGCTTTTTTCTTTCCCAATCTGACCTAAATTATAGCAAAGAATGATGAACACATTCATGAATTGAATTTTCATTTGCTCATAATTTATTGAGCAGTCTGTGCTGATTTGAATAAAAGCAGCAGAATGGTTAACCCTAATAAGTGAGTTTGTGTTTCGCTGAATTTAAAAATATGCCTCCACTCTCTCCCTGTCAACAGGCACTGCCCTCAAAACATGCGCACAAAACAGAACCCAAGAGGCTAAGACTTCTTCAGAAAAAATGACTAAAGAGTCTTCAATGGGGTCCTTCTTTAGAATATAAAGTTGCATTCTAAAAGTGGAGGGATAGGAGAAGAGTTTGCTTAGAAAGAGTTCTCAAATGACATCTTGCCTGCATTTCCCTGATATTAAACAGATTCTGGAGTTTTTTCAGATATCAACTGCAAAGAGAAATAGCAAGAACTTCATCACTTGTATTTTATTTCCATTTGTTCCACCAATATATATTGACTGATTGCCTTGGAATTGTATTTACTTGCTGGGAACTCAGTATTTAAAGAAAATACCCTTAACCATGAGATGCCAGTCTGACTCATAGAGTCCCTGGAGTCTTAGCATGAGCACCCTTTTTTATTGATTTTCCAGTTAAAGCTGGAAACAGTAATCTGAAGAATCCTGTTTCTTAGTCTATTTTTATCATCAACTCTCCATGAAAAGCAAAATAATTTCTGTAGCAAGCTTTTAGAAGGCACTTTTTCTTTTTTTTTTTTTAGCACACATATAACTTTTTATTTTAGTGAATTATTTTTTTAAAATTTTTATTAGTGAAACACCATGAGGTACAGTTGTAGACTTACAAATTTTTGTTCTTGGGTTTCAGTTATACAATGATCAAGTACCCATCCCTCCACCAGTGCCCATTTTCCACCACCACGGGTCCCAGTATCCCTCCCACCCCCCATACCCCCATCTCACCCTGCCTCTGTGGCAGGGCATTCCCTTTTGTAGAAGGTACTTTTTCACATAATCCCCCTCCTATCAAATTCGCAGGTAAAAACAATTTTTTATTCTGTTTTAGTTCCAAAAATTTTCAGTTACTTTTTTCTTTTTTTTGAGGTTTATTTTATTTTTCCCAAATTTTATTAATGCATCATGAGTTGCAAAGTTACTCAGAGTTGGGTTTTTGACATAGAATGCTCCATGTTCCATCACCAATCTAGCCACCAGTGTCCAGTTCCCTTCACCCGTGTTTCCTCCTCTACCCTCCCCTGCCCCGGCCCCAGTCTGCCATCTTGACGGGCACCTTTTAAGTTTGGTTATTAGGGTTTGGGTTTTGTGATTTCAGTGTTGTTGACTGTGCTTTGGATATTTAGCTCTATCATTCCTTAGCATCAAGGATGTACCTGAATCCCCTTGACCCCTTCCCCCATTGCCTCTGATCTCTCTTCTCCCCTCCCCTTAACTCTATTAGAGAAATGTTCTACATAAATAAAACTAAGCATAGAACTTGTTTAGTTGTACTTATGTGGGGGAATCACTTGCTCCGTGTGATTAACACCTTCTCCCCTTCTCTCTCTATATTTTCTCTTCATGTGGTCCTTTATCATTGATAAGCCTGTGTACGCCACATTGACTGATTGGACGGGAAACCATCAGAACCTGTATATGCTCAGAACATCGGTGTGAGAGTCAGATACCTGGGACTAACTTCAAAATCCACCAGTTACTCCTGTACAATTTTAGGAAAGCCTCATAACTGCTCTGAGCGTTACCTTCATCATCCTTAAAATATAGATAACTACTTTGCATATTGATTTGAGAATAAAATGGAATAATTCATGCAAAACACTTAGAAGTATGCCAGGTACATAATAAGCATTTGATAAATGATAACTAATATTAGCAATGAAACCACCATATCATCCTGTTGCTCAAATGAGGCAGGTACCTAGACAAAAATCTCCTTTGCTTCTCTGTAGCCAACCTGACTTTATATCATATGAATTCTAACTCTAAATAGTACAGTTGAAATCTATTTTCTCACTTCCATCCCAACTGTAGTAAACATCCTTTTTTTAAACCAGTTTCTATTTGCCACCATAATTTTCTAAAAGGTTCTACTGATATAATCACCCTTTTTCTACACCAATCTTTCTGCACATTTCCCAATGACATGAATGTTCTTAAATAGAAACGTGGTCATCACGTTACACCAACTAAGGTCTTTCCACACAATTTCTCTTGGCTGAAATCCCAATTCCTCTGCAAGGTTTATCATCACATATCACTAATCCCTTCCCATTCACCATGCATCTTCCTCATAGGACACTTCATGCCCTTTTCTTAAAATGCTCTCAATGTTCGAGTGTTTTTCAATATGCAATTCTTGGAACATGCTTTTCCCTTTATTAATGTACCAAACTCCCATACATGTTCTAGGACTCAATGTCCTGAGTACTTTTCTGAGAATTCTTCCTGACTCATCATCATTCATACATTATATTACAAAGTATCCCTGCTTTTTTTTTTTACATTTTGGGGCCCAACCTGACTGTTCTCATGGCTAATTCTTGACTCTGGGCTCAAGGATCACTCCTGGATGATTTTGGGAGGCCATATGGAGCACCAGGGATCAAACCTGGGTTGGTTGCATGCAAGGCAAACTCCCTACTTGCTGTAATATTTCTCTGGCCAGGTATACTCTACTTTTAGAAAAGCTTCTGCAACACCACTTTCTTTTCATTAAAAAATAATCCTGCATAATTAGTACCTACTTTTCCTACTAGAAAGAAACCCAAAAAAGAATTTTATTTCAACAGGAAAAAAGTAGAGGTGATATATCATTCAGTTTGTGTTTTATAGTAGCTATCATAGAGGCACTTGCACTCCAAGCAACAAAAGTGACATCCAAGTTCCTTCGCCAGGAATATCAACCAGGCCATGTGTTTATTGTATTATTCCAGGTTTTGCTCTATGCTGGCATTATTTGGAGTTTTATGCATAATATGGTATACTATTAGGTTATCTTCTGAATTTAAGAATATTCAATCACTTAATCACTTAACTTCCCGTTAGTCAGCGATTTGCTCGAGCGGGCGCCAGTAACATCTCCATTTGTCCCTGTTGCGTGCTAGTGTAGCCCAATGGCATCTGTTCACTCCGGGAACATGAAGGGCCTCAAACCGATCGTTCATGATCTTGACGAAGAAGTCTGACCATCTGGTAGGTGGGCGGCCACACAGTCTTTTGACATCCCGTGGAATCCAGTCGGTAACAGCTCTAGTCCAGCGGTCATCTTTAAATCTCATTACGTGACCAGCCCATCTGATTTTCGACACCTTGGCAAATGAGACAGTGTCCCTGATTCTTGATCGTCGACGGATGTCAGAACTCTGGATTCTTTCATTTGATTGAAACGTGATATTCCAAGCATAGCTCTTTCTATTTTTCTTTGGGAGACCTGAATAGCGTTCTCATCTTGTTTGCATAGGGCCCAGGTCTCTGAGGCATATGTTAATGCAGGAAGAACAGTGGAATCAAAGAGATGTGCCCGGAGCCGGAGGTTCTTCGTCCTCTTAGCTATTTCTTCGACGTTTTTGAAGGCGTTCCAAGCTGCTCTCTTCCTCCTGCGCAGCTCGGGTGCCAGGTCATTTGTCATGTTGACCTCTCGACCTAGGTACACATAGCTGTTGCATTCAGAGATGGTCGTTCCATTGAGAGTGAATGGGGCGTCAGGAACGAGACTGTTTCTCATAAACATTGTCTTCGTAAGATTCAGCTGTAGTCCTACCTTTCCACACTCACGGTCAAAGTCGGCCAGCATTTGTGCCACTTGGCTGATGTTTGGTGTTATTAAAACAATGTCATCAGCAAAGCGGAGGTGGTGTAGTTGCCGACCATCCATCTTCACTCCCATTCCTTCCCATTCCAGTTGTTGCATGATGTTCTCGAGGGTGGCACTGAAGAGTTTCGGTGAAATGGTATCACCCTGCCGCAGGGTGATACCAAGAATATTCAAAATATTGTGTAATTAGTGATAATTGCTTCTATGCTTTGTGCGATTTCAGCTTCAGAAAGGTTTCATAGAAAATCTGGTTTCAGATATCAGAGGAAACATGTACTCTATATCCTCTTTTTACTTCTCTGTCTCATTTTTCTATTCCATTCTTTTTGTTTTTAATTTTTTTAAGTAACATTGGTGAATGAGAATGTAAATGTTTATATAATTTAGCACCCAATGTCATCACTAAATTGCTGCTATCCCTCCACCACATCTATTTGATCCTTTCAGCTTCTTGGCTACCTGATTTCTATAGTCTGTGTTGAACATTTGTTTTCACTGAGCATTATCTGTTCTCTTGTTTTATTTCCTTACGTACCACATATGAGTGAGATCATAGTAGACAAATATGACTCTCCCCCAATTCTATTCATCACTATCACTATCACTGTCCTCCCCGTTGTTCATTGATTTGCTCAAGCTGGGCGTGTGGCGCGCACCTGCAGTCCCAGCTACTCTGGAGGCTGAGGCTGGAGGATCGCTTGAGTCCAGGAGTTCTGGGCTGTAGTGCGCTATGCCCATAGGGTGTCCGCACTAAGTTCGGCATCAATATGGTGACCCTCCAGGAGCGGAAGACCACCAGGTTGCCTAAGGAGGGGTGAACCGGCCCAGGTTGGAAACCGAGCAGGTCAATTCTATTCATGTTTTCACTAAATGCAAGACTGTATCTTTTTATATCAAATATATCACAACTTCTTTATTTACTTACTGTAAACTTGGGTTGTTTTTAGATCCGGACTATTATAAACAATACTACAATGAACATAAATGTCCATATAAATTTAAATCAGGACTTTTCTGCGTGGTACTTTTCTAAGACAAAAAGGAAATTTCCCTGACCACACACTCACGACATAAGAAACTAACTTAGATGTTAAATCAATTCATTCAGGGCCAGGAGAGAGAACACTGACCAGGGCGTATAGCAAGCTCCTGACCCCATTCAATTCTAGAGACCACATAGTCCCTCAAGCATAGCCAGTGCAGCCAAGGAAGTCCCCAAATGTGTAGGGGATTCGAGCATCCCTGGTATGGCAGAACCAAAGCAGCATTGCATCCTTTGACCCTTGCCCAGAACCAGTTGCTAGATGGCCAACAACTTCCACTGGGGACCCCAGTCCATCTGAGAAGCCCAAAAGATTAAAAAAATGTAAATTCACGAAGCATCTTTGGAGCAGCCAATCTGTGCTCAGCAATGTACTCAGCATTAGATACGTATTTGATCTATCAGGTTACATGTGTGATTTTATGATTGTCAATGCCACAGACAAGCACAAGTCAATTTTACTACAAGACAGGAATGGGGAACTGCCAGTTTATGGGTCACAAAAGGCTATAAAATCATGTGGTCTAATCTGGCATATGATGTACAGACATGTATGCTTCTGGAAGGTTGCCCACAGCCTACATGCCTATTTTGCATGGTCCATGAATGATGTTAGAAATAATCAAATGGCCCTTGGCAGAAAAAAATTCCCCACCTATTCTATAAAATCTCATTCAAGATTACCACTAAAATCACAATAGCTGACCACTGGTAGGTACAAACATTTATAGGTACAATCTAAAATTATTTTCATAGTAATCCCTTGAGATATTGACTAAGTTTTACAAATGAGAAACTCAAAACTCTGGAATATATCATGGTTTTTCCAATGTCAATCAATTGGCATTGGTGCTACCAGAAAATAGGGGAGATATCCACAACAAATCTCAGAAGGAATGTCTAGCAGCTGAGTCTTCGTAGGTGGGAACAGTCTATGGGCTGGAAACTCTGATGTTCTAAGAATGGAAGCAACAGATTCCACCTCTACCCGCTCTTCACCAGAAAACTCAGTAACCCACACCCACACCCACCATTTTCATCTTGCCAGTCAAGGAATAACCCAGCTCCCCAACTAATCTTGAAAAGAACATGGTGCCACCAAATATTTCCAGGTAGATCGGTCCAGGCTAAGAACTGTGTGACCTTCTCAGAATGAAGAAAGACAAATTCCCCTTCCTGAAGGTGCAGCAGCCCGAAGCTCCGCAAATGCACCACATCAAATTGTGAAGCTATCAAATTGTTCCAGATCTCTAGCTCTGGGGCAGCACAACCACATCTTTATTCTCCTAGTAGTATCAGAGCAAATCTGATGGGAAAGTTGCATAGAAGCCCACCAAGCACAATGAGCCTAGAAAATAACGCAGAAGGATCAACTAGCACCAACCAACGCAGTAAATCCTCACTGACTTTAAAAACACCATTGAGAGCTATTATCATGGATTTAGTTTTATTGATCTAAATTTAGATCATTTCATTTGCCTTTGTGTTGTATCAAAAATTATGAGGTAAGTTTGTGCCTGCAAGGGAGCAGGCTACAGCAGTGGGTAGAAAACTGTGGATATCGATGGCAAGACAGGTATTGGAGCAGTTAATGCCTGAACCAATTGTATTGTGAACAACTTGGTTAATCAGTGTTAAAAAATAAAATATAGAGGATATAGTGATCCAAAGTGCTTTTGAAGGAAGATCAACCTGGATTTAAATCTTAGCCTTTCCACATATGAGCTATATAGTCTTATAAAAATTACTTCAAGTCTTTGAATTTCAATTTTTCCTTGTGAAAAGAGAGGGGAATAAAATTGATGTACCCACCTCACAAGTTGTGCAAATTACAAATTAGAAACTGAATTTCACACTTCACTCCCAGATCCTTGTAAGATCCCAAGAGAAACTGAAATCATCTCAAAGTCCATATTTTAATCCCTTGTGTTTCTTCCTTTCTGAGAAAGAACTGGGACTGAAAAATAGAAGAGAAGATTCTATTTGAAGATGCATGGGGATCCTGAGATCCAAATTGGTAATTCTCTTGTTTACAGCAATCAGGAACCTTTAGAAAATTGCCTTGTATACTGATTACATTACAGATACTCTCTGAAGAATATATATCTTGTCTACCATCACATGAGACTTTAAAATGTTAGAGAACTTTGAAAAGTAACTAACAATCTAAGTTCAGACCCTGTGTGGCCCCAGTAAATTTGTTAACTAAAATAATTTCTTACCTTCTTCCCTCATTCTTTTGAGTAATTTTTACTCGTAAGCCTTCACTATACCACTGTATTATGTTTTTGAACTGTTTTATAAAATATTGCCATTAATTTATAGCAAATGCTTATAATTTTTTGTAATATTGACAATATAAGTAATAAATTATTAAAGTTATATTAAACTTGTACTATGAGTTCTAGCATAAATACATTCTTTTAGTGGTAAGAAACTAAGACTTAGTTGTGTTAAACTTTTTACATCAGGTCATATGCTAGGAATGAAAGAAGAAATAAAACCTATCAGAATCTAAGTTCTTTTTAGTATTTCTGTAAAGAGCAACTACATATAAGGCCCTGGACAATTAGGAAACCAATGTGAGTAATTCGTTATTCTATCCTCAAGGAACTTTTCATGTACCAACTCAAGTGCCTTCTTGAACAAGAGGGGCATGAAGTAGATTCAATGGAATCATTAGGCTAATCTTTATCCCAAACTGTGCTGCAAAGGAAAATAAATAATTACCTAAATTATAAGCTGAGTAGGAAAAGAAAGAGCAACCAGGAAATGAGGAAAGGCCCTGTGAGTAGCTACCATTTGAGATCATGTAAATCTCAAGGTCCTCTACAGCCTCATCTTAGCTCTTAACCCCAGCACCACTCTGTTATTCCCATTAAAATTTTCATGGTATTTATAATCAGGGAATTTTTTGGAGGGAATACACCCTGCTGTTCCCAGGGCTTACTCATGGCTTTGCATTCAGAGCTCACTCCTTGAGGGTCTTGGGGAGGCAAATGAGTTGCTGGGAATGAACCTGAGTCAGCCCTGTGCAAGGCAAGCGTCCTACCTGCTCTACTATTGCTCTGGCCCGATGCTATTTATAATTTTGTCCTAAGTCCCTGCATCTGTTATGACTTTCCCGCAATTCAAATAAGAGCCCTTGATTTGTCCCTCTACATTTTTGCATTGTTTAATTTTTAAATATTCGTTTCTTCTTGATCTGCCCCTTGTCCTTGATACAAGCTGTCTGATACAGAAGCATTGATCCACAAGTTTGGAGCTCACCAGATTTGAGTGCAGAGACGTTCCAAATAAATGCATAAAATGAGGAAGAGCTTCTGGTTTCAGCGGGATTTAAGTTGGTCCTGGGAGCTTTAAGACTTCAGATCAAACCATAATACCCAAAAGTAGAGAGAGAGTATGGGGGAATATTGTCTGCCATGGAGGCAGTGAGAGGGTGAAAAAGTGGGGAGTACACTGGGGAGATTGGTGGTGGGGAATGTGCATTGGTGGAGGGATGGGTGTTTGATCATTGTGTGATTGTAATTCAAAAATGAACACTTGTAACTGTATCTCACCTTGAACCAATATTTTTTTTTTTAGTGAAACACCATGAGATACGGTTGTAGACTTACAAGATTTTGTGCTTGGGTTTCAGTTATACAATGTTTGAGTACCCATCCCACCACCAGTGCCCATTCTCCACCCCCACCAATCACAGTATCCCTCCCACCCTCCCATCCCCCATCTCACCCTCCCTCTGTGGCAGGGCACTCCTTTTTGTTCTCTCTCTCCTTTTGGGTGCTGTGATCTGCAGAAGGGGTGTTGGGTGGCAATCATGTTTGGTCTATAGTCTACTTTCAGAATGCATCTCCCATCCTGGGAAGATCTTCCCAGCACCCTTTATTTGGTGCTCCCTTCTCTATCTGAGCTGCCTTTACCCCTAGAGTTTGCGACTGGCCTCGAAGCCATCGAGTGAACCTCCTGATATTTATCACAGCTGTTCTTGGGTGTTAGTCTCTTAATTTGTTACTTTATATTACCCAGATGAATGCAATCTTTCTATGTCTGTCTCTCTCTCTTTCTGACTCATTTCGCTTAGCATGATATTTTCCATGCAGTACCACTTGTATGTAAATTTCATGACTTTATTTTTTTAACAGCTACATAGTACTCCATTGTGTAGATGTACCAAAGTTTCTTTAGCCAGTCATCTGTTCTCGGGCACTCAGGTTTTTTCCATATTCTAGCTATTGTAAACAGTGGTGCAATGAACAAACAAGTGCAGATGTCACTTAGACTATACTTTTTTGCCTCTCCGGGGTATATTCCCAGGAGTGGTATGCTGGGTCAAATAGGAGCTCAATTTCTAATTTTTTGAGAATCTGTTTTCCAAAAGGGTTGAACCAGTCATCATTCCCACCAGCAGTGAAGGAGGGTCCCTTTCTCTCCACATCCTCACCAACACAGGTTGCTTTTGTTCTTTGTGGTGTGAAATGATATTTCATTGTTGTTTTGATCTGCATCTCCCTGATGATTAATGATGTAGAGCATTTTCTCATGTGCCTTTTAGCAATTCGGATTTCTTCTTTGAGAAAGTTTCTGTTCATTTCGTCGCCCCACTTTTTGATGGAGTTGAATGTTTTCTTCTTGTGGAGTTCAACCAGTACTTTGTATATCCTTGATATCAACCCCTTGTCAGATGTGTATTTGGCAAAGATCCTTTCCCATTCTGTAGAGTGTCTTTGTATTTTGGTCACTGTTTCTTTGGAGATGCAGAAGCTTCTTAGTTTAAGATAGTCCCATTTGTCTGTCTCTGTTTTCACTTGCTTGGCCAGTGGTGTGACATCTTTGAAGATACCATTAGCTTCAATGTCATGGAGGGTTTTGCCAACTCTTTCTTAAATGTACCTTATGGATTCTGGTCTGATGTTGAGGTCTTTGATCCATATTGATCTTACTTTTGTACATGGTGTTACACAGAGATATGAGCCCTTTTTTGCATGTAGCCATCCAGTTTGCCAGCACCATTTGTTAAAAAGACTTTCCTTACTCGACTTTGCATTTCTTGCTCCTTTATCAAAGATTAGATGATCATATGTTTGAGGGGAGATGTCAGTATATTCAGCCCTGTTCCATAGGTCTGCAGCTCTGCCTTTGTTCCAGTACCATGCTGTTTTAATTATTACTACTTTGTAGTAGAGTTTGAGGTTAGGGAGGTTGATTCCTCCCATTTTCTTTTTCCCAAGAATTGCTTTAGCTATTCGTGGTGGCTTATTGTTCAATATAAGTTTCAGGAGTGTTTGCTCCATTTCTTTGAAGAATGTCATGGGTACCCTTATAGGGATCGCATTGAATTTGTACAGTGCTTTGGAAAGTATTGCCATTTTGACAATGTTAATTCTCCCGATCCATGAACAGGAGATATTTTTCCATTTCCTTGCGTCCTCTTTTATTTCCTGAAGCAGCGTTTTGTAGTTTTCTTTGTACAGGTCCTTTACTTCCTTAGTTAAGCTAATTCCTAGGTAGCTGATTTCTGGTACAATTGTGAATGGGATTGTTTCCTTCAAGTCATTTTCTTCTCTCACTATTTGCATATAGGAAAGCCATGGACTTTTGGGTATTGATTTTATAGCTTGCAACTTTACTATACAAGTTTATCCTTTCTAGGAGCTTCTTGGTGGAGGTTTTAGGGTTCTCTAAGTATAGTATCATATCATCTGCGAATAGTGAGAGCTTGATTTCTTCCTTTCCTACCTGAAAGCCCTTAATCTCTTTTTTTGCCTGACTGCTACTGAAGTATTTCCAGTACTATATTGAACATCATCGAAGAGAGTGGGCATCCTTGCCTTGTCCCTGATCTTCGTGGAAAGTCTCTTAGTTTTTCCCCATTGAGGATGATGCTTGCCATAGGCTTGTGGTCGACGGCTTTAACTATATTGAGGAAAGTCCCTTCTATAACCCCATTTTGGCAAGGGTTTTCATCATAAATGGGTGCTGGATCTTGTCAAATGCTTCCTCTGCATCTCTTGATATGATCATATGGTTTTAATCTTTTCTTTTGTTGATATGATGGATTATGTTGATTTATTTCCAAATGTTAAAGTATTCTTTAACATTCATCCCTGGGATGATTCCCACTTGGTATGGTGCATGATCTCTTTGATGAGTGGTTGAATTTTATTTGCTAGTATAGTGCAGAGAGTCTTCGTCTCGGTGTTCATCAGGGATATTGGCCTGTAGTATTCTTTTTTTGTGTTGTCTCTTTTTTCTTTTGGTATTAGAGAGATATGGGCTTCATAGAAATTGTTTGGGACAGTTTCTGTTTCTTCAATTTCATGGAAAAGCTTAAGTAGAACTCGCAATAGGTCCTCTTTAAATGTTTGAAAAAATTCGCTAGTTAATCCATCTGAAACTGAGCTTTTGCTTTGGGGAAGACTTTTGATTACAATTTCAGTTTCCTTGATGTTAATAGGACTATTCAGGTACTCTAGATCTTCTTGATTCAGCCTTGGGGGATTATAGGAATCCAGGAATTTATTCATATCTTCTAGGTTCTCTTGTTTCATGGCATATAGACTTTCAAAGTAGACTGTGATGATCTTTTGAATTTTTTTGGTTTCTGTTGTGATATCCCTCTTCTCATTTCTGATTCAGTTTATTAGGGTTCTCTCTCTCTCTCTTTCTTTGTGAGTATTGCTAGTGGTTTATCTATCTTGTTTATTTCCTTGAAGAACCAGCTCTTGGTTTCATTGATCTTTCAGATTGTTTTTTGGGTTTCCATGTCATTGATTTCTGCTCTAAGTTTTATAATCTCTCTCCTTATGTCTGGTTTAGGCTCCTTTTGTTGGTCCTTTTCTAAGATCTTGAGCTGTGAATTTAAGTTGTTTATGTGGGCCCTTTCTTCCTTTCTGAGACATGCTTGCAGAACTATAAATTTTCCCCTTAACACAGCTTTAGTTGCATCCCATAGGTTCTGGTAACTTGTGTCTTCATTCTCATTTGTTTCCAGGTTTCTTTTGATTTGGTCCTTGACTTCCTTCATGACCCACTCATTGTTCAACATTGAGCTGTTTAATTTCCAGGTGTTTGATTTTGTTCTCCGTGTCTGTGTGTGATTCACTTCTATCTTTAGTGCATCGAGGTCTGAAAAGATTGTTGATACTATTTCTGTCTTCCTGATTCTACTGAGGTATGTTTTGTGGCCTTGGACATGGTCTATTTTGTAAAATGTTCCGTGTGTATTGGAGAAGAATGTGTATTCTTTCTTTTGGGGGTGTAAAGCCCTGTATAGGTCTATAAGTCCTCTCTCTTCTGTTTCTTCCTTTAAATCCCATGTTTCCTTGCTGAGTTTTGTTCTTGTTGATCTATCCAGAGGTGATAAGGTGATGTTGAAATCTCTGGCTACTATTGTGTTGCTAGCAATGTTCTCCTTAAAACCTGTTAGCGGTTGTTTTAAGTATTTAGCTGTTCCCTCATTAGGTGTGTTTACATTTAAGAGTATGATTTCTTCCTGTTCTACATATCCCTTGATATATAGAAAATGGCCTTGGCTGTTCCTTCTAATCTTTTACAACCTGAAATTTATGTTGTCGGATACTAGTATGGCCACCCCAGTTTTTTTTTAAGATTGCTGTTTGCTTGCAGGATTGTTTTCAATCCTTTAACTTTGAGTCTGTGTTTGCTCTGACTGTTTAGATAAGTTTCTTGCAGGCAGCAGAATGTTGGGTTATGTCTCTGAATCTATTTTGCCACTCTGTGTCTCTTAATTGGCAAATTTAGACCATTGACGTTGAGAGAGATTATTGTTATGGGGTTTTGTGTCTTCTTTCAGTAAGGGTGTGTTGTGCTTGTAGGGTTTGTCTTGTCTTATAGTAGCCCTTTTAGTCCTTCTTTTAGGTTTAGTTTTGAGTCTATGATGTTCCTGAGCTGCTGTCTATCCACAAAATAGTGTACCATTCCTTTGTGCTTGAGTGGGATTTTAGCCAGATAGAGTATTCATTGTGAAGCATTCATTTCAGTGAGTTTTTCACTATATTCCACCATTGTTTTCGGGCTTGGAGGGTTTCCTTTGCTGTAAATCTATGGGTTGCTCCTTTGTATGTGATTTCCTTCTTTGCCCTTGCTTCTCGCAGTATTGTGTCTCTATCTGTGGCATCCATCATTCTAACTATATGTCTTGGAGTGTTGTTGTTAGGGTCTCTTTTAGCTGGCACCCTTAAGGCTCCTTGAATCTGAATTGCTGCATGGTCCAGGTCTGGAAACTTCTCAGCAATGATTCATTTAACCAGGGCTTTTTCATTGGGATTGTTTCCCTGACCTTCTGGTACTCCAATGATTCTAATGTGGTTCCTCTTGGAATCATCTCCTAGAATTCTGATTCGCTCTAGATCTATTTTGAAGTCTCTTAGCATTGTTTGTTGTTGCCTGTAGGTTCATGCATCTGATCTTCCAGCTCACTGATTCTGTCTTCAGCTGTGGTCATTCTACTGTTGAGGGCACAGACTGAGTTTTTATTTCATCTACCGAATCTTTTATTTGTGGCATTTCTATACATAGCTTTCCAATTTCTGCTCCCATTTCTTCTTATATTTTCTCGATTGTTTCTCTCATGTCCTCCTTTAATTTACTGGATATCTGTCTCCCTGTTTCATTAAATTCATTAAATATCTTAATTACTTCATTTCTGAATTCTTTCTCAGAGACGTCCCTTAGGTGAGTAGCACCAACTGAGGTTTCTGGGCTCTTTTCATCGCCCTCCCCTCATGGTGGGAATTTGCTTTGTTTCTTCATATTGGTGTGGAGGTATGGAGACTGAGATGTTACACGAGATTTCTGGGTATGAGTAAATTACCTTTGGCCCAAAATTAGGCCATGCCCACTTCTACAGAGGCCATGCCCCCGGCGGGTACCTGGGGTTTTTGTGTAGGAGGGAGTGTACAACCTGGGGGAGGAAGAAGATCGGGCACAGCGTTGGATATGAACATGAAGAGAATTAGGGAAGGTGAGAATACCACTGTCCTAGAGGACTCCTGGGGTGCGTATGCGGAGAAAGCCAAGTCCCAGGTTAGAGTTCTGATTGACCTGGAGGAGGAAGAAGACAGTGACTGTACACATTTAACAGTTATTCCCAGTTTTTTATATAAAAAGCATTTTGCTTTCTTTAAAAAATTTATTTCTGTGGTAATAAAAAGTCTCCCCACGCATAGAAGACCTGGTCCAGATGGATTCACTAGTGAATTCTTCCAATCTTTAAAGAGGACTTACTCCGAATCTTCTTTAAGCTGTTCCACGAAATTGAAATATCCAAAACACTTCCAAACAGTTTCTAAGAAGCAAATATCATCCTGATACCAAAAGCAGACAGAGATACCACAAAGAAAGAGAATTATAGGCCGATATCCCTGATGAACACAGACGAAAAGATCCTCAACAAACTATTAGTGAATAGAATCCAATGACTCATCAAAAAGATCATAAACCATGACCAAGTAGGATTCATCCCAGGGATGCAAGGATGGTTTAACACTCAGAAATCAATCAACATAATCCATCATATCAACTAAAAAAGGATAAAAAGCACATTATCATATCCATAGATGCAGAGAAAGCATTTGACAAGATCCAGCACCCGTTTATGATGAAAACCCTTGCCAAAATGGGTATAGAGAGGACTTTACACAATATAGTTAAAGCCATCGACCACAAGCCTACAGCAAGCATCATCCCCAATGGGGAAAAACTGAGAGCCTTCCCTCTAAGATCAGGGACGAGACAAGGATACTCACTCTCTTCACTCCTGTTCAATATAGTACTGGATGTACTTGCAATAGCGGTTAGCCAAAAAAGGGGAGATCAAGGGCATTCAGGTAGGAAAGGAAGAAACCAAGCTCTCACTATTTGCAGATGATATGATACCATACTTAGAGAACCCTAAAACCTCCACCAAGAAACTCCTAGAAACACTGGACTTGTATAGTAAAGTTGCAGGGTATAAAATCATGACACAAAAGTCCATGGCTTTCCTATATGCAAAAAATGAGAGAGAAGAAAGTGACATGAAAAAAGCAATCCCGTTCACAATTGTGCCCCAGAAAATCAAGTAACTAGGAATCATCTTAACTAAGGAAGTAAAGGACCTGTACAAAGAAAACTACAAAACGCTACTTCAGGAAATAAAGAAGACATGAGAAAATGGAAAGATATCCCCTGCTCATGGATTGGGAGAATTAACATTGTCAAAATGGCAATACTTCCCAAAGCACTGTACAAATTCAATGCGATCCCTATAAGGGTACCCATGACATTCTTCAAAGAAATGGAGCAAGCACTCCTGAAACTTATATTGAACAATAAGCTACCACGAATAACTAAAGCAATTCTTGGGGAAAAGAAAATGGGAGGAATCAACCTCCCTAACCTCAAACTCTACTACAAAGCAATAATAATTAAAACAGCATGGTACTAGAAAAAAGGCAGAGCTGCAGACCTATGGAACAGGGCTGAATATACTGACATCTCCTCCCAAACATATGATCATCTAATCTTTTTAAAGGAGCAAGAAATGCAAAGTGGCGTAAGGAAAGCCTCTTTAACAAATTGTGCTTGCAAAATTGGATGGCTACATGCCAAAAAGTGGGCTCAGATCTCTTCGTAACACCATGTACAAAAATAAGATCAATATGGATTAAAGACCTCAACATCAGACCTGAATCCATAAGATATATTGAAGACAAAGTTGGCAAAACCCTCCATGATATTGAAGCTAATGGTATCTTCAAAGATGTCACGCCACTGGCCAAGCAAGTGAAAACAGAGATAGACAAACGGGACTATCTTAAACTAAGAAGCTTCTACACCTCCAAAGAAACAGTGACCAAAATACAAAGACACTCTACAGAATGGGAAAGGATCTTCGCCAAATACACATCTGACAAGGGGTTGATATCAAGGATATACAAAGTACTGGTTGAACTCCACAAGAAGAAAACATCCAACCCCATCAAAAAGTGGGGCGCCGAAATGAACAGAAACTTTCTCAAAGAAGAAATCAGAATTGCTATAAGGCACATGAGAAAATGCTCTACATCATTAATCATCAGGGAGATGCAGATCAAAACAACAATGAGATATCATCTCACACCACAGAGCCTGGCCCACATCCACAAGAACAAAAGCAATCAGTATTGGTGTGGATGTGGGGAAAAAGAAACCATTCTTCACTGCTGATGGGAATGCCGACTGGTTCAGCCCTTTTGGAAAACAGTATGGACAATTCTCAAAAAATTAGAAATTGAGCTCCCATTTGACCCAGCAATACCACTCTTGGGAATATATCCCAGAGAGGCAAAAAAGTAATGTCGAAGTTACATCTGCACTTGTTTGTTCATTGCACCACTGTTTACAATAGCCAGAATTTGGAAAAAACCTGAGCACCGAGAACAGATTAAAGAAACTTT
Organism: Sorex fumeus; assembly: GCF_029834395.1. NCBI lineage: Eukaryota > Metazoa > Chordata > Mammalia > Eulipotyphla > Soricidae > Sorex > Sorex fumeus. The sequence goes on along the minus strand of NW_026606093.1, from coordinate 13,117,867 downwards.
GGTACATCTACACAATGGAATACTATGTAGCTCTTAGAAAAGATGAAGTCATAAAATTTACATACAAATGGTTCTACATGGAAAGTATCATGCTATGCGAAATGAGTCAGAAAGACATAGAAAGATTACATTCATCTGGGGAACATAAAGTAACAAAATAGGAGAGTAACACCCAAGAATAGCTGAGATAAGTACCAGGATGTTCACTCCATGGCTTGGAAGCTAGCCGCACATTCTAGGGGTAAAGGCAGCTCAGATATATTAGGGAGCACCAAATAAAGGGTGTTTGGGGGATCCTCCCAGGATGGGAGATGCATGCTGAAAGTAGACTATAGATCGAACATGATTGCCATTCAATGCCTCTTTTGCAGACCACAGCACCCAAAAGGAGAGAGAGAGCAAAAGGGAATGCCCTGCCACAGAGGCGAGTGGGATGGGGGCTGGGAGGGTTACTGGGATCCGTGGTGGTAGAAAATGGGCACTGACGGAGGGATGGGTACTTGATCATTGTATAATTGAAACCCAAACACAAAAACTTGTAAGTCTACAACTGTACCTCATGGTGTTTCACTAATAAAAATTTTTAAAAAATAAATACATTCTTTAAAAAAAGATATAATATAAAGTAATATATACTAGTCACTCAATTTTAACCAATACAATAAGTGGTATGGTATTGTGTAGCAGAAGGGTCTAATTTTTTATGCTTTTAAGTTTAATGAAACTTAATGAGACATACGATTATTCATAAAAATACATTTTTTAAGAATTGATAATGATTTTAAGGTTTGTTTTACTAGTTACATATCATCAGAACTCATAATCTCCTCAAACTCTACTAATGAGCCATCTTGTACTCTTCAAACACCAATTTTAATCAGGTACCACATAATATATGTGTATAAAAACCTACACTTGAAAAATAAATTAGCGTTGTGGTAATTTTAAAACATTCGTTAAATGGCTATTTTATTTTTTTTATTGCTGGCATAGGAGTATAAAAAATTTCATTATTTCTTCATAATTTTGTTTTAGAAAATTAGTTTATATTTAGGAAAAATCTACATCTGTGCTTGATATTTCTATTTGTACATTTCCTTTATTTGTAATCGAATAAAAATTTATTTTTGTTACTTCATTATTTTTAATGTCATTTTAATTGGAATTACTATTTTGGTTTTATCTATTCTAGTTTTCTTCTTGCACAAAGAAATATAGCATATTTTGTATATTAATTTTTTAACTTTATTTTTATTTATTTATTTTCTTTTTGGGTCACACCCGGCGATGCTCAGGGGTTGCTCCTGGCTCTGCACTCAGGAATTACTCCTGGAAGTGCTTGTGGGACCATATGGGATGCTGAGAATCAAACCCGGGTAGGCCACATGCAAGGCAAATACCCTACCTGCTGCTATCCCTCCAGTCCCTGTATATTAATATTTAACTTATCATTTTTCTATTTGGTTTATTGTTTCTGATGGTTTTTCTATCATTTTGTATGCATATGGTACCACCGAATAAACTCAGAATTTCAGTTACATGATGCATTCATACTACTGCTGAGCCATATCCCTAATCATTCTTTATTTAAATGTATTTTTTCACAAAAGTATGAGTATTATTTTTAATTAAGTTCTGCTATATTATACTTACCATTATAGTTCCAGGGTCTGTCCAGATTTATCCCAAGATTTCTTGGGCCCCTCTCAGCACCAAGAGATCACAGTTCTGTTGACCATATGACTATATCTGTTGGTTGTTTCTATAAGAGATTTTTCTAAAATCTTGCTTTGTTTCTTAATACTCTACTTACAAATGAGATCATATAATGATGAGATCATCTGATGTTTTTCTTTTTCCTCCTGACTCACTTCAGTTTAACAAGACTTTATCTCCATTTAAGTTGCAGAAAACTACAGGATTTTATGTTTTCTCATAGCTGAGTAGTATGCTATTGTATGTGTGTGTGTACAAACATGCACATACACAAATATACATGCCACAATTTCTTTATCCAGTCATCTGTTGTTGGGCAATTGGGATGATTCCAGACTTTGGCTTATTATAAATAATGCTTCAGAGAACATAGATGTGCACTGTCTTTTCAGATTAAATTATTCTATGTTGTTAGGGTAGTCGCCCAGAAATAGAATTGTAGGTTCAGTAGGGAGCTCGAGCCCTGATTTTTGAGAAGTCTCCAAACTGTTATTCAAAGAGGTTGAACTCCAATTCCAAACCCTGCTTCCAATAATTTCTTAGTGGAGCCTTTCGTATGTATGTATGGGTTGTATGTATATTATTAAATCACCTGTAAATTGTGATAGCATAACTTCTTCCCCAATTTGGATCACTTTTGGTTATTTTCCTTGCATAATTTGTCTGAGCAGAACTTCCAATATTGTTTTGAGTAATAATGATGAGAGTGAACATTCTTGTCTGTGCTAATATTAAAGAAATTTTTTCAGTTTTTCTTCATTTAGAATGTGAGCCATGAGTTTATTATATTTGACCTTTACTTCATATTGAGGCGTGTCCTATTTTGCTGAGAGACAGCACAGACAGATGCTGACTCTTTCAGTATCTTGTCATTAAAAATATTTTCTCGAGTTATTAATATGATGGTATGTTTTGTAACTTTCCCTTTGTTCATGTGGTGTATTAGATTGTCTCATTTTCTTATATTAAGACATCCTATAAAACCCTGAAATAAATCACACTTAGTCAGGTTTCAGTTACAATTTTAAGGCATTTCTGAATTTAGTTCACTAAGACTTTGTTTCATCTATCGTTCATCAGTTGTATTTATCTGTTGTTTGCTTTTTTGTGTCCTACTACTATTTCCCTTTAGTATAGTGTAATGTTTACCTTATAAAAAGTATTCAAAATATTTTTTTTTAATTTTTTAGGTTAGCTTGATAAGGGTAGGTAGTTGATTATCTTTTTTTTTAAGTTTTTTTTATTTTTATTTTTTTTTATTAGTGAAACACCATGAAGTACAGTTGTAGATTTACAATTTTTTGTGCTTGGATTTCGATTATACAATGATCAGATACCCATCCCTCCACCAGTGCCCATTTTCTACCACCATGGATAATATCTCCCCCACCCCCATCCCCCATCCCCCCCGCCTCTGTGGCAGGTCAATCCCCTGTGTTCTCTCTCTACTTTTGGGTGTTGTGGTCTGCAAAAGAGGCATTGAGTGGCAAACATGTTCAGTCCATAGTCCACTTTCGACATGCATCTCCCCTCCTGGGAGGATCCTCCAAACACCCTTTATTTAGTGCTCCCTTCTTTATCTGAACTGCCCTTTCCCCTAGAATACCCGGCTGGCCTCTAAGTTATGGAGTAATCCTCCTGGTGCTGATCTCAGCTATTCTTGGGTATTAATCTCATATTTTGTTACTTTATATCCCCCAGATGAATGCAATCTTTCTATGTCTATCCCTCTCTTTCTGACTCATTTCGCTTAGCATGACACTTTCCATGTTGTACCACTTGTAGGTAAATTTCATGACTTCATTTTTTCTAACAGCTACATAGTACTCCATTGTGTAGATGTACCAAAGTTTCTTTAACCAGTCATCTGTTCTTGGGCATTCAGGTTTCTTCCGGTTTCTGGCTATTGTAAAGGGTGCTGCAATGAACAAACAAGTGCAGATATCACTTCGACTATACATTTTTGCCTCTCTGGGATATATTCCCAGGAGTGGTATTGCTGGGTCAAATGGGAGCTCAATTTCTAATTTTTTGAGAATCGTCCATACTGTTTTCCAGAAGGGCTGAACCAGTCGACATTCCCACCAACAGTGAAGGAGTGTCCCTTTCTCGCCACATCTGCGCCAGCATCGGTTGCTTTTGTTCTTTTGAATGTGGGCCAGTCTCTGAGGTGTGAGATGGTAGTTGATTATCTTTAAAAGCTTGGTAGAACTCAATAGTAGAATTATCTGTTAAAATATTTATTGTGAAATAGGTGAAACACTTTTAATTACTGTTTCAATTTTCTGCTTTATAGTCAATCTGTTTAAATTTTTGTGGATGTGGGCTGTGTGAAGGCACCTATGGTTACTGCTGGGTGGCTCAGCCTAGGGTTCAAAAGGGCCCAACACACTGTGATTCTCCCAAAGGTTTCTAAAGTCCCACCTACCTCTTTCTCCCTGCACCACCAGTCAACAGAGGCCTATGATACAGGACCTGCAGGGTCACCTCTCCTAGAGTGACAGGCGCACCTTTGGGGCATCTGAAAGTCTTGTCCTCTCTTCTGCATCACACAGTAATGCACAGCTGGACTCTAGCAACGAATTCACAGAATATCAACAGGATCAATCAGTGTGGAAGCCCATCATGCTTAATGAGTGAAGATAGTAGCTCCGAAGATTCAGCCAATACTAACTAGCTCTATAACCTTTCTAATAAAGGAGATGTTGATGACGTTTAAGACAATATTTCAAGTAGCCAATTCTCCCCCAAAGGCCCAATAGGCCATACTTATATCAGACAACATTGGCATCGGACTTTCAAAAGTTATAAAGGACAAAGAGGTTGATTTCTTAATGATCAAGAGATATGTAAATCAGGATGAATTCATTCCTCCACATTTATCACCTAATGATAAATGAGGGATGACCAAAATACTTAAAACAACTGGTAATATACTTAAAGCATTGATGACAACATAAAGATAGGAGGCTTCATTCATAGGGGTTAATCCTGACTCTACACTCAGGAATTACTCTGGACAATGCTTGGGTGACCATATGGGAAGCTAGAAATCAATTCCAGGTACTCAGCATGCAAGACAAGAGGCCTACCTGCTGTACTATCTCTCTGGCCCCAGATGTGCAGGAGCTTTTTATTCCCATCTCACCCCAACACACATTCCTCAAAAAAAAGTTTAATGCACAATCTTCTCCAATGAACAAATTCTCCAAGATTGACCACATGCTTAGTCATTAAAAAAAAAGAAATATATATATATATATATATATATATATATATATATCTTCATAAGGTCAATTGGATAGAAATATCAAGTGTCTTCTCAGACCATAACTCAATGAAAATAGAAGTTAATTACTAACAAAAATGGAGGGGAAAAACTCGGACACCTGAAAATTAAGCAGCTCATTACTGAAAAAAAAAAAAAACAGTAGGTCAAAAGATTCTTGGAAATGAATGAGAATGAGGATGTGAGTTACCAGAACTTGTGGGACTCAGCTAAAAACAGAGTTAAGAGGAAAGTTTATAACAATGCAAGCATACATTAGTAAAGAATAAAAGGAACACATAAATAACTTAACCACACTGTTTAAGAAACTAAAAAAGAACTCTGAAAAGGAGCTCAAAGGGAGAGGAAGGAAGGAAATACTAAAAGGTGAGGCAGAAAGTAATGAATTTGAATCCACAAAAGCAATCCAAAAGAACAATGAAATCAAAAGATAGTTTTTTGAATAAATAAGCAAAATTGACAGACCACTAGTAAGACTCACAGAGAGAAAGCATATGAGAGAAACACACTTATAAACTGAATTAAAAAATAGAAAGGGAGATACCATAAGAGATTCCACCAAAATTTAGAGGTTCATCAGGAATTACTATGAAAATTTCTGTGTCATGAAACAGGAGAACCTAGAAAAAATGAAAAAATTTTTGAACTCCTAAAACCTCTCGAGGTTGAACCAAGAAGATACAGAGCACCTAAAAAGACCACTTACTACTGAGGAAATTAAAATGGTAAGCAAAAGTCTCCCAATAAAACAAAAGTCCAAGTCCAGACAGTTTCACTAATGAATTTTGCCAAACCATTAAAATAACTACTGCCAATCCTTTCTAGGCTTTTTCAGGAAATTTAAGAAACAGAAATGCAACCGATTACTATGAGATAAGCATTATCTTGATATCAAAAGCAGACAATGACAACAGGCAAAATAAAAACTACAGACTCATCGCTGATGCATAATCCTAAGGGAAAAAATGAGGAAGTGGGGCAATAGTACTTACCTTAGCAAACAGGCAAGAAAGAGATATTAAGAACATAGGGATAAGAAAAGAAGTCAAGCTCTTTATATCTGCAAGTGATATGATACTATACTTAGAAAACCCTAAAGACTCTACAAAAAGCTCCTAGAAATAATGCACTTGTATAGTGAAGTGGAAGGTTACAAGATCAACAAAAGTATTTATGGTTTCACAATGCACAAACAATGTAATAAAAGAGAGAGAAAATAGAAAATAATCCCATTCACAGTTGAGCCTCGAAAAAATAGAGTAACAAGAAATAAACTTGACAAATTGGTAAGAAACATACACACAGAAAACTAAAAGAATAAAACACTATTAAAATAAATAAAAGATGACATGAATAAATGGAAACATATCCCTTGTTCATGGATCGTGAGTTGAATGTTGTAAAGATGGCATACTCTTAATGTATATAATATATATATATATACACAAAAGCTCACATCACTCAAATTTAACAACATGTTAGTGATATCCTAAAGAATGTTTAATGGCCCCTGCAAAAATAGAACAATCTTCATACTGTTTCTCCTATGGATACTTTTTTGCAGCATTTTCAGCGGTTTTCCATAATAGACAATACAAAATACATTATTTTGGTCGTGCTTTGGAACAGGAATTGGGGCTTGGGATGGAAATATCCCAAATATGGTGGCAATGGTGCAATGGTGGTAGGATTGGTGTCTGAATATTAAATGCAATCAAATGTTGTGAAGTACCTTATAAAATAAAAAAAATTTAAAAAGATGGCATACTCCCCTAAGCATTAAACAAATTCAATGCTGTCCCTGTAAGAATACCCTTGCCATATTCAATGAAATACATCAAACACTCCCAAAATTCACATAGAACAATAACTCACCACCACCACCACCACCACCACCCTGCCGCCACCCCACCAATAGCCTAAGCAATCCGAAGGAAAAAGATGAAGAACTGGGACAATAGTACAATGAGAAATGTCTTTGCCTTGCATGCAACCAACACAGATTTTATCACTGTCACACCATATGGTCCTGAGCCCACCAAGCGTGATCTCTCAGTACAATGCCAGGAGTAAGCATTGAGCACCAACAGATGTGGAACCCCTCCCCCCATGAAAAGAAAATTAAAAATAAAGAGAAGCACTGACCTCCCAATTTCAAATTGTACTAGAAAGACATAGTAATTAAAATTAAAACAGCTTTGTATTGGCTAAGGACAGACTCTCAGATTGAAGGAATAAATTGAGAACAAAGAAGCAGATCATCAACTATATGGACAGGTAATCTTTGATAAAGGAACAAAATCTATGAAATGGAGCAAGTAAATTCTCTTCAATAAGTAGTGTTGGAGAAACTATTTAACCACAAGCAAAAAGAAAGAAAGAAAGAAAGAAAGAAAGAAAGAAAGAAAGAAAGGAGAGAAAGAAAGAGAAAGAAGAAAGTCAACTCTGAAAGCCAAGCCTCTTTCTATAAAGAGAAAGAAGAAAGTCAACTCTGAAAGCCAAGCAAAAAAGTCAAATCAAAATAGATTAAAGACCTAGATATCAAAACTGAATCCATAAATTACACTGAGGAAAACAAAGGCAGAACTCTCCATGACACTGAAGCTAGAAGCATTTTAGAAGTCAATACCATTAGCCAAGCAAACAGAAAACAAAGATAAACAAATGGGACTACATTCAATTAAGAAGCTTCTCTACTTCAAAGGGAACAATGACCAGAATACAGATAGCCCACAGACTGAGAGAAAATATTTGCCCACAACTCATTTGATAAAAGGTTAATATCCAAGATACATAAAGCAAGGGCCGAACTTTACAAGAAAACATCCAACTCCACCAAAACATGGGGCAAAAAGATGAATTGAAACTTCCTCAAAGAAGACATACAGGAACCAGAGTGATAGTACAACAGGTAGGGCATTTGCCTTGCACAGTCAAACTGGGGTTTAATCCCCAGCATCCCATATGGTCTCCTGAGCACTACCAATAGTAATTCCTGAGTGCAACACCAGGAATAACCCATGAGCATAGCTGGGTGTGGCCTAAAAAGCAAAACAAAGTGAACAAAACATACTAATGTTCAAAAGGCACATAAAAACATGCGCTGTACCACTACTTATCAGGGAGATGCAAATCAAAACAGTAGGACATCACCTCATACCACAGAGACAAGCACATATCAAAAGAACAAAAACAACTAGTGTTGGTATGGATGCTGGAAAAAAAAAGGACCTTCATTCAGTGCTGGTGGGAATGTCATCTGGTTCAGAAATTCTGGAAAATAGTGTGGACATTCCTCACGAAAACTAGGAACTGAGTTCCCATTTTGAACAGGCAATTCTACTTCTTGGACTATACCCTCCCCCCCACCCCCAGGGACCAAAAGCACCAGGTAGAAAGAACATTGCAGCACTACTCAGCACTGTTCACACTAGCACTATCACAGTAGCCAAAATCTGAAAACAACATAAATGCCTGAGAACAGGTGACTAGATGAAGAAACTATATTATTACTCAGCGATAAAGAAAGATGAAATCATGCAATTTGCTGCTATGTAGATGGATCTTGAGAGTATTATGCTGAGTGAAGTTAATCAGAGGCAGAGTCCAACACAGAATGATCTCTCTCTTGTGTGGGACAGAAAGATATGAAGACATTATAAATGAAGAACGTGAGAACCAGTCTTTGGTACAACCTTGCCACTTTGGGCAGATGGGAAAAAGGTCAGGGAAGAGACAGCAGTGATGGATGGAGGAAGTGGTTATTCTGGAGAAAGACAGGGTGCTGAAAGAGGTGCTGAAAGTGTTAAGCATGAAACCCTCTCTGTCGCTGCGATGTAAATCACAGTACCTAAAATTTACAATGAAAGTGCATGTCATAGAGGCAAGCTCAGGGAACGTGGGGGCAGAGGGTATTGGGAACACTGGTGAAGGGAAGTGGATACTGGTGAAGAAATTAATGTTAAAAAGTTCAAGTATGAATAATTTTAAATTTCATTTTGAGTAAATAAAAATATAAATTTCTTTTTAAAAAGCTGATTATTTTCAATAAATTAACTTTATTGAAATTTTCATCATTTATCTCTCCACTAGTGTAGTTTAAGAAAATCCACAAGTGAAGTTTATTTTGATTTTCAGATTATTTTCTCATTTCCTTCCATGATAAAAATTCAAACATAAAAAAGCAAACATGATAAAGAAATTCCTAAGTGATGCCATCATTACAATTGTGTTTGCTTGTAAATTAGACAATAAACCCACATATCTCAGGACTCCACTGCAATATTTGACAATAACCAGCACCTACAGATATATTTAGCAAATATACTTCCAGAAAATACTCTAGGCTATATAAAATAGCATGGCTGGCAGAAAACATCTGGGAACCATAACCCCATGAACCTTAACCACAAACAAAACAAACAAAATCATTCCAATGCCATTTCCTACCACCATCGCCTATATGCAGCATAGCAGTCAATTATTTGGTTCTTAAAACAATGCAAGGAAAATCCAGCATGTACACTGCTACTTTTTTCTGGTCAAATAAATGGAATTATTTGTCTATACCTAACCACCAAAGTAAGTGTGACCCCATAATCTTTTTTCTGGAGTATCCTTGTGAATTGAAAGAAATCAAACACAAGCTATTTAAATTTAACAATAATAGCAACCCTAATTATTATAGTTAAAAATACATTGTAGGATTTTGTGAAGCAAGGTTCCTTATTCAAAATCAGCTTCATAAGCTCTTATTCACAAAAGTTAAACCAATGAAATTAGCCAAATTTGTTTCCTGCTATGTGACTATTACTTCTTCTTCTTCTTCTTCTTCTTCTTCTTCTTCTTCTTCTTCTTCTTCTTCTTCTTCTTCTTCTTCTTCTTCTTCTTCTTTCTTCTCCTCCTCCTCCTCCTCCTCCTCCTCCTCCTACTCCTCCTCCTCCTCCTCCTCTTCCTCCTCTTCCTGCTGCTGCTGCTGTTCATGGTCAGGTTTCAGTCATACAGTGTTCCAAAACCCATCCTTCCGCCAGAGTACATTTCCCACCAACAATGTCCCCAGTTTCCCTCCCCCCCTTCCCAGACACACACTCCTCTCCCTACCTAGCATGTTTCTGTCGAAAGCACTTTCTCTCTTTCTTCTTTTGGGCAGATGGTTTGCAATACAGCTACTGAGAGATTATTATGTTTGTTCCTTTACCTACTTTCAGCAAGCAGTTCTTATCCAGAGTGATCACTACGACAAAGATGGTTAGAAATGTTCAGTCCAAGGGCTTCTTTTTCATAGTTAAAACTAATATAAATTGTTTTCCCTATAGAGAAAAATTACATGTAACATATGTGCAGTCTTATTTCTTGGAAGAGAATCAAAAGGAAATTGGTTTGTCATGGAAACCCTTTGGGAATATTTGTGAGATTGTAGGTAGGTATTTTATTTATGTGTTATTTTTGGTTTGGGGGACACACCCAGTGGTGCTCGGGTATTCCTGGCTCTGAGCTAAGGAATCACTCCTGCAGGGCTCAGGGAACCATATGGGAAGCTGGGTCACTGCATGCCAGGCAAATGCCCCACCCATGCCACTATCTCACTGGCCTCTGTAAACAGGCATTTTAAAGCACCTTTAATACTAGAGTAATTATAATCCTTGCAGTATATTTCATATTAAATCCTAAATAGTTATGTGGTTATATAAATTATGCATTTGTGTATATAAGCTCACCATTGTCTATGGAATTGAGGTGCAGAAGTTTCCTAGTTTACGATAGTCCCATTAGTTTATCTGTTTCCACTTGCTTGGTCAGTGGCGTGTCATCTTTGAAGATACTCTAGCTTCCATGTCGTGGAGGGTTTTGTCGATCTTTTCTTCAATGTATCTTATGGATTCTGGTCTGATGTTGAGGTCTTTAATCCATTTTTATCTGACTATGTGCATGGTGTTACATAGAGGTCAGAGCTGATTTTTTTGCACGTAGGTGTCCAGTTTTGTCGGAACCGTTTGTTAAGGAAGGCTTTCCTTGATCCACTTTATATTTCTTGCTCCCTTATCAAAGATTAGATGATCATATATTTGAGGGTGTGTGTAACAATATTCAACTCTATTCCATTGATCCACAGATCTGTCTTTGTTCCAGTACCATGCTGTTTCAATTATTACCGCTTTGAAGTACAGTTTGAGGTTAGGAAAGGTGATGCCTCCCATGTTTTTTCCCCCAAGAGGGATCACATTGAATCTGTACAATGCTTTGGGGAGTATTGACATTTTCACAATGCTGCTTCTCTCAATCCATGATCAGAGGATATGTTTACATTTCAGTTTTTATGATATCTTCCTTGTAGTGTAATATAATTTATATATGTATATCACTAATCACATCACTTAACTTCCCGTTAGTCGTCGATTTGCTCGAGCAGGCGCCAGTAACATCTCCATTTGTCCCTGTCGCGTGCTAGTGTAGCCCAATGGCATCTGTTTGCTCCGGGAACATGAAGAGCCTCAAACCGATCGTTCATGATCGTGACGAAGAAGTCTGACCATCTGGTAGGTGGGCGGCCACACAGTCTTTTGACATCCCATGGAATCCAGTTGGTAACAGCTCTAGTCCAGCGGTTGTCTTTAAATCTCATTACGTGACCAGCCCATCTGATTTTCAACACCTTGGCAAATGAGACAGTGTCCCTGATTCTTGATCGTCGACGGATGTCAGAACTCCGGATTCTTTCTCTCATTTGAGTGAAATGTGATATTCCAAGCATATCTCTTTCTATTCTTCTTTGGGAGACCTGAATAGCGTTCTCATCTTGTTTGCGTAGGGCCTAGGTCTCTGAGGCATATGTTAATGCAGGAAGAACAGTGGAATCAAAGAGATGTGCCCAGAGCCGGAGGTTCTTCGTCCTCTCAGCTATTTCTTCGACATTCTTGAAGGCGTTCCAAGCCGCTCTCTTCCTCCTGCGCAGCTCGGGTGCCAGGTCATTTGTCATGTTGACCTCTCGACCTAGGTACACATAGCTGTTGCATTCGGAGATGGTCGTTCCGTTGAGAGCGAGTGGGGCGTCAGGAACGAGGCTGTAGATACATAATTTAATATAGTAAAATTTAAAAAGACATTCTATAGATGTACTATACTTTTATCAGCTGGAGCAATAGCACAGCGGGTAGGATGTTTGCCTTGCATGCAGCCGACCCGGGTTCGATTCCTCCACCCCTCTTGGAGAGCCCGGCAAGCTACCAAGGGTATCCCGCCTGCACAGCAGAGCCTGGCAAGCTCCCCGTGGCATATTTGATATGCCAAAAAACAGTAACAACAAGTCTCACAATGGAGACATTACTGGTAATCGCTCTAGCAAATCGATGAACAATGGGAAGACAGTGCTACATACTTTTATTAAATACTTATCTAGTTTTGAATATTAAGGCTGTTTGCGATTTCTTCATTAAAAAGGTAAAAGGTAAAGGCCCTCCCGTTGATCGTCGATTTGCTCGAGCGGGCCCAGTAACGTCTCCATTGGAGACTTTGTTGTTACTGTGTCTGGCATATCGAATACTCTCGGTAGCTTGCCGGGCTCTCCGAGAGGGGCGGAGGAATCGAACTCGAGTCGGCCATGTTGGCCGCTTGTAAGGCGAACGCCCTACCCGCTGTGCTATCGCTCTTATTTTAAATAATATTTAAATAAATCTCTCCACCACATCTCTGAGTGTTCATTTGTATGAGAACTTGAGACTACAGTAAGAATAATAACCAAAGTCATCCACACACAACCAGTTGACCAATAATCACATAAAACCCTTCTCCAAAAATAACTGTCTACAGTTTCAAATGCATCATTAATAATTTTTTTCTGTCAAATATTGCTCTAATCACACAGAATCTTCAGGATCTCTTAATCCCCATATTTTTTAATTGTTTTCTAAACATTCTGAGTCTACAATAAAGGTGAGGATTTATGCATTCAGAAATAGTTTATTTCAGTATTTCAGCAAGAGTTACAAAGCGGTTCGTGCTTGGGGTTCATTCATACAGTGTTCCAACACCCATCCCTCCATCAGTGCACATTTTCCACCAGCAATGTCCCCAGTTTCTCTCCCGCCATCCCCCAAACATCTCTATGGCAGGTACTTTTCTTCTGTCTCTATCTCTCTCTGTCTCTCACCCTCTCTCTCTGTCTCTCTCTCTATGTCTCTCTCCCTCTCTCCCTCTTTCTCTCTCTTGCTTTTACTAGCTCTCACTTTCACAGTCTCCTTTTGGGCATTATGGCTTGTAATACAGATACCAAGAGGTTATCATCATTGATCCCTCACCCACTTTCAGCACGCAGTTCTTATCCAGAGCGATCATTTCCAGCTATCTTTGTCATAGTGGTCCCTTATCTATCCCAACTGCCTTCTCCCCCAGCACCTGAGGCAGGGTTCCAGGTGTGGATCAATCCTTCTGGCCCTTATTTCTACTGTCCTTAGGTTTTATCATTATATTATATTTTTTATATATCCTACAACGAGTGCAATAATTCTGTGTCTATCAATCTCCTTCTGACTCATTTCATTCAGCATTATTTTCTCCATGTCCATCCATTTATAAGCAAATTTCATAACTTCATTTTTCCTAACAGTTGCACAGTATTCCATTGTGTAGATGTGCCATAGTTTTTTATCCATTCATCTGTTCTTGGGCACTTCCATTGTTTCCAGCTTCTGACTATTGCTGAAATGGACATAGAAGTGCAGATAGCATTTCTGTTGTGTTTTTTTTTGGGGGGGGGGTGTTTCCCAGAATATATTACCAGAAGTGGTATTTCTGGGTCATATGTAAGCTCAATTTCTAGATTTTTGAGGAATTCCCATATGGTTTTCTAAAATAAATTAGAAAACCATTTGGAATTCCCACCAAAAATAAGAAAGAATCCCTTTCTCTCCACATCCACACCTGAATTATTTGCTCTCGTTCTTTTTGATATGTGCCAGTCTCTGTGGTGTGAGATGTTGCCTCATTATTGTTTTAATTTGCATCTCCCTGATGATTGGCGGAGTATAGCATTTTTTCATGTTCCCTTTGTCCATTTATTTGTATTTCTTTTTTCAGGAAGTTTCTGTTTATTTCTCTCCATTTTTTGACGGGGTTAGGTGTTTTTTTCTTGTAAAGTTCTGCCTGTGCCTAATATATCCTAGATATTAACCCTTTATCAAATGGCTATTGCATAAATAATTTTTCCCAATCTGCGGTGTCTTTGTATCTTGGCCACTGTTTCTTTGAAGAAGAAGCTCCTAAGTTTTATGTAGTCCCATTTGTTTATCTTTGCTTCCACTTGCTTTGTCAGCGATGGTTATTCCTTGAAGATGACTTTAGCTTCAATGTCATGGTGGGTTCAGCCATCATTTTCCTCCATCTTTCCTCCATGTAAGGATTTAGGTCTGATATTTAGGTCTTTAATACATTTTTATCTGACTTTTGTGTCTGTCACTAGACAGAGATTTGAGTTCTTTTTTCTTTCATGTAGCTGTCCAGTATTCCCTTCACCACTTATTGAAGAGTCTTTCCTTGCTCCACTTCACTCTTCATTTTTCTTGCTACCTTATCAAAGATTAGGCGATCGTATGTCCAGATATTCAACTCTATTCTACTGATTATTCCAATATTATACTGTTTGATTACTATCACTTTGTAGTAGAGTTTGAAGTTGGGAAAAGATGCCTCCCATAATTTTTCCCCAAGGAATCCTTTAGTTATCCGTGAGGGTTTATTGTTCCATATGAATTTCAAGAGTGTCATCTATTTCTTTGAAAATTTCATGGGTATCTTTATAGGGACTGCATTTGTTCTGTATAGTGCTTTGGGAAGTATTGCCATTTTGACAATGTTAATCCTCCCAATTCATGGGCAGGGGATAGATTTTTATTTCCTCATGTCCTCTTTTATTTCTTGAAGTAGTGTTTTGTATTTTCTTTCTATAGGTCCTTCACCTCTTTAGTTAAGTTGATTCCAATGTACTTGATTTTCTGAAGCACAATTGTGAATGGAATTGTTTTCCTTATATCTCTTTTTTCTCTTTCACTCTATATAGGAAATCTATGGACTTTGAGGCATTCATTTTGTAACCTGCTACTTTACTAAACAAATCTGCTATTTCCAGGAACTTTTTTGTAGATTACTTAAAATTTTGTAAGCATGGTATCATGTCATTTACAAATAATGAAAGCTTTGACTTCTTCCTTTCCTACCTGGATGCCCTTGATATATCTTTTCCTTGCCTAACTGCTATGACAAGTACTTCCAGTATGATATTTAATAGGAGTGATGAGAGTAGGAAACCTTGTCTTATGCCTGATCTCTTCTATTTCTTCCCTAAAATAAAGTATTTTCTTGCTAAGCTTTAGTCTGATTGATTTATCAAGAGGTAAAGAAGCAGCGTTGAAATCTCCAACTACTGTTATGTTGCTACCAAAGCTTTTCTTCGAGTCTATTAGCAGTTATTGTAAGTATCTTGCTGGTCCCTCATAAGGTTCACATACATTTAGGAGTGTGAGTTCTTCCTGATGTACAGGTCCCATGATCATTAAGAAATGACCTTCATTGTCTCATAACCTTCTTCATCCTGTGCTTCAATACTAGTATGGCCACGACAGCTTTCTTGAGGGTGTTGTTTTCCAACCTTTGATACTGAGTCTGTGTTTGCTTTGATCAGATTTTTTTTGCAGGCAGCCGAGTGTTGGGTTCAATTTTCTAATCCATCTGACCATTCTGTACCTCTTGATTGGGTCCATTGACATTGAGAGAGATTATTGTGATGGGGATTTGTGCCATCTTCATGTAGGAAATTGATGGACTTGTGGGGCTTGTCTTATCTTAAAGTAGCCCACTTAATTCTTCTTGTAAAAATCTTTCTGCTCTCAGTATTCTATCTCCATCTATGGTTTTCATCATTCTAATTAGGATGTGTCTTGGGGTATTTTCATTTGGATGTATTTTTAGCTGATAACCTTCTGTTCTCCTGGATTTGGGTGCATGAACTTTTCAGCTCCAGGAAATTCTCAACAATTATAGCTTTAACAGTAGCTTCATCAGGGTTTTCTTCCTGCCCCTTTGGTACTTCAGTGATTCTTATGTTATTCCTCTTGACTTCATCCTGGTGTTCTCTTGTCATCTGTTGATTTTGAGACTCTTTTCCTTTTGCTGAAGTCTTGAGATTCTCTGCACCTCATCTCAGAGCTCACTGATTCTGTCCTTAGCAGCTGTTACTCTGCTACTGAGGCCTTCCAGTGAGTTTTTCATTTCACCTACCAATTTTTCAGATCTGTCATTTCTGCTTGTATTTTCATTTGTGTTTTTCTCAATTTTTCCCTCATAGGTAAAGGTAAAGGTAAAGGTAAAGGCCCTCCCGTTGATCGTCGATTTGCTCGAGCGGGCCCAGTAACGTCTCCATTGGAGACTTTGTTGTTACTGTGTTTGGCATATCGAATACTCTCGGTAGCTTGCCGGGCTCTCCGAATGTCCTCCTGAAATTCATTGGTGGTATGTTCCATTGTTTCTTTGAGCTCCTTATGCATCCTTAAAGTTCCATTTTTAATTTCTTTTTGGAGAAGTTATATAGCATGTTATTAGTGCTTGGGTCAGTTGGGATAATTTCTTCACTCCCTAAGCCTGATGAATTTCTGCTTTCTTTACCATTGTAACCTTTGCAGTTTGGAGTTGTTTCCTGAGTGTTTGTGTGTGGTTAGGAGCCTAAGTAAGGATGTCTTTGTATGTTTAGGATGATTATGGAGTGGTGAAGTTCCAGGGCATACCTGCTAGAGGAGAGTGTTTCACCTGGGTCCAAAAGTCTGATGTGATGTTGTTGCCATGCTGCTAGGCTCAAGTTCCCTGCTGCTCTCAATGTCAATTTTAAATGTTATTTTATTAAAGCACCATAATGTACAGAGTAATTCAAAGTTGAGTTTTTGGAAATACAAAGTCCCAGCACCAGTTCCACCACCAGTGTCAACTTCCCTCCAACAATATTCTGAGGTTTCCTCTCCTAGTTTCACCACCCCCAGCCGGCCATCTTGACAAGCACCTTTTTAAGTTCAGTTGTTAAAGTTCAGCTCTCAGAACGTCAGTGCTGTTGACTCTGTAGTCTAGATATTTAGCTCTTATCACAGTCCTTAATACTACCAATGTACCCAAATCTCCTAAGGCCTTCCTATTACTTTTCATCTATCCATTCCCCTCTCTCCTTCACTTGGTTTCTTTCCTTTTCCTTCTAATACTGTGGGGCTGGAGCAATAGCACAGAGAGTAGGGTGTTTGCTTTGCACACGGCTAACCCAGGTTCAATTTCTCCACCCCTCTAAGAGAGCCTGGAAAGCTACCAAGAGTATCCCGTCCACATGGCAGAGTCTGGCAAGCTGCCCGTGGCAAATTTGATATGCCAAAAACAGTAGCAACAAGTCTCACAATGGAGACGTTACTGGTGCCTGCTTGAGCAAGTAGATGAACAATGGGAGGAAAGTGCTACAGTGCTACTGTGGGGCCAAGGATGGTCTAGGCCTCCCCTCCTTTAAAGCATTGCATTCCCTCATCCAGTTATTCTAAATACCACATGTAAGTGATATCATTTTGTGTTTATCCTTCTTCATCTGGGTTACTTCATTTAACACGATATCTTCCAGCTCCTATCTATATTGCAGTGAATTGAATAATCTCATCATTCCTTACAGCTGTGTAATATTCCATTCTATACAGTACCACAAGTGATAAAATTAGAAGACTTCCAAGAGACCCAACAGTTTCTAAATTTTATTCTTCAAAATGCATTAGATATATATGTGCAGTCATATTCTCCTTAGTACCAAAATTTGGGTCACACATTGATTCATGTCCAATGATACAAAGAAAATAAATTTCTCATAATCAACACTAAATTCTCTCACTTTTAGGTGCACAGACTATAAAATACTAAGATAAACAGAGAGAGAACAATTTAATGCTACTACAGGATGGACTTACTAGACTAAAGTAAGCACTATCCTGGCATTAATTCAACTGTCAAACAAGTCTTTCAGATGACTTTTTTATTATTTTTTGTTGTCCCTAGTTTACAGAGGAGGAAACTACGGCTCAGAGAGTTACAGTTATATGTTGCTTAACAGGGCAAATTCTGAGTTAAAGTATCATTACGTGATTTCATCACTACATAAACGTCATGAAGTGTAGTTATGCAAACCTAGATGGCATAGACCAGTAGTTTTCAACTGCTAGTGAATGAACAGTTCCTGTCCACATTTCCTATGGGTTTGTTTTAAAAAAAAGCCATTGCCTCCTAACAGAGTTGGTTTTCAACCACTGTTCTGAACACATACATACCTTTTAAATGACAGAGCAAAGATTCAAAACCATATCAGATTCAGCAAAGCTGTGTTCAAGCCCTGCCTTGCTTAACAGCATCCCAGAGCCACAGGAATGCAGCAAAACAGGCATCTCAGATGAATGGTAGCAAATTAGAAGTGGAATTCCTATACTTTAGTTGCTAAAAGTACTTTTCCAATGTTCAGGGGTATTTTCTAAAATCAACTAGACATTATTGCTACATCCTAAGCTGGAAAGACTACAGCATTCCTTGAGCACTACTCCCAGAGACAATTTGTATTCATACACAATTTATATTCTTATACAAATATGAAGCAAGAAGACCCTCTTCAATAAGTTGTATTGGGTAAACTGGTCAGTTACAAGCAAAAAAAAAAATCAGACCTCTTTTATAATGCTATGCGCAAAAAAAAAAATTAATCAAAACAGCCTAAAGACCTCTACCTCGACCCTGAATCCATTAGTTGCATTGAGGAAAACAAAGACAGAACTATCCAAGACATTGAAGCTAGAAGCATATTTAAATAGCAAACACCGTTGATCAAACAAACAGAAACAAGTAGAACTACATTAAATTAAGAAGCTTCTGCACCTCAAATGAAATGATGACCAAAATACAAAGACAGCCAACACACTGGGAGAAAATATTTGCCCACCACTCATCTGATAAAAAGCTAAATGTCCAAAATATATAAATCAGTGGTATAAATTTACATAAAATAAGTATTCGACAACACCTCAAAACTGGGGTCAAGACATGAACAGAAGCTTCCTTAAAGAAGACATACAAGTGGCAAAAATGTGTATGTAAAAACGCTCTATATCATTACTCAGAGAAATGCGGAGCATAGTAATGAAATTGGTACATATCAAAAAGAACCAAAAAAAAAAAAACCTACAATGGTACACATACAAAAGAATAACAACAAAACAGCATTAATGTGGATGTGGGGCAAAAATGACCTTCATTCACTGATGATGGAAATGTCCACTAGTCCAGCCTTTCTGGAAAACGGTGCAAACATTCCTCAAAAATCTAGGAATTGAGTTCCCATTTAACCCAGCAATTCCAATTCTTGGAGTTTACTGCCAGGGACAAAATCACACAGAGAAAAACATTTGCATTGCTATGTTCATTGCAGCACTATTCACAATAACAAAAATCTGGAAACAACCCAAATGCCAAGTAACAGAAGAAACTATGGTACCCATACACAATGGAATATTCTTCAGCCGTAAGAAAAGAAAATCGTGCAGTTTGCTGCTGCACGGATGGATCTATAGAGTACCATGTTAAGAGTAGTCAGAGGGAATGAGACTAAAAAACACTAATCTCCCTCATATGCAGTATATAAAGAAACATAATTGTGCAAGAAAAAATGCCTGAAGGCAACAGAAAAGAACATGAGAACTGGTCTCAGTAGAAAGCTTGCCACTTTGGAGGTGAATACGGGGAGAATAAGGCAGCACAGAGAACACTATGACAATGGTGGAGGACAGTAGTCACTCTGGAGGAAGTGGGGTGCTGAGAGGTGGTAAATTATTAATAAAAACCCTACCTGCAACAGTAGGATAAACAATAGAGTCTAAAATTTATCATTAAAGTGCCTGTCATAGGTGCATATGCTGCCTGAGCCCATGTGCTGCTTGCGCCCACGTGGCCGAGCACATGTGGGCTGAGCACACGTGTTGCCCGCATCTCCCCTCTTGAGATGTGTACTTTCATGCTTTCGTGTCTAATGTTAGGATGTGTGTAGGGGCTCTCTCTCGGTCCTTGGAGAAGCCTATGTTCTCTCTTGAGTACGTTTCTCTCTCTCTCTCTCTCTCTCTCTCTCTCTCTCTCTCTCTCTCTCTCTCTCTCTCCCCCTACACACTTTAAAAATTCTCCAAATAGGGGATATGGTGCCTCCAACAGGTCAATGTGTACCTGTGAGGAGAGTGCATCAGCAGCCTGATGGCACCTTCAGACTTCCAGATACCCCAAAATTGCTACTGTGCCTTTGGCCAGACCCCAAAAACTTGAGACAAAGTTTACTAAGAAAGTAAACGGCCAAAAGTTAGGTATGTGGGAAACACATCCACAAAGCACCTCCGGCTTAGCTATATAATTGTAGGAATGGCCTCTCTGGTTCCTGATTGAACTGCTTAATGGCCATGATCCCAGAGACTCAGAAACAAATCTCGAAACCCAGCGACTTTTGGCAGAAATGCATCCGGTCCCTGCAGTAGGTTACCGGTGCTGGGCCAACCCAGATGGGAATAGGTTTCGTGCCTTGGCCTGTTCCCCCTGGAGGCCTGGTGGCCACCATCCTCCAGAAGCCACTAGACAGTCAGGTTTGGGCCCACAGTGACGAAACTTGTCATGATCCCAGAGATTCAGAAACAAATCTCAAAACCCAGCGGCTTTTGACAGAAATGTGTCCGGTCCCTGCAGTAGGTTACCGGTGCTGGGTCAACCCAGGTGGAAATAGGTTTCGTGCCTTGGCCTGGGCCTCACAGAATGGGGGTGGAGCCGGTCCTGGTCTCCCCTTCCCAAAGAGACCCCAAGTCATTGCCCACGAATGGCCTCTCTGGCTCCTGATCAAGCTGCTCAATGACCATGATCCCAGAGACTCAGGAGCAAATCTCGAAACCCAGTGGCTTTTGGCAGAAATCCCTCCAGATTTAAGTGTTAAAATTTCGGAATTTCAAAATCACATGGCCCTACTGCAGCCACGCGACATCATATGTTATTCATAACCAGCAATAGAACACAAATTGTCTACCGTTGCCTTTTCAGCAGATCTGAGTGTTGGGGTAAAATTTCAAATAATAATGGTGGATCTGGTGTCGAAATATTGAATGTGATCAAAGTAGAGAGAGACTAATGTGGAAATCATCTGCCCCACAGGTAGGGAGAGGTTGTGGGATGGGGGTATACTGGGGGTTTTGGTGTTGGAGAATGAGCACTAGTGAAGATACGAATGTTTCATTGTATGACCGAGACTTAGACCCGAAAGCTTTGTAACTGCTCTCACGGTGATTCAATAAATAAAATGATAAAAAATGAAAAAAGTAAGCTGGAGTTCATGCACAATTCAATCAGCTAATCAGTGGCTGAATAAATAGCAGTACTCCTACATTAAAAAAAATGAAGTGCCTGTCATTGTGACAGGCTGAGGGTTGGAAGGGTAATTGGGGATATAGGTGGAGGGCAGAAGACACTGAGGGTATTGGTGCTGAAAAAATTGTATGCATAAAATCTGTGTTTATGAATAGCTTGTAATTCACAGTGACTAAGTTAGAAACAATAAAGCTATTTTATAAAAGAAGCCCAATTCTTTCTGCATTCTTTAGGCATCCACAAATGCTATTATGTAACTTATTGTTAAAACCAACACTTCTCTACAGTTATAAGTTCCAGTGACCCTTTCACCCAAAACTCTAAACAAAATTATAATCCCTCTTTAGAGTTTCCCCAGTGTCATCCCCGGGGTTGGAGGGTGTGGAGGATGGTTTCGGTCTTGGCAAAATTTTGCATGCTTTTAAACTTACCAAACCAAAGGGGGTTAAAGGGAAGTAAATAGTTTCTCTCTCCTCACCAAAATCAATCAATAAATAGAATTCATGAGGGAACCATGTTGAAAGGTCCCTGAGACACATCTAGATTCATGAAAAAGAAGTTAATCTTATGTTTGTAGCGTCTGCCACTGACTTGGGACAGGAGGCAGAACAGGTAGCAGGAGGCAGGAGTCTACAGTTGCCCAGGGTATTGGTCAAATGCTCCAATTTTGCCTCAGGAGCTGTCATTTCATAAGATTCTTGTAAATATTCACTTTTATTCACAAGGTAATACATTTAAAATGTGAATCAGAAATTCTCCTTTCAGGATAACGACACAGGTTTCTGCACAGATGAAGGTCATTGCCACACTCAGAGATGACACAGGACATGCTGCATTTGACCACGGGATGACAACAGCTCCTGAGTTAGCCGTGGAACATGTCACAAGTGAGAGAGAGTAATCAGTCAGCATTTTAGGATGTGACTATGACACTGAGCAGAATGAGTTGGAGTCCAGCCACATGTATAATCAGTTTCTCAACGTTCAGCGGAAATAAACAGACTGGGGGTGAAAAGCTGATAGACCTGAATTCTGACCCAGTCTCTTTCACTTACCAAGCTGTTCATTATATGTTCATGGATAAGAACTAATATTGTAAAAATGTAAATTATCTTCCAATTTCATCTTTATCTATAAATTGCAAATCAAAATCTCAACATATTTAACTATGTAAGAAACAGCAAATAGTAGATGAAATTTTTGAATAAAAGACAAGATATTTTGTAGAAAATCTGTATCTTGACTATTCTTTTGGGATTGAACCAGCAGGAACAGGGTATTTTCCCAACCAGATACAAAGCTCTTTTATATCAAAGTTGCAGTAGTCAACATAGTCATAACTAAGCATAATAAATAATTAGAATTAATGAACAAAATAGAAACTGAATAGACATGCATTTATGCCAAAGGCTGAATATATATTTTATATTTTTATTCATTGACTCATCAAATATAAACTAAACACCTGCTGTATGCCCACATACTGCTCTATGAGAAAACGTTAAGCAGTGAAATAAGTGGTTAAAGCAGATTTAAAAATTCTCTAATCTCACTAAATACTGTGCCAGCAGAGAAATAAAGAAAATGAAGGAAATTAATGTTGGATAGTAATAAGTGTGCTAAGTAATAAGTAGAGGGTAAAGTATTAAAAAGAAGATAAAATTTTACTTGGGTTACCAAAAACTGTCTCCCTAAAAGGTGGGTATCATTTTTCCCTTTTTTTGTCATACCTGGTGATTCACAGGGGGTACTACTGGCTCATGCATTCAGAAAATATTCCTGACGATGCTCGGGGGACCATATAGGATGCTGGGAATCAAACCCGGGTCAGCCGTGTGCAAGGCAAACAACCCCCCTGTACTATTACTCCAGCCCCAAAGGTGGGTATCTTTAATGAATAAGTGGCAAAGAGAGGTAAGTGAGTAGATAACTGGAAGATTACTCCAGGCAGAAGGAATGGTCTTGTGCTGGGAACAGAGCTGGCCTAGTCACGGTCAGGATAGATCAATTAAGAATAGATTAGTTAAGGATAGACTGATTAGAGGCATAAGCAACACAGGAGAGGTAGATGAAATTAGAGAACAGGAGAGGAGGACAGACTATGTGGGGACTTCTAAGTTATACAACACACACAGCTTTTATTCTTTGAAGGTGATGAAACTGTTATGGGGGTGTTGAACAGAGGAATGACATCACTTATAATCTAACTAAAAATATCACTGGATAATTTGGTGAAACTTCTGTGATGATACGAGAAAGAGATGGTAGCAGTTATTTAGAAATCTGAACGTGACAGATACAGGTAACAAACCAATGGGGGAAAAGTTCTACTGTATGATTTTTTAAAAGACTGAAACTTCAGAGATTGGGATGGGATGAAACCAAGGAGAGAAAGACATCAAAAATCTATATTAAATTTCAAAGAAATCAAAACTTCTTGAAAATTTTAAGTATTTTAGAAGAAATCATGGGGGTTTCTTCATAAACTTTGTGTAAGGATCTGTTATGATTTTTAACCAAGGCACAAAAGCAAAGTAAAAAATTGATAATAAGATACCACTTAAGTAGAAAAATTCTATGACTGGGGAAATAACTAAAGGAGTATAGCATGAGCTTTGCATGGTTGATGTCATATATATGTGTATATATATGATATATATATATATAAATATATCACTGTCCCTGTATCACTGTCATTCTGTTGTTCATCAATTTCCTTGAGCAGGCACCAGTAACGTCTCCATTCATCTTAGCTCTGAGATGTTAGCAAGTGCCACATTGGAGGTCCTTTCAGGGTCAGGGGAATGAGACCCATCATTGTTACTGGGTTTTGGCATATCGAATACACCACAGGGAGCTTGTCAGACTTCAAGTGGCTGTGCACTTCCAGGAGCTTGGTTTTATAGTCTCTGGATCTTGGCCGTTGATGGGATTACATGCTGCCAGGGGCAGTTAGTGGGTGTAATGCCTAGCTACTGGAAGATGGGGGATCTGAGTGGAGGAGGCCCAGTCCCAATCCAAGCAGTCTTGGAGATCTCAACCCTGGGTCCCGCACACCTGGGTTCTTCTGCCGGTTCCTTCATGCATGAGGCTCGTCCAAGCATGTGGAGAGTGGTCTTGAGTGTGGCTATGGCTGCCAGGGCCCTACTTGGGGTGGGGAGGGAAACTCAACCTGCCCCCTCCAAGGGGCCCCGATGAGGACAGCCAGGCGCAGGGGCAGGAGATTCTGCGTTGTTCTCTTCCAGGAGCTTGGTTTTATAGTCTCTAGTCTTGGCCATTGATGGGATTACATGGCACTGGGGGCAGTTGATGTGTGTAACGCCTAGCTACTGGAAGATGGGGAATCTGGGTATAGGAGGCCCAGTCCCAATCCAAGCATCCTTGGAGATCTCAGCACCCCGGGTCCCACACTCCTGGGTTCCTCTGCTGGTTCCTTCATGCATGAGGCATCTATCTATCTATCTATCTATCTATCTATCTATCTATCTATATACACATATATATATGTTGTCTTACTATTTAAAATAAAGGGTCAAAAACCATTAATTAAATTAAAGGGACCAGAAAAAAAATAAAATAAAGGGACCAGAAGATGGCTCAGATGGTGGAAGTACTTTAGAAGTTGGGCCAGACAACATTCCTACCAGCAGTGAATGAGAGTTCCTTTTTCACCGCATCCCCATCAACAGATTGTACTCAGCATTTTCTATATGTGCCAGTTCTGTTGCCATCTTGATTTAGATTTCCCTAATAATAAGTGATATTGAATATTTTTTCATGTGACCATTGTCTTCCTCAGAAAGTATCTGTTTATTTACTATCCTCATTTTTGGTTGGGCTTTAGGTTCTTATTGTTGTTGATCATTGTATTTTATAATATCCTGGATAACAACCCTTTAACTGTCCTGTGTAGAAATATTTTCTCCCACTCAGTTAATTGTTTTCTACTTTTAGCATATTTCTTTTACCATATAGAAACTTTATAGTTTGATGTAGTCCCATTTGTTTAGTTTTGACTCTGTAGCCTTTGCCAATGGTATAATAGCATTGAAGAGTCCTTTGAGGTCTAGGTCTTGGAGAACTCTACCTGTATTTTCCTCTGTGTACTTTATAGATTTGGGTCTAATCTCAAGGTCTTTGATCCACTTTAAGTTGACTTTTATGTAAGGTATGAGATGTGGATCCAGCTATAATTTCTTACATATAGTTATCCAATTCTTTCAATATCATTTGTTGAGGAGGATGTCTTTATTCAATTTCATGCTCTCAGCTACCTTGTCAAAAGATGGCTCCCATAAATATATGGTTTGACCTTTGATAATCTATTATGACCAAAATAAATTCACTGTCTCTCTTTATTGCAATAATATGCTGTTTTGATCATTGTGGATTTATAGCATAGCTTCAGGAGATAATGAAATGCCTCCCAGTTTCTTAAATGTCAGTGGGATTTTGGCTATTGGGGTCTTTTATAATTCTACATAAACTTTACAACTAACTGTTCAAAGTCCTTGAAGGGTGCTGTCTAAACTTGGATAAGGATTGCAATGAATATAAATAGTAGTTTAGGTAGATGACCATTTTAACAATATCTATTCTTCCGAACCACTAGCATGGAATTTTTCCATTTCCTAAAGTCGTTTTCAATTTCTTTCTTAAGTGTTTTGAAGTTCTTATGGTATAGCTACCGAGAGTATCTTGCCCACACGGCAGATCCTGGCAAGCTACCTGTAGTGTACTTGATACACCAAAAACAGTAACAATGATGGTCCTTATTCCCCTGACCCTTAAAGAGCTCCCAATATGCCATCGGGCTACACTAGTACATGACAGAGATGAATAGAGACATTACTGGTGCCCACTCGAGCAAATCAATGAACAACAGGGTGATAGTGATAGTGATAGTATAGGTGTCTCTCACCTCTCTGGTTAAGTTGATTCCTAGGTGCTTGATGTTTTGGGACACTAGTTTAAATGGTATAGATTCTTTGTTTTTTTTTCTTTTCCTTTGGTTTCTTTTGTATATTTTTCTTTCTTATTTTTTCTTTGGTTTCTTTTCCATATTTTTTCAATCTACAAAAATGCAACCAATTTTTGTATATATTGACTTTGTAGCCACCCACTTTGCTGTATTTTATTATTTCTAGAAAATTTTTGTGCAGACTCTTTAGGGTTTTCAATGTATATCACCATGTCATCTGCAAATGGAGATAATTTGACTACCTTGTTTCCAGTTTGGATCCTTTGATTTCCTTTTCTTGCCTGATTGCTATTGCTAAGACTTCTAATATAACGTTAAATAAGAGTGAAGATAGAGGAAAGTCTTGTCTTGTGCCTTATCTTGGCAGGGATTTCAAAGTTAAGTTTCTCATCATTAAGAATAATAGTTGCTATGGGATTTTTATAGATGACCGCTACTAATTTAAGAAGGGTTTTTCACCCCACCCAGCCAACCCAGATAACCTGAACTTTTCATTTGACAAATTTATTCAGACCAAATCCTTTACCATACAGCCCAAACTCAGCCTTTTTCTTCTGCTTCAGTTAACTTGTTTCTTGTCTTCCTTCTTGCTCTCTAATGAGATCTTCCAGCAAATCCCCTTTATTTTATAATGTTTTATATAATTTTTGTAATTTTTAGGGTAAATTTTTTTCACAAGTTTTCTTTACCACTACCACCCATCTCATGTACTGCACCTATCCAACAAGAAAAGCAGCAAACGGTAGGAGAATTTCCCTGGGGGTTGCATGAGGCAAAGCTGGGGTCTGACACAACTCAACTGTTATATGAACTTGGAAGACTTATTTAAACTCTTGAGCTCTGCTCCCTAAACTGTAAAAAAGATATTTTAATGACGTCTTTGCAAGATTTTGGGAGAAACAAATGTATAAAATGTCTTTGGTGATAACTAAATGGAACCTGTGCTTGTTAATCTTCGATTGCTCGTTGGCATTTCATTCTGCTGATGATCCTCTTCCCTAGATTCCTGCTCACCATGTTCCCTTCTCTGCCAGGGACATCAAGTGGAATTGCTGATTTTTTTTTCTTTTTTTTTTGTCTTTTTTCCATCTCTGACTTATGTGTTATTTTAATTTCTAAAAGGAAATTACAACCAAATGAGACTGGGAGACTTTGAAAGTGAAAATATAGAGAGATATTTGGGGAAACTGGGTGGTGAGAATTTCAGGAACTTCAAGATCCAAGCCCATCCCGCATTCCCAGTACAGAACAGATTATATTCTCACACTGTGGCTGTCGTCAGTGACCCTGGGGGGTGGGGGGGGAGGAGTTTCAGGACCTGCTAAAGTGAAGAAACTTGAGGAGAGAGAGAGAGAGAGAGAGAGAGAGAGAGAGAGAGAGAGAGAGAGAGGTGTCTGCCATAGAGACAGGCTGGGGGTGGGGGTGGTGATTGGAGGGAAACTTGGGGCACTGGGACACTGTGCTGGGAAATGCTCACTGGTGGAGGGATGCGTGTTGGAACACTGTATAACTGGAGCCTAATCATGAACAACTTTACAAGGGTCTATCTCATAGTGATTCAATTTAAAAAAGGAGCGATAGCACAGCGGGCAGGGCATTCGCCTTACAAGCGGCCAACATGGCCAACCCGAGTTCGATTCCTCCACCCCTCTCGGAGAGCCCGGCAAGCTACCGAGAGTATTCGATATGCCAGACACAGTAACAACAAAGTCTCCAATGGAGACGTTACTGGGCCCGCTCGAGCAAATCGACGATCAACGGGAGGGCCTTTACCTTTACCTTTACCTTAAAATTAAATAAAGTAATAAAATGAATGAGAAGGAAGGAAAGAAAAAAAAAGAAAAGAGAAACTTGCCCTTGCTAACCTGCTGCTGCGCTGGTGCAGTTCTCTAGAGAACTCAATATTCCCACAGAGAGGATCAGACGCATGAACAGTCCGCAGGAGAAAATCCACAGGCAAGAGACCACCCTTGCCAAAATGCAGAGGAAAACCAGACTCCAGCTGTTCTAGACCTGACGAGTTTAGAAGACCATCTCTCTATTGGGTCAGCAGTTTCCCTGGACACAAAAGGCCACCCTTCCCTGTTTCCCTCTTCCCTCTCTGAGAAATCATAATCCCCTCCACGCTTTGGGCTATATCAATTTAGTCCCTCCAACCACCCGAGTCTCCCCTCTCCTCTCCTCCCAATCTATCCCTGTGCTTTACTTTACGTATACTGTCCTTTCCAGTCTGATCTGGTTGTACTGAAAGGCACAAATAAATATATAACACTATTTTCTTTAATCTTAATGAATCACCGTGAGATACAGTTAGAGACTTACAAACTTTCATGATTGCCTTTCAGTTGATGTTCAAGTATCCATCCCTCCACTAGGGTTCATTCTACACCACCAATGTTCCCAGTATCCCTCCCACCACCCCCACCCTTCCCACCCCCTGCCTCTGTGCAGGCGCATTCCCTCTTACTCTGTCTACTTTTGGGTGTTATGGTTTGCAATACAGATACAAAGCGGACTTCATGTTTGGTCCATAGTCTACTCTCAGCATGCATCTCCCATCCTGAGCGATCCCTCCAACCATCATTTACTTAGTGGTCCCTTCTATATCCCAGCTGCCTTTTCCCCTAGCACATGAGACTGGCTTCCTCCTGGCCCTTATCTCTACTGTCCGTAGATGTTAGTCTCATATTATGTTACTTTATATTCCAAAAATGAGTGCAGTCATTCTATGTCTGTCCCTCTCTTTCTGACTCATTTCACTTAGCATGATACTCTCCATGTTGATCCACCTATATGCAAATTTCATGATTTTTTTTTCCAACAGCTTGCATAGTATTCCTTTGTGTAGATGTACCAAAGTTTCTTTAACCAATCATCTGTTCCCAGGCACTCGGGTTTTTCCCAGATTCTAGCTATTATAAATAGTGCTGCAATAAACATACAATTGCAGATGTCATTTCTGCTGTACTTTTTGGAAACTTCAGGATATATTCCCAGAAGTGATATTGCTATGATAACACCATTTTCTTCCATATTCTGACAACACCCCAGTTGGGAAGAAGGGAAGTTTTAAAGCCTTTCAAATTGCTCTGCTTTGAGTCCTGGCTAGTAGGAATCAGTTTGCAAAGCTTCTGGTAGTGCTTCTGCCAAATCACAGGAAGACTGTACTAAATAGTCTCTCCTTTCCTCTCCTCTCAGATTCCTTCCCTTCTTCTGCTCACTTTTCTGTGTCTCTGTCTCTGTTTCTCTCTGTCTCTCTCTTTCTCTCTCTCTCTGTATCTCTCTCTCTCTGTCTCTCTCTCTCTCCATCTGTCTCTTGTCTGAGAACCACACAGCATTGCATGATGGCTGCTCCCATCTCTGTACTTGGTAGTCACTCCAGGCAGTGCTAGGGTGACCAGTAGGAGGCTAGGACCATCAAAATCAACCTCCTGCACGCAAATCAGTCACATGCAATGCACTCAGCCCTTTGAGCTATCACCCTACCCTACTCTTATCTTTAAAAAAAAAAAGACTGACATCAAAGAAGCAGTTCTAATTTCCTATGTCACTCTCTCTACATGGATAATGGATGAGTGGATCAAGGTGAAGACTTGAGACCAAAAAGGAACCTCTGCATTAGCTAAATAATGGCCTAGGACTCCCTGTGATCCTATTCAAACAAACGAATGGAGCCAGTCACGTTCCTCTCACTAGGGCTGTGTCTAGAGACAGATGCATAAGCCTGTTATGTTCAGCAGTGGCTGGGAGACCAGCAAACTGAGCAGAGGAATCAGGCCAAGACCAAAGGAAGTAGCAGAAGCTCGAACAGAAGCACAGAGAGGAAGGTCATGTGGAGAATGAAGTTATTTCAGTCATGGCGCTGGGCTCCCAACAATATCTGACTCTAGTCTTCAGCTTTATCCTGTGAGATTTTTCCATAAACTTTCTTCCGAGCCCTTTCTATCTTGAGCCAATTTGAACGTTTTGTTTCTTTGCAACCAAAAAAAATCTTGAGTCAAACAATTTCCCTAAAATAGACTCCTATATCTGAAATAATTTTTTCAGACATGCTGCTTTGTAGTTTGCAGCTCTTGTTAGTTCTTCTATAGTAATAATCAATCACTAGCTATTACTTATTGAACACTTACTTTTGTACCAGGCAGTGTAGCAAGATCACGCATGTGATTGCTTTTCTTCCCATAACAGTCCTGTGATGTGCTGTTATTATCTCTCTTTTACACATAAGGAAATTGAAACCTAGAGAGAGCAAGTAAAGTTGTCAAAGTTTCCAAGTGACAAATTCATCACTGCAGTTTAGTTAGTATGATTCCGAGTCTGGGCTGTCCCTTATTCCCAGGCTGTTGACCCTGCCTAAGCTGGTGTAACAGAAGCAAGTCATGCAACCACTCTCTTGCGACATGTGTCTCCTGGCCTCGGGTGCTCTCCTGGGAATGCGCCATAACCAAGTGCTACAGACCAATGAGAGAAGCGTGCCCAAAGCAGGGCTGAGAATTACGGAAACAACCAGAGGTCTTGCTCATCACTCCTGGTGTCCCGAGGGACAGCAGATATGAACGAGCCCCACTCTCTGTTCACTGTGGGATTCTTAAAAGAAAATATGGAATTGAACGTAGGTTAAGAAAGACAGGTATGCCTGTTTCAGCCCCAGGCTCTTTTCCTGGCAAGACAGACTCCAAATCCAGTACCTCTAGGTATGATTCTGATGACTCCTGCACTGCTGGACCCAATCACTAAATCACTGTGGTCCAGTATGTTGCACTGAGCATCTCAGGAGTGGCCCGGAGGCCAGAGAAGCACTGGTGGAGGGGCAGAGTAAGGACACTATGCCTTCAAAATGCCTCAGATCACCAAAGACCTTATTAAGCAACAGAGGGATCCATTTGGTTTTATTCGCCCGATTTACACTTGCTACTTCTAAATATAATTTAAAATGAGAGTTTTCTACAATAATCTCCAGGGGATGAATTTTATTTTTTTTGTCATTTCATTGCTATACAATTCAGAAAACTTGCTAATCTTGTATTAGAAGAAAAGTTAGTGTAGGTCGATGCTTTAATGATCTGTAAATGGCATAAAAATAAAAATTTACTAAGTTGTTCAAGCCCCAGTTCTGACCAACCAGTATTGATTTTTCCTCTAGAGTATGATTCTAGGAGAATCAAAATAGAAATAGATAGGGCTGTTTTACTCAAAACTTTCTTACCACTTCAGGACAGATAAATGACTGATATTGGAGGTTGGGATGTAAGTATAGCCCTCCATTGAAAAGCAAGTTCATGATGCAGGCATATAATAATTAATTGTGCTCTAGAAGTCATTGTGATTTTTTTCTTAACAAGAACTATAATTACAGAACTACTAAAGATATAAAATATATAGTTAAAGTTTCGTCAGCACTTTTATTGTAATACTTAGTGAGGTTAGTCATTTCAGTTGTTCCTTTTCTATGCCAAAAATGGAAGACAGCTGCTTGTGCTCTGAAAAACTATTTTTTAAAAGATAGTTTCCTCTGAGCTCAAGTGTATTTTGCCATGGGGTGAGGGAGGGGTTGGGGAAGCAGCCAGTCAGAGGGTGGAAAGCTTTTGCACGGTCGACATGAAGTGAATAGAAATGAAGCCTTTAGCTGTTGTTTCTAAGTAACAGCAAGAGGCTAACGTGTATGTGTGTGGAGGGGGGAGGGGCAGAGAATGGGACATGATAGAACTCACAGAAATGATATGCAAACATCAAATTAGCATATCCTTGTCCCCTCTCACCCCCCAAAAAAATATTCCTGGTGACAGTAAGCCCCTAAATTTTATTCCCTGAACAAAAAAGAAATGGGCTGGAACATTAGTACAGCAGGTAGGGCGTTCGCCTTGCATGTGGCAGACCTGGGTTTGATTCCTCCACCCCTCTGGGAGCACTACCAAGAGTATTCCGCCCACACAGCAAAGCCTGGCAAGCTACCCATGACTATTCAATATGCCAAAAAAACAGTAACAACAAGTCTCACAATGGAGACTTACTGGTGCCTGCTCAAGAAAATTGATGAACAATGGGAGGACAGGACAATGCTATACTCATAAAATCTGGGCTTGAGTTCTATTTCTCTTTTTGATGACCTTCATGATAGGACAGGTCAATTCCCCTTCTGGATCTCCATGGTTTATAGCCAATGATGCTAATTATCCTGCTCCCCATGAATGAGGAATCAAACGAGTTTATGCAACTGAGTGCATTGTAGAGACTGAACATCCTTATGAGAACATTGTTATTATGCCATGTCCAAGAGACCGGAAGAAAGTACAATGGTTTCAGAGCACCACCTCCCCCTCTAAGGACTCCTAAGTTCATCCAGCCTGATGAAGTTAGTCACCCTATTCTCCAATACCTCTAGCCCAACTCTGAGTACTTACAGTAAAATATATTTGTAGATCCCCAAATTTTCAAATGCATCACTATCACTATCACCCCATTGTTCATCTATTTACTCGAGCTGGTTCCAGTAACGTCTCCATTTGTCCCTGTCAGGCTAGTGTAGCGCTTTGGCATACTGGGGGCTCTTTCAGGGTCAGGGGAATGAGGATCAACATTGTTACTGTTTTTGGCTATCGAGTACACCACAGGTAGCTTGCCAGGCTCTGCCGTGCAGGCGGTATACTCTCGGTAGCTTGCTGGGCTCTCCTAGAGGGATGGAGGCTTTGGGGGCATCCTCTAATCACCTTTACAGGTGTTCCCAGTCAGGCATATATGCAGGCAAGATACTCTCAGTAGCCTGCCAGGTTCTCTGTGAGTGAGGACTAGAGATTTTTTTAGAGGACTAAAAAAATTTTTAGAGAACTAAAAAATCAAATGTATATCAATTTTTCACTACTTTTTTCTGGATGTGTTTATAATTAAATTTGATGATCCTGATGTTCAATAAATATTTGTTGAATTACATTTAACCCTATTTATGTTTTTGTTTGTTTTTTGTTTGTTTGTTTGTTTGCTTTGAGGGTCACACCTAGCATGCTCAGGGGTTACTCTTGGCTTTGCACTCAGGAATTACCCCTGGCGCGCTTTGGAAACCATATGGGATTCCAGGGTTCGAACCTGGGTCAGCTGCGTGCAAGGCAAATGCCCTACTCGCTGTACTATCGCTCCGGCCCCAATCCCTTATTTATCTTATTGGGCCTTCCTTCTTTTTTAACATCTTTACACATATTCTTTACGATTGTATAATGTTCTAATCATTTTGTCTGAATGATTTCAGCATTAGTTATTAAGTAACATGTTATCTATATCCTTCACTAAGAGATAATGACTTGAATTCAATGTAAATTTATTTAGTCTATAAAAAGATTCATATATTTTGGCATAATCCTTGTGAATTTTATCCTGAAAAAAAAAGTTATTTAGGTTCCTAAGATATTTTATGGCATATCTTATGACATTTTAAAAATTTGGGGTCACTTGGACTCTGGGCTCAACGGGACAGGAAGCAGAGATCCTCTGCCCATTTCCCCCAGTCTCCAGTGACCCAGGGGTCACGCCCATAAGCCACCTCCTGCCACGCCAGATAATCTCATCAACAGCCACCATTCAGATCACAAGGCTTTTTCTCCCGGAAGGGAGTAACATGACGCCTGCTATAGGCATGACACCAGACCCCACGCCAGGCTATTTCACTCAGGATGCCCTGGGGTGGGGGGGGGTGAGAGCCCTCCCCACACCAAGGGACCCAGCCCCGGCAGCTGAAAACCTCCAGAACTCAACTGCTGTCATGCTCAAAGCCATTTCCTACACGCTCAGGGCAAGCCTCATGCACAGCTGAACGTATTACTGGACCACAAGACACATCATAAGATACTCCCTAACCATTCTTCAAAAGTATTACACCACATTTGATGGGGTTCAACAAATCATACAAACAAAACAAACACTGTCTTCCTATTGTTCATTGATTTGTTCCAGCGGGCCCAGTAACGTCTCCATTTTGAGACTTGTTGTTACTGTGTTTGGCATATTGAATACGTCACGGGGAACTTGCCAGGCTTTGCCATGCGGGCAAGATACTCTCGGTAGCTTGCCGGGCTCTCCAATAGGGGCGGACGAATCGAACCTGGCTCGGCCAGGCTTTCTGCGTGCAAGGCAAACGCCCTACCACTGTGCTATCACTCCAGTCCAACAAATCATAAAGGGAAATATATATATGCATATATACATATTTTCAGATACATATACATCACATCACTCAATGTTTAACAATGCTCACATCACTCAATGTTTAATAATCACTGCCACTGCCACTGTCCTCCCGTTGTTCATTGATTTGCTCGAGTGGGCCCAGTAACATCTTCATTGTGTCACTTGTTACTGTGTTTTGGCATACCAAATATGTCCTGGGTATCTTGCCAGGCTTTGCTGTGTGGGCAAAATACTCTCAGTAGCTTGCCAGGCTCTCAGATATGATAGTGATATCCTAAAAGAATATCCTAATGGCTCCTGCCAAAATAGAACAATCTTTACACTGTTTCCTCTATGTATACTTTTTTGTAGCATTTTCTGTGGTTTTCCATAGCAGATGGGCTGGAGCAATAGCACAGTGGTAGGGCGTTTGCCTTGCACGCAGCCAGCCTGGCCAAGTCAGGTTTGATTCCTCTGTCCCTCCTGGAGAGCCTGGTAAACTACCAAGAGTATATTCAATATGCCAGACACAGTAACAACAAGTCTCAAAATGGAGACGTTACTGGGCCCACTCAAGCAAATTTATGAACAACAGGAGGACAGTGTTTGGACAGTTTTCATAGCAGACAATACAAAGTATATTATTTCAGTTGTGCTTTGGGACAGGGGTTGGAGTTTGGGATGGAAACATCCCAAATTTGGTGGTGAGAAGGTTTAATGGTGGTGGGAATGGTGTTTGAATATTAAATGTAATCAAATATTGTGAACTACCTATAAATTAAATTTTTAAATAAATAAATATAAATAAATAAATAAAAATATTGGGGTCACGCTTAGTGGGGCTCAAGGCTTACTATGGGCCTCGACTCAGGAATCATTTTTGGTGGGCCCAGGGGACCATATGTGGTGCTGGGGGATCAAACCTGGGTTGGTTGCCTGAAAAGTAAATGCCCTACCCACTGTACTATCACTCCAGCCCATTTGTGGCATATTTTTAAAAACTTGTCTTCAAATACCAATTGATTTCACTCATTTGTGATATATAAAGAAACAAAGCATGGTTGAGAGATAACTCAGGGTAAGAGGTGCCTTGCATGTGAAAGGAAATCAACCCCCAGAACCCAACGCCTCCCCTTGACCCCAGCATTGCTGGGGCTGAGTAGCACATTGTCAGACCCAAATATGTATCCATCCAACTTGATTGGCCAAGTACTGTTTGGAGCAGCTCCAGAAGAACCACCTGACTACTTCTTTGGAAGTGTCCCAAATTCATTCTGGAAAAAAGAAAAAGACAATATCCAGTAAAGTAATCCTTCAACTCTGACTATAAATCTGACATGACCTGGCCGGGGTGGGGGGGGGGGGGGGCCGGGGAGGAAGGGGGGGGCGAAGGGACAGCAGATTGTAGTACAAGGATACCAGCACTTGGGTGGTGACTTCGGCATGTGGCATTGTATCCTGAAAACATAACATTCATACTCATATAAACCATATTACCTCCTTATTTAAAATTTTTGAAGTTGTCTTCTAGACACAGAAGAGGACAAATTTCTTTCCTTTTATTTTTCCTTTCCAGTGCCTTCTCCAATTATTTTTCTGATATAAACACTTTGGGAAATAGTTTCTGTTTTTACTCAGCTTTGACGGAACTGTAAATCACAGTACCTATAGTCTACAATACAGTGAGTCCACAACTCACATGGGTTACATCATGGTCCTTATCCCCAGGCTGAATTGCTTATCCGAGAATGCACACATTATCCACATTGGGTTCATTGATCTAACTTATATACAGCTCTCTGAAGTTTTCTTCTTCCTCTATGGGGTCAAAGCTGAGCTGGTGAAAAATTAGAGCTATCTAAGGTCAAACTCCTTTTTTAATTTATCACTTGAAGGTTTGTTTGCAATGGGAGGAGGTAGATCAAATTCCGAAAGAATTAAAGCTGAGGGATAGAGAAAGGAGGTGAGAGGAAAGGAGGGACAGGGAGAGGAGTAAGGAGTGGAGGAAGGAAAAAGAAGACAGGGGAAGATAGGGATAGGGACAGACTAGACAGACTAAAGGAGAGAAACGGGGAGAAAGAGGTGGGGAGGAGGAAAGAGGGAGGGAGGGAGCGAGGGAAGGAAAAAGGAGAGCAGAAGGGGAGAGAGATATGCAAGTAGTATGAAGGAAGGTGAATAAAGAGCAAAAAGAAGAAATTAGATCAAAATAAAGAAGAGGCAAATACATGGTTAGTAAAAAGAAAGAAGAAAATGGAGTTTAAAAAGTAATAAAAGAGGGATTAGAGGGAGAGGAGAAATAGAAAGAAGAAGAACGGGGAGGAGAGGACAGTGAAGAGGAGAGAAGAGAAAAGTAAAAGCATTTCAGAGAGGGAGAGAATACTGAGGAGAACTCTGTGAATATGCTGTAGATAAAATTGCAGTATCCTCTAGACTTATTTGTTAAATTCTCAAATCATTTGGAGAAATTACAATCGTTTGTGATTGAGAAAACAGTATTTTGAGGACTGGAGTAGAAATAAGCAGGGCAATTTTAGGCTCATGACCTGGAAAACTTTTGAAACACTACAAAACTGGGAACTACTGTTATTTTTCTACCTTATTTAACTTAAGTAATCATGGTCCTTCTATCGGAAGTTGCATCTCGGTATTTCCCTGAGTGCCTTACGGATAGCCGGTTATAAATGTCTTTGAGTAACATGGGTTGTGTGGAACAAACACATTGAATTTGGCGACCCTCAAATTATATCCTCAAGACTTCAGATGCCCTAGGAAAGTGAGAAGTGACATTTGTCTGTGATTTTCTCAGGCTCCACTTTATGGACACTTTTATCTCTTTGGCACTAATTCCTCCCCACCCCCACGCTTTCCCCACTTCCTCCCATATAATAAAACCTGCTTTCAAAGGACAATGCAGTTCACCCTCCACAAAGTTGTAAACGCCAGTGAAGCTTAATGATCAGTTCTTCAAAGTCCCTTTCTAAGGGCATTTTTAAAAGATGGCAAAAGGGACAAAACTTTAAAATCACAAGGAAAATAGTTACAGAGTGACCTCTCATATGTGAGACCTAAACTTACAAACCAAGGTAGCAAGAGAACTGATCCACACAACTGACTTTGTGGTTGATGGGGGCAGAGACCTAAAGGGAGTGGCCTTGGAGTCCTTAGGGGAGGAAGGTGAGTACACCAGTCATGGGTGTTTGGTTGAAATTGTTGACACAGGAAACCATCCCTAGCAGTATTATAAACCACAGAATTTCAATTTTTTAATTTTTTTAAAAATAAACTGAATAAAATAACAAAAATAATGTTTAATTATGGAATTTCTGGACTAAGTGATCCAATGTTAGAAGTATTGAGGATGGTGGACCAGAGAGACAGAGGCTTCGTGGATTCCTGTAGACACACAGTGGTCACCTCTGTGTTAGTTCCGTGGTGGCATCAGGACTCAGATTCAAAATTCCTGAAATTTTGGACACCGGGTCCCAGAAGGAACCCATCTGTTTGAGTATGATTTTATTTGTTTATGTTTTGCATTTTACTTGTAGAAAAATACATAGTTACGTTGGCCATGCTGGGCCTACTGAAATCACAGGATGTTTTCTAGTGCTTTTAAAGTTCACCCTGAAAGATCAAATTTATTACTATGCCATGACTACAGAGAGTTGCTCAGAATGTATAAACAAATTATCTGTTATTAATAAGCTAACACAAGATAAAGAAATAGAAAGGAGCAAATAGAAACTGCTCGTCAATGATCAATTTCAACTTTATCAGCAAATTCTTTTACTCTGATTCTGCTTTGCTTTGTTAGTGAGGAAAAACTTGCACTTGGCTACCAATTCTTGGGCCTTTTTTGCATCAAGCAGCATTTATCTTACTTGCCAATTCTAATGAATTGATAGCATTTGTCCAAGAAACTCATTAACAGAATTGTTATACCCATCAGGTGACTGTGCTGGATGAATTACTAATGTCTTCCATGGGTGCAGACAGGGAAATAGTGGATTGGATTCCATTGTTTTTGCCACTTGGCAGTCATTCATTCACTCTTCTCTAGGAAACTGACCTTGAACTTCCTCTTGATAACTTTTCTTTTCCCCAAGGTAGCCTGTGTACTATGGCTCAGAGGAGAGTGAAATAATCAATAAATTGATTCCTAAAAATGAAAACTCACAGGGCAGGGGATTGGAGGCTGGAAAGATAGAAGAGTAGGTAGGGGGTTGTCTTTCACAGTCTCAACCCAGATTTCAATCCCTGGCACCACATATGTTCTACCAAATCCCACAAAGCCAGAAATAAACCCTGAGGACAACTAGGTGTGACCCCCCCCCCAAAACAACAACAAAACCCACCAGGTTTATAGGTAAAAATCCTTACCTCCACCCTAATAAAAATATGAAAATACCTTTTGACTAACCGAAAACCTAACTATAGTCATCCCTTGGTTGCTCCGCAAGGTGGTTGGTTTTAGGACTCCTGGTGAAACCAAAGTTTGAAGATGTTCAAGTTTATTATAGTTGGCCCTCCAGATCCATTAATTCAACAAATGTCTGTGGTTTAATACTTGAATATGGAACCCATAATTAGTAAAAATAAATAATTTTTAATAATCCACTTGTAGGGGCCAGAGTATTAGTACAGTGGATAGGGTGCTTGCTTTGCAACTAAGACCTGGATTCAAAGCCTGCATCATATACACTACCCAGAGCCTCACCAGAAGTGATTCCTGAGCACAGTCAGGAATGACCCCTGAGCACTACCAGGGATTGTCCAAAAACCCTACAAAAATTAAAAATCTACATGTAAGTGGACCTGCACAGTTCAAATCCATGTTGTTGAAGGGTTAAATGCAAACCCCATTTTCTGGATCATAATGATAGAACATAATGACAGAACCAATGAGATTTAAGCAGGGGATAACACAAAAATGACTTTCACTTTTTCTGCAGTATTATGGTTAGGAAGTATTTTATAATTTCTAGTAACTAGTAACTATCTTGCAGGCAGAAGAGATGGTCCTGTCTGAGAACAGTCTCAATATACAGAAAGTAAAGTCAAAATTGACAGAATCAACTTTCCACAGCCACGTCATTGAATTCTATTCAAAGGCAGGTCTGAAATCAAGTTTTTTGCAGCTTAAATTGGTTTGGGTTACAAATAAAGTTATTTGACTACAAAAAAAATTGACATTAGAATTTTAACTCGTTGAACCATTAATGACATTTTGTCCCCTGTTTGTAACCTTTAACTTCTAAGTTCCCAAATTAATATACTATAAGGAAACTATCAGACAAAAATTGAGAGTTAGGATTCATTGAGGAGAAATAGGGTTTTTTCCATTATTCTGGAGTCCTAAGTTTCAGAGTTCTAAGCCCTTCATACTCTAGAAATAAGACCTTCAACAAAATCTGGGATTTAGTTCTGATGCACTCAATTAAAATTCTTCACTTGATCCAGAGAAATAAAAGGTGATTGCATAGACTGCCTAGAATATGGGTATTTCTTCTGTCAAAGAAACTCAATACAATCTTTGGATACAAATTATCTGCCAGTTTCCAGGTCCCTGGTGAAGGAGATGAGTCTACAGAGATGAAGAGAAAATATTATTTCTAACATCAATAAGTTCATAGGGTCTTACCTATATTACCCTCTGATCAGCCACGTTATGTCTCCTCCAATCTTGTAAGAAGTAGATTCAGATCATCAACTAAATTTCCAAACATGTGGGTGTAAATCATGCTCTAGTGATATTTACTCCTATCCACCTTTGTAAGAGAAGATCTCTTCTCTGACTGCATCGCCAGAAATTTACCTTGCAAAAAGAAGATTTTTATGTCCAGTTTAGTTTTGCTTGGTCTCACCAGGATTGTTCTAAGAGGTGCCATTATCACTAGTTTTCAGTATCCTTTCCCGAAAGAGACTCCCTATCCTTATGACATCACCATTTTGGCAATGCATCACTCCAAAAAGCACTCTATAATACTTCTCCCAAGCCCACTTACCTATTCTTAAGGCTAATAGAGGAGATCTACTCCAAAAATGTATATCCACCCATAACTTTTTCCTCATCACCAAAACTGTAACAACTACAGGATCCCTCTTTTGATGATCACATGAGTATTTAAAATATATGATGGCAAAACAAAAGCAAAATAAAACAAATATGACTAGGTCAAGAGACATTTTTGCACCGTGGGGGGAAAAAAAGTTAGTTAAAATATAAAGACACCCTACTGAATGGGAGAAAATATTTGCGCAATACACATTTGACAGAGTGCAAAATTCCAAGATACAGAAGCTCATAAAGTAGTGACAAACAAGCAAACAAACCCATGAAGAGAAGTGGAGTGAGTCTGAGAACTAATCCATGCCAGGAAGTAAGTGCTTGCCTGGCATGCAGCTGGCCCCGATTAGATCCTCAGCACTACATATCAGCCGAGCACCACCAGGAATGGTTCCTAAGTACTGCTGGGTGTGGCACAACCCTGTCCCTCAAAACAGGTAGAGGGACTGAACAAATACTCCTCAAAGAAGATACACAGAAAGCCAAAAAGCATTTGAGAAAATATTTATTATCACTTATATTCAGGAAAAGACAAATCAAGATGACAATGACAGTACCACCTCACACCAATGAGAACTGCCTATTTCAGCCTGAAAACAAACAATTCTGGCAGGTATGGGGGTGAAAAAGGAATCTTCATTCATTGTTGGTAAGACTCTTTCCTGTTTCTTTCTATGGAACAAAGAATGTAGATTTCTTTAAAAAAAAAAATTAGTAGCACAATCAGCAATTCTAGTTCCTGGCATCTTACCGAGGAACACAAAAACTAATGCAAAAAAAAATGTATGCATACCTAAATTCACTGCAGCACTCTTTATAATAACCAAGATCTTATAAGAAACCCAAGTGCTCAACAAGAGATGTGTGAGCCAAGAAACTGTGTTATATCATCAATGGAACATACTCAGCTATAAGAAACGTTGAAACATTGCCTTTTGCTACAACGTGGATGAAACTACAGGGTGTCATGTGAAGTAAAATAAGTCACAGAGAAGAACAAACGCCAGATGAGCTCACTCTTATGTGGTGTATAAAGAAACAATGACCAGTTAAAGAACAATGTACAATGAAAATGAGCCGTTGTGTTTTGACAATGGAAATGAGGTTACCAAGGGATGAGGGAGGGAAGGAGGGATGGGACTGCCTAAAAGTGACAGAAGGGTAATCAGGGAGAACTTTAGCACTTCAGTACTGATAGAGAGGTAGTAACTTTATATCAAAACCATAAGCATTTTTTAAATCACGTTAGTTCACTAATATTAATAAATATAAATGAATTATAAAATATACCACGGCAACAACATATCTCACTATTTCTACCCCATTCTGCTTATTTTCATCTTTATGACCAACCCAATTGTTCATTAGGTTGTCTAAGTCAGAAACAAATTCCATCTTTATCTCCCGGATGCGGCCGCGTGACATCTTTTTATCTCATTCTTACTTTGGACAAACTGGCAGGCTACCAATGTAACCTGCCCACACGGCAGAGTCTGGCAAACTCCCCATGGCGTACCCAATATGCCAAATACCAGTAACAATGATGGGTCTCATTCTCCTAACCCTGAAAGAGCCTTGAATATGGCACATTTTAAAAAATCTCAGGGCTAGCACGAAGGAGACGTTACTGGGGCCTGCTCGAGGCAATCGACGAACGACAGGATGGTCGTGATCGTGATCGTGAATGTTCCAGTACCGATCCCGCCACCAGTATTAACTTCCTTCCACTAATGTTACCAGTCTCAACCATTTCAAAAAACATATATATTGTATTTTCCAAATCCCATGTTTATACTACACTCAGGGCCTATGCTATAGGGATACAATGCAACCCTAAGAGAAGAACGTGGCCTGAAAGATCTACAGAATTCCTCAGGCTGGAGAAGCAAGTCTTTCTATAAATGTCCAGTATATAATTTTATCCTTACTGAAAAGTTGATAGTGAAATTTATCAGATTTGGGATTTTTTTTAATATTTAGGTGTGTTTTGAACATAGACCATGATCTCAGAATCCTTCCTATTTGAAAAATATTAAAGCATATTCAATTTTATAATAAAAATAAGGCACAAA
Source organism: Sorex fumeus (assembly GCF_029834395.1). NCBI lineage: Eukaryota > Metazoa > Chordata > Mammalia > Eulipotyphla > Soricidae > Sorex > Sorex fumeus. Next base: position 13,075,157 of record NW_026606093.1, on the reverse strand, counting down.
ATTGTAGCTACAATTGAAAAAATATTTCTAAAATTTGAAAAGGAATCTTACTAAATTATAATTTGACTATACTTTTTATTTATACTCTTATGCTCAAAAGATTTTGTTTGTTTGGGGGCCACACCCAGAATTGCTTATGGCTTATTCCTGGGGCTGTGTTCAGGGAGCACAGCTGGTGGTGTTCAGAGGACCATGTGGGGTACCAGAGATAAAACTGAATTTAATCTTGTACACAAGTGCCTAAACCCTTGTTCTGTATCTCCACTCCCTGCTTAAATAATTTTTAAGTGTCTTCTTTCATAAACACAAAATTTCTAATTAGTTGAAAGCAAGGTAAGCACAAGTTATAGTTAGTATAAATTTAAAAATATGTTATATATCAGAGGAGTTAAAATTTAAGATGTTTTAATGAATACACCTTATTTAAAATATATGCCCCAAAATCGCCTCTATATTTCTTTTTTAAAAATATAAAAGTAAAAATAAATTAAGTTTATTACATAATTTCTTTATAATTTAGCGCTTAGCTTAAAGGTGCTTCAGATTAAAAAAATATTAAATTGTCTGGGATGCAAAATAAATAAATAAATAAATAAAAGTAATTTTAAACTCACAGGTTTGCAAAGGCAGTCGCTTATGAAAACGCAGAAAACATTTTGAAGAACTAGAAAAGAGTATATCTCTCCCCAGCGCCCACCAACTCTCCAGACTCTACCAAACCCACCCATTAGCTCTCGTGACTCTTGTCAGTTCTCACAAAGGAACTTTTAAAAAGACTCCATAGATTTTGCAATAGAATATGCAAGTAAGCAAACATTTTCTGAAAAGTTTATAGGTAAGAACAAGGTAAATGGAAGAATTCCATAAAAAGAAAAAATGTCATAGGCTTCCCAAAGATGAGATTTTTCTTCACCAAAAGAAACATTTAGGAAAACTTCACTCCATTTTAGGGAAATGACAGTAAATTTTTTTAAACAAAAAGTATCAGCAACTCTAATTGGTTCTAACTCAATTGTGATGGGTGTGTATTAAGCCTGCAAGTATAAAACAATATTATTAGTTTTGCAAGCCACAAAACCTCAATAAAAATAACTAATTAGAAAATTACAAAAATAAATTCTAATTGGGTCTATTTCAGAGAACAGTGATAATAGCTGAATACCACAGTTTGCATTCCATTTTCAAAGTGAGATAATGCAGGAATGCCAAAAATTCAACGGAGCTTTCTCAAGTAACAGTCTTGTCCTTGAGAGAGCGTTAGACTTTTGAGTTGAGGAATTTTCCACCATTTATTATTTCATTTTCTGTCTTCTTTGCTTTCCAGTGTCAATTGGCTCTTCTCAGTCACTACCTCACAAATCACAGGACCTTGCCTTTACTGGCATAAAACATATACATTATTCATCAATTCAGTTTTATATAAAAGGAATCCAATAAAGATACGATTTTATTTTCCAATGAAATATTTAAAACTGTTTTCCCCCATGAGGAATTGGGCAGAAATTTGATCCACAGACTGTGTAAGTACAAAACCTTTTTGCCTATCAGAGCCTGTATGCATGTTTCATGGCATTTATGTATAAATATGTCGCAATTTCAATGTTTTCATTAGCTTGTAAATTCTATCTATGCACAAAATGATACAGAGAACAGTCAGTGCTTTTCCTAGCAAGTGTTGACTTAAAATGACACTTTGTTTACATTTGTGCTAAATCCTTGGGAAAACATGTACATGTTGCAAGATTTGATCTTTTATGTTTGTATTGAAACAAACTTCAGACACTTAAAAATTATTAATTTTACTGGGCTGAGAAAATTAATAAAAGGGAACTAGAGAGATCGTACAGCTGGTAACATTCTTGCCTTGCATGTGGCCAACCTAGTTTCAATCCCCAACACCCCACATAGTCCTCCACACCTCACCCTGAGCATTGTTAGGCTTGACCAAAATTTAAAAATCAGAAAGAAAAAAGTAACTTTCTTATGATTATAAATACTGTGGAACAAAATCCAAGAGTGAGGATGCATCAAGTATCTATCTTTGTCTTCGAATTATTGATTGAATTAGAAACCAGGTTTAAGGTCATCATGACCTTCTCTTAGCAATCCCCTCTGGTGAAAGAGGAAATGACCTGTTCCAAACAGAGCACACACACACACACCTTTCTAGTAAACAAAATCCAGTTCTGACTCATAAAAAATCCGTAGCAGAAAGGGTGAAAATGATACTAGCTTTGCTAATGTCTTTGTCACAGTGATAGGTTAATTATATCATAAAAGTAAACTGTTCTTTTCTCCAGTGGATAATTCATTGCCCCACTGCCTGACTCTGAAAAAAGTTTGTGGGCGATATTTAGAAAGTAGCCAGAGAAACATAAGTCTGCCTTGAACATCAACAGTCACAGTTTCAACCAACTCTCCCGTGACTAAAGAATTAGTCCCAAGGATAGTAACCATCAACCACTAATGAAACCACTGAGCAGAGAAAGAATGTGTAAGATCAATACTCTGTTAGAGGCGAGAAGCTACATTATGAAAGAGACGGGCATGGTTTTATAAGCAAAACAACTTTCTCAACATTTCACAGCCACCTCATTAACCAATGCTCTCTCATGGTGAGTGATCATGATTATTTAGAGTCAGAAACAAAATATGGAAAAGGCTGTCTGCAGGCAAGTCGAGACAAAGCTTAATAAAGGAAGAGCTAGGTGTGTTAGGAAAACGATGAAGTGGACATACTTTAGTGCTGAATTCATACATAAGGAAATATATCAACTTGAGCAGGGATATAACCCCTTCAGGTTGGGATATCAAATATCCCTGGAAACGATTATTTCTAATTCTTTTAGCTTTAATCTAGTCATATGCATTGAATTTTTTTTTCTGCCCTCAAACTTGGACTTACCCAAGGTTCATTTAAAACACCTCACAAAACTCTTTCCTATATAAAAAGTGAAAATGTCAATAGCTTTTAATTGTTTGGAAAAATTCATTGATTTGATTTGGTGACAAGGGCACTCTAACGTGTGATGATCCAGTTCCAAGCTGTACCAAAGTATGTTCAAACTCATAACTGGGCATCTCAACTGACCGATGTGGACGATTTCTAGGACCTCACACTTCAAAGGTGGCAAAAGGGTGTGTCTTGCAGTAACTGATGTCGAAAAATATCCTCATTCAAATAATACAGTATTTGCAGAACATATGCCACTGGCGTCACACAGGTAGTCAGTCTTATCTTTCCAGCAACAGCTTGTGCACAAGCCTTGCTGTTTGTTTAGTGATGTCACCTTCCTCTTTCTCCATTTCAGGTTGCCTTCTCTTTAAACAGTCTTGATCTGTATAAGCATATTGGGATACAGGAGAGAACTGCACTCTTTGGGTCTCCTGATCCTATGTGGAGAACTTGGTATTACCTTTGGGAGAAGGGTTTGGTAATATGAATAAATTGAAAGAGGGAGGAGACTGGGAAAGGAATGGACACTTCATTTCCTTGGTAGGAATTTAGTTTCTGTGAGTGATTTAGTCTTTCACAAGTATGTTAGACTGTTTTGAAGACTTGACACATTTGATATTTATCTATACATATCTATACATATATACACTGTCACTGTCCTCCCATTGAGTCTCTGGGATCATGGCTGTTAAGCAGCTTGATCAGGAACCAGAGAGGCCATTCGTGGGAAGCGACTCGGGGTCTCATTAGAGTGGGGAGGAAAGGGCCGGCTTCACCTCCGTCCTGTGAGGTCCCATGTGTCTTGTCACTGAGGGCCCAAACCTGACTGTCCAGTGGCCTCTGGAGGATGGCTGCCACCAGGCAGCCAGGGGCAAAAGGCCAAGGCACAAAACCTATTCCCACCTGGGGTGGCCCCCAAGTCGTCAAGGGGGAGCAGGCAGAGGGACAGCACCCTTCCCCTCTAGGGTCAGCCACTCGATCTTTTGACGTCCTGTGGAATCCAGTTGGTGACAGCTCTAGTCCAGCGGTCATCTAGAAATCGCATTACAAGTCCAGCCCATCTGATTTCCATGTCTTGGCAAGCAAGACAGCATCCCTGATTCTCGATTGTCGATGGAGGTCAGAACTCCGGATTTCTTCTCTCACTTGAGTGAAGCTGATACTCCAAGCATAGCTCTTTCCATTTCTCTTTGGGAGACCCGAATAGCGTTCTCATCTTGTTTTCATAGGGCCCAGGTCTCTGAGGTGTATGTTAGTGCAGGGAGAACGGTGGAATCAAAGAGATGTGCCCGGAGCTGGAGTTTCTTCGTCCTCTTAGCTATTTCTCTGATGCTCTTGAAGGTGTTCCAAGCCACTCTCTTCCTCCTGCGCAACTCAGGTGCCAGGTCATTTGTCATGTTAAGTTCTCAACCTAGGTGCACACAACTACTGAATTTGGAGATGTTCATTCAGTTGAGAGCGAATGAAACGTCAGGAACGAGTCCATTTCTGATGAACATTGTCTTCATGAGATTCAACTGCAGTCCAACCTTTCCACACTCACAGTCGAAGTCGGCCAGCATTTGTGCCACTTGGTTGATGTTTGGTGTTATTAAAATGATGTCATCAGTGAAGCAGAGGTGGTGTAGTTGCTGACCGGTAGTGAAAACAAAGATGCAAATGTTTACTCATGTGTTAGAAGCTTCCTGGGACAAATTACTTAATTTTGTACTTAAGTACAAAAGTTGTACTTAAATACAAATTTTCTGTACTTCAGTTGCATCATCTGTAACACTGAGATAATCATTGTGCCTATTTCATAGACTTTTTGGGGAATCATATCATTTAAATTGGTGAAGCATGCAGAAGAGAATCTGACAATAAGTAACTGTAAAGTATCAACTACTGTAGTATTATAACCATTGTTACTGATAATGTAACCAAACCCATATCAAGTAAGTGGGACTTTGCTAATAAAATCAAAAGTTTTACACACTGTGGCACAGAACAAAGATGACAACATTTAAGGATACCCTAGAATATAACTAAGTTTTAGCTGCAAGCCAAGCAGAAGAGGAAGAAAAATCTCATCTCCATAACACTCATTCATATTTTAAAACAATAAGGCTAGAGAGCTAGTTTAAATGTTTTTTCATGCAGGAGGTCAGAGGTTGGGGTTTGATCCCTAGTACTACATGACCCCTCCCCAATTCCTCCATGCCCACTGCTTCCCACACTGCCCCACCACCAGCCCATATACCCAGTACCACCAGGACCAATTCCTAAGCATGGAGCTGAAAATAGGCCTTGAACACTACCATCTAAAATCCAAAACAAAAAGTGAGAAAAAAGAAAATACCTAGGTAAAACTTTCCTGTAGTGCATCAAAAACTAAAATAAAACAAAACTTCTAGAAAGGAATTTAAATCCAACTGGGGGGCTGGAGTGATAGCAGAGTGGATAGGGCATTTGCCTTGCACACGGCCAACCCAGGTTTGATTCCCAGCTTCCCATATGGTCCCTCAAGCACTACCAAGAGTAATTCCTGAGTGCAGAGCCAGGAGTAACCCCTATGCATCGCCGGGTGTGACCCAAAAAGCAAAAACTAAATAAATAAATAAATAAATAAATGCCTTTTAAAAAAATCCAATGGGGGGCGTGTTTATTTTTAGAAACCTTAAGCAAGCCACTCCATTCTCCTTGATGTTTTCCATATAGGGCTTTAATGACTATCCCTACCTGAGTTGGAAGATTAAATGTATTTGAAAGCACTTTATGAGCCATGAATTCTACAGAGAATTATATATTCTCAAATGCACAATGTATTATAATGATACTTTTATTTTAAAATCACAAGAGAAAATAATTTTATCTTCTTCCAACGATTTAGCATTGACCCTGAAAACAGAGTCCATAATCAGAATATTCATGGAAAATGTGTTCCAAAGCAAGAACACTATAGAGGGAAGCTTGTCTCTAGCCTCCATCTTTCCTGTGCACATAGCATGTAACTATAAGCAAATTATTTTAATTTCCTTGTACTCAATTTCCTTGTCTATAAAACATAGGTGAATTATAAGATTTCTCCTCATCTAATTGCATAATTCTAAATGTTATACATGTGTTTGCATGAATCTATGATTCAATAAAATCTTGTCAATTTTAAAGAAAATTATTTCATAAACAAAATGTCTCACAAGCTATTCAAGAGACCTTTGAACTGACTGAAAACACTGCAGAATTGTATATAAACAAAGACTTTATACTCAAGAGCATCTTAGTAGGGACCTCTTTACACCATCATTCTTTACATATGTTTGACAGGCTATAGGATAGCATGTTCACTCTCACTGAACTTGAAAGTCTTTCATTAATTGGGTGGGAAGGTGATTAGCAAACAAAATATGATATGACTTTTTTCTTTCAAAATGAAACAAAAGCCTAATATTTCTGGGACTGGAGAAGAGGATAGAGAATTTGTCTTGCACACGGAAGACCTGTGTTCAATCCCTGCCTCTCCATTTGGTCCTCCAAGTGCCAGGGGTGATTCCTGAGCACAGAGTCAGGAGTGAGCTCTGAGCATCACCAGGAATGACCCAGAACCAGACAAACAAAAAGAAATAAAATAAATGTCCTATGTAAACTGATGGACATTGCATTAGTACGTCCTGTCTCTCAATTATGATATATCATAGTCAACGAGTGAACTGTGCTATCCATCTGACTACAAATCCAAATGCTTGACTCTGTTCCCTATTAAGAAAAAAAAAAAATTTCAACCCCACCTATTACCCAAGTCACAATCTGGGACCTGACAGAACTAAAGTGACTGTCTGAATGCTCTGGTACTTTTAGAGGACTTCCAAGGAAAATCAGTTTCCAGCTTGAAACAATGGAGGTATTGATGACCAATTTAGACCAATTTAGGCCTGTTTCCCATGCCCTGAGGTTTCTCCCCACAAATGTTTTTCCCGTAATTCAGTGACTGCTTTAGGAGTGCTGTCCAGAACTCTTTCATCGGGACTATTTTTTTAAAATCCCAGATTTTGGCCATCTCTCAGTTTATTTTTAAAAGGGCATAGAGTTGGGTCATGTCCTAGAAAGATCCCACAAGGTCCTGAATATTTTATATCCATGGGGATAATTAGGAGGAGTAGAGAATTATACCCCTCTCCATTAACTGAGATGTGGACCAACTTCAAATCACAAATATATGATTCTAAAAAGAAAGTTTAATTTCCCAACCCCTGTGGTAGAAACAAGGCTTTGATAGGTTTGAAGTTCCTGCCTCGGGCTTGGTTGGCAACTGGAGTCCAACAGAGTCAGGGGGTTGGAGAGAAAAGATCACACCGAGATTAGCTCCACAAAAAGCAAGGCTTTGTTTGCATAATATTCATGTTTCCATCTTCGTAGTGGTTTGATTTCATTTATTACCCAAACTGAGCAGCAGGGACAGCTCTTCTTGTGGTGCAGATGGTTCCACGGTTCCTTCTGCTGGTTTTGCAAGAGGCACATGGATGCCTTCTCTCTGGCTATTGAAGCAAAATAAACAGAAACTCTACAGCTTTGGCTCACTTCTTGTACATATAATGGAAGATATTGGCAGTCACGTGTATCATCTCACTTAATTCAGTTCCACAGATATTGATAGTCCATTAAGATTTGATGAGGAGGTAAACGAAGAAGGAGTGCTGAGGAAGGGCACAAAAAGATTAGGTTTGGATGGAAAGAAGGGTTAATATGCCAGGAAAAGAGTGTACTGCTAAGGGCCACCTAGAAAGAGGAAAGCCAAAAAATGTGAAAATGGCAAAAATAAAATGTCTTCTTTCCTACCACCTCATCCTTGTCAATGGGCACAATTACTATCTCTCCTTGTTTCACAGTTGCTCACTAAATGGTATTTATTGTTTCTTAAAAAATGGTATTGGTAGCCACCCAGTCCATCTTTCACTCACTCACATTCTTCCAGCACTCTTCAACTACTGTGTTCTATGTATGCTATTCCTCCTTCCTGGCACTCTCTTTCTGCCGTTATCTTCCAAGGATAGACTTTATTTAAGACAATATGAGGGGCTAGAGTGATAGCACAGCAGGTAGGGTGTTTGCCATGCACGTGGCCAACCCAGGTTTCATTCCCAGTAATCCATACTCCGAGCACCACCAGGAATAATTCCTGAGTGCATGAGACAGGAGTAAACCCTGTGCATCACCGGGTGTAACTCAAACAGAAAAAAAAAAAGATGTTTATTTAAAAGAAAAAAAAAAGATAATATGAGATAATAATAGTGAAGAGTAGTTGGGATTCCCAGCTTTAGAATCAAATTGAGTTTCAATCTCTGCTCCTCTAATACCATCTGGATGAATTTAAATAAGGCATTTTTCTCTTCCCAAGTCTCCTATAAGCTAACTGGATTTTAACCCGTACCTTGTAAATAATTTATATGCAGTACTTAGCCCTGGAACAAGCACAAAATAGCCACTTGGTGTGTACCAACTATTTGTTATCATTCCTCTTTCCTACCCTTGGCCCATCATTAGTTTCTGGACCAGCCTTTTCTGATCAGGTCACAATCCTTGTTTGCACTCTCAACCTGCAATCATGACAGATTTAATTTTTAATTTATTAAACATGTTTACTCTGTTTGTATTCTCCACCATGTAGAAGGTTTTTTGAGAGCAAAACTGTATTCATGGATTCAGCCTAGCTTTAGCACAATGCCTGGCAGAATAGAATCCCAACCATATTTGTCCAATACATGGAAAAATGAATGAGTGAACAGATTAGAAGGAATGGATGAATGAACAAGCAAATAGGTGATTTCAACCTACTGTAATTAGAACATGTAAGGGTGAGCCTGTTCAGCTTGTCCTCTGTCAACAACCCAATATTTGATCATTTAGCCATTTCTTGCTTGCTTTAGTAACGGCCAGATTAGTAGTATGACATTTTATCTGTAAATAGCAGCTAAAGTGACATAAGAAATATTTATTTTTTTAGAAACCAGATGAGTTGAGGTTAAACTCCTATTCATGAACTTCTCATTGATGAAGAACAATTGGTAATCCATGGTTGAGAAGGTTAAATATGATGACAGCAATGATAATTTTGTAAGTAATAAGGCCTGAGTATTATCACCTTAAATTCAGAACACACTGATCTAATGAGTGGAAAGTATTAAACTGAAACTCTTGAAAATCATCTTATATGTCAAGGTAGAAATATTAAAGAGCTCTCTCCCGTGTTCCTCTTAGTCCAATCTAATTCTTCTGTGTTATGGTTACATACACAGATGTCTAACGGGGCCCCTCACCTAGATGTGACACTTTACAGTCTCCTGACCATGAACTGTGGTGCGTGTGGTGCGTGGACTCTTGAAGTATAAACCACAGAGTTTTTAAGTCTCCCACCCCATGACATCACCTTCCCATAGAGTCAACTCACATTTTACTCTATAGAATGTTTTTTGACTCACACTCTTGGTGTCTGCTAACAGAGAATACTAAATTTGTGCAAAAAAGTCTACAGAATTCTGAACAAATATAAGGAAAACCAAACAATAAAAGGCATTTAAAATTCTTTATGATCTCTTATTAGTACCTTGCTTTGCTTCTAATAACAAATGTTCTTTCTCTTGATCATTGGAAACTTTATAATGAATAAACAATAAATTATTTATCATCAATAGAATGTATATTAGTGTCAATAGCCTTGCTCTGAATATCTAATTATGGTAGCAAATGACAAGGCCTAGGCAGTTTTTCTTTGTTGATCTTTAAAATGAGCAAAGTTTCCATTACTTGAAGATAAAAACTAAGGAATTTTGTCCTGAGAACAGGACAGGACTAATTGAAGTCTTCTGAGTACTCATAGATTATTCTTTGTACCTTGATCTTATAAGACCATTTATCTGAGTAGTTCTCCTTGATTTGTGGCAGACTTTTGTCTCAGTTGAAACAGTAAAAGTACTGTTAACTGTAATATGGTTATGTTGACAAATGCAACAAAAAACATTTTGCTTCCAGAACTTAGTGAACCTTTTTGAAGAAATTCATTATTGCCTAGCAATTATATTATAAAAGCACATTAAACTTTAAAAATACAAAGTGCCTGGGAAAAAGGGCTTATGTAACACTAGAGGCAAAAAAGAAAAAATACTGCTTGTAAAGTTCTGTCTGTGCTAATATTGTAACTACATAAAAATTAGACAACATATTGACAGTAACTGAAAGGCAAGATTAAAACAGCTTGTTCTACACAGGGGATTGCCCTGCCACAGAGGCAGGGGGGGATGGGGGGATGGGGGTGGGAGGGATATTATCCATGGTGGTGAAAAACGGGCACTGGTGGAGGGATGGGTATCTGATCATTGTATAATTGAAACCCAAGCACAAAAAAAATTGTAAATCTACAACTGTAAAAAAATAAATAAAAAAAAACAGCTTGTTCTTATAATGGAAAAATTAGAGATAAATTTTCTCTTTTCTTTAGCTTAATTTCTATTCTTGCTATTATAGTTTACTTGAATATAAGACTGTCAGTTAATTATATATAGTGCTTAAAATATTATGAACGATCATAATTAACTTGTAGTTTAAGCATTAAAAATTATATTTTACCTAAATTGAATGTGTATTACAAATCTATTTACCTTATTTTAAAATAGCTATTTTACTAAATAAAACAAAAAATACTTTGAGCACAGTTCTTAAGATTAGTAGGAATTGCATTATCTCTTGGCATCTCAGATAACAATCTCAGCATTTAATTTCTTGGAGCCCGGGAGATAGAACAGAATGAAAGTTGTTTTCTTTGGATGTGATCAACCCCAGTGCTCTGAGCAATCCCCGAGTACATAAAAGAGTAAATCCTAAGCACTGTCATGTATGACAGTAAAACTAAAAACACATATTTTCCAATGAAAAAAAATTATTTTCTTTATTTTTTTTTCTTATTATCTGTTAACTCAGGAAAGCTCTCTGGAAAAACTGTCATATATTTAAAGAAATCCTTAGCCAGACTAAGCTAGAAAACATTTCATATATATTTGCTTCATGGTTATAAGTGCTTAAAGATAGAATACTAGCCCAGAGCTGACCACCAAATTTGAATCACTGAATTATAGGTCTACATATTCAACTCAGAAAATAACCACACAGTCCCCTGTCTCTTGGCCCTGTTTATGCAGTGACTTGCCCACAAAGACCTGTTGCCTATAAACAACATAATATGGGGTTAGGCTAAGTCTCACTTGAATGGGCATTTCCTGCTGCCAAGAAAGTTCCACTTACATTTTTACATTTAAAAACGTTATATTAATTTAAAATAATATAATACAAAGTTTTATATTAATTTAAAATTAAAATTTCATCCATAAAAATTAACTTCTTCATCTAGAGTACAATTAAGAGATTATGAGAGTTTACAAATAATGTGGATGTCACTTCCTTGAACTCAGGCCTGTCTTGTGTCCCTTTATGCAATTCAATGCAATAAAAATGTGTCTCACTGAGTCACTTCCTAGAGCCATGAGGTTAAACACCTTATTGGCTCTCAAAGGTCGTCTTCTCCATTGGTTAGTTTAGACCGTTCATGCTAGACTCTCCGGTAGTTCAGAGGTCAGGGATGTAACTCAGTGGACTAGCACACATGCATCTCATATGGGAAGCTCAGGTTTGATCCCCAGACTGCATGGCCTCTTGAGCACTACCAGGAGTGACCCCTGAGCACCACTGGGTGTGGTCTGAAACTTTAAAAGGTAAAGGTAAGGTAAAGGCCCTCCCGTTGATCATCGATTTGCTCGAGCGGGCCCAGTAACATCTCCATTGAAGACTTTGTTGTTACTGTGTCTGGCATATCGAATACTCTCGGTAGCTTGCCGGGCTCTCCGAGAGGGGCAGAGGAATCGAACTCGGGTTGACCATGTTGGCTGCGTGCAAGGCAGACGCCCTACCCGCTGTGCTACAGTTCAATAAGGGATCAACTGGACTGCATGTCCCAAATTTTCTTCTGCATGCAATAGTTTTATATGGCAGAGTTGTCAGTTGCAAAAAAAAAAAAAAAAAGAAAAAGTAAAAAGATAAAAACCAACCAAACCTAAGGACTTAAAGTAAATAAAGATAAACAAATTGCTGACTAAGGGGCTACCCAATATAAGCTAAATGGTCACTTCAAAGATATTTTTTCTGGGCGATATAAGAATCACAGAGTGGTTTGGGGGGGTAGGTGGAATACTGTAAAACTGAGGATTAAAATCAATTAAAGAGAGTTTAATTGGAATCAGGAAGGCTGTTGATTGAAACAGCTTAATTCGCCCAAATTAAAGCATTGATGACAGATATGGTTGTCAAATAATATAAATAGATTAAAAAATAATACAATTGCATTGATGCAGATTAGAGAAGAAAGCAGTGGACGGACAGTTAAGAAGACACTGAGTTTTAGTCGTTATTGGTGGTGATGCCATTAATTTATCAGAAGACCAAAAGGACAAATTGGAGGGAAATGATAGTGACTTTGGTTTGTTTTTGTTTTTTTTAAGTTTTTCAGAGACTTACTCCATGGTATTCTGGGGCTCTGTGATCAGGTATCACTATTGTTATTACTCAGTGGACCAAATCGTTCCAGGGATAAAATCCAGGCCTGCACTCAGACAGTTTAACTATCTGTTTGTCCCATGAGTATATTTTCAGTTATTACAGTTTGAAAGTATCTGGGCGATATTCCTGTAAAGTACTCTAGTAAGCCAGTAAGATGTGTGAGAGCCAGCAAAGAGGATCTAATAATACAGACTTTGAAATAAAACCCTGCTTCTGCCATTTAAGTGGCAAGTCATTGCTGAGTGATCATGGAAATGATATTTACACTTCTGGGCCTCTAGTTTTCTACATCTGAAAAACGATAATAGTAATTGCATTTTAGAATTGTTGTGAGCATTAAGTACTTTTTAAAAAATGAGTGGAAGGCACACATGGTTCTGAAAATTAGTAAGAACCCAAAACTACAGTCTGTTCTTGGATAACTACAATAATCTCTTCCTGTTGTCCTGTTTCACTGTTTCATCTTTTTACCTCCTTGAATTGTAATCAAAGAGATCTTGTTATAACAAAGATCAAATCCCAAACACTTAAAAATGCTCAAAAAACTCAGCATCTCTGATCCTAGAACATCTGATTCTAGCCTTTGGGCCTTTGCACTTATTGTTCCCTCTTCTCCAAATTCCTCAAAGTTGGTTCTTTTTCTAATCCTTCTGCTATTAGCTAATATGACATCATCTTATAAGGTTCTACCCTGGGCATTCTCTATTCAATTATTCTTTATATTTATGTTGTCCATAAAATATTATCGTTTGAAATTTAAAATGTTTGTAAATGTTTATCTTCTCTGTTCTCCCCCCCCCCCAAATTAAAATTCCAACCTTTTCATTACAGGTGGAGCCTAGAAGTCTGTACTTTAACATACCCTCAGGGAATTCTCATGCAGGCTCAATTTGAGAACCATTGCCTTAGAATATAAAACACTGCCTTTAATAAAACGGTTCTGAAGGTATTCCAAAGTAAAACAAGTTTCAAAATCTTCTGGAGGAAAGTTGGAATGCTTGTATGGCCTCTCCCTGAAGTCTGCCTTAGTGGAAACTGGCCTTCAACTGGAGCAGCCCAATTCTGTCACCTCATCATGTGACCTTGAACAAATTCTTATGTATATTTTACATAAATTATGTGGATCCTTAAAAATTACGTCTGCAACAACATATCAATATCTTGATTTCATGTCTGGTTTGATATTCTGTATATGTAGTTCCTGACTTATATGCTGTCACAATATTTAATTATTAAGTGAATTGATGTGAAAGTATGTGGATCTTTAAAAATAAAGCACAAATTTCTTCCCTATAAGGTGGAACAAGCTGACTCAGAAACGTAGTCTTATGCTAATGAAATACTCTGACCTGCATGTTACGCTAAAGCAAACCAATTAATCTTTCTGACCCATGTTGTCCTTCTCACTATAAAAGAGCCAACAATTGCTACTCTTTTTCTAAAGACAGATGTAGTAAAAAATAAGTGAGATGAAAGTTGGCAAGTGACTGGAGTTTTACAAGAGGAAAACACTCCAACTAATTGTTCAGCCCACCATAAAGATGACAGGCACAGACCAAATGGGATAATCAAATTCCACAAAGTCCTATCAAATCACTGGACTGCGAATGGCACTTAAACAATAGTCTATCTGCATTTCCACCATGCTTCAGTGATAATATAAACACTGGGATCACAATTTAGTGATAGTTCCTAAGATATAAAAAGTAAAACCACTCCCCAGTGGACCAGTCATCAGCTCTCCCCCAGATCAGGGCTGACACTTTAGTACCCTGGTTCCGGACTCCCCCTCCTTTCAATCTAATCCCACCCGCCAGTACACAGGAATCCACTGTGGAAGCCTTGGGCCAGTTCCCTTGAGCTAACTAATCTCACACAGGCTTTTTGAGATATTTTCTACCAAGTGGAAGGGAATGACTTAAACTTAAGCTTCATTGAGGGCTCAATGAATGGAAGACATCAAGGACATTGGCTTGGGTCAAAATAACTCTGATTTCAGTCCCATTTTTTCCTTCTTATATATGCATTGTCTTCTGTAAAGTCAAGCAAGTACTGATGTCTTGGTAATAGCTCAAAGCACATGTTTTGCAAACTGGAGCTTCAGGTTCAATCCCTGGAACCATATAGAGAACAACCCTCAAGAACTACCAAGTGTGACACCAAAATAAAGCTAGTCTTGTGTGTGTGTGTGTGTGTGTGTGTGCGCACACATATGTGTGTCTCTGTGTGTAGCATAATAGTGGCTTCTTATAAGAAGTGATACTTAAGCTATTTCCAAAGTTTGTCATCCAAAGTTTGGGGAAGATAAAACAAAGTACTTTGCAGAAGAAATATAATTCATAGGAGTTCCAAGAAGAGACAGCATAAATTATATTCAAGTTGCTGAAAACAGGTTTGAATAAGTCATGGTACTCAAACCTATAAGAGCCTGTAAGAAGAGTCTGCATAATTTCTTGTTAAATGGTTTTTTGCTTAAGTCTGAAAGCCATCAGTAAGATTTTATGTTAAAGATTGGTCTGGCTATATATTTTTATTTTGTACAGAGATAAGTTTGTCACTGAATTTCTTTTTCTTTTGCTTTTTTTAAATTTATTTATTGAAACACTGTGAGAACAGTTACAAACCTTTCAGGTTTAGGTCTCAGTCATACAATGATCAAACACCCATCCCTTCATCAGTGCATATTTTCCACCACCAAGAATCCCAATATACCCCCCATGACACCCTCCCAGTGCCCGTGAGGCAGATGATTTCCACTTAACTCTCTCTCTCTACTTTAATTACATTCATTATTTTGACAAAAGATGCACCATTATTATTTGGAATTTTCCTCCAACAATCTGAAAAGGCATCATGAAATAATTTGTTTTATACTGCTGGTAATGAAGACCATATGATTTTAGATTTCTGATATTTTACTAATTAAGTCTGGAGGGATTTCAGCCAAAAGCCAAATAGTTCCAAGATTGGTTTGTGTGCCTTTGGGTCCATGGCCGAGTCAGAGAGCTGCTCATGGGGGGCAACTCATGGTCTCAGCAGGACAAGAAGAATGTGCCTGTTCTGCCCCCCATCCCATGAAGCTGCAGTTGCCCCGTCACCACCGGCTCATGCCTGGCTGTCCAATAACCTCTGAGGCGGCGGCCACCATGCCGCATGAGGGTGGGGGAGGGAGGGTGGGAAGTGGTGGAAGAGACAGATACCCTTTTCCTCCCTGGGGGCACGGGCATGGCATCATAGCTTACTGCTTACTCCATTCACATTTCTGCCAGAAGCTGCTGGGTTCCGAATTAGGTCCCTGTGCCACTGGGGCCATGGCTGTGCCGGGGTGCCACTTGTGGGGGGCAACTCATGGTCTTGGCAGGGCAAGAAGCAGGATATATTTGTCTTTTAAAGTTGTTGTCTTACCCACCATTTGAAGAGAAAAGTAGACTAAGAATCCATTATTATTAGCCTATGAATTAAGGAACGTTACTCAAGGGTGTAGAGAAGAGGATATTTTCTAGAACTATATAGAACAGCAATGACAAGAGTTGACAGCTGATCAAAAGATAGAGGGGAAAGACATGAACACAGATTAAATGCAGGCACCACTCACTGAGCAAGAAATCCTGGAGGACAAATTTATTGATGTTTGGTATTTGCGTAGGGCCCAGGTCTCTGAGGCATATGTTAATGCAGGAAGAACAGTGGAATCAAAGAGATGTGCCCGGAGCCGGAGGTTCTTCGTCCTCTTAGCTATTTCTTCAACATTCTTGAAGGCGTTCCAAGCCGCTCTCTTCCTCCTGTGCAGCTCGGGTGCTAGGTCATTTGTCATGTTGGCTTCTCGACCTAGGTACACATAGCTGTTGCATTCGGAGATGGTCATTCCATTGAGAGCGAATGGGGCATCAGGAACGAGGCTGTTTCTCATAAACATTGTCTTCGTAAGATTCAGCTGTAGTCCTACCTTTCCACACTCACGGTCAAAGTCGGCCAGCATTTGTGCCGCTTGGCTGATGTTTGGTGTTATTAAAACAATGTCATCAGCAAAGCAGAGGTGGTGTAGTTGCTGACCATCTATCTTCACTCCCATTCCTTCCCATTCCAGTCATCGCATGATGTTCTTGAGGGTGGCACTGAAGAGTTTCGGTGAAATGGTATCACCCTGCCAAACCCCTCTCTTGACATCAACGATCACTTCTTTGTAGAATGGTGAGATCCTGGTAGTGAATCCGCAATACAGCTCACGGAGGATCCTGATGTATTGGGCTTGAATGCCCTGATTGGCTAGGGCTTCAATGACCGCTTCCGTCTCAACAGAATCAAAGGCCTTCTTTAAATCAATGAACGTTAAACAGAGTGGCATCTTGAACTCCCGAGAAACCTCAATGAGCTTGGTTATCGTGTGGATATGGTCGATGGTGCTGAATCCTTTGCAGAACCCTGCTTGCTCGCATGGTTGTCCTTCATCTAGTGTTCTGCCAATCCTATTCAGGATGACTCTAGTAAACAACTTGTAGATGACAGACAGTAGGCAGATCGGGTGATAGTTGCCAATGTCATGGATGTCTCCCTTCTTGAACAATAGTACGGTCCTGCTGGTTTTCCATTGGGACGGAACCTTGCATTCAGACAGGTAGCGAGTTAAGAGCTGAGCCAGTGTATTGATGAGTACTGACGGCAGGTTCTTCAGGTGTTCAGGTCTGACCTTGTCTGGGCCGGGTGCTGTTTGTTTCTTTACCGATGAAATGGCGTGTCGGATTTCGGAAGGGAGAACGTTGGGAACGACATATCCATCCTGTGAAATTTGGTATGTCGGCAAGTGGACATGGCTATTGAAGAGATTTGAGTAGAAGTCATGGATAATCTTCTCCATTGCCGTTCTGGAGGATGTGATGGATCCATCAGGACGTCGGAGGGCAGTCATCTTGGTCTTATAGTTGGCGAAGGACAGGCGGGCGTTACGAATACTTTTCCCGGCTTCTGCCGCATCTACCAGTACTTCTGCTCTTCTCTCTTTGAGGTCTTCCTTGATCGCATCTCTGCACTGCTTTGCGAGCTCAGACGTTAGCTTGCGGTTGCCTGAGGCATGCGCCAAACCACGCTGGCGAATTAGCTCAAGAGTTTTTGAAGATAGGCAATTTTTTGTGGCTATCTCTCTCTTGGCGTTCCTGGCACATTCATGGAGGTGCTGAACCAGTCGATCGTATTCCTCGTCAATGTTGTCAACAATGGCATCTTCCCATGTTGCCGCAATAGTACCAAAGAGTTCCCAGTTAGTGGTCATTCTGGGAGTTCTCTTTTGGAACTTTGCAGCCCTTTCTCCCTGCTCTGTGAAGTAGAATTTTGCACGAAGGAGACGGTGGTCCGATCCCGTTTGAAATTTTGGGACAACAGTGACATCAGTCAGGCAAAACCGTCGATTGAATATGATGTGGTCTATTTCGTTGTGGAATCGTCCGCCGGGAGACTCCCATGTCCATCGTTTAGATTCTGCCTTCTGGAACTGTGAGTTACCATGAATGGTCTTGGTCGACATGATGAACTCAGACAGTCTCTCACCCTGTTCGTTCCATTCTAGGCCATGGGTCCCGATGTGAAGTTCTTCAGCTGATCTTCTCGGTCCTATCTTGGCATTAAAATCACCCACAATGATCTTGTAGAAGGTGTGGTCTTCTTTATAGAACTTCTCTAGCTCCATGTAGAACTTCTCGATTTCTCTTTCATCATAATGAGATGTTGGTGCGCAGACAACGAAGATAGAAACTGCAGGCAGTGAGCCACATCTATTCAAATGTAAACGTCCGATTCGGGTTGTTAGGCATTCGAATGAATCAATGCTCTTGGCCAAGTTTGTGTTGACAAGGACACCGACGCCTCCAACACCTCTTTTATCGCATGTTCCGAGGAACAATTCTTCTCCAGTGTCGAAAACGGCATGGTGAGATTCGTGCCTTCTTGTCTCGGTCAGACCAATGATGTCGTACTTGATCATTTGCGCTTGTACCATCAGGTCCTCGATGGATGCATCTGATGCTAGCATACGTGCATTGAAAGTACAGATGATCATTTTTGTCTTCCTTCAATGTGGCAGCCTACGTCGGCCTTGAGATTTTGTCGGCCTCTCCTTTCTCATCCTTCTCAGTGCTGCCATTCGGTGAAGCCTTCAGAGTCAGGTAAATGAGACCAGTTGTAGTTACTGGTTTTGGCATATCGAATACACAGCGGATAGCTTGCCAGGCTCTTCCGTGCAGGCGGAATACTCTCGGTAGCTTGCCAGTCTTTCCGAGAGGGATAGAGGCTTTTGGGGCGACCTCTAATCACCCTTGTAGGTGTTACCATATTTGAACCCTATCAAATATGGTACGACAATTCCAGAAGATGGGTATTTAGTGTCTTATGATGTGTCGCGCAGCCGCAAGCGGCCGCGCGGGTCCAGAAAGCATCCTGGAGTGTGGCGACGGCTGAGTAGTGGAAGTAGTGTCGAGAGTGGAAGTCTGCCAGTGGGGTATTTATCTGGGTAGGGTGGGTCTCCTGTGCACAATTCGATCCCTGGGTGGTTGATGGAAGCAGACAGGGCAGGGTAGGGTGGGGCTCCTGATTAGAATCCCTTTGTCACCTGTGGTGGTGGGAGCAAGCAGAGAAGCTCTGTCCCTGGGTCCGCCGAGCCTGGAGTCCAAGGTCTCAGAGAGTTCCGCTTATCTTGTTCTATGGGTCTTCAGTCGTGCGTGGGTCTCGGCTGGAGCTGCCACGCAGGTCCGGAAAGCGTCCTGGAGTGTGGCGACAGCTGGGTAGTGGAAGTAGTGTCCACTACTATGTTTGGTATTAAATAAACTAAAACTGAACTGCCCACAGGACTCTCAGGTGAAAGTATTTAGTAATAATTTGATTAACTAGACCTGGATCTTTTTTCCTCATCATCACTATTCCCTCCCATAGTAGTCACAGTAGCTATGATGTGGTATTGAAGGAATTTGCTTCTTCAGAAGAATTAGGCTCATTTCTGTCTTCAAGAGTCTGTACCTGCTGTTCTCTTGGAAGAGATCCAATTCCCTCAAATGGCTCATTTAAATGTCAGTGTAGACATTACTTCCACCGAAGGGTCTTCTCTGACCATCCAAATTAAATCCTACCCTGTCATTCCCAATCAAACACTATTAGAACTTACCTTCTTTTATTCATTGACTTGTTCCTTGCTTGTCATTTATATTCTAGAACCATGTTTTTCAATGTAGCTTTGTATATTTAAACCAGCTAAAACTAATATTGAAGGCTAGAGACATAGTACAAGATGTAAGCCATGTGGGTTGCATGTGGCTGACCCTGATTTGAATCCTCAGCACCCTATATGGTCCTCTGAGCACTGCCAGAAGTGATCCCTGACCATAGAGCCAGAAGTAAGCCCCAAGTACTGCTAGCTGTAGTCCCAAAACAAAATTAGAAGAGTAAGATTTTAAACTTAAGTTCCTCACTTGCACTAGTTACACTTTAAGAATTTAAGTACCACACATCACTTTTGGATACCATATTGGGCAGCATAGATACATAACATTTCCATCACAGCAAAAATATTCAAATAGCTCCATTCTAAGATAGTTATATGCATCAATACTTTCCAAACTGAGCTCCCATTTGACCCAGCAATACCACTTCTGGGAATATACCTTGGGTTCCAAAAACACAGCAGAAATACCATTTGCACCTCTAGGCTCCTTGCAGTACTATTTACAATAGCCAGAATCTGGAAACAACCTCAGTCCAAAGAACAGACGATTAGATAAAGAAAATGTGGTACATCTACACAATGGAATACTAAACAGCTGTTAGGAAAAATGAAGTCATGGAATTTGCCTATAAATGGATCAAAATAGAGTATCATGTTGACTGAAATGAGTCAGAAGAAGAGAGACGGAGGTCGAATGACTGCATTCATTTGTGGGATATTAAAAAAAATAGCATGAGACTAATATCCAAGATCAGGGAGAACAGGAGCCAGGAAATCCAGTCAATGGTTGGAAATTACAACAAGTGTGTGGGGGCAGAGGGTAGTTAAAATAGGGGAGGATGTAGTATGACAATAGTTGGACATGATCACTCTGGGTAAGAACTGAGTGTTGAAAGTAGGTTGAGGGATATATATCATAACCTTTCAGTATCAGTGTTATAATCCATAATGCTCAAAATGGGGGAGGGGGAAGGGAAGAGAGGTGCCTACCATAGAGGCAGACTGTCAGGGGGAGTTGGTAAAGGGACGGAAACTGGGGACATTGGTGGTGGAAAATTATCCCCGTGGAGAGATGTTTGTTGGAACATTGTATGACTGAAACTCAATCATGAACAGCTTTGTAGAGCTCTATATCATGGTAAAAAAAAATTTCCAAACTGTAGACAATGTTTCATTAGTGGACTAAGAAAGCAGTAGGTTGTGCAGAATGCAGTAGATAACATTTTTGCTTAGCGATAAGCAAAAATAATAAAACAAATCATATCAAACATAGGGAGAATAATAATTTTTCATATACACATATGTATGCATGTGTGTGTCCTTAGTGATAGTATAAACCATCTTTCCTACTTTATATCATAGTCAAAAAAAGTTTGTAGATAGTAATATTGTATAGTATGAGCTCAAATTCTTGGTTAAAAATGAATAAATGGAAGGTTTCATAAAGCTCATCTGATTTAGTTTCTTCCAAATTGTGTTACTATATGGTAGTACTTTTTTTCATATTAAAGATATCCGGAATTTTGTGATCTTGGGACTCTGGGCTCAATGGGACCCAGGAGCAGAGATCCTCTACCTGCTTCCCCCAGTCTCCTGCGACTCAGGGATCATACCACTATACCCCTAAGCCACCTCCTGGCGGCACCAGTTGTTAATTTCCTCATTGGCCACCCTCCAGAACTCACGGCTGCTTCTCCCGGAAGGAAGCATAAAATGACGACCTCAAGATGGTGCCACAGGATTCCACGCTAGGCTGTTTTCACCTCGGGGTGCCCCAAAGGGGGGCGGATGAGGGCCCTCCCCACCCCAAGGGACCCAGCTCCCGCAGTCAACCTCCACTACCCAAACACCGCCACATTCCAGGCCACTTTTCACACTCTCGTGCCAAGCCTTCCATATAAGGAACATATTCCTGGATCGCGGCCATGCGACACATCATAAGATGCTTCCTACCCATTTTTCACATTTTTCATTATATATATATATAAAATGATATATTATATATGTATTATATTATGTATAATATATATAATGATATATATATCAGAGAGCCCGGCAAGCTACTAAGAGTATCCCACCCACATGGCAGAGCCTGGCAAGCTACCCGTGGTGTACTCGATATGCCAAAACCAGTAACAATAACATTTCTCACTCCCCTGCCCTGAAAGAGCCTCCAATATGGCAGTGTTGGGAAAGACACGTAAGGAGAAGCTGCAAAAATCTCAGGGCTGGGACAATTGGAGACATTACTAGCGTCCACTTGAGTAAATCAATGGACAACGAAATGACAGTGATACAGTGATTAAAGATAAGGAAACTAAAGTATGAATGTTAAGTGTTTTGTCCAGATGGCAAATTTAAAGGAGCTATGATTAAGAGTTGACACCAGAACCAGGGAGATGATTCAAAGATTAGTATATGTGCTTTACAAGTGAGAACCTGCATTTGGTCCTGAAACCAGATGGTTTCCCAAACAGGAGTGATTTCCTTCCCCCTCCGTCCCCCCCCCCCCCCCCCCAACGCACACACCTCACCCTTTCACAACATACTAGAAGTAGTCCCTGGGGATGGCTGAATGTGGACCAAAACAGAACAGAAACAAGAAGTCAAAATTGGGTCTGGTTGACTTAAAATACTATAATCTTAACCACAGGGGCAGAGGAGGGTGGTTCTTAAAGGATGAGATGTGTCAGATGCACCGAATGTGACAAAAGATAATTTTGAGTTTCAGGAAGTTTTCTCGTATTAAAGGAGCAAAAGGAGAATGTGAGAAACAGAACACCTGATAAAGACCTTCCAGAAATAAGGAGCACAAGAAAGACCAAGGTCAGCATTATAAAATAATCCAAACTTTAAGGGAAATAGTGAAATTTTCATAAATTTAGCACTGAGCAGGAAGTTAAAGGCTTTAGCAAGAGTAATTTCAGTGAAACAATAGATTCAGAATCTAATCACTGAAGACCAAAGAGTAAAAAGAAGTAAATGTAGACAACTCCAGAAACAACATTTGTGAATACAAGAAAATAAGGTGAAATCAAGGTAGTTTCTGGTTATTGATTTATTTTTAAAATAAAAATCTGTGAAGTGAGCTGTGAAGTGATCAAATCCAGGTGATAAGTGAAGGGTCTAGACTTGAATAAAGGATGAGATAGACTCCGCCTGCTTACTAAGGAAGAGGAAAGAAATTCTTATAAAGAAAAACTAAAAAAAAAAAGAAAAAAGAAAAACTAGATACATGACATTACAGAAATCTCTAAGGGCCTTATTTTTCTCTGAAAAGTGGGAGAAATCTATGCTTTTAATGGAGAATACAAAAGGTATGGAAAAATGTACTTTTTAAATTAACAAAATATGCATAAATTCTTGGCACATATGCTGCCCGAGCCCGTGTGCTGCTTGTGCCCACCTGGCTGAGCACATGTGGTGCTGAGCAGATGTGTCGCCCGCATCTCCCCTCTTGAGATGTGTACTTTCATGTTTTCTAACACTGGGATGTGTGTAGAGGCTCTCTCCGCCCTTGGAGAAGCCCGCGTTTTCCCTAGAGTGCATTACTCTGTCTCTCTTACTCTCCCCTCTCTCCCACTTTCTCTTCCTCCTTCCATTCAAAAATACTCTAAATAAAATCTGTTTCACTTCAAAAAATAAAATAAAATAAGATATGCATAAACTCTCAAATATCTACTTCAACTTCTAAATCAACAAGTCAAAGTTTCCATCCATCACTGTTCCCTGAAGAACTGGAAATAGCCATGTTAATGGAAGTACATTCAGTGAGGGAAAATAGAAGATTTGACTTTCTGGAAAGCAGAATTTGAGGTGCAGCTCGGTACAGTAAACTGGAATTGTGAACTTTTGGTGACATTGGCAAGTGAACTTCATTGAAATGTCTGGTATCTCCTATCCTAACATAGCTGCTGAACCTGGCCTTATCCCTCCTATGAAAACTGAAAATGTTGAAGAAAAGAAATCCAGCCTAGAGAGGAAGAAAAATATAGTATTATATATTATAATATAATAATTGTAGCCATTCTTATAGGACTTATCAGACCCTCATAGAAACCAAAATTGTACCTTTTTACTCTGCACCTTATTTATTCGTTGAGTCCAGTCTTTACTTAGAAATGCTTAAAATGTTAGCATCACAAAGTTGCTTGAAATGAGATAAACATATGCACTCAAAAATCTATTCAAAGGTGACCTAACTTAGTTCTAAAACTTTCCCACCACTGTGAAGTAAAAATAGGAATATTGAAATTAATTAATTCCCAATCAGAAAAAAAATAATGAGTTTCTCTTTACCTGAATCATTTGTAATCTCCATTTACACTGCCATTTGTGTAGCTTCTAATTCCAACTCTCTTTCTTCAGTGAGTCAATATTTCTCTCATCCCATAAAAATCTTATTACACCCTTCATAACCATAGCTTTGTTGCAAAAACATCACAAAATCCAGTGTAGCTTTTCAAGAGAGGATCAGTCTTCCACTGTAACCACACATTGCTGAGTCCAAGGCTACCCAAGTCATAGAGCTCATTAAGAAAGCAAAAAGGGCTTAATTAATAATGGGGATAGAAAAAGACACCTATATTGCATATGACTGACCCAGTTCAATTGCCAACATCATTTCTGGTCCTCCAAGAACTTTCAGGAGTAACTCCTGAGCGCAGACCTAGGAGTAGTTCCTCTGCCTCCTGCGCAACTCAGGTGCCAGGTCATTCTTCATGTTGACTTCTTGACCTAGGTACACATAACTGTTGCATTCAGAGATGGTCGTTCTGTTGAGAGCGAATGGAACATCAGGAACAAGGCTGTTTCTCATAACATTGTATTCATAAGATTTAGCTGTAGTCTGACCTTTCCACACTCACAGTGGAAGTCGGCCAGCATTTGTGCTGCTTGGCTAATGTTTGGTGGAATTAGAACAATGTCATCAGCAAAGCGGAGGTGGTAGAGTTGCTGACCATCTATCTTCACTCCCATTCCTTCCCATTCCAGTTGTCTCATGATGTTCTCGAGGGTGGCACTGAAGAGTTTCGGTGAAATAGTATCACCCTGCCGAATCCTTCTCTTGACATCAAGGATTACTTCTTTGTAGAATGGTGAGATCCTGGTAGTGAATCTGTAATACAGCTCACAGAGGATCCTGATGTATTGAGTTTGAATGCCCTGATTGGCTAGGGCTTCAATGACTGCTTCCATCTCAATAGAATCAAAGGCCTTCTTTAAATCAATAAACGTTGGACAGAGCTGCATCTTGAACTCCTGAAAAACCTCAATGAGCTTGGTTATCGTGTGGATGTGGTCGATGGTGCCGAATCCTTTGAGGAACCTTGCTTGCTCTCCTTGTTGTCCTTCATCTAGTGTTCTGCCAATCCTATTCAGGATGACTCGAGTGAACAGCTTGTAGATGACAGACAATAGGTAGATTGGGCAATAGTTGCCAATGTCTGGATGTCTCCCTTCTTGTACAGTAGTACAGTCCTGCTGGTTTTCCATTGGGATGGAACCTTGCATTCAGACAGGTAGTGTGTGAAGAGCTGAGCCAGCGTATTGTTGAGTGCTGACGGCAGGTTCTTCAGGTGTTCAGGTCTGACCTTGTCTGTGCCGAGTGCTGTTCATTTCTTTACTGTCAAAATGGTGTGTCGGATTTCGGAAGGGAGAACATTGGGAACGACATATCCATCCTGTGGAATTTGGTATGTGGGCAGGTGGACATGGCTATCGAAGATATCTGAGTAGAGGTCATGGATAATCTTCTCCATTACCCTTCTGGAAGATGTGATAGTTTCATCGGGATGTCGGAGGGCAGTCATCTTGGTCTTGTAGTTGGCAAAGGACAGGTGGGCGTTACGAATGCTTTTCCCAGCTTCTGCTGCATCTACCAGCACTTCTGCTCTTCTCTCTTTGAGGTCTTCTTTGATCACATCTCTGCACTACTTTGCTAGCTCGGACATTCGCTTGTGGTTGCCTGAGGCATGCACCAAACCATGTTGGCTAATAAGCTCAAGAGTTTTTGAAGACAGGTGTCTTTTTGTGGCTATCTCTCTCTTGGCATTCCTCGCACAATCACAGAGGTGCTGAACCAGTCAATCACATTCCTTGTCGATGTTGTCAACAATGGCATCTTCCCAGGTTGCAGCAATGGTGCCAAAGAGCTTCCAGTTGGTGGTCATTCTGGGAGTTCTCTTCTTAAACTTTGCAGCCCTTTCTCCCCAGTCTGTGAAGTAGAATTTTGCACGAAGGAGAGGGTGGTTTGAGTGGTTTGATTCATTTGGAATTTTGGGACAACAGCGACATCGGTCAGGCAAAACTGGCGATTGAATATGATGTGGTCTATTTCGTTGTGGAATCATCCAGAAACCATAAGGTACATTGAAGACAAAGTTGGCAAAACCCTCCATGACAATGAAGCTAATGGTATTTTCAAAGATGCCACACCACTGACCAAGCAAGTGAAAACAGAGATAGATAAATGGGACTATCTTAAACTAAGAAGCTTCTGCACCTCCAAAGAAACAGTGACCAAAATACAAAGACAGTCTACAGAAAGGGAAAGGATATTCGCTGAATACACATCTGACAAGGGGGTGATATCAAGATATACAAAGTACTGGTTGAACTCCACAAGAAGAAAACATCCAACCCCATCAAAAAATGGGGCAATGAAATGAACAGAAACTTTCTCAAAGAAGAAATCCGAATGGCAAAAAAGCACATGAGAAAATGCTCTACATCATTAATCATCAGGGAGATGCAGATCAAAACCACAATGAGATACTATCTCACACCTCAGAGACTGGCCCACATTCAAAAGAACAAAAGCAACTGATACTGGCACGGATGTGGAGAGAAAGAGACACTCCGTCACTGTTGGTGGGAATGCCGACTAGTTCAGCCCTTTTGGAAAACAGTATGGACGCTTCTCCAAAAATTAGAAATTGAGCTCCCATTTGACCCAGCAATACCACTCCTGGGAATATATCCCAGAGAGGCAAAAATGTATAGTTGAAGTGACATCTGCACTTGTTTGTTCATTGCAGCACTCTTTACAATAGCCAGAAACTGGAAGAAACCTGAATGCCCAAGAACAGATGACTGGTTAAAGAAACTTTGGTACATCTACACAATGGAGTACTATGTAGCGGTTAGAAAAGATGAAGTCATGAAATTTACATACAAGTGGTACAACATGGAAAGTATCATGCTAAGCGAAATGAGTCATAGAGGGATAGACATAGAAAGACTGCATTCATCTGGGGGATATAAAGTAACAAAATATGAGATTAATACCCAAGAATAGCTGAGATCAGCACCAGGAGGATTACTCCATAGTTTAGAGGCCAGCCTGGCATTCTAGGGGAAAGGGCAGCTCAGATAGAGAAGGGAGCACCAAATAAAGGGTGTTTGGAGGATCCTCCCAGGAGGGGAGATGCATGTTGAAAGTAGACTACGGACTGAACATGTTTGCCACTCAATGCCTCTTTTGCAGACCACAACACCCAAAAGGAGAGAGAGAACAAAAGGGAATGCCCTGCCCCAGAGGCAGGGTGGGATGGGGGAGATGGGGGTGGGAGGGATATTATCCATGGTTGTGGAAAATGGGCACTGGTGGAGGGATGGGGATTTGATCATTGTATAATCAAAACCCAAGCACAAAAAATTGTAAATCTACAACTGTACCTCATGGTGTTTCACTAATAAAAATTTAAAAAAAAAATTTAAAAGCTAACATCAACACCTGGTTGCCTAAAGAAAGAGGTCACTAATTCATAGTCACATAAAGTATAAAGAGCATGTCTAATCAGTAATGACCATTTAAATAATCTCTGGAAGAGTTCAAAATAAGAAGCCTTGAAGTTTTTCTCTAAATATAAATTGTGGCTGCACATGACAGCTGCATGTGCTACACACACACACACACACACACACACACACACACACCTGCACGCACACACGCATGCACGCACTCACACACACTGACCACAGCCAAATGCTCCACTATTCCTGAACAGAACAAAATGTCAATTAAAGCAGCTTATGAATGAATCAAGGAATTTTCCTTGCCAGGCACCATAAAAAGATGCTGCTTTAGTTATTATAGTGATTGAAAGTTAAATTTTTTAATATTTTATGTAGATATAATTAAAAAAGTTAAAACAATCAAAGAAAACATTCCCAAACTGTTCTGAATACAACTAGGAAGCACTTCCTCTGGCCCCACTCCAGGATAAGTTAAACTGGTGGGTTAAATTTGAGTCTGATTAAACCTTGTGCTTAGGTCTTTCTGTGGGTTGCTTGGAATCAAAGAAATCTTATGTAAAATAAATGAATTAATGTGATTCTTACATAAACATAATAGAAAAATTCAACTAGGTACTGAAGAATGATTTGACATACTATATACTACTGCAAACACAGTTTCCTGTAAGATGAGAAGAATTTTTTTTCTTTGTTCTTTTTGTTGCTGTTGTTTTATTTTGTTTGGGGCCACACCCAGCAGTGCTGAGAGCTTACTCCCAGCTGTGCTGAAGAAGCACTTCTGAAAGAGCACAGAGGACTGTATGGGGTCCTGGGGGTGAAACCCAGGTTGACCATACCCAAGGCAAGCACCTTAACTTGCTGTACTCTCTAGGACTGGAAGCAATTTATTTTCACTTATATTTGTTTCCTCCAGAATTTTTGAGCAGTGAAGAAAGTTGCTGTTTGCCCTGGCAAGTGTCTTCATATATTTACTACTAGAAAAGCAGATAGCTGGCTCACTGCAAAAAGTGATCTTCTGTTTGATAGAATTTAGAAAACATACCCCAGACCATGTGTTAAACACTAGTGTGAATCATTGACTGAAATGCAAGTGTACAATCAGGGAGGTTGGTGAATTAAAATCCAAATTTATTTAGATAAAATGCAGAACCCTGAACTCCAGTTCTTGTATGAACAGTGAGGGCTACGGTCCCATCATCTAGCTCATAAGTCAGGGACCTTTCCATCTCTGTTCTAATTCTAATAATTCATAAAACTTTGCTAAGACATAAAATGCTTTCCCCACTTTCTGCTCATCTCAAAAATAAACCCGACCTAAAGATATTGGCGTTGTGAAGAAATTCACTTTACTGTTCCTAATATATGGCCAGAGCAATAATATCATAGGTAAGGTCCTTGCCTAGCATGTGGCCTACCTAGCTTTGATCCTCAGCACCACATATGGTCCTTTGAGCACCAGGAGTGATCCCTGAGCACAAAGCACAAAGTAATCTTGCAAAACTTTTGGTGCAGCCTAAACGTTTTTTTAATGTAAAGCCTTTTAAAAATCACTTAAAAATTATTAGTTAAAATTTAAAAAGCAGAAAATATATTATTTAATCCACTGCAGAATTATGTAGTTATAAAAGATATCTATTTAATTATACTCAAAAATACCTATTTTCTTTCCAAATTTTTTTCCAAATTTTCTTACACATTTTTGTTCTTTCTAACATAAAACAGAAGGAAATTTATCTCTAGAAACTTCCTAACGTGGGATGCCTTTTTTTCCTCGTCTGGGCTTACAGCCAATAAAGATTAAACTGGGAAGGGAATTGAGATGACCTTGGGCAAGCACATTAACCCTTCACGTTGTCAGGACTTCCTCCGCTATAAAATAAAAATTCTGAACAAGACAGACCATATTTTTGAATCACCTGGGGAGTCAGTGACTTGGCTGTTGTGAGAGGGTTTGTGCATCCATAATGGTTCTTTTTTTAATATAAATTACCCCGGGAGATCCTATATATACCAAAGTTACAGAACTTTCTAAATCCAGTTATCTCTAATTCATTTCCATCTCTGCCATTCATCTTTTTTAAGACATATTCTATACATAAAAAATTATATGTATAACACTTCACTCAAGTGAGAAAAAGAATTCAGAGTTCAGACCTCTGTCAACAATCAAGAATCAGAGACACTGTCTCATTTGCCAAGGTGTCGAAAATCAGATGGGCTGGACACGTAATGAGATTTGGAGATGACCGCTGGACTAGAGCCATTACCGACTGGATTCCACAGGATGTCAAAAGATCACATGGCCGCCCACCTATGAGATGGTCATACTTCTTCGTCAAGACTCTGACTGATGGGTTTGAGGCTCTTTGTGTTCCTGGAGCGAGTAGACGCCATTGGGTTACACTAGCACAAGACAGGGACAAATGGAAACGTTACTGGTGCCCGTTGGAGCAAATCAATGAGAAACGGGATGTCAAGTAATCAAGTGATTCTATACATATATGTTATGCCACATTTTAGTCAAACTACAAACATATTTGTGCTTTGGAAGATGTTTCTCATTTCCTTTTTTACATAACTTTCCTTTTTTCTGCTTGTTCCTTTCCACTTAGTCACCTCACCCACAGGATGCCTTGTGAACACTATATAGCTATGATCTTCATAAAGTAAGCAGAAGTCTGCCTGGCCCCTTCTAATAGACACTTGAATTTAAAAAAATAATTATAATGTGAAAAATTCTTGTTTCCTCTCATTCTTTCTCCTTTGCTGCCAGCCAATGTAACTTTAGGTAAAAAGCAGTCATATCTGCACAGTCTTGACCATTTTTCTTTGCTACTCCAAAGCATGACTCAACACAGGCATTTGGTACCATACATTGACTGATTGTTTGACTATTACTGAGTCAGGGTCTTTATCAAAGAGATGAGAATAAGAATATCAAAGACAAATGAAGGCTGCAAAGAATCCAGCAATCCAGAACCTAGAATTTCTACCTAATCCCAACGCTCTCAATTCAAAGGAAAAAAGACTCTTAGAGGGCTGGAGAGATAGCTCAGTGAGGAGTGAACTTGCTTTTATGTGGCCAATCTCCCTGAGCACTCTCAGGAGTGATCCCTGGGTGCAGAGCCAGGAGTAAGCCCTGAGAAGTACTGGATGTGTCCCCTAAACAAAAAATGAACAAAAATCTCTTAGAATGGGCAGTATGTATACAAAAATAAAAAATAATGGCTCTCATCGTAACAGGTAGAAGCCTACAAAATATCATACACAGGTCCAAACAACTGCCATGTGGAATTTCATGACTTCTATACTTTGTTTCACTAGATGATTTCAGATTATGTTAATTTTTGAGAAAATATGGATCAAATGAAGAAAATAAAGTCTATATTTGGTATTCTATTTGAATAGTGATACAGGAAGCATATGGTAAAAAATTAATACATATTTTACTGATGGGTGGAAATCGTGAAACAGAAATTTGATTAGATTTCTTGCAGAACAAAAGCGTTTACTTTGGCAAAGCTCTATAGTGGGATATTGAGGTTATTTGCAATCCCATATTCCTCACAGTGTGTTAGCAATCTCTCACCATGCTTTACTTTGGGT
This sequence comes from Sorex fumeus, assembly GCF_029834395.1. Lineage (NCBI taxonomy): Eukaryota > Metazoa > Chordata > Mammalia > Eulipotyphla > Soricidae > Sorex > Sorex fumeus. The sequence goes on along the minus strand of NW_026606093.1, from coordinate 13,044,054 downwards.
ACATCCAATCATGCTGATTTATAACCAGGCCAAAAAGCACATGTAATGTAACATTGTACATCTCCGAGATGCCAGGAAAGACTGCCAAAAACTCTCTGGGAAAAGGGACTGTGCTGCTTACGTTAACAGCAAGAACACACATAATAAAGAGTCACCAGGTCAAGTCACCCATCCACTACTGTGAGTGTATATTGCAAATTTAATTAATAACAAACAAAGGAGACAAAGATTAAAAGAGCACAATTCATGGTATGTCCTCAAATTCCTAAACTAAATCAACACAGAACACATGTATTGAAGGAACTTCCAACACAGTAATATATGCTGAATAGATCTCCAAGAAAAAGACTTTGGTCATGAGAGCTGTCAAACAAATATCCTGACATAGAATTGCAATAAACATTAACCATTGTGTCACTAATTCAGAACTCTGAAAAAGCTTGGGACATGATCCAGAATTCCTCAGAACCATACTTCCATATTGTTGTCTATGAGCCATGGTGGCCACTACCAGCATTGGGGTCAAGAGTCCTTGGAACCTCCATTGGAAAGAGATTCTCTCTGAGGTTTCTTTATGGCTTATGTCAATTTATGCTCCTGTTCCTAATATCCTTCACAAGAAGTGTAGTTAACTCCTTTTATCCAGGTGCACAATGAACTACACTATTATTGGAACATAAAGTACATGGGTGTTTTAATACTCCCTACTTCTTCAAGATTGTCAGAGCTTAGTGAGAAGTCCAAATCTTAAAAATGTAAATATATTGAAAATGTTTAGTAAAGCTAACTCTGAGTTTCTAGATCAATTTTTGTGGATGTGTTCAGTAATTATTAAAGTATAATATTAATCTCAGACAAATCAAGAAATATAATGAAGATATAAATAAAAAATCTCCTTATATGTAAAATAATGCCTACAATTTATAATAACACTATAGCACTGTCCTCCCATTGTTCATTGATTTGCTCAAGGGGGCCCAGTAACATTTCCACTGTGAGACTTGTTGCTGTGTTTGGCATATTGAATAAGTCACCGGTAGCTTGCCAGGCTTGACTGTGCCAGTGAGATACTCTCAGTAGCCTGCCAGGCTCTCCAAGAGGGGTGGAGGAAACGAACCCGGGTCGGCCATGTGCAAGGCAAATGCCCTACTCGCTATGTTATCGCTCCAGCCCACAATTTATAATAATTCCTTAAAATAATCAATATCTGGAGTTTCTGTAAATAGATATAAAATTTTATTTAAATACATAAAAAGTTAATACTTTTTAATGTAAATTTGTATGCATGGTCTCTGATTCTTCCAAAGTGGTCATATCACCTCCACCCTATTGCTCAACCCAAATGTAGTAGTCATTAAATTGGGTCTTTACTTTTCCCTAATCTCATAACTAATCAATACAAAGTACATTCTATATTTCCCGTCTTCACAGTTGTCTCACCACCGCCTTGTCTGAGCAAACATCACGTCTCTCCTGGATCATTGTAATTACGCCGATTTTTTTTTCCTTCATTTCCCTTCCAGCTCTTCAGTTGGCCAACAGTACCCAGAATTGTTGTTACATGATTCAAACTTCTGGTACATTTTTTTTTTTGGACGCAGGATAAAAATCAAGCATATGTCTACATGTCCTATTCCACTCTTTATCACTTTTCTTCAGTTCTCTCCTTCACTTTGACTTCATCTTGACCCTCAATACTAGGTTCATCCAGATACATAAATCTGCAGACTAAAATTCTGGGACCTTCTCAGAGTGGGAGCAGCCAACCTCTCCCTAAGCCTTAACTGCGCACTGCCAGAAGCCCTAGAGCCACACCCACACCCCACAGCCTCAACCATGTAAAGGGCCCAGCTTCATTGCTTCATGACTAATCTCAGAAGAGATGCCAAGTCAGTGAGACTCAAACTAGATCAGAAAGTAGCATAAAAGCCCACTCAGCTCAATAAGCAAAAATAATAACACAGAAGGTTCAACTAGCTGAAGCCAGAGAGATAGTACAGTGTGTAGGGTGATTGCCTTGCATGTGGCCAACTGGGTTTAATCCTGGCATTCTATATGATCTCCCAAATACAGATAGAAGGATTTCCTAAGCCCAGGCAGGCATGGTCCAAAAAACAAACCAAACCAACAAACAAAAATAATGCTCAACTAGCAAGAAACAACTCAATGACTTTAATAACACCATTGTGCAATATAAGTTTTTATTAATTTTCTTTTACTGAACTTGATCACTTGATCACCTGACTTCCTGTTAATCGTCAATTTGCTTGAGTGGGAGCCAGTAACATCTCCATTTGTCCCTCTTGCGTACTAGTGTAGCCCAATAGCATCTGTTTGTTCTAGGAACACGAAGAACCTCAAACCGATCATTCAGGGTCTTGATGAAAAAGTCTGACCATCGGTAGGTGGGCGGCCAAGCAGTCTTTTGACATCCCGTGGAACCAGTGGGTAACGGCTCTAGTCCTTTAATGGCTCTAGTCCAGCGGACATCTCTAAATCTCAGTACATTTTTAAAAAATTTTTTTTATTAGTGAAACACCATGGGGTACAGTTATAGACTTACAAATTTTTGTGCTTGGGTTTCAGTTACACAATGATCAAGTACCCATCCCTCCACCAGCACCCATCCTCCACCACCATGGGTCCCAGCATCCCTCCCACCCCCCATCCCCCCCATCCCACCCTGCCTCTGTGGCAGGGCATTCCCTTTTGTTCTCTCTCTCCTTTTGGGTTCTGTCGTTTGCAGGAGAGGCATTGAGTGACAATCATGTTTGGTCTATAGTCTACTTTCAGCATGCTTCTCCAATCCTGGGAGGATCCTCCCAACACCCTTTATTTGGTGCACTCTTCTCTATCTGAGCTTCCTTTTCCCCTAGCGCATGTGGTTGGCCTCCAAATCTCATTATGTGTCCAGCCCATCTGATTTTCAACGCCTTGGCAAACGAGACAGCCTCCCTGATTCTTGATGTTGACAGAGGTCAGAACTCCGGATTATTTCTCTCATTTGAATGAAATGTGATACTCCAAGCATAGCCCTTTCAATTCCTCTTTGGGAGACCCGAATAGCGTTCTCATCCTGTTTGCGTAGGGCCCAGGTCTCTGAGGTGTATGATAATGCAGGAAAAACAGTGGAATCAAAGAGATGTGGCCAGAGCTGGAGGTTCTTCATCCTCTTAGTTATTTCTTCAATGCTCTTGAAGGCATTCCAAGCCGCTCTCTTCCTCCTGCGCAACTCAGGTGCCAGGTCATTCATCATGTTGACTTCTCGACCTAGGTATACATAACTGTTGCATTCGGAGATGGTCGTTCCATTGAGAGCGAATGGAGTGTCAGGAACAAGGTTGTTTCTCATAAACATTATCTTCATAAGATTCAGCTGTAGTTCGACCTTTACACGGTGGAAGTCGGCCAGCATTTGTGCCGCTTGGCTAATGTTTGGTGTTATTAGAGCAATGTCATCAGCAAAGCGGAGGTGGTGTAGTTGTCGGCCGTCAATCTTTACTCCCATTTCTTCCCATTCCAGTCATCACTTGATGTTCTCAAGGGTGGCACTGAGGAGTTTCGGTGAAATGGTATCACCCTGCCGAACCCCTCTCTTGACAATGATTTTCACTTCCTTATAGAATGGTGAGATCCTGTTGGTGAATCTGTAGTACAGCTCACAGAAGATCCTGATGTACTGAGTTTGACACCCTGTTTGGCTAGGGCTTCAATGACCGCTTCTGTCTCAATAGAATCAAAAGCCTTCTTTAAATCAATGAACGTTAGACAGAGCTGCATCTTGAACTCCCGAGAAACCTCAATGAGCTTGGTTATCGTGTGGATATGGTCGATGGTGCTGAATCCTTTGCGGAACCTGGCTTGCTCGCATGGTTGTCCTTTATCTAGTGTTCTGCCAATCCTATTCAGGATGACTTGAGTGAACAGCTTGTAGATGACAGACAATAGGCAGATTGGGTAATAGTTGCCAATGTCGTGAATGTCTCCCTCTTTTGATAATTCCATTTACCATTTTGTTGTAACAGACAATACAAAATAAGTCACTTATTTTGTAGCTGCTAAGGGATCAGTTTGGGGAATGGGTGAGAAACTGGGGACAATGGTGGAGGAAAGGTCACACTGGTAGTGGATTGGCGTTGGAACATTGAATACCCCAGACAACTATTATGAACAATTTTGTAAACCACAGTGTATAATAAATAAATAATAAAGAAATAAAAATACATATTTATTTTCACTTTACTGTCTTTTGCCAGCACTTGGAGAGACTGGACCACATCCACCATTGAGTCTTTCATCTCTCAACTCAGTGTTGACACTTGCAAAGATAATTTTTTAACTGAACTTTCCAAGCCCAGACCATTTCACTTTAACTAGTTCATCATAGCAGTGATCATTACTTTGGATGTCCTTGGCTGCAAGATACTCAGGGTTATTCCTGCTTCTCAGAGTCAGTCTATACCCACTGTTCACTCATTCACCACAATAAGGGCAACATTAAACCCTATCTCAGATCTCCCTTTGGAGACAGCTACTATCTTCTTTGTGACCACATCGCAATTCATCTTCCTTCTTTGTCTAGTCCTACTTCTGTCCCTTGCCATCCACAGAATAGTGATCCTAAAAGTTCTTTCTAATTACTTTCTCCATACTGATAGTTTTCTATGTTGGATTGGTAGGATCTCAATCTGCAACAGAATTAGTCATATTCTAAATATGTTTTGGAAGGTAGAGCCAAAAGGATTTATTGATGGGTGTGATAGAAAGTATTTAAGAAACAATGTGGTTAATGATAACATCAAACTTTTCTATCTTAAGCAACTGTAAATGCCAACTTGTCATTTACTGGCATGGGTAATTTTGCAACTTCTGCAACTTGCTGGGCTGGGTATGGGACTCAGAGTTTGGTTCTGTTCCATTAGTGATGCCTTTGAGGCATGGTATACCAGGAGTCAGGGGAGAAACCAGAAAAAAAATAGGAGTGCGAGTGGGAGTTTTAGCATGTGAATGATGAAGCCTTGCAACTGGATGAGAACACCTTTCAACCAAGAAATTTATCCATTCTAATTTTAATCTGTCTACAAAATAGACTTTTTTGCATTTTATGACATTGTTTTTATTTTGGAATCTGTAATGAGATTTATTTCATTGCTAATTAGCTATTCTATCTCAAAAAAATCAAGCTTTTAGTTTTCTTTATCTGGCATGTGGAGATAAATCAAAATTATAAACTAACTTCAAGAGTGAATCCAAGGTAGAAATGGAAAAATTAACTGTGTCAGTTAGAAAAATATTATTTTTCAAAATATTATACTGAGACATTTGATTTCTGTAAGCTTCATTTAATTTAGCTGTGTTTTCTTCCCTCCATTGTTGCTGCTGTCATGATCAGGAGCCACATGCCTGACTATGGTGCTCGCATATGTATTTGCATTGCTTACACACCTGACTGTAGTTGCTAGCTGAGGATTGCACTTTTTTGAGTTTCATCACTTGCACATGTACTTACCAGATACTCTACTCATTCAGTTGTTGTGCTCACACACACTTGGCTATACACTGGAAAACTCTTGCAATACCTTGACTCACTAGTTAGAAGAGCTGTCATGTTTGTGCTCAATGCATGCCATGGCCCTGAGAATTGAAATCTAGGCCTTCCATCTGCAAAGTAGGCGTTCTAAGAGACTGAGGTAACCTCTTGTCTTCTCAGTTAACTTTTGTTTAAGAAATATAGTTTCTTTGTTACTAGGAATTAACATATGAATTAAATTGAACATTCACTTTCATTTTATATCATGGAAAGAAAAGAATCAAATAAAGATCAACTTTTAATACGATAAAGTTTCTGATTGACAGTAAATATAAGGTGAGAGATATAAAATGTCAGTGAAATAAAGTATAAATTTTTTAAATAAAAATGACGATCAAAAGAAAATATACCAATTTTTTAAAAGCATCACTAAAATAAAATACATTTTTTTTCTTATAAAGAACACAGAAGGGGCTGGAGCGATAGCACAGCGGGTAGGGCGTTTGCCTTGCACACAGCCAACATGGCTGATACAGTTTTGATTCCCAGCATCCCATATGGTCCCCCAAGCACCGCCAGGAGTAATTCCTGAGTGCATGAGCCAGGAGTAACCCCTGAGCATCGCTGGGTGTGACCCAAAAAGCAAAAAAAAAAAAAAGAACACAGAAAGAAAATGGGAGGAATCAACCTCCCTAACTTCAAGCTCTACTACAAAGCAGTAATAATTAAAACAGCATGGTACTGGAACAAAGGCAGAACTGTAGACCAATGGAACAGGGTTGAATACACTGACATCTCCCCTCAATCATATGATCATCTAATCTTTGATAAAGGTGCAAAAAATATGAAGTGGAGTAAGGAAAGCCTCTTTAACAAATTGTGCTGGCATCACTGGACGGCTACATGAAAAAAAATGGGCTCAGAACTCTGCCTAACACCATGTACAAAAGTAAGATCAAAATGGATTAAAGACCTCAACATCAGACCAGAAACCATAAGGTACATTGAAGACAAAGTTGGCAAAACCCTCCATGACATTGAAGCTAATGGTATCTTCAAAGATGCCACGCCACTGGCCAAGCAAGTGAAAACATAGATAGATAAATGGGACTATCTTAAACTAAGAAGCTTCTGCACCTCCAAAGAAACAGTGACCAAAATACAAAGACAGTCTACAGAATGGGAAAGGATATTCGCCCAATACACATCTGACAAGGGGGTGATATCAAGGATATACAAAGTACTGGTTGAACTCCACAAGAAGAAAACATCCAACCCCATCAAAAAGTGGGGCAATGAAATGAACAGAAACTTTCTCAAAGAAGAAATCAGAATGGCAAAAAAGTACATGAGAAAATGCTCTACATCATTAATCATCAGGGAGATGCAGATCAAAACCACAATGAAATACCATCTCACACCTCAGAGACTGGCCCACATTCAAAAGAACAAAAGCAACTGATGCTGACGCGGATGTGGCGAGAAAGGGACACTCCTTCACTGTTTGTGGGAATGCCGACTAGTTCAGCCCTTTTGGAAAACAGTATGGACGCTTCTCCAAAAATTAGAAATTGAGCTCCCATTTGACCCAGCAATACCACTCCTGGGAATATATCCCAGAGAGGCAAAAATGTATAGTCGAAGTGACATCTGCACTTGTTTGTTCATTGCAGCACTCTTTACAATAGCCAGAAACTGGAAGAAACCTGAGTGCCCAAGAACAGATGACTGGTTAAAGAAACTTTGGTACATCTACACAATGGAGTACTATGTAGCTCTTAGAAGAGATGAAGCCATGAAATTTACCTACAAGTGGTACAATATGGAAAGTATCATGCTAAACAAAATGAGTCAGAACGAGAGGGATAGACATAGAAAGATTGCATTCATTTGGGGGATACAAAGTAACAAAATATGAGATTAATACCCAAGAATAGCTGAGATCAACACCAGGAGGATTACTCCATAGTTTAGAGGCCAGCCGCGTAATCTAGGGGAAAGGGCAGTTCAGATAGAGAAGGGAGCACCAAATAAAGGGTGTTTGGAGGATCCTCCCAGGAGGGGAGATGCATGTTGAAAGTAGACTATGGACTGAACATGTTTGCCACACAATGCCTCTTTTGCAGACCACAGCACCCAATAGGAGAGAGAGAACAAAAGGGAATGCCCTGCCACAGAGGCAGGGTGGGATGGGGGGGATGGGAGAGGATGGATGTTATCCATGGTGGTGGAAAATGGGCACTGGTGGAGGGATGGGTATTTGATCATTGTATAACCAAAACCCAAGCACAAAAATTTGTAAATATACAACTATACCTCATGGTGTTTCACTAATAAAAGAAAACGCAGAAAACAACTTCTTTCTTCTAAAATTAATTGAAGTTTCTGCATACCTAAACAGGACATCATTGTGTGTTGTCATTTCTGTTCCACAACATTACTCTTTGAATGGGATAATAGAATTTTGTCTATGGAAATATCTTTTTAAAAATATTTTAATGGGAAGATCTCAACAGAGTCACTTAAAATACAAGGGGGTGCCATTCTTCTGCTCTCTCATCCTGATTGTGCTGTCTTGATGAGCATAATTACTCTACTCACTGCATCCTTGAAGAGGTGGAGGAACTGTGGAAAACTCCTTCATTGGTTTACCTGATGACCAAAGGCTTCTTTCCAGTGAAGAACAGGGCTTTGGGGATTGAGTCAACAGTTGGGTACAGATATATTTTGTTCTTAACATATTAAGATATTATTAGAGCTGACCAGGGCTTTTTGTTCTGGAATGATGTACTGGATTCTGACCCCTAATTCAATTCCTTAAGAAAATGGAACAACTCTTTAATAGTAACCTTCAGGTGTCCCTTTCTTAAAATATGTTTCTCCTAGATTTGCTTCCTAATCATATCATGCTTCTTTTAGGCCTGAGCCTTCCCATTTTTCTTTCATACACCGGCATATTTCTTTCAGAACTTCATACAGCTCCCGTGAGTCACTTTTACATCCTACCTGTACATAAAGAAATGTCAGGACTTGTGGCATCTCCATTTTAATGCACTGTCATCAGGGACAGACAAAATTAAACTATGTAATAGTTCAAAACTCCATAACACAATACTTGGGACCAAGTGTTTTAAGCAACAAATTCATTTCCTCGCAATTCTTTAAACAAGTTTAAATATGGGAAAAAAATAATTGAAGTATAAACTAAAACTTAAGGATATTTGTGGTGAATATCACAAGGCTAAGGGTGAAAAACCAGATTTCAGCGTAATGTTCAGGCAATTCTGAATCACACCCCTAAATTTTCCTTCTTGTGTTCCCCTTTTATCTTTGTAAGATTTTAAAGCTATAAATAGATTTCTGTTGCATTTTACTAACATCATTCACTGATCCAAAAGTTGGAAATGTTTTGAAAAACGTTGCCTTATTATATTGTTTTTTTGTGTATTCTAATGAAGAATTTACTATAAACTTCCATCTTTTAAAGATTAAAAAAAATGAAACTATTGGAATGTTTTTAGTATCTATTTACATAATCCTGTTGGTCATAACTAGATTATATTATTCCAAGTCATATAAGCCTGACATGAAGATATCGAATAAGTAAATGAGATTGCTAAGCAAATCACCTGATCATTCATGGAAATCGTCAGGTGACCATCTGTCACCACATTTTTCCTGGCTGGGCAGTCATCATCTCCATTTCGGTAGCATGAGAACCACATGAAGATCCAGGAAAATTTGTCCTCAATAGAGTATGAACTTGAAAATCCTTGACTGCCTAAGTGTGTCATCCACACAGTAAAAGCTTAGTAAGTAAATCAAATAAGTAAAATTATTTACTTATCTCATACTCATATGTTAATTTTTTAAAAATCATAACAATTCAAAGATCCTTATTGAGAAAGTCATCACAATTTTGAAGTGTTCTTTTTTTCCTGCTGGCCTCAAGAAGAATTTGGAGATGATAACACAAATTCTTAGAAGAATTGAGGACATTGGTGGTAGAAAATGTGCACTGGTAGAGGAATGGATGACTGAAAGTCAAAAATGAAAGTTTGTAACTGTATCTCACAGTGATTCAATAAAAAAAAAAGTTAGGGATCTCTTAATAGAAATCAAATCCAAAACCACTTTTTAAATTAAATCTTAATTGAATCAGACAGTTTGGGGGGTTCAAATGACTTCATTTCTTTTAATATTGAAGAGTTAGATACCGAATGACGGGAGTCCCATGTCTTCTCCGAATGAAATAGATACTCCTATCCAGTAAACTCAGCCTACTTTCTCCCAGTGTATTTTTAGACCACACAGGAAACACTCAAGACTAAGGAAGTTGGAATGTGGTTGACCTTTTACCTGTAATGATACCAGCAGCTCTGACATTTGCCCTCGATGACACGGGAACGGTGCTGACGGGAAGGCTTCCTTTCATTTGACCAGGTATCTGTCCCTTCGCTTTTGTAATGGCCTATATTTACTTCAAACATCATTGATTTTTAAACAGGACATACCAGGCTTTTGTTTATAGTCCACGGCTTTGGAAAGAAATCACAGGAATGTGGTCACAGCTGCACCCGCCTTGGCAGAAGATTCCAACACTAGTGAAGTGGAAGTCTCCAAGAAAACCCTTCTCCTCAGCAACTAGCCCATTCTCTGCAGCAAGGCAAGGTAGCACTACCCAGGAAACTCAAATATCTTATTAGCACAGCCTGAGTGAAAAGTCTGTCTTTCAAATGCCTTGTCATGTAATAGGAAGCAATTCACATTCTGGGTTTTAATAGGTAATAGTGCAACGGAATTGTGCTTTGAAAGTCTTTCACACTCAGTTATTAAGTAACTGTCAGATCATCTGAACGTAGCTCATAGGAAATTTTCTGTAAAACAAGCTTCCTTCAGAGTTGTAAATGAGCAGATGATATCATCTGCGTTTTCTCTTATTTAGTTATATTAGAGAGAGGGCTCTAATTCATACCAGGTAAGTGGTATCAATGACCTGCCACAGAGGCAGGGTGGGATGGAGGGGATGGGGGTGGGGGGGATGCTGGACCCATGGTGGTGGATGATGGGCACTGGTGGAGGGATGGGTACTTGATCATTGTATAACTGAAACCCAAGCACAAAATTTCTAAGTCTATAACTGTACCTCATGGTGTTTCACTAATAAAAAAAGGAAAAAAAAAACTTTAAAAAAATTTTTTTAAAAAAAGGCACCTGCACATATTTTTGCATGTATTAGCTGAAAAAATCACAATCTGTTACCACCAAATTCCCCTTGATGAGATTGTGAAGTAGTCAGCACCGTGTTCTCCTGAAGATGCTTCCCAGACAACTTGCTTTTCTCCCAGGTCACTGTCCTAGTCTCACTATCTCACTGTCACCATGGCTCATGCAAACTACTGCAAAGGTTCAGTACACGCCTCTTGTTTCCCCAGGAAGAGTTTTCTAATAACCAAATTCAAAAACACCTCTCCACACCTAAAATTCTTCGAGAGATCCCCTTTACTCAAAAATAGAATGCTGACTTTGGTTTTGGTTTTGTTTTGTTTTTATTTTTTAATGAATAACCGTGAGGTACAGTTACAGACTTATACACTTTCGTGCTTATGTTTCAGTCATACAATGATCGAGTACCCATCCCTTCACCAGTGCCCATTCTCCACTACCAATGTTCCCACTATCTCTTCTCCCACCACCCCTCTCCCACGCCCCCCAACCCCCGCCTCCGTGGCAGGAGGATTCCCTTTTACTCTCTCTATCCTTTAGGGTGTTGTGGTCTGCAATGCATGTGTTAAGTGGCCATCATGTTCAGTCTATAGTCTACTTTCAGCACACGTCTCCCATCCCGAGTAAGCCCTCCAAGCATCCTTTACTTGGTGGTCCCTTCTCTATCTGAGCTGCCTTTTCCCTAAGCATGTGAGGCCGACTTCCAAGCCGTTGAGCAATCCTCCTGGTCTTTATCTCTACTATCTTTGGGTGATATTCTCCCATTTTGTTACTTTATATTTCACAAATGAGTACAGTATTCCTATGTCTGTCCCTCTATTTCTGACTCATTTCACTTAGCATGATACTTTTCATGTTAATCTACTTATGTGCAAATTTTATGACTTCATCTTTTCTAAAAGCTGTAGATTGTTTCAGTGTGTAGATGTACCAAAGTTTATTTAGCCAGTCATCTGTTCTCAGGCACTTGGGTTTTTTCCAGATTCTGGCTATTATAAGCAGTAGAACGCTGACTTTTGAGGATGATGTACAAACAACTGAACTTAAAGCCTTCTACCGCCTATTCTTCAACCACTTTCAAACTGTGAATTGTTATTGACTGATCAAGCATTCACCAAAGAAAATTAATGTTTGAGTAACAGCTAAATTCTATAATATTAAAGAGGTTGCTACCCAAACAAGTTATCTTTTTATAACATTTTATACCCAAACAAATTACCTTATCAAGTTCATCAAGCCTTAACATATCTATTACCTTGGCAAAAGCAATATGAATGTGGTGAACAAGCATACTTTAAGTAACTGATGATTTTATAATATAGCATCTATATTTTGTTAAAATTTTTATTATAATTTTGTTCTTAATATGTGCCAGACATACATATATGTGCTTCATATATGTCATACCTCTATACCAGTATTTCTAATTATCCCAACATACCATCTCTACTCTAGAGATCAGATAACTGAGTATTGGGACTTTGAATTTATTCATTCAACTTCTATTCATTCTTATTGGACAAATTGCAAAGACTAAAACTGTGTTTCCCAAATTTCCATGTGATAGGGGTTATATAAGCAAATTGGATTCCAAAAGAAGACACAAATAAGTGAGATGTGGAGTTATAGAAAAGACGTGCATCAAAATAGATAACAATAACCCTTTGGATTTTTTTTATTATTTCTGCAGACACACAGGTAAGGTTCTTTATACTGTGCCCTACAGTCCATCATCTAGGTACTATGATGCTAGGAGAATGTAGAAGAAAAAGCAACAGTAATAAATTCTTGAACCTGGAAAATTTTCATTCTAGCTCAAAAGTAAATCTGGTTACTAGGTTGGCTACCAATGTACCCCACTAATACTTGGCGGTGTAGGGAGGGGTCTGGATAGTTGAAGGAAAAAATTACAATTAGGATAAGTCTCCTTCATTTCTTACCTTTGCTCAATAGCTATTTACACACTTCTTTCTGCAAATAACTCACACACCTTAAATACGATTTGAATCTATCGGCTTCTTTGTCAAAGTAACATTAGCCTGTCCAGACACAGCTGCCAAGTGCTCTCTTATTTACCAGTCTCTGTGCTCAGACTCACCCTCTGCCCTTCAGTTAAATGTTACCTACCTATAGTGGCTATCATTTTAAACAGTTGAGAAGGCAAGGTCTTTGGCCCAATATTTAAAGGCATTCTATTTTCTCGCCAAAGACAGCTCTTAAAGGAAGACTCTGGAGAAAGACCTTCAACATCAAACTTATCTTCAGCTGTTTGGGGATTTAAACAGATTTTTCAACCTTGTGACTGATCTTTTAAGCACTGAATCTTATTAGATTTAAATAAGAAAACCTGACTTATCAAAGCTATATTCCTTTCTTTATCTGATTACTGGCTAATAATTACATAACTTCTTTTCTCTTGTAATACATTTAAAACAGTAGGAGGACTAGCCAACATATACCTATATTCTGTGTTGTTCTTAAACTAAAGGTTAGAAGGCACACGGCCTATTTTTGAAATAATGGTAGGTAGCTAATATAGCAAATGATATGCCTCAGAATAATAAGCATTACCAGAATCTTTAAAATAGCATTCCCAGGTCACTCTCTAACCATTATTAGCTATTCAATGTCAGAAAATTTAGATTTTGTTATAGTAAAATCACGTTTGATAACAATTTCTGTAAAAATTGCCATCCATGAGAAAATCTGTTTTTAGGGCCTTTTAAAAATAAAATACTTTAAGCATCCCATAACCACCACCATGTAAACTCACCTATCAGCCCAACTTTACAAATTCATAACTAAGTCTCTAAGGTAATGCAAGCCTAGCCACTAAAATTCACAAGGACCCTAATCTCCTGGCTTAAAACCCTGGGGTGCCCTCAGGAGGGGGGCAGGCCTAATCCTTGCCCTACTTAATCCCTAACAGCGGCACCCACACCCCACAGCTGCCCCCATTCCAACCACCCAGCGCCACTGCTTCATGATTAATCATGGCAGAGACACCAAACCAACAAAAATTCCCAGTCCACTGATTTGAAGGCTGAAAACTCTAGGTCTTCTCAGAGTCGGGGGCGGGGGGCAGCCTCCCCCACACCTCCTACTTCCCAAGTCCCTGGCAGTCACACCCACATTCCACAACCACTGCCATATAAACTCATTCACTGATTAAGATCCTCCAATTTCCACCATACTGAGATCTAGTAGGGGCACACCAAATTAGATGGGAAAGTAACATAGAAGCCAACTAAACCCAGTGAACAAAAATAATAACACAGGAGGTCTCACAGTGGCACCATGAAAAAAAAAAACTTAACTAGCAATGAACAACTTAGTATACCCTCCAAAAAAGACTTATTGAACCCATGGTAAGCTATAATAATTTTCACAAATTTTCTTTTACTGAAGGATTTCCTGATAATTCCATTAGCCATTCAGTTGTAACAAACCATATAAAATATATATACATATAAGTATCACTTATCACTTAATCACTTAATCCCCGTTATTCATCGATTTATTCGAGCGGGTGCCAGTAACGTCTCCATTCATCCCGGTTGCGTGCTAGCATAGCCCAATGGTATCTGTTCGTTCTAGGAACATGCAGAGCCTCAAACCGATCATTTAGGGTCTTGACGAAGAAGTCTGACCATCTTATAGGTGGGCGTCCACGTGATCTTTTGATGTCCCGTGGAATCCAATCAGTAATGGCTCTAGTCCAGCAGTTGTCTGTAAACCTCATTACATGTCCAGCCCATCTGATTTTTGATGTCTTGGCAAATGAGACAGCGTCCCTGATTCTTGAGTGTTGACGAAGATCAGAACTCCGGATTCTATCTCTCATTTGAGTGAATCGTGATATTCCAAGCATAGTTCTTTCGATTCCTCTTTGAGAGACCCGAATAGCGTTCTCATCCTGTTTTTGTAGGGTCCAGGTCTCTGAGGCATATGTTAATGCAGGAAGAATAGTGGAATCAAAGAGACGTGCTCGTAGCTGGAGGTTCTTTGTCCTTTTAGTTATTTCTTCAATGCTCTTGAAGGCATTCCAAGCCGCTCTCTTCCTCCTGCGCAACTCAGGTGCCAGGTCATTCATCATGTTGATTTCTCGACCTAGGTATATATAACTGTTGCATTCGGAGATGGTGGTTCCGTTGAGAGCGAATGGAGCATCAGGAACAAGGCTGTTTCTCATAAACATTGTCTTCTTAAGATTCAGCTGTAGTCCGACCTTTCCACATTCACGGTCAAAGTCGTTCAGCATTTGTGCCGCTTGGCTGACGTTTGGTGTTATTAGAACGATGTCATCAGCAAAGCGGAGGTGGTGTAGTTGCCGACCATCTATCTTCACTCCCATGTTTTCCCATTCCAGTCGTCGCATGATGTTCTCGAGGGTGGCACTGAAGAGTTTTGGTGAAATGGTATCACCCTGCCGAACCCCTCTCTTGATATGGATGATTACTTCTTTGTAGAATGGTGAGATTTTGGTAGTGAATCCGCAATAGAGCTCACGAAGGATCCTGATGTATTGAGTTTGTACGCCCTGATTGGCTAGGGCTTCCATGACCGCTTCCGTCTCAACAGAATCAAAGGCCTTCTTTAAATCAATGAACGTTAGACAGAGCGGCATCTTGAACTCCCGAGATACCTCAATGAGCTTGGTTATTGTGTGGATATGGTCGATGGTACTGAATCCTTTTCGGAATCCAGCTTGTTCACATGGTTGTCCTTCATCTAGTATACATATAAGTATAAATATAATAAATTATTTTGTGCTTGTTAAGGTTGAGGGTTGAGGGAAACTGATACTCTGGCGGAGGGTGTGACACTTAAATATATTATGCGCAAACCCTGCCATTATCTATATTGGAAACTAAACTAAAATAATTTTAAAGTTTCTATTTATTTTTATTATTTACTTAGAAAATATATCATTCTTTTATGAATGTACCATAAAGCAAAAAATATTTTTAAATTAATTCAGGGAAACAATATAAGAGAAAGAATTATATTTTTATTTCCCTTGATTTTGTATTATTTACACCAATAGGCCTAACTTTAAAAATGTAATTTGTTGTAAAATGAATCACTTAAGAAATAAAGATCTTGGCAACAAGGATGAGTTTTTAACTCAATTACACTTACACACTCCTACTAGTCAGCTGCTATATTGATTTCAGCTTTTTGTCAGAAATATAAAACTGCAACATGCAAAAGATGGTTTTCCTCCAGTGAGGGTATCCCATTTGGTTATTCTTCATAAAGCTCTAAACCAACATCAACTCTTCCTTCTAAAGTCGGACACAAATGAATACTTGTGTTTTATTCTATTTACACCAAATATGCAAAAATGGAAGAAAGCTAACATATACCATTAGAAGTAAAAAACAGAGGTAGTTCTTGCTAAGGAACTTTCTGGGCGCTCTGGAACACTGACAATGTTCTATCTCTGGACCAGGTGCATATTACCCAAGTGCACTGAGTTTACAAATTGCATTTTATAAGAATTTTTAGCAATAGAGGCAGGGGGTGGGGTCTGGTGGGAGTGGCAGGAGGGATACCGGGGACATTGGTGATGGAAAATGTACACTGGTGGAGGGGTAGGTATTCAATCATTTTATGACTGAAACTCAATCATGAAAGCTTTGTAACTGCATTTCACAGTGATTCAATAAAGAAAAATTGGCAGCAGGTTTTCACTGTTCGTATAATTTAGGAGGTATTTTAGAGAGACTTACGAGCACGGAGCACTGTACTATGAACAGCATATAATCCAATGTCATTTTTCTATTTTTCATTAAAATTAGGCAGCTGTAGTATAATTGAAAATATGGGCCTGGGGAGCTTTGGCCCTGTGTTTCATGTATAGTCCAGGAAGTCGTTTATTTTGCTTAGTTTTGCTCTGTTTTCTGAACTATTTTTGAACTCTTAAGTCTCTTTGCTTTCTCTCTTCTAGTCATCTAGTTACGGTTGTCACTCTCATCTTATTTTTTAATCAAACTCAGTGTTTTGCATTCAGAATGTAAAATTAGAATAGACTCCCTCCCAAAAGTTGATTATATAATAGATTTGATCAAGTCCTTCATCAAAGGCAGCACAGGGTGGCTAGAAACCCCACAACGAAGCAGAAGTTACTAACTTGCTGCCTGGCCTTAGGCAAAGCCCCCCTGCCCCGTTTTTTTTCTTTTTGTCATATCTAAATCATTGGGGCCTAACTTGACCATCTCCAAAATCCTTTTGGGCCTAAGGTTCTTTTTTTTTTCTTTTTGGGTCACACCCCGCTATGCACAGGGGTTGCTCCTGGCTCTGCACTCAGGAATTACTCCTGGTGGTACTCAGGGGACCATATGGGATGCTGGGGATCGAACCAGAGTTGGCCTTGTGCAAGGTAAACACCTTACTCGCTGTGCTACTGCTCCAGTTTCCCCTAATGTTCTATTTCTGAGTTTAAGTATGAAGTAGCAGAATCTAGACCCTGGCCCGAAGGTTCAAACCCTATTTTCTCTCTCTAGCTATCTAGGGAGTGGAAGGCAACCAGAATTTAAGTTATCATATTCTTATTTCTCAGTGAGTGCTGAGAACATGACCACTGACCACATAAAGAAGATATGTTATCAGTGCTTTTCAGATGCGGAAACCACCTCTCAGAAACCTCTGGATTTGGGGGCTGGAGAGTTAGCACAGCGGGTAGGTGTTTGCCTTGCACACTACTGAGCCGGGTTCGATTCCCAGTATCCCATATGGTCCCCTGAGCACCGCCAGGAGTAATTCCTGAGTGCAGAGCCAGGAGTAACCCCTGTGCATCGCTAGGTGTGACCCAAAGAGAAAAAAAAAAAACCCTGAACTCACCCTGGAGAGCGTTGCTCCGGCTTGGACCAGGCTAAGAAGCCGCTCCCATGGGCCAAGGTTTCCTCTCCCTCAGGGGCTGGTAGCAGGCCCCAGAAGCAGCAAAGAAGCTGAAAATAACTTTGACTCTATTGCAAAAATAGACTTTCTTTTTCTAGTGTCTCCCCGTTGAGAAGGAAAACAAGGATTGAGTTTTATTACTAAGAATCCAATTATATGATTTGTTAAAATGGTGCACTGTATAAAGTGGGGGGAGGTCTCACAGTGGCACCAATGTCTCAGCTTGGTTTTCTGTTCGACTTTCTTTATTAATTTTTTATTTTTGTTTTGCTTTTTGTGTTTGTTTTGCTTTGGAGACACACCAGGGGGTGCTCAGGCCTTATTCCTGGCTCTGTGCTCAGGGATCACTCTTGTCAGTGCTCAAGGGACCATATGTCATACCAGGGATTTGACCAGGGGTTAGCCAAATAGAAGACAAGTGCCCTACCTCTTGTACTATCTCTCCAATCTGTCCTAGATGTTTTAATACTTGATATGTACATTTTTATTAAAGCAGGTCATGTTCTCCACAACACCCAAAAGGAGAAAGAGAACAAAAGGGAATGCCCTGCCACAGAGGAAGGGTGGGATTGGGGGGGATGCGGGGTGGGACGGATACTGGGATCCATGGTGGTAGAAAATGGGCACTGATGGAGGGATGGTATTTGATCATTGTATAATCAAAACACAAGCACAAAAATTTGTAAGTCTACAACTGTACCTCATGGTGTTTCACTAATAAAATATTTTTTAAAAAATAAAAAAGCAGGTCATGTTTTATCTGAAAGATATAAATTATTTGAGATAGAAATTTTTTCAAAGCACAAAGTCAAAAGGCAACAAGCCGTTTTTGTTTTTTTTTTCCAAAAGAAACATGTTTGATATTGTTTCGACCTGACTAATAAATGTTTTAGAACAAGTCTCCCTTTAGGTTCTGGCACTTGATTTATAGAATTCCCTTTTTAAAAAAATACTCTGGGCCTGGCAGACAATAATATCTTATTATATGCCCAAAGAAGATACAAAGCATTATAGAGAACACTGCAATTTTCATAAGTTGTTGGTTCATACAAATACCTCTGAAAATAGGATATGATGGTTTTCCCAGGATTTTTTCATTTAGACTCAATCAATAGGTGAAAAGCATCTCTTATAAGATAGCTTTGAGGGAAAAAATACACAAATTTTCATCATTCTTTACTGTGTGGTTTTTATGTGCTGGAACTCCTGTCTAATTTTTATCCCCAAATACTACCCTGAAAGTTAACACGAAGGTTTGGGGTTAACACTATATATAATAAGACTTTTTCTAAATTATCTGTTGTTACCCTGCATGTTTATTTTTCCTGCAAGGGCAAGTGTGAGTATGTTCCATTAAAACTTTATTCTCCTGTGTCCCTCCCCCCACCGGGCACAGAAATGTCACTGAGTACACAGATAAAGTGTCTTGGACACTGCTGTGTCCAGTAGTACTTTCTACTATTCCAGGTATTATGTGTGAAACATTAAATTTTTAGACCCTCTCATACTTGAATCCAAGAGTAGCAGATATAGCAAGCAAATCAGACACAGTAATGTCCCCCACAGAACTGATCTCCAACGTGGATATAAGCAGGAGCCCAGGTGTAGGAGAGAAAAGGAGGGTCTCATGGAGGCTTAAGGGAGGCCAGTAAAGATTTTGGGATCTGTTACATCTAAATTGAGACATGAAGGGCGAAGAAGAGGAATAAAGAGAGATGAGGGAGATAGGGGGGCATTGGACAGGATTCGGTTTAAGTCACAAAGAGCAAATACGAGCCTTCAGCCCAGATGCCAGGCATGGAATCGTCACTTGTGGGGGGACAGTTGTTACTAAAACATTATGTAAATAGCAAAAGCCATGAAACTGAGCCAGATCTGTGGGAAGAGTTCCAATCATTGTCCTACCTCCCAGAGACTCCCATCCCATAAACAGGAGCCTAACGCCTGCACCCATAGACCATGGGACAGAGGAAGCTTCACTGCCAGCTTACCTGCAGGTCTGCATTTGGGGAATGCTCACAAAAAGGCAGTTTGACTTGTAGATTTTGCTCTTAATTCTACAACTTCTCTATAAACTAGTTATACTTTTTTCCCTGTTCTACCCCTAAGGAAATTGAAGCGCAAATTAGCTGAATAACTTGCCAATGATCACACAGCTAGCAACTGTGTTTAAATCCCAACAGCTCGAATCCCAGGCCTCCTCCTCTCCCTCTCCCTCCCAGAACAGTGATAAACACACCAAGTTTCCTTCTTACTTCCAGCGCTTTCACTCCATGGGGGACGGTGAATATACATACCCAGAGAACAGAATCTATATGATGTCACAAGGCTGCAACTCTCTCTGAAACTCCAACTTCAAGCAGTAGAGTCTACAGCATGTGTGCAAAAGTGGATTATAGTCTCCTTCAGATAATGGCTACCACCTGACTGCCCTCCCCCCCAAAAAAACTACATTGCATTTAAATAATCTCATTGCTCTATGCAAGATTGCATCTCTCTGTCTGACATAACAAAAGAAAACAGAGGTTTAAAAAAGTTGTGTTATCAGGTCCACATCATGGTTAAGGTTCACTGAAGCCTTGTCATGGGGGCTAGAGGATGATTCAGTGGCAAAACGTTCCTACCTTGCAACCTGACTTAAACTCCTGGTATATATGTACAAGCACCATGGCCTGGAGAGCAATTCCTGCAAGAAGGTATGTGAGCACCACAGCGGATGTCTGTGAGCACCAAGTTTGTATGATCTCCAGTCACGGAAGCAACAGCAACTAAGTCAAGGTGGAGGTGGGGATGACTGGGTGGGATGGAGGGAGGAGATGGGACATTATACTCAATCCTTACGCCACTAGTTGGTATAAATTTTAAATATTCCCTTTGACATATAGAGTAAGGGAACATATTTTAGTTCAGGTAGTGACGGGATTAGCTTCCCAAACTCCACAACAGGAAGACAGAGCAAATACCCCAAGACTAAATTGCTCACATGCTTGGAATCTTGGACCTGCAGCTCCAGAATGCTCCATCTTGAGGTTGGCAGGACACAGCTGGAGGTACAGGAAAGAAGGGCATCATGTAGGAGCTCTAGATCCTCTTGGGAAGAGGGGACAGTATGTAGTGGAAGAGCATTGCAAATGAGCATGTCAAGAAATAGGAAAAAGTGGAAGAGTAGAAAAGGGAAGAGAGAGTAGTAGGAAGGAGATGGGAGTGGGAAAAGGAAGGAATCAGACCTCAAAGCACAACTGAAGCTTTCCATCAAGAACTTTTTTAAGGACAGAGTATGCCTAACCAAGGCTGGTCAATCCAAGCTCAGCGCTGACTACAAAGGAAAGGAAAATGTGGAGCAAGGATTAGGATCCAAGACTTCAGGAGGTGAAGGCACAGTTTAAGCCTGAAGTACAAATACACTACTTCAAAGAATAAAGAACATATGGAAAACATAACTTTGGTGATCGATAATGAAAACTGCTATTTCCCTATCATCAGTGAAATGCAAATCAAAACAGCAATCCAATATCACCTAATAGCAATGAGACCAGCACAAACCACAAAGACCAAAAACAACCAGTGCTGGTGTGGATGTGGGGAAAAGGAAATCAGCCACTGCTGGTGGAAGTGTCCACTATTAAATCTGTTTTGGAAAACAATATTGTTGTTTTGTACACTGACAAAAACTAAGAATTGAGCTTCCATATGATCCATCAGTTCTGTTTCTGAACATCTCCCCTAACGGCCCAAAATCTTGATTTAGAAAAAATACTTATGCTCCTATGTTCATTAAAACTATTCACAGGGGCTGGAGCAATAGCACAGCAGGTAGGGTGTTTGCCTTGCATGCAACCGACCCGGGTTCAACTTCCAGCATCCCATACGGTCCCCCAAGCACCTCCAGGAGTGTTTCCTGAGTGCAAAGCCAGGAGTAACCTCTGAGCATCGTCAGGTGTGACCCAAAAAGCAAAAAAAAAGAAACACTATTCACAATAGCCCAAATATGGAAACAACCCAAGAGTCTGAGAACAGATGATTGAATAAAGAAGCTGTTATACATGTGTATATGTGTGTGTGTGTGTGTGTGTGTGTGTGTGTGTGTGTAATAGAATATTCCTTGGCTATAAGGAAAGACAAAATCCTGAAATTTGGAGAGTTGATTTTACAAGCTACATCACAATGCTGTCAATTTAAAGCATTTAAGAGCAAGTGTATTTGATTGGAATCAGGTGAAGGGGTAGTGGGAGGAAGTTGTAATCTCTGACAAAATTAAAATGAAACAGAAAAGAATCCACCAATCTCCAAATTCTAGGAGATATGAAATTATAACCTGGCTCATCGACCATTGTCCCACCACTTAGTTTCTATATGAAAACTAGTCTGAGATTTCAACAAAAGGAAGTCTTTTGCAAAAGAATTATAAATACTCAGAAGTGTTTAATAGTTGGGGGGTAGAGGGATGCTAGACAATATAACCCCCCAAAAAAGAAGTTTGTTCTATATATCATTTAAGCTACACAAGTTTTTCAAGTAATAAGTCACAGCAAAGGGTGAAAATTTTAGCCAGCATTGCTATCAAATTCCTACACTCAGAATTCTTCATGGCTTGGAGGTCCTGTCAAGTCCTTTATCTCTTACAATTACTAACTCAACAAGGTCAAAAATTATACTCATACCCTCATCTACGGCTGGAGGGAATGTCCACTAGTTCAACCATTTTAGAGAACCACATAACACTCTTCAGAAAACAAAGAATTGTGGGACCAAAGAGCTAGTACAGCAGGTAAAGTATTTGCCTTGCACACAGCCAAGCCAGGTTCAATTCACAACATCCCATATACTCCCCTGAGCACCACCAGGAGTGATTCCTGAGTGAGGAGCCAAGAGTAACCTCTGGACATCACCGAGTGTGGTATCCTCCCCCAAAAATGCTTCCATGTGACACGGCAATTGCACTTCTGTATGTCTACCCCAACGTCTCAAAAACTTCAGTCATAAAAGACATTTGAACTCATGTGTTCACTGCAGCACTATTCAGAATAGCCAAAATATTGAAACAACCCCTGTCTAAGAATAGATGACTGAATAAGAATACTGGGGTATATGTACATAATGGAACACCTCTCAGCTATAAGGAAAGAGGAAGCCATGCAATTTGCTGCTCTGTGGATGGAACTGGAGAGCATCATGCTGATTAAAGTCAGCCAGAAGGAGAAGAACACATACAGATGGATCTCTCTGATATATGAGATATGAAGTAGCATAACAGGCAATTTTTTTTAAAAAAAAAAGGCAAATAGCCACAGAAAATCCAAGAATTGGTTTGCAGAACTGAGATGACCATTGCAGTGAGATGTGGGAGAACGAGGTGCAGGGGTGGGGGAGAGATAACAAGGAGGGATAGTGAGGGAGGCCCAGAGACAATAGTGGAAGGAAATGAACACTCTGGTGGGTGTGTGGTGTTGGAATGTTGTATTCATGAAACCCTCTTCTGGCCAATACTGTAAAATCATAAATCATACTTACTTAATTTCTTAGCTGGAGCGATAGCACAGCGGTAGGGCGTTTGCCTTGTACGCAGCCAACATGGCCGACCCGAGTTCGATTCCTCTGCCCCTCTCGGAGAGCCCGGCAAGTTACCGAGAGTATCTCGCCCGCACGGCAGAGCCTGGCAAGCTCCCCGTGACGTATTCGATATGCCAAACACAGTAACAACAAAGTCTCCAATGGAGACACTACTGGGCCCACTCGAGCAAATCTATGAACAACGGGAGGACCGTGACTTAATTTCTTTGAATTATGTTTATTTTATCTATGAGTTAGCTGGTGTTCAGGAAGCTTAAATATATGTATTGACATAGCGATACAGCTCTTAAGTGCAAGAGAGAATGTGTTCTCTCTTGGAATGCAAAGCCCATGGTCCCTGCCTCCCCCACCTTATCCCTCTGACCATTGTAGAGAGCTCAAAAAAAATCTAAACTCAGAAATGTTAGAGCTTTGAAATGATTTCAACTTGCTGTGATTACTTCAAACCAGTGTCCTAAATTGCCTCAGTGGCTGTAGTTTTTTATCACTTCCTCGATGTGCCTCTTACTTCATTCTTTTTTTCCGTCCACTACCTAGAGATTTCATGAAGACACATATCTCCTCTCCCTTTCAATTCTAAAGAATTTTTGCATCGCTTTCCACATTCTGCCAGGCTTTACTATTCAGTCTTTCTTCTGCATACGATTCACCTTGTGGGCAACATTGTGCAATTTGAGAGAGAAAAATCCCTTAGGCGAAACCACCTGTTTACCTGCTGCAATGCCAGGCCTGGTGGTCATCATGCAGAAGTTGCTCACTAAATTCAAAAAGAATTGCACTGGGGTATGGTGCCTCCAACAGGTTAACCTGTACCTGTGGGGCAAGTGCCTCAGCAGCCTGATGGTGCCTTTAGGCTTCCTGACACCCCACAATTGCCTCTGAGCCTTTGGTCATACCCTAGCAACTTGGGACCAAGTTTACCAAGAAATTAAACTGGGACCGGAGCAATAGTAAAGTGGGTAGTGTGCTTGCCGTACACGCAGCTGCCCCAAGTTCAATTCCTGGCATTCCATATGGTCACCCAAGCACAACCAGGAGTAATTCCTGACTGAAGAGTCAGGAGTAACCCCAAAGCATAGCTGGGTGTGACCCAAAAAGCAAAAAAGAATAAATAAATTAAACGGCCAAAAGTTAGGTATATAGGAGCCATGCCCACAAACCACCCTTGGCTCAGCTACACAAGCTCAGTTATTGGCCTTATTTCAGAGACTCATAGATAAATCTCGAAAGAGATCAAAAGACACAGTTAATCTTGGACCCACACATGGCTGAACAGACTAGGGTAAATCAGAGGGAGGCAGGTTGGCCTGTGCCTGCCCAAGCAGAGCCCCCAGCAGCCGCTCACTTCCACAATCCAAAATCGCTGCCAAACCCCCGGCCTGACTCCAGCATCTCAGGACAGACCTTATCAAGATGTCACTGTCACTGTACCACTGTCATCCTGTTGATCGTCGAATTACTCCAATGGGTGCCAGTAACATCTCTATTCCTCCCAGCCCTGAGATTTTAGCAGCCTCTTCTTACTCGTCTTTCCCCAACGATTGAAGGCTCTTTCAGGGTCAGGGAAATGAGACCTGTTGTTGTTACTGTATTTGGCATATCTAATATGCCACAGGGAGTTTGCCAGGCTCTGCCCATGTGGGCAGAATACTCTCAGTAGCTTGCCAGGCTCTCCGAGAGGCATATATTTTTCTCTGTGATTTGTTGCCTACTGCCTGAACCCCATCAGATATGGTGTAGTAATCATGGAAAATTGGTGGAAAGTTTCTAGTAATGTGTCAGGAAAGCGACCTGGAGCATGGTGGTGGTTGGGTAGTGGAGGTTGGCTGCTGGGGCTGGGTCCCTTGGGGTGGGGAGGGCTCTCACCTGCCCCACAGCCTTCACCAAGATATAATCTGCTGAAAATTCAAGTATGCGGGTTTTGTGACTGAAATCTCCAGACTTTCTGAGAGTTGGGATGGGCTATGTCCCCCCACTTTCCAATACTCCATGGAAGCACTGTCAGTCACCCCCATGAACCAAAGCCAGTGCCACCCTGTAAACTCTATTACTGTCCATGCTTCATAGACCCCTAAATAAATCTTGAAAGAGATCAAAATCCAGAGACACAGGAAGGAGTGAGTTCTGGAAGATACCACAGAGATGGAGATCTCTCTGGGCCCCATACCAAACCAATTTTACCAGGGAACCCCAGATGGAGCAGGTGCACTCTCCCCACCTACTCCAGATGGAATCCCAAAGACCAAGAGCTTCCACAAGCAAGGCCCAGGTATGCAGCTTCCAGGATTAAATCTCCATGCCACATGGCATCAGAGGCACTGGGCTATCCCTTTCCGGCTCCCTGTCCACTCATCGACCTGGCTGTCACACCCACAATGTGCCTCCAGGTGCCATCTTAGTGTACCGACAGCCCTGGTCCAGAGACTCCCAATTAAATTCCAAAATGGATTAGTGCCTACAGAAATGTCTCTGGAACCCAACCATTTACAATCTAGGATTCCAGAAGTGTGTGGTCACAGCACTCATGATATTCAAAATAAGCAATGGACAATAAATAATCTAGCATCTGCCCCTGGCAGGCAGGCTGGAATGGTGGTGGATAAATTAGAGCAAAACATAATGGCCAAAAGTAGAGAGAATATTGGGGAAATTGTCTACCAGGGAGGCAAGGAGAGGACTGGGATGAGGGGGGATATACTGGGGACACTGGCGGTAGAAAGCGTGCACTGGTGGAGGGATGGGTGTTTGATCATTGTACAGCTGAATCTCAAACATGAAAGCTTTGTAACTGTATCTCACGGTGATTCAATTAAGTAAAAAAAAAAAAAGGTAATGTGAAGTTCATTTTTTGGGGGGCGGGTCACACCCGGCAATGCAGAGGGGTTATTCCTGGCTGTGCTCCTCGCTGTGCTCAGGGGACCATATGGGATGCTGGGAATCGAACCCGGGTTGGCTGCATGCAAGGCAAACGCCCTACCCACTGTGCTATCAGGCTGGAGTGATAGCACAGCGGTAGGGCGTTTGCCTTACAAGCAGCCAACACAGCTGACCCGCCTTTGATTCCTCCGGCCCTCTCAGAGAGCCCGGCAAGCTACTGAGAGTATTTCGCCCACACGGCAGAGCCTGGCAAGCTACCCGTGACATATTCGATATGCCAAACACAGTAACAACAAGTCTCATGATGGAGACATTACTGGGCCCGCTCGAGTAAATCAATGAACAACAGGAGGACCGTGACCATGAAGTTCATGCCCATTGATTAAGCTGATTGAATTGGGCATGAACTCCACATTATAAGTAGCAGTACTCCTACGTTAAAAAAAAATTGCAAAGAATCTGTTCTTCTCTAGTGAATTGTATTCTTCCACAATAATCATTTTCTTGCTGCTATGTAATTTCCAAACTACAATAACTTGTATATTGTGGGAAATTTATAGATTTCATAAAAGGTAATGCTAATCATACAAGATATTATATTAGAATACAAATGTTTATATTCGTTATTTAACTAATCATCCTTCTCAGTTTAGAGATAAGGAAACAAATATAGGAAGTAAAGGGACTTGTACAAGGTCAAACAGTAAGCGGCATATTCAAATCCATCCTAGAGATTAGGTCTCAAATTAGTCACTTAGTAAAATTATAAAAGTAGTTATTTTTTGTAGTCTTTTAAAACAATGGTTATTGGACTGTTATCACTTCACATGACTTTTTTGCCTTCATTTCCACAAATCTCAAAACCCCTTGCTCAAGCGGGCCCAGTAACGTCTCCATTGGAGACTTTGTTGTTACTGTGTCTGGCATATCAAATACTCTCGGTAGCTTGCCGGGCTCTCCGAGAGGGGCGGAGGAATCGAACTCGGGTCGGCCATGTTGGCCGCTTGTAAGGCAAACGCCCTACCGGCTGTGCTATCGCTCCAGCTCCAAAACCCCTTGAGATTTACAATATTGTTTTTCTGGTTCCAGATTTAATAGGCTCTGTAATTTTTAGAACCTAAGTTACCTAAAGTGAGAATATAGAATAGCTACTATGAGAAATAACAATTGGTCACAGAAAACTCTTGCATTTAGTGCCAATTGTCCTGGCAGGACTCTGTTCTATATGCTGTTTTCACTCTGGACACCCTAGAGGGGGGCGGGTGAGAGCCAGTCCCTGCCCCAAGGGACCCAGCCCCTGCAGCCGACCTCCACTACCCAACCGCCACCATGCTCCAGGCCACTTTCCATATGCTAGGGCCGATCGTCACATATGAGTGAACATATTTCTGGACACATCATAAGACACTCCTTACCCATTTTTCATAATCACCACACCATATTTGATGGGGTTCATACAGTAGGCAACAAATTATATATATATACACATATATATATGTATATCGGAGAGCCTGACTAGTTACCGAGAGTATCCCACCCACACCACAGACCCTGGCAGCTTCCCATGGCATATTCCATGTGCCAAAAACAGTAACAAGAAGTCCCACAATGGAGACGTTACTGGTGCCCACTGGAGCAAATCGATGAACAGCGGGATGACAGTGATACAGTATACAGTGAATCTGATATTATTGCTCTTCCCTGGGGTCCAGTGTTCCCAGTATGACGATGGACCCTAGTAACAGACATACATTTATTACTATACTAGGGTATACTTATATGTCTTTCTAATTGTTCATGAAAAAAGGTAAAGGCCCTCCCATTGATCGTCGATTTGCTCGAGCGGGCCCAGTAACGTCTCCATTGGAGACTTTGTTGTTACTGTGTCTGGCATATCGAATACTCTCGGTAGCTTGCCGGGCTCTCCGAGAGGGGCGGAGGAATCGAACTCGGGTCGGCCATGTTGGCCGCTTGTAAGGCGAACGCCCTACCCGCTGTGCTATGTGCTTTAAAATAAATTGGGTTGTCAAATATAAAAGAAATATGCCTGAATGAAAACTTCTGTCTTTATAAGACACAAATGCATCTAGAACAGTGATTTGAACATTTTATTCAGCTATTGAATATTTGATGACAAGTGTATAAACAAATAAATGGTGGCCTAATGTATAAATGATGACAAAATCAGACAAGAAAGTGAGTGACTAGCAAACAAAATTATAAAGTTTAAGTTGATCTGCAGAAACTGAAAATAAATTTATCCAAAGAGGAAAAAAATGAAAAGCATATTTTTCCCCAAAATCATAACTCATTGACTAAGTAAGCATTCTTACTTACTCAATCTCTATTAAAATACAATTACTATTTTACAAAAGTAAGTTGCCTGGAGTCATATCTAAAAGCTTTATAAAAGCAAATAAAGTCTCCAATAAAGAGAATTTCAGGAGGTCTCACTCAAAATTGAGGAAGGAAGTTGTGGTCAGATTTTTATTTCATCCATAATTTCCCACGTTTTTCAAAAAGCCATATTCTAACTTTTTCTCAAACATTTTCAAGGAAGTACTGTGATTGTGAAAATAGAAATTCTGAATACTTAACCTAAATATTTACACACTGCCTTTTTAGTTAAACAATTGACTTTGTTCTCTAGCATTTAGGTGAAATATTTAAATATTTTAAAACATCAATAGAAAGGAGATATAGTCTAAATTTGCTGGTTGTATGTAGAGCTTCATAAGAAGGAATATTGGCAATGTGAAATGTTGCAGTACATGCAGTCTAAAACCTTTTTATAAAGAGTTCAGGAAGTTGTGACCATGTATTCATTTTAGCACAAAAACACATCTCTTCCACTTTCCTTTACTTATTTAGTTAAAACTTTGATAAATAGCATTTGCATCATAATAACAATAAACCAAATTTATTGACTTTGTGTGGGATTCACTTCAAAGAAGTACTTAGATTTCCATGAATTGATTTTTGATAGCATGCCTATTTATGGAGAAGTCATAAAATCTTAACTTTAGCATACAAAATTAAAACTCGTGGCCATCTTTACAGCATACAGCCGCAGAGAAGGGCCACATGGAGGGCTGACTCCACAGCTCCCGGAGAAGGCACCAGCTTCCAAAAAGAGCCGAGATCACCGGGAAGTCCCAGATGGGGTAGGTGCCGCATCCCACCTCCCCCAGATGGAACCCCGGTGACCAGAAGCCTCCACAAGCATAGCTCGAGTATGCGGGAACTAGGACTTTTCCTCCAAACATCTCTGTATATACAAAGTGATCAATGGGAAGTAAATCACCCAACGTTTCTCCCTGAAAATCAGAGTTAAGTTTGGAGCATGGCCACATCCCCAGAAGCACAAGGACTTAAAGCAGAACCCAGCAGCTTGGAGCAGAAAAGTGAACGGACTATGCGTTAATCCAGGCCATCATGTCTGCCCGGAGGGGAAAGGGTGTTGCCCCATTCGCCCTCTCCTCTCTGGAAAGAAAGATGGCGGCCGCATGGGAGCCTTGTGGAGAACAGATATGAGCCGGGGGTGCGGGGGCGACTAAAACCTCATGGGAAGGGGTGCGTTCCGGTCCGTCCTTCACGCCCTACCAAGGTCACCAGTTGCCCCCCATGAGCAGCTCTCCAGCACGGCCACGACTCCAGAGCACAGAAACCAATCTCTTAATTATCTGACTCTCAGTAGAAATACTTCCAGGGTTAATTAGCAAAATAGCGGAAATCCCAAACCAACATTTAATTCTTGAATCCAGCTGTAGAAAGCGAATCACTTCACAATGCTTTCTCAGCATGTCTGATTTGGGGGGAGGGGGTAAACTCTAAATAATAGTGGTGCATCTTTTATTGCAACAATGAATCTAATCAAAGCAGATAGAGTGTCAACTAGAATTCATCTGCCTCGCAGGCATTGGGAGGGGTGGGGGTGGGGTTTTATTGGGGTTCTTGGTGGTAAAAAATAAGTAATGGTAAAGGGAAAGTTGTTTGATATTTGCATGACTGAGACCTAAACCTGAAAGCTTTGTAACTTTTCCCACAGTGATTCAATAAATAAATAAATTATAAAAAAAAAAAAACTCGTGGTACTAGGAGATAAAGCAACTTGCCAAAGGAGACCCAATCACCATACAGAATCACGTGGCCGACTTGGCCAACCTGAGTTCTATTCCTCTGCCCCTCTCGGAGAGCCCGGCAAGCTACCAAGAGTATCTCACCCCCATAGCAAAGACTGGCAAGCTACCCATGACGTATTCAATATGCCAAACACAGTAACAATAAGTCTCACAATGGAGACGTTACTGGGCCTGCTTGAGCAAATCGATGAACATCGGGAGGACAGTGCTACAGTGCAGTGCTACAGCTTAGAATTTATGTCTTCCTTTAATACAATAATATGTTCTCCCACTTGGTTCTTCTTAATTTATGTAGACTGGTGAGCAGGAAAGGTCAACTCCTGGACAAATTTGAAGAAGATTTTTCAAGTTGGATTAGCCCAGACTAGCAGTGGCTCTGAGATTTGGGAGAAAGAGCAGCAAAGCAGAGAGTATTGTGACTAAATTCAGTAAGTGACATGTGAATTTACTATTACCAGATGATCAAAATGAAAACAAAATGAGAAATAGAAGTGCTGTGTAATAAACTTCTTTCCCCCTCAGTCTCCCATGAATCACCACTGAATTCTTAAGCTGTCTCTGCACCTTCAAGTCAACCCTGAGTTTCCTCTCTAAAATGTAGCTGGCATTGCTCGTCTAAAAGTTGGAAAGCCACCTTCTCCAAAGAGCATGTTCTTGTATGAGCCTTCTACAAATTGGGGTATTCAATTCAACCTTGTCTGTCTCTAATGCAGACAACAGGAAGTAAAATCCAACACGTGTTTCTGTTGCGAGAGATACTGTTTTACAATATTCTAGCAGGAAACAGATCCCATTTATGACATTGGGATCTAATGTCATAATCTAATCTAATTAATTCATTAGAAATGAGTTAATTTAAAGATCCTTGGCTGCAAAGGTGGCAAAGAGGCACTTAGAATCCCATGGTCACCCCTTTCAAAGTGACTTGAATTGCCAGCACGGACTTGTTTTCTTTGCATTCTAGGTCACATTACTGGGGGCATTCAACCTGTTTCGATATTTCCTGGATGACAGAAGTGACCACTGAGAGCTGAGCAGTGGGGGCAGCGGAGCAGGTTTCCAAACCAATTGCAGGAGAAACCAAGATATTCCTAGAGAAGGGAGGATAAAGACAACTAAGTGAAAAGAGAATGTTCCAGTAGGTACTTTTGTTAAAACCTCTTTGAGTTAATGTTAGAGAAGAGGGGTTAATTTAAACAGTATCATGGGGTTGGGGTTGGAGAAATAGTACCGCAGTTAGAACGTGTGCCTTGCACATGCTGACCAGGTTTGATCCCCTGAATCCCCTGCGATTCCCCATCAGGAGAGATCCGAGTTACCCTGGGTGTGGCCCAAAGAACAAAAAAAAAAAACCTTTTTTAAATAAAAAAATGTAAAATAAACAGAAGAGAGCATCAACTTAAACTATGAAAGAATGCAAGCCTGATATATTAAAGACTTTCTAAACATATGAATGCTAAAAAGAAAATAAAAGCAATAGACTGCATAGGTCTCTAAAGAAGACATCAGGAAACAAGATTTATTATAAGTTTTTCTAATGCTATAATCCTCTAAAAGGAAACAAGAGTCTGCCAAATCTGGCACCTCGAAGAAAAGATGCAAATCCCTCTCTACCATTTTGAAATACTTTCCTTAAATCCCCTCACGCTGCCTCACATACAAATCCATCACTCATTTTGTAATCAACTATGGTATTGCTGCGTATAATGTCCAGAACTTATTTTTTATTAATTGTTATTAGTGAAACACCATGAGGTACAGTGGTAGACTTACAAATTTTTGTGCTTGGGTTTCGGTTATACAATGATCAAATACTCATTCCTCCACCAGTGCCCATTTTCCACCACCATGGATCCCAGTATCCCCCTCACCCCCATGCCCCATCCCACCCTGCCTCTGTGGCAGGGCATTCCCTTTTGTTCTCTCTCTCCTTTTGGGTGTTGTGGTCTGCAAAAGAGGCATTGAGTGGCAATCATGTTTGGTCCATAGTCTACTTTCAACATGCATCTCCCATCCTGGGAGGATCCTCCAAACACCCTTTGTTTGGTGCTCCCTTCTCTATCTGAGCTACCCTTTCCCCTAGCATGCCCGGCTGGCCTCTAAGCCATGGAGGTAATCCTCCTGGTACTTATCTCGGCTATTCTTGGACCAGAACTTATTTTTTCCAAGCAAGATTTTCACCCTTTTTAATTTCTCAAAAGTTGTACGCAAAGGAGAGTTCTATCAGCCCTTTATCCTAATCATACAATGTTAGAAAATATTGCCTGAGCTCTTAGAAAGACAGCAATGTCAGGGTGAGGACAAGAAAACAAATTCTTAACGAGAATCTCAAAGAACTCCAGAAATGTCGCTCAAGCAGTAAAGTTTGGGTCTAATATGTACAAAGTCCCAAGTACCAGTGTTGGCATTATATGCACTGCTGGATTTGGTCCACACAGACTCAGTAGTGACTTCGGGGCCCCCAGGTACTGCCAGCAATGCACCCCTCAAAATAAGGAAATCTCAATGAATAATAAAGTTTTACTTGAGCTTAAACACTTGCTGTATGGAGTTGTGTAATTCAAGTTCTTTCTTCCATCAATTCTTATTGATACCTTGATGTCTCCTAAATAATAAGGAAAACAAACAAAAACAAACACTGTCCTCCCGTTGTTCATCGATTTGCTCGAGCGGGCCCAGTAACGTCTCCATTTTTTTTTTTTTTGAGACTTGTTGTTACTGTGTTTGGCATATTGAATACGTCATGGGTAACTTACCAGACTTTGCCCCGCCAGCGAGAGACTTCGTAGCTTGCCGGGCTCTCCAAGAGGGGCGAAGGAATCAAACCCTGCTCAGCCGGGCTGGCTGTGCGCAAGGCAAATGCCCTAAGTAACAAGGAAAAAGACACTAAGCATGCTTTTCTCTGCTATCTTTGGTATTTGCACTAAATGTTTCATGTCACTCTCTAAAGATTAAGGCTTAGAAATTTCAGTAAATTCAATTACAATGTAGATATGAGATGATTATGTATCATGTATGAATAATTTCATTTCCTTTTCGTTTTCAACGGCAATGATCATAATTATCATAATTATTGTCATAATTTTATGATGCTGAATGAAATATCCGTAATTAAACCCAAATGTCAAATGCCATTCACAATTCAGAATCTCCCTGGTTGAGAAAGATGGTATAACTGCATTTTCACTAGCTTGTATCATTGTTATATTGTAATGATCATTAAGCTCATCATCGTATTAATACATTATTGTCTCCTACATCTTTTGTGAAAACTTCAGGAGCATAAATATAATTTAAAAAGAAAGAAACATGTTTTTCTATCTTATTGTCAGATGGGAGAAATGACCCAGGAAAATTAAAGAATTTAACGTAAGTAACGAATACAGGTGCCTAGAATTCCTGAGGCAGGAAGGGATGTCTCAATCTCTCTCTTTCACTGTGACACACATGCCAAAGGGATCATGTGATCTTTTCCCCCTAACAAGAAAGAGCGCTGCAAAGGTCACCCTATTTCTCAGTTCCTTCCTGCTTTACAGATAGCAGCACTCGGAGGTCCACAGAGTTTATACAACTTGCCCATGACCAGCTAGTTCCAGACCTTTTCCTTACCTTCCTGACATGGGCTTTCCCAAACTTTGTATTGCTCCATTTCATGTTCCCTCACAGAGCAACTAGAATAGGACTCCCTCGGTCAGCAAAAGGATACCAGGAACCTACCAGCATTCTAAATCTTGGGCTTAAGGTAAATTCTACTCTCCACTCTCTCCAACTAGAAAAAAAATCATGAGTCAAAATAATTAGCTAAATTAACAGGGAGGCCTAGCTTGACGGAAGCTTTAAGATTAGACAGACCTGGAAGTGTAATCTGATTCTACCCTTTACTAATTGTGTGGTTTTCAGCTTTTGTATTCTCTTTTGAAAATGCCTCAGAAGTGGCAGATGAAGATTAAGTAGATAATATTGTTTTGTTTTGTTTTGTTTTTTAAAAAAAGTGCAATAAGGCGTAGTATTACTAAGGTTGACTGATTCAGTGTAAGTGGGTGTGATACTTTATACCTTTCCTTTGTTCTTCTATCAGATGGAAGTACACTTCTAGCACTCATTTCCTGCCATGTAATCACAGTAATGAGGAGAAATATTGATAAATTACAAGGCCTTTTCAAGCTTCACTCAGGGGATTGTATCTGAAGGATTTCCTAACTCACTCACTATCTCGCTTTCTTTCTCTTTCTGAGTTTGGCTTGCTCAGTAATCCCTGGCTTTTAAATTCCTTAGCATCCCTGAGTCATCCACCAGTCCAAACATGTGCACATTCCTGCAAGAGGAAAAAAAAATGGGCATCTTGCCTAATAAGTTTTCAGTTAACAGTAACTCAAATAAGAATTGCTAGACTGAAAAACAAGTATAAGCAAACTTCCCCCAAAACCCTTTATTGAGTGTATAATTTATTGGATTTATAGCAACATGGGGCATTACATGAAAAAGCACAAGGAACACACGTATCAAATGAGCTCTCCTGGAAGAAATACAATAAATATGGGTAAACACCAAGTGAAGACCTGGAAACACAAAGACAGTTCAGGCTGTATAAAGACAGGCACATCAGTGTTCTGGAGAACATCGAGAAGACATAGGGGTTGCAGAATGACCTGCAAGACTGAAGCCATACAGCACCTGTTTAGAAAGACTTCAATGAGGAGTTCTGAAGGGCAGTGGGGAGGTAGGAAGATGTCAAAACTGACAAGAGAGAGCAAAGTGAAATTCTGGAGATAGCAGAAAACAGAGAGCAAAAGTACAGCAATTTGCAAAGTTCTCTAGAAAACCTCGTGCCTACAAAGCAGAGCATAACACCTACAGAGAAAAGCAGGAGCCTGAATGAATCTTACTAGAAAGCAGGTGCGATCATGTTGAACACTTGTTGGCATTAATCAGCTAAATTTATCACACATGGAATTCAAACCCGAAGCTGAACAAATCACTTGAACCTTCCAGAAGTGAATGCTTGGACTCATACAGATCACTGAAGGGCAAAGATACACAGGAGGAACAAGAAACTGTTTATTTAACTACTAAAAAGTGTAAGAAGAGTCAGAAATGAAAGAGCTACATGTAGCTTTTAAAACTCAATATTTCAAATGTTTTATTACTATGTCTTGCTTGCCACAGTGATTTCAAGTTGCTCTTCGGACAATGCAGTCTAATATAGCAGCACTAGGCTGCTAGTGGATGTTATAAATACTTGTTGACTAAGCCGGGCATGTTCCTTACTCAAGTCATGAGACTCACATGCATATCCCTTTCCAAAAACCTTGATTCCCCCCTCCACAAAAACCCAGCAGGCTACCTTGATGACAACTTATGTAATACATTGGCAACTTTCCTTTAACTAAAGCCTGAAACGTAGCAGGCAGCATGCTAGTGCCTTACTTATCATTTTCATGTTGATGATTAAGAACTCTGAGCTTATTTGGAAATAGAGATGAATGTGGGCTTAGAGAACAGAAACCACCCCAAAGCTACACCATTAGTCACTACAAAGAGACTAAACCCAGCTTTGCCTACCAAATTCACATTGCAGCTGAAAAATAAGATGACACCAAGACTTTCTCAAGCCTATACCTCAAATAGAAAGGGAAGAAGAGAAGAGGAAGGAAGGAAGGAAGGAAGGAAGGAAGGAAGGAAGGAAGGAAGGAAGGAAGGAAGAAGGGAGGGAGGAAGAAGAGATGGAAGGAAGGAAGGAAGGAAGGAAGGAAGGAAGGAAGGAAGGAAGGAAGGAAGGGAGGGAGGGAGGGAGGGAGGGAGGGAGGGAGGGAGGGAAGGATTGAATGATATGGTGTGCTGGGAATCAAACCAGGGTCAGCCTTGTGCAAGGCAAACGCCCTACCCGCTATGCTGTTGCTCCTACAATCTTGGGGGGGGGGGGGGAGAATAACACACAGCTTTAAACTCCTGTGCCTTTTCTGAAAAAGTAACAGTTGTGGAATTCAAATCAATTATATTTTCTAACCTGGGAAATATATTCGAGGCCGAAAATACAAGGCCCCAATATTGTGTATGTCTTCTTCCCAAATGTACAATTACAACATGAGCAGATTTTAAATATCTCTAACTCATTTTTCTGAATCTCTCTGAAATTTACTCTCTAGGGAGAAAAAAAAATTTAAAAAAAGACAATTTGTTAAAAAGCAAGAGACTCAAAAGATCTAGATAGATGTTATGATTTTCACTTGCTATTGTTTGGGGGAGGCACACAGTGGTGGTCTCCTGACTCTGTGCTCAGAGATTACTTCTCACAGTGCTCTAGGAGCCATATGTCATGCAAGGGTCCTGGGCGGGGCCAGGTCAGTCATGTGTAAAGCAAACACCCTTATTTCCTTTCGAGAACATGATGATTTTACTGGGAACACATGATCATCAGTGGATTGTGGGACATGCTGGTTTCGTGAGCCACACACTCTCTTCCTTTCTTGCGTCATACAGGTTTTGTTCCCCACACTTGGCTCAGGGTTGGGCTGGCTCAGGACTCTGCAGCAACTGCCCTCCTGGCCTCCACATTTCCCTGTCTCCGTCAACCTCCACTCTGGCATACTAAAATTTAGTATCTTCATCTTCATTTGATTTTTCCGTGGCTACCCATTACCTAGAGCACGTATTCCTAATATATTTTGAACATCATACAGGGATTTCTTCTGCTTAAATCATGGAATGCTTTACTTCTAAGCAATAAATTCTAAGTTAAGAAACCCTAGCTTAAAGCAGAGATCTCCTAAGTAAAATTAGAAGAGAAAACAAGATTCAGAAAAAAAGAGTTAGAAATATTTCAAATCTGTTCATGTCGTAATTGTTTATTGGGGAAGAAGGCGTATACAATATTACAGCCTTAAATTTTTAGTCTGATATATATTTTCTTTTTTTGCTTTTGGGTCACACAAGGCGAAGCTCAGGGGTTACTCCTGGCTTTGCACTCTGGAATAACTCCTGAAAGTGTTCAGGGGACCATATGAGATGCTGGGAATCAAACCCGGTTCATCCGTGTGCAAGGCAAACACCCTACCTGCTGTGCTATTGCTCCAGCTCCCTGACACATATTTTGTAGATTGGAAAATATAACTGATTTGAGCTCCACATACTTCTTCAGGAAAGTGCTTTAAAGCTTAGGTTTTTTCAGCAATACCACTTCTGGGAATATGTCCCAAGGGTGCAAAAAAGCACAGTAGAAATGATATCTGCACCTGTATATTCATTGCAGCACTGTTCACAATAGTCAGAATCTGGAAATAAACTGAGTGCTCAAGAAAAGAAAACTGGTTAAAGAAACTTTGGTACATCAACACAATGGAATACTATGCAGCTGTTAGGAAAGATGAAGTCATGAAATTTGCTTATAAGTGCATGATCATGGAGAGTATCATGCTAAGTGAAATGAGTCAGAAAGAGAGGGACAGACATAGAAGGACTGAACTCATTTGTGGAATTTAAAATAACATAACATGGGACTAACACCCAAAGACAGTATAGATAAGAACCAGGAGATTGCTCCATGGTGGGAAACCTGCCTCATGAGCTAGGGGAGAAGGCAGCTGGGATAGAGAAGGGATCACAAAGTCAATGATGTTTGGAGGGATCGCTTGGGATGGGGGATGCGTGCTGTAAGGAGATAAAGGACCAAACATGATGATCTTTTAGTATATATATTGCAAAGCATAATGCCCCAAATTAGAGAGAGTGTAAGAAGGATTGTACCTGCCACAGAGGCAAGGAGTGGGATGGGATTGGATGGGATGGGATGGGATGGGATGGGATGGGATGGGATGGGAGGAGAGAGATAATGGAGGAAGTGTACACTGGTAGAGGGATGGATGCAACTCAAACATGAAATCTTTGTAGCTGTATCTCATGGCAATTCAATTTAAAAAAATGAAAATAAATAAAGCTTGGATTTTTTGTAGATTTTTAATTTTTAATTTAGCATGTAGCAAAGGATAACTAAGATAATCCATGGTAGAACAAAAATTAATATTTCCATATTGAAATACTATTCATGTTTTTAAAAAATTAAGAATAATAGAATTATAAAGTAATGGGCTAATAACTGAATGTTTGGAATAATATATATGCCCCCACCCTTTCTTTCACCTAATATCTGTTTCCTAAACAAAGGAAGTAAATTCCAGAAAGTCAATAGTGCTGTCTTCATTCTTTTCTTCCCTTAGGTATATGAGTTGCATTCTACCCACTATCAGATGCTATCAATGTTTGAGTTTTATGAAATTAAAGTTTTTATAAAGCAGATTCATAGCAAGTCTTTTAAGTTAGATGAAAAAAATTAGTACACTCAGGTTTGCTAGTTAATTTGTGCATAATACAAAGATTATCCAACTGAAAGGTGACTTACACATTTCCATTCACAATGAAACAAAGCTTCCCAAGTGTCTCACATTTCTGTTGAGGACTAAAAGCTGTCGGATTATGAATTTTTTAAGTAAAAAGGCCTATTGTGTTCCTTAAGATAAGATGACATTTCATGGTGAGTCAGAAAATAATTCTTATTTGAAATTAATTTTATGTTTTTAAATGGAGTATGAAAGACAGCATCTGAGATTGTCGCCCCATCTTTCTTGGATGCTTCCGTGTAACTCCTCCTCCTGAGTGTGGGCAGAACCTAGGGACTCACTGCTAGCACAGAAAATATAGCCAAAGTTACTTCTGAGATCACTGTTTAAAGACCATGAGTATCATCCTATTCGCTGTTTCTCACACTCTCTATGGGGAGGGCCAGTGGCCCCTGCCAGTAACTGCTCAGAACAGGCCTGCCAGCACTCCTGTGAGTCTGCTTGGAAGAGGATTCTCCCAGCCATGAGCCAGGGCTGGTCAACACCTCAGCTGCAATCCAGAGACAAAGAAATAAAACTAATCCACCCCTGGCATCCCAATCCACAGACACCATGAAATAACAAAAGCCTGTTGTCTTAAGTCTCTGAATTGAGGCAAAGTTTGTTACACAGAGGGAGATAACTCCCAGTTGAAGAAATGGCTCCCATCATTATGAGTTGATGGCTGAGAAGAATGCATTTCATTAAAAACAGAAAGCACTCTCCTTTTCACAGTTCAAAATTAAAATTAGCCTCTTATTAGATATATTATTTATAAGATTTTTTTTTTTTTGCTTTTTGGGTCATACCTGGCAATGCTCAGGGGTTACTCCTGGCTCAGCACTCAGGAATTACTCCTGGCAGTGCTTGGGGGACCATAGAGGACCAAGCCCAGGTTGACCCAGTGCCAGGCGATACCCTATCCACTATATTATCATTCCACTCCCAAAGTTTTTTTTTCTTCTCTCATTCAAGAAGTTGCCCTTTGACTTTGATGATAATTTCCATCTTGTGCAGCAGTGTTTTAGTTTGATATGGAACTTTTCATTTTGTTTTCCTTGTTGTTGGAATTGAATCCTCAAATACATTACTAAGGCTAATGTCAAAGAGCTTATCACCTATATTTTCTTCTATATGTTAAATGGTTTCAGGCCTTACATTCAAGTCTTTAATCCATTCTGTATTAGTTTTTGTGTGTCATGTTAGAGCTCCAATAGCTGTACAGTTTAGCCAGCACCATGTTTCAAGAGATTTTCTGGGAACCACTGTATATTTTTTGTATATTAGTTTTCTATCTAAGCACAGAAAAAAGAAATCATACTGGAAAGAAACCACATAAATGATTGACATGTGGGAAAGCCTTCACTCTGCCCTCTAGCCTTTTAATATGCATTTGAAAAATCATAGTGGAGAGAAGTCTTATATATGTAAGAAATGTGCAAGGCTTTCACTCAACCTGTAAGCCTTACTAGCCGTATGAAAACGTATACTGGAAAGAAATCTTATGTTTGTAAATGTGAGAAGGCCTTTGCATATCTCTCAAGCCTTTTAGACATCATAAAATGCACACTGCCTGAGTCGATCCCTAATAACTATCCCCAAGTTCAGAGGAGTGCCCCTAGGGAAGACAAGTTTTACGTGGACCAGGAGTATTAGGGGGCTGCAGGAGTGCAGACAAGAAGGAAATAATCCAGGTAGCATGTGACAAGCTTCCAGTGACATCAGTACTATAAGGGAAAGGTATTTATTGATTATCAGCTGGGCTTTGGCTATAGCAGTGTCTTGGCATTTGGACTTCACGTGTATATTAACTTGTAAATAATGGGTCTTGGCAATAGAAGTCAGGTGACTAAATAAAAACTAAATATGAATAGGTAAAACTTCTTGAAGCAACAAAATGCTTCAAAAATTCTTAGAGAGTCTTAAAAATCCTGCAATCAAAATAATGGTATTCACATAAGCGGGTAGGACATTTGCCTTGCACGCGGCTGACCCGGTTCCGATTCCTCTGTCCTTCTTGGAGAGCCCAGCAAGCTACCGAGAGTATCCCGCCCACACAGCAAAGTCTGGGAAGCTCCCCGTGATGTATTCGATATGCCAAAAACAGTAACAACAAGTCTCACAATGCAGACGTAACTGGTGCCCGCTCTAGCAAATCGATGAACAATAAGAGGACAATGCTACAGTGCTACAGTATATATATATATATATATATATATATATATGTTTATTTACAGTATATATATATGTTTATTTCTAGGCTCTCAGTTCCACTGATCCATGTATACCTCACCAACAAATTTTAACAATGGTTTTCAATATATTTTTAATTAAAAAATATTTTTAATTGACTTAAGGACCAAATCCATAATTTCTGAGCATTTCTTTTTGTTTGTCAGTCACACCCAGTGGAACTCAGGGGCCACTTCCAGCTCTCTGTTTGTGGAAACTTGTGATGCCAGGGATTGAACCCTGACTTCCCATACGCGAAGCTTGAGTTCAGCCCATGAAGTTATCTCTCTGGCCCCTAAGCACATTTCTTACAATACTATGTAAGCAGCTTTTTTCAATACTTGGGAGCACTATTATCTCCTTAAATCCGCCTCTGCCTTTGAAGACATGAACTAACAATACACTTAACTTTGCTTGTCTAGAAAGTGAGGGAGATAATAATTAAATCATGTAGGTGACATGACATGCAGTAAAATATCAACAAGTGTTTTTTCTCATGCTGTTGCCTTTGTGTGATGAGATCAGCCAGTAAGTTCTAAGTGCTAAGTAAAGCCCAGACCAGACTGTCTCCATATCTCCAGTGAATAGGCACATGCACCTACAGATACAGCTGAAGTGTAGGAGATTTGATTCATTTGTTTTTATTTTGTATCCCCAGTAGCCTGGGATATAATAAATGTTCAATTAATCATCTCCAAATTCCTTGGACATTCCTGCCTTGCACAGATTTGGGTTCACATTGTGGTTCAGGATGGCTATTGTCAGAAGCAGGATATGACAGGAAAATCTGAGAAAGAGACCTGGAGGAAACTAAAGTTCAATAGAAGCAAAAATCTATCAATAATACAATGGGAAATGACTCACCAATGTACTATTTACCCACACATACAAAGTGTTCCGGTGACATCAGAAAGTTTTTTTAAAATATTTACAAGCAAATTTGCAATCTTAAAATAGAATAATTTTTAACTAAATCTTATTGACAGAATTGTTGCAATCATAGATTACTGACACAAGATTAAACAGTCTAAGAAATGAATTTCTTTTTTCTTAAATTTTTATTAGTGAAACACCATGAGGTACAGTTGTAGACTTACAAATTTTTGTGCTTGGGTTTCAGTTTTACAATGATCGAGTACCCATCCCTCCACCAGTGCCCATTTTCCACCACCACGGATCCCAGCATCCCTCCCACCCCCCCCAACTCCCCACCCCACCCTGCCTCTGTGGCAGGGCATTCCCTTTTGTTCTCTCTCTCCTTCTGGGTGCTGTGGTTTGCAAAAGAGGCCTTGAGTGGCAATTATGTTCGGTCTATAGAAACAGTCTAAGAAATGAATTTCATAAGCTCACATAAGTGACAACTGTCGAGGCTTGTATCAGGATCTCGTAAATTACCTAAGGGAGTCCTTCCATCTGTCTACCCTGCATCTGTACACACGTACATACATCTTTCCATCTGACTCCTGCTCTATCCTCTAGCTTTTATTATTTCTCGGTGCACATTGGTCTATTCATTTGACAGACAGGAAAAAGGCAAGGGTCAACCACAGGCATTCAGATCAGATGCCATCCTAGTTCACTGACTGGAAGTGGAAATTTTCTTTTCCCTCTCATATACATGTCGGGTGGGAGGGGATGCTGAGTCACAACTAAAACATCTCTCTGCCATGTCCACACAGGAAAAGTCACTTTGGAGTCCACTATGACAAGGCACGTACATTTGCCGTCTTCATTTTCTCTTCAACACTACGAATCATTCTTAGATAGTACCCTGGCACATATGTTTTCATTTGAAGATTTCACTGGAACTGTTTGAACTGTTGCCAGATAAACTTTATAATGTTCTATTTTAAGTTTCTGTATAATCTTTAATTAAGTCATCATGCAATAATTTATAATTTCCTTAAGGATTAATGTTTATGCAATTACCAAATGCTGTTTTAATTAAAACTATAGTACTTATTCTTTTCATCTGGGCTGAGTATTATGCACAAATAGGGTTTTGCTGAGTAATAAAATAACCCTAAACATTTTCACCAGTTCACATTGTAATTAATTCTATTACATTAATTAATCCTAGTATAATCACGATCACGATCATCCTGTTTTTCGTCGATTGTCTCGAGCAGGCCCCAGTAACGTCTCCTTCTTCCTAGCCCTGTGATTTTAAAAAGTGCCATATTCAAGGCTCTTTCAGGGTTAGGAGAATGAGACCCATCATTGTTACTGGTATTTGGCATATTGGGTACACCACGGGGAGTTTGCCAGACTCTGCTGTGTGAGCAGGTAACATTCAGTAGCCTGCCAGGGTGTCCAAAGTAAGAATGAGATAATAAGATGTTGGGAGCTGGGTTTTATAGTCTCTGGGTCTTGGCCGTTGATGGGATTACACGGCGCCAGGGGGCAGTTGGTGGGTGTGACCCCTGCCTACTGGAAGATGGAGGATCTGGGTGGAGGATGCTCAGCCCCAATCCGAGCAGGCTTGGAGAGCTCAGCCCCAGGACCCGCATGCCTTTGTTCCTCTGCTGGTACCTTCACGCGTGTGGAGAGTGGTCTCAGCATGGTGTTCTGGAGGTCTTCAGCTGCTGGGGCTCTGCTGGGGATGGGGAGGGAAACTCAACCCGCCTCCCTCCAAGGGGCCCGGCGAGGACAGCCCTGCGCGGAGACAGGAGACTTTGCACTGTCGTCTTCCAGGAGCTGAGTTTTACAGTATAATAATTAATTATTAAATTACATTAATTAATCCTACATCATCCTACATCATCAGTCATACTGTCCCTGGAAGATGTCTGACATCTACATAATAGGTACTCATTAAAAATTAGATGAGTTTTTGATTCATCTAACTAATCTATTATGTCCCTATTTATGTTTCTAGGAAAGGTCATTTTTGAAATGTTGGTTTTGATAATACAAAATCCATAACAAATACATCAGCAGATTTTTTTAATTAAAAAATTGGTTTCTGAAGCCTTAAGCATAAGAGAAAGAACACATGGAGAGTGCG
The DNA here is from genome assembly GCF_029834395.1 of Sorex fumeus. Taxonomy (NCBI): domain Eukaryota; kingdom Metazoa; phylum Chordata; class Mammalia; order Eulipotyphla; family Soricidae; genus Sorex; species Sorex fumeus. Next base: position 13,000,194 of record NW_026606093.1, on the reverse strand, counting down.
GGATCCCGGAGGAAAAAAAAAAAGAAAAAACAGGTTCCAAAAAGAGCCAAGTTCACCCGCAAGTTCCAGATGGAGTAGGCGCCGCATCTCGCCTCCCCCAGATGGAACCCCGGTGACCAGAAGCCTCTACAAACACAGCTCGAGTATGCGGGAACGAGGACTTTTTCTCAAATCTGCCGAACTACACCTCCCAGGTAACCTCTGATTCCGGAAGTCATGCCCACAGCCCGCCCCCCAGCGCCATCTTTGAAGCCTTAAGCATAAGAGAAAGAACACATGGAGAGTGCGGGATCCCGGAGGAAAAAAAAAAAAGAAAAAACAGGTTCCAAAAAGAGCCAAGTTCACCCGCAAGTTCCAGATGGAGTAGGCGCCGCATCTCGCCTCCCCCAGATGGAACCCCGGTGACCAGAAGCCTCTACAAACACAGCTCGAGTATGCGGGAACGAGGACTTTTTCTCAAAACCGCGCGGCCGCTTACGGGGCCGCGCGACATCTCTCTATATACAAAGTGATCAATGAGAAGTAAACCACCCAATCTTTCTCCCTGAAAGTCAGAGTTAAGTTTGGAGCACGGCCACAGCCCCAGAAACACAAGGACTTAATGCAGAACCCAGCAGCTTAGAGCAGAAAAGTGAAAGGACTATGCGTTAATCCAGGCCATCAAGTCTGCCGGAGGGGAAAGGGTGTTGCCCCATTCGCCCTCTCTTCTCTGGAATGAAGGATGGCGGCCGCATGGGAGCCTTGTGGACAGCAGGTATGAGCCGGGGGTGTGGGGGCGGCTAAAACCTCATGGGAAGGGGGGCGTTCCGGTCCGTCCTTCACGCCCTACCGAGGCCACCAGTTGCCCCCCACGAGCGGCTCTCCAGCACGGCCACAGCCCCAGAAGCACAAGGGCTTAATGCAGAACCCAGCAGCTTGGAGCAGAGAAGTGAAGGGACTATGCGTTAATCCAGGCAATCATTTCTGCCCAGAGGGGAAAGGGTGTTGCTCCCTTCCGCCCTCCTCCCTCTGGAAAGAAAGATGGCGGCCACATGGGAGCCTTGTGGACAGCAGGTATGAGCCGGGGGTGTGGGGGCGACTAAAACCTCATGGGAAGGGGGGCGTTCCGGTCCGTCCTTCACGCCCTACCGAGGTCACCAGTCACCCCCCACGAGCGGCTCTCCAGCACAGCCACGGCCCCAGAAGCACAAGGACTTAATGCAGAACCCAGCAGCTTGGAGCAGAAAAGTGAACGGACTATGCATTGACCCAGGCCATCAAGTCTGCCGGAGGGGAAAGGGTGTTGCCCCATTCGCCCTCTCCTCTCTGGAAAGAAAGATGGCGGCCACATGGGAGCCTTGTGGACAGCAGGTATGAGCCGGGGGTGTGGGGGCGACTAAAACCTCATGGGAAGGGGGGCGTTCCGGTCCGTCCTTCACGCCCTACCGAGGTCACCAGTTGCCCCCCACGAGCGGCTCTCCAGCACGGCCACAGCCCCAGAAGCACAAGGGCTTAATGCAGAACCCAGCAGCTTGGAGCAGAAAAGTGAAAGGACTATGCGTTAATCCAGGCAATCATTTCCACCCAGAGGGGAAAGGGTGTTGCTCCCTTCCGCCCTCCTCCCTCTGGAAAGAAAGATGGCGGCCACATGGGAGCCTTGTGGACAGCAGGTATGAGCCGGGGGTGTGGGGGCGACTGAAACTTCATGGGAAGGGGGGCGTTCCGGTCCGTCCTTCGCGCCCTACCGAGGTCACCAGTTGCCCCCCACGAGCGGCTCTCCAGCACAGCCACGGCCCCAGAAGCACAAGGACTTAATGCAGAACCCAGCAGCTTGGAGCAGAAAAGTGAATGGACTATGCGTTGATCCAGCCCATCAAGTCTGCCGGAGGGGAAAGGGTGTTGCCCCATTCGCCCTCTCCTCTCTGGAAAGAAAGATGGCGGCCACATGGGAGCCTTGTGGACAGCAGGTATGAGCCGGGAGTGTGGGGGCGACTAAAACCTCATGGGAAGGGGGGCGTTTCGCTCCGCCCTTCACGCCCTACCGAGGCCACCAGTTGCCCCCCACGAGCGGCTCTCCAGCACGGCCACGACTCCAGAACACAGAAACCAATTTCTTAACTATCTGACTTTCAGTAGAAATACTTCCAGGGTCAATAAGTAAAATAGCAGAAATCCAAAACCAACATTTAATTCTTGAACCCAGCTGGAGAAAGCAAATCACTTCACAATGCTTTTTCAGCATGTCTGATTTGGGGGGGGGGGGGTAAACTCTAAATAATAGTGGTGAATCTTTTATTGAAACAATCTAATCAAAGCGGATAGAGTGTTAACTAGAATTCATCTGCCTCACAGGGACGGGGAGGGGTGGGGGGTGGAGTTTTATTGGGGTTCTTCATGGGAAAGGATAAGTATTGGTAAAGGGAAATGTGTTTGATATTTGCATGACTGAGACATAAACCTGAAAGCTTTGTGACCTTTCCCACAGTGATTCAATAAATAAATAAATAAAAAATAAAAAAAAATAAAAAAAAAAATTGGTTTCTGAAAAATAATAACTTGCCTTTTTATCTATATTGTCCCTTACAGTTTTTTCATTTGTTTGGGCAAACAAATCAGTCTCAAGGAATTATTGTCATAGAAGAGCAAGTAATTTGCCTTGGTCTTTTATTCTAAGATTTTTTAAAAATTATTTTATTAGTTAATCCCACGATTACTCAGCCTATGGGTTAAAACCTGGACTGAAGGGGGGCTGGAGCAATAGCACAGCGGGTAGGGCATTTGCCTTGCACACAGCCAACCCAAGTTCAATTCCCAACATCCCATATGGTCCCCCAAGCACTGCCAGGAGTAATTCCTGAGTGCAGAGCCAGGAGGAACACCTGAGCATCGCCGGGTGTGACCCAAAAAGGAGAAAGAAAAAGTAATTAAAAAAAACTTCGGCTTTCTGTTGCAATGACCTGTCCAGGGGCCTGTTAGTGAGGGAGGTAAGTGACTCCAGGGCTGCTCAGGATCCCAGAAACACATGGCCTGGCAGGGTCAGACCTGAGGTTGATGCTCAGTCCCAGTGATGCAGTGCTGCTTAGTCCAGTGGGGCCAGGGACCATGAGGGCCACCCCACAGACTGAACTCGGGCCTTCACAGACATCAGGGAGGCTTCCTCCCTTTGGAGCAATCTCTCAGAACCCTGTATAGAATTTTTTTTAATTTGTGGCTGTTTCAACCCATCCCCTATGCTGCAGAATAGAATAACCACAGGCAGAGCTAGGTATTGATGACTTTTTTAATCTCCATAGGTGGTTATGAAAGAAAGCAAGAATCTGAAAACCAAACAAATCCATTAGCAATGTAGTACTAGTAGCACTGTAGCATTGTCCTCCGTTGTTCCTCGATTTGCTCGAGTGGGCTCCAGTAACGTCTCCATTGTGAGACTTGTTGTTACTGTTTTTGGCATATCAAATATGCTATGGGGAGCTTGCCAGGCTTTGCCATGCGGGCAGGATACTCTCGGTAGCTTGCCAGGCTCTCCAAGAGGGTTGGAGCAATCAAACCCGGGCCACCCGGATGGGCTGCATCAGTCGCATGCAAGGCAAATGCCCTACCCACTGTGCTATCACTCCAGCCCCAGAAAAATGACTTTCTTTGACTCCCCCAGACTCCATTTACACTTGCATCTTCCCTCTGAAACCAAGCATGTGTTAAGGGTAAATTGGCACCTGTCTCCCAAGGCTCTCTAAGGCACAGAGCCTGGCACGAAACATCTGCGAGGTCTGTGATAATCAATGCACAAAGGAAGAACAACATCCTGCCCACAGCAACTCAGAGCCATACACTGTTTAATCCTCCTGTTTCCTCGTCTCATGCTCCCTCATCACACCCGTAGGAGGCAGACTCTCCTATTTCCCGTTTATAGGCAAGAATAGAAAGCACTACCCAGTCAAGTTCATTCTGTCAGAAGATTGTTTATGGGCATTCATAAACAGTAAAAGTGAGAATTTACTCCACTTTCTCGCCTACTGCCGTTTTCTTGATACAACTGACTCTGAACACAGAACTGAGCATCTACGGCTTTTGACAACCAGAGTTGTCCAGAGACATATCCTCTCTACTGGAAATTATCAAGTTGATGAGGTCTGGCCCAGACAGGTGCCCTTTCCCTTTCTACATTGTTTATTACCATGAGATCTTGGTATTTCTTTCAGTAGGATTATGCCATTTGGGCTGGGCACTTAAGATATCCCTAAGGGCCAAGGCTGAGTAATTTTCAGGTAATGAGCTTTAATGTCCAAGGAAAGAGACATCCTGAATCACCTTCTGAACCTGTGCCATGGGCCTGCAGTAATAGTATCAGAAGCTCTAGAACCTTGCACAATTGATCTTGTGACTTGAAATTGAATCACTTTCAAAGCTGCTTCCAAAATGGCTTTTGCCCTCCTGACTGATACTGTATTACAGCTACGCTTCTGCAGGCAGCTGGTGACGGGAGAAAATGACCTTTTCCTGGTGCTTCCGCCTTTGTTGAGGAGCTCTGGGTCCTCTTTTACGCTCAAAGGCAGAAGGTTCTGCAGGCCACCTTCTCCCTGGCCTGAAAAAAAAAAAATGAAGGGATGATGCAGAGGAAAGGGAGACCCTTCCACAAGATCATGACTTCCATTCTCCAAGGACTCTGAGTCACAGCACTGTGGACAAAGTAGAGTGAAACTCATTAAGTCGACACTACTCAAAATTGGAGACCATAAAATCTTAAAGCTGATGCTCTCTCCTCTCACAGATGAGGAAATGGTGAGAGAGAGAGAGAGAGAGAGAGAGAGAGAGAGAGAGAAGAGAGAGATTAAGTGGCTTGCCAGACAACACACAGCTTTCAAACCAAAATTTTGGCTTGAAAGTAGTTGCCCAGAATCTAAGTTCATACTCTGTTTATTAAAAAGTACTACCAAGCATTTTGTTTTTGTTAAAACCCATGTTCTTCTATGACCATGACTCTCTCTCTCTCTCTCTCTCTCTCTCTCTCTCTCTCTCTCTGGATGGTGCAAAGGTCTGGAGTGTGTTCTTGCCTGTGCAAGTCCCTGGCATAATATGATCCACCAGTACCAGAGGGTGTGGTCCCAGAACAACAAACCAACAAACAAAAACAACAACAAAGTACTACCCTAAGAAAAGGAGTTCATTTAACCTAAGGTAAAATAATGTATCATCTAAAAGATAGCAAAACAGAGAATGAGAAGTCAGAGATAAGAATTAGAAATTTTGAGTTGGGTAGATAGTATGGCTGTTATGTGACTTGCCCTGCATGTGGAGACCCAGGTTTGTTCCCTGGCATTACATACAGTCCCCTGAGCACTGCTAGGGGTAAACTCTGAGCACAGAGCCAAGAGCAAGCCTTAAGCACAGCCGGTGTGATGCAAACTGATTCCTTCCCCCCCAAAAAAAACAAAATGTAAAGACTGCTCTTCATACTTTTGTAGATTAAAAGTTTGAAGTTTATAGCAGTCAATTAATTTTCTCAAGTGAATAATCTTGAAGAAATTAATGACTGCAATGAATTCATCTATAGAATGGACCTAGTCACAGGATGATTACAAGATTTAAGTAAAAGAATACAGATAAAATATCTGAAACTTACTATGTACATGAGAAACAATTATTAATAGCATTGTAGACCACAAAATCTCAATTAAAAATAAATTAATTTCTTGAAAAAGAAACTCTTGCTCTCAATAACTGCTGTTTCTCCTCTGCAGAAAACACTATTAGTTAACTAGTCATTAAGGGACCCTTACTTAAGTTTGGGGGGAACTATTATTTTGTCTAGTTACTTATTTTACTTATTTTTTGATTTTTTTCCCTCCTCTATTATAAGGTAAGCTCAAAAAGGACAAGTCCAATTCTGTCCTGATTCTTCCTTTTTGTCTCTAGTTTCTACTACGGTATCTGATCATTTTTTTTTTGAGAGGGGAAAAAGCCAAACAGAATATCCCAGAACAGAGAGAGAGAATAGAGGGTAAGCTGTCTGCAAGGCATATGTGCAACACCTCTAGCTACCCTGTTGGGATCCCAGCACCACGTGTTTCCCCAACACCACCATGAATGACCCTTGAATACAGAACCCAGAGTAAGCCCTAAGCACCATCAGGTGTGCCCCTCAAAAAAATTCTCCAGAAAAGTGGGATCACTGACTATCATTTGGAGAAACTTCATCATCTGTTATAAATAGCATAAATAAATTTCACTAGATTGTAGTCATTAATACCCCCCCCCCCCCCTCCAATCAGCAACAAGCCTCATTCTCACCCTTGGTCACTGTAATAGCCCCGGTGAATATGTGAAGAATGTGTATAAAGACTAATTCTCACTGTTAATTCACATCTATCCATGTGTTTCCTTCTATCATATTCAAACTGAAAGTTAAGAAACAGCTTCTGGCAAGTCCCACGGGACCATGGCAGGGGGCATAGAGAATACCAAGGAGCAGCAGCCCTGAGTGTGTCCCAGGCAAGACCCTCAGCTCCAACAAGGCTGAGGTCATTCCTTCTCCTCTCTCCTTTGAGCAAAGCAAATTAGGCATGTGTAAAACCATTAAAAGGCCCAGCAAATGATTAAGAACACAGTATTCCACAATACAACACACAACATTGCATTTTCTACTTTTTGTAACCAACAGTTAGAATTTCTGTTTTAGTTCCCAACAAATTCACCAATGTTTGTTTCTTTCAAAGGCTCAAGTTTCTAGAGAAAGTAATTAGTCTTCCCTAAAGTTTCCTAAAAGTTATCTGTCCTCTTTTGAGGGGAAGGGATTAAACAAATTATATATTTTAATTTCCTTCTAGTTTCTTATAGTTGTCTTAAATTTGTTATGACTATGTCAAACTGATTTCAATATATTTTCTTAGACCCACAAATGATAGTTGTGTAACACTTCAAAAGAAACAAATGGCATAAAAAAAAATTTGCCCAGACTGATTCATTTTGTTAAACAATGGTTTGGAATTTGCTTATTGTGGGTGTTACAGTCTAAGTGGAAGGAAATTCAAGTGAACATGCTTGTGCTTGTTTTTAATGCTTTGTTGTCATGCTGAAATTATTAATAGCCTTGAGCAAGCAATTCACACTTTGGTTTTGCACTGAACACTATGTAGACAGATGTTCTCTCCCTGAAACAATCTCTTTGACCCTCTTCAGAAAGTCTTATATGTTCTCATAAGGCCCAGTGATTAGTGGTGCTGGGACTTATTTATGTGTTGTATTCTTCTCTAGTCTAAGCAGGAATAATAAATGACTAATTCATCATTGTATTTCCAGCATCTACTATGCAAAATACTTGATGAATAAATTATTATTAGTCATCGAATATTTTAATAAAATTCCCAAATTTGTGCAATATTTTTCTCCTACAGAAAAAAAAATTTCCACCTTGTTATTGTAGTGTTCTGTACTATGCTTGTTGCCAAATATTGTCATATAAGCTAAGAGCTATAAAGTGCCATTATATGTACTTTCATTATAGTGAGCTCACATCACTTTTCTCTTTCCCGAAATCATTTTATTTCTCCCCTGTACAGTACCAAAGATTATACTTTGACATAATTTGGCAGTAGTTTATTGATGCTTAATTCGTGAAGTCTCTGGCAACTGCCAAAATACAGGAAGAGAGACAAATAGAAACCACCATACTCAAAAAAAGGAGAAATTAAATGTTTACAGAATTAAGTTATCCAAGCCTACATAAAAATTAAGGTGTAAATTTTAAACTAATGAAGAGGCTCTGGTTCACAATAAGAATTAATTAAAGTAAGTAAGTAAAGTAAAGGCCCTCCCGTTGATCGTCGATTTGCTCGAGCGGGCCCAGTAACGTCTCCATTGGAGACTTTGTTGTTACTGTGTCTGGCATATCCAATACTCTCGGTAGCTTGCCGGGCTCTCTGAGAGGGGCGGAGGACTCGAACTCGGGTCGGCCATGTTGGCTGCTTGCAAGGCAGACGCCCTACCCGCTGTGCTATCGCTCCAGCCCAAGAATTAATTACCCAATACATTTCAGCAAGCCATAAAATAACCTGTAAATTCTATATACTCTATTTTCAAGTACAAATAAATTGGACCATGTGCACTTGCATTTAAAATGCTTTCTCTGGCCTTTAGATGAGAACCACCATCTTACAGTAAATCACCATAATGACCAACACAAAGGGAAAGAGGAGGGACACCCCCTATATGTTTTCTAGACCATTTGGAAAACATGGAGTTGTCCTTTGGCCAGATATATGCAGATCTACAAGAAAGGTGATATTGTAAACATAAAAGCAATCGGTGCTGTTCAGAAAGGAATGGCCAATAAATGTTACCATGGCAAATCTAGAAGAGTTTGCAATTGGCATGCTTTTGGCATATCACAAACAAACAAGGAGAAGGCAAGATTCTTGCCAAGAGAATTAGTATTCATATTGAGCATATCAATATGCTTTTAATTGAGCATATTAATATTAAGCATGCTAAGAGTCGAGAGAGTCTTCAAATGGGTAAAGGAAGATGATCAGAAAAACGAAACCAAAGAGAAAGGGATTTCAGTTCATCTGAAGCAGCAGCCTGCACCATCCACAGAAACACACTTGGTGAGAAGCTGTGGAGAGGAACCTGAGCTGCTATAACCCATTTCCTAGAGATTCTGGAGGAAGAGCCCTACCCTAACACAAAGCCTCGCACACGGCTGAGTTGGGTTTTATTCTCAGCATTCTATGTGGGCCGCCGAGTCTCACCAGGAGTGATTCCTGAGCATAGAGCCAGGAGTAAGTCCTGAGCACCAGTTACATGTGCCCCCTCTCCAAAATAACAACAATAACAAAAATCCTGGAGAATATGCAGAACACACAGAGGCCTATGGACTTGATTTCAAAGTGACATGACCCCCAAAGCACTGCCAGGTGACCCAGCACTGTTAGATGGAAGAAGCACCTCAACCGTCCCAAAGTAGCCCCCAGATTCCCTAAGCACCACTTGGGAGATGCAAAACTAAATAAATCGATTTAAGTAAATGGCATGTAAATTTTAAGTGATTTTATTTACTTTCAAAACAATGTACAAAACACTTGAATAAACCAGTCAAATGCAATAGTATGAATCCTAATGAGTTTTATTTAAGCATTATCAGGTCTGAATGACAGGATGGACCTGATTATTTTTTTAAAGAGTATATCTGTACACATACATTTTTATTTTCATGGTGGTGAGGCCACAGTTTCCATGAGATTCTCAAAATTTTTCCTGCTTTTCCTTTTTCACACAACACACACAAAAAAGCGAAGTGCCATTGTTCTTGAGAAAAAACAACACATTGTTTAAACTTGGTATGACTTGTTGGAGAAAGAGTTTTTAGACTACCAGTACCTGGTGCTAGTGCTTGAGGATGGGACGGGCAATCCCTGTTCAGTGTTCTGGAATCTCCCCCAGGTGTGCTCAAGAGACAATGCCATGTTGGGAACTGAACCAAGCTTTCTACGTGCAGAGCATGCACTCTAACCAGAATATTCAGGGCTCCATGTGGTGCCAGGAAGCAAAGCCAGGGCCTCACATGTGCTCTTCTAGTTGACCCACAAGCCTCCACACTCCCTGCCATACCTATGAAACAATTTTTTAAGTTCTAAGTTGTTGAGGACGGACCCAGACACTCCCTGCCTCTGTCCCTGGAAACAGAGACTAGCCGTGAAGAAACTTGGCTTGAGAGTGGGTCATGTCCTGACAGCCAACCTGGACAGGTGGCCAAAGTTAGCTGTAATGCCTCTATGGAGACAGGGATGGGAGTAGACGGTCCTTAATATCCTTAATACCCATCTAAGGACTCAGTTACCTTGTTTGCCACTGTTTGAAGTGATCCCTGCAAATCACACCAGTAGATTTACTTCTGAAATTATGGTGATATAACACAGACTCTTATATAATAGTATAAAAATATTTATAACAAATGCTAAATAGTAAATAATAGTATATGGTAGGATGGTATACTACCAATGTATTTTTAAATAATGCTATCAGAGTATTTTTACAATGTGGTAAATAGTCATAATAAGGCAATTTAAAACAAAGGGGAACATAATGTAAAAAGTAAAATTGTATTGTAAAATTATATGCAACATGTATGTCTATATTTATAATTCACATTTTATTATTTCTAAGGGCTGGAGCGACAGCACAGCGGATAGGGCATTCGCCTTACAAGCGGCCAACATGGCCGACCCAAGTTCGATTCCTCCGCCCCTCTCGGAGAGCCCGGCAAGCTACCGAGAGTATTCATATGCCAGACACAGTAACAACAAAGTCTCCAATGGAGATGTTACTGGGCCCGCTCGAGCAAATCGATGATCAACGGGAGGGCCTTTACCTTTACCTTTTACCTATTATTTCTAAAAGGATTATATACTATAACAAAATAGTATACAATCTGAAGGGATTAATACTATAACAATCATGCTTATCTATAGATATTTGAATTATTTTTCTTCATTTATTTCTATCTTGCTTTTTTTCTTTTTAGTTGGTGATATCTTTTATATAAAAATGCTTTGAAATTTCAAATTATAGAAGCAACTGCAAAATATTAAGATGTTATGGAAAGACACCAACTAAAAAATTGCATATTGTACCCTTATTGTCAACGTTTTGATGTGATCCTTTCAAATTTATTTCTACATGTTCCTCTACAAACACATACCACCAAAATAAAAAAGAAGCGACATACATATTTTTAAATAGGTCTTCATAGACCTTCAAGACATTTTTAAATAGGTCTTCATAGAGCAGTTTTGAGTTTACTGAATCATTGGATAGAAAATAGTGTTCATTTACATTCATTCTATATATTTATTTGTTCCCCACTCCCTGTGACCACTGATATTTCTTGCTAGTTTTGCATTTTCCAAAATGTCAGAGAACTGGAAATGTACAGAATGCAGAGCCTTTCAGACTAGTTCCTTTCACTCAATGACATGCATTTAAGGTTCTTTATATTCTTTTATGCAACTCATGCTGTGAAAGCGCTTTCTTTAAAAGCCAATGAATAATAGTCTGTGGTCTGGGTAGACCAGTTAATTTGTCCATCACCTGCTGAAAAGCATCTGATTATTTTCAATTTTTGGCAAGTATGAATTAAGTTGTTATGTATATGCCTATGTATATTTTAATTTGGACATAAGTTTTCAACTTATTTGAAGAATAACTAGAAGTACAATTTCTGGATCATATGATTTGAGTATGCTTGCTTTGTAAGAAATTTCTTGTCTTCCAAAATTATTACTCTAGTCTGATTTTTAGGTAACACATATTTTGATCTTTCAAATAAATAATAACTTGAAAGAATCAAATAGTCTTCAGATATTCTAGTTAATTTTACCAGTGACTACTTAGGTACATTAAGATCATTTTCAGTTTCTTACTATTATAACCGATGCTGAATTAAGCAGACTCATACGTATGTCTATATATATTATATGTCACTGTCACTGTCCTCCCGTTGTTCATCAATTTGCTTGAATGGGCCCAGTAACGTCTCCATTTTGAGACTTCTTGTTACCGTGTTTGGCATACTGAATACTCTTGGTAGCTTGCCAGGCTCTCCAAGAGGAGCGGGGGAATCGAACCCGGCTCGGCCAGGCTGGCTGCGCACAAGGCAAACGCCCTACCGCTGTGCTATCTTTGACCACTTGATCCATTATACTAACAAAAACATGAGGAAAAGTGATAGACATGCTTAGTTTTGATGCAATGCTGTACAATTCATTATTACCATTGGTAGTCGTGGAAGAATTACCTCACACAATGGACTACTTGACTATAAGAAGAGTCAAAATCACGCAATTAGTCTTTGCAATTAGTTTTTGCATGGATAAAACTGGAGAGTATCAAGCTGTATGAAATAAGAAGAAGAGTGACAATGATCTTTCTCACATGTGGGAATAAAAAGAAACATAGTAAGGGAATAAAAAATGGTCAAAGGCAACAGGACCTGAGAACTGCTCTACAAAACTGAGTTTACTAGGGAAAGAGAAAAGACTGAATGGAATAAGGGTACCCTGAGGCAATGATGAAGGAAAACAGATATCTAGTGAAAGGTGTGAGGTTGGAGTTTTATGTGTGAAATCCTAACATTAACATATTGTTAATCACAATGACTAAAATAAAACTTAAAAAATTTATCCTGAGGCTGAGGCTGGAGCAGTAGCACAGCAGGTAGGGTGTTTGCCTTGCACGCGGTCGACCATAGTTCAATTCCCAGCATCCCATATGGTCCCCTGAGCACCGCCAGGAGTAATTCCTGAGTGCAGAGCCAGGAGTAACCCCTGTGCATTGCCGGGTGTGACCCAAAAAGCAAAAAAATTAAAAATTAAAAAAATTTATACTAAAGCAGCTAGTGAAACCAGCGTAGCTTCCCATGTATACTGCACCATCTCTATAGTCTAACTATGTTCAAGAGCAGCCTCGTCATTTACAAATGGGTTTCCATCCATTCATAATGCAACTGTAGCCAGTATTGATTGGTTCAAGCGTGTGTATATCTTTGTGGAAAATTGAGGATTGAATACAATACGATTTGGAAAAGATGCATGTGACTATCTAACGAGTCCACCTCGAGGTTGTCTTCCAAATAATTGGAATGACTACAGTTTCAGGATTGGCAGGCATGTTTCAGCAAGAGAATTGCTTATCTGCATGGACTGGCCACTTAGGCACAGCTGTTTGCTACCCAGTTTAATCAGTTTAATAAGTGCAAAAATATCTGACAAAATGGTATATGCTATAAATCAGCGAATTTTGGAAGCAGTTTGATGGTTGTAGAAAAATACAAAATCAGAAATGAATCTCTTCTTGAACCTAAAGACAAAACCAAGCTGAAAGTTCTGTTGAAATGGAAGCACCTCCAAACACAACACACAATGTGAAATAATTCAGTGCCTTTGCCACCAGCACTCAGCTCTGAAACAAAAACCATATATAACCCAAATCAAATGCCACAGTATCTATGCCTGACCCCAAACTCAAGAACCTCGATGAGTCCTATCCAAATATGTATATATGTACAGCACTCGAAGCTGAAATCATTTGCATGGAGAGCAATAAAATGTGTAAAGTTGCAAATAATTGTGAAATTTTTAATTGTAAGGCATAGAGTGCAACTTTAACCAAATTTTCCCTTTTATCTTCTAAGATATATCTGTGTTTACATGAGCCAGTTAAAACACAAACTGAAAAAAATCTGAGCAATATTAAAAGATGAGAGCATCCCACAGCTGCTACCATTAAACTCATCCACTAACCCAGCTTTATATCTGGGAAAAGATGCCAACTAAACTGCTAAAATTCATGGATACCCCAGTCTCACGGCTGAAAACTCTGGAAAGGGAGCAGACTGAGATCCTGCCCTGGATCCACAACTGAAGCCCTGGCAGCCACAACCACAACCCACAGTTGTCACCATGTCAACAACCCAACTCTGCTGCTTCACTACTTATCTTTGCAGAGACAGCAAACCAACAAAAATCCCAGCAACACAGATTGTCAGGCTGAGAACTCTGGGATCTTCTCACAGTAGAAGTGGGCAGTCTCCCCCAAATCTCCATACTTGTGGGAGCCCCAGCAGCCATACCCACATCCCACAGTGGCCACCAGGTAAACTCATCCACTAGCCGAGCCTACGGATCCTCAAGTTCCATAATACAGAGAGCGCCTGGAGAGATAGCACAGCGGGTAGGGAGTTTGCCTTGTACGTGGCCGACCCAGATTCGATTCCTCCACCCCTCTCAGAAAGCCCGGCAAGCTACCGAGAGTATCTCACCTTCACGGCAAAGCCTGGCAAGCTACCTGTGACATATTTAATATGCCAGAAACAGTAACAACAAGTCTCACAATGGAGACGTTACTGGGTCCGCTCGAACAAATCAATGAACAACGGGAGGACAGTGACAGTGACAGTGACTGTGAGCCTAGTAGGAGCATACCAAATTAGTGGGAAAGTAACATAGAAGGCAACTCAACTTAATTTAAACTTAATGAATAAAACAACGGAAGTTTCAACTAGCCAAAAAACAGCTTAGTAAGCCCTTAGACAAGGACATAACAGCCCCGTGGTGAGATTATAATATTCACAAACTTTCTTTTACTGAAGAATTTTTTGATAATTCCATTGTGTGGTCACTACACATCTAGGCAGGCACATGTCTTCTAAAATGTGATTTTTAACAAAAATTTTATCCATTTGTAATTGTTGTTTGTATTAAGGTGAAGGCTCAACTTAAAATGCTTGCAACTTATTCTAGCACCAGTTGCAAACAGCCCCTCTCTGGGTCACTTTCTCACATGTCAAATCTTGACATATATATATGTAAAACTTGTATATAAATATATGTGGCATATATATGACAATTCAGGAACTCATTATTTTGTATTTTGTTCCATTTTTCTGTTGCTCTTTGCCTAAGGTCACACTGTTTTAATTACCATGGCTTTAAATATCCCAGATAACCTCATGACTCAATTGCAGGTTTTTTTACCCAAATACCACCTTGTCTGTGAGATTTTTCCTGACTCTATCTCCAATTACAGCATCTGCCTACCACCACTGCCCTGCACTCTGCCTGCCACCTTTTTAAATCTCTGCTTTGTTCTTCTTTTAATATGTAATATCCTATATATTTTACTTATTTATTTGCATATTGTCTTTTTTCTCTAAACTGAGCTCCACAAATAATAAACTCCATGAAAGCAGGATTTATGGATTTATTACCTTTTGTGTTCTCAATGCCTACAACACTATGAGCACAGAAGTGATCCTCAAGAATATCAGCTGAAACCAGGAGGATTACTCCATAACTTAGAGGCCAGCCGGGTATCCTAGAGGAAAGGGCAGTTCAGATAGAGAAGGGAGCACCAAATAAAGGATGTTTGGAGGATCCTCCCAGGAGGGGAGATGCATGTGGAAAGTAGACTATGGACTGAACATGTTTGCCACTCAATGCCTCTTTTGCAGACCACAACACCCAAAAGGAGAGAGAGAACACAGGGGATTGCCCTGCCACAGAGACAGAGGGGATGGGGGGATGGGGGTGGGAGGGATATTATCCATGGTGGTGGAAAATGGGCACTGGTGGAGGGATGGGTATCTGATCATTGTATAATTGAAACCAAAGCACAAAAAATTGTAAATCTACAACTTTAAAAAAAATAAAATAAAATAAAGGGAAAAAAAAAAAGAAAACAACAAAAAAAAAAGAATATCAGCTGAAAACCACAACACCCTAAAGGAACGAGAGAGCAAAAAGGAATGCCCTGCCATAGAGGTGGGGTGGGGTGGGGGGATGGGGGAAGGGGGAAGGGCTACTGGGACCCGTGGTGGTAGAAAATGGGTACTGGTGGAGGAATGGGTACTTGATCATTGTATAACTGAAACCCAAGCACAAAAATATGTAAGTCTACAACTGTACCTCATGGTGTTTCACAAAGAAAGAAAGAAAGAAAGAAAGAAAGAAAGAAAGAAAGAAAGAAAGAAAGAGAGAGAGAAAGAATCAGCTGAATGAGGCCTAAGTGATAGTATAGTGGGTAGAGCACAGAGCACTTGTCTTGCTGCAGTCAACCTGGATTTGATCCTTGGCACCCCATATGGTCCACCAAACCTTTCAGGAGTGATCCCTGAATGCAGAGCCAGGAGTAAGCCCAGAACACCACTGAGTGTGTCCCAAAACTCCCCTCCCCTTCCAGAAAAAAAAAAAGAGTATCTGCTGAATTAATCAAGTACAAAAAAAAAAAAAAACCCACAACCAACTGTTACCTTTTTTCCCCTTTGAGATTTTACCAGCAATTTTTCATATCGTCATTCTTCTGTGAAATAAAGAACTAATTTGACCAGTTTGATAAAAATCAATCATGGTATTTTGAATGGGCTAAAGTTAAACAATTGAATTATTTTAGGAATAATTGATGATTTTTCAGCATTGATAACTTCCAAGTAAAAAACAGTGGTTTTTCTGTTATTGTCTGTTTTTTGTAGTCTTTTATGCCCCACATTCTAAACTAATTATTTTATTCATAAAGGTCTTACAATCAAGACAACAATGAGATGCTATCTTACATCAGTGAGAACGGCACATATCAAAAATAATGGGAACCATCTGTGTTGGCAGGGATTTGGTGAAAAAGGAACTCTCATCCTCTGCTGATGGGAATGTTGTTTGGTTAAACCCCAGTGGAAAATAGTGTGGAGGGTTCTCAGCAAACTCAGAATTGAGCTACTATACAATCCAGCAATTCTCTTTTGGGGCATCTACCCCAAGACAGTAAAACATTTATTCAAAACCTCGTATGCATACCAATTATTCATTGCAGCACTCAGTACAGTAGCTAAGATTTGTAACCAACCTAGATTTCCAACAACAGACAAATGAATCATGAAGATGTGGTATATATACGCAATGAAACATTATACAACTGCAAGGAATGATAAAATCACGCACTTTACTGAAACATGAATGGAATTGGAAGATATCATGTCAGATGAAGTGAGGCAAAAGAAAGACAAACACAAGATGATATCACTTGCATGTGGTACTTAGAATAACTGGATGAGGAAATGCAGTGATTTAAAGGGGGGAATGCTAGATCACCTTTGGTCCCAAAGTATAGAGAGGAAAAGGAAAGACAGTCCAAACCACAGTCAGTAATACTAAAATTTTAACAACTAAACTTAAAAAGGCACCTGTCAAAATGGCAGGCTAGAGGTGGGAGGTTGAGAGTTGGAACCTGGGAACACTGGTAGAGAGAAGTTAACAATGGTAGCTGGATTGGTGCTAGAACATGGTATGTCTAAAATCCAGCTATGAATAGCTTTATATATCACGGTGATTTAATAAAATAAAATGTATTTAATATAAAAGAAAATTAAGGCCTTTCATATTTCATATTCACTTTGTTTTTAATTTGTGACTTTTGTTTTCTTTTGTTTTGAAGTCACATCTTCCAGTACATGAGGACTATTCTTGGCTTTGTGCTCAAGAGTGACATTTCAGGAACACAGTGCCAGAAGGTGGAGATAGGAAGGGTTGAATCTGGGCCTCTTGCAAGTGAAACATGCACTCAGCCCACTGACTTATCCTTCTGACTCTGTTTTGTGATTTTTGAAAAATTAGTATTTTTGCTATGCACTTATTTATCCAATCAATGTTTCTTGTATACTAAGTGTCAATCACTCTTCTAGGAGTGGCAGATGCAACAGTGAACAAAAGGAACTGTCTTCATGGAGTTTATGCTCCAGTAATACTGTGATTTTTCTCTTATGTTTTCCTATTCCTATTTTTCCTATTGGCAATTTTTGATTTATAAGAATGCTATTCAGTTTTGTGCATTACGTTTAACCTATCTCCTTAATAACTTCTTCCATTAATTCTAAAATCACTTTAT
The DNA here is from genome assembly GCF_029834395.1 of Sorex fumeus. Lineage (NCBI taxonomy): Eukaryota > Metazoa > Chordata > Mammalia > Eulipotyphla > Soricidae > Sorex > Sorex fumeus. Next base: position 12,982,788 of record NW_026606093.1, on the reverse strand, counting down.
TTGATTTTTCAATTTTACCAACTTGACAATCCTATTGCCTACATATACTAACCATTTTGCCATTTCTTTTCCAAAAATAGACATCCATAGTTTGTTTTCTCTATTTATTAGTATGAGAAAGCCCTTGAATTTCTGAATTTCTAGAAATTAACTACATTTTCATAGTTAAGAAGAAAAGTTCTAAGAAATAAATGTTAAATTTCTAGATCTAAATAATTACTAGGAATTTCAATTCAAGTGAAGAAAAAATATCTGAAAGCCCAACTGACACCAATTATATATCACTGATGCAAAATATCACGATTCACTCAAATGAGAGATAGAATCCGGAGTTCTGATCTTCGTCAACGCTCAAGAATCAGGGACGCTGTCTCATTTGCCAAGACATCAAAAATCAGATGGGCTGGACATGTAATGAGGTTTACAGACAACCGCTGGACTAGAGCCATTACTGATTGGATTCCACGAGACATCAAAAGATCACGTGGACGCCCACCTATAAGATGGTCAGACTTCTTCGTCAAGACCCTAAATGATCGGTTTGAGGCTCTACATGTTCCTAAAATGAACAGATACCATTGGGCTACGCTAGCACGCAACCGGGATGAATGGAGACGTTACTGGCACCCGCTCGAATAAATCGATGAATAACGGGGATTAAGTGATTAAGTGATTAAGTGATGCAAAAGCCATTGTGAGAAAAATAAAACTTTCTCTTCCCTGGCAGATCACTGATGTAAAATTGATAAAAGGAAAATAAAATAGGAATTTTTTATGTCTAGAATAATAAGCAATGAATTGAATTAGATTCTGCTAAATCTAATTTATCTAATAACAGAAAAAACATATTTCTTCAATGAAAGCTAGAAAGCATGAAATATATCTGTTTCTTCTTTATCATCTTCTATTCACAAGTTACTTGCATAAACATCAAAATAGTGAGAGATTTAATTTGCCTGTTTAACCCCATTGAAATAAGCTTTGTATGAGTAACTTTTATAGTACATCTGTAAACTAGGGTTTTCTGGAGTGTTACATTTGTTCTAACAAACTAAGACAGAGGTTGGGGAAATGATACAATCCCCATTTATATCACTTATATCACTTGTATCACTTGTCATCCCGATGATCATCAATTTGCTCGAGCGGGCACCAATAATGACTCCATTCATCCCTGTTGCATACTAGTGTTGCCAAATGGCATCTGCTCGCTTCAGGAACACGAAGAGCCTCAAACTGTTTGTTCAGGGTTTTGACAAAGAAGTCTGACCATCTCGTAGGTGGGCGGCCACACTTCCTTTTGACTTCCCGTGGAATCCAGTCAGTAACGGCTCTAGTCCAGTAGTTGTCTCTAAATCACATTATGTGTCCAGCCCATCTGATTTTCGAAACCTTGGCAAACGAGACAGCGTTCCTGATTCTCGATCATCGATGGAGGTTGGAACGCCAGATTCCTTCTCTCACTTGACTGAAGCATGATACTCTAAGCATAGCTCTTTCAATTCCTATTTGGGAAACCTGAATAGCATTCTCATCTTGTTTTCGTAGGGCCCAGGTCTCTGAGGCGTATGCTAGCACAGGAAGAACAGTAGAGTCAAAAAGATGTGACTGAAGTCAGAGGTTCTTCATCCTCTTAACAACTACTTTGATGCTCTTGAAGGCGCTCCATGCCGATTTCTTCCTCCTGCACAGTTCTGGCTCAAAGTCATTCCTCATGTTGGGTTCTTGACCCAGGTACACATAGCTGCTGCATTCGGAGATGTTTGTTCTGTTGAGAGCAAATGGAATGTTAGGGACTTGTTCATTTTTCATGAACATTGTCTTGGTGAGATTCGGCTTGTAGTCTGACTTTTCCACACTTATGGTCGAAGTCGGCCAGCATTTTTGCCACTTGGCTAATGTTGGATGTTATTAGAATGATATCATCAGCAAAGCAGAGGTGGTGTAGTTGCTGACTGTCTATCTTTATTTCCATTTCTTCCCATTCCAGTCATCACATGATGTTCTTGAGGGTGGCACTGAAGAGTTTCGGTGAAATGGTACCACCCTGCCAAACCTCTCTCTTGACAACAGTGATCACTTCCTTATAGAATGGTGAGATCCTGGTGGCAAATCTGTAGTACAGCTCACAGAGGATCCTGATGTTTGAACTGAGTTTCAGTCTCAACAGAATCAAAGGCCTTCTTTAAATCAATGAACGTTAGACAGAGTGGCATTGTGAACTCTCGAGAAACCTCAATGAGCTTGGTCACCATGTGGATATGATTGATTGTGCTGAATCCTTTTTGGAACCTGGCTTGCTCGCATGGTTGTCCTTCGTCTAGTGTTCTGCCTATTCTATTGAGGATGACTTGAGTGAACAACTTGTAGATGACAGACAAAAGGCAGATCGGGTGATAGTTGCCAATGTCGTGGATATCTCCCTTCTTATACAACAGAATGGTCCTGCTGAATGGAACCTTGCATTCAGGCAGGTATTGTGTGAAGAACCGAGCCAGTGTATTGATGAGTACTGGCATCAGATTCTTCAGGTGTTCGGATCTGACCTTGTCTGGACTGGGTCCTGTACACTTCTTTACCAACAAAATGGCATGTCAGATTTTGGAAGGGAGAACGTTGGGAATGACATATACATCCTGTGGAATTTGGTATGTGGACAGGTGAACATGGGTCTTGAAGGATCTGAGTAGAAGTTGTGGATAATCTTCTACATTGCCTTTCTGGAAGATGTGATAGATCCATTAGGATGTTGGAGGGAAGTCATCTTCGTCTTGTTGTTGGCGAAGGACAGGCGAGCATTGTGAATACTTTTTCCGGTTTCTGCCACATCAGCCAACACTCTGCTTTTCTCTCTTGAGGTCTTCCTTTATTGCTTCTCTGCACAGCTTTATGAGCTAGGAAGTTAGCTTGTGGTTGCCTGAGGCTCGCGTCCAGCCACGTTGGTGAATGAGCTCTAGAGTTTTCAAAGACAGGGGTCTTTTTGTGGCTTTCCTACTCTCGGCATTCCTTGCTCAATCATGGAGGTGCTGAACCAGTCAATCATATTCCTTGTCAATATTGTCAATGATGGCATCTTCCCACATTGCCACAGTAGTGCCAAAGAACTCCCATTTGTGGTCATCCTGGGTGTTCTCTTCTTAAACTTTTCAGCACTTTCTCCCTGCTCCATGAAGTAGAATTTTGCATGAAGGAGATAGTGGTTCAACCCCGTTTGAAATTTTGGGACAACAGCAACATCAGTCAGGCAAAACTGTCAATTGAATATGATGTGGTCAATTTTGATGTAGAATTTTCCACCGGAAGACTCTCATGTCCAAAGTTTAGATTCTGCCTTCTGGAACTGTGAGTTACCATGGATGGTCTTGGTCGACATGATGAGCTCAGACAGTCTCTCACCCATTCTAGGCCATGGGTCGTAATGTGGAGTTCTTCGGGTGATCTTCTTAGTCCTATCCTGGCATTAAAATCACCAACAATGATCTTGTAGAAGGTGTAGTCTTCTTTATAGAACTTCTCCAGCTCCATGTAGCTCTCAATTTCCTCTTCATCGTAGTTGGATGTTGATGCATAGACAATGAAGATAGAAACTGCCAGCAGTGAGCCACATCTATTCAAGTGTAATCATCCGATTCGAGTTGTTAGACATTTGAATGAATCAATGCTCATGGCCAAGTTCGCGCTGACAAGGACACCGACACCACTGACGCCTCTACTGTCACATGTTCTGAGGAACAGTTCTTCTCCAGTGTCTAAAATGGAGTGATATGACAGATGTCTTCTCGTCTCTGTCAGACCAATGATGTCTTATTTGATCTTTCATGCTTGCACCATTAGGTCCTCAATGGATGCTTCCAATGCCAGCATACATGTGTTGAAAGTACAGACAGTCATTTTAGTCCTTCATTGTTTTGGCAGCCTAGTTCGGCCCTGAGATTTTATCAGCCTCTCTTTGCTCATTCTTCTTAATTCTGCCATATTGGAGGCTCTTTCAGAGTCAGGGGGAATGAGATCCATTGTTTTTACTGTTTTTGGCATATCAAATAAGCCACAGGTAGTTTGCCAAGCTCTACCGTGTGGGCGGGATACTCTCGGTAGCTTGCTGGACTCTCCAAGAGCGATGGACGCTTTTAATCGCCCTTACAGGTGATCCCATGGTTCTCACCATATTTAAACCCCATCAAATATGATGCAGAAAATGGGTATTGTGTCTTATGATGTGTCCGGAAAGTGGCCTGGAGCATGGTGGCGGCTGGGTAGTGGAGGTAGTGGAGGTCGGCCGATGAGGTATTTATCTGGCACTGGCAGGGTGGGTCTTCTGGGTGTGTCTCTGGGTCACCCGGGATTGGTGGAAGCAGGCAGATGATCTCTTTTTCCAGGTCCCATTGAGCCTGGAGTCCAAGGTCACAAAGTTCCGCCTTACCTGGTTCTGTGGGCTTCACTCATGCATGAGGCTTGGGCCGAGCATCCAAAAAGCAGCCTAGAGTGTGGCAGCGGCTGCCCCATTTATTTAGTAGAAGAAAATTATATTGGAAGCATCAAAGCAGCAAACATGTCCACACAACAGGTCACAGAATCCAGACTCAAACTCTGAATTTTAGCTACACATTAAATATTCTTTTACATTGCCTTCCTTTCTTTTAACTTGATCTATTTAATTAGATACATTCAAATGTGTTTCCTCACCCACCTAGAAAATTTCCTCAGTTGTTCGTTGCCCTCACATATTATTTTAGGAGGAAATTATTTCTTATAAAATTTACATATATCTTGATTTTAGATCCCCTTTTCCTGAAGTTCTAAAATATCAAAATGTGTTTTAAACATATTAATTCTCACAAGTTCTGTGCATAGGAAAGCAGAAATGATGAGTCTCCTGTGATATAAATCAGCATTGTAATTGTAAAAAAATAGATGCACTCATTCATAAGTGTCGCAAAGCTCTCTAAACTGAACAGGAAAAAATATCTGAGTGGAACTGTTAACAGTCAGGCCTAAAGAGGAAGCACAACAGCCCATTACAAGCTATTGAAAAGTTCCATAGGGGAAAAAAATGACATACAGCAGGAAATTCCTGACCAGTGGTGTAATCTCTTACATAAATGTGTTGGCAGATAAGTGGATTTTTATGATTTTGCTTACGCCCGCTACTTATTGCCCCTTTAGATATGTCAACTTGTAAATGTATCATAACTTGACTCTCACTCTCTTTAATGCTATGACTTGATAAGTTGTAGGTTCATCTTAATCCTTACAAGAGTCTCTTGACCTTTTATCCAAATGTTGGGGAAGGAGTTAGTTACTAAAACACACACACACACACACACACACACACACACAATAATTTAAGTCAGTCTCAGGATAAGTACTATATTTAGCATTCTCTAAAATAATACCTCAATACATAAGAAATTAGGCACTGGAAATTTTAAACTTTAAAGGATTGAAGTCAAAGTTGTAGGACTATAAACATAGTTTATAGGCACTAAGGATAAAGACAAACCTAAGACCACACACATCTGTGCTTTGGACCCCTGAGCCATAACCCATGCTCTACTCATTTCAATTTTTGGAACAATACTGAACAATGAGTATAATACTCATTGTACAGATGAGAAAATTGAGTTTCTAAGAGATGAAGTTATGTAATCCATACCTTCCCCCTTCCCATGCAGATCTAGATATAATCATTTCAGGGTCCACCACTATGCACTTTTGGGCAAGTCTCTGAACTATCTTGAACCTCACTTTTTCCCTTATAAAACAAAAGTGAAAACTGTCTCACTACCTCACAAGATTACTACAAATAGAATTTATAAACTAAAACACAAAACACGTTGCTGGTTACTTCCACCAACACAAACACTTGGACTAGTAAGAAAACGAGTTGGGAATTGATGTTTAGGTTATCCAATCTGTTTTCTGGGACACTTTGTTTTCAAATGTTTGATTATATAATATTAAACTGTTTTCCAGGAAGGTCTTTCAGGTTGAGTGTCAATGAATCATTTCCTTTATACTCAGATGAAAGATATGCCTGGTTAGGCCAGATTCCCACCCTTCTAAACAATTCCTATATGGCAGGTAAGAAAATTGTCAATATTGTTGAGAATTTCACTCATAATAGCTAAGATTTCTTTTGTGAAGGTATTTCCAACACAAAAGGCAGAGATTGTTGGGTCATTGACCCACTGACCAGGTCTTTGATGGCATGTTCTATGTAAGTAAAATGAGAGACAAAAGTCCAATGTTTTCCACTTTTCTTATCAGCTATATTCAACTGTCAAATGTAATATTGTACACTTATCCTGAAGTAACCCACATTTCAGGTTAAGATGATAATTCCTTTTCCTTTAAGACTCCATTTTAGGGTGTCTTCTAAACTTTCTTAGGTTGTGAATTTCTTTTACTATTTTCACTTCTTTCCCTCTGTCTCTTTCATGCTCTCTTTCTCTTCTCTTCTCTCTCTCTCTTTCTCTCTCTCAGTATGAATATACATTCTTCTTAAAATTAATACTCTCCCTAAGTAAAATTATTTTGCTTACCAAAATGAAAATGTAATTCTATGTATGCTTGCAATATAAAAAGGAGATGATAAAGGCAGTATCTTATTGAAATATTTTCAGTCAAATATGTTTCATGTGTTTATTAAAAGACTAAAAATAAGAACAATGACTTTTGAGGGACACAAACAGTTTTAAATGGAAGGTTATTCATGATAATAATAAAAATATTAACCTCAGTTTTCAAGTACTAAATTCTAGTATTGTTTTATTTTCCCAAAATTAAAATATGTCTGATTCACAAATAATTGCATATGAGAACAGGGTTTTTGGTCAGTTGTTTAGGTTTGTTTTTGTGGTGATTATAGGTTTAAATGCTTTGTCTGTGTTCATAGTTAATATTTTATATTGCTTTTCATTAAGCAGTCAGCCAGCTTATTCAAAAGTATACACGTAAGTTAGTTAATCTAACCATACAACTTACCAACACCATAATTTAAAATTCCTCTGGAGGTATGTGATTAAAATTGTTCTGGAGGTATGTGATTAAATAAAATTATTGCTTGGCTGGAGAACTGAAGGGAACAAGCTGAAAAAATTATTATAAACCATGAAAGAATCCAGTGAAGTAAAACACAAGCACCTATGGATGCCATGAAAAAATAAGTAGTCTTTATAGGTACAAAGAACAAGTAAGAAATAGTTCTTGGGATGAGGTTTCTTGGTAGAGCATTAGCCTTGCATGTGCAAGGCCATGGGTTCAATTCCTGACACTGCAAAAAGTGGTATGTGTGTTGGGGAAGGGGAATGTGGGGGGGAGGGAAGAAAGAATAACTTCATCTACCAAAAAAATTTTTTTAATTTAAAATCATGAAGGTAAAGGTAAAGGTAAAGGCCCTCCCGTTGATCGTCGATTTGCTCGAGCGGGCCCAGTAACGTCTCCATTGGAGACTTTGTTGTTACTGTGTTTGGCATATCGAATACTCTCGGTAGCTTGCAGGGCTCTCCGAGAGGGGTGGAGGAATTGAACTCGGGTCGGCCATGTTGGCCGCTTGTAAGGCGAACGACCTCATAAATATTTTAAAGAAATAATGTTTGCCCTAATGGCACAGTTGGAAAAACTGAAAAAAGAACAACAAATAAATCCCAAAGTAAATAGAAGAAAGAAATGACAAAAATTAGAGCAGAAGTCAAAAAAACTAAAAAAGTGATTCAAAGAGTAAATGAAACTAGGAACACATTTGTCAAAAGAATAAACTAAATTGGTGAATTGTTAGCTAGACTCACGAGAGAGTAAAAAAGATAGAAAAAAAACAAACTAATCTAATTAGAGATGAAAGGGAAAAAATTATAATAGATACCTCAAAAATATTTTTACAACTCACAAAAGGTTAGTATCAACAAATTTGTCACTAATCTGGAGAACCTAAAATAAATGGGTTTCGTTCCGGAGTGGCCAAGAACAGGTGACTGGTTAAAGAAACTTTGGTACGCCTACACAATGGAATACTATGCAGCTCTTAGAAACGATGAAGTCGTAAAATTAGCATATAAGTGGATTAACATGGAAAGTATCATGTTAAGTGAAATGAGTCAGAAAGAGAGGGATGGGGGCTGGTAGGGTGTTTGCCTTGGACGCTGCCAACCCGGGTTCAATTCCCAGCATCCCATATGGTCCCCTGAGCACCGCCAGGAGTGATTCCTGAGTGCAAAGCAAGGAGTAATCCCTGAGCATCGCCGGGTGTGACCCAAAAAGAAAAAAAAATAGAGAGGAACAGACATAGGAAAATTGCACTCATCTGTGGAATATAAAGTAACAGAATGGGAAACTAGCACCCAAGAGTAGTAGAGATAAGGACCAGGATGGCTGATCCACAACTTGGAAGCCGACCTCACATGCTGGGGGAAAAGGCAGCTCAGATAGAAAAAGGAACACCAAGGAAAGACTGTTGACAGGACCCATTCGGGTTGAAAGATGCTTGCCGAAAGTAGACTATAGACGGAACACGAAGGCCACTTAATACCTACCTCTATTGCAAACCACAACGCCCAAAAAGAGAGAGAACAAAGGGGAATTCCCTGCAGCTGAGGAGGGGTGGGGTGGTGGGGAATGAGGTGAGGGTGGTGGGAGGGATGCTGGGAACATTGCTGGAGGGGAATGGGCACTGGTGGAGGATGGGTAAAGGATCATTGTATGACTATGAATGCCAACATGAAAGTTTGCAAGTTTTTAACTGTACCTCAGAGTGATCCACTAATAAAAAAATTTTAAATTTTAAAAAATAATAAGATAAAACCAGTCAACAAATTAAATAAATGGGTTTCTTAAATTTTAAGTCTAAAAATCTGCATTTTTTTACAGTGTGAGTTATTCATTTATTTGTATTTTCAGATTTTTGCAAGTATAGCTACAACCAATTTTAGAACATTCCAGCGTCCCTAAGGAAACATCATAGTCATTGTACTTATTAGTAATAGTCCCGTTTTCTTTCCAGGCTGAACTCCCAGAGCTAGGGAACCACCAATCTATTTTGTCTCTATAAAGTTACGTACTCTGGATATTTCACATTCACTTTGTGTTTGTTTTTTGGTTTTGGGTCACACCTAGTGGTGCTCAGGGATTACTCCTAACTCAGTGCTCAGAGAACCATGCAATTCTGAGGCTCACATTCAGAGCTCTCTCATGCAAAACATATGCTCCATTTTTTGGGCCATTTCTCTGTCTCTTGTATATATTTTTCCCGTTTCTTTTTTACTTGTTTTCTACATTTTTAAATATAATTTATTTATTTATTGAATCACTGTGGGAAAAGTTACAAAGCTTTCAGGCTTAGGACTCAGTCATGCAAATATCAAACACATTTCCCTTTACCAATACTTATTTTTTACCACAAAGAACCCCAATAAAACCCCACCTCCCACCCCTCCCAATACCTGTGAGGCAGATGAGTTCTAGTTAACACTCTATCTACTTTGACTAGATTCATTGTTTCGATAAAAGATGCACCATTATTATTTAGAGTTTACACCCCCAATCAGACATGCTGAAAAAGCGTTGTGAAATGATTTGCTTTCTACGGCTGGGTTCAAGAATTAAATGTTGTTCAAGAATTAAATGGTGGCTATCGCGGCCGCGCGGTTTTGGATTTCTGTTTTACTTATTAACCATGGAAGTTTTTCTACTAAAAGTCAGATAATTAAGAGATGGGTTTCTGTGCTCTGCAGTTGTGTCCGTGCCGGAGAGTCGCTCGTGGGGGGCAACTGGTGACCTCGGTAGGGCGTGAGGAATGGGCCAGAATGCCCCCCTTCCCATGAGGTTTTCGTCGCCCCCACACCCCCCGGCTCATACCTGCTCTCCACAAGGCTCCCATGCAGCCGCCATCTTTCTTTCCAGAGAGGAGAGGGCAGAAGGGAACAACACCTTTTCCCCTCCGGGCAGGCATGATGGCGTGGATTAACGCATTGTCCATTCACTTTTCTGCTCCAAGCTGCTGGTTTCTGCATTAAGTCCTTGTGCTTCTGGGGCCATGGCCGTGCCGGAGAGCTGCTTGTGGGGAACAACTGGTGACCTCGGTAGGGCGTGAGGAATGGGCCAGAACGCCCCCCTTCCCATGAGGTTTTCGTCACCCCCACACCCCCCAGCTCATACCTGCTCTCCACAAGGCTCCCATGTGGCCGCCATCTTTCTTTCCAGCAAATCTGCATTTTTATAATTATACAATCTCTCAAAACTGAATCAATCGGAAGAAACCCTGAACAAACCAATGACAAGTACAAAAATTTAAACACTAATTAAAAATCTTCCAAGAACAAAAGGTTTGTCCAGATGGGTTCACTAGAGAGTGCACCACGTCCACAAGATCTTAACTCCCCAAGTTCTTCCAAAGTATCAAAGAAACAGGAATCTTTTATAACAGCTTTTATGAAGTCAACATTCTCCAAGCCCCAAAGACAGATAGAGTACTAAAAAGAATTTTTTAGACATGACTCTGATGAACACTAATAAAAAGGATCCTCAGCAAAATCTTAGTAAATAAAACTCAATAATACATCAAAAAAATCATATACCATGATGTCATGATCAAGTGTGATTCATTCTAGGGATGCAAGGATGGTTCAGTAGAAGCAAATCAGTTCATGAAATACACCTTATCAACAAAAGAAAAATAAAAATCATAGGATCATATCAATAACATAGAGAAACCATTTGATAATATTCAACATTCACTCAAGATTTTTAAAAACTTCCATAAAACAGAAATAGAAAAAAATATACCTCCAGATAGCAATAGCCATTTACATCAAACCCAAGCCTAAATCATACATGGTGGCAGTAAACAGAGATCCTGAGAAATTTTTTGGCCATTTTGGGAGTTTTATAATTCCCTGAGATCAGGTACAAGACAGGGATGTTTACTTTCTCATAAAGTTTTAGATGTCCTTGTCACAGCTGTCAAGGAAGAAAAAGAAATCAAAGGGAGCCAAATTCATAGATGGTATAATAATAAACTTCATAAAACTTTTTTTATACATTGCTATTTTTTACAAAATAGCAATGCAAAATCTCAATACAAAAGGGACTACTGTGACAGAGCACTTTCCCTGCAAGTGTGAGCACCCGGCTTCAATTTTCAGCACTAGAAAAACATCGATCCATGAAAATCTATTGTTTTTCTGTATAAAAACAGTGGACTGTAGGAGAAATTAATTAAAAAGATGCCACTTTAAATGGTGTCCAAAAAATCAAGCACCTATGTACTGAGTATGTGAAAGACTTAGCCACCTAAAATTGTAAGCCACTCTTAAAAGAGAGCACAAAAAAAATGGGAAAATAGTTCATGTTTATAGATTGGAATAATTAACATTGTTAATGTAACCATTGTACCCAGAGAACTATGCATATTTAATGCATTTCCCATCAAATTACAGATGACATTCCCCAATGATTTAGAACAAAGGCTACTAAAATGTGTATGGAATCATAAAACTCCCCAAATGGCCAAAACAATTCTCAAGAATAAAAGAAGATTGGAGGTATCACATTTCCTGACTTTGTATAAAGCTTTAGTAATCCAAACTGTTAGCACTGGAATAAAGATATAGTCTTAGACCTGTAAAATCGAAGCACTAGGGAGAGTAAAGAAAGGAAAAGAAGAGTTGGACTAGAAGAGATCGACGGACAGTAGTGCAGAGTTGGGTACTTTTATATATATATATATATATATATATATATATATATATTTTTTAATGACTCACCATTAGGTACAGTTACAGACTTAACAAACTTTCATGCTTATGTTTCAGTCATACAATGATCGAGTAACCATCCCTCCACCAGTGCCCATTCTCCACCACCAGTGTGCCCAGTATCCCTTCCCCTACTTCCCCCAACCCCAAGTGGACACTTTTGAAGTATTGAAACATCAGAACCATAATATATAAAATTATTATAACCATATTACCTAAAATAAAATTTTAAAAAAATAAAATTTGAGGTTTTTTATTTGAACAAAACAATTTAAAAAACTAAGTGAAATTAGCACTGCCAGAAGTGATTTTCAAAGCAAGAAGCCAGGTATATCCCAGAAACCAAAAAAAAAAAAAAATTAGTAAAGAAAAAAGAAAAATATTGTCTTGTTGAAATGACAAAATAATGACAAAGAGGAAGGACTGACTATACATATCATTAAAACAGGGGCATAGGGAAGAAAGAAACACAAATCTAGACACCTGGTACAGATGAATTGAACATCTGAGAGAAAACTAGCTATACTTATTCACTCCAAGGAACAATTTTTTTTAAATTTTTTTAAAATTTTTATTAGTGAAACACCATGAGATACAGTTGTAGACTTACAAATTTTTGTACTTGGATTTTAATTATACAATGATCAAATACCCATCTCTCCACCAGTGCCCGTTTTCCACCACCACGGGTCCCAGTATCAAGGAACAGATTTAGATCCTGTTTTTAATCCAAGAAATGTTTATTTTTTCTAGTAAATCTTATATATTGCAGTTAAAATTTTTTAATTTAATATATAAATGCTGCTATATAAAATAGCAACATTTTTCTGCTTTATAAAATTAAGAGAAACATATCAATTGCATTTAAATACCTGGAATCCATTTATATGTATTAGATTCACCATCTTAATCAGGAATTATTTATACTTCAGTATTATAAAATAGCTTATAATGTAGCCTTAATCCTAGAATCTAGGACAGCCAGAGCTTCCAAGAACATTTAACATTAAGCTGTAATATTCCATAGTCATTTTTTAAATGAAAGAGGAAAAAATAAGCTTCTAGAATTGCTACCTAGGAAAACCACCAAAACACAATTTTTTTTTACAAATTCATTCATTCTCCTCTATTCTCCAGCCAACTGCCAACTGATATACAAATGTTTTTATATCTGTGTGTGTTTGTGTGTGTATATAATGGAATGGATGAGCAATTATTTAGTGAACAGTTCTTAGCTTTAAATTTCAATGATATTAGGAAGCAAAATTATACAAAATCTCTAAATATTATCCCTGACATACAGAGACACTCATAAAATATTTGCTGAGTAAATACTAACTACTAACTAGAGGTATTTCATCTTTTGTGTTTTGAAGTTCAAATGTCATTAAATGGATAACACAGCAGGTAAGACTTTTGCCTTGCACGCAGCCAACCTGGATTTGATTCCTCCTTCCCTCTTGGAGAGCCTGGCAAGCTATTGCGAGTACCCCACCCACACGGCAGAGTCTAGTAAAGCTCCCTGTGGCTTATTCCATACGCCAAAAACAGTAACAACAAGTCTCACAATGGAGACGTTATTGGTGCCCGCTTGAGCAAATCAATGAACAGGAGGACAGTGCTATAGACATTTAGGGGAGAAGCTCTCAGCAATGTGTCTGGAACCCAGAGGCCCCTTCTGGTGACGCTGGGCCTCAGGGAGTTGGAGGACACCTTGACTATATCCCCTGGAGATGAGCTGCTTAGGGCCTCTGCTAGCACATGTACTTGCACTTCAGCCCTTTGAATTTTCTTCCCAGGCCCTGATGAACTGGCATAGTTTAAGGGGAAAGTGACAGTATTTAAAACTTAATTATTAAATGTTTAAATCATATAAATTCAGACCAAAGTAGTTTCAAAAAAACAAAAGACAAAGATCTCATACATCCGGTGGAATATAAATAAATAAACAAAATAATTCAAACAAAATGGTGGTTAGCCAGAGGAAGAAAAAGAAAGAGAACTAAAGGCTTAATATGGAAAAGGAAATCAGTTCTATGATGGTGAATATAATATAGTATATGCGGGCATCAATTGTAATGCTGTATTCCTGAAGCCTACATAATGTTTTAAACAAATGTTACTCCAACAAAAACAATTTATATAATCAAAAAGAAGACAAAACCTATAATTTTAAATAAATATAGTGAAAGGATTCTGTCTTCTTGCAGTCATTTGGTCATGCAAGAGTCCCAAAACATATTATTACAAAAAAGATATGCCAAGCATTACTAAAGTATGTATGAAACCACATGGAGCCTACATAGCCAAAGAAATTCTGAAGAAGGGGGAAACAAAATGGAAAGTATCACATTCCACACTTAAACTATATTAAAAGGCTCAGTGAAAAAAAATTATGGTATTGGAACAAAAATACAGTTACGTGTCATGTCAATGGAATAGAATTTAAAGCCTCCAAATAAAATCCCTCATATAGCAGTACTTAATTATGGCAAAGGACCAAAGAGCATACAACTGGAAAATAAATATTTCTTCAACTAATGAATCTGGGAAAATCCATATTCAATTTCACTTGCAAGAAAGTGAACCTAGAAAGAGAAAGACAACACTGGGTGAAATCCCTTATGTGTGGTATAGAAGAAACAAAGAAAACAGACCCAAACAACTCGGCTTTGAATGGCCTTTATTGCAAGTTTTACCATGTATGACATTAGCTAAAAAGAAAAAAAACTTATAGTAATTTTGCTGTTTAAAAATGTATACCACAATAAATGATTTAGAAAAAGAAAATATTTAGATCCATTGTAAACAGAACATCAAAAACAGTACCTCCTTGTGATCATGACCCCTTAGATGCCGATCAATGCACACACATAAATTCATAAAATCTATAGCTTATACACAACAATATCTGTCTGGGGATTCTTGAAAAAAATTTTTAACTTGTGTCTTCATGAAGGCACAATCAAATAAATCAAAAGTGGCATATTCTTCAATATAATTCAAACTCTTCAAAAATTCAATGTCATAAGACAAAGCAAAACAAAAATATGAATCCAAAGAGACTGAGACAAGTGTATTGGGTGAATATCCTTTCCCATTCTGTAGACTGTCTTTGTATTTTGGTCACTGTTTCTTTGGAGGTGCAGAAGCTTCTTAGTTTAAGATAGTCCCATTTGTCTATCTCTGTTTTCACTTGCTTGGCCAGTGGCATGACATCTTTGAAGATACTGTTAGCTTCAATGTCATGGAGGGTTTTGCCAACTTTGTCTTCAATGTACCTTATGGATTCCGGTCTGATGTTGAGGTCTTTAATTCATTTTGATCTTACTTTTCTACATGGTGTTAGGCAGAGATCTGAGCCCATTTTTTTGCATGTAGCCATCCAGTTTTGCCAGCACAATTTGTTAAAGAGGTTTTCCTTGTTCCACTTCACATTTCTTGCTCCCTTGTCAAAGATTAGATGATCATATGTTTGGGGGGAGATGTCAGTATATTCAGCCCTGTTCCATTGGTCTGCAGCTCTGCCTTTGTTCCAGTACCATGCTGTTTTAATTATTACTGCTTTGTAGTAGAGTTTGAAGTTAGGGAGATTGATTCCTCCCATTGTCTTTTTCCCAAGAATTGCTTTAGCTATTCGTGGGGGCTTATTGTTTCATATAAATTTCAGGATTGTTTGCTCCATTTCTTTGAAGAATGTCATGGGTATCCTTGTAGGGATTGCATTGAATTTGTACAATGCTTTGGGAAGTATTGCCATCCAACAAGGGGTTGATGTCAAGGATATATAAAGTACTGGTTGAACTCCACAAGAAGAAAACATCCAACCCCATCAAAAAATGGGGCAACGAAATGAACAGAAACTTTCCTAAAGAAGAAATCCGAATGGCCAAAAGGCACATGAGAAAATGCTCTACATCACTAATCATCAGGGAGATGCAGATCAAAACAACAATGAGATATCATCTCACACCACAGAGACTGGCCCACATCCAAAAGAACAAAAGCAACCAGTGTTGGTGCGGATGTGGTGAGAAAAGGATCCTCCTTCACTGCTGGTTGGAATGCCGACTGGTTCAGCCCTTTTAGAAAACAGTATGGACAAATCTCAAAAAATTAGAAATTGAGCTCCCATTTGACCCAGCAATACTACTCCTGGGAATATATCCCAGTGAGGCAAAAAAGTATAGTCAAGGTTACATCTGCATTTGTTTGTTCATTGCAGCACTGTTTACAATAGCCAGAATCTGGAAAAAACCTGAGTGCCCGAGAACAGATGACTGGTTATAGAAACTTTGGTGCATCTACACAATGGAATACTATGCAGCTGTTAGAAAAGATGAAGTCATAAAATTTACATACAAGTGGTACTACATGGAAAGTATCATGCTAAGTGAAATGAGTCAGAAAGAGAGGGACAGACATAGAAAGAATGCATTCATCTGGGGAACATAAAGTAACAAAATAGGAGACTAACACTCAAGAATAGCTGAGATAAGTACCAGGAGGTTCACTCCATGGCTTGGAGGCCAGCTGCACATTCTAGGGGAAAAGGCAGCTCAGATAGAGAAGGGAGCACCAAATAAAGGTGTTGGGAGTATTCTCCCAGGATGGGAGATGCATGATGAAAGTAGACTATAGACCGAACATGATTGCCACTCAATGAAAACTACAACACCCAAAAGGAGAGAGAGAACAAAAGGGAATGCCCTGCCACAGAGGCAGGGTGGGATGGGAGGGATGGGGGGTGGGAGGGATACTGGGATCATTGGTGGTGGAAAATGGGCACTGGCGAAGGGATGAGTATTCAATCATTGTATAATTGAAACCCAAGCACAAAAATTTGTAAGTCTACAACTGTACCTCATGGTTTTTCACTAATAAAATTTTTTAAAAAACAACAACAACAAAAAAGAGACTGACAAAATATAAACAAAATGTGAAATCTATTGGGGTGGGGGTGCACTGTAGCTAAAAACTTTTATTTTTAACATTTTTAATTTATTTTCTATGACTTGCAATACTGTTAATAATTGAATCCCATGAACATAATTCTTACACCACAACCCTCTCCAGAGTACCAAATTCCCTTCCCCAAGGACCCCAAAGTTCTTCCCTTTCAACTCCCTCACCAACTCAGCCTAACTTTTTATAAACTTAATGTAAACATTTTAATATAAGCAAAAGGAAGAAATCGTTTTCATTCTTTTATAATTCCAATGCAGCATCACTAACAAATGTCCCCTTCCATCCTAATACCATCTCCATCTTTCTTATTAAAACAAATTGTTAGTACTTCTCAGGACATCTTGCACATGAAAAATTTCTTCCAAAAATATCATAAAGCAGAGACAGTGTCTCAACCTGAACCACCAGATCCCTTTGACTCTCTTGACTAATCAATGAGCTTGTTAGATCAAGAGCCATGTTTTACCACCTTCATAAACCCAGTTTTGAAACACAATAAGGAGTGGAAATGGACAAGAACTAAAGCGAGTCTTTGACCTGTTCCTGATCCTATGTTCTGATTGTGCCACTCTAGCAAATGGGTAACAGATATCATGGAATGATGAAAAAGAAACTGGAACCAAATTATTAACATGAATAATGGCAGGAAGCCCCAAAATGTGTATCATCATTATGCACGCACCTAGCCAGTCACCTAAGCTGTTGTCTTTAATTCTGCTCATTTGGAAATAAGAAGAGTATTACTCCCTATTTATACAAAAGTCAAATCGATTTGTTGCAAATTGTCATTTAATTTTTTTTAAGATGGCTAGAGTTCTGGACACTTTGATGGTGAAGATATGAGGTAATCATGTATATCTAAACCATAAGAGTCAGAGACTTCGATTAAGTCATTTGCTTTGCATGGAGCTGACCCTTGGACCATATATGGCTCTCCAAGCATCACCAGAAATGATCCCTGAACACAAGGACCCAAGCTTTCCTGTGTATGACCAAAAACAAACAAGTAAAAACAAAAACATCAGAGTCAATATTACCATATTACTGTAAACATGTTACCAAAACTATAATTGCTAAGCTTTTTAATGTAAATTTGCTAATGAGGTCAGTTGGGAGTCAGGAGAGAACCTTAAGACATCGGTGGAGGAATTCTGACACTGAAGTGGCTTTAGATTTGGGACACTATGCCTAACACTGTTATTAACAGCTTTGTAAATCACAGTGCCTAATTTTTTTAAAAGATGCTTAATGTTTTCTATTAATCTCATACTTTTTCTTCTCTATGTTTCTGTATCTTGTCTTTTCTTCAGAGAAGTCTCTAGAAAGAAAATACATGGCCTTCAACCAATGAGCAATTATATTCTGCAGAACTCTGAAATAAAATTATTTTGCTTACAATAAGATTTAGAAGACCCAATATAGCCTTTTTACAGAGGGAATCTGGGACCACTGGTAGAAGAGAGTTGATTGATATTGAATTGTTGTATGCCTAAAACTCAACTATCAGTTACTTTGGAAATCATGTTTTAATTTTTTTTAACTTTTTAATAGGCTGTAACTGCATTAGAGCATTTGCCTTGCATGTGTGAGGCCCTGGTTTGAACCTCAGGACCATGAAAAATAAAAGCAATTTGCTTTCTAAAAACAATCCAAATTATTAAAAAAACAAATTAAAAATTTTAAAGGTATTTCAAAAATAATCATAAATAACAAAACTAGGTCTGAGAATGTTTCCTCTTCCCTAGAGTGTGAGAACTCAAGACTAATACTATGTTATCTGCCTTTCAAAAATTGTTAGTCTTTTTTTTTTACAACCTAGTATTCCCTCATTTCCTGTCTTCCTTCTGTCATTCCATTACGTCAGTAAAACATCAGAGGAAAGTAAAGAAGAAAGAAAACAGAACATGGAAACTTATTTCTGTGAAAGGAATACTCAGGAAAAACTCTGACCCATTGAAAGCATTGGAAGATTTTTATTTACTTTACGCATGCAAAAGGTTTACTCCAGCCCAGCTCTACAAAAATAGGTAAAATAGGTCTAATTTTCCCAAATTGAGCACTTGCATGGATTAACTTAATTATAAACTGATCCTAGCTCCTGCATTTACCAGCCCCAAAATCATCTCTATTGGGGGCTGGAGCAATAGTACAGCGTGTAGGGCGTTTGCCTTGTGCACGGCCAACCTGGGTTCGATTCCCAACATCCCATATGGTCCCCTGAGCACTGCCAGGAGTAATTCCTGAGTGCAAAGTCAGGAGTAACCCCTGTACATGGCCAGGTGTGACCAAAAAGAAAAAAGCATTATCTCTATTACTTGTTCTAAGCCTTGGAGATCCGACATTTAGATTCACCATCCCTACTAACACTAGAACTCTTGACATGGATAATGGAAGAAAAATAATGAAATATGTTGTTTTCAGAGCCAAATGGAATCCAAGCTTTTGATTATTTACTTTTAAGCAAATGAGAATGCAAATGAGCATTGAGAAAATGAGGATACTTGTATTTGGGATAATTGCAAGATATGCTAACTCAAAACAAGAGTGTGGGGGGCTGGAGAGATTACACAGCGGGTAGGGCGTTTGCCTTGCATGCGGCCAACCCGGGTTCAATTCCCCGCATCCCATATGGTCCCCTGAGCACCGCCAGGAGTAACTCCTGAGTGCAGAGCCAGGAATAACCCCTGTGTATCGCCAGGTATGACCCAAAAAGAAAAAAAAAAGAGTGTGGGGAACTGGGAAAAATAATTGGTGGCATAAAATATTTGTTATCCTAGTCCCCTTCAGAAGTTTTTTTAAAAATTTTTCTAGATATTCTAAATAATTGGTGGCAGAGAAAATTGTAATTCTATTTGTAATCTTTCTAGATATTTCTAGATATTTGTCATCCTATTTGTAATCTTTCTTGGTCACTGTCACTGCCACTGTCCTCCCGTTGTTCCTCCATTTGCTCTAGCAGGCCCAGTAACATTGTGAGACTTGTTGTTACTGTGTTTGGCATATGGAATATGAAACAGGTAGCTTGCCAGGCTCCCCAAGAGGGGCGGAGGAATCGTACTCGGGTCGACTGGGTGGGCTGCGTGCAAAGCAAACACCCTACTCACTGTAGTACTGTACTATAGTACTGTCTTCTCGTTCATCAATTAACTCAAGCGGGTCCAGTAACATCTCAATTGTACTTGTTACTGTGTTTGGCATATCGAATATGTCATGGGTATCTTGCCAGGCTCTGCCATACGGGTGAGATACTCTCAGTACCTTGCCGAGCTCTCTGAGAGGGGTAGAGGAATCGAACCCGGCTCGGCTGGGCTGGCTGCGCGCAAGGCAAACTCTCTACTGTTGTGCTATCACTCCACCCCTACTTGCTGTATTTCTAGATATTCTAAATAATTGGCAACATAAAACGTTTGTGATCCTAGTCCTCCTAGTTCTCTTCAGAACTTTTCTTTTGAGTCCTTCCACATATCCTCCATTTGATCACTGCCACATCCTAGGCTAACATCAATCAATGACTGCCAAGGGCAAACTTGATGAGATTATTTGTCACCTGGAATCAACACTATGAGCCTCATTCTCTTTTTCTACTTATATGTCACTTATAACCTGACACTTATACATCAGGTTATATGTCACCTTTTCTCTTATAGAAAACGGTAAGAGGGGTTAGCCCAAATGAGTACTCAATGATACACTAGATCTATGAGCTCTGACATTTACTGAATATACAAGGGTCAATGAACAAAAAAAGAAAATTGAAAAGCCTTGTCCTTACCTGCAAGAAGCCTGTGCTCTAATGGAGGAAAACAAACTCAGAGAACATAATCTAACACAAGGCAGAACACAAGAGCCAGAAACACAGAGGGTAAAGTAAGCAATACCAATGAACAGTGGTTTTGCCTGTTCCTACCAAGAGATTATACTGCAGAAAATTATTCCTTCTACTAACAGTAAAAACTAAAGTAAGACCAAATTAATATTCATTAGATGTCATTCAAAGAGATATTCAACCCTCAAAAAATGTCTCTCCAACATTTTGCAGGAGGAGAGGAGTTCACACTACAAGAATGGTAATAGAAAGGAAACTGAACAAAAAGAAGTTTGAGTAAATGCTTCTATATGCTGTATTTCTACCAGTGATGAGCTATTTTTCAAGAATAGCATTCACTTTCCCCCCAAAGATATTACAAATGAATCTATGTAAAATGACCAGAGATGCAAGTGAGACATCCAAGACTATCCTACATAAAAAGGGAGGAAGCATCTTATTGGTCCATCATCTCCCTTCCCAGGAAATTGAGCTAGTTCAAAAAAAAAAGGACTGGGTAAGTGACATCATTAAATATTTTCTAATGTTGAGCAACCATGAAACATGGAAAACCCAATACCACTGGGCGAAGGTAGGAATATAGCAGGGAGATGAGTTCAAAATAGAGGCAAGGCCCAAGGTCCCTGAGACTTGACAGCTTTTCCCCACATCCCTGTCGCTCCTTCCCACGCCCTCTGATCCCAGCAAAAAGCATTCCCTAACACAACAAGGTAATGGGCTGCTAAGGAATAGCTAACAGTTGAGGGGTTGATTCCTGCCATCCATTTCCCAGCTTTTCTAATCCCTAAGCCTGTCCTTTGTCATCTGAAAGATAGGGCAATGCTGATAAGGAGAGTTTACAATCGTAAAATAGGCACTGTACTAGGTGTTTTATATGTATTATTTGTTTGATCTTCTGGAAAAAGTCAAAGCAGTATTGATAATAACAATAGCAGTCATTATTAACTGTACTACTATAATTATTATTGACATTACTTTCTCCTTACAACGGAGTAAATAACAAATAAGACAATGTGTTCATTAATTAAACTATGATGTTTAATCTCCCTCCCTGAACTCAACTTCTTATGCTAGTGTAGTAATATCTGTCCACACAGTGTGTTAAAAGTGCTACTGTCATACATGTGAATACCAAACAATGCCATTGTAATTAATGTTAATGGTGTTGCAGATGACAATATTACTTTTACTGCTTTTCTCTCTTTCCAATGCTGAAATTCTGGGTTCAAATAAGCATAACTCTAAGCCTAGAATTATGGCCCAGTCTAAACCAATGCCTTGGGGACATTTTTTGAGTACTTCATGGTAAAAGCAGTGTATTCTTCATATGTTTTATTGTTAAAAATATACCTGATGCTGGAGCGATAGCACAGCAGTAGGGCATTTGCCTTGCACGCAGCCAACATGGCCGACCCGAGTTCGATTCCTCCGCCCCTCTCGGTGAGACCGGCAAGCTACCGAGAATATCTCGCCCGCAGGGCAGAGCCTGGCAAGCTCCCCGTGATGTATTCGATATGCCAAACACAGTAACAACAAAATCCCCAATGACGTTACTGGGCCCGCTCGAGCAAATCGATGAACAACGGGAGGGCCTTTACCTTTACCTTATACCTGATGTACCTGGTGAAGAGAAATGAGAGATCAAAAAGCAAGAAAACTGGGTTCAGTACTTGTATTTCAGTTTACTACCTAAAATGCTCCCCAAAGCTTATGTTTCTGTGAGTTTTGTTGTCTTTTGTTTCATTTTGTTTTGTCCTGTTTGGGGAACACATCTGGTGGTGCTCGGGGTTTACTCCTGACTCTGTATTTAGGGATCATTCCTGGTGGGCTACGATAGGGGGTACCAGGTTGGCCCTCTTCAAGGCAAGTGCCCTTCCTGTGGTACTATCACTGTAGCCCATTTTAAAATTTTTGAATGGCGGTATATAGAATTCTTAAATATGTCACTTAGATTACCTAAATTAAGATTATGTATCCTATGCTAATTTTTGACTACTCAAACTATACTTCGCTTCGCTCCATTGTCATGAAATAATTATAATAAATGTTTAAGCCTCTGAAAAGCTAAGATGCCAATCTGATTAAACAGCAAGCATCTGGCATGCACCTGGAGATTTTCCTAAGTAAAATAAAATAATTCTTGCATTTCATCATTTCCTTCCTATTGCTAATGCACCCATGTCTTAAAGGGTCATTTTCAAGCTACACATCTATTTATAATAGTGTGTTCACGGTCTTCCTTCCTCTGCCACATTGTCTGTGACCTTGACCATTTCAGGACTGATAAAATAGTGCCATCAACATATGTTTATTAAACTCTAGACATCTTGAATGTGATTTCATAGTTATTAAAAGCAATAAAGAATGACAAGGATAGTCCTATCCTACAATACTGTCAAGAAAAAAATATCTATTAGCCAGTTCCTACATGTCAGGCTTCATTCTAGCTCTGCTATGCAATAGTGAATAAAATAGATCAAAAAAAAAGATATTCTATAAAGGTTTTTGAAGAATGTGGCTCAGTGGTAGAGCACCTATCTTGCAGGTATGAGGTTGCATGTTCTATCTCCAGCTGTGAAGGAGGAAAAATTAAGTTAAAAGAGAGGAGATTCTACCAGATTTTATGAGATTGTTTTGTGACTCTTTGTAAAGTACCCAGAGGCATAATTCAGAGGTAGAAAAGAGAATGATTTCCAGCCCAGTAATGAGAGAGCTAGGGTAAATCACAGATGAAATGAAGAGTGCCTTTTCCTCAACATCCTGAATGGTACCTCAAGCCTCACCAAAGGGTTCAGGTGATACTGATGGCACCATGTCCAAAACAAGGCACACCACAAAGTTCTGGATAGACACCACTCTTGAGCAGACACCAGCAGGAATTTTTGAGGAAATGAGAATTTCTGGACATTTTCTGATTTTTTTCCTAATAGCGTAATTATGAAAACTGAGACCTCCAAGGCATCTAGTAAGAACATTGAAGAAATTAAAAGTATGCAGTTCCTGAATGTTTGTGTCCATAACTATAAATCCATACCTATAACCCACAGAGTTATAATTAATCCCTCCTAAAGGTCTCTTTCCTCGCTCCTGTTTCCTCATAAAATCTGGTAGAATCTCTTCCCTTTTAACCTAATTTTTTCCTCCTTCCCAGCTGGAGCTATATTATTTGATTATATGCAGCCTTAAACCTGCAAAATAGGTGCTCTACCACTGAGCCACATTCTTAAAATCCTTTAAAGAAAATCTTTTTTGTCTACTTTATTCAGTATTATATAGCAGAGCTAGAATGAAGCCTAACATGTAGAAACTGGTTAATAGACATTTGTGGAGTGTTGCTGATCTTTTTGATATCTTTGTTTTTAAATATATTTTGTAATTCAGTTTGTCAGTTGATTTCTTTATGTTCTCTAAATAGAATATAGACTTCAAATTATAATTTCATCTTTTCCTTCTCAACAAATTATTTCATACCTTATTTCACTAATACTTCAAGAAGACAAACAAGTCTTGATTTTATAACAGGCAGAACTACCTCAGCCAATTTGAATCAGTGATGTCTCTCATCAGCAATATGTTGTGTCATTCGCTGTTGATTTAAATGCATCTTATCAAAGATCAATTATTCGTCACTTAGATAAAAGCTGTGTTTCTAAATGTAATGAGTTTTGGGGCTAGAGTGATAGCACAGTGTGTAGGGCATTTGCCTTCCACACAGCCAAAAAGGTTTCGATTCCCAGCATCCCATATGGTCCCCCAAACACCACCAGGACTAATTCCTGAGTGCAAAGCCAGGAGTAACCCCTATGCATCACCAGGTGTGACTCCCCCCAAAAAATAAATGTAATGAGTTTTACCAGAATATATATAGATATGATATTAAGCTAGTATATTAACTCATCTTTTCTACTCTTGAGTAAACACTGTTTAGGTTTAACTTATTATTATATTTTTAACTTTCTGTCAAAATTGATTGGTATATTTGTCTGTGGAGGCTTATCATTTTATCGTTGAAAGCAAACTCACATATCAGTAACTTACAACAACAAAGACTATGTCTCACCCCTAATTTGAGTCACATGGGTTTGGGTAAGTCTCTGAAACATCTGCTCCCAAGGTGAGATTATTGTCCTACCGGTGAGTGAGTGCAGCTGCCTGGATCTCCAGAGCAAAGAAAGCGAACTGAAGAATAAAGCACTGCTGCTTTATTCAGCAACGTATTCATTCCTGCTTACATAAAACTGGCTGTAGAAAGTCACATGTCAATAACTGCAATCAAGATGCAAAAGAAAACCCTTCCCTGTGTCAAGAAAGAGGCGAGAGATGAATATTGGTGAATTGTAGACAAGTCCAACATGTGCTGGTATTTTAATTGAGAACATTTCACATGCATTCTTTTATCTGGGCACGGTGGTTTACAATACTGTCAATAGTTGTGTTTCAAGTGCACAGTGTATCAGCTTTCCTCCATTGCTATTTCCAGGTACCCTTCCATTACCCATCACCCTTAGCAAACTCAACTCTACAGACCAGCTCTCAGGGTCTGTTGTCACTGTTTATTCCCTTCCTCTGCTTCTTTAGACTCCACATATGAAAGTCATCATACGAATTTGTCCTTCCTCCTTTAACGCTCGTTGCTCAGCAGGTCACCTTACAGCACACATACATTCTAAATGAAATTCAGTTGTAACTTTAACCTCCTGCCATTTTTATTAAGCTTAATTATTAGTGATGTTGAAGATTATAAAATGTGTATGATAATAAAGTAGGACCTATTTTTTCTATAAAAGTTAATATAACTTTACCTTACTGTGGATGGAGTAAAACTGTTAGAAGACATTCTTTTTTTATGACAGGTTTATTAGTGTCTCAAATTAACACACCCACATCGTAGGAGACTGTACAATGGATTCCTCATTAAAGTTCAAACCATGTAACTTGTCACTTGTTGTTTTCTATCGTGAGCAACATTATGAGCTTAAAGAGAAATTGGAGTGGTACTCCAGCATTAGTTAATTCACTGCTAGGTACTATGGAAAGGGAGTTCAATCCTTTAGCTTTGGGCAACTAATATGACCACCCCACTTTATTTCTCTCTTTCTCTCTCTCTATCCATCCATCCCCTAAATCTCCAGTCCTCTGTTGTTTTGGCCATGAAGGTGAAATTTGATTATATGCATTGTCTGTCCATGTGGTTTGAAAGATCCAGATGTCAATGAAAGTGATGAGGGAAAAGCTCCTCACAATGTTCTATTCTCAGCATAAGACTGTCTTACATTTCAAAGGCCAGTCTCTTACTAATATAATTTCCCCATTTTATTACCTGAAAGATGATAGGCCTACTTTCTACCTTTGTGTTGTATTTCAAATATCTGCCTTAGGGATTAGATCATCTCCAAAAGAAACAGTCCTGAAATACAGTCAACAGAACTGTGATCTGAGGATGCTAAAAGAGCCTTAAGATAATGGTGGAGGAATGTGGATGATGATCTTGGTATAGCATCAATACAAGTATAAGAAAGAAAGAAAGAAAGAAAGAAAGAAAGAAAGAAAGAAAGAAAGAAAGAAAGAAAGAAAGAAAAAGAAAGAAAGAAAGAAAAGTGGTACAGGGTTTTGAACACTTTGGTGGCAATAAAGGTACAATCACTTTTTACATCAAAATCATAAATGTTAATGCTATTATAACATGTTTCCTAAAGTAAAAAAAAGTTTAAATCTGCTTTTAATTATAATATAATTTTAAATTTATTTTGTTCTTGGAGTTTGTTGTCTTGTTTGCTTTTTATTTGTGTATTTTTTATTTATGTATGTATACTCTTTTTATTTATGGTGTTTTGCCATGTTTTGGAGTTCACTCTTGTCCATGCTCAGGGATTACTCCTGCCTCTGCACTCAGAAATTGTTCCCAGTAGGACTTAGGGGACTATGTGCAGTGCCAGGGATTGAACCTGGGTTAACTGGATGCAATGCAAGTGCCTAATCAACTGTACTATGTCTCTTGGCATTTAATACTAAGAAGAATGCATATGAAGATTTTACAAACTAATTGTCTCTCTTATCTCCCCTTTAATCCTAGTCAACTATAAAGTTAGCTCCAAACACGAACATGATCTCTCTTAGAACATTCATTGCTCTATCCTGAATTATCATAAACATACCTGACAACAACCTAGATAAGTTCTAGATCTGCTTTTCCAATTGTTTATGGTTTATCTTATGGGCATTTTAATTACAATATAGAAAAACAAATATGGGAAATTAGCACTGTCCACTGTCACTGTTCTCCCATTATTCATAGATTTGCTCGAGCGGGCACCAGTAATGTCTCCATTGTGAGACTTGTTGTGACACATAAAATGACATATCAAATATGCCAAGGGGAGCTTGCCAGGTTCTACCATGTGGGTGGGATACTCTAGGTAGCTTGCCAGGCTCTCCAAGACAGACAGAGGAATCAAACCCCGGTTGGCCGCATGCGAGGCAAATGCCCTACCCGCTGTGCTATATTAGTTACAAAAAATTTCAAAATGTCAGAGATCTGGTAAAGAGAAGCAAGAACTAAACTAAAATTACCTCTTTGGTCTTAGCTGGACTAAAGAATCCACCACATTTTAAAACTCTTTGAAGCTAGAGATAAGTCATATAACTTCCTGGCTTCTATTATCAATAAACATCTGTTAAATGAAGAATAAACCTCAAACTCTTGCAGGAAGTTTTTCCTGCTGTTAGGACTGATTAAAAAATGTGTTTTCTATTGCTCAGACTATGAACACTGAATGTATATTTAACCTGAAATATGTGTATCAATAAATATTTGAGGAAAAAACATACCAAGTTCTTCCAGCAACGTGTCCTATGTATATATTCATAAATTTCTGTCTGGTCTGACATTTGGTGTCTATGTATGTTTAGGTCACTGTAGAATATTTAAATGGTGTAACAGCCATGTTTATTCACAAATGACATAAAGCAGCCATTGCCAAGTTCTTCCCACTGGGAGCCTCTGAGCCTCTTAGGAGTATGAGCGCTGCTGTTGATATGTATGCTCTTTTTAAAGTTCCTTCTTTTATCTTTTTCTCCAACATAGCAATTTAGTTTCTCCCTGCAGCTTAAATTCTGTGAAATATATAGACCTCGAAAATTCAGTACTGTCATCAAAAACGAAAAAAGAACTTTTTTTTAATTTAGCCATGCTGTGAACTGAGTGAGCTCAAGTCTTCTCTGTGCAAAGTTCTAGTTCTGACATTTAAATTTATTCTAAAATAGTCTTTGCATGCAAAACCAAGAAAGGGAGGATTGTGGTTTATACCTTGACATGGAGTTTTCTCTGAGTGGGATAGAAACAGTGTGGTGGTATTGAAGCTGTCTGCAGGATTTACTGGCACTGACCAGGGCAGGAGCGGCCCAGTGTCCAAACAAGCTCATAATTCATATGACCAATTGCAGCTTCGCCTAATCCTCAACCCCCACCCCCACGTGATCAACATATATGGAAATATTAGTGAAGTCGTCAGCTCTTTGAAACGATCGGTTTTCCTCCCACCCATACCTGAGCTTCTCCAAAAGGGAAGGGGGTCTGGGAGCAAAAGAATGCAGCAGGAAGCAAATCTAAGTGAGAAATTCTGCAAAACTTTCTGAAAGGAGATAAAGTTTTAGAATATTTATTCAGATGTTTTCTAGTGGGTATGCTTCTGAGCCACAGAGCATCAATGTGGTGATTCTGAAATCCATATGCAAATATAGTTCTATTCACGACATCTATTTAGAACATTCTGCAATGCTATATTCTAAAATCGATCTATCTTTCTAAAGTTTTTCAAACCTAAAATTTAATGTGTTTTATTTTTATTACTGGGGTAACATGGACACATTGGAATGTATATATTTATTCTTTTGGTGTAGAAATGGGTGTTGGATATTAATGTGTTAATGCTTCTTTTTAAGACATTATTTTAAAAGCACGTTTAAGTATTAATTATACTCCTTGGTTTCATGTATCCTATTTTCAAATGAAAACACTCATTTTATTTATCTATATCTCTGAACCTTTTTATTAACACCTCAAAATAAGTAGACATTTGAACTGATTAACTTTCACAGGTCAGGATACTTTACAGAGACTTAATACACAGTCTATACATATATATGTTTTATATATATAAAACAGATAACACCTGCCACTTGGAATGAACAGTTCACTTAATACAAAGACGCAGGTTTTGAGAAGTCATCATATACAGGGTAGTTAGCTGCCAGAGTCCTGCTAAGGCCAGGTGGTCCCCATGAAAACAATGACATCTCTGGCAAGCTGAAAGATATGTTTTCTTATAGACTGTTTATTTTATGGTGAAAATATATATATTTCAAATCAGCCAGCCAGTTGAACTATTTATATTTTTCCCAATTTTGCTGACAATATTCAAGACGACCCATCCCAATCAGAATTCTGCGTAGCACACCCTTCTTCTCTCCCTCAGGTAGGACCAGGGTGTTTTTCTTGGCCCCATCACTGTCATAGAGGGTCTCCATGGCCTCTTTCACCTGGTGCTGGTTGTTCTTGCCCTCCACGGTGAGCACAAGCATGTAGTCGACTTCTATCTTCTCCATAGCTGACACGGTGCTCAAAGGAAACTTGATGATGGCACAATGGTGAAGCTTGTTTCTTCTGGAGCACTCCTTCCAGAATATTGGAGCTGCCTCCTCAGCCACAGCAACTTGGGTTTTTGAAGGGTGAGTAAATGTGTGTGTGTGTGTGTGTGTGTGTGTGTGTGTGTGTGTTTGTGCGTGCATGCATGCATGTGCAGGCAGATACCTTTCAACACTGTTTTCTTGGTCCTCAAAGTTCTGGGTTTGTCTTCAGTTTGGAAGCAGGGACTTCCTTTTTGGCTTTCAATACCATCTTCACAAAAAGGGATTCAAAGAGATGCTTTCAAGCTAAAGTTTTATATTTGCTCTTAGAGTTTCTTCCATAAAAGATAGCAAACATGTATGTGTCCGTGTGTGTGCCAGGATGTTTTTCTGTATCAAGATCAGCAAGTTCTAGGGGCACAGAACACAGCAAATACACTGAAGGTAGGGCGCTGGCCTTGCATGTGACTGAGCTGGGTTCAGGCCCCAGCAACACATACAGTCCCCAAGACTACTACTCCCCGGCACAGAGTCACAAGTAAGCCCTGAGCATTGCTGGATGCGCCTACACACACACACACACACACACACACACACACACACACACACACACACCATGAAAAGCATGGTATCAAGTTCAAGAAATAAATATTATGTGGTGCCAGCAAAGCAGCTGAAGAAGATAGGGAGCATAAGGAGAATCGGGTACAGAATCCCTGGAATGGTTCCTTCCATAATTTATTATAGTCCTCTTGTCAAAGGTAATTGATTGGGTGATTAAAAACCTTCTCCACATAACTGTACCTCATGGTGTTTCACTAATAAAAAAAAAAAACTTTCTCCACAGACCTAAAGGGCATAAGGAAAAAGTGAAAAATTCACAGGAAGGAGGTCCTGGAAAGACCAGCCAGGAAAATGCTGCCTAAGAGCAGACTTCAAAGGACAGAAGACTCCAGGGTGCTTTATACCTCAGTGAGCAGTAACCTGTCCTTCGGAAGATTCCCTTCACTGATGAAGACACCACTGTGTACCTGGGTAGATTATGCATTCACACAATCATCCTTGTGGTGGACTCCACAGTAGTGAAAAACAGGAGAAAGACATCAAATTTCAGAGTCTGTGTTATTAAAATATACCTTCCCTGTTTTCTCAATCCAACCTTGTAACAGTATGGAAGAAATTGAACTCAGTCAAAATTCTGGATTTAATTCCCTGTCCTATCATTGATCGATATGTTTCCTTATGATAGTAGTGAAACCCATCTGAACCTAAGTTTTTTAAATGGAAAAATAGACATAAATGTAGTACTTACTTTAATAAGATAATTAGTGAAGGCACTAGCAGGTTTGAAAATGCTGCACCTAACAGTAGTGATACTGTGTGGAGTGATAGCAAGCAGTGGAGCGATAGCACAGCGGGTAGGGCGTTCGCCTTACAAGCGGCCAACATGGCCAACCTGAGTTCGATTCCTCCGCCCCTCTCGGAGAGCCCGGCAAGCTACCGAGAGTATTCGATATGCCAGACACAGTAACAACAAAGTCTCCAATGGAGACGTTACTGGGCCCGCTCGAGCAAATCGACGATCAACGGGAGGGCCTTTACCTTTACCTTTTAACAGTAGTGAAACAGGTTACCTGTGGTTTAAAGAATGACAGATTACGTCTTTGTCTGTCAAATATGCCCACTGCTGGTGAGAGTTCAGTGGAGCCACAGTGAGTGCATCTTACTCCCACCCAAGTCCACTCCCAAAGTCCCTTCTGTAATCATAACCAAACGGCTCACGCTGCGGCCCCTGGCTCACTGCTCCCTTTGTCACCAAGACAGAGCTCCAACAATTGCTCACTCACCCTTGCACCATCAAATTGTTATTTTTCACTACATCATTCCCAGCATATGGTGTGCTGTAACAATTTATCTCATTGAAATAAAAATTTTATTAACTTTCCTGATCTCACATCCTCCTCCAGCTAGCTCTCCGTTTTTCTTCCTTTTAAGAGTAAACCTTCTATGAAGAGTTGCATATAGTTTGCTTCCTGCCCGGCTCCTCCTGTTCCCTCTGGAACCCATTCCAAAGAGCTTTCACCCTCCTTACTTCATCAAACTTGTTCTCAGTGAAGTCACTGACGACCTCCATATCACTAAACCAAATAGTTCTCAGATCCTCTCCATCTCTTATCACTCCCCCTTTCTTAAAAGACTTGATTCACTTGGCTTCTGAGATTTTGTTCTGCTCAGAACCCTCAGATGGCATCCAATTCCATTCAGACTACAAGCCAAAATCTTTAAAATGACTTAAAATATTCTCCTGATTCCTTTTCTGGGAATTCTCTTTCAGATAACCATATAACTCATTGCCTCGAGTCCAAGAGCTCAACAATTACCTTAATAGTCTGCAGGTCATATGTCCCCATAATCCCTTATCTTCCTTATAAGATTCTTAATATTATGATCTACATTACACAATGACAGGACTACTTACTTTATTTAAAATGTTTTGGTCAGTGACGTATCCCTAACACAATATCTGCATGCAGTGGCAGTTTATGGAGTCATAAGGGAAGGAATTCTATGCCCTGATAAATTGAGAGAAAATTTGAATTAATTAAACTGCATTTAGTTCCAAGTAGAGACGTCAAAGTACAAGTGGACCAGGGTAGAGACCTCAGTCCATCTTATTTGTATTGGCTAGATAGTTCTCTGACTGTCCAAGGCTGAGGCAAGACAAAAGTAATTTGATGTCCTTGAAAATATTCTACAATTCCAAAGAAAATGTTGGTGTTCTAACAGAGATATATTGAAAACCTGATATCTGTGAAAAAAAAGAAAGGATATTAAGAATGAACAGACTAAGATGAAAGGAGAAAAAGCATAGTCAACAGGAATAAGGGAAATTTAAGAAAACTCAAAATAATATATCAAAATCCAAATATTCTCCTGAAGTAATAAATATTCGAATTGACACTGTGAGTACTTGCCAATCAAATGAGTACATGTTAATAATAAGTAGCTTTTCTAAAATGTAGCACAAAGGTGAAAACATAAGAAATTATATAACTGATTAATGTTGCTGTCTTCAGCAATATTTTTCTGGCCTTTATGTATTTTTTCCTATTTCTAACTTCCCATAAATGTAGAATTATTTATAATGAATGGAAAAGAAGAAAAAGTAAGTTATATAAATGGAGGTCTGGAATTTTTTTTTTGAGAGGGTAGGAAATCATTCCCTAGCATCTCACTGAACGCTGTTCTTCTCCTCTAGCACTTGATATTTTTAATTTAGAAGTTCCCATAAAATTCATTCTTTTGAAAATTACCAGAAATTAGACTTTCGAAATATGAATAGAGACTGATATTTTCTGATCCTTTAGGTATAATTAGAAGTATTGAGAAACAAGCATGAAACTATGGACATTGTTTTCTCCATATTCCTCTGCTTCTCATGTGATAGGTTGATGACCATTTTGTTAAAATGCCTCTTAGGATGGAGAGTGTCAAGTCTGTTTAAAAGAAGATATTTTTAGTAAAGAATAAGAAAATATTCTAAAGTTATTGAGCCTGTGTGTATGTTAGAGTACTGATGGGAAATCGGCCTTGAGTTCTGACAGTCCTAATGCAAAGGACTTGGATGTGTTGGGCATGTCTCCAAAAGAACAGTTAGGCTCAATTGGCTCTGCTAATATGGAGAGTGATTTTTCCCCTTTTCCCCAAATTTGCAAGCTTGTTTCTCCTTAAATGCTCAGTGAGATGATGCATGAACACATTTAATTTCCTCAATGGAGATGTACAGCTGTTTGACTTGAAATTACCAGGTGGTACTTGGAAGCAGAAAGTAAGAGACTGTGGCCAGGATGACCACACACTCTTCTAACCAGGGGAAGAACCTCCATGCAGTCTATGCCCAGAGGAATATACATTACAGAAGGGTTGATTTAGTGAATATGAATATTTATTATTTAAAAAATATCCATTTCTTTATAAACCAGTGGAATACCTTTATTTTAATTCATACACATAAAAAAGGCATTTAACAAAAGGAAAAGTCATTTTATCTTTTCAGAGCATGAGTTATCTTCTTTTTTGCCAATAGAGTTGTAAGGATCCTATAATAACTAGTGCCATATGCTAACCATCATGTATTATGTCTATTTTATACATTTTTCATATACCATTTTTTATCCACTATCGTTTTGACTCCTGAACACATTTTGAAATGTACTCAGGGACCAAAGTGATAATACAAGCAGTAAGGTGCTTGCCTTGTACAGGACAACTCATTAATGATTCAGGAAAGTCATTATTTCTATTAACATTTGAAACCTTGGTGGCAAGGAGGCTAATATCAGATCCCCAAAGTTGCAATGGGGTTCAAAGAACTGTAGGGTGATTTGGGACGACTTGTAAACTTGCAAAAGTTCCACAACAGCCATCACAAAGCAAAAAGAACCAGTGCATAAATATCCCTATTCTCTCTCTCTCCCCCCCCTCCATCTATCTATCTTTCTCTCTGTCTTTTGTTCCTTCTTTTTTGGAGTTTTCTTCCTCCCTCTCTCCCTCCCTCCCTCCCTCCTTCCCTGTACTTTCTTCCTTCCTTCCCTTCCTTTCTTCTTTCCCTCCTTCCTTCCTTCCTTCCTTCCTTCCTTCCTTCCTTCCTTCCTTCCTTCCTTCCCTCCTTCCCTCCCTCCCTCTCTCCCTCCCTCCCTCCCTACCTACCTCCTGTACTTTCTTCCCTCCCTCCCTTCCTTCCTTCCTTCCTTCTTTCCTTCCTTCCTTCCTTCCTTCCTCCCTCCCTCCCTCCCTACCTACCTACCTACCTCCTGTACTTTCTTCCCTCCCTTCCTTCCTTCCTTCCTTCCTTCCTTCCTTCCTTCCTCCCTCCCTCCCTCCCTCCCTCCCTCCCTCCCTCCCTCCCTCCCTCCCTCCCTCCCTCCCTCCCTTCCTTCCTTCCTTCCTTCCTTCCTTCCTTCCTTCCTTCCTTCCTCTTTCTTTCCCTCCTCCTCTCTTCTCTTATCTATGTAATGAGCTCTACATTGCACTAGAAAGGTACTATAATACCCTCTCCAGGGACTATGATCTACAGGGGAAGTGAAAGTAGTAAAATAAGTTAATCTTCAACAGCAGTATAATTTATCAAATTGTTTCCCAAAATGGTCATGCCAGTCACATTCTCCCATAATATACGAAATTTCTCTTTGCTCTACATTGTCACCACTACATAGTCTCTGGTGGATACAAAGAAGATAAGCCTATCCTCTGATGGCTTGAATGCTACATTACCCTAATCACTTTCTCATGATTACTGATCACCAACTTTCTTTCCTATACACTGCCTGTTCATATGCGTTACACATTTTTTGGTTGGGTTATCTTTCCCTACTTGATTTATAAGTACTAGTATTACATTCTTATATACCTTTTTAAAACACATTTAAATCTCTTTCTCACTTGCTTTTCACTTGTTTAAAAAGTCTTATTATGGAAATTTCTCATTTTACAATAGTCAGCTAGGAGCGATAGCACAGTGGGTGGGGCGTTTCCCTTGCACGCAGCCGAGCCAGGTTCAATTCCTCCATCCCTCTCAGAGAGCCAGGCAAGCTATAGAGAGTATCCCACCCACATTGCAGAGCCTGGCAAGCTTCCTGTGGCATATTTGATATGCCAAAAACAGTAACAAGTCTCACAATGGAGACGTTACTGGTGCCCGCTTGAGCAAATCAATGAACAACAGGAGGACAGTGCTACAATAGTCAAGTTCTTTTTATGTGTTTTATTTTAAAACTCCTTAGATTTTTTTTTTTTTTGGAGAATGGGCACTGGTGGAGGGATGGGTACTCGATCATTGTATAACTGAAACCCAAGCACAAAAATTTGTAAGTCTACAACTGTACCTTGAGGTGTTTCACTAATAAAAATTTAAAAAAAAATTTTCTAAAGGCAAATCAAATGCAAAAAAAAAACTCCCTAGATTTAATCTACTTGGATTTTTTTTATTTATGCTATAACAAGGGATCTAGTTTTACATTTATTTTGTTGGACCAGAATCCATTATGAAATTACCAAATTTTTCCTCATTATTGCTTCTCACATAGATCAAATTTTCATTTATATGAACATTTCTTTCTAAATTTCCCATACTTTACATCGGTCTATATGTGTAAGCCTTTACCATCTTTACCATTATTATCTTCCTGACTTCTCCACTGCAGCGTTATAGTAAGTTCTGATGTTAATGTAAAAATATACATCTTCATTTTCAAAACAGTCTATTTTTAATTTTTCACTCTTCGCTGTAAAACAGCTTGTTGAAGTACCATCATCTTGAGTACTTTGTTCTATGGATCATGCATCTGTTTGGGTTTTTTTGTTTGTTTGTTTTTGTTTTTTTGCATACAAAAAAAATTTCCTTAATAGTAAATTAGCAGTTGACTTCAGGATGCAATACAAAATCACTAATCTTTCTCCCCCACCCCCCCAAAATATTTATTTTGACCAAATTGAAGAGAATGAATACCCTATTTTCAGAGCTAATGTACAAAATGTAACATTCAAAAATATGTCTTTTGTGAACGGGATTGATTTTTTTTCATGTCACTTTCTTCTCTCTCATTATTTGCATATAGGAAAGTCATGGATTTGAGGTATTGATTTTATAGCCTGCAACTTTACTATACAAGTATATTGTTTTTTGGAGCATCTTGGTAGAGGCTAGAGGGTTCTCTAAATATATAGTATCATGTCATCTGCAAATAGTGACAGATTGCACTTTCCTATCTGGATGCCCTTAATATCTTTTTCCTGCCTAATTGCAATGGCAAGTCCTTCCAGTACTGTATTGAACAGAAGTGGAGAGAGTGGGCATCCTTGTCACGTCCCTGATCTTAGAGGGAAGTCTCTTAGTTTTTCCCCATTGGGGATCATGCTTGCCACAGGCTTGTGGTAGATGGCTTTGACTATATTGAGGAAAGTCCCTTCTATACCCATTTTGGCAAGGATTTTCATCATAAACGGGTGCTAGATCTTGTCAAATGCTTTCTCCGCATCTATTGATATGATCATATAGTTTTAATCTTTTCTTCTGTTGATATGATGAATTATGTTGATTGATTGATTTCCAAATGTTAAACCATCCTCGCATTCTGGAATGATCCCTCTTGGTCGTGGTGTATGGTCTTTTTTTTGTTTTGTTTTGTTTTGTTTGCTTTTTAGGTCCCA
The DNA here is from genome assembly GCF_029834395.1 of Sorex fumeus. NCBI lineage: Eukaryota > Metazoa > Chordata > Mammalia > Eulipotyphla > Soricidae > Sorex > Sorex fumeus. Next base: position 12,946,413 of record NW_026606093.1, on the reverse strand, counting down.
CCCAGTGATGCACAGGGGTTACTCCTGGCTTTGCACTCAGGAATTACTCCTGGCAGTGCTCGGGGAACCGTATAGGACGCTGGGAATCAAACCCGGGTCGGCCGCGTGCAAGGCAAACGCCCTCCCTGCTATGCTATCACTCCAGCCCCCTTGTGGTGTATGATATTTTTGATGAGTTGTTGAATTCTACTTGCTAATATTTTGTTGAGAATCTTCACTTCCATATTCATCAGGGATATTGGCCTGTAGTTTTAGTAAAGGATGTTGAGAGAACCCATTTGGGTTGAAAGATGCATACCAAAGGAGACTATAGACCAAACACGATGGCCACTCTATTGCAAACTACAACACCCAAAAGGAGAGAGAACAAAAGGGAATGCCCTGCCACAGAGGCATTGTGGGGTAGGGGTGGGGGTAGGGGGAAGGATATTGGGAACATTGATGGAGGAGAATGGGCACTGGTGGAACGTTGGGTAAACAATTATTGTATGACTGAAACACGAAAGTTCGTAAGTTTGTAACTGTATCTCATGGTGATTCACTAATAAAAAAAAATTTTAAATATGCCTTTGGGACTACCACATTCCATGTAGAGTTTGTGTTCTAGAGCATATTCTGGGTGGAGGAGGTGATAAGGGCTGAAATCCAGCCCTTATCACCTCCTCCACTTGTCAATTCCTATACCCTGAGATGACATTGTCATTCTGAAGGAAAAAGAATCTTCTTCAAAAGAAAGATCTTTTGGATATAAAAGCCTGCAAAACCACAAGGCTAATTATAACAGAATTTTCATATATTCTTGCAGATTTTACTTGGGTGATTCAGTAATGACTCCATAAATGACTAGGAAAAGCACAACTTTTCCATTCCCGTCAGATGAAGTACCTCACAATGTTTGACAATCTACACCAAATATAACCTACATTCTGCTGATGGAGATAACACCTTAGGATCTCTATCTCCAGTTGGAAATAATATATACAAATCATTATCTCACAAGTCCCCAGTTCAAGATTTTGAGCAATAATATTAACATCCTGTTATACTTTCTTTCTTTCTTTCTTTTTATTGAATCACCGTGAGACACAGTTATAAATCTTTCATATTTGAGTTTCAGTCATACAACCCATCCCTCCATCAGTGCACATTCTCCACCATCAATATCCCCAGTATAACCTTGCCCCATTTACAACCCTCCCCCTGACTCTATGGCAGATAATTTCCCCCATACTCTCTCTCTACTTTGGGGCATTATGGTTTGCAATATAGATACTGAGAGGCTATCACATTTGGTCCTTTATCTACTTTCAGCACACATCTCCCACCCTGAACGATTCCTCCAACCATCATTGACTTAGTGATCCCCTCTCTATTTCAGCTGCCTTCTCCCCCAAATTATGAGATGGCTTCCAAATATAGGGCAATATTCCTGGCCCTTGTGCCTACTATCCTTGGGTGTCAGTCTCATATTATGTTATAGTCATTCTGTCTGCCCCTCTCTTTCTGACTCATTTCACTTAGCATGATACTCTCTATGTCCATCCACTTACAAGCAAATTTCATGACTTCATCTTTCCTAACAGTTTCAGAGCATTCCATTGTGTAGATATACTAAGTTTCTTTAACCACTTGTCTGTTCCCGGGCACTCGGGTTGCTTCCAGATTCTGGCTATTGTGAACAGTGCTGCAGTGAGCATATAGGTGCAGATGTCATTTCTCCTGTGCTCTTTTGCACCCTCAGGATATATTCCCAGAAATTGTATTGTGGGGTCATATGTAAGCCCAATTTCTAGTTTTTGAAAGAACGTCCATATTGTTTTCCAAAACGGCTGTACCAATCAACATTCCCACCAGCAGTGAAGGAGAGTCCTTTTTCCCCACATCCACACCAACACTGGTTGCTTTTGTTCTTTTGGATGTGTGCCAGTCTCTGTGGTGTGAGATAATATCTCATTTGTTGCTTTGATTTGCATCTCCCTGATGATTAGCGGTGTAGGGCATTTTTTCATGTGCCTTTTGGCCATTTGTTTTTCTTTTTTGAGGAAGCTTCTGTTCATTTCTTCTCCCCATTTTTTGATGGGGTTGGAGGCTTTTTTCTTGTACAGGTCTACTAGTGCCTTGTATATCCTAGATATTAACCCCTTATTTGGTAGGTGCCTGGCATTAGACATAGGTCAGAGTTCATTTTTTTTGCAGGTAGCTGAACAGTTTTCCCAGCACCACTTGTTGAAGAGGCTTTCCTTGTTCCACTTCACATTTCTTGCTACTTTATCAAAGATTAAGTGGTTATATATTTGAGAATCTGTGACAGAATATTCAACTCTGTTCCACTGGTCAGCGAATCTGTTTCTAGCACAATACCATGCTGTACTGCTTTGTAGTACAGTACTGCTTTGTAGTACAGTTTGAAATTGGGCAAGGTGATGCCACCCATCTTACTGTTGTGGGGGTTTATTGTTCCATATGAACTTCAGAAGTGCTTTGTCTATTTCTCTGAAGAATGTCATGGGTATCCAATAGGGGCCACATTAAATCTATATAGTGTTCTGAGGAGTATTGCCATTTTGTTAATGTTAATCCTACCGATCCATAAGTAGGGAATGTTTCTCCATTTACTAGTGTCTGCTCTTATTTCTTGAAGTGGTGTTTTGTGCAGAGCCAGGGGACAAGGGTGCTGCCGTGAGCACTGCTGTCCCGTCTATTCCTCTGCCCCTCTCGGAGAGCCTAGCAAGCTACCAAGAGTATCTCGCCCACACAGCAAAGCCTGGCAAGCTACCCCTGACATATTCAATATGCCAAACACAGTAACAAGTCTCACAATGTTACTGGGCCCACTCAAGCAAGTCGATGAAAAACGGGAGGACAGTGACAGTGACAGTGACAGTGTTTTGTAATTTACCTTGTATAGGTCCTTCACCTCTTTAGTTAAGCTGATTCCAAGGTACTTAATTTTCTGAGGTACTATTGTGAATACCTCTTTCTTCTCTTTCATCATTTGTACATAAGAAAGTCATGGACTTTGGGGTGTTGACTTTGTAGCCTACCACTTTACTATATAAACCTATTGTCTCTAGAAGCTTTTTTGTAGAGTCTTTAGGATTTTCTAAGTATATATATATATTAATTTTGAAATAGCAGTCTTATTATAGAAAAATTTAAAAATCCAGTGAAAGCAGAAATACCAAATACATTTTCCTGGGCTTTCACCTCGGTTGATTTTTATTTGCAATCTCTTTCCCAATACAACTTACAAACTTGTCCCCGGTTGCCATCTTATTATCCAAGTCCTAAGTGGCAGAAAGGTCTAGAATAAATACATCGAAAAGAGAGGAAAAGCTATAAAAACTCAATTGCATGCAACAGATCTGTGAAGGTGGAGGAAAGTGTCTGGGAAATGAAACAGAGGAAGACACAGTAGAGGTTCTCTCAACCGTCTTTGTCTTTTGCTCCATGTTTGAGGACATGTGACAACTCAATGTAATTAAAATTTCCCTCATTGTCTATTGGTGCTTCTCTGTACAGTTCATTTGCTTCCTCATCTGTAAACCCATCTCCTATTACGCTCAGCAGTTCTCTCAGGTCATCTTCCTGGATAGTTCCAGTTGCTTCTTCATCAAAGCAAGCCGAAGTATTTTTGATGACATCTCCTGGATCTGTGCCATTTAACATCATCCCCAAAACTGTGAGGAACCTGGTGAAATTTATGTGTCCAGAAGTCTCATTCATCATGGCATGGAGGCATGCACCAGTTGGATGTTCCCTAGGGAAGCAAGCACATCATGCAAATCTTCCATATCCATGAAACCGTCTCTCTTTTGGTCAATCTTGTTGAAGGCCTCTGAACTCCTGAGTCTGTAACTGGTGAAACACCACGAACACATTGGATGTTGCACGTGGCGAAGGGGTGGGGGGTGCTTTTTGGTGGTCTTGATATTTGTTGTTTTGCTTGACGTGATGGCTGTTTTAAGTCGCCGCCAGTCACCAGAACCCAGGATGCTCTGCAGAAGACGGTGGGCAACCCAGAGGAACGCTAGACTGGGTCGCCAGCATCACGGCGCCTGGCACTTCCCCATCTTTTTCTCTATCTAAGTGAATGAAAGCACGCCTCCGATTTTTCCCGTGACAGGTTTACTTCCAAGGATCATTCCTTCTCACCTTGAATTAATAATCTGTTATTTAAACTACCATTTGATTTTAATGTTTTAGCTGATTCATTTGTTTAAGGTCAGAATTGCTGTGTTTACTATATGCCAGGGATGGTTCTAAGAGCTTTCTTTACATACAATTCATTAAATTCTCACCAGTTATTAGTCATCATTTACATTTGTGGAAACTGAATCACAGCAAAACTCATAGAACCAGTAATCAATCTAGATAGGCAAGAGTCCATGCTTACATGTAAATTACCTCACTGTACATGACAACAAAACTGGTATCCCTGAAGAATATGCATTCCAATATTACTGAACTATGAATAATGTTCTAGGTTAAAGTCTTTGACAAATAAATGTCGTGATCCTTAAAGCCATATATAATACTAAATATCCAAAACGAATACTAAAATGAAATGTTCTCAACTAAAGTAAGCAAAGATCAGATTAAACGATCTCCTTTTCATCTAACAGAAAAGAATTCTACAAATCCAAAATATTTTTAAAGCAAAATAAAATCTCAGCTCCCTATCTTCCTGTCAAGTTACACAAAACTCCTATTCTCTTAGTAATATCTGATTTGCCAGAAAAGGAACTTGACCTTTTTTCTCTTTCATCTCTAGGTAAATTTAGATTATAGAATTTATGAAGACATTCATTTTAGCTTAAAAAGGCATAAAATGAGTGGAGGTAGATATTAAGTAGCTTGTTCAGTCAGAAGAAGGTAACAAGAATTCTACTTCTTAAATATAAGCTACTCTCTTGACTTCTTGAAATGAAATTTCCAGGACAAAGACATTTTATGGTCATTAAACTAGTACTCAAAAATGAGCATATAATCATTGTCAAAGATTTATGTGTGTATGTGTGTATGTGAAGGTACACATATATGTATAAATATATTTGTTTCATATGCTTACAATTGGCTTGAAATATACTGAAATTACAGCCAGTTTAGAATCAACTTTATAAAATAATCATAAATGACCAGGTAATTAACAAACTTCTGGCTTCTCTGAAATTCTGAAAATAGATTTTAGCTTAATGGGTTAAAAAAATATGTAAATACTAAGTACTTGCTGAGAGCACATCTGTATTCACTCTGTCTTGGAACTGTTGTATAATGAGGTGCTAATATAGCCAGCTATGGCTCACCCATCCCACCATCCCCCACAGAAATAAGTGTTTGTCCTAGACTTAACCCCTTTTCAGCAGCAGGTTCAAATTCCAGAACAACTTGCCCAAGGGTCACGTTGGCAAGAATGTGCTTATCTTGGAAACCTATAGGCCAGAATATGCTCATCCTTAAGATGTCATCAGATACTTCAGATATAACAGTGACTGGCCAATCAATGTTCCCCGATATCTGAGAACTGCTGGGTCTCATATTCTTACCTTCTTTCCAATATCAAGTCCATATGCTCTTCAGGACTATTTGTGAAATAAAAGAAAGAAGTTGTAAAAAGTCCTAAGAAAATATCTTAAAATTTTGAAGAAGGCCATTTTGGGGAAGAAAAAAGGCAATTTTTCAAAATGGCATTTATGCATGTGAATTTACAAAAAATTTTATAGTTTTCAATTCACACATTTTCTCGTGAAAAGATTTAATGAAGTGATTAATTAATTTCCATAACATCACACTCTAGAGTAAAAAGAAAGGAGACCTGGATTCTATCACAAGTCTTTCTACAAACTAGTTCTAATAATAATTCATTTCCTGCCCACCCTAGCTACTTTCCTCTAGAAAATAAAATATTATTAAAATAATTTCTAAAATCCCTTTCCACTAAGACTCTATTCTAGGCTCAAAACTATTTTGCTGAACTACAAATTTGTGTGTGGAGATATATATGTATATATTTGTGTATATATATCTATATACCAATATGATTAAAGTATATATAGGATTAAAATAAGCACATAAGCACTCTATTCTGGACACATTTATGCCATTCTCATTTTCTTTTTTTTTCTACTACTGTCATATAAAAAAGATATGTAGATTTTACAAAACTTCACAGATGCAGTTTTTCTCCCCTATTTTATTTTCAGAAATATAGTCATTTTATTTATGTGAGCATGTTTTTAATTTTGAGAAACTTGTTTTCACTTTAAAATATGGTAGTATCTGATGGGTTTGCCTTTTGGGATGAGCATACCCAGTGGTTCTCGGGCCTCTATGCTCAGGGAACACTTCTTCTGACTCTGAAGACCACAAAGGGTACCCAGGATTGAACCCAGGTTGGATATGTTCAAGTTAATAGCCTAATGTGCCTCTCCAGCCCTTGCCATTTTTTAATAAGTTTAATATTTTAATTTTCAATAATAAAATATCAATTCTATGTGATCCAGGATAATTTTTGAGTCTGAGGAACAGAAATTTTAAGTATTGATGATGCAGTGATCACATACTCCAGAGTAAGACTAAGTGCTAGTCGTACTTGTACAACTTAGAAGTGATAAAACATTGGGAACAGTTGCTCAACGTCTTGTTTTTCTCACCAACCTAATGTTACCAATTCTAATAATGCTTATCCAGAGCTGGAATGATAGTACAGTGCATAGGATGCTTGCCTTGCATAAGGTAAAGCCAGGTTCTATCCCCCACACCACACGTGGTACCTGAAGCACCACCAGTAGTGATCCCTGAGCACCCCAGTTTGTGGCCAAAAATAAAAATCATATTAGCAATAATAAGAATAATACTTAACTCAGAACCATCATGAATTTTTTTTTTCTTTTTATGTCACACCCAGAGATGCTCAGGGGTTACTCCTGGCTCATGCACTCAGGAATCACTCCTGGTGGTGCTCGGGGGGACCAAATGGGATGCTGGGAATGGAACCCTGGTTGACCTCTGTAAGGCAAACGTCCTACCCACTGTGCTATCACTCCAGCCCCTCATCATGAGATTTAAATGAGCTGATATGCTGGGCTTAGAATGACTGGTGCTAGCCAGCTTTCTCTTAGGTGCCCTCTCTTCCTCTTCACCCAGTTTACTTCCCTATTCTGCCTTTCTCTCCCCGCACCATCCTAGCCCTAACCCATGTTTATTTGCTTGGTTTGGTTTGGTTTGGTTTTGATTTGGTATGGTCTGTCTAGCATTGCCTTTGCCTTAGGCCGCAAGTAGCAGTGACTGGCACTGCTTCTCAGAGGGGCAGAAGTAGCTAGCTGCCAGCCCCTCCCGCGCCTAACCACAACCATCACTCTCATCTCCCTGTAACTTGGCAGCCAGTTGTACTTTAAATTTGCCCTTCACAGAAGCTCCATCAGCAAAAGACAACCAAAAAAATCAAAGCAAGCAATGCTAAGTTTTTAAAAACATGCTATGTCAGATGAATCAGGATGTAAAGTAGAAACGTTAACATTAGGAATAATCAATGAAATAGAAGAAGGAAGTGGAGAAAAAATGCCAGCAATTACACTGATTCCTTAAAGGGAAAGGTGATATTTTGATATTTACCCAGCCTCCTTTTAAAATATAAATTATTTTGGGGGGGCTGGAGCAATAGCACAGCAGGTGGGGAGTTTGCCTTGCATGCGGCTGGCTTGGGTTTGATTCCCAGCATCCCATATGATCCCCTGAGCATCGCCAGGGGTAATTCCTGAGTGCAGAGCCAGGAGTAACCCCTCTGCATAGCTGAGTGTGACCCAAAAAGAAAAAAATAATAATAAAATATAAACTATTTTCTTTCAGAGTCTTACACACACACAGAGAGAGAGAGAGAGAGAGAGAGAGAGAGAGAGAGAGAGAGAGAGAGAGTTACAATGAACTGGCTTAAATATTTTGATGAACCAGAGTCCCATGGTGTGCTCATGGCTAAATCTCAGTAACCTCCCAAGAGGAGGTCTTTGAGTTTTGTTAATGATTATAGTATTTTTATGTTTATTTTCTAGTATACATTTTTCACACGGATTTGCCTTTAATGTTTGGCAGTTGGCATTTTACTATTTAGCAAATGGTGGCTCCAAGAAGCTTAAAAACTTGCCCAAAGTCACAAACTGACAAAACTAATATTGGAGTACAAATGAAAATGGAAAATTTTCAAAGTCCTTGGGGAGCATAGGCAATACTCAGCAGAGGAGGGCGATGTCCTGTAGGGTGAAGAACAATACTAGACTTATTTTCACGGGGAGTCACACTTAAGTAAATCACCTTCACTATGAAAATAACCCCTAGTAATTCCCCAAGGTTTTTCAGTTTCCTTATTACCTTTACAACTCAAACTATATGTTCTCTCAATTTTTTTCTTACTAATTTGTTTGTACAATGACTGCCTATGTTCTATATCTGGGCTGCTTCTGAAAAGAGTGTTTATAAATTGAAAACAGCCTGCATTGCATGGGTGATGTCATTAAATATGTATTTGATCTATCCAGAGCTATCTGGCATTTGTCCTTTACCAACTTGACTGATTCTAATCATGTGAGCTTAAAAATGCACAATCAAATTAAATCAATGTCAAAGTTGTGCGGTAACTTGAGTCGATTAGAGTGGTTTTTTAAAAGAGAAAAGCATTAAAACTCATGAAGAATCCCTTTGAATTGTTGGTCATTCTGTTTGGTTTTGTTTTTTTTATTCGTAGGAGGTGGGGAGACGGACATACCCGTGTGTCAGTGCTCAGGGGCCACCCCTGGCTCTGCAACCAGGAGATGATATTCTCTCTTTGGTGGTGGTGGCGGGGTCAGGGGCGAGAGGGGCGTCACACCCATGGTGTTTAGGGATTACTTCTGACTCTGCACTCAGGAGTCATTCATGGCACTCAGGGGACCATATGGTATGACGGCGATTGAGCCCAAATCAGCCTCATGAAAGACAAGCGCCGTGCCAGCTATATTATCCCTCCAGCCAGGGGGATCAGATTCTGTACCAAGGATGGAACCCAGGCGAGGCTCACACAAAACATAAAAATTTTGTCTATGCTCCAGAGCAATAGCACAGCAGGTAGGGCGTTTTTTTGTCTTGCATGCGACCAATCCGGGTTCGATTCCCAGCATCCCATATGTTCCCCTGAGCACTGCCAGGAGTAATTTCTGAGTGCAAAGCCAGGAGTAACCTCTGAGCATTGCCAGGTGTGACCCAAAAAAGCAAAAAATAAAATAAATAAAACTTTGTCTAAGAAAAAGTTTTGGCATCATGGGGAAAATAATTTTTTAGGTCTTGAAAGTCAAAGAATCTGGGGTCTGTACCTGTGATAGATCAAAACTAATAAGGTAATGCTTTTTTACTTTTATTTTTTTAATTTATTAACTCTGTCCATTAGAACTTTGGGCAATAATGGAGTCATCTCTGTTAGGGCGACCTAATAAAAACCATTTAAACGAATAAATATGTTTTTAAAGTCACATGTGGTTATCAAGCACCTGAAATAGAATTAATGCTACAGAAAAAGTTAATTTTTAATTTCACTTCACTAAAATTTAAATAATCTTTGCAGATAGTGGCTTTTTATTGGACAGGGCATTGATACGCTTTCCCTTAATGATAAATAATCCTATGGTTCTGTGATCTTAAAGACTTCAAATTATGAAGTTAGGGTTAAGGTTTCAGTTTTTAAACTTCTGATCATTAATTGGGTAGTGAAATAAAATTGGCTTTCCAGATACAATATTTCCCAGAGGTTATTTTTGTTCTTATTTAATAAACAGCAAAGCAACTATATTTTGCAAAATTGAAAAGTGTGACCATAGGCTATATATACATTCAAAAATAAATAAATAAACTTGGTCTGAAGAGTTAATACCCAGTGGTAAGAATATGTGTATATCTGGGCTAGAGCGAGAGCACAGCGGTAGGGCGTTTGCCTTGCGTGCAGCCAGCCTGGCCGAGCTGGGTTCTATTCCTCTGCCCCTCTTGAAGAGCCCGGCAAGCTCCTGAGAGTATCTCGCCCACACGGCAAAGCCTGGCAAGACACCCGTGATATATTCAATATGCCAAACACAGTAACAACATGTCTCAAAATGGAGACGTTACTGGGTCTGCTCAAGCAAATCACAGGAGGACAGTGTTTGTTTGTTATGTATATATCTATATATACATATGCATGGAAAAACAGAAGAAAATATAAGAAAGGGAAGACATAGAGGAAACTCAGCTTTACCAAGACTGCATAGACTATGTTTTTGACAAGTATATTGGCCTCATGGTTTCTGCTAAATCCCCAATTCAGTACATCCTGAATTGGGGGTTTAAAATAGGCTAAGCCGTAAATACATCCTTTTAGCCAGAATTGTTAAACTCCAATTTCAGGGCAAACAACTGGACTGAGCTCTGGGGACAGAATGCCTGCCCTTCAGAAAAGGTAAAACTCCCCTGGGAAGAGCCAGGTGAATGAATAGGCAATGAAAATACAGTGGTAAATGCCACAACAGGAATAGACTCTGGATACACACACAGGCACTGCACACACACATAAACAAGAGGTTTCTAATTCCGTCTTGGCTCGTCAGGAAAGGTTTCAAGGGCAGAAAAGAAAGAAGGAGAGATTGGGGACGCAAGAGAAAGATGAAGAAGGGAAAGAAGAGAGAAAACAGTAGCTTGCTACTATTTGCAATATTTCTTCTGTTTCTATGGCTATGTTCTTTCATTTGGCATTATGTCACCAGCCATTCAAAGGTTGTTCACTTGAGTACATTTCAATCAATATTTATTTATTGACATTAAGAATTGATTTAAGAGCTCATGGTCCCTTTACTAAGAGTTCACCATGTACTGAGGCAAAAGACTTATGGGGAAAACATTTCCCCTAAAAAAATAAGTTTCTGGGTCAAATTTTGTGAAAAACATCTGTAGCACTGCAGCACTGTCCTCCTGTTGTTCATCGATTTGCTCGAGCGGGAGCCAGTAACATCTCCATTGTGAGACTTGGTTATTACTCTTTTTGGCATATCGAATATGCCACAGGAGCTTTCCAGGCTCTGCCATGCAGGCAAGATACTCTTGGTAGCTTGCCAGGCTCTCCGAGAGCGATGGAGGAATCGAACCGAGTCAGCCGCATGCAAGGCAAACACCCTACCCCTGTGCTATGTAGTAAAAATGTAATACTGTCTCCAGAGGGAGAGGAACAGATTCTAAAATATCTCTAAATTGTGGGATATAGTACTATGTAGCGGTTAAGTCATGAAATTCACATACAAGTGGTACTACATGAAAAGTATCATGTTAAGCGAAATGAGTCAGAAAGAGCGGGATAGACACAGAAAGATTGCATTCATCTGGGGAACATAAAGCAACAAAATGGGAGACTAACACCCAGGAGTGGCCGAGATTAGCACCAGGAATTTTGCTCCATGACTTGGAGGCCAGTCACACTTGCTAGGGGAAAAGGAAGCTCAGATAGAGAAGAGAGCACCAAATAAAGGGTGTTGGGAGGATCCTCCCAGGGTGGGAGAAGCATGCTGAAAGTAGACTATAGACCAAACATAATTGCTACTCAATGCCTCTCTTGCAAACCACAGCACCCTAAAGGATAGAGAGAAGAAAAGGGAATGCCCTGCCACAGAGGCAGGGTGGGATGGGGGGAGAAGTGGGGGAAGGATGTGGTGGTGGAGGATGGGCGCTGGTGGAGGGATGGTTGTTCGATCATTGTATAACTGAAACCCAAGCACAAAAATTTGTAAGTCTATAATTGTACCTCGTGGTTTCACTAATAAAAAAATAAATAAATACACAAATAAATAAATTGTGGGATATAAAAGAAACTTCCTATGGGACTAACAAGTGTGCAAAGGCAGTAAAAATGGAGAGCAGAAAACCTCATCTTCAGGAGGAACTGCCCCTGGCGGTGGGGGGATAGATAATTAGGGAAGGGACCCCTCTGCACCTTCTCTGAGGGAATATGTGTTGCCGATAAGTCTAGCTCGAGTGCAGAGGGAAAGTGGGAACCAGGCAAAGGGGGTGGTGTTGCTCACCCGAAACTCAACCACAAACTTCTTTTGTAACTGGAATTCATGGTGATTCCATTTAAAAAATAGTTCATAGAGTGTGCCTAACAGAGAAATTCTCAAGGGATCTGAGAACAATATGCACAATCTCAGCAACCAAAACATTTAAATTTGACTATCGGTTTAGTAATATGCTGTTGAGTGAAAGTTTTGTCTTCATTATATTCCCCCATATCAAGCATGTGCCTTGTATGTCTCATACTCTCATTAAGTGTTTAGATAAAAAAAAAACATTCTGAATAAATGTATATGAATATAATTTTTTTTTGGCTGGAGCAATAGCACAGCCGGTATGGCATTTGCCTTCCACGCGGCCGATCTGGGTTCGATTCCTCCGTCCCTCTCTCTGAGAGCCCGGCAAGCTACTGAGAGTAGCCCGCCCACATGGCAGAGCCTGGCAAGCTCCCGTGGCATATTCGATATGCCAAAAACAGTAACAAGAAGTCTCACAATGGAGATGTTACTGGTGCCCACTCGAACAAATTGATGAACAATGGGAGAACAGTGCTACAGATAGTGCTATAAATCTTTTTTAAAATGTAGTACTGTCTTGGAATGCATAATTTCTTTCTGAGAATTGCTAACTTTGTGCAAGATTTTCTACCCATTTAGACATCTCATCAAAATAAACTTCAGGAAGATTAAATAAACAGGGAAATGCCATTGCTATGCAAATTTACTAATTCAATTTACAATTTGTAAATTAAGTCATTTCTATAGCAGGGTGATCAAGGTTTAGGATTTACCTCTGACAACCAGGGTTCAAAGTACAGTTTCTCTACTCCAGGCTGCTGTGAGGCCTTGGGGCATAATCTAATCTATCTAGGCCTCAATTTCCTTATTTGTAAGGAAGAAGGTTAGGTAGATAATGGGGACTTATTAGCTCTTGACCTCACAGAGATCATAAAAGAATCAAATGTTCCCCTACTTATAAGGAACTTAAAATAGCACCTGCCCTAAGTAGAACATGCATATTAGCTGGTTTTATTGGATTCTAATTGCATAAACCTAAAAAAAATAAATACACATACTTACGCCAAAGTTAAAAACCAATGTGTAGGAGCAAGGAACATAGCTCCAGAACTGCTGAATTTTTAATTTCTACCTAACACCACATTCCCCCCTTTCCTTCTCAACGCCCGTGAGAGAGGCCCAAAGATGTGGAAAATAAGAAATATCCCAACGTGGAAAATCAGGGATAAGGACAAGTGGCAAATTTCGCGGCTTTCTTTAAATCAGTGTTTCCTAAGGAGCCGGCTAGAGCCCTCCCCACGGACCCAGCAATAGCCTCAGTGCTTTGGGGTGCAGTGGGATGTGGGGATGCTTTCCACCCCTTAATTTAGGAAGGTGGATGGGGGCAGATGCTGAAAGGATTGGGTCTTTTTGTTTGCTTTCTGAACAAGGGGGGTTAAAGCCAAATAAGTTTGGGAACCTCTGCAAACTGTGTTTATGCCCCTGCTTGGGAGTGGGGAGGGGGAAAACCCCTGGAAAGTGGGTAGGAAGTCAGACCGGCTACCCAGGAGATAGCGCAGACCCGCAGTGCATCCAGGCCAGCGCGTGTCAGCTTGAATGTAGGTATGCATGCAGGTATGTGTCAGCTTGCATGTAGGTATGTGTGCACGTATGAAGTCCTATACTTACCTATTCTGTTAACAAACTGATGACACCACTGGAGGAAAAGGTGACAGTTTTATTAGAAGGAACATCAAAGGGCAAGCATTCACTCGGAGCGGAGCACTCGGGTAATAAGCGTTTCAGGACAGCGGCTCTCGGGCATCTGGAAGGTCTGCCCCACCAATCAGGAACGGGAAGGGGAAATCTTGGCCCTGGCCACCCACGAGGCTTAGCCTGGCATCTCCGGGACTCCAGGAGGCCTGACCTGGCATCTCCGGTGCAAGTCTCGGGTTCTTGAGAAACCTCAGGGGCTCCTGGGGACGGGGAGGACGGGGCTCAGTGACCGAGTCGGGTGAGTGGTACTCAGGGTCAGTGATGCTTCAGAACGCCTCTAGGCCGGCTGGTCACGGACAGGCCAGCCTCACCCCTTCCTCCCCCGCCGGGACACGCTCTGCACGGCTCCGCACGGCGAGACTGTCCACGGGGCGGGCCAGGCCGGGTGGTCGCGCCCCTGCGGCCTCCCGAGTGGGCTCCCTGTGCGGCCGCGGCGCCCGTGGGCACTCGGCCGCTCTGGACCGCGCCGGGTCGCTGCAAACGTTCCAGGCTCTCTAGGTTTCCGTGTCGCCAGGCTGGGCGCACCCGGGGCGGGGAGGGCCTGCAGCTGGCTGGCTGCCCGGGCACCCGCCGGGCACCCGCCGGGGCCGGGGACAGGCCGGGGGTCGCAGCGCCGTCCCGCCACGGTCCGGGACGTCCTCCTCCTCCCCTCCCCCTCCTCCACTCCCCTTCTCTCCTCCTTCCCTTCCTCCTCCTCCTTCTCTTCCTCCTCCTCCTCCCCGCCTCCCCATCCCCCCCTGCTGCGTCCCGGGTCCCCGGGCTGGGAGGCGGCGCCTGGGTGAATCACCGTCACGTGGAGCCCGCCCGGGCCGCCCCTGGCGCTCAGGCTCGGTGGAAATTTCCGGAGCGCCCGTGGGGCTGCGCGGCAGGCCCCGCCCGGCCGCCCCCCAGCCCGGCGCCGCCCCCAGCCCGGCGCCGCCGCGGCCCCGGCTTCCTGCGCCCGCGACCTGCGCGCAGCCGCCGGGCATCCTGCGAGGCCCCACCGGCGCCTCCGGGACGCCGGGCCCGCGGCCCTACCACCCCCACCCCACCCCGACCCGCCGCACCCCCGGAGGCGTGCAGGACAAGGGGGGATGCGCCTGGTAATCCTCGGCATCTCCTCTCTGTCGCTCCAGGGCGCCGGGCCCCGCGGCCCTTCTCCCCCCACCCCGACCCGCCGCACCCCGGAGGCGTGGGGGACCGAGGGGGATGCGCCCGGAATTGTCCTTGGCATCTGCCCTCTGTCTCTCCAGGGCACCCCGCGCCTTCCAGGGCGTCGCTGGAAGCAGCGGCTCACCCGCGTGGTTGGGATTTACTTAACGCCCAGGAAGAGGAGTGATTGCGCCTTTCGCTGAACGAACGCATAACGTAGTCTGCTTCTTTCTAGCAAACCACAAATGAAAGTTCTTTTTTGTTGTTGTTGCTTTTTTGGGTCACACCCAGCGATACACAGGGGTTATTCCTGGCTCATGCACTCAGGAATTACTCCTGGCGGTGCTAGGGCGACCATATGTGACGCTGGGAATCAAACCCGGGCCGCCACTGCGCAAGGCAAATGCCCTACCCGCTGCTATATCGCTCCAGCCTCTGGAAGTTCTTCCTGAGACAGTAACTTTGGAGTTGTTGGCCCCATCTCCCCCTCTCACCCCCACCCGGAGGGTGACAAAGGGCCGCTCGATGGGTGACCAGATTTTGCTTGAAAGCACGTGGGAGGTATGCATGGTTCACCTCAAGAATGCATACACAGGCAGAGACTGGTTGCTTCTGAGCTGTCCTTTCAAGGGGGACACTGAATAAGGAGGGGTGCTAAGAAGTATGCGTTAGTTGGGTGGCCCCCAAATAGGTTTCTCAGGATACACGTATGATGAGCGGATGAAGGTGCCAACGGTTTGAGCCAAAACAGTGGGAATTTGACCTGAGTCAAGATCCCACAACCAAGCCCAGATTTTAAAATGCTTTCCATCCAAGAACCAGAACGGCAGGTATGTTAATTTTAATAAATCCCTATTTCAGTATCTTAGCCTAGGGCAAAGAAAGATCCGGAAACTGACTGAAAGCCAGGAATTAAGTTCGTTGTGGCCTAAGATTTTGTTGAGAAGAACATATCATTCAGTCCCTATCATTTAACTTGGACAAGAAAACAGACTCCCAACAATTAAGAGAGTAAAATAAAGATTTTTTTAAATTAGCTTATGTTGAAAAGTTGTAAGATTCTGAAGTTGTTGTTTTCTTTTTTTTTTTTTTCCATTTAATGCAGCACTAGAATTACTGTTCTAGGGGCTGGAGCAATAACACAGCGGGTAGGGCGTTTGCCTTGCACACAGCCAACCCGGGTTCAACATCCCATATGGTCCCCTGAGCACCGCCAGGGGTAATTCCTGAGTGCAGATCCAGGAGTAACCCCAATGAATTGCCAGGTATGACCCAAAAAGAAAAAAAAATTAAAAATTAGAATTACCCTTCTATAGTACTGTCCTCCCATTCATCCATTTGTTCGAGTGGGCCCAGTAACATCTCCGTTGTGAGACTTGTTACTGTGTTCAAATACGACACGCGTAACTTGCCAGTCTTTGCAGTGCAGGTGAGATACTCTCTATACTTTGCCAGACTCTCTGAGAGGGGCAGAGGATTCAAACCCGACTCGGCTGGGCCTGGCTGTGTGCAAGGCAAACACCCTACCACTGTGCTATCGCTCCAGCCCTACATAAATCATATAAATCTAGGGTCTGGGAGGTAGTACAGCAGTTCATGCTCATGCCTAGCATGCACACAATCCTGTTAGATTTCTGGCACTGCATTGTCCCCGATGCGTTGGAGGGTACAGCCTTGGAGGTCCTTGAACACTGCTGGGAAGATTCCAGGACCCAAATATCACAGCCTCCTTGGGCTCTTGCATTGAGCCAACTGCTGGGTTCGCTGAGACAAACCAGTGGTCCCCGGACTCCTAAGCACTACTTGGAAAGTCATGTAAATCTGTTCATTACTAAGCATATGTACACACTGTATACTAAAAGAATTTTTGATCCTTAGTGTAACCTTGACACTTTCTGAATATCCTGTAAGTATGTGTGTGCAAAGTCACAGCTATGATTTTGCTTTCACATTTCACTTTCCAAGGCACAGCTAATTATCAGGCGTTAATTTACCCAGTGAAGGAAGCATAACCAACAAATGCTTCATTCTTCTGGCAGTTTTTATCCATATTAATATATAATACGTCACGGAGCAAATTAGTCCTTTCCAGGATGGTTATATTTATATGCTACAGAGTGACCATTAGTCAACTTATTCTTTCCTTTTATGTAGAGAATGACATAAACTAAATGGGTCACTAAAATTTTAGCAACAGTAAAAAGTTCCTGAATGTGCAATGGGTAGAAATTAGTTCACGGGCCAGAACAACAGTACAGCTGGTAAGGGGGGGGGGGGGGGTTCTTTGCATGCAGCTGACCCAGGTTTGTTCCCTGACACCACAGAGGTCTCCTGAGCTCCTCACCCTCACTCCCTCGAGTGATTCCTAAAGCATACAGAAAGGAGTAAGCCCTGAGCACCATGAGATGTAACTCCAAAATAAAATCAAAGTAATAAAAATTAATCCAAACTCCCTCGTATAACTAATCCTAGGTGCTTCTGTAGTACTAGCCTGTGTTGCATTTCTTGGGCAAGATGGAGTGCTGAATGAAACAGTCTTAGAATTTCTGCTTTAAGACAATCTGCCATGGGGCTGGAGAGATAGCACAGCGGGTAGGGCATTTGTCTTGCATGCGGCCGACCTGGGTTCGATTCCCAGCATCCCATATGGTCCCGTGAGCACCGCCAGGAGTAACTCCTGAGTGTGGAGCCAGGAATAGCCAGGAATAACCCCAAAAAGCAAAAAAAAAAAAAAGAATCTGCCATGTTACGGGGACATTCAGTCTTGCCTGTGAAGAAACCCACTAGTCACACCAAATTGCTAGTGTGTAAGTGAGTTACTTTAGAACTTTAGAACATATCTTGCAGCTCCAGCCAGGTCATCAGATAGCTACCGACCTCAATGGCAGTTGACAGCAACCTTTTAAGAAACTGCACATTGAAAAGATAGTACAGTGAGTACGGTACTTGCCAACTGGGGTTAGACGCCTGCACCTCACATAATCCCCTAGGGCTGCAGGAGTGAGCCCTGAGCACAGCTGGTGTGAACCTCAGAAAACTAAAAACTAAATGAAAAACACAGAAGAGAAATTCCAAGCCCCCAAAATGACTGAGCTACTCATGAATTTGATTCAAAGGTTACAACAGAATTGCTGCCTAATATATTATCTTTAACCCCAGAAAAGCAGAAAAGTATGTCAAAAATCACCAGAGTGGTCACAAGTCAGTGCTACTGATCAACAATTGTTCTTGGGAGCAGTTTTACAAAGAGAAACTACAGTCTTTTGTTTATTAAGCACCAACTAGACATATTCCTAAGAATATACAAAATGGTGAAAAGGAAAAATGTAATTGATAAGAAACCAGAGAAAAATTAATATTAATGGTTAATTCACTCAAAGGGAAAATAGACTGAGGGAGATATAGTAATTCCACTATTTCTTTACAAAAGCAATATCCACATTTGAACTCCGAGGGGCCGGATATATGGCTCCATGGTTCATCAACCTGCATTACATGTGTTCAGCAACTGGGTTCAATTCCTGGTCTCTCCTTCTTGAACTTTGAGTAACATTGCCTGGTCAAGAATGTCAGGCTATGTAGATAGCAAGGCTCATATTAAAGTGAAATGATGCCATTAGGAAGCAAGTGTTAGAATCAATTCTTATGATTGTGGTTTGCAGAAGACTGGATTCAAGAAAAACCTGTTCTTTTCCAAGCCATTGCAAAAGATGTTTATTCAACGTTTATTAACTGACAGGCATTGGGAAATTGTGTTCAAATTCAATTAATATTCTACTGAACTCCTTTTGTACATCAGAACCCTTTCTAGATTCAAGATTCAATTGATGATTCAATTCAAGGCTGGAGCGTTTGCCTTGCACACTGGGCAGGGCGTTTGCCTTGCACGCCGCTGACCCAGGTTCGATTCCCAGCTTCCCATATGGTCCCCTGAGCATGGCTGGAGTAATTCCTGAGTGCAGAGCCAGGAGTGACCCCTGTGCATCGCCATTGCCAAGTGTGACCCAAAAAGCAAAAAATAATAATAATAAATAAATTTTAAAAAATGTCAGATCAGTATGCGGGACAGTTGCGGGTCTGCTGATATAAAAAGGCTGGGGAACAATGATTTACAAACAGGAAAAAAAAATCAACGTGGCTAGGACTACAGAGTGGGGGAAGAAAAGGGAGGTGGGTAGCAAGAAGGAAGCTAGGTAAGTGAGGAACACGGCTTTAGCCTAGTTAAATTTAGGAGTCATGGGAGGCTTTTAAAAGGAAAATAAGGGTGCTAGAGTGTCGGATTCCTGGCCAGTGGACCGCCATCCCCAAATCGCCGGACTTACTCTCTAAAGGGGAAGGGGTGGGTAGGGGAGAAGCCTCTGCCCTGGCCCTCTGCCTACCGCGGTTGAGAAAGAAAGCCACAGAGGGAGGGAGTCTGGTGGTCAAGCAGTTCTCCGTTTATTGGGCCCTACCCAGGAGTTCTTATACATACACTGGGGGGGCGGGGCAACCCCTCACTGGGGGAGGGGAGAATTCCACTTACAGCACAGTTCTCTCGCTTCTCGGGTAGGACTCTTAAACAGGTGTCAGTTAAAGATTTACAGATCCTGCTCTTAGGGCCGGGTTATCAATATGGGTAGGTGGGCACAGTCATGTCGCTCATTCTCAACCAGAGTCCCTGCGTGTGCTGGAGCGGCCCCCTGGGTCTTTGTAAACAGGGCCGGCTCTTATTTCCAGGACCAGGGGTTTTGGTGAAAGTCTCAGACTAGCTTCTGAGATCCCAACACTAGAGAGAGTACAGTAGGTAGGGTGTTTTCCTTGCACTTGGCTGACCCCAGCATCCGTATGATTTCTGGAGCTAGCCAGGAGTTATTTCTGAGTCACCCCTGAGCACCCCTAAGGGTGGTCCCAGAATTTTTTTAAAAAAGAAAATAATTCCTTCTTTCAAACAAGAGATAAATTCTCATATTATAGTCTTATCTTTTTATGAATTGAGATTTGTTCTGACTGCTGAGTGGAGAATGAGCTGTAAGCAGCAATAATGGAAGCCCAGGGATGCGTTAGGGTGGGTTCTTGCAATGACAGAAGAGAAATGATGATCATTTTGGCTGGGACCAGAGCAGGAAAGCAGCAGTGAGAAGTGGCAAAATTCTCAAGTTTGGAATATATGTGGAAGCAGAGTATTAAGTGTTCCTGGTGGACTGAAAATTGAAAAACAAAAAGAAATAGAAGACTCCTAAGAACTCTATCCTGGGGACTGAGCTCCCGCATAAATAGGTGTTATTCTTCCAAGTTGTAAATATTAAAAGAGAAACAATTTTGCTAGGAAAATCAAGAATTCTTTTTTGATCAGTAAGGGATGGGAGGATGTCCTTAGACACATTAGATAGTATGATCTCTCTTGGTCTTCGGGAAACTCGAAACTGTTTACTTTTGTGCTTATTAATTTAACAAAAAAGTACAAGAGGCACTTTCTAGATTAGAGACAACAGTTATCAAGTAAGCTTAAACTCCTCTTGTGGAACTACATTTTAGTGAAGGAGATAAACAATGACCATGCAGATAAATAAATATACATAACTGAATTTCAAGTGGTGGTAAGTCCTATCAAGAAAAATAATATTTAATTGATTTATAACCCCCTAAGTACCTTTATTTTTTACAAGTGACTAAGCTGAGTGTGATTAGCCAGATTCTACCCCGTAAGGGTACTAATATAAAATCAAGAACACAAAATGCCAGAGAGACTTAGACGTTTGCCTTGCATCCCCTCCACATTGGTTCAAATCCTGGCACTGCATATGGAATCCAAGCACAGTCAGAAATGATTTCTGAGCACAGAGCCAGGAGTAAGCCCTAAGCACTGCCAGTAATGGATCCCCAAGTCCAGAAGATAAAGTAAAATCAAAATTAAACTATAAAGTCAAGCACACAGCAAAATAAGTGGAAGCACTTATTAAAAAATAATACTTGTGAAGTTCAAAGTATAAAAAAATCAGTTTTAAATGGGAGCAAAAACTAATTAACAGTGTGATATAATTAATTAAAGATGTGATATTTGAACTGGGCCTCAAAAGGAAGAAAGAATTTAGATATAGGTTTGTACCATGAAGAACACTAAACATTTTAGCATATTAAAGAAAGCATATTAGTTATCTAGGACTGAGTAATAAAGTGTTTATGTATAGTCAAAATCAGTTTGTATGGGTATGTTAATTAGTACTTAGAAATCTCTAACATATTAATATCTTAAATTCTTTTTTATTCTATTGCATTACAAGGCAAGGTGGGAAGGAGCTGTTAATAGTCCTCTGATTTTATCACTGTACACTCCCTGGGACTCATTATTATTATTATTATTATTATTATTATTATTTTGCATTTTGGCTCACACCTGATGATGCTTAGGGGTTACTTACTGGCTCTGCACTCCTAAATTACTCCTGGCAGTGCTCAGGAGACAATATGGGATGCCGGGGATTGAACCCAAGTCAGCCGTGTGCAAGGCAAATGCCCTCCCCACTATACTATCGCTCCAGCCCACCTGGGTCTCATTCTGCATTCTGAAAATGCATTTTTCTCAAACCTCAGCCTAATAATCAAGCAAAAATAAGGCACTGATCAGTAGGCTTGTGTCTAGCCCAGAATGTAAGAGCAAAAACAAACATATCAAGTCTCATTTGGAAGCTACTTGATTGACAGATACACCTCAATTGACAACAGAAAAAGATTTTTTAGTACCTCTATTATTTACCTTTTACGTTCTTATCCTGCAGAGGTCAGAACAAAAATAAAGCCCTTTCCATCAACAAACATCCTCGATTTTACAGTTTCTCATGAGTTATGTATTATAATATGAAAAGTCAAAATGCATGACTATTACATGCCACCTATCCTACCTAACTTGAGGGCTTTTGAAGCACCTCTGATTTCACAGAGGGCTAACATGATTGAAAAGTTCATTCCAGAATGCTAACCTACCTGGAAGAGTCCTTTGCTGATTGGTGCTGTTAAGGAACTTATATGGAATAAAGATCCACAGGTTTTGCATTTGTCTTTCAACCTGAATTGTGTGTAAAATGCCAAACCATCTCTCTGAGGAGGATAGACTAGAAAGAAATTTGAACAATTTTGTGTAGCAGACAGCATAGGTTTTCTAGTCACTTTCTAGTCACCTATCTTGAGAACCCCCAAATCCTGCTAATAAATAGTAAGATTTGTTGTCTGGTACTTGTAATTTAAATCTAGCCTTTCCATAGGTAGTCATTTTCCAGAAAAAAAAATCTATTCTTATAAACACGGGAGTAATTATTGGAAATAAGGAAAACTTCCATTTGATAAAGGAGTTGCAAATGAAGAGTGAAAAATGCTGGGAAAAATGAAAGCCTATGCTGCAAGACTAAAAAAAGCTAGTCTAGTTTTCTTTCACCTGATGCTTTAGAAAACAGTACGTACTCAAAGAGGGTGTAGAAGGGAGGGCTGGATGAAAGGTGAGGGAGGGAGGGATGAAGGGTGAGGGAGGGATGAATGAAAGGTGAGGGACACTGTGCTGAGGCTTTCCGCTCAGTGACTAAGAAGTAGGTGACGAAAAGGGGAAACTGAGCACTGAAACCAGAAAGTGACACTTAGGGAACCCGGGATTCTGAGTGGGAAAGCAAGACCGGGTCGAGCAGGAACACGGAGCAAGCGGCGGGCACTGATGCCTCACGCGCCCTGGAAATAGACAGTTGTGACAGATTTCCTCAGGAAAACACTGAAAGCAAAAATTGCGATCATACCCAACCTTTTCCTCTGGCCAGCCCAAGCTCTCCCACGTCCCCGAAAGGAAGAGAGCAAGAGGTCAAATTCGTTTGTTTATTCATTCATTCAACAAACACTTGTCTCTGTTGAGGCCTTTGTCTTCAGCCTCTCTGGCGGCGCGGGTTTCCCGGGGCGAAGGGGCCCCCTAGTTGCCTGGCGAGGCAGGAGCACATCCCCCTGGAGGGGCCCGGTTGGGAGGGTCTCTGGACGGGCTTCCAGGGGGCAGCGCCCTGTGAGGGTGTCTCAGACGGGGAGCAGCGCCCTGTGAGGGTGTCTCAGACGAGGGGCAGCGCCCTTGTGAGGGTGTCTCAGACGGGGGGGGGGGAGGGTGGCGGGAAGCGCCCTGTGAGGGTGTCTCAGACGAGGGGCAGCGCCCTGTGAGGGTCTCTCAGACGGGGGGCAGCGCCCTGTGAGGATCTCTCAGACGGGGGACAGCGCCCTGTGAGGGTCTCTCAGACGAGGGGCAGCGCCCTGTGAGGGTCTCTCAGACGAGGGGCAGCGCCCTGTGAGGGTGTCTCAGATGAGGGGCAGCGCCCTGTGAGGGTCTCTCAGACGGGGGGGCAGCGCCCTGTGAGAATCTCTCAAACGGGGGCAGCGCCCTGTGAGGGTCTCTCAGACGGGGGCAGCGCCCTGTGAGGGTCTCTCAGACAGGCCTTCAGGGGGCAGCGCCCTGCGAGTCCCAGGAGAGAGGCGAGGGGACGCTCTCTGCGAGCCCGAGGAGGGGGACGCCCCGGAGACAGGGTGCCCGCGTCGGCCCAGGCCCCTCGCGGAGGGCCTCCCTCGCGGCCCGACTTCGCTCCCCCAGCAGGGTGCCCGCCGCCCCCCGGGAGGAGGCGTCTCTCCAGGCGGAGCTGCCCCAGCAGCCGAGCTATGCAGAGCGCGCGCAGGCCCGGCGGTGAGGAGAGCCCGAGCAGACGCCCGCCGCGCAGACTGCGTCCGCCCCGGGGTGCCCGCGCCTGGAGCAGGAGAAAAAAATAAAAAAGCAAAGTACAGAAGGCGGACTCGGGCTGCGCAGGGTGCGAGGGGGGAGGGGGCGCCCCCACGGGCCCGGAGCAGAAAGCAGCCCACTAGCTGGAGACCCCCGAGCACGGGGCTGTGAGGACGAGGGTGCCTCCGATACAGCGCGCGTGCAGGACGCTGACCCGGGCCTCGGGCTCTCCCTCCCACGCGGCACACGCGACCGGAGAAAGTGGGGTTCCGCGGGCGGGGAGGCGGGGCGGGGCCTAGCGCCGGGGCGGGGCCTAGCGGCGGGGGGCGGGGCCTGGAGGCGGGGGCGGGGCCCAGGTGCTGTTGATACACAAAGGCCGGCGCGCCGGCCCCGCCCCCTGACGCGCGCGCGGGCCGCGCTATAACCCGCGCTCGCGGCCGCCGGCCCCAGAGCCGCACGCCACCGCCCTCCCGCGCCCGCGCTCCTTCTTGCCGCCCGCAGCCCGGCCACGCGGTCACCCCACGCGCGCCGCCGCCTCGAGACGCCGCCGCCTGCCTCCCCACCCTCCCCCACTTTCCGTGGAAACTCTCCTGCCGCGTTCGGGTGCCCGGTGCTCGCCCTCTCTCTCTCTCTCCGCGGGGCTCGCCTGCCGGACGGAGCAGCCCCCCACCCCCACCCCACCCGGGACCCCCGCGACCACCGCCGCGAGCCGCTCCCGGGGCGCAGGAGCCGAGACCGCCGAGGTAGCGCGCGGGGGTCCCGGCGGGGGCGGGGAGGAAACGCCTCCTCCCGGGGGTGTGTGTGTGTGTGTGTGTGTGTGTGTAGCTGGGGGTCGCCGGCCGGGGACTGCAGAGCCGCAGCCCGCCGTCGAGGAGGGGGGCCCCACCCGCCAGCCCGCGCTGCGGCACGCCTCGTGGCCGGTGTGCGTGAATTAAACGTGAATGCGGGGGTTTCGGGGGGCCGCGGCCGGGGAGGATGCGCCGGCCCGTTTGACAATCGGCCGCGGAGGTTGCATCAGTTTCCGTTCCGGGCAGCGGCGGGGCGGGCGGGCGCGTGTCAACAAGCGCGGGCAACGGGCCCCCCACCCGGGGGTGTAGCGGGGGGAGGGGGAGGCCCCGGCGCCCCCACCCCACTCCCAACTCGGGTGGGGGGAGGGCGTACAGGGAAGGGGGACCCCGGCCCCGCAGAGCGGGATGCACCGGCCCGGACTGCGGGCTGCCGTCCCCGGGGCTGCCGAGCGTCGAGGCCGCGAGCCCGGGGCACCCCCCGCCCCCCGGCCGCTCCCCGGGGCCGGGCGGGCGCCGGCGCAGCTTTGTTCTCGCGCGCAGCTGCCGGTACTTTTCCGGGCCGGGCGCGCCCCCGCCCCGCGCGCGCCGGTACTTTTCCACTCGCCCGGCGGGGGGTGAATCAGCCGCGCGGCGGCGCGTCACGTGGGCGCGCGGGGGGGGCGGGGCTGCGGCCGCGCGGGCCTGACGCCGCCCTCTCACCTCCGCAGGCGGCGCGGGCCAGGACAAAGGAGACCCCCGCGCGCCGCGCCCGCACCGGCCCCCGCCGCCCCCGCCATGAAGAAGGCCGAGATGGGGAGGTTCAACATCTCCCCGGACGAGGACAGCAGCAGCTACAGCTCCAACAGCGACTTCAACTACGCCTACCCCACCAAGCAGGCCGCCCTGAAGAGGTGGGCGCCGGACCGGGGCGTGCATGCAGCATCTCCGGCTGGATGCTTGCATGCACTGGGGGGTTGGGGACGTGCAGCATCCGTCTTCGGAAGCTGGTGTGCACAGGGGGATCCGGGGACGTGCAACATCCCTCTTGGGATGCTTTGCATGCATTGCGGGGTCCGGGGACGTGCAACGTCCCTGTCAGAATGCTTGGATGCACGGATGGGGGGAGATCAGTGAAGGGGATCTCCAAAAAGGGAGCCCGAGCCTGTTTTGGTGTGGATGAAGGGGTCCAGGGAAGGCTGGCGCCTGCATTTCAGAAAAAACGCAGACCAGAACTCGGTGGCTGGCAGCCGTGTTGTATTAAGAGACTTAGTTGTTGTTCGGGTGGGAGATGCGGGCTGAAAGTAGACTAGAGACGGAATATCGTGGCCACTTAATTGCAAACCACAACACCCAAAAGGAGAGAGAGAGAGCAAAAGGGAATACCCTGCAGCAGAAACCGGGTGGGGGGTTGGTGGGAGGGATACTGGGACCTTTGGTGGTGGAGAGATGGGTTTTCTATCATTGTATGACTGAAATGCAAGCAGGAAAGTTTGTAAGTCTACTACTGTACCTCATGGTGATTCGCTAGTAAAAATATTTGAAAAAGGAGACTTGGTTGTATAGTTCAAGCCAACTTAAAGCATCTCCTCCTCACCCCCTCTTTGGCAGCCATTACGCAGATGCAGATCCTGAAAACCAAAACTTTTTACTTGAATCAAATTTGGGGAAGAAGAAGTATGAAACGGACTTTGTAAGTGCACCTTGATCGTTTCTGTGTGTGTGGCTTTGTGGAGTAAAAGCTTAGTTTGACTTTTAGATTTCAAATCTGACTTGCCCAAACCTGGTTTTCCCCCATTTAATTATTGTCATATGTTTGGTTATCGTTTTCCCTCTATGTAGCATCCAGGTACTACTTCCTTTGGAATGTCAGTATTTAATCTGAGCAATGCGATTGTGGGCAGTGGAATCCTTGGGCTTTCTTATGCCATGGCTAATACTGGAATTGCTCTTTTTATGTAAGTATGTGTAAGTAGTGAGTCTGCCGTGAGGGCAGTTACTTTGATGATGCAACATATTTTGGCTTCAGAACTAGAATTTATAGTGGAAGTAGTTGACATCTCAAAAGCATTTGCTTAAAATCGTAAGAAATCCACAATCTGTCCTATAACTGCATGATGGCCAATGTCAAGAAAGCCAATTCGGACAAAAGTAGGGTGACTTGAAACGTGGCACTCATGCCAAAAGTCAGTCAGGCCGGGCTTTAACGCTGTAAGCAGTGGAATGATTAAAAAGGAACAATAAGTAAATCTAGAATAGTTAGAAATTTTGTTTTGGCAAAAGCTGATGCAAAAACTACAGTATCTCCAAGTCAGTTTGATAAATGAATTCACACAGTCTGCTGTCGAAACTTCTTTGTTTAAAAAAAAAAACGCAGGGTGTGACGGTATTTGCCTAACCTGGAGCGTGTTTGCTTTAAGAAAAATGAGTCATAATTTTCTGGACACTGAGCAGCAACTCATTGGTGTTCTTTTGAGTGTGTGTATGTATGTGGCTTTTTGAGAAATATTCCAGGTTTGTATGGTTACCATATGCCATAGCAAAAACCATGAACGTTTTCAGGAAAAAACCCAAAACAAAACTCTGAAGAATTTGAGCTTAAATTTTCAGTGATGTTTGTATCATACCATTAAGTTTAAGCATAGCTAGATACATAGGGTCTTGACAACAGGATGTTTGTGTCATTTAAAGTATAGTATAGAATTGTCCCTTTAGGGCAGATGTATTTTGGTTAGCTGACTCCCTTCTATCCAGTTTATTTTTTTTTCAGCAGAAAAGAGTATTCACGGAAAGAATAGCTTTGCAGAGTCCTGCTCTGTGAAGAAAAGTCCAGATTAAAGTTGAGCCTATGTGTGTTGGAAGCTGGGATTTGGTCTGTTAGCAAGAGGCATTTTGACACCTCTTAAGAATTTACATATAAAGGACCCTAGAATTTCAAAGATTTTAGTGGGAAATTTGAATGGCTTCATTGTTAAAGTATTTGAACACCTACCTAATCAGGTATAAAAATTAAAGGCAGTTTTTAAGTGCTACCAGTGTGGTTATAGTTTAGAATTGACATGAGATAAAATGCATGATTTGTTTCATCTATGAAAGCAAAGTTAATATCATCCTATCCTCACACTTTATTTTTACCCTCAACCTTTTGAAAATTTTTTTAATATATGAATTTAATGATTGGCCCTAGAGTGAGCTTAGGAATTTCCTACTTAGAGGTAAATGGACCAAAAGCTTATGGCTTCCATTATCTGGCTGGTCAAACAACTCTAATTACCATCTTAAGTAGGATGATTCTGGCAGTTGGAAGTGATCTCAAAGATAACAAAATGCGTTCATCCCTCATCTTTTCTGTGTCAGGGAAGAAGGATCAGATTTATCAGAACACTTGGAAAATTGCTTTTGAGTAAACCCAACAACTTTATCCAGTTAAATGACACTGATGGTTTCATTCTAAGTCTTGATTTTTTTTTTTTCTTCCCGCCTACTATTGAAGAAGTCTGTTTTTCTTGATTTATCTGAAGTGGAAGGAAATTGAAACTGGAATGAGAGCCCGTGCCCCAAAGGAAAACTAAACAAAATTGGGGGCCCTTTAGTCTGTTCTCTCCGGCCCTCAGCACACCCTTCACCCCTCCATGTTTCACTTGGAGTAGAGGAATCGAGAGGAGACAGATCTAGCTTGTTTATTCTAGCGCAGGTTTTAACTTGGTCACAATGCTGGAGCTCTTATTTCACACCACGAGATGCAGTAGAGTTTATCATCAGCACTTATCTGTTTGATGCCAGTTGTTTGTAAAGCTTTTAATAGTAGATTTTATAGTTATCTCACATATTTGGATATCACGTCCTCAACCCTGCTGACAGTGCCGTTGACCTGCACAAACACCTAGTAGGCTGGGTTTGCTGACAGGTCTTTCAGATTAAACAGAGACACGGCAAGTTTATAGTTAACCATTTTGAAGCCGGAATCAAAATACATCTTTCATAACTCTTACCACTGGGAAGGAAGGCAGCGGTATGCTCACTGTCTCCATCCTCTGTGTCACCTCTGCTAGCCAGTGCTATAGAAACATTGAAGGCATGAGTTTTTTGTGGCAGTTCAGAGATGTTGAGAATTACAGCTTAGGATAGTGAACACTAATACTCGGGATCATTCTGTCAATGCCACAAGAAATAAGAGAACATGTTCCATATGTAATGTTTATCTAGCAACTAAAGAGAATTGTCTTTATGCTAATAACTGCCTTTTCTTCTCATCAGAATTCTCTTGACATTTGTGTCAATATTTTCCCTGTATTCTGTTCATCTCCTGTTGAAGACTGCCAATGAAGGAGGTAGAGCAAAGATCTTTTTATTTCTAAATTTCGTGGCATAATTTTCTTTTCCTTTATCCTTGCTTCATGCTTCTTTGTTCTTCAAATCACAGGGTCTTTAATGTATGAACAGTTGGGGCATAAGGCATTTGGAATGGTTGGAAAGCTTGCTGCCTCTGGATCAATTACAATGCAGAATATTGGAGGTAAGAATGTTTTGAAAGACAGGTCGGGTGTCTTGGCTCTTCGTGTAGCTGTGCTGACACAATACTTTGGGTGTCACGTGCCGCATTTTGCACTTGTAATGGTATAATTTTGTTTTCCTCCAGCTATGTCAAGCTACCTCTTCATAGTGAAATATGAGTTACCTTTGGTGATCCAGGCATTAATGAACATTGAAGATAAAACTGGGTAGGTGCTAAGTAAGGTTACTCATAAGAAAATTATAGCAAAGTCGGATACAAAATTTTTACCAGAAAATCATTTTTCATAAATTTTCCTGTTGAAATTAAGAAGTCTCCCATTTGACCAGAGGGTGATAGCTGTAACTCTGGGTAACTAATTTCTACCCTGTGTGTGAAAACGAGTTTTCTAGAACTTCGCTTTTCTCTGTGTATTCAGTAAGCAGTTATAACAGAGTCACATTTTGGAAAGTCGGTTGGGACTAAAACCAATTCCTCTCTGGTTGTGGATTTTAAATTCTCAACCCTTGAAGCATTTAAAAATGCAGGATACTCGAAAATATGGCCTTGTTTTGTTGTGGAAACTACAGTTTCTACCCACTGGAAAAAGTTACTTTACATTTAGTAAACAGGCAGGAGTACTTCCCAGCTTACTCATGGCTGATGATTTCCAAATAGATAGGTCTAATTATCGCTGTAGCTTTAGAAGTTTAATTAAGCATAGTTTATTACTTTCCTGTGGGGTCTTTGAAATCAGTGGGAAAGAAAGTGATGATTTTTTTAAAAGAGGGTGCCTGCCAGAAGGGAAAGTTATTTCCCCAAAAGGGGGAAATGCCACACTGCTGGAACTCTTAAGAGAGATGCTTAATACTTTTTTTTTTTAATTTACAAGGTATTTTGACTATTTTTTGAGTTACAGACCAGAATGTTAGAGCAGACTCTTGAAAACCTGGAATATATTCGAGTGGGTGGAGGCTTGGATTTTGAGGTTTTGTTTCCACCTGTTGTTAGTATGTTATTAGTATGAAGATTTTCTCTTATATGTTTAATAACTATTAACAAATACGAAAAGAAACTTGTTCTAATTCCTTGATTCTAGCGTTAAAATTGCAAGCTAAAACTATGACAAAGTTGGCGTACAACTTTTCTAAACATGCCTAAAGATAAGATTGCTGGCTTAACAATGCTGCTTTCTTCCCAGCGTTCGTTTCAAGCCTTTAACAAGTGTTTTATGTTATGAATAATCTGGCGGCCTTCCCCGAGCCAACAGTGGGACAAAAGTTACACTGTTCCTACCCCATTTTCTAACCTGCATGTTATTCATCCCAGGACACAGAAGTTTATTGCCGTGTAGGCTTTTTAAGCAAGAGATACTTTCCTGGACCTGTCTCTTTTGTACTTTCATAGTATTTCTGTAAAATGAGTCCCACAGGAACATGTTTCTGTGTTGTTCTGAAGGTATTTGGAATGTTTCTGACCTTATTTCCTTCCCTTTTTGTTTTTTTAATTCAGATTGTGGTATCTGAATGGAGACTATTTGGTTCTTCTGGTATCACTGGTGCTCATTCTTCCTTTGTCACTGCTGAGAAATTTAGGTGAGCAAACCAATTGAACTGAGTTTCTTACCAGCTAGTTGACTGAAAAATGAGAAATTTGTATGTTTACATGGAGCTCTTCTAGAGAATCGATTAGAGAATGTTTGTCTTAAACGTTTTACCCTGTTTCATTCATATCTCTTTTTTAATAGGATATTTGGGATATACCAGTGGCCTTTCCTTATTGTGTATGATGTTCTTTCTGATTGTGGTAGGTGCAGTTTTTCTTCAAAGCTTAGATACACATTTTTAATAAATCCTGTTCACATTCAGTTTGACACATGCAAAATATTTTCTATTTCCAGGTGATTTGCAAGAAATTTCAGATTCCTTGTCCTATTGAAGTTGCTTTGATAATTAATGAAACAATAAACAGCACCTTAACACAGACAACATCTTTTGCTCTTGATCCAGCATTTAATGTGACTAGCCATGAATCTTGCAAGCCACGTTATTTTATTTTCAACTCTCAGGTAAAATTATTTTCTAGAAAGATTTTGAGAAGAGGGAACTATCCTTTGCAAATGTTAGGGGAAGGCAGAGGAAGAGAAGGAAAAATAACTCCTCTTTGGAAAATGTAATTAATTATTAAGAGTAAGAAGAAAGGGTTGGGTTATACCTTTAAATTGAGGGAAAAATAATGATAATAAATCAGACATTTGCTGTAAATATTGGAATATTGATCACAGTGAGTCAGAAGGATGGAGGCTCATGCGTGGAAGGACTAGGTTTGGATTTTAAGATTATAAAATCCAAGTTGCATAACTGATAATGAGTAAATATTCACTTTTTTTCCAGACTGTCTATGCTGTGCCAATTCTGACCTTTTCATTTGTTTGCCATCCTGCTATTCTTCCCATTTACGAAGAGCTGAAAGGGTGAGTGCTTTTTTCACTTTGGTAAAAATTTATTGAGAAAATGGAAAAATTCGTTGTTGTTAACATTTGTATTTTCCTTTAAATTGACATAGCCGCAGCCGTAGAAGAATGATGAATGTGTCCAAGATTTCGTTTTTTGCTATGTTTCTGATGTATCTGCTTGCTGCTCTCTTTGGATATCTGACGTTCTATGGTAAATCATGTCTACTCTATCAGAAAAAGAACTACTGAAAAATTAATACTTTCAGATGTGTAGTTGCATCACTTTAGAGAAAACCACTTATTTTGGTATATTTTGTGATGAGAAATAGGATTTCTTAACAACCTATTTAATAAGTAATGTCTAGAGAACATGTTTTAAAATTCACCATTAGTCATAGGATAAAAGTGTGTGTTTTTTTTAATTAGTGAAACACCATGAGGTACAGTTGTAGACTTACAAATTTTTGTGCTTGGGTTTCAGTTATACAATGATCAAGTACCCATCCCTCCACCAGTGCCCATTTTCCACCACCACAGATCCCAGTATCCCTCCCCGCCCATCCCATCCCGCCTCTGTGGCAGGGCATTCCTTTTTGTTCTCTCTCTCTCCTTTTGGGTGTTGTGGTTTGCAAAAGAGGCATTGAGTGCCAATCATGTTTGGTCTATAGTCTACTTTCAGCATGCATCTCCCATTCTGGGAGGATCCGCCTAACACCCTTTATTTGGTGCTCCTTTCTCTATCTGAGCTTCCTTTTCCCCTTTTCCCCTAGCATGTGTGGCTGGCCTCCAAGCCATGGAGTAATCCTTCTGGTACTTATCTCGGCTATTCTTGGGTGTTAGTCTCCTATTTTGTTACTTTATGTTCCCCAGATGAATGCAATCTTTCTATGTCTATCCCTCTCTTTCTGACTCATTTCACTTAGCATGATACTTTCCATGTAGTACCACTTGGATGTAAATTTCATAACTTCATCTTTTCTAACAGCTACATAGTACTCCGTTGTGTAGATGTACCAAAGTTTCTATATCCAGTCATCTCAGGTTTTTTCCAGATTCTGGCTATTGTAAACAGTGCTGCAATATTGTGTATTTAGAGCTACGAGTTTGCATCTAAGTTCATCTTAGCTCTTTTCCACCCCTGTCCCATTGTACAGTATCCACACAGTTGTCAGCCAAACCAGGAGATTTAGTTGTTGAACTCCTGTTGTTTTTTAATGGGGGGTCATGTGGCTAAATCTCTACTTGTTATTTAGGAAAATTTTCCTTCAGTGTTATACAATAATTGCTTTGACCCTAATGCCAAATTAATCTTATTAGCCTCAGCTTAGAATAGTTTTGTGAGTAGCTAATAACTTTGGTGCAGAGTTTGTGTATTTGAGATTTTCTACATCATCTGTAGAGAAAGTGGCAGACTAAATTTTGGGTTTTTTTTCCCCCGCCCTATAGATCATGTTGAGTCAGAATTGCTCCATACCTACTCCACTATACTGGGAACTGATATTCTTCTCCTCATTGTCCGTTTGGCTGTGTTAGTGGCTGTAACTCTGACGGTGCCAGTAGTTATTTTCCCGGTAAGTAAACCAACCAATACCTGCTCTGCTCTCAGCAGGAATGTGTTCCAGAGAGATAGCTCAAAGGCTGAGTGTGTGCTTTGTATGGAGAAGGACTGGTTTCAATCCCCGGTGCTGCCAGGAGCAATTCCTGACCCCTCTGAGGGGTAGCCTAGACCTGTGCACTGCTGGTTTAGCCCAGCAA
Organism: Sorex fumeus; assembly: GCF_029834395.1. NCBI lineage: Eukaryota > Metazoa > Chordata > Mammalia > Eulipotyphla > Soricidae > Sorex > Sorex fumeus. Next base: position 12,913,286 of record NW_026606093.1, on the reverse strand, counting down.
TTAAATATAAATTAAGATGGGGAGGTTTTTATGATTTGAGCAAAAAAGGAATACCTATTAAGGCATTAGTAAGTTGGTGGTAGTTTCCAAGAGGCTTAGAATATGTTAGAGGTGTTAAATCTATTCGAGCATCTTTAATCATAATTGAGATGATGCATTAATCTTTTTTATTGTTTGCACATTTAAAAAATGGGTAAAGGAGGGCGTGCTTTATTCAAATACCTACTTGTCTTAGACATTTTCTATTGGATTTTTTAAATACAGCTGAAATTCTAAATTTCTTTGTATTGCAGATTCGGAGTTCTATAACCCACTTGTTCTGTGCAGCGAAAGATTTCAGTTGGTTGCGTCACAGTATCATTACAGTGTCCATCTTGGCATTTACTAATTTGCTTGTCATCTTTGTCCCGACTATTAGAGATATCTTCGGTTTTATTGGTAAGGTTTCTTTCAGATATCAAAGTTGGTTAAGATTATCTGGGATTTTAAGGTTTTTAAAAATGAGCTGCAGTTTGATTCATTGGATTCTCAAGAAAATACATCTATTCTCTAATAGGTGCATCTGCTGCTGCTATGTTGATTTTTATTCTTCCGTCTGCCTTCTACATAAAGTTAGTCAAGAAAGAATCTATGAAATCTGTACAAAAGATTGGGGTGAGTTCAAGATTCCTGATTGTCAAAATAGTAATAATCAAATACCAGAAATTTCAACTGATTTTGATTTTATTCTTTTAAGACCCTTAGTTTAAATTTTAGTTTTTATGGTGATACTTGTGATCGCTTTTTTATGTTTCTAGTAAGTAATGAGGAATGGAAAACTAGGGGAGGAAGGAGAGGTTAAAGGGGTAGAAATTAGTTGATAGAAGCGTACAAGTATGCTAGTATAAAACTGTTGTCTAAACTTGTAATATTTGCTTAATTGGTAGGTAGTCAGACTGCCTATGACAGGAACTTAACATGGCCAGTGGATATATAAAAAAGATAAAGATGGTGTTTAATTGAAGGAGAGCATTTTCAAAGCACTGGGAGTTAGATTTTAAAGCAAAGTATAATAAGTAAACTTACAGATTAATACCTGTACTCATTTTGTTTTACTCTATATAGTTCGGGGAATATGACTCAGTGGTAGAGTACATGTTTGGGTTAAGAACCTTGTGTTGGATCTCTGGCACTGCATATGTGAAATAAATATATTGTAATAATTGAAAAGCGTAGGATTTTATTGGTAAGCTTTCTCATATCTCTTAGATCATAAGCTTTGATACTGTTTAAAATTTCACCTTAAAAATGGAAGGAAAAGAAAAGGCTCCAGTCTAGTTGTAATACATTCTTTGTTTAGCAAAGAAAATTGCATACCTTTTTCTTTTAGACGAAAGAATGAAAAAGTGAGATTTTAGACCATTCAAGACAGGTGCTTTGTATGCTGATCACTTAACACTTATTAAAAGTATCTTTAGCAAAGTAATGTGTAACTCCTTAAAATATTACTGACATAGTTTGAGTAGTCAGAAGCCCATTTAAAATAGGAAGAATTACTTAGCTACTTGTTTGATTGCTTACTGATCAGTTTCCTCTGTGCTCATTGCAGGCCGTGTTCTTCCTGCTAAGTGGCATAGTGGTGATGACCGGAAGTATGGCCTTGATTGTTTTGGATTGGGTACACAATGCTTCTGGAGGTGGCCACTAACTGGCAGCACCAGAAAACTCCGACAGTCCATTTGATGCCAGTATTGAGGCAACACTCAACTGCTAATGAAATTCACCTGATATTTTCGTTTCACTTCCTTTTGAAGTGCAGATTCCTCGCTGGTTCTTCTGAGTGCAGAATAAGTGAACTCTTTCGTTTGTTTTTTTTGTTAAGAAACTATTCTGTATGATAGAAATGGATATTAACTACAAAACCACGAGTTCTCGGGTTAACGGAAGTGACAATTTTATTCCATTCCAGAGAATGGACGAACTCTTTATCAAGCCACATGTTTGGCTGTGTCATTGTTTAACTTGGATATTTTATGATTTTACTTGAATGTGCCTAATGGAACCATTCGATGTGAGAAACAATTCTTAATTTACAGCAAAGTATTGAGAAAACTCTTATTATTTTTTGTACCAAAAATATTTAAAGACCTCAGAAGCACTATTTTACTTTTACGAAATTGCTTTTTTTGAACTTTGTCCAAAAACGGTTGTCAATAAATTCCATAAAAGAAATTTCAATGGTATTTGAAAACAAATGTTAGTATTAAGAAATTATTTGCCTTTTTATAGGCATAAGCCAAATACATTTTTTATCCAAAATGATTTCTAGAGAAATGATGTAATTGTACCGTGAGTAGGAGCATATAGTTGTGTTTTTTGTTTCATTTTTCGCTCAAATTTTTTATTTGAAGGAGAGTTAAATTATTGTTAGATTAGTGCTTCATCTTTTTTCTGTCCCCATAATTTGGTTAATTACTTCAACCTTTTAGAATGGACAGTAATCCAGAAGTTTCTGTGGGAAGTAAAATATCTAGTTTTGAGGTACCAAATAGTGCAATTGGGTAAAACAGGGTTTATTCAGTTGCATTTGTCTCCGGAGTTGTGGTGACAACTCTGGGGTGATTTTTTTGTTGTGTTTTTTGGGGGCCAGCTTTTTTTTTTTGACATTGCTTCCATCAGTGGAAAATGGGCATTTTTTTTTTATGGCTATATAAGCCCAAACAATAATATTCAGAGTACAACTTTAAAATGCTCATCTGCTACTGGAAGTTAGAATTACTTGACAATGTATGGCTTTGTCGTGTTCATGTTTTGTCTATAGTAGAGGTTTTATCCACAAGTTAAACCAATATTTTGGTATAATTTTTTTTATAAAGGCCCTTGGCTTTCTCATGCAGTAAGCTTTTTTAAAAAAAAAAAAACCAAACTCATTGCACTGTACCGTCATCTCATTCTTGTACAACATAGAATATTTGTTTACATCCAGCAATGTTATTGGGGGAGACAGTGCACCCTGAGTGTAAGTAGTTGGTCCACTGCATGTTCACCCTCCCATTTCAATCCCAGTTAGAAGTAAAAAAAAAATACATGGCTTTAAGAGCACATTTATTGTACTTTACAGTGTATGGTGAATATATATTATTAAATAATGTGGTACTTCACTCCTATGACATTGTGTCTAAAATCTAATACACGTGATTCCATTAGTGGTTGAAGGAAGCAAATAATGGAATCATCAATTGGTCATCTGGCTCTTAGTTTTTCTCTGGAAAGATTTCAGTTTTGAGCAAGGGCCAGAAATGGGGCAGACAGTTTTTGTTACACATTTTTTTGTATTATATGTGACATGTGACTTATGTTACAGACAGTGTCTGTAAATAAAGACCTTTGTGGAACCGGAAGACGTTATGTAGTGCTACGCTGAGTGAAACCAATGGTCCATTTTTGTGTATCTCTACAAAAACGAAGTAATTGGGGACCGTCTAGAAAGGCAGTGAGAAGATGGATTCTATAGCACTGCTTTCATTTAATTAGGCTTTTGGTACTCACTCCTTCAAATCCAGAACCTCGCCTAGTTCAAACCAAGAATTGGCACTTCAACTTGTGTTCCGGGAAAGAATTGCTTTTCTCAGACCTGCCAGATAATGCCAAGTATGGTTTTCTACGCGTATGGTCTTTTCATCTGAGAGAAAATACCATGGTAACCAGAAAGGAATGAACAAAATTTTTTCACGGCAAATCAAGGTGGGAAGGCTTCTCCTATCCTCTTCTCTACTGTTAGAAGACCTAAATCAACCGAGTATGGTAAACTCCGTTGCATGATACTCTGGCGGGCTATCTTGTCTGCCCGGAGATTCCTAAGCAGTAAACTCCCGTTAACGAGCAGTCTTCAGTATTAAAACCACTGTCTTGTCACCTCATTTTGCATTACTGTCTTCCATGGATGTTTCAGTTATAACTGTAATGTTATTTATAGAACAGCATTAATCCATTAAAGCTAACCTATTTTTCAATATTTATGATAATCTATGTACATACATTGTCTGTCCATATGTATTTGTAAATAGCTTGTATATAATAGGTTTGGGATTTGAGTTCAAGTGTATATATTCCTGTAAGTTTCTTAACTGCATTTTGATGAACTTCATATTATGTAACTATAAGAATTGTCCCGCAAAGTACCTGTACAAAGATTTCAGTACCAACAAATTGACATTCTATAAACACTAACAATTTAAAATAATGTTTCAGGTGTATTTGCAATAAAAAATACTAAACATATTTTTTCACGAAAACTTGGTGTAAATTCAGACATTTAAATTTTCAAAATGCAGTAGTTATCAAAATGTATCTAGAATAATGAAATCAAATATGATCTAGTGTAATGAAAGCTTTGGGAGCCCGGGTGTGTTAACTTTCTGTATATAGTGTAAATTTCTTCACTGTACTAGAGGCCAACAATTCTGGTATGATTTGTTGGCAAAGTGCTACACCGTTTCAATGAAACAATGTATGTTTTAACTGAACTAAAATAAATACATGTTTAATCACTGAGTGGCTGTGCTTGAAGGGAGGGAATGGTATAGTGCCTTTTGCATTGAGTCCAGCAACTTGGTATCCACATCATGTTGGTGGATGTAGTGTGGAATAAAAAGGTCGGGGAGGAGGGGGGAGAGTAACAGGATTACTTCTAAACTCTGAAAGATGATAAATTTATGGTAGGGAAGAGAAAAGTGAAAATTACATCAGGAACCAAATTGTAGTGGGTGTGCCCAATAGCAAGCCAGTACTGTACTAGAATCACTTGGTTAACCTTGGAGTGCAGAGTTCTTTCCAGTCTCGATTCCATAGATGTACAGTACAGGATAGTTTCCACCCACACCCCCACCAGCAGCTACTTGGGATACTGGTGCAGAGGTTAAAATTCAGGGACATTGAAATATTGCCTGAGAAGATTAGTTCAACTCTAGTGAAGTGGCCTCTGGAATAGAGGACAAACGTGCTGAGTGATAATAGTGAAGGTTACTAGGATATGAGTGAGTTGAGGTGTGGCTTACTGATAGCCCTGAAAGATAAGCACTCGTAAAATTAAATATACAACCCTGAAGCAGGAAGGTAGTTCAGCCAGGCATGCTTGGGAGTGGGTCCAAAGTCAACTGCTACTACTGCAGCCGAGTGAGGAAAATGTCATTAGAAAGTGCAGAATTTGCAGCAAATCCAAAATAAGGTACAAAAGGCTAGTGGACCTTTTGTTAGTCATCAGGGAAACTTTAGTTGAACATCTGTCCATGGCTATGAAGGTAGGGCTGTAAGACTTAGAATTTGTGAATGCTTTAAGCCATTAAAAACTGGGAATCCAGATGATTGTACAGTACAGCAGGTAGGATATTTGCCTTGAATGTGTCCTACTGGAATTAAAACCCTTGTGGTTCCCCAAGCCTGCCAATTGTGATCCCTGAGCACAGACCAAGAAGTGAACCCTGAGCACTGCTGGATATGACCCAAAAAACAAAAATTGGGACCAGAATGCAAAATTTTTAATTTGAAATTAAAAATACATTTGGTGAGTAGGTCATTCAGACAAGAACAGGTTTTCCTTATTATTTTTTTTATTGAATCACCATGAGACACAAAGTTGTTCGTGATTGGGTTTCAGTCTTACAATGTTCTGATACCCGTCCCTCCTTTACCAATGTACCTCTCTCTCTATCTATCTCTTTCTCTCTCTCTCTCTTCATCCTCTCCATTTCTTTTTGAGCATTATGATTATGGTTGTCCTGAAATGTTATCAAGTATATCCCTGTACTTTCAAACTTTCATTATTAAGTTCCTGTCGTGCCCATAGTGATCATTAATGAAAACAGTTCTTTCGGGAACCAGTTAGTCCCAAAAAAGAGCCAGTGAACCTGAGGGATATCTAAGATAAGAATGTTTCCTACTGAAAAAATTAGTTAATGTGAAAATGATGGCGTGACTTTTGCAAAGCAAAAAGATCACCCTTCAGAAGAATGTGTTGTCCCAAATTTAGATGAACAAGTTTTCAAAGTTGAAAAACTATTTTTGAGGTGGGGCAAAGTGCCCAGAAACAAACCCAGGACCTCATACAAAGCAGGTCTGTGCTCTCCAGCTGAGCCACACCCCCAGCCCTCAGTTTGGGTCTCCAGTACCCTGTGGCCCACCACAGCCCCCAGCATCACCAGGTGTGGACCTGGTGCCCTCAGCGCTGCTTAACCCCCGTAGCATGTCATTGCTGGTCAAGTTTTGTTTCTTTTTTTTTTTTAATTTAATTTAATTTAATTTTTTTTATTAGTGAAACACCATGAGGTACAGTTATAGACTTACAAATTTTTGTGCTTGGGTTTCAGTTATACAATGATCAAGTACCCATCCCTCCACCAGCGCCCATCCTTCACCACCATGGGTCCCAACAATCCCTCCCACCCCCCATCCCCGCCATCCCACCCTGCCTCTGTGGCAGGGAATTCCCTTTTGTTCTCAATCTCCTTTTGGGTTCTGTGGTTTGCAAGAGAGGCATTGAGTGGCAATCATGTTTGGTCTATAGTCTACTTTCAGCATGCTTCTCCTACCCTAGGAGGATCCTCCCAACACCCTTTATTTGGTGCTCTCTTCTCTATCTGAGCTTCCTTTTCCCCTAGCACGTTTTGAGAGTTGAACTGTTCCCACCAAATACCACCTGAAGTAGCCTCCAGACTTTCCTGAACAATGCTCAGATGTATGCTTCACACACACACACACACACACACACACACACACACACACACACACACACACTCTTCCCCCAAATAAAAGAGATTGACAAATTCTAAGCTTCGCAAGAGCTTCGTTTATTATTAATTTACCCCAAACTCAGTAGTTATAGCAGAGAGCACAGAGATATCCAACATAAGTCAAGTGAATAATTACTCTCTCCTTTCCTATAACATAATTGAAGTGTAAGATTCCAAGTTTTAATCAAGAATTCACTAAATGCTTATAAGCTTGATGGCATGTCCTTGAAATTCAGCACTTTGACTTAGAAGAGAGTTTATTCAGAAGCCTACCAGAAGGCTTTCTTACCTAAACTATAAACTATGCCTCCAGGAGGCAGAAATCATCTTTAACCTCTACCAAAAAAGTGATTTTTGTGACAGTGATATTTTTCAAGTCATAGCCGCCTGCCTAAGTTTGTCCTACACAGATGGTGAAGAAAAAATTTAACAGTAGTAGTCAAATTTATATCTGAACCATGAGTAACTCCTGGTCAATCCCTGGGAATGTGCCCCTCAAAACAGACTATTAAGGATGATTTTGTTATAACCCCCTGGAGCAACACACCATGCTATATTGGCTTTTTCAGGTTGCTTTGCACAAACACTTAATGACATGCACCTCGTTTCACTATTGGGGTGACACCTTGTTTCACTATTGTAGTGCTGAGGTATATTTGCCCAGGCTTGTTACAGAACAGAATAAGTCTACATGAACAGCCTGCAGCTATTCCCATTCCCCTCCCCCCACCCCGGGTCACACCAGGCGATGCTCAGGGGTTACTACTGGTTCTGCACTCAGGAATTACTCCTGGAGGTGCTCAGGGGAACATATGGGATGCTGGGAATTGAACCCAGGTCGGCCGCATGCAAACACCCTACTCGCTGTTCTCACACTCCAGCCCCACTGAAAGATTAATTCACAATATAAGTTCTAAAGCATTGTACGTGCTTTGCTAAATGTTGCTGGAAGAGTACAGTGTTGAAAGAATTGTACATTGTCTCTTACTGGGGCAACTTCCCAGTGTCTTCTTGGCATACTTCTCCCAAGTTCCACAGGCTATGTTGAGTGAGAGAGTCTGTTTGTCCTTCCTGTCTCACAGACAGTCGATTCCCTATTTTCTTTTTGTTGTTTTGGTTTGGGGGCAGGGGGTGGCGCACAGCAGCAGTGTTCAAGGCTTATTCCTGGCTCTGTATCCAAGGACCACTTCTGATGATGCTTGGAACCATCGAAGGTGTCAGGAATTGAACCTGGGTCAACCTATGCAAATGCCCTACCAATTGTACACCGGCCCCTATTTTCACAAGTGGTTCAGTTTTGTCCTCAAATCTATATCTTCTTCAGGTACATAAAAGTTTTAAAGTTATATATTCTTAAGTTACATAAAAGTTTTGAAGATATTAGGACTTACCTTCCTGAGGAACTGTTTAGTGGCCACACATTTTTATGATCAGTCCATTCTGAAGTATTTAATTTCTTTTTTCCTTCTAACCACTTATGGTACTTTCCCTAAAAAAAAAAAAAGAGTTCAACTTCCTGTGTTATCGCCTTTCCTAAAATTTGAGGAGAGCAGGGCTTTGTTTGGGTGGGGTTGAACCAATCCCAATGGTCCTCGGGGGTTACTTTTGGCTCTGAGCTCAGGAGTGACCCCTGGTAGTGGGGGATCATGTGTGGTGCCAGGTTCCAAACCAGGGTCAAAAGCAAGAGTCTGAACGCTTGTATTCTCTCCAGCCCCACATGCTTCTTATTTTCCTTCTAAACCACCTCAGTACTTTCCCTGAAAGGAGTTTTAGGGAATCCAATATTTTCAATTGATTCTATTTAAAATATTGATGTAGAGCCCAGTCTGCAGTGTAGAGGAAATCAGAGATGTACTGACTGGAATGGCCATGGTTGGACTAGAGCAACATGTTTTGAAGGGACCACAAGAGAAAATCATGTAGTAGGGGAATAAGAGACTAGTTGCCAACAGTATGATGGGGAAGGAAACAAGTTTGGCAGGGTATCACTGTTAGGGCAAGGTTGAGAAGCTCCAGTATAGAACCTAAGAATCCAGTCTTCAAACTTCCTCACCCTGCTCTGTTTCCCAAATGACACATATTTGAAAAACAGCTCTAAATTCTTTCAGGTGAACAAGAACCCCAAATAACCAGAATCCTGCCAGCCAGAAACTCAGCTACTTAATCTCTACATTCTGTTTCAAGTATAAAACAAAACAAAAAACCAAACTGTGTCAATACTTTCTCTCTGTATTGAGGATAGTGACCTTAGTGCCCACAGTCCAATCATCTTTATATCAAAACTCACACTCTTCACTTCGTCTTTGCTTCCTTAAATGAATATATTGCTAAGGATGTACTCAAGTGCTTCGGAGTACATCTAAGGTGATGCAGCTGAAGTAATCAAATAGACCCAGATGTCAAATGACTCATTTCCTGTCTCCTGGTCAATAATGTGTTGAGAAATGGAAGTCTGAAAGAAACGAAAATCATTTTAAATAAAGGAAATAATTTTTCAAATATACTGAACTTTGGTTTGACCTAGGTATGGAAGAGGTCTTTAATTTTACAGAAACAAGTGATCATAAACCAATCCTCTAAATAAAGTTTCTCAGAAATTAGAGGATAAGTTCTGGGTTCTAAATGTATAACTAAACTTTGAAAACTATATCTTTGAGTAGGCCACCCCACCCCCCAACCAAATACTCAAGGTAACTATTTTAAGAATGCAATTCCATCAAGCTTGCTTTTGTGGGGTTTTTTTGTGTGGGGGTGGGGAGGGAGGAAAACCCAGAGATGTTCAGGACATTCCTGGCTCTGCACTCAGGGAGTGCTCCTGGCAGTACTTGGGGGAGCATATGGGGTACTGGAGATTGAACCTGGGCCATATGTAAGGCAAATAGTTCTTCGGACTATTCGCATTAAAACTTGAATCAGGGACTGGAGCGATAGCACAGTGGGTAGGGTGTTTGCCTTGCACGCAGCTGACCTGGGTTTGATTCCCAGCATACCATATGGTCCCCCAAGCACCGCAGGAGTAATTCCTGAGTGCAAAACCAGGAGTAACCCCCCCTGTGTACCGCTGGGTGTGACCTAAAAAAGCAAAAAAAAAAAAAAAAAAAGATAAAAGACTTGATTCATTTTATTCCAGTGTCTTTAGTCTATCAAAATAAGATATATTTTATTTTTGTTTCTTTTCATTCTGTTTTCCCCCCTTTAAAGTGACTGAAAGTCTCTAGAAACGTGAAATGTGGAATCCATAGTTCCCAACCTTACTGCTTCAGAGAGTGGGACTGTATTTTTAAACTGATCCTTAAATAGAAAGTCCCAAAGAAGAAAGTACATGAAATATAAAAAAAAATCTCTTCTCAAACTGCATGAAAGTCTCAAGAATTTGAAAAGATTTTGCTTTTATAAACTGTCCCTCCAAATGTTACTCCTTACTTCCGTACCAAAGGCAATGAAGCAAGCAAAAGAACATTTCTTTTTGTTTGTGGAAGAGACGGATCTGCATTTTAAATAAAACGTACTTTATTTATTTTAGGATATATATATATTTTTTTGTGGGTAGGGAGCACACCCAGTGGTGCTGAAGGGCACACCCAGTTGGTTGTGGTGTTTGTTCATGCTTGCACTCTTTGGCTGTATTGCTTACACACATTTTGATTACCATGTTCACACACTTTGTTGTGGTGCTAGAGATCCCAAAGGAGTGTGGAGTATGTGCTTGATGCATACGGGTGATGCCAGGGATCTAACTCCCAGGTTCAGTTGTCCCAAGCTTGCATGGTAGCCACTTGGCATTGAGTTATCACTAAATCCCTAATCTAAATTTTCCTAAAGAAAAAAAACTGAAGTTTGTGAATGAAACCTCAACTGTCCTGTCCTGTCCTATCCTGTCCTCCTGTTGTTCATCGATTTGGTCGATCAGGCACTAGTAATGTCTCCATTGTGAGACTTATTGTGACTGTTTTTGACATATTGAATACGCCAAGGGGAGCTTTCCAGGCTCTGCCATGCGGGCGGGATACTCTCGGTAGCTTGCCAGGCTCCCTGAGAGGGATAGAGGAATCAAACCCGGGTCAGCTGCGTGCAAGGCAAATGCCCTACCTGCTGTGCTATCGCTCCACCCAAACCTCAACTGTAAGAAATTAAATTATTTTCATAGAAAGAGAAAGTGAAAGGGGCGAGTGGAACTGAGACTTAATACTCAGTCTTTTTTAAAAAAATTTTTTTATTAGTGAAACACCATGAGGTACAGTTATAGACTTAAAATTTTTTGTGCTTGGGTTTCAGTTATACAATGATCAAGTACCCATCCCTCCACCAGTGCCCATCCTCCACCACCACGGGTCCCAGCATCCCTCCCACCCCCCATACCCCCCATCCCACCCTGCCTCTGTGGCAGGGCATTCCCCCTTGTTCTCTCTCTCTTCTTTTGGGTACTGTGTTTTGCAAGAGAGGCATTGAATGGCAATCATGTTTGGTCTATAGTCTACTTTCAGCATGCTTCTCCCACCCTGGGAGGATCCTCCCAACACCCTTTATTTGGTGCTCTCTTCTCTATCTGAGCTTCCTTTTCCCCTAGCACGTGTGGCTGGCCTTCCATTCATGGAGCAAAATTCCTGGTACTAATCTCAGCCATTCCTGGGTGTTAGTCTCCCATTTTGTTGCTTTATGTTCCCCAGATGAATGCAATCTTTCTGTGTCTATCCTGCTCTTTCTGACTCATTTCGTTTAACATGATACTTTCCATGTAGTAACACTTGTATGTAAATTTCATAACTTCATCTTTTCTAACAGCTACATAGTACTCCATTGTGTAAATGTACCAAAGTTTCTTTAACCAGTCATCTGTTCTTGGGCACTCAGGTTTTTTCCAGATTCTGGCTATTGTAAAGAGTGCTGCAATGAACAAACAATTGCAGATGTCACTTCGACTATATTTTTTGCCTCTCTGATTGCATATATTAATAAATTCATCTGGAAACAATCCAAGGATAGATGACTGGATAAAGAAACTATGGCACATCTACACAATGGAACACTCTGCAGCTGTCAGGAAAAATGAAGTCATGAAATTTGCCTATGAATGGATGGACATGGAGAATATCATGCTGAGTGAAATGAGTCAGAAGGATGGGGACAGATATAGAATGACAGCATTCATTTATGGTATATAAAAATATATATGTAGTAGAAGACTAATATCCATGGTCATGAAAAACAGAGGTTAGGAAGACTGGTCAATGGTCAAAACTAACCACAAGTGTGTGTGGGGCTGAGGATAGGTAAGATAAGAAGAGAGTAGTATGCCCCCATGAGCGGCTCTCCTGCACAGCCATGGCACCAGATGCACAGATACCAATCTCGTAATTTTCTGGCTCTTGTCAGAAGTCCCTCCAGATTTAATTAGTAAAATATCAGAAATCCAAAATCACGCAGCCGTTGTCGTGACCGTGAGATATCATACGGTTTTCATAACCAGCAATAGAGGTAAAGGTAAGGTAAAGGCCCTCCCGTTGTTCATTGATTTGCTCGAGCGGGCCCAGTAACGTCTCCATTGAAGACTTTGTTGTTACTGTGTCTGGCATATCGAATACGTCACGGGGAGCTTGCCAGGCTCTGCCATGCGGGCGAGATACTCTCGGTAGCTTGCCGGGCTCTCCGAGAGGGGCGGAGGAATCGAACTCAGGTCGGCCATGTTGGCTGCGTGCAAGGCAAACGCCCTACCACTGTGCTATCACTCCAGCCCAACCAGCAATAGAAAACAAATTATTTCACAATGCCTTTTCAGCAGTTCTGATTGTTGGTGGGGGGAAATTCCAAGCAATAATGGTGTATCTTTTTTTTTTATTATTATTAGTGAAACACCATGAGGTACAGTTGTAGATTTACAAATTTTTGTGCTTGGATCTCGGTCATACCACGATCAAATACCCATCCCTCCACCAGTGCCCATTTTCCACCACCAGGATAATATCCCTCCCCCCCATCCCCCCATCCCCCCATCCCCCCCTGTCACTGTGGCAGGGCATTCCCTTTTGTTCTCTCTCTCCTTTTGGGTGTTGTGATCAGCAAAAGAGGCATTGAGTGGCGAACATGTTCAGTCCAGTCTACTTTCAACCTGCATCTCCCCTCCTGGGAGGATCCTCCAAACACCCTCCATTTGGTGTTCCCTTTTCTATCTGAACTGTCCTTTCCCCTAGAATACCCGGCTGGCCTCTAAGCTATGGAGTAATCCTCCTGGTGTTGATCTCAGCTATTCTTGGGTATTAATCTCATGTTTTGTTATTTTATATCCCCCAGATGAATGCAATCTTTCTATGTCTATCCCTCTCTTTCTGACTCATTTCGCTTAGCATGATACTTTCCATATTGTACCACTTGTATGTAAAGTTCATGACTTTTCTATGTAGCTCTTTTGTAAGAGCTACATAGTACTCCATTGGGTAGATGTACCAAAGTTTCTTTAACCAGTCATCTGTTCTTGGGCACTCAGGTCTCTTCCAGTTTCTGTCTACTGTAAAGAGTGCTGCAATGAACAAACAAGTGCAGATGTCACTTCGGCTACACATTTTTGCCTCTCTGGGATATATTCCCAGGAGTGGTATCGCTGGGTCAAATGGGAGCTCAATTTCTAATTTTTTGAGGAACATCCATACTGTTTTCCAAAAGGGCTGAACCAGTCGACATTCCCACCAACAGTGAAGGAGTGTCCCTTTCTCGCCACATCCGTGCCAGCATCGGTTGCTTTTGTTCTTTTGAATGTGGGCCAGTCTCTGAGGTGTGAGATGGTATCTCATTGTGGTTTTGATCTGCATCTCTCTGATGATTAATGATGTAGAGCATTTTCTCATGTGCTTTTTTGCCATTCGGATTTCTTCTTTGAGAAAGTTTCTGTTCATTTCATTGCCCCATTTTTTGATGGGGTTGGATGTTTTCTTCTTGTGGAGTTCAACCAGTATTTTGTATATCCTTGATATCAACCCCTTGTCAGATGTGTATTCGGCGAATATTCTTTCCCATTCTGTAGACTGTCTTTGTATTTTGGTCACTGTTTCTTTGGAGGTACAGAAGCTTCTTAGTTTAAGATAGTCCCATTTATCTATCTCTATTTTCACTTGCTCAGCCAGTGGCGTGTCATCTTTGAAAATACCATTAGCCTCAATGTCATGGAGGGTTTTGCCAACTTTGTCTTCAATGTATCTTATGGTTTCTGGTCTGATGTTGAGGTCTTTAATCCATTTTGATCTTACCTTTGTACATGGTGTTAGGCAGAGTTCTGAGCCCATTTTTTTGCATGTAGCCGTCCAGTGATGCCAGCACAATTTGTTAAAGAGGCTTTCCTTACTCCACTTCACATTTCTTGCACCTTTATCAAAGATTAGATGATCATATGATTGAGGGGAGATGTCAGTGTATTCAACTCTGTTCCATTGGTCTGCAGTTCTGCCTTTGTTCCAGTACCATGCTGTTTTGATTACTACCGCTTTGTAGTAAAGTTTGAAGTTAGGGAGGTTGATTCCTCCCATTTTCTTTTTCCCAAGAATTGCTTTAGCTATTCGTGGGGGCTTATTGTTCCATATAAATTTCAGGAGTGTTTGCTCCATTTCTTTGAAGAATGTCATGGGTATCCTTATAGGAATTGCATTGAATTTATACAGTGCTTTCGGTAGTATTGCCATTTTGACAATGTTAAGTCTCCCGACCCATGAGCAGGGGATGTCTTTCCATTTCCTCATGTTCTCTTTTATTTCCTGAAGTAGCGTTTTGTAGTTTTCTTTGTACAGGTCCTTTACTTTCTTAGTTAAGCTGATTCCTAGGTACTTGATTTTCTGGGGCACAATTGTGAACGGGATTGATTTTTTCATATAGCTTTCCTCTCTCTCACTGTTTGCGTATAGGAAAGCCATGGACTTTTGGGTATTGATTTTATAGCCTGCAACTTTACTATACAAGTCTATTGTTTCTAGGAGTTTTTTGGTGGAGGTTATTGGGTTCTCTTAGTATCATATCATCTGCAAATAGTGAGAGCTTGATTTCTTCCTTTCCTACCTGAATGCCCTTAATATCTTTTTCTTGCCTAATTGCTATTGCAAGTACTTCCAGTACTATATTGAACAGCAGTGGAGAGAGTGGGCATCCTTGTCTCGTCCCTGATCTTAGAGGGAAGGCTCTCAGTTTTTCCCCATTGAGGATGATGCTTGCTGTAGGCTTGTGGTAGATGGCTTTAACTATGCTGAGGAAAGTCCCCTCTATACCCAATAATGGTGTATCTTTTGTCGAAATAATGAATGTATTCAAAGTAGAGAGAGAGTTAAGTAGAAATCATCTGCCTCACAGGTATTGGGAGGGGTGGGGGGTATATTGGGGTTCTTGGTGGTGAAAAATAATTACTGGTGAGGGGAGGGGTGTTTGATCATTGTATGACCGAGACTTAAACCTGAAAGCTTTGTAACTTTTCTCACGGTGATTCAATAAATAAATTATAAAAAAAGAGAGAGAAGAGACTAGTATGACAATAATAGCTGGGAATGATTGTGCTAGACAAGATCTGAGGGTTAAAAGTAGGAAGGGATATCTTGATAACCTTTCAGTTGCAAACTTCAATGAAAGAGAGAGAGAGAGAGAGAGAGAGAGAGAGAGAGAGAGAGAGAGAGAGAGAAGAAAAGCTCCTGCCCTATAGAGGCAGGCAGGAGGTGGGCGGTGGGGGCTGATGGGAGGGAACCTGGGGACACTGGTGCTGGGAAATGTACACTGGAGGGATGAGTGCTGGAATACCGTATGACTGAAACCCAATCATGAACAGCTTTGTAAGGGTCTATCTCAGTGATTCAATAAAAAAGTTAGAAAATAATCAAGAAGCAAGAGAATGATGTACACAACATTAGAGCCATGGTTATTATTGTTTTACAAGCAGTGCTCAGGGGCAGGGACACTCCCCATCGGGTAAACAGCCAACCAGATCAGAGGCCAACAGGCCACCCCAGCAGTGCTCAGGGCCCCCAGTGCTACACCTGGCAATACTCAGCAGGAACATGCATCTCTCTCTCTCTCTCTCTCTCTCTCTCTCTCTCTCTCTCTCTCTCTCTCTCTCTCTCTCTCTCGCACAGCAACGCTTTGCTACTCCCCCGCTGCAGAGCCATGCAGAATTCTGAAGAGGAAGAAACAGTATAGTAGGTAAGGCGCTTGCCTGGAGGCAGCTGACCCAGAATTGATACTCAGAGCTCCATAGGTCCTCTGAGAGCTGCCATTAGTGATCCCTGAGCACAGAGCCATGAGTAATCCTTGTGCACCTCCAGATATGATCCCCCCCCCACAAAATCCTGATAACTGATGACTGTTTAACACAAACAGTGACTGAATGGCCTCCCCAACATAGATTTCTGGGATCTCCATTTCTTTTAACGTGCAAATCAAAGCCCCTCTCATGGACCCTCCATGGTTTCTGCTTACTTTCAAGAGCTTATTTTTCATAGTCTTTCTTGCTTTAATTTTCACTTCTTCCTGAATTCATTTTTTTTTAGTTTTTTGGGTCACACCTGGAAATGCACAGGAGTTCCTTCTGGCTCTACACTCAGGAATTACTCCTCGTGGTTCTCAGGGGACCCTATTGGATGCTGGGAATCAAATCAGGGTCAGCCGCGTACGAGGCAAACGCCCTCCCCACTGTGCTATCGCTCTAGCCCCTTTTCCTGAATTCTTGATTTTACTTATGTCTTTTCTCCTGCCTCTCATCTCTCAGCTCTATAGCAAATATAAAACTGTAGCACTGTCCTTCCGTTGTTCATCAATTTGCTCGAGCAGGCTCAGTAACGTCTCAATTGTGAGACTTGTTGTTACTGTGTTTGGCATATCGAACACGTCACGGGGAGCTTGCCAGGCTTTGCTGTGCGGGTGAGATACTCTCGGTAGCTTGCCAGGCTCTCTGAGAGGGGCGGAGGAATCAAATCTAGGTGGGCTGGGTCGACCACGTGCAAGGTAAACACCCTACCTGCTGGACTATTGCTTCAGCCCATACCCCATTGGTAGATCAAATTTTTTTTAAGTTGTTCATGATTGAGTTTCAGTCATATAATGCCCCAGTACCCTTCCTGTTGCCAGTGTATGTTTCCCACTAACCAATGTCTCCGGTTTCCCTACCACCCTTGCCCTGCCTCTATGGCAGCCACCTCTTTCTCTCCTTTTATCCTTCCTTTCCTTCTCTTTCCTTTTCTTCTCCTCCTTCCTCTTCTCCTCCTCCTCCTCCTCCCCTCCTCCTCCTTCTTCTCTTCCTCCTCTCCTCCTCCTCCTTCTCCTCCTTCTTCTCTTTCTCTCTCACACATACGCACTCTTTTACTCTCCTTTGGGGTATTATGTTTTGCAATATAGATATTCAAAGGTTATCATGTATATGCCCTTACCTACAGTTCTTATCCAGAGTGATCATTTCTAACTATTATTATCATACTGGTCCCTTCTTTATCCTAATTGCCCTTTGCCCCCCACACACCTGTGGTAAGTTTTCAACCTTGGACTAGTCCTCCTGGCCATTTTTCCTGGTCTTGGATATTAGTCTCATACAGAAATCCCATCTGCACTTCTATGTTTATTGCAGCACTAATCACAACAGCCAGAATCTGAAAATAACCCAAGTACTCGAGAACAGATGACTGTATAGGGAAACTTTAGTACATCTACACAATGGAATGCTATGCAGGTATTAGGAAAAATGAAGTCATAGGTGCGTGCATTTATAAAGAGAAAGTTACAGATTTTAGGTATGAAATTTGAGGGTTGTCCAAACATGTCTTTATATTTCCATTTTCCCAGAATGTTTTCTCATGGCATACTCAAGACCATTCACTCTCCAGAAAAAGTCCATTATACAACAGTAAATATTGTATCATTATTAATTCATTTCTCTAGGTCTTAGAACTCATGAAAGAGCAATAATGCTATTGAAGTGTGTCATATATCACTTGGAATGATAAGCAAGTATCTGAATTATTGTCACTAATTTAGGTACAAATATAGAACAAATATGGAATACAGGACTTATTTGGGGGGATAAGGAGTTCTTGTTTGGAACACGTCCTGTGGTGCTCAGGGGCTACTCCCGATTGACTCTGTGTTCAGTTGTAATTCCTGACAGTGCTTAGCGGACCATAGACGGTGAGAGCAGGGACTGAACCAGAGTTTACCACTTGCACAGCAAATGTCTGAATTAATCCCTGTATTGTCTCTCCCATCCTAGGTCTTTATCTCCAAAAAACATAAGGCAGCTGAAAGCAGCATATTTCAATGGAGGTTTTAAGAGAGAATCAAATTAGCTTATAACATTAAAGCACAATAAACAGTACAAGAGTAAGCATTAAACTGAATATCTGTGCAAATATACACAAGATGTAGGCCATAAGTAGACACGTAAGGAGGTAGGGACTAAAGAATTGGGAACTCAGCAGTGGAAAATGGGATTTTATTATTTTATTTTATTTTTGGAGGCCACACCTGATGTGCCAAAGCCTACTCCTGTCTCTGTGTTCAAGAGGTCACACCAGAGGTTCTCAAAGGACATCAATCCATGGTCAGTTGTATGTGAGAAAGTGCCTTAAACCAGCCCTGAAAGTGGGATTTTGATTTAAACATGGACTGATATCATTTTTAATAAAAATTAAGTTTATAGGATTGTTCATCATAATTTTCATTTCATATGTGTTAAAGAGTTTTATGAAATCGTTAAGATTTAAAATATAGAGTGACTTTCATGTTTGTCACTATACAGTTGTATTTTTGCTTGATATATATTAATTTTTAATTTTTGTTGTAGTTGCAGTAACATAGTTTAACCTGTGTATGGCATACATGTTGGCTGCGTGCAAGGCAAACGCCCTACCCGCTGGAACTGCCTCTCCACCACCACTCAATTTTGCAAGACCCTCAACAATTATTACTTTACCCCTCTTTCTTTCCCTTCTCCCCACCCTTCCATTTGGTAACCTAGGTTCTGTAAGTCAAGTCTCAGGGTTTACAAAAATAACGACTTTATTCTCTTTAAATGTCTCTTAGCTACTCTTACTCTCAAACATGTCCTCTTATGGGACCACAGCCTTCTTCCATGTAGCTTGATCTTTCTGAAACTTCCTCCACCTTCAACTTAATTTTTGGTTCCTCTTGAATTCTCCGGTTCCTTCTGATATTTTCTCCTCTACTGGGGCTCCATGAAATTTTTATCTACTCTGCTAACTTCTCATACTGTGTCTGGACAGAGAAAAGGTGACTTGACTTTAGTGTTCAAAAGGTCTTTAATTTTTTTCTATGAATTAGGCCCTCAAGAACAGGAAACTGCAGTGAATTTTTATTTTAAACCACACCTGCTAGGATGGCCATAATAAAAAAAAAGAAGAAGAAAATAAGAGAGCCCGGCAAGCTACTGAGAGTATCTCGCCCACACGGCAGAGCCTGGCAAGCTCCCCCGTTGTTGCCTACTGACCAAGTAAAAGAATGCTTGATTTTTCATTCCCCTTTGTCCTGCTCAAAGCTGGGCAGCTTCCCAGTACAGGAGGTTTCAGTTTGGGGAAAATGCACCCTCGTAAATGATTTGTATATGATGTATGAGGAACAGCACAGTCTTTGCAGATATGTCAAAGCTATATCAAAGCAGGTCCTTCAGACCAATAGCATTAGGTCAAAAGGGTCACCAGGTGGCTGACCAACAGTGCATGGCTCTGCTCATCGTCCCAACCACTTTCCCACGTCCCATCCCCTTTCCTCTCTTTTGGGTGGGCTGTGGAAACATACTTAAGTCTGTACCTATGCTCTGAATAAACGCACACACGCATTCATGCCATCTCCTGAATGACAGAACCCTGTGTGACTCGAGTGCTGATTTCACCCTGACGGCCCTCCCCTGGCTCGGCCGGCAGCGCCAGACGCGGCACCCATGACGTATTCGATATGCCAAACACAGTAACAACAAAGTCTCCAATGGAGACGTTACTGGGCCCGCTCGAGCAAATTGATGATCAACAGGAGGGCCTTTACTTTACTTTACTAAGATTTGGTAAGGATGTAGAGAAATTGGAAACTTTACACTCTACTTGTAGGAATGTAAAATGGTGCAGCTGCTGTGGAAAGTTGTTTGGCAGCTCCCCTAAGCGTTAAATATAGAACTACCATCTAACCCAGAAAGTTGGCTCCTGGTTTTCTATCTAAGGGAATTGAAAATGGGTCTTAAATAGATATTTACACTTCCCTGTTCCTAATTACATAATTCACAACAGACAAGAAGTTTCAACAGTTCAACTGTCCATGAGCAAATGAACCAGCAAACAAAATATAATAAACATACCTCACTTATATACTATGTAGATGCACTGTGGCACTGTCCTCCCTGTCCTCCCATTGTTCTTTGATTTATTTGAGTGGGCACCAGTAACATCTCCATTGTGAGAATTGTTGTCACTGTTTTTGGCATGTAGAATAAGCCACAGGGAGCTTGCCAGACTCTGCCGTGCGGGTGGGATACTCTTGGTAGCTTGCCGGACTCTCCGAGAGATGGAGGAATCGAACCCCAGTCAGCCACGTGCAAAGCAGACGCCCTACCTGCTGTGCTATTGCTTCAGCCCTCTACGTAGATAGGAAACAAAATAATTCAATTTTGATATGTTACAAGTAGATGTGTGATGAATGCTTAGTGAAATAAGGTAGACATGAGGAAATAGTATGTTATTCTTCACAATTTTGTTTCTTTAAAGAAAATATCCTCGAATGGTGGAGTTGAGACCTTGGCATGAATTTATCGGTGGGGTATGGGTGTGAGTGCCAGAGCTTTACCTGTGGGCACTCCAGAGTTTTCAGCTGCAGGGACCAGTGATTCCATAAATGTTAGCTGCTTGGTGTTCATCTCCCCATTTTTAGATGAGATTATTTGCTATTCCTGCTGTTGAACATAGTGAGAGCTATATGGATCTTGGATATTAGCTCTTTATCTGAAGTATTGCATGTAAATATTCTCTTCTATTCAGTAAGGTGTCTTTTTATTTTAGCCTGAGTTTCAAATTTTTTTTAATTTGAAGTAATCTCATTTGTTTATTTTCATATGTGTTGTCTTTGCCAATGGAGTTAAATTGAAGATAATTCTGAGATCCAAATCCTAGGCAGTTCTGCCTGTTTTCCTCAATGTCTTTTGTATATTCTGGTTTAATACTGAAGTCTTTCAAGTAAGAAAATATATTACATCCTATCTTCTTTATTCTAAGAATAACCCTAGCTATTTGGGGAGTTTTATGATTCCACAGAAATTTTCATAAAGATTTTTCTAAAATCTGGAAGAATGTCATCAAAATTTTGATGGGAGTTGCATTAAATCTGTAAAACGTTTTAGGAAAGGTGGTCAGCTTTTCAATGTTAGTTCTTCCAATACATGAACATGAAATATTTTCCACTTTCTAGTTTTCTATTTCTTTCAATAGTGACATAATTTTTGACGTAAAGTTCTTTTACCTCATTTGTTAAGTTGATTCCTAAATATTTAACATTTTGGTCACATTTTTCACACTTTATTTAAAAGCCATAGTCTACAAAATTGTACATGATGGTGTTATAGGCATTTACCATTCCTATAACCTCATCAGCATCACCTTCCCTCCACCATTGTTTGCATTTTCCCAACTACCCCTTAATCCACAATAAATTAATATTGTTATTATTATTATTTTACTTTTGGGGGTTACTCCTGGCTCATGCACTCAGGAATTACTCCTAGAGGTGCTCGGGGGACCATATGGGATGCTGGGAATCAAACCTAGGCTGGCTGTGTGCAAGACAAACACCCTACCAACTGTGATATCACTCCAGCCCCCACAATAAATTGTTTTACATTGCTTATTACTACTAAATGATTAGTAGAATGATCAAAAATATTTCATTAAAATAAAATTTGTGAAAATTTTTGTATCTCACCATGGGGACACTAAATTCTGTCTGAGGGTGTACTAAGCTGTTGCTGCAAATTAAGCCTTCTGTGTTAATGGTTTTGTTAGTTGAGATTAGTTGGCTTCGACATTACATTCCCATCCAAAATGGTGTGTTCCTACTGGGATGTTAGTATTGTAGGTCTTGGACATGTCCAGAAAAATCCAGATTATTTTACTGGGAAGATCGAATGAGGGCATGACTGTGTTGTTGGGGTGAGTGTGGCTGTCGCAGCTTCGGTGGGCCAGGAATTTGGCTCTCTGCCATCCTGAGATGGCCCTGGAGTGAACATTTTTAATGTGGTTGCCTTTTTAATTTTTCTGTTCTACTTCGCACTTCATTGTTTGCACATAGAAATTCACCAGATTTTTGTGTAATGATTTTGTGTTTCTTGTATTGGTGTATTGTTTCTGTGAACTGGTTTTATTCACTTTTTTAATTTTATTGTTTTATTTTATTCCCCCACCCAACTTTATTTTATAAAAACACCATAATCTACAAGTCATTCATAGTTGGGTTTTAGACACACAATATTCCATCACTGAACCTGCCACCAATTTTATCATCCCTCCATTGTATTCCCAGGTTCCCTCTCCTACCCCAACCCCACCCCCAGCCTGCTATCTCAAAAGGCACGTTTTTAAGTTTATTTATTTAAATTTGGGTGTCATGATTTTAGTGTTACTGACTCTGTGGTTTGAATAGTTGGCTTTATCATTCGTTAATACCACAGACATATAATGAACTTGCCCCCTTTTGCTTCTCATCTGTCTGTTCTCTCCGCACCCTCCACTCACTATCGTCAGTTCTTCTCCCTATACATTGGGACCAAGGGTGATATAGGCATCCCCCCTTAAACCATACATTCCTCATCCAGTACTCTAAATACCGCACACAAGTGATATCATACTAGGTTTATCTTTCTTCTTTGGCTTACTTCACTTAACACAACATCCCCCAGTTCCATCCATGTTGCAGCAAATTGCATGATTTCATTATGTCCTCTAAAAAAAAAAATAATAGTTTAACTTTTAAATTTATTTTTCAGTTTTGATCCTTTTATTTTTCTTGTCTAATTGTTGTGGTGAGGACTATCAAACTATATTGAATAGGGGCTGGAGCAATAGCACAGCAGGTAGGGCATTTTCCTTGCACGCAGCCGATCCGGGTTCAATTCCCAATATCCCATATGGTCCCCCGAGCACTGCCAGGAGTGCAAAGCCAGGAGTAACCCCTGGGTGTGACCCAAAAAGCAAAAAACAACAACAAACTATATTGAATAATAGTGGAGGAAATGGATATCTCAGAGGGAAGGATTTTGGTCTTTTGTCATTGAGTATGTTGGCTGTGGGTTTGGTGTAAATGGCTACTGCTATGTTGAGGGAATCCTATTTTGTTAAAGGCTTTTATCATCAATGGATGGTGAATCTTGTCAAAAAGCATCCTCTAATTTAATTTATATGTTCATATGTTTTTCATATTTGCTCTTGTTGATATGTGTATTATGTTCATTAATTAGTACATATTGAACTATTCTTATATCCTTGGGATGAATCCCACTTGATTATGGTGTTTGATCCTTTTGACATATTATTTCTGAATACAGTGTAGTAAGGTTTTGTTGAAGATATTTGTTGATGGTCATTAGGGTTATCAACTGTGGAGCATGGCTACGGGCACTGGAGCAGATAAGACCCAATCTTGCAAAGCGGCCCAGAAGGGAGATTCTGCAGAAGGGAGTATCTGAGCGAAATTGGCAAGAACCGGATGAATAATTTTATCTTTTTTGATAATAGTCTGTTTGATGCTCTTCAATACAAGGATGATCGTCTCTACTTCTTTAGAGTACTATAAGCACGTTTGAGTTTTCTAACATTTAACACTGACTGCATTTACCAAGAGCATTCAAATATATCTCTAATACACAGAAAAGAAGGTTGAATTTGATTTCTCAATACATCCAGCTGTTCTGCACATTTTATAGAAGATTTCAATTTATTGAAATTTGATATGTGATTGATATGAAGAGATACATTACCATTTTTACAAGGAATTTGGTGATTTTTACCATTCAACATTTGTTTTTATAAGAGACTATTTTGGTATTCCTTGTAGAGCTGGTTTAGATTCCACAAATGTCTTTATTGTTTGTCTGAGAATTGTTTTCATCATCTCTGAAATCTGAGAGATGATAAAACCTATCAGGGTAAAGATATTTGTTTGAGGTCCTTTTCATTCGGTACTTTAAATATATCTTTACATTCACATGTATTTGTAGCATTTTATTTGAGATGAAAATTCATGAATTTTTATGATCATATCAATAGACACAGAGAAAGCATTTGATAAGATACAGTATTTGTTAATGGTGAAAACTCTCAGCAAAACGGGCAGTGAAGGAACTTTCCTCAATGTAGTCAAAGCCATCTACCATCCACCCACGGCAGTTATTATTCTGTTTGGACCAAGGAAGAAATCATCTCATTTAATTTTAAAAGTTGAAAGTATTGTCTCTATATCTTTTTTAATTTACTTTTGGGTTTGTTTGTTTTGAGATTATGTTCTTGGAGGATCTAGCAACAGAGTATCTCATTGAACATAATTGATAAATTCTGATAATATTGGTTGGCAAATAAAACAGATTTTATTGTTATTTCAAATCTATTTTGTAGATTAGCATTGATTTCTATTAAATAGAATTAAATATATGAGCCAGATGAGTCCTGAATCAAATCATATGGTGCATATTTTTCTAGTAGACATTTTTTCTAAAGAGAATTAAGAAATGATGCCTAGCATGTTAAATGTAGTATAAACTATCCTTGTTGATAGGTCTGTGGTGAAAAAAGAACTCATCCGATGCTGGTGGGAATGATGACTGCTTGAACTGTGGAAAATTGTATGAAGGGTTCTCAGTAAACTTAAGATGAGCTGCCATATGACCCAGCAATTCCACTTTGGAGCATCTACCCCAGAAGCAAACAAAAACAAAAAATCCCATGTTTATTCAGAAGGACATAAGCACTTAACACAATAACTAAGATATGGAATCAATGTAAGTGTTCAAACACAGATGAATGGATTATGAAGATGTGGTATATATGCGAAATGGAATAGTATGCAGCTGTGACCGATGATGAAATCATGCAATTTGCTGAAATCTGATAGAAACAGGGAGAGTTAAGTAAGCCAGAAGAATAAGGACAAACATAATAGTCTCACTTATCTGTGGTATGTGGAATAATTGGACAAGGACATGTAATATAGCAAATGGGGGGAATGCCCAGACCAGCCTTGACTCCAAAGTATAGGGAGGAGAAGCACAGAGAAAGAAGAAATTTAGGGGAAAGAAAGAAGATGAGAAAGCAAAGTAATGGGGGAAAGTGTCAAGGGCCTTGGTTATGCTGGTGATGTTGGGGAGTGGTGTACCATATCCAAAGCACAGCTTCAGCAACACTGAAAACGTGAGGTCTAAACTGTACCCATCTGACTTTGAAATGCCTGTCAACGTGGTCAGGGGTGGGGAGGGGGCATGGGCACACTGGTAGAGGGAAGGGGATACTGGTGGTGGGATTTGTGTTGAAACATTGCATGCCTGAAACTCAACTATCAATGACTTTGTAAGTTATGATTCTGTAAGTTAAAAAATATTTGAAAATAAATGATCCCTAGCCCAAAATATAAGTTGCCATCCTGAAAAATTTTTAAAAATTATATTGCAGAACTTTAATCCAGAAGTATTATACCAATATAATTCCTTTCTTTAGCATATTAATTATATTGTCCATCATAATCCTTAAGGTAAAGGTAAAGGTAAAGGCCCTCCCGTTGATCGTCGATTTGCTTGAGCGGGCCCAGTAACGTCTCCATTGGAGACTTTGTTGTTACTGTGTCTGGCATATCGAATACTCTCGGTAGCTTGCCGGGCTCTCCGAGAGGGGCGGAGGAATCGAACTCGGGTCGGCCATGTTGGGCGCTTGTAAGGCGAACGCCGTACCCGCTGTGCTAAATAGAACAGCTAATTCTCAAATTTGTTCTTAGGGTAAACTTTAGTAATATCCCCTGCTGCTTCCCAATTTCTAAAAGATTTCTTTACTTAAGTAAATTGAGCATGGGAGAACAATGAGCTCCTAACACTACCAGACAACACAGGTAAAATTTAGAAAAGTAGGGGCTGGAGCAATAGTACAGTGGGTAGGACATTTGCCTTGCACACGGCTGACCCTGGTTTGATTCCCAGCATCCCATATGGTCCTCCAAGCACCGCTAGAAGTAATTCCTGAGTACAGAGCCAGATGTAACCCCTGTGCATCGCCGGGTGTGACTCAAAAACCAAAAAAAGCAAAAAAAAAAATTAGAGAAGTAGTAAAGTAGCTTTGCTAGAACTTCCTTAGTCATTCTCTTAACTTCTTCATGTCAAATGTGTAATGCTGTTATAGCACCACTTTTAGTAATAAGAATTTTTCAACATCTTCCAGAAAATTAATTTATTTAGGTTTTGGAACCATATGCAGCAGTGCTCAGGACTTACTCCTTTGCTCAGGACTTACTCCTGGCCCTGAACTCACGCATCACTTCTGGTGGACTCAGGGGGCCATCTGGGGTGCCAAGGATCAAAAACAGGTTGGCTGCTATGTGTAAGGCAAGCACCTAACCCACTGAGCAATTGCTCTGGCCCTCCTCCTGAAAAATCCAAATGTTCATAAAATAAAGTCTGTCTCAGAAACTTTAATTAGTGAATGTGAATAAAACATTTTCATAATTCTTCAAGAGGATTTAAGCAAACATGTTATTAATATTCTGAGTTTTTCCTGGTTTTAAAGATGAGGACAGCTTTGGAAAAAGTTGAATTTATAAAAATAATGTTTCGATTTTGTGTTAAAATTATGTAACTCTCATATTATAAAATTATACATACCTATGATAAAAAGAAAACTGTACTCAGAACCTAGTTGTGTTTTTTTATCTTTTAAAAATTAGCTTCATTAAGATATGATTCACCCTTTTACTGAATGAGTGAATGAATTAATTGTTGACTTTGGGAGCCATACTTGGTAGTGCTCAAGTGATACTCCCATTGGGGGTCCCTCCTTGTGCTTAGAGAATCATGAAGTACTTGGGGTTGAACTAGAGCTCTCTGCATGCAAAGCAGGCACTCTAGCCCTTTGAGGTCTCTCTCTGCACCCCCAAATCACCCTCTTAAAGTATACAACTTAAGAGATTTTACATATGTTCACAGAGTTGAATATATAACTATGTACACACATAAACATAGGTAATATAAATGTCAAAATTTTATTTCATTGCATAACTACACTATATTCTGCTTATCAAATTATCAGTTATAGACCATTGGGGCGTGTCATTTTGGAGGCTATTATAAAAAAATGTTACTATGGATATTCATGGACAGATATTTGTACTTATATTTTCAACACACATTTGTATAAGTCATTGACACATACACACACACACACACACATATATATATATATATATGTATTTCTTATCTGAGCCTCCTTCAGAAACAAAGATACTTTATAGTCATAAAAAGAAGCAAAAGGAAAGTTTTTCTGAAACCCAAAAGATGTCTTTTCCTCATGGAAAATAAAGGAGTGAATCCACCTAGGTTATCTTCAATTGTATGCTTCTTTTTTTTTCTAGTTCAACCCCAAGTACTTCAGGAACACAAGTAGAAAAAACTATTAATACACATACACATATACACCACCTATTAATGTGTGCTTGTCAAGACTTCATCCAAAAGGCAAATAGAAAGTAATTGAGAAAGGATAATTTCAAATGGAAATATTAAAGTTTTGAAAGTATTTCTGTGGAAGATTGGATATACAAATTATGTGGGATGGATTACTATTTAGTAGCACTGTAGCACTGTAGCACCGTCCTCCCGTTGTTCATCGATTTGCTCGAGCGGGCCCAGTAACAACTTCATTGTGAGACTTGTTGTTACCGTTTTTGGCATATCGAATACGTCCCGGGGAGCTTGCCAGGCTTTGCTGTATGGGAGAGATACTCTCAGTAGCTTGCCAGGCTCTCCAAGAGGGGCAGAGAAATCAAACCCAGGTCAGCCACATGCAAGGCAAACGCCCTACCCGCTGTGCTACCACTCTAGCCCTTTACTATTTAGTACTAAGGAGAAATGAAACCTTGTCCTATGTCAAAACATGGATGGAACTGGAGGATGTCATGCTAAATGTGAAGCAAGTCAGAAGGATAAAGACAAATGACTGGACGACCTCTCTCTGTGGAATATAGAGAAGCTACGGAAAGGAACTGACAAACCAAGTGAAAACAGGTGGGTGTAGTATAGTAACTTACATTTTGAAGAAGTGAAAAACTTAGTACTAGAACTTATAGTTGTATCAGTCAACCAATGCTCTAAAGTAATGCATGACTAATCCCTATTTCACACTTCCTAATACACAATAATTTATACTGATATGATCAATTCATCAATAGCAGATAGAATGAATTCTTCTATCAGCCTGCTGAGACTTCTCAGTGTAAGCTAACATACATTATTATTGTGGAGCTTGAATTTAAACAGTCTTTCTGACCAGAGCCTAATTTTTTAGCCATTATGTTATATTGACATCCACGACATTGGCAACTATCGCCCAATCTGCCTATTGTCTGTCATCTACAAACTATTCACTCGAGTCATCCTGAATAGGATTAGCAGAACACTAGATGAAGGACAACCATGTGAACAAGCTGGATTCCGAAAAGGATTCAGTACCATCGACCATATCCACACAATAACCAAGCTCATTGAGGTATCTCGGGAGTTCAAGATGCCGCTCTGTCTAACGTTCATTGATTTAAAGAAGGCCTTTGATTCTGTTGAGACGGAAGCGGTCATGGAAGCCCTAGCCAATCAGGGCGTACAAACTCAATACATCAGGATCCTTCGTGAGCTCTATTGCGGATTCACTACCAAGATCTCACCATTCTACAAAGAAGTAATCATCCATATCAAGAGAGGGGTTCGGCAGGGTGATACCATTTCACCAAAACTCTTCAGTGCCACCCTCGAGAACATCATGCGACGACTGGAATGGGAAAACATGGGAGTGAAGATAGATGGTCGGCAACTACACCACCTCCGCTTTGCTGATGACATCGTTCTAATAACACCAAACATCAGCCAAGCGGCACAAATGCTGAACGACTTTGACCGTGAATGTGGAAAGGTCGGACTACAGCTGAATCTTACGAAGACAATGTTTATGAGAAACAGCCTTGTTCCTGACACTCCATTCGCTCTCAACGGAACCACCATCTCCAAATGCAACAGTTATATATACCTAGGTCGAGAAATCAACATGATGAATGACCTGGCACCTGAGTTGCGCAGGAGGAAGAGAGCGGCTTGGAATGCCTTCAAGAGCATTGAAGAAATAACTAAAAGGACAAAGAACCTCCAGCTATGAGCACATCTCTTTGATTCCACTATTCTTCCTGCATTAACATATGCCTCAGAGACTGGACCCTACGAAAACAGGATGAGAACGCTATTCGGGTCTCTCAAAGAGGAATCGAAAGAACTATGCTTGGAATATCACGATTCACTCAAATAAGAGATAGAATCCGGAGTTCTGATCTTCGTCAACGCTCAAGAATCAGGGACGCTGTCTCATTTGCCAAGACATCAAAAATCAGATGGGCTGGACACGTAATGAGGTTTACAGACAACTGCTGGACTAGAGCCATTACTGATTGGATTCCACGGGACATCAAAAGATCACGTGGACGCCCACCTATAAGATGGTCAGACTTCTTCGTCAAGACCCTAAATGATCGGTTTGAGGCTCTGCATGTTCCTAGAACGAACAGATACCATTGGGCTACGCTAGCACGCAACCGGGATGAATGGAGACGTTACTGGCACCCGCTCGAATAAATCGATAAATAACGGGGATTAAGTGATTAAGTGAAGTGATATGTTATATTACCTTTACATGTTAAAAACCTGGATAAAGGGCAAAGAAACCTATACAAAACTTTCCCTAAATGTCTAAAGAACTCAGCTGTTTGATAAACAATTTTGGAATAGAACAGCTGGAAATCAGAAAAGAAACAAAAAGCATAGGTCAATTGATTTTATGAACTCCATGCATTAAAACACACATATACACAATTTATAGAATAATTTCTCAAATCTCTTACAGAAGCTTAGTTTACTGTTATACGTATAATGAAATTTGTCATCTTAACTAGTTTTAAAAGTACATTTAAGTTCATTCATACAATTGTGTAACCATCACCACTGTCTATTCCCACAGCAGATTTGATCTTGCAAAATTAAAAGACTCTATTTGTTAAACTCAACCATTGTACATTCCCTCTTACTCTCAGCCTCCTGGCAACCACTATTCTGCTTTCTGTTTCTATATTTGACAACTCTAAGCTTTTCATATTGGTGGAATCACACAGTGTTTGTCTTTTGTGTGTGGCTGGCTTATTCACTTAGCATAATGAATGATCATTCAGAATTTTTTTCCTTATTAGTACTGAATAATATTTCATTTTATGTATATACTATTTTTTGCTTATCCATTAATCTGCCAATGGATACATGTCTTGTTTCCTTTTAGTGTTTTGACATAATGCTACTATGAACATTGTATACAAATATCTCTCAACTTTCAGCTGTTTTCTACACATATGAAAAATGGAGTTGCTGGGAATTGCTAAAAGTACATTTTACATGTAGAAGTCTGGGTTTGATCAAGGGATCAAGTGGTCTCTACACACTGCAAGAGAGACACCTGAGCACAGAACCAGGGGGAACCTTCAAGTATCATTGGATTGATCCAAAACACTCAAATAAATAAAAATCTCTTCTTATTACTGTGCAGGCAAGATAGTTATTTTAAGAATTTGACCCTGTAATCTTTCAATCCACCAGTTTACTGCCAATAAATCAAAAATTCCTCAATCTATCAAAACAGAAAAGAAAAAATGGAGTAATTGGATCTTGTTGAAATTCTATTTAAAAATTTTTTTTCTAGAAAGCAGGAACACAACAGTGTACCTCTGTTTCCTGATTGATTTTATTTGTTCTTGCCTATTTTTTTCTTTTTGGGTCACATCCAGTGATGCTCAGGGGTTGCTCCTGGTTCTCTACTCAGGAATTACTCCTGGCGGTGCTTGAGTGACCATATGGGTTGCCGGGGATCGAAACTGGGTGGGTCATATGCAAATGCCCTACCTGCTGTATTATTGCTCTGACCCCTCTATTTTTAAAGTTTTTGAGAAAAAAATCATGCTGTTTTTTGCAATGATTGTACCATTATGTTTCCTAAAAGTATTCCAATTTCTTAGGCCAGGGAGATAGTGGACTTAAAGAATTTGTCTTGCATGCACCCAATCTGTGTTGGATCCCTGGAATCATAGATGGTTCTCGATTACCGCCAGGAGTGATCCCTGGGCATAGAACTAGGAATAAACCTTGAGCACAGCTGGGTGTGGTCCCCCAATACAAACAAACTAGAAGAATTCCAGTTTTTCTACATCATCTTCAACATTTGCTATCTCCTAGTTGTTGTTGTTACTGTTTCTTTAACAATAGCTATCCTAAAAGGTATTTACTGTAGTTTTAAATTTGCCACTGTCAACATATTTCATATGATTTTTTGACATTGAATGTATAAATGTCTATTCAGGTCATTTGCCAATTTTTAATCTGTTATTTGATTTATGCTTATTATGGAGAGATATTTAACATCTTAAAGTTATAGCCCTCTAATTTAGATTTATATTTAGTTTCCCTCCTAGCCCCAAGCAGAGCCCCGGCAGTCGAAGACCTCCAGAACCAGCCACGACCATGCTGAGACCACTCTCCACATGCATGAAGGTACCAGCAGAGGAACAAAGGCATGCGGGTCCCGGGGTTGAGCTCTCCAAACCTGCTCGGATCGGGGCTGAGCATCCTCCACCCAGATCCTCCATCTTCCAGTAGGCAGGGGTCACACCCACCAACTGACCCCCTGGCGCCGTGTAATTATCTTATTATCTCATACATCTTATTATCTCATTCTTACTTTGAACAACCTGGCAGACTACTGAATGTGACCTGCCCACACGGCAGAGTCATGGCGTACCCAATATGCCAAATACCAGTATCAATGATGGGTCTCATTCTCCTAACCCTGAAAGAGCCTTGAATATGGCACTTTATAATCTCAGGGCTGGGACGAAGGAGGCATTACTGGTGCCTGCTCGAGACAATCCACGAACAACAGGATATATTGAGATAAGCTTCAATATATACAAAGAAGAAACTATTCTCCTTTACATTTGAGCTCTGATACTTTTCAGTTATATCTTATAATAAGTTATATCTTTATATATATGTGTTTAAAAATATAAACTAATAACTTTTAAAATGCAGTATCTGTTAAATTATGTAGAAAACAAAATGGAGTGAAGTTATAAACAATGTCTCAATAAACCAGCTTTTAAACAAATAATTGTTTTTCAAAACTCCTAGCTTCTTAAACATGTGAGCAATAGAGTTCCAAACCGTTGTTACAATTCTACATTTTGTAATTGTCCATCTATTTGTCTTTTTGACATCTTTACCTCTTTCTACAATATTTAGCTGCTGTCTAGTTGCTCTTCTTTTTAACCTGCTTGATTAACTTTATCATTTATTTCCAGGGAATATTGGTAGTCATAAATTATCTCAGATTTTATTTATATAGGAATGACTTAATATTCCCCACATTTTTTGAAAGTTTTGTTGGATATAAGAATCTAGGCTGATGGTTTCTATTTGGATTTTTTGCATTGCTTGTTATTGTTTTTCATTTTTAGCGCTTTATACCTATTAGTATATTACCTTCTGTTTTAAATCTTGATGAAAAACCTGCTCATTATTTCATAGAAGACTCCTCTAAAAAAAAAAAAGCCAAATTGTTTTCTCTAGCTGCTTTCAAAATTCGCTTTGTCTAGAGAGAGCAAAAGGGAATGCCCTGCCACAGAGATGGGGTGGGGTGGGGGGGATGGGTGGGGGTGGTGGGAGAGCTACTGGGTTCATTGGTGGTGGAGAATGGGCACTGGTGGAGGGATGGGTACTTGATCATTGTATAACTAAAACCCAAGCACGGAAGTTTGTAAGTCTACAGCTGTACCTCATGGTGCTTCACTAATAAAAAATAAATAAATAAAAAATTCTTTGTCTTTTGATAGTTTGGTTTAAACACGGCTTGGTGGACACACCAAATTTCATTCTTTATGGAGCTATTTGCTCGAGCAGGCCCAGTAACGTCTCCATTGGAGACTTTGTTGTTACTGTGTCTGGCATATCCAACACTCTCGGTAGCTTGCCGGGCTCTCCGAGAGGGGTGGAGGAATCGAACTCGGGTCGGCCATGTTGGCCGCTTGTAAGCTATTGAACTTCCTGGATGTTTGTTTTAATATTTTTTTCCACATTTGGGAAATCTTATCCATTATTTCTTCAAGCATTGTCCTTGACTGTCTCTCTCTGTCTCTCCTCTCCCTCCTCCTCTTTTCACTGTGACTCCCAAAGCAGGTATGTGGGTTCACTTCACAGTATTCGTAGGGATGATAGACTTTCAGCTCATTTTATGAATTATTGTATTTCTGTTCTATAGACGTCATTATTGCTATTATACTATTTTCAGGAGCACCGGTTCTTTACCTATTCAAATATCTTTGATTCCTCTCATTTCAGTTAACATACTTTTTAATTTAAAATTTTTTTTCTATTTCTTTTTAGGTTTTCTTTGTATTGTTCGTATTATTTTGTTCATACATTGCTTTTTTATTTAATTAATTCCTGTAGTTCTCCACACACCTTTATAATAGTTGACTGTCTAGCAAATTTGCCATCAGTCTTTTTAATGAAAAATTTCTCTCACCTTATTTCTTCTTCTAATAAAGCTTAATTTGCACAGCGGTAGGGCGTTTGCCTTGCACGCAGCCAACATGGCCGACCCAAGTTCAATTCCTCCGCCCCTCTCGGAGAGCCCGGCAAGCTACCGAGAGTATCTCGCCCGCACGGCAGAGCCTGGCAATCTCCCCGTGACGTATTCAATATGCCAGACACAGTAACAACAAAGTCTCCAATGGAGACGTTACTGGGCCCGCTCGAGCAAATCGATGAACAACGGGAGGGCCTTTACCTTTACCTTTTAATATTTCTTGGGGCTGGAGCGATAGTAAAGCGAGTAGGATGTTGACCTTGCACATGGTTGACCCAGAATTTCATCTCTGGCACCCTATATAGTTCCCTGAGCCTGCCAGGAGTGATTCCTGAGTGCAGAGCCGGGAGTAAACCCTGAGCACGGCCAGGTGAGACCCAAACACCAAAAATATCTGATGTTCATTGTATGAATTCTAAACTTTTTGCCAAAAATATTTGAATTTAATAATATAGTGTCTCTGAAAATCATAGTCTCCCTCTTTCAAAGAGATTGCTAATTTTGTTTTTATTATTGGTTTGGGGTGGTTACTCTTATTAATGTGTGTTTTTTTTTCTTTTTTTACTGTTCTTGTGCCAACAATTAGCCTGAGGACTACATTTGAGTCTTTTCTCAGGAGTTTTCTAAACCTGAATCATTCATTGAGTATATGTGGTGTTTTTAATGTCCTTCTTAAATACCACCTTGTTTTTGTTTTTGTTTTTGGGCTACACCCATGGTGCTCAGGGGTTACTCCTGGCTCCGTTCTCAGGAGTCACTCCTAGCAGTGCTTGAGAGACTATGTGGAATGCTAAGGACCCAACCCGGGTTGATCAGTGCAAGGCATGTACCTCCTTACCGCTGTACTATGACTCTGGCTCCGTAAACACAAATTTTTTTAAATTTATTTATTTATTGAATCACTGTGGGAAAAGTTACAAAGCTTTCAGGTTTAGGTCTCAGTCATGCAAATATCAAACACATTTCTCTTTACCAATATTTATTTTTTACCATGAAGAACCCCAATAAAACCCCACCCCCCACCCCTCCCAGTCCCTGTGATGCAGATGAATTCTAGTTAACACTCTATCTGCTTTGATTAGATTCATTGTTTCAATAAAAGATTCACCACTATTATTTAGAGTTTACCCCCCCCCCCCCCCCCCGCCAATCAGATATGCTGAAAAAGCATTGTGAAGTGATTTGCTTTCTACAGGTGGGTTCAAGAATTAAATGTTGGTTTTGGATTTCTGCTATTTTACTTATTAACCCTGGAAGTATTTCTACTGAAAGTCAGATAATTAAGAAATTGGATTCTGTGCTCTGGAGTCGTGGCCGTGCCGGAGAGCCGCTCGTGGGGGGCAACTGGTGACCTCGGTAGGGTGTGAAGGACGGACCTGAACGCCCCCCTTCCCATGAGGTTTTAGTCGCCCCCACACCCCCAGCTCACACCTGCTGTCCACAAGGCTCCCATGTGGCCGCCATCTTTCTTTCCAGAGAGGAGAGGGCGAATGGGGCAACACCCTTTCCCCTCCGGGCAGACATGATGGCCTGGATTAACGCATAGTCCTTTCACTTTTCTGCTCCAAGCTGCTGGGTTCTGCATTAAGTCCTTGTGCTTCTGGGGCTGTGGCCGTGCTGGAGAGCCGCTCGTGGGGGGCAACTGGTGGCCTCGGTAGGGCGTGAAGGACGGACCGGAACGCCCCCCTTCCCATGAGGTTTTAGTTGCCCCCACACCTCCGGCTCACTCCTACTCTCCACAAGGCACCCATGTGGCCGCCATCTTCTTTCCAGAGAGGAGAGGGCGACAAATATTTTTTAATGTCTTAGCTTTTGATGTCTGTATCCCTACAAGACAAAAGGGGTGGGGGAAGCAAAGAAGAAAAAGAACATTGGTTCTTTTAAAGAACTCAGAAGGACATTTGCCTTGCACATGACCTACCTGGATCCTTCCCTGGCTCCCTGTATATTCCCCCGAGCCCACCAGAAGTGAGCCCTGTATGCAGAGCCTCGAGTAATCCTTGAGCACTGCCCAGTGTGGTCCAAAATCAAGCCAAAACAAAACCATTTTAGCTAGAGAGGGAAGGTTTAAATCAATGGGGAGAGGTACTATAAAAACGACTGTCCACTTCTTCGTGTGCGTCTTTGTTATCAGAAGTAGTACTCAGTCCTTGAAGTAATGACCATCAATATTTACAGGGAGCATCCTTATCGCCCACTCTAACTCCTGTAAGCTGCATATAAGTTTCTTCAGGAAAGTACTTGTGGCCTTCTGCTATTGACCTGAGGGATCAGAGGCTTGTTTTGCTACTCCAATGTAGCAAAAATTGATAACAACAAACTTCAATTTACCAACCAAATTTTTTCCTAGAAAAGAGGTTTTCAGATTTTTTTTTTGTCCTACAACACCCTTTCCAGGAAAAAAAAAGAAAAAAAAGAAAAATCTTTGAGTCACCTCTCCCTAAAACAAATCTAGTTTTATAAAGAGAAGAAACAGAAAGTGCTCCCCCCCCCCACACACACACACACACAACTATGGCCAAAGCTACCACCACCTTCTGGATCATTCCAGCACTATCTGGGAGGACAATTTTACTCACTTTGGTAAACACTGCCCTAGAAGCAACAAGCTTTCTACAGACACCTGAATTACATCAGGTGGAGCAATAGCAAAGTGGTAGGGCATTTGCCTTGCACGCTGCCGACCTGGCTGATTCCTCCGCCCCTCTCGGAGAGCCGGGCAAGCTATCGAGAGTATCTTGCCCGCACAGGAAAGCCTGGCAAGCTACCCGTGACATATTCGATATGCCAAACACAGTAACAACAAGTCTCAAAATGGAGACATTACTGGGCCCGCCCAAGCAAATTGATGAACAATGGGAGGACAGTGCTATATCAGACAAATTATGATGCTGCATTTGTTGCAAATCAGGAGATAAATTTCTAGTGTTTCCTACTCCACTATTTCCTCAGACTTTAAATATTTTTTATCCACAGTTATTACAAGATCCAGTATCTTTATTTCTGGCTTCCAAACCTTTCATAGAGCAAAAGAAAATATTCTGAAAAATAAAGAAAAGTAGTTCCAGGCAGGTCCAGTATCTCATATCTCATCAGTGGTACCAAAGTGTTGCTGCTTCTACCTCGTGTCTGTTGCTCAGACCTTCTGCTCCCCTGATGCAACTGCTCTACTGCCCACAGGAACATTTTCATTTCCCAGGTAAAGATACCTGTTTTTCTTGACTGCTAATTTTAGAGATGGTATACCTCAGGTGATAGGGTTTCTCATTTTCTTTATTACCATGTTTCTTGCTAGAGTGCAGAAAAGTATCAAAAGCCTGAGAAACTTTGTCAGAATATACCCAAAGAGTTTTTCTTCAAAGACTCAATGGACTCTTCCTGAAGTTTAATGCTTGTTTCATTTTGGAGGGTCACTCTTCACATTAAAATTTCCTACCCTTGCTAGGTTCACTGGCAACTTAAACTTCACATCATTTCCACTGAGTTCCTGGACAAAGTGAATCGGGAGATGGAGTTAGGCCTCTGTCTTTCACCCCATGAAACTTAAATTTCTGGATCTATCAAGTTCAATCAAAAAAATCTATAGATTACACTCTATACATCTACAGAGCAGCATTTGCTAATTCCGCATGTCAGACTAACAGATGCTATATTATGGCTTAGCAGAAATACTCTATCATCAGTAACTTCCCACAGAATTAGTGGGCATATACCTACACACATGCACACATTAACTTTAATGTTTAATCTTAGCAATGGTGCAGTAAAACCGTTGCTTTCAAAACTGGTCATATCATTGTAAATTGGAATATAGTTGAGAAAAAAAAATGAATGAATCAAGAAGAGCAAAATTGTTCATTAATGCACTAATTCCATTAAAGTATTATATATTTTGTATAACTTAAAAGATTAAAATATATGAAAAGTTTTGTCCAAAATTATTTATGCAAAAAATTTTAAAAATTAATGATACACTATAAAAATGTTATAGTACATTCACCAGATGCCATATTGATATTAAATGTCAGGGCCAATATTAATAATAAAATAATTAGTATAACGGCTACATAAAAATGTATTTTTATCCGAATGGCCAACGACACATGAAAAAATTCTCTTCGTCACTAATCATCAGGGAGATGCAGATCAAAACAACAATGAGATATCATCTCATACCACAGAGACTGGCCCACATCCAAAAAAACATAAGCAACCAGTGTTGGTATGGATATGAGGAGAAAGGGACTCTCCTTCACTGCTGGCGGGAATGCCGACTGGTTCAGCCCTTTGCTGAAAACAGTATGGACGTTTCTTGAAATATTAGAAATTGAGCTCCCATTTGACCCAGCAATACCACTCCTGGGAATACATCCTAGAGATGTAAAAATGTATAGTAGAAATGACATCTCCTTGCTCGTCCTTTCAGGGTCAAGGGAATGAGGCCCATTTTGGTTACTGTCTTTGGCATATCGAATACTCCATGGGTATCTTACTAGGTTCTGTCGTGAGGGCAGGATATTCTCCGTAGCTCACTAGGCTCTCTGAGAGGGACAGAGGCTTTTAGAGCAGTCTCTACTCGTCCTTACAGGTGCTCCCAGCCTACCGAATGCAAGCTTTTGGTCAACTGTCATATTGTGACGATCTGCACGCTGACAAACATGCACCTGCCTGTTTATCTGGGCAGCATCTGTTGGTTTACTCTTCACCAGTTGGCACCATTGCCACCCCCCGCCATAATGAGGTGGTGAACCATCGAGGGGTACCTAGGTCGAGAACTCAATGTGAGAAATGACTTAGTGCCAGAACTGTGCAGGAGGAAGAGAGCTGTGTGGAACGCCTTCAAGACCATCAAAGAAGTTGTAAAGAGGACAAAGAACCTCTAGCTCTGAGTACATCTTTTCAACTCAACTGTTCTTCCTACACTAACATACGCCTAGAGACCTAGGCCCTATGAAAACAGGATGAGAACGCTATTTGGGTCACCCAACGAGGAATCGAAAGAGCTATGCTTGGAGCATCACATTTCACTCAAGTGAGAGAAGGAATCCAGAGTTCTGACCTCGGTCGACAATCAAGGATCAGAGACGCTGCCTAGTTTGCCAAGGCATCGAAAATCAGATGGGCCGGACATGTAATGCAATTTAGAGATGACTGCTGAACTAGAGTCATCACTGACTGGATTCCACAGGACGTCAAAAGAATGCCTGGCTTCCCACCTACAAGATGGTTGGATTTCTTCATCAAGACCCTGAATGAAAGGTTTGAGGCTCTTCGCATTCCTGGAGCGAGCAGGTGCCATTTGGTTACACTGGCACATGCCAGGGACAAATGAGATGTTACTGGCACCCACTTGAGCAAATCGATGAGCAATGGGATGACAAGTGATACAAGTGATACAAGAAATGACATCTGCACTTGTATGTTCATTGCAGCACTGTTTACAATAGCCAGAATCTGTCAAAAACCCAAGTGCCCGAGAACAGATGACTGGTTCAAAAAACTTTGGTACATCTACACAATAGAATACTATGCATCTGTTAGAAAGATGAAGTCATGAAATTTGCATATAGGTGGATCATCATGCTAAGTGAAATGAGTCAGAAAGAGAGAGACAGACATAGAGGGACTGCACTCATTTGTGGAATATAAAGTAACAGAATGGGAGATTAACACCCAAAGATAGTAGAGATAAGGACCAGGAGGATTGCTCCATTGCTTGAAAGTCAGCCTCACATGCTGGGGGGAAAGGCAGCTCAGACAGAGAAGGGACCACCAAGTAAAGGATGCTTGGAGGGCCCGCTCGGGATGGGAGATGTGTGCTGAAGGTAGACTATAGACGTACATGATGGCCACTTAATGCCTGTATTGCAAATCACAATACCCAAAGGGAGAGAGAGAGTAAGAGAATCTGCCTGCCATAGAGGTGGGGGGTGGGTGGATGTGGTGGGGGTGGTGGGAGGGATACTGGAATCATTGGTGTTGGAGAATGCGCACTGGTAAAGGGATGGGTACTTGATCATTGTATGACTGAAATGTAAGCACAGAAGTTTGTAAGTCTGTAACTGTACCTTACGGTGATTCATTAAAAGAAAAACAAAACAAAACAAAAAATCACGTATTTTTTAGTATAGTAACTGCATTTACTCAATGTATCAGGCCATTGACATGATGCCGTAGCTATTCATTTCTATTTTGTAATAATTCTGTGAAGTAAGTAGTATTTGAATTTAAGGCTCATTTAAAAGTTTTTAATGTCCTCTTCTCTACCCTCTTTCAATTATCTTTCAAGACTGACTTTTTTTTATACCCTTAATATTGTATTTCACTGCATCGTAATTACATCCTGCTTATTTTTGGAGGAAGATGGAATTGTCCCACATCCAGGAGTGCTGGGGCCTATTCCTGACTCTTTGCTCAAGATTATCTCCTAACTGTGCTCGGCATCCATATGTGGTCCCAGGCATTCAAACTAGGGTTAGACAGGGTCTGAGGCAAGAACCTTGACCACTGCTGTCTCTCTGGCTTCCTGTTTTTAACTAACAATCTTTTAAAGGCTTCACAAAATGGTTATGGCCCACTTTTCTGCAAAAGGAGCTTAGCATAAAGTCTGCAACAATTATGTGCTGAAATGCAATAGAATGAGAAGTCCTTTAAGAAGTTACCTAGCTGGTCCAAAGAATAGCACAGTGCTTTAGTGTGCCTGTCTTGGAAGCGTATGGTTACAAGTTCAAATCCCCTATGTCTCATGTGCATGAGTGAAATCCTGTTAGCTCTGTTGTCTGTAGTCCACAACACTGCAAACAATTTATAGCTGCACTAAAATCAGGTGTGTTTGAGCACCACAAATAAAAGTAAGATACCCCTTCATCCCACCAAGTACAACTAAAATAATGTGTGAGCAGTATGGCCAGGAAGTGTGACCCCTGGGAAGCACCACAACCATAATTTAAATATCTGTATTAAGAGTATAACTCCAGGAGGTTTTTTGGAAAGCCAGGTATGATCCGGTCGTGCCAAGGTGACTGAAACCTCATGGGAAGGGGGACGTTCCCATCTCATCCTTCACGCACTACCGTGGTCACTAGTTACCCCCCACGAGTGGCTCTCCAGCATGGCCATGGCTCCAGAAGCACAAGGACTTAATGCAGAGCTTGGCAGCTTGTGGCAGAAAAGTGAATGGACTATGTGTTAATCCACGCCACCATGCCTGCCCAGAGGGTAAAGGGTGTTGCTCCCTTCCGCCTCTTTCCCTCTGGAAAGCAAGATGGCGGCCGCCTCAGAGCTTTTTAGAAAGCCAGGTATGAGCCAGTCATGATGGGGCGAATGAAACCTCATGGGAAGGGGGGCGTTCCCGGCTCATCCTTCACGTCCTACCGAGGTCATGAGTTGCCCCCCACGAGCAGCTCTCTGACATGGCCATGGCTCCAGAGTCATAGAAACCAATCTCATAATTATCTGACTCTCAGCAGAAATACTTCCATGCTTAATAAGTAAAATACCAGAAATCCAAAATTGTGCAGCCTCTATTGCGGACATTTGATTCTTATAACCAGCCGTAGAAAATAAATCATTTCACAATACCTTTTCAGCAGGTCTGATTTGGGGTGTAAACTCTAAAGAATAATGGTGCATCTTTTGTCGAAACAATGAATCTAATCAGAGTAGATAGAGTGTTAACTAGAATTCATCTGCCTCACAGGCATTGAGAGGGTTGGGGAGGTGGTTATTGGGGTTCTTGGTGGTGGAAAATAAGTACTGGTGAAGAGAAATGTGTTTGATGATTGCATGACCAAGAATTAAACCTAAAAGCTTTGTAACCTTTCCCACAGTGATTCGATAAATAAAAATTAATTAATTAATTAATTTAAAAAAGAATATAACTCCAGGAAAATTGCATGGGCATGCCTGATGAACACAACGACTCTGTGTTTGAGAACCACACCTGATGGATGATGATATGCGATTCCTCTTGAGCACCATAGCTAGACATGAACAACAGGATCAGCAGTCATCACAACAACAGCATAAACAAAGGCAAGGTGGGAGGAGGGCAACTCATAGAAAAAGAAATCTGAGTTAAACTTCAGAGTATGGGTTTTGAAGCCATCACCCTACCAGAGGTTCTTCCCACACTTATTTGGTTTACTGTCTCCTTTTCAAAAAAAAATCTCTCAGTGCCTCCCCAACCCAAAATCTTTTTATTTTTTAATTTATGGCTTTTGGTTCATACCTTGTATTACTCCTGGAGATGCTCAGGAGACTATATGTGGTACCAGGGTTTGAACCTGGGTGGGTTGCGTACAAGGCAAGTATCTTGCCCAATGAACCATTTTTTCAGCCCATAACTCTACCATCTTCGAACAAAGAAATAAAAAGTGTCCCATTGGACCCCTAGCTACCACTACCCTTCTGTATCATTCCAGAACTTCCCACTGTCATTGACCCTACAGGGGTCTTGTCACTCATTCTGGGACACATAAACCATCTCCTATTTAACATGGTGCAGAGTTACACAGAAAAAAAGGAAATCATATTTTAAGTGATTATATGGACTATAAATTAAATGTTGATGACTATAAATTAAATGTCTAGAATAAAACACAGACTTGTAGACAGTTGTCTTTGAATAGTGGAATTTTTAGTCTATGTGTTACTGAGTGAACATAGGTAGTGATATTTTATTTATTTATTTTTTCTTCTTTTTTTTATGTAGGAGTACTGCTATTTATTC
Organism: Sorex fumeus; assembly: GCF_029834395.1. Lineage (NCBI taxonomy): Eukaryota > Metazoa > Chordata > Mammalia > Eulipotyphla > Soricidae > Sorex > Sorex fumeus. Next base: position 12,870,879 of record NW_026606093.1, on the reverse strand, counting down.
AGCTACTAATTAGCTGATTGAATTGGGCATGAACTTCACCTTACTTTTTTTTTCATAGTTTTATTTATTTATTTATTTTTCGCCTTATATTTATTTATTGAATCACCATGGGAAAAGTTACCAAGCTTTCAGGGTTAAGTCTCGGTCATACAATGATCAAACACCTTTCCCTTCACCAGTACTCACATTTCACCACCAAGAACCCCAAAATACCCCCTTCCTACCCCACCCAATGCCTGTGAGGCAGATGTTTTCCACTTAACTCTTCTCTACATTGATTACATTCATCATTTCAACAAAAAATGCACCATTATTGTTTAGAATTTTCCCCCCAACAATCAGAATTGCTGAAAAGGCATTGTGAAATATTTTGTTTTCTATAGCTGGTTATGAGAATCATATAATGTTGTGCAGCTACTATTGCGGCCATGCAATTTTGGATTTCTGCAAAGAGCCAGATAATTACGAGATTGGTTTCTGTGCATCTGGTGTTATGGCTGTGCCGGAGAGCTGCTCATGGGGGTAACTCAGGACCTTGGTAGGGCGTGAAGGACGAGCCGGTACCACCCCCTTTCCCATGAGACCGCAGTTGCCCCATCACTGCCGGTTCATACCTGGCTTTCCTATAAGCTCAGAGGCGGTAGCCACCTTGCTGCTGGGGGGGAGAAAAGGCGGAAGGGAGCAACTCCCTTTCCCTCCCAGGGAGGCATGGTGCCATAGTTTAACGCATGGTCCATTCACTTTTCTGCTGCAAGCTGCTGGGCTCTGGATTAAGTCTTTTTTCCTCTGGAGCCATGTCTGTGCCGGAGAGCCGCTTGTGGGGGGCAACTTGTGACCTTGGTAGGGCATGAAGGACGAGCTGGTACCATTCCCTTTCCCATGAGACTGTAGTTGCCCCGTCACTGCCGGCTCATACCTGGCTTTTCAATAAGCTCTGAGGAGGCGGCCACCTTACTGCCAGGGGAAGAAATGTGGAAGGGAGCAACACCCTTTCCCTCCCGGGGAGGCATGGTGCCGTAGTTTAATGCATGGTCCATTCACTTTTCTGCCGCAAGCTGCGGGGCTCTGGATTAAGTCCTTTTGCCTCTGGAGCCATGGCCGTGTATGTGGTCCAGATGCATTTCTGCTCAAAGCCGCTGGGTTTCGAGATTTGTTTCTGAGTCTCTGGGATCATGGCCATTAATCAGCTTGATCAGGAGCCAGAGAGGTTGTTTGTAGGCGGCGACTCGAGGTCTCACTGGGATGGGGAGGAAAGGGCCAGTTCCACCCCCATCTGGTGAGGCCCCGCATGTCTCGTCACTGCAGGCCCAAACCTGACTGTCCTGTGGCCTCTGGAGGATGACGGTCACCAGGCTGCCAAGGGGAACAGGCCAAGGCATGAAACCTATTCCCACCTGGAGTGGCCCAGCGCCAGTAATCTACTGCAGGAACAGGACGGATTTCTGCCAAAAGCTTTTGAGTTCCGAGATTCGTTTCTGAGACTCTGAGATCATGGCCATTAAGCAGTTTGATCAGAAACCAGAGAGGCCATGCCTCCAATTATACAGCTGAGCGGGAGGTGATTTGTGCGTGTGGGTGTATCTCCCATATACCTAACTTTTGGCCGTTTACTTTCTTGGTAAACTTTGCCCCAAGTTTTTGGAGTCTGGTCAAAGGCATAGCAGCAATTTTGGGGTATCTGAAGGCCTGATGGTGCCATCAAGCTGCTGATGCACTCACCTCACAGGTACACACAGATTGACCTGCTGGCAGCACCATATCCCCTCGGTAGTGATATTTTAGAAGGATTATTTTCTTCCCAAATTTAGTTAATATTTTAAGTTAATTATTCTTATAATGAAAGCACCAATCCTAGAAAGCTCCCTAAGCTTTTTTAAAATAAGAATTTTTTTCTAAAGCTTTCTAAAATGGTCTTTGTAATGCTGTTTTCCAAATCTTAAAAAATTGATACATAATAAGAAAAAGGTGCCTGCTCCATTATGAAAGTAATGACAACAGCTTTAATGTTTTAAAGTTTAAAGAGAGAATTAATTATAAAAACACAAATTCTCATATGACCCTGCAATACCACTTCTGGGAATATTTTCTGAGGATGCAAAAAAACACAGTAGAAATGACACCTGTACCTGTATGTTCATTGCAGTACTGTTCACAATAGCCAAAATCTGGAAACAACCCCAGTGCCCTAGAACAGATGACTGGTTAAAGAAACTTTGGAATATCTACACAACAAAATACTATGCAACTGTTAGGAGAGATGAAGTCATGAAATTTGCTTATAAATGGATAGACATGGAGAGTATCATGCTAAGTGAAATGAGTCAGAAAGAGAGGGATAGACATAGAAGGACTACACACATTTGTGGAGTATAAAACACCATAACATGAGGCTGACTCCTAACGATAGCAGATACACAGGACAGGAAGATTGCTCCATAGCTAGAAGCCTGCCTCGTGAGCAAAGGGGAGAAGGCAGCTGGAGTAGAGAAGGGATCACTAAGAAAATGATGGCTTGAGGTCGGGATGGGAGACATGTCCTGAAAGTAGATAAAAGTACCAAAAATGATAACCTTTCAGTGTCTGTATTGCAAACCATAGTGCCCCAAAGTAGAGAGAGAGTATGGGGAATACTGTCTGCCATGGAGGCAGGGGGAGGGTGGGAAAGGGGGGCTATTCTGGAGATATTGGTGGTGGGGAATGTGCCCAAATATGAAAGCTTGTAACTATCTTGTGGTGATTCAAAAGAATTTGAAAAAAAAATTCTTCAACATAGTAGTGTGTGGGTTTTCATTTTGGGGGTTGTTTTTGGGCTACCCCCTTTTGTTGTCAGGGATTAATTCAGCTCATTTGATCTTTGCAACACCTAAGGACAGTCACGGTTCTCCCATTGTTCATCGATTTTCTCAAGCAGGCCCAGAAACGTCTCCATCATGAGACTTGTTGTTACTGTGTTTGGCATATTGAATACGTCACGGGCAGCTTGCCAGGCTCTGCCATGCGGGTGAGATACTCTCGGTAGCTTGCCGGGCTCTCCGAGAGGGGCGGAGGAATCGAACTCGGGTTGGCCATGTTGGCTGCTTGTAAGGCAAATGCCCTACTGCTGTGCTATCGCCCCTAAATGTGCAACACTTAAATGTACCTAGAAAACCTGTTTCCAAGAGTTTTAGAACAGCTAGTATTTTAGGGTCCACTTACATGCTCCCAGCAAAGAGCCTCTAAGGCTCTTGATGTACGTGTTGTCCAATCCTACCGTGCACAGCTGGAAACAAGCTACAGCCTGCAGCTGAATGAGTCTAATCATGCCTAAAAAATTGACATGGGAGAAAGGCTCTTCTGCAGTTCTTCTTCTTTCACCACCAATCTTTTTCCTATCCCTAGGCTGACTTTTCCTCTTCATAAGAAGAGCAATCCTACTTCGCATTGCTCAACAATTAAGATTGTAGAAAGAGGGACTGGAGCCATAGCACAGCGGGTAGGGCATTTACCTTGCACACTATCGACCGGGTTTGATTTCCAGCATCCCATATGGTCCCCTGAGCACCGCCAGGAGTAATTCCTGAGTGCAGAGCCAGGAGGAACCCCTGAGTATCGCCCAAAAAAAAAGAAAAAAGAAAAAAGAAAAAAATCATAAAAGATGAAAAGCCTCATTTCTTTTTATTTTTTATATTTATTTTATTTTTAAAAATTTATCATTTTTTGAGGAGCCTCATTTCTGCCTATTTTTAAGACTGCAAACATACCAATAATCTGGCAGAAGCAGCAGTTTTGGAACTAACACTGACCCCACCAGGCCAAAAGAAGAAAAGATGACAAGTTTTGTTTCGATTATAAATCTAAAAGAAAAACTGGCCCAAAAGAAGGGAGACTCATTTTTCTTTCCAAAAGTATGAGATTTTGTTAGTTTGTTTGTGTTTGCCACACCCTGCAGTCTTAGGGATTACTCAGGGATCCCTCCTGGCCGGGCCTGGGGGCCGAAATATTGGTGCTGAGGATCAGAAACAAGTCAGCCAAGGCAAGCACCTTACCCAAGGTACTATCATTCCAGCCATGAGCTCTTTCTAATTATAAAATTATGCAAACTTGGTAAAAGTTTGCATTAATTTTATAATTAGAAAAAAGGAAAACAAAAAAGGAAAAAGAAAAATAAATACAAAGCAAAATAAAATCACCTTAAATCCTTTCATCTAGAAATAACCACTGATATTATTTAGGAATTGCTGCCTTTTATAAATATTTAAAAAATTGTACCACTTGAGAATCCTATAGGCATACTATTTGGTTTTCTACTTTATTATCAATTAACATTTCTTCTCATTTCAGTAAGTATGCTGCAAAATGTTTACATTTTGATAATATCATAATGGGCTGGAGCGATAGCACAGCAGTAGGGCGTTTGCCTTGCATGCAGCCAATACAGCCGACCTGAGTTCGATTCCTCCGCCCCTCTCGGAGAGCCCGGCAAGCTACCGGGAGTATCTAGCCCGCACGGCAGAGTCTGGCAAGCTACCCGTGATGTATTCAATATGCCAAACACAGTAACAACAAAGTCTCCAATGGAGATGTTACTGGGCCCGCTAGAGCAAATCGATGAACAACAGGAGGACAGTGACAGTGACAGTGAATATCATAACACGGGAATCATTCCTTTTTAGTTTGGTTAGCATAGTAGCACCGTCGGACCTCTCCTCCTGTATTCCTTAATTCTGCTGAATCTTCCTGAGCATCTAACACTCTGGCTTCAGTGAGAATTAAGCACAGGTTGAGAAAAAGCAGGCCATCTGTAGAGGAAGTTAACGCTAGTGTAAATTAAATGGGGTGTGAAACAAGGGATACTAATCTTTTTTCAATCTGTGCTCCTTGAGAGAAATGCTCACCTGTGTGCAGAACCAACCACAGAACACACAAGATTCAGATTAATAATCAGTTCTGTGTGTCCTTTGTCGGAAAGGCAAAAGCAACCATATTTTTCAAAGAGTAAGTTTCATACTCCAAGCAATACAACAGATTTTGATCAAACTTTATAAATTCCAGGCTAATAAGCCGAAACAAAGGCAGCTGCCTTCCCTGGCATCTGTGCTATCTTCTTACCAATTAATTCTGCTCACCAATTCGGAGATATTTTGGATTCTGTGAGATCACCTGGGGCTGTTTGTGTGCTCAAACATTGCTGTGTCTGCATCATTGGACTTCTAGCTTCTCCTTTCTCCCAACATACACCCCGCCCCCCATGACTTTATTGGGATACCTGTTGTGTTTGGTGGTTCTCAGAATGCAAGATTTGATGTCCCGCATTTGATTTCAGATATGAATTTGATTAGGTGTTGGATGCCTTTTTGTTTGTAGGATAACGTTGGTTTGTCTTTTCTGCCTTGCCTTAGGGAGCTTAGGTTTATTGGGTTGCTCCCATCACAGTGCTCCCATTCCTCTGTGTTTATCTGTAACTTCTTTCTTTGTGCTCTGTTGACTTGTAAATATTGTTTCTCTCTTCTCCTTAAGTCCTTTGCATAGTTAATTCAGACCAATGTCCTTTTTGTATGGACACAAGGAGGCAGTGAATGCTATGCTTTTGTAACATGGGAGTTAATTGACTCCAGATAATAATGCCTCTGGGGTATCTGTTCTCTCATCTAAGCCTCAGTTTCCCTTACTTCCTAGCACCCCCAAAAGCAGGGTCCCAATGAGAGACTGGATGGACCCAGGACAAGTGGTGAGCTATGAGCTACCCTGGCACCAAAATGGGCCTGGCCAAAGTGCCATAATGCTTAACTATAAGTTAAGAGCTTGGTCGTGGACAAATGCTGTCATGATCCAAAAAGTAATAACTAGATTTGGACCCTGCTAAGGTTAGGAAAGATCAATCTGGCCTGAGCACTGTAGTTTGAGTCTGTGGCAAGATGTTCCCTGGAGAGTCACCCTATATATCTCTGACTGTATCCATACAAAAATAACTAATATTAAGAAGTAGAATTAAGATGTTAATTAAGATGTTAGTTAAGTTATTGGACTAAGGAGAAGAGGAACACCCTTAGGTGGTGTTTCTGCCCTTGGGCCTGATGGGCGGTCAGGAAGGGCTTTCTTAATGTTGATTTTATGTAGGGTCTACCCCCAGTGCTGAGAAGTGGGGAGTGGAGGAGTGAGGAGTGGGGGAGAGATGAGAGATGAGAGAGTTGAAGAGATGAGAGAGAGAGAGAGAGAGAGAGAGAGCAGGGCAGCAAGATGGAGCGCAGAGAGAAGAGCAGGAGAGACAGGAGGAGACGGGAATGAGGGGAGTGTGAGACTAGAATGGGAGGCTCAGAGAGACTGGGGCAGGCGCGTGGGGAGAATGGAATAACCGGCAACTGATCAATCAATCGACCGGCTTCGCCCTGGTTTCCTCCTCGTCTGCCCCAAGGCCTTGGCTGCCCCGGGTGGGGGAACAGCTGGAGACACCCTGAACCCAGGCGGTGAGGAGAAGAGCCACCGAGGCCTCCCCTAGCCGCCCCGAACATTATACACACACCCAGCTATGATCAGAGTTTATTCCTGGTTATTGTAAGGTATAATCTCTGGATGGGCTGGGGGACCCTTGGCAGTGCTGGGGAGCAAACCAGGGTCAATCATTTGCAAGACAAGCACTTTCCCTGCTATACTGTCCCCCCTGCTAGATGCCTTCCGCCCCCTGAGTGCAGCTAGGGAACAGAAGAGGGCAACTGTTCTCAGGAGCGTTAGTGGAAGGAATTCTAGCATCCCAGCTTGGCGTTCTCTGCTTCTATTATGTGTCTAGATCTGTTTGGTCACTACTTTAGCTGACACTTACATTGCACACCTAAGACCTGACTGCTTGTTTCAGGAATCTTGTTAAAGAAATTACTTAAGGTTTTTTGTCTAGAGGTTCAGAGACCGCTTCTAGGGTTTTGACAAGGGCCCTGAGCCCCTCACCCTTATATCAGTATTTTCAACATTGTATAGGTTTAATGTGTATATCTTGGACTATGCACGGCAGAGCCTGGCAAGCTACCCGTCACATATTCGACATGCCAAAAACAGTAACAATAGCAGGTCTCATTCCCCTGACCCTGAAAGACCCTCCAATACAGCACCGTTGGGAAAGACGAATAGGGAGAGGCTGCTAAAATCTCAGGGCTGGGACGAATGGAGACGTTACTGGCACCACTCGAGCAAATCGACGATTAACGGGATGACAGTGATACAGTGATCTTGGACTGTTTGCTGTGTGCATGTGTGTGTACCGATGTTAGCTCTGAGAGATGCTGTACTTTGTGATGATAAACATATAGATTTTTCAGTACTGTACCTTAATCTTTCCTCTGGTGTGTGTGTGGTGGGGGGTGGGGGTACATAGAGTTACAGTCAGTTATGGACTGTATCTGACTGTGCTCAGGGCTTACTCCTGGCTCTGTTCTCAGGGATCACTTCTGGTCAGGGGGCCTTATGCAGTGCTTGGGATTGAATCGGGATCTGCTGCATGTAAAACAAGCATCTGACCCCCTGTACTATCGCTCTAGCTAAAACACGTGTGTGAAGTGAAATAGTTTTTCATTGAAGGAAATTTACTTAGATGTGAGGGGAGAGAATGGGGAGGAAAGCCCAATCTTTCCTTTCTTTTTAACGTGTCCTCTGACTCCCTTTTACTCCCCCTCTAATTCATGTGAGTTTCTTGTGGAAGAAAAAAATCAGAGACTGAGTAGGTCACTTGGTAATGACACTTTCTAAACAAGAAACAGAATCCCGGGCTTTGATTTGTCATCTTGTAAGAGAGTAAAGGTAAAGGTAAAGGCCCTCCCGTTGTTCGTCGATTTGTTCGAGCGGGCCCAGTTCACGTTGGCATGTACTGGTAGGCTTTCCATGAGTGACCCAGTATCTCTATCAGCTGAAACTCTGGACAGATGTTGAGAAGGAGGAGGGCCAGATGGATGGAACTAAAGAAAGAACAATCTCAGGGCTGGGAGAAATAGAAACGTTACTGGCATCCACTCGAGTAAATCAATGAACAACAGAAAGACAGCGATACAGTGATGAGGGCTGCAGAGCGGGTAGGGCATTTGCCTTGCACGCCATCAACCAGGGTTTGATTCCCAGCATTCCATATGGTCCCCTGAGCACCACCGGGGGTGATTCCTGAGCACAGAGCCAGGAGTAACCCTTGTGAACTGCCAAGGGTTTGTAACCCAAAAAGAAAAAAAAAAGCATTGATGATGATGATGATAGCTGATATCCACATGCTTTTTTGATTTGTTCCTCTTCAAGAGGCTCTGCATACATTGATTAGCTACCCTCTCCAGGAATGCTGTGGCTAGAAATTTCGTTTTATCTGCACTGTTGCAGAAAAGAAAATTTGAGAGATTAAGGCCTACGGTCATAGCATCATCATCACAAGGCAGGAATTGGATTTGAATTCAGTCTTTCTGTTTCCGGAAACCATGTTCTTAACCACTGGTATTTGGTACTGAGTAAAAACCTGCTAAAATAAGTGTTCAAGTAAAGAATAGTAATTCTTAGCAACATCTAATAAATTCTAAGCACTTAGTATGGAGTGTCTTTATGTTTGTATCACAGGTACTCCACAAACAATTAGATGAGGCAAGTATATTTGCCCTGTTTTCTAATTGAAGATAACTCAAGAGTAAAGAACGTAAATGACTTGCCCACACAGGCTTCTTGGAAGTGGAGAAAACTAGAGTTTAGATACACTTTGCATCAATGCCCAAGTTTGTAACTATAGCAAAAGAAAGAGAAAATGATATCGTACTATTTCTACATTCCACACTAAAGTCAACAGACAACTCAAACATTGTCTTCATTATAAAAATCAGTCTCCCAGCCATGCCAAAATACCCTCCTTTCATCTCCAAATGCTCACTTCAGGGCATAACCTATGATTCCAATATTTTGCAAATGCTGGTTTGACATGCATTCAATTAACTTGGGCAAGCTATCAAAGGAATTAATTAGACAGCTATTTCTGTCACTTTGCCACTTGTGCAGGATGGAAATAACAGTATCTACATCATACTCATTAGTAGAACTGATAAATTCAGTAATTTTCATAATTAAATCTGTATTTTAGTCATTTATTTGTAATCCTAACAAATAATAAAGTGACTGACATGCATTTATTAAACTAATGATGAAACTGAGTAATACCGAAATGAAGGGACGATTTCTTTTTTTTTTTAATTTATTTTTTTACAGTTGTAGATTTACAATTTTTTGTGCTTGGGTTTCAATTATACAATGATCAGATACCCATCCCTCCACCAGTGCCCGTTTTTCACCACCATGGATAATATCCCTCCCACCCCCATCCCCCCATCCCCCCCCCCCCATCTCTGTGGCAGGGCAATCCCCTGTGTCCTCTCTCTCCGTTTGGGTGTTGTGGTCTGCAAAAGAGGCATTGAGTGGCAAACATGTTCAGTCCATAGTCTACTTTCGACATGCATCTCCCCTCCTGGGAGGATCCTCCAAACATCCTTTATTTGGTGCTCGAAGGGACGATTTCTAATTCCCATTCTATCCCTTACACTTCCAACATGAATGGTATTGAAAATAAACAGATTTGTGTTTGAGTTCTATCTCAACTACTCTCGAAAAAAATCTCAACTAAGTCACATTACCTCTCTGGCCTTCGAATACTTCCTCTGAAAATTAAGAGTAGCATTATCTCTGGGGTGACTTGAAATTATAAAAGGCACAAGCAGGTGTTCAGTAACTCTGTCAATGGTTTTCTTGTGCACTGCTGGGACTCATTCTCATTCTCTACCTCTCATGCTGTCTTCTCTCTACGTCTCTTCCTAGAGATCCCAAGGACAATGACTAATATTAATGATGTTTTATTACTTGTAAACGACAGCTCTTTTTAAGAATTATACGCCCTCATCCCTCACTATTACTCCTGTCCTTCTGGTGACTTTTTCGTTTGTTTGTTTCTGTGCTTCACTAAACAACATGGAAAGCAAAAGAAATGAGATTCAAATTCTCCTGTTCTACTTTTCATATCCAGTCAGACAAGTCAGAAAATGGCAACCTAAAATCCTTTGATTTTCTATTTCTTAGGGTTTATACCAGGTTATCACACAAATTATAGGCAATGCATATTTAAAAATACCTATCTTACAAGATTTTTTCTCTTTCATAAATATTTCCTACCTATACCTGCAAAAAATTGAAAGAATTTCTTTAAGTCTACCCTATAGAGGATACTGTCCATGAACCCCGGTTACTGGAGAAGCCCTATCCTGTGTTCATGCTTCTGAAAGTATTTCAGCCAAAGAAAGCAACTTCACCCAATTACAATTATACTCCCTTTCCATGAGAGCTTGAATCCCATGACTGGTCAATTAATGTCTCTAGCCCCTTGTCCTAGCTCGGGGCCATCAGAAGTCTGGAGCTCCCTTGGGGTTTGCTGAAGACTTTGCTCAAACTATTGCTAGCCATCTTTCCTCCCTTCCAAAATTTTGCATTCTCTCCCAGATATGGTTCCCAAAGAGCATTCTCAAATAAACTTTTTGCTCCTTGATCTCAGTTTCAGATTCTGCTTCCCAGGGAGCCCAATCTGTTATAGCTGCCTGCAATCAAACATTTTGGGAGTTGACTAATATGCTCTTTCACTTCATTTAGCAAACACTGTTGCATCTTTATTTTTATCTTCATAATAAGAATGTCAACAAATATTTTTTGGGTAGTATGGGGTGATATGGGGTGCTTTGGGTGCTGTGGGGTCCCGACCTGCAGGACTCCATCTATGAGGGATATCCTGGGCGAGGGAGTCCTGAATGAGAAGGAATGGACACGTCTTGGACGGGGAACCTGCAACGAGCTTTATTGTCTGCAAGGCACTTATATACCTTAAGGTGGCGCGCGGGAAACAGAATGGGCTGATCTCTGTCGTGGCTAATGGTCAGTGGCGGACAGTTAAGATAGCCGTATATGGTGGGCTATTGGTCAGTGGAGGACAGTCAAGATAGCCGTATAAGGAGTGAAGATTTACAGAGGGGCAAGACAGGTTGCATCATCCAAGGGCCGCGTGGTGGGATGCCATGTGTTTGTGAGGAACAAAGCTAAGATGAAGACCTCTGGCTCCCCACAGGGTAGTGAAAAGTTTAGCACACAGAGCATTTTTGTTTATCCTTTTCCCAATATAAAAATCTAAGAAAGTAAAAATTTCTATATTAGCTCTGAATGGCCAGCGTAGTTTATTTCTTTTAATTTTATTTTATAGGCAGTTATTTTTTAGTTTAACTTTGGTTTTGATTGGGGTGTCCACGTAGTGATATTTAGGGGTTACTTTGGGCTCATTACTCAGGGTTCTCTTCCAACAGGTGCTTGGGAGACTATTTCGTGCTGGAGATCAAGCTGGGCTTCCCTACATATGCAGAACATGAGCGCCAGCCCTTTGAGTCAGCTCCCCAGTCCCTATTAACTTAATATTTTATAATGAAATATACATAGTATATTTCCCAATCATTGTAACATTGTCCTCCCGTTGTTCATCGAGTTAGCTCGAGCGGGCACCAGTAACGTCTCCATTGTGAGACTTGTTCCTACTGTTTTTGGCATATCGCATACTCCACGGGGAGCTTGCCAGGTTCTGCCATGTGGGCAGGATACTCTCAGTAGTTTTCCGGGCTCTCCAAGAGGTATGGAGAAATCGAACTCGGGTCAGCTGTGTGCAAGGCAAATGCCCTACCTGCTGTGTTATCATCATATATTTGTATATATTTATTTATATGTTTGCAAAAGTTTATATTTCAAAAAAAAAGAAAACCTACACATTTCTTGTCAAGGGAATTATATACTTTGTGTGGTTTTGTTGTAAATGCCTGTGTATATTTTTAATTAGTTACCATGTTTCAATTTATTAATAGGCATAATGAAAATCCAGTTCTAATATTTTTGTTTTGTTGAAAAATTAAATGGAAGATAAGACAGACTAAAAAATTAAGAAAAATTTGAAAAGACTTGCAGTCTAGTCAATATTAAAACATATAGCAAGTTCTCCACATGTAAGGATAGGTAATAAAAGACTACACAGATCAGAGGACAAAATAATTATATCAGCATTAGGGATTTGTTAAATATTTATTCAAAACTGTAAAAGCATTTGATAAAGGAGGTACCACAACTGAGGAAAAAGAGAATGAATTTTTACAACTGGTCCCAAAATAATTGGTCAGCTATTTGAAACAAACCAATTTGACACAAGTCTCATTAGGTGGGTAAAAGAATTAAGTGGGGAAGAAATCTAAGTCATAAGGACTAGAAACAGGGGCAGGAGCGATAGCACTGCGGGTAGGGCATTAGCCTTGAACTCAGCCGACCCGGGTTCAATTCCTAGCATCCCATATGGTCACCCGAGTACCTCAGGAGTAATTCCTTAGTGCATGAGCCAGGAGTAATCCCTGTGTGTTGCCGGGTGTGACCCACAAAGAAAAAAAACCAGAAACAAATTCAGGTAAATATTATCTCTGTATGAGAAATAAATTTGTCACAGTCACGGTCATGGTCCTCCTGTTGTTCATTGATTTGCTCGAGCTGGCCCAGTAACGTCTCCATCATGAGACTTGTTGTTACTGTGTTTGGCATATCGAGTATGTCACGGGTAGCTTGCCAGGCTCTGCCCTGAGTCTAAAGAAAAACACTTGACACAAAACGGTTGATACAAAAATGTGAAGTTTCAGAACATAACCAAAAAGCAAACTAAAAAATTTAAATGTAGCTTAAATTATGACCTAAAATATAAAGAGTGTACAAAGTAGATTTTTAAGGCATTAGGAGAAAAGTCAATAAAGCACATGCAGTACCATTTATCAAAGAAATAAAATATCTAACAAACATGTTAAAATTTTAATAGCTTGTAACAAAAGAAATGCAAATTAAACTTAGAAACCCTTTTTCGTTATTAAATTAATGAAAGTGAGAAAAATGATTATACTCAGGAATACTGAAGATACAATATTACCATGTACTTTTAAATATTGTTAAATGTTATATGTCAGCGACTTGGCATTCTTTCAAGATTAGTCATGGAGTAGGGCCATCTATAAGCCAGATGATGTCGGTTGTGGATAGATAGAGGAATCTCTGGACTGAGAACTCTGGGGTCTCCTCAGAATGGGGTGAGAGCTGATTCTCTTCCCTGTCAGAGAGTTCAGCAAACCTCCCACACATCCAACATCCTCTAGCATATAAAAGGCTCAGTTCCAAAACCAAACTTCATCAAGCCACCAAACCACAATTGTCTCAGCTTACAGCTTCTGGAGAGCATGTTCACATATGTTGCTTTGTGACAGTTCCTTCATATTTAACAATACCAACAGCCTAGTTGGAACTCTGAATTTTTTTTTTTATTGAATCACCATGAGATACAGTTACAAACTTTCACGATTAAGTTTCAGTCATACAATGATGGGCACCCGTCCCTCCACCAGTGCACATTTTCCATCAATGTTCCCAGTATCCCTCCTGACACTTCCATCCCACCCCCTGCCTCTGTGGCAGGTACATTCCTTTTTACTCTCTCTCTCTCTACTTTGAAGCATTTGGGATTTATGGTTTGCAATACAGATACTAAGAAGCCATCATGTTTGGTCCTTAGTCTACTTTGCATCTCTCATCCCAGATGATCCCACCAACCATCATTTACTTAGTGGGCCCTTCACCATCCCAACTGCCTTTTCCCACAGCAAATGGAATTATTTACTCAATATTCATCAGATGGGGGCTTAATATCCAGGATATACAAGACACTGGCTGAAGAAAAAAAAACCCTACAATTCCATCAAAAAATGGGGAGAAGAAATGAACATAAACTTCCTCAAAAAAGAAATTCAAATGGCCAAAGGACACATGGAAATCTGAAAATTTAATGAGAAAGTTGCACAGAAGTCAAACAAGCTCAATGATCAAAACAAAACAAAACTAGCACTAACCAGCTCATTAAATGCTCAGAAAATGATTTTAGTAACAACCATTCTGAGATATAACAATTACCACAAATTGACTCTTATTGATTGATTTTTTTGACAATCAGATTTGCTATTTTGTTGAACCAAGCAATCTGAAGCAAATTTGAGCAGGCGTGGGAGGTGGGTGGGAAACTGGGGACATTGGTGGAGGGAAGGTCGTACAAGTGGTGGGATTGGTGTTGGAACACTGAATGCCTGAAACAATTGTGTTATAAACAACTTTGTAAATTACCATTTTTAAATAAATAAATATTGTTACATTTAACCCTATGGTTCTACTTCTAAAAACTGTAGCACTGTAGTACTGTCCTCCTGTTGTTCATTGATTTGCTTGAAGAGGCACCAGTAACATCTCCATTGTGAGACTTGTTGTTAAAAACTAGCTTGTGAAAATAATGGAGATGGTAAAAAGCATACATACATATGTAAAAAATAAAATCTGAGATTAATGAATGTGATGCAAGACAATTAGGGAATATTGTATAGCCATTAAAATTGTCTAAAAAGAATTGTAATTTGTAAAATAACCATAATTTAATATCACATAAAAATAAAGTTGGACTAGATTAAAAGCTCACACTCCTTAATGGTTATGCACCTAATAAGAGACCATCAATATATTTAAAACTGGGGCTGGAGCAATAGCACAACTGGTAGGGGTTTGATTTCCAGCATCCCATATGGTCCTCCGATCACCTCCAGGAGTAATTCCTGAGTGCATGTGCCAGAAGTAGCCCATGTGCATCACCGGGTGTGACCCCAAAACAAAACAAACAAACAATATATTTAAAACGACTATTAAAACCAGAAGGAAGATATTTACAAGTAGTTGGAGACTTCAGATATCACTTTTCACCCTTCGATTGATCAACCAGACTAAACCTCAATATGGAAACACTGGCTTTGAAAGAAGAAACGAAAGAAATGAGCTTAACATTTATATACAGGGTCCTTTATTTTTTTTGTAGGAGTACTGCTATTTATTCAGCCACTGATTAGCTGATTGAATTGTGCATGAACTCCACCTTACTTTTTTCCCCATTTTTTATAATTTTATTTATTGAATCACCGTGAGAGCAGTTACAAAGCTTTTGGGTCTAAGTCTCAGTCATACAATGAAACACCCATACCTTCACCAGTGCCCATTCTCCACCACCAAAAATCCCACTATACCCCCATCCCACACCCTCCCCCTGCCTGTGGGGCAGATGATTTCCACATTACTCTCTCTCTCTCTACTTTGATCACATTCACTATTTTGACACCAGACCCACCATTATTTGAGATTTTACCCCAACACTCAGATCTGCTGAAAAGGCAACAATAGACAATTTGTGTTCTATTGCTGGTTATGAATAACATATGATGTCGTGTGGCTGCAGTAGGGCCATGTGGTTTTGAAATTTCGAAATTTTAACACTTAAATCTGGAGGGGTTTCTGCCAAAAGCCACTGGGTTTAGAGATCTGCTCCTGAGTCTCTGGGATCATGGCCGTTGAGCAGCTTGATGAGGAGTCAGAGATGCCATTCGTGGGCGATGATTTGGGGCCTCGTTGGGGTGGGGAGGACAGGCTACAGGGTCCTTTAGACATTCCACAGACTGGGAGAAATTATTTGCCCACCACTCATATGATAAAGGATTAATATCCAAAATAGAAAAGCACTGATAGACCTTTACAAGAAAAAAATATCCAAGCCCATCCAAAAATAATGGGGAGAAGAGATGAACAGAAAATTCCTCAAAGAATAAATATAAATGGCCCAGAGAGAGAGAGAGAGAGAGAGAGAGAGAGAGAGAGAAGAGTGCCCGTTATAGAGCAGGTGGGGGGTCAGGGGAACTGGGGACATTGGTGACAGAAAATGTACAGTGGTGGAAGGGCAGGAGTTAGAACAGTGCATGATTGAAACCAGCCCATGAACAGTTTTGTAACTCTCTATCTCTGTTATTCAATTAAAAAAAGAGGCATTTGCAAACCAAAGCACCTAAAAGGAGAGAGAGAACAAGGGGGAATGGCCTGCCACAGAGGCAGGGTGGGATGGGGGGACGGGGGGGGGGGGCTGGTGGAGGGATACTGGGATCAGTGGTGGTGGAGAATGGGCATTGGTGGAGGGATGGGTATTTGATCATTGTATAACTGAAACCCAAGCACCAAAATTTGTAAATCTACAACTGTATCTCATGGTATTTCACTAATAAAAATCTAAATAAAAAAAGAGGCATGTTAAAAATGCTCTAGATTACTAGTCATCAGAGAAATACAAATCAAAACAATAATAAGATATAACCTCACACCGCGGATAAAAACCAGTGTCAGCATGGATACGGCATGAAGCAGCGGGGAGGCCCCTGCATTCACTGCTGGTAGGAACATCAACTAGTCCAAGTCCAACCTTTTTTGGGAAGACAATATGGACATGTTTCAAAAGACCAGGAATTGGGTTTCCATATGACCCAGTAATTCCACCCCTGGGACCCAAACGCAGAGAAAACATTTGCATTCCTGTGTTCATTGTAGCCTTCTTTTACCTTTCTTTTTTAAATTTGACTTCTTCTGAAGCCTTTTAATGAGTCATAACTTACCTTATAATAACCATTTAATATCTGTCCCTTCTAGGGTGATCTACTACAAAACTCACCATAGCAGTCCTTCTGCCTTTGTGTTTAATTTTTAAATGAAAAATATTTTTTCAATATTTTATTATAAAAACCATAAGGTGTTCAAATGAATGCTTTAAGTCTTTTAGTATTATTTATTGAAAAAGTCTCATTATCATATATAGAACATACCAACATTTATTCCTCACCTGCTGTATTTAGGAAAAACACTATTATTGGGTACTTGATAAAATTCTCAAACTTCAGTGAGTGTTATTAATTTAAAGGGCATTTTCACCTCTAAAAGAAACTTCGGTACATCTACACAATGGAATACTATGCAACTGTTAGAAAAGATGAAGTCATGAAATTTACATATAGGTAGATCAACATGGAAAATATCATGTTAAGTGAAGTGAGTCAGAAAGAGAGGGACAGACGTAGAAGAATTGCACTCATTTGTGGAATATAAAGTAACAAATGGGAGACTAACACCCAAGAATAGTAGAGATAAGTACCAGGAGGATTATTCCACAGCTTAGAAGTCTGCCTCACATGCTGAGGGAAAAGGCAGCTCAGATATAAAAAAGGGACCACCAAGTAAGGGGTGCTAGAAGGGCCTTCTCCGGATGGAAATGTGGGCTGAAAGTAGACTATATACCACACATGATGGCCACTTAAAAACCCTATTGCAAACCACAACACCCAAAAGTAGAGAGAGAGCAAAAAGGAATGCCCAGCCACAGAGGTGGGGTGGGGTGGAGGGGACGGGATGGTTGTGGTGGGAGGGATGCTGGGACCATTGGTGGTGGAAAATGGGCACTGGTGGAGGGATGGGTACTCGATCATTGTATGACTAAAATGCAAGCTCAAGTTTGCAAGTCTGTAACTGTACCTCACTGTGATTCACTAATAAAAAAAAAAATCTACTATAGAACTCCCCCACAGGTATGGAAGCAGCAGAGGGTGTGGCTTCAGAGGGGCCTGCCCAGAAAACCGACCCAGGGAACTTCAACACCCTCTCCCCCCCCCCCCCCGCCCACACACATACCTCCAGCCAAGGTGCCCCTCTCCCTTCGAGCCCCCGGGGTTAGAGGGCATCCCTGGCAAGTTTTAGGACTGCATCAGAAGTAGGACTTTAATCCTGCTCAGGCACTGAGGTGGTCAACTCCCCCACAGGTACAGCTGTGGTGGGGGGCACGGCCTCCAGGGCTGCAGGAGTGGCCGCAGTTATTTTCGCCCTTCCCAGCGCTTTGGACTCACGTCCTAATCTCCATTGCCTAATTCTCACATCCTAATCTCCATTGCCTAATTCTGAGGAGGACAGCCTGGCTGTCGCAAACACATTAAGCCAATAGTCCACTAGCCTACTCCAATCTCACCAAAATAAGGGTGAACACAAGAGACTGAACAAGCATAATATAAAAGAACACACTCTCTGAAGCTGCACCAGGAGCCTCACATAAGTCACAGAGGAGCACCAAAGAAGAAGGTAGTATTCTAGAAGGGATAAAATGTGACCACCATCGACTGAGCTAATCCAGAATCCCTTCTCACCACAAGAGGGGGACACTGATAGTGAACTGAAAGTTTCCACCTCCACGCTACCACAGCAACATGAAGAAACAGCACAGATCCACACCATGAGGAGTGGATGAAGAAAAGAGCACAGAAGCCTCAACAGGAAATACCCACAAATACAATCTCTCCGATGAAGAGTTCAGACATGAAATGCTGAGGATGCTCAATGAGCTCAAAGAAATGGTGGAACAGTCATCCAGTAAATTAAAGGAGGACATGAAAGAAACAGTGAAATGGACATTTAATAAAATACAGGAAGAAATGAGAGCGGAAATAAGAAAGCTACAAACAGAAGTGTCACTAATAAAGGTTCAGTAAATGAAATTAAAAACTCAGTGGGTGCCCTCAACAGTAGAATGACAACAGCTGAAGACAGAATCAGCAACCTTGAAGATGAGCTGCAGAAAGCATGCAGGGAATAACATATAATGGAAAAAAACCTCACAATACCACTAGGACGAATAAGAGACCTAGGGAATGAATTCAAGAGGAACAACATAAAAATCATCGGAGTACCAGAAGGACAGAGAGGCAACCCCAATGAAGCTGCAACAATCAAAGACATCATTGCCGAGAAGTTCCCACAGCTGGAGACATCCAGATCCCCAAGAAGCCTGAAGTTAAAAGAGACCCTAATAAAAAGACCCCGAGACATATCATAATCAGAATGATGAATACCACAGATAGAATCTCAATACTGCAATCAGCAAGGTCAGAGAAAGAGATCACATACAAAGGAGCACCCCTTAGATTTACAGCAGACTTTCAGAAGAAACCGTCCAAGCCCAAAGACAATGGTGGGATATAGTGAAAAAAAAATCAATAATATGAATGCCTCACCAAGAATACTCTATCTGGCTAAACTCTCACTCAAACTCGAAGGATCAGTATATATTTCTGGATAAACAACAGCTCAGGAATGTCATAGACTCAAAACCAACCTTAAAAAGAAGGACTAAATGGACTACTGTAAGACAAGACAAACCCCTACAAGCACCAAAAACCTCTACAGAAAAATGGCACAGAACCCCATGACAATAATCTCTCTTTGTGTCAATGGACTAAATGCAGCAATTAAGAGATACAGAGTGGCAAAACGGATGAAAAACAATCATTCAAGCAAACACTCCCTCAAAAAAGACTGGGTGACCATACTAGTATCTGACAACATAGATTTAAGGCTGAAAAAGATTAGAAGGGACAGTGAAGGCCATTTTTTTTAATAATTGAGGGATACATATAGCAGAAAGAAATCACACTCCTAAACATATACGAACCCAATAAGGATCCAGCAAAATACTTAAAACAACTGCTAATAGTCTTCAAGGAGAACATTGGTAGAAAAACAATAGTAGTTGGAGGCTTCAACATCGCCTTATCACCTCTGGATAGATCAACAAGATTAAAACTCAGCAAGGAAGTACTGGCTCTGAAGGAAGAATTGGAAGAGAGAGGGCTAATCAATATATACAGGGCTTTCCATCCTCAAAAAAATGAATACACATTCTTTTCCAATGCACACGGAACATTTTCCAAAATAGACCATGTGCTGGGCCACAAAACATACCCCAGTAGAATCAGGAAGGTAGAAATTGTATCATCTATCTTTTCAGACCACGATGCACTGAAGATAGAAGTTAATCATACACAGAAATGGCAAATCAGATAAAACACCTGAAAATTAAACAGTTTAATGTTGAACAACGAGTGGATCAGAGAGGAAATCAAGGAAGAAATAAAAAGATTCCTGGCAACAAATGAGAATGAAGACACGAGCTACTAGAACTTGTGGGATACAGCTAAAGCAGTGCTAAGGGGAAAATTTATAGCTCTGCAAGTATTTTTCAGGAAGGAAGGGAGGGCCCACATAAACAACTTGACTTCACAGCTCAAGATCTTAGAAAAGGACCAACAAAAGGAGCCCAAATCAGGCAGGAGGAAAGGAATAATAAAACTGAGAAAGAAATTAATGACATGGAAACCCAAGAAACAACCAAAAAGATCAATGACACCAAGAGTTGGTTCTTTGAGGAAAATAAACAAAATAGATAAACCATTAGCAAGAATCACAAAGAGAGAGAATCCTAACAAACTGAATCAAAAATGAAAAGGGGTATATCACAACAGAAACGAATGAAATTTGAAAGATCATCAACGATTACTTTGAAAGTCTGTATGCCACAAAACAAGAGAACCTAGAAGAAATGGATAAATTCCTGGATTCCTATAACCTCCCAAGATTGAACCACGAAGATTTGGAATACCTGAGTAGATCAATCACTTTCAAGGAAATAGAAACAGTAATCAAAAGTTCCAAAAAACAAAAGCCCAGGTCCAGATGGATTCATCAGCAAATTCTTTCAAATATTTATTTACTTATTTATTTGATTTTTGGGTTACATCTGGCGATGCACAGGGATTACGCCTATCTCTGCACTCAGAAATTACTTCCAGTGGTACTCAGGGGACCATATTGGATGCTGGGAATCAAACCTGGGTCGGCCACATACAAAGCAAATGCCCTATCTGCTGTGTTATTGCTTCAGCCCCTCTTCCAAACATTGAAAGAGGACTTATTACCAGTTCTTTTCAAGCTTTCCCAGGACATTGAAGAAACAGAAACACTTCCAAACTGTTTTCATGAGGCACATATCACCCTAATACCAAAAGCAAAGAGACACCACGAAAAAAATTACAGTTCTATATCCCTGATGAACATGGATGGAAAGATCCTCAACAAAATATTAGCAAATAGAATCCAACAACTCATCAAAAAGGTCAGACACCATGGCCAAGTAGGATGTATCCTGGGGATGCAAGGATGGTTTAACATTCACAAGTCAATCAACATAATCCATCATATCAATAAAAGAAAAGGTAGAAACCATATGATCATATCAATAGTTACAGAGAAAGCATTTGACAAGATTCAGCACCTGTTTATAATGAAAACTCTCAGCAAAATGCGATTTGAAGAAACTTTCTTCAATACAGTTAAAGCCAAAAGACCACGGCAAGCATTATCCTCAATGGGGAAAATCTGAAAGTCTTCCCTCTAAGATCAGGAACAAGACAAGGATGCTCATTCTCACCACTTCTATTCAATATAGTACTGGAAGAACTTGCCATAGCAGTTAGACAAGAAAAAGATATTAAGGGCATCCAGAAAGGAAAGGAAGACATCAATCTCTCACTATTTGCGGATGACATGATACTATATATTTAGAAAACCCTATAACCTCTACCAAGATGCTTCTAGAAACAATATACTTGTGTAGTAAAGTCACAGGCTATAAAATCAATACAAAAGTCCATGACTTTTCTATATGCAAATAATGAGAGAGAAGAAAGTGATATGAAAAAAGCGATCCCATTCACAATTATGCCTAAAAACATCAAGTACCTCAGAATCAGCTTAAATAAGGAGGCAAAGGACCCATACAAAGAAAGCTACCAACATTACTTAATGAAATAAAAGAGGACACGAGAAAATGGATTGGGAGAATTAACATTGTCAAAATGGCAATACTCCCTAAAGCACTATATAGATTCAATGCAATCCCTATAAGGGTACCCATGACATTCTTCAAAGAAACTGACCAAACACTCCTGAAATTCATATGGAACAACAAGCACTCACGAATAGCTAAAGCAATTCTTGGGCAAAAAATGATGGGGGGCATCACCTCCCCTAACCTCAAACAGTACTACAAAGCGGTATAATTAAAGAAGCATGGTATTGGGATAGAGACAGATCTGCAGGCCAATAGAATAGGGTTGAATATCGTTACACACACTCTCAAATATATGATCATCTAATCTTTGATAAGGGAGCAAGAAATATAAAGTGGAGCAAGGAAAATCTCCTTAACAAATGGTGCTGGCAAAACTAAACAGCTACATGCAAAAATATAAGCTGAAACCTCTACCTAACACCATACACAAAAGTCAGATCAAAATGGATTAAAGGCCTTAACACCAGACCAGAATCCATAAGTGATAATGAAGAAAAGGTAGGCAAAACCCTCCATGACCTGGAAGCTAAAGTGATCTTCAAAGTTGAAACACCACTGACCAAGTAAGTGGAAACAGAGATAAATAAATGGGACTATCTTTAAGAAGCTTCTGCACCTCAAAAGAAACAGTGACCAGAATACAAAGAGAGTCTACAGAATAGGAAAGGATATTCACCCTTCTGATAAGAGGTTGATGTCAAAGATATACAAAGCACTGGTTGAATTCCACAAGAAGAAAACATCCAACCCCGTAAAAAAAAATGGGGGTGATGAAGTGAACAGAAACTTTCTCAAAGAAGAAATCAGAAAGGCAAAAAGGCACATGAGAAAATGCTCTACATCACTAATCATCAGGGAGATACAGATCAACACAACAATGACTTATTATCTCACACCACAGAGACTAAAAAAAATTTTAAAAAATACAGTAGAAATGACATCTGCCCTTGTTTGCTTATTGCAGCACTATTTATAATAGCCAGAATCTGGAAAAAAGCCGAGTTCCGGAGAACAGATGACTGGTTAAAGAAACTTTGGTACATCTACACAATAGAATACTATGCAGCTGTTAGAAAAGTTGAAGTATGCATGTAAGTGGATCGACATGGAGGATATCATGTTAAGTGAAATGAGTCAAAGAGAAGGATAGACATAGAATGACTGCACTAATTTGTGAATATAAAGTAACAGAATGGGAGACTAACACCCAAGGATAGTAGAGAAAAGGACCAGGAGGATTGCTTCACGCTTTGGAAGCTGGCCTCACATGCTGGGGGGACAAAAGAGGGGATACAGAAGGGACCACTAAGTAAATGATGGTTGGAGGGCTCACTCAGAGGGGGAGATGTGTGCTGAAAGAAGACTATGGACCAAACATGATGGCCACTTAGTGTCGGTATTGCAAACCATAACACCCAAAATGAGAGAGAAAGAGAGTAAAAGGGAATGTACCTGCCACAGAGGTGTGTGTGTGTGGGGGGGGGGGGTAATGGCGGGGGTGGCGGGAGGCATACTGGGAACATTGGTGGTGGAGAATTGGCACTGGTAGAGGCATGCGTACTTGATCATTGTTATAACTAAAACGTAATTACCAAAGTATGTAAGTCTGTATCTATCTTATGGTGATTCATTAAAAAATTAATAATTTTTTAAAAAAGAAAATCTGCTCTAAGATTACAATAGTTATATACCAAAGCAATACTAAATTACATGCCTTACATAATTCCATAAAAAAGCTATTTTCTCCTAATTCCTGATGCAAGGCACAAAGTACTCACACAAACATCCATGTAAATAGCAGTACAGTACATGATTTCAATGACATGAATCACTTTATAGAGCTTGACCCAGATTGAAGGAAAAATAAAATCCATTACACCTATGGTCATAAAGGATACATTCGGGGCTGGAACGATAGTACAGCGGTAGGGCATTTGCCTTGCATGTGGCCGACCCGGGTTTGATTCCCAGCATCTCATATGGTCCCCCGAGCACTGACAGGAGTAATTCCTGAGCGCAGAGCCAGAAGTAACCCCTGTGCAATGCTGGGTGTGACCCAAAAAGAAAAAAAAAAGAATACATTCACAACACAACTTGGTTTCTCTTACCATAAAAAAAAAGCAGGCCCAATGAGGAAAAAAAAAAGTCCTGATTATGTAAGAAGTCATAGTATTCAGAAGTGATTAGGATTGCATGTAAATGGAATTTCTGAATATACAGAACCACATAAAATATGTGACAAAATCACAAGGTACATGTGTGGCATGTAAGATTCTCATCCTACCAGGAAAAATTATGAATTATTTTTATTAGGACATCTGTGTATATAAAACACCAGTTTGTGCAAAATTATCAAATTCCCCAGCACCTTTCAATCATCTTGAAGGCTAATGTATCAATTTCTATGTCCTATCTTTAAAGACAAGGAGGCAAAATAATCATGATTCATACTGAAAAGAAAAGAAATTTGGTTCTTACCTCATAAATATACATCTCTCATGTAAGACGCAAAAAAATTAATACAATTTAAAAATTACTCTACAAGGGGCTAGAGCAATAGCACAGCGTGTAGGGCATTTGCCTTGCATGTGGCCAGCCCGGGTTCGATTCCCAGCATCCATATGGTCCCCTGAGCACCTCCAGGAGTAATTCCTTCTGTGCATTGCAGGGTGTGACCCAAAAACCAAAAAAAAAAAAAAATTACTCTACAGTCCCTGGAATTTGCCCATCTAAATGAATAATTTCAGCCTGCACAAAGATTAATGCACATGGCGAAGAGGCCAAAGCCAGGACTTGATTCCTTACTTGGAAGAATTAGCTCATCCTTGCAGTTTCCATAACACACTCCAGCATCTCCTACCCAGCAACCGTCACACTCAACAGAGTTCTGCCTGATTATGACTATGATGCAGAGAGCTCATCACATACCATTATAATCTGCCATTCATGGATGTACTTTGTACATAAAAACCAACATTCCCTTTTGAGGCATAAAGGAATAATGGTATATGTAGAGGCCGGAGCCATAGCACAGCGGGTAGGGCGGCGTTCTCCTTATACGCGGCCAACATGGCCGACCCGAGTTCGATTCCTCCACCCCTCTCGGAGAGCCCGGCAAGCTACCGAGCGTATTCGATATGCCAGACACAGTAACAACAAAGTCTCCAATGGAGACGTTACTGGGTCCGCTCAAGCAAATCGATGATCAATGGGAGGGCCTTTACTTTACTTTACTTTACTTTACGTGTAAATTTATTACTAAGTATAAATACTCAGACAGTTGAATTTTAAAATTATAAATTAAAAGTGAGGAAATGGGTGTTGAAACATTATATAACTGAAACCCTATTGTGGACAACCTTGTAACTGTGTATCTCACTGTGATTCAATTAAAAAAATATTTTTTTAAAGTGATACCCCAAAGAAAATCTGTATTTTTACATCTGAAATAGTTTATTTTTTAAAAGCCAGAATAATGGCTAATTCAAATATGAAGTCATACATATGGGCTGGAGCGAAGCACAGGTAGGGCATTTGCCTTGCAAGCAGCCAATATGGCCGACTCGAGTTCGATTCCTCCGCCCCTCTCGGAGAGCCCGGCAAGCTACCGAGAGTATCTCGCCCGCACGGCAAAGCCTGGCAAGCTCCCCGTGACGTATTCGATATGCCAAACACAGTAACAAGTCTCATGATGGAGACGTTACTGGGCCCGCTTGAACAAATCGATGAACAATGGGAGAACAACAACGGGAGAACACCAAAAAAATCTCCCCAAAAATTCTACTCATTTCTTCCCAAACTACTTAGATTCATGATCGATCTTACTATACAAGTGTGCCATGATTACAATAACTAGAGTGAAATATGAATAGACTACGTTAATTGCAAACTGAGGACCACTTCTTAACAATTGCACTAAAACTACAATTAAGCAGAGCTGAGAAGTTTCTAAGCCTGGTTTCCTTCTTCCTGTTCCTACATTTCACAAGGATTACTTAAAGAACAGCAGGTAGGGCGTTTGCCTTGCACTCGGCCGACCCAGGTTCGATTCCTCTGCCCCTCTCCGAGAGCCAGCTACTAAGAGTATCCCGCCCGCATGGCAGAGCCTGGCAAGCTCCCCGAAGTGTATTCAATATGCCCCAAACAGTAACAAGTCTCACAATGGAGACGTTACTGGTGCCCGCTTGAGCAAATCGGTGAACAATGGGAGGACAGTACTTCAGTGCAGTGCTACTGAAAGAAGGAATCATATCTGTAAACTACTGTGTCACCGACTGCTGTTTGGAGTAGGACCGAAAGTTGATTCTCCACTGTCTACAGTTAATCCATTTGCAAGGAAGCCCACACAGAGGAATTTTCACCCTAAGCATCATCACAAGCAGCTTCATAACCCTGATCAGATTTCTCCTCCTTAAGACCAGTTTCTTTGCATCCTCTCGGGCCAACTGTAGGTCATGTGTATATTGAACCTCTTGAATATTCTGTTCAATGCCTTTCCACAGGTCTTTGAGTCCTTTAATTTAACGTACTAAGGATCCTTATCCTGGGCTCGAGGAAGCTGAGTACATCTAGAACTAAATAACGGCATCACGTAGCAGAGAGATTGCGACTTAGGACTTTATGGGATCAAAGTCCAAATTCGAAATTCTTAACCTTTACTCCCCAAACTTATTTATAAATAGCTCATAAATACATTTTTCCATTTAACACTGCTATTTATGGCTGCTATTTTTGTAATTTCTGCACTAGAATGTCCTCCTTCATGAATTATTCACTGGAAAGATCCTTGCTGCATGTGATACCTTTCCATCATATTGGTAAATCTAATATCATATTTCCTTGGTAAAGTGTGATCATCTATATGATTTAGTCGGCCTTCACTCAGCCTAACATAAACTGACAGTTCTAAAATAGTTTTCAGATTCAGGGTAATGATACCCTTTGTAAGCTGTCATGAATCAGGGTATATGCCAGTAGTGTCCATACAGAATGTCAAAATGTCACGGAGAATCTGTCAAAAGTTCAGATTCTGAAACACTGTAAATATATCTAGTTTACTTTTCACTTTAAATATGTGTTTTTAATTTTTCTCTTGATTTTCTTTTCATTTTTTTTGCAGGGATCCATACCCAGTAGTGCTCAGGGTCTACTCCTTACTGTGCTCAGAGGTCACTCCTGGTGGGGCTCAGGGGATCATTGGAGGTGCTGAGGAAAAAATGGGATTCGTCACATGCAAGGCAAGTGTCTTAACCCTTATACTATCTCTTCAGGCCCTGAGGTATTGGACCTGCCAAGTGTTTTGACCTTAGTATACTCTTTGGTTCCACTGATTTATTTGGCTCCACTGGATTTTTGGTTGGTGAGTTTTCTATTTTTTCTTTCAATGGAATTTCTAACCTGGCTTCCTAAGAGGGGGTCAGTGGCTGGGACTTCTACTGGCATTTCTTTTCATTCTTAAATGCTAGAGGAAGTGCTTTGGCTACCATTTGCTAAAATGAAAAATTTTAACATTGAAAAACATCCCCCTGTGCTTTTCACTTTCTTTTACCAAGGATGTGTGGCTGTATGGCCGTAATCAGAGACTTGGACCCATTATTGGCAGAACAGGGACAGAGGCCAGTGCATGAACTCCTCTCCAAACTTCTAGCTTTACTTCCGTTTATTTTTAATCACGATCACGACCATCCTGTTGTTCATCGATTGCCTCGAGCAGGCCCCAGTAAGGTCTCCTTCGTCCTAGCCTGGAGATTTTTTAAAATGTGCCATATTCAAGGCTCTTTCAGGGTTAGGAGAATGAGACCCATCATTGTTACTGGTATTTGGCATATTGGGTATACCATGGGAAGTTTGCCAGACTCTGCCGTGTGGGCAGGTTACATTCGGTAGACTGCCAGTTTGTCCAAAGTAAGGATGAGATAATGAGATGTCACGCGGTCACAAATGCGGCCGTGCGCTTCCGGGAGCTGGGTTTTATAGTCTCTGGGTCTTGGCCGTTGATGGGATTACACGGCACCAGGGGGCCAGTTGGTGGGTGTGACCCCTGCCTACTGGAATATGGAGGATCTGGGCGGAGGATGCTCAGCCCCGATCTGAGCAGGCTTGGAGATCTCAGCCCCAAAACTCGCATGCCTTTGTTCCTCTGCCGGTACCTTCATGCATGTGGAGACTGGTCTCAGCATGATGGTGGCTGGATCTGGAGGTCTTCAGCTGCCAGAAACCTGGTCGGGGCGGGGAGGGAAACTCAACCCACTCCCTCCAAGGGGCCCCAGTGAGGACAGCCAGGCGCAGGGGCAGGAGACTCATTATTTTTTAATAATTAGAAAATAATAATGGACAAATTAATAATGGGATACTTTAAAACCACAGTAGAAGAGGAAGAAAATACAGTATAAGAAATTAAGGCAGGAGCTAGAAAGATAAAATAGGAAACCTTGGATGTTGCTGATCTGTTTTAGTTCCACAGATCGACCACCAGGGGTCACTCCTGAGCAGAGAGCCAGTGATGTCTCCTGACCGCTGCCTGAAGTGAGCCAACTAAAATAAACAAATAAATAAACAAATAACACCACAACTCCCCTCCCCCAAAATTAAAGCAGGAGATGAGAAGACAAGGAAATTAGAAAAGGAAAATTACACAAGGAGTTAAGTCTGAATACATTTGTAGAACAAATAAATGATTAAAAGAAAATAAAAGTCACATGTAAAGGCAATTTTCCATCATTCTGTTCCTTTTCAAAAATGAAGAGGAAAATAAGTGCATTACTTTTTTGATAAAGCACTGATTATTGAACACAGAAAAAATGATTGAATTCATCGTTCAACTGATATCACAAATCTTTACCAGATTGGTCTTAGTATCTTTTCCAGACTGTTTTTTTATCAGATTCTGTCTTTACCATATCTTTACTATATCATGCCTAAATAATAATTTTCATGAAAGGATCAAAAAAGAACAACAACAAAAAATTGATCTGTAATTATTTTTTAAAAAGCAAAATTTAAAAAAAATTTAGGCTCCATTTACAAATGTTCATTTTACATAGAGAAAGTGATATGAAGAATGCTGGCAGTTATTCATATTATTATAGAAGTAAAAAGACCACATTTTCTTCTGCTTCCTTAAAGAAATTCTAAAATAGAAAGATACCCCCCTAAGTGAGAGAAAGTATTCACACATTGCACAGCAGACAAAGCTAATATCCAAGATAAAGTACTCTCAAAATTCAGCAAGGAAAATACCACCATCAAAAAAATGGGGAGAGAAGACAAACAAACAGTTCCCCAAAGATTACACAGAGATATCTAATTAGCATATGGAAAAAATGTTCATTTATGCAAATGAAAGTAACAATGAGTTACACCTCACACCAGTAGGAATGGCCTCTGTAAAAAAAAAAAAGGTATAAAATAGATATGCCATAGTATTTTTCTACCCAGTCTGTTTCTGGCGGTTGGGTTGTTTCCCGATTTTGACAATTATGAAAAATGCTACAGTGAACATTAGAAGGCAGATGTTTTTTCTACATTATATTTTTGCAACCTTTGAGTATAGTTCAAAGAGTGGAGTTAGTTGCTGGGTTGTTTGGAAGCTCAGCTCCTTGTCTTTTTGAGGACTGTCCATACGGTTTCCCCACGAGGTGGGCCAGTCAATATTCCTATCAGTAGTGAATGAGGATCCCTTTTACCCCACATAACACACCAACCCCACTTGTTATTCTTTATGATATGGGCCAGTCTTTCTGGTATGAGGTAATATCCCATTGCTGTTTTGCTTCACATTTCCCTAATGATTGGTGATGTAGAACTTTTTTTCATATGCCTTTGGCCATTTGTACTTCTTCTTTGAGGAAATTTCTGTTCATCTCTTCTCTCCCTTTTTTTGATAGAGTTGGATTTTTTTCTTGGAAAGATCTACCAGTGCTTTATATATATGTATATATATATACATATATATATATGGTATTAACCTTTTAACAAATGAGTGGTGTGAAAATAATTTCTCCCAGTCTGTAGGCTGTTTTTGTATTCTGGTCATTGTTTCCTGTGAGGTACAGAAGCTTCTAATTTATTGTAGTCCAATTAATTTTATTTATCTTTGCTTCCTCTTGCTTGACCAGTGGTGTTGCATCCTTAAAGATGCTTCTACCTTCAATGTTAAGGAGAGTTCTGCTTATGTTTTATTATATTTAACTTATGGATTCTGGTCTGATATGAAAGTCTCTAATTTGCTTTGATTGGACTTTTTTGCATAGGAAACAGGTATGAGTTCTTTGTTTTTGCAAGTGGCTCACCAGTTTTTCCAATACCACATATTGAGGCTTTGCTCCACTTCATATGTTTTGCTCCTTTATCAAAGATTAACTAACTATATACTTGAGGATATGTGTCTAGATTTTCAATTCAAATCCCACTGAACTGCGAGTCTGTCCTTATTTCAGTATCGTGCTGTTTTAATTACTACCCAATTTGTAGTACAGTTTAAAATTAGAAAAAGCTATGCCTCTCATCTTCTTTTCCCCTAGAATTGCTTTGCCAATAGGTGGGGGAGAGGACAATATTTCCGTATGAATTTCAGTAGTGTTTGATTTATTTCTTTGAAAAACTGCCATGGGCACTCTTATAGAAATGGCAGTTAATCTGTAAAATACTTTGGGGAATATTGCCATTTTGAAAAGTTAATCCTCCCAATCCATGAGCAAACGATGTGTTTCCATTTTCTTGTATCCACTTTTATTTCTTTTAGTATTGTTTTATTTTATTCTATTTTAATTTAGAATTAACCACCTGGTGTGGGGTGTGTCCATAGTAGACTGAGAGATTTAGTCAGAGGTCTCATGGTAGACTAAAGATGGAATAACAAAGTGGGCTACAGAAGAAAGTATTGGAGCTCCTCTTTAGATCAGCAGATGGGTAGGGCCCTCCCCTAATCTGCACTTTAGATGGTCCCTGTCCCTTGAAGTACTCAAAGTATCAAGTAATTTGTCTCCCTCCCTCCCTCCCTCCCTCCCTCCCTCCCTGCCTCCCTCCCTCCCTCCCTCTCTGCCTCCCTCCCTCTCTCCCTCTCTGCCTGCCTCCCTCCCTCCCTTCCTTCCTCCCTCCCTCCCTCCCTCTCTGCCTCCCTCCCTCTCTCCCTCTCTGCCTTCCTCCCTCCCTCCCTTCCTTCCTTCCTTCCTTCCTTCCTTCCTTCCTTCCTTCCTTCCTTCCTTCTCTCTTTTTTTCTGCAAACAATGTTCAGGGGTTATTCCTGGCTCAACTCTTGGGAATTACTCTTAGCAATGCTCAGGAAACCAGAAGGGATGCCAGGGACCCAACCCTGGTTGGCCATGTGCAAGGTAAGAGCCCTACCCATTGTACTATCTCTCTAAGCCCAAATTTCTCCCTTTTCTGTTAAGTTTGCCTTCTATAAATGTACAAACAGCTTTAAAAGAAGTTCAAAAGAAATTGCAGATTGAAACTCCTTAAAGACTAATTAAATTCACAATTGAGAATTTTAAAGACCAATCGAGATGCTTACTAAATTAAGTTCAGATGAAAATAGTAATAGAGACACAAGTATATGGGAAAAAAAGTAGAGCTGAAACTTTGTTTCTTAGTAAGAGGGTCTTGGTTAAATGGCAATACTTCCTAAGCATAAAGATTCAATGCAGCCCTTATAAGGAAAACCTGTAGTCTCCTGGCGGCTGGGAGCCCCGCATGGCTCTCTCTCTGGCCGCCCACATTCAGTAGTCTCAGGCTGTTCCTCCTCCAGGGACGGCCAATGCCATGGGCAGATAAAGGAGGAAACGAGGGTCACCAGTTGCCGTTTATTCCCTTCTCTTCACGCGCCTGCCTCAGTCTCTCTGAGCCCCCCCATTCTAGTCTCACACTCCCCTCATTCCAGTCTCCTCCTGTCTCTTCCTCTCATCTCTTCGTGCTCCATATCGCAGCCTGGTCTCTCTCTCTCTCTCCATGAGCCTGCTCTTACATTCTTCCCCTACATTCTTCTCTCTGTCCCCCTTGCTAGTCTCTCTGCACTCCATCTTTTTTTTTAAATTTTATTTTAATTTTTATTAGAGAAACACCATGAGGTACAGTTGTAGACTTACAAATTTTTGTGCTTGGGTTTCAATTATACAACAATCAAGTACTCATCCCTCCATCAGTGCCCATTTTCCAGCACTACTGATCCCAGTATCCTTCCCACCCTCCATCCCCCATCCTACCCTGCCTCTGTGGCAGGGCATTCCCTTTTGTTCTCTCTCTCCTTTGGGGTGCTGTGGTTTGCAAAAGAGGCATTGAGTGGCAATCATGTTCAGGCTATAGTCCACTTTCAGCA
This sequence comes from Sorex fumeus, assembly GCF_029834395.1. Taxonomy (NCBI): domain Eukaryota; kingdom Metazoa; phylum Chordata; class Mammalia; order Eulipotyphla; family Soricidae; genus Sorex; species Sorex fumeus. The sequence goes on along the minus strand of NW_026606093.1, from coordinate 12,838,909 downwards.
TGCATCTCCCTCTGCACTCCGTCTTGCTGCCCTCAACTCTCCCTAGTTTCTCACCAACTCTCCAGTACTGGAGGGAGTCACCACACAATCAACATATAAAAAGCCCTTCTTGAGGACTGATCAGGCTCAAGGGCAGAAATACCACCTAGGGGTGTTTCTCCTCTCCTTAGTCCAATAACTTAATTAACATCTTGATTCTGTTTCTTAATGTTAGTTATTTTGTATGGACACAGTAAGAGATACATTGAGCTTGTAGGGTGGCTCTCCGAGGGCATCTCACTTTAGATCTCAGACTACAGTGCTCAGGTCAGATGAATCTTTCATAACCCTAGCAGGGTCCAAATCTAGTTATTAATTTTTGGATCATGACAGAATCTGTCCATGAAAATGCTCTTAATATATAGTTAAGTATTATGGTGCATTGGCCAGGCCCATTTCGATGCCAGGGCAGCTCACAGCTTGCCCTGGATCCATCCAGTCCCTCATTGGGACCCTACTTTTGGGGTCTGAGGGCAACTGAGGCTTAAGTTGAGAGAACAGATGCCCAGGGGTGAATATCATTCAGAACTCTCAAGTTACTAAAGCATAGGCATAGCATTAACCGTCTTCCTGTGTCTATACAAAAAAGGACATTGCTCTGAATTAACTATGCAAAGGACGTATGGAGAAGAGAAAAGCAATATTTAAAATTCAACAGAGCACAAAAATAAAAGTTACAAGTAAACACAGAGGAATGGGAGCACTGTAATGGGAGCAACCCAATAAACTTAAGCTGCTTGTGGCAAGGTGGAAAGGACAAATCAATGTTATCTTACAGATACCCATGACATTTTTCAAAGAAATAGGTCAAACATTTCTGAAATTCATATGGAACAATAAACCCCCATGAATAGCTAAAGCAGTCTTTGGGAAAAGAAGATGGGAGACATCATCTTCCCCGACTTCAACTCGACTACAAAGTAGTACTAATTAAAATAGCATGGTATAGGAATAAAAAACAGACCCACAGACCAATAAAATAGAGTTGAATATCTTGAGACAGACCCTCAAATATATAATCATCTCATCTTTGATAAAGGAGCAAGAAATAAAAAAGTGGAGCAAGGAAAACCTCTTCAACAAGTGGTGCTGGAAAAACTGGGCAGCTATATGCAAAAAAAAAACAACAAAAAAAGTGAACTCAGAGCTTTTTTTAATGCCAGGCACAGAAGTCAGATACAAATAGATTAAAGGCCCCAATACACACAGCAGAAATGGCATCTGCACTTCTATTTTCATTGCAGCTCATTTACAGTAGCCAGAATCTAGAAACAACCCGAGTGCCTGAGAACAAGTGACTGGTTAATGTAACTATGGTACATCAACACAATAAACTACGACACAACTGTTAGAGAAAATAAAGTTACGAAATTTGCTATAAATGGATGACCATGGAGAACATGATGCTGAATGAAATGAGTTGGAAGGAGAGGGACAGACATAGACTAACTGCACTCGTTTGTTGTATATATATATATATATATATATATATATATATATACATAATATGGAACTAATACCCAAGAACAATAGAAATAAGGCCTGGGAGGATTGGTCCAGGACTGAAAGCCTGCCTCAAGTGCTGAGTTGGGATAGAGAAAGAACTACTATGACAAAGATACTTGAAAATGATCACTCTGGTTAAGAACTGCATACCGAAAATAGGTAAGGAAACAAACATGATAATCTCTCGATTTGCAAACCCCAAAAGGGGAGAGAGAGAGAGAGAGAGAGAGAGAGAGAGAGAGAGAGAGAGAGAGAGAGAGAGAGAGAGAACAACTTTGTAAATGTGTATGCCACTGTGATTCAATTAAAAAAATTAAGAGATAAATTCATAATTCTCAAGAGGGGTTATGAGCTCATTTCTCAGTCAATAAGGTGAACCCTCATCTCGTAGTACAACTATAAACTAACAAAAAAACAATATTTTAAAATTAGTGCACAGAGTTAAACAAATGGCTGGATTGCCAATAATGTACTTCCTCCCAGAGATTGTGTGTCTCTGTAAGAATTTTTCCAACCACAATAGCCACTAAACTCAAAAGTCAAAATAACTTAGATTTGGAATCAGACTTGTTAATATTGTATCACAGTCTGTTAAGCAAAGATTTTATAAAGGAAATTATGAAGTAATTTTATAATGATTAAATTAAACCAAATTTATCTCACTAAATATATATATATATACTTTTTTTTTGCTTTTTGGGTTGCACCTGGCAATTCGCAGGGGTTACTCCAGGCTCTGCATTCAGGAGTTACTCCTGGCAGTGCTCAGGGGACCATATGGGATGCTTGGAATCAAACCCAGGTTGGCCGCGTGCAAGGCAAATGCCCTACCCACTGTGCTATCTCTCCAGCCCCTTATTAAATATATTTTACTAAGTGAGAATATATGTTAGGGACACATAAAGAGAGAATTCCATAATTCAAAACTCTTGCTTGTCAAGCACAAAGCTGAGAGTTCAAATCTCATGCTACCAGCAATAGGTAGGTAGGATGATTCTAATAGTCCTGCTGTTAGGGATCCCCAGTGAGTAAGAGCCAAGAAGATGGTTCAGCAGCTTAGAAAGCATCAAGGATGAGTGTGAGGTTCCCCCCCCCCCCCGCTTAATTCCCTGGTGGCATGCATGTGTTGAGGAAATCCAGAATGGTCCTGGGTCTTTGGTGAAGAAAAAAAATAGTTAGGAATATATGAGGCCAACACGAGGATTAAGAAAAAATAACAGATGCCAGAAAATATTTAAGGAACACAGTAACAGAACTGGATAGCTATTTATTTGAAAATGTATATTAGATTATGCCAACCTCACACTAATTACTAAAACCTTTATCATATAGAGGATAGGCTCCCATAAAAGCTCAATTCTCAGGAGAACCTTCCTCAATCCCCAGAACAGTGCCTTCTTCTCTATTCCTCTCAGATCACTTTTCTCTATGTGTAATTTGTACTCACAGGGGAAAGAGCATTTGGGGAATGGTTGTTACTCTAATTCATGAAAGACTAGCATAACATTTGGTACTAAGTTCAAAGAATAAATCATTAAATATGAAGAATAAAGGAGATGCACCAAGTATTCGCCCCATTTGAGCTCCCATGGTGATGCTGTTTCCTTAGACAGAATCTGGGAGGAGTTTTGTTTGGGGATTCAATTTTGGACATATTATATTTTGATAAAACACTGTTGAACATTTAATTTTCAGTGCATATAAACAAACACATATCAAGAACCATAAATACATATCAAAGACAACCAGTTTTAAATCTCTTGCTAAAGTTGTTCACTTTTTGATCATAAAATAGCATTAGGTAAAAAAGGTAAAGGCACTCCCGTTGATCGTCGATTTGCTCGAGCGGGCCCAGTAACGTCTCCATTGGAGACTTTGTTGTTACTGTGTCTGGCATATCCAATACTCTCGGTAGCTTGCCGGGCTCTCCGAGAGGGGCGGAGGAATCGAACTCGGGTTGGCCATGTTGGCCGCTTGTAAGGCGAACGCCCTATCCGCTGTGCTATCGCTCCATTGTAAGGTAAAGGTAAAGGTAAAGGCCCTCCCGTTGATCGTCGATTTGCTCGAGCGGGCCCAGTAACGTCTCCATTGGAGACTTTGTTGTTACTGTGTCTGGCATATCGAATACTCTCGGTAGCTTGCCGGGCTCTCCGAGAGGGGCGGAGGAATCGAACTCGGGTCGGCCATGTTGGCCGCGTGTTAGGCGAACGCCCTACCCGCTGTGCTATCGCTCCAGCCCATTGTATGCCAAAAATATAAATGACTAAATAGTTCTCTGAAGTGGAGCACACAGGGGTCAGGAGTTGGCTCAGTGGCTAAGCGCATGTTTTATAGACCTGAGAGTCAATCTCCTGTGCTTCCCATATGTGCTTAGCATGATCCTCGGTTTAGGAGCCTCCTGTGATCATAAGAAAGTTATAATATGGAGGATGGAGCAATAGTATAGCAGGTAGGGCATTTACCTTGCACGTGACCAACCCAGGTTTGATTCCCAGCATCCCATATGGTCCCCTGAGGACTGCCAGGAGTAATTACTGAGTGAAAAGCCAGGAGTAATCCCTGTGCATTGTCGGGTGTGACTAAAAAAACCAAAAAAAAAAAAAGAAAGAAAGAAAGTTGTGATAACTGTCTTATGATCACTGGAACCACAAGGGATTTCTTGCTACACCACAGTCAGGTTTGCATGAACAGTACGACTAAAAGATGTGCGAACACTATGGCAAGGAGTGTGATCCCTGGGAAATATATCTGTGAGCATGACCCTCCCAGTATAAGTCACAACTATATGTGTGAGCATCACAATCAAGCCCGTAAATCTCCAGTCATTGCAACACTAACAGAGGGAAAAGATCATCAACATATGAAAGGAAAGAGAAAAAACAAAAACAAACTGGAGGTGCTAAAAATTACTGGACATTTCTTATTCTTTAGAATAAAACCTTTGTTTTAGAAAAGCATATTATACTGTTTGATGAATAGGATTCTTCTCTTTCAATATCGCCAGCAGTAAACAAAAGCTAAACATAATCTCTGCTTTATAAAGTTACCATTCAGCTGAAAAGACAAAAATTACTTCTGCCAGGAAGCATTTCGCTAGAGCAACTAACACCCGAGCTGACCCAACTCTGTCCCAGCCTGACATAGCTCATGTTATGCCTTTGTGAGGCACATTTCCCCTTTTAATTACTACTCTGTTCTCATTTTCGTCTCTCTCACTCTCTGATTAATATTATTTCTCGAAGTATATTGCCGCTAGATGTTCCAATTTATAAGAAAGCACTGCACTGCACTGTCCACCCGTTGTTCATCGATTTGCTTGAACAGGCCCAGTAACTTTTCCATCTTGAGACTTGTTCTTACTGTGTTTGGCATATCGAATACGTTATGGGTAGCTTGCCAGGCTTTGCCATGCGGGCGAGATACTCTCGGTAGCTTGCCAGGTTCTCCGAGAGGGGCAGAGGAATCGAACTCGGGTCGGCTGCATGGGCCGCATGCAGGGCAAATGACCTACCCGCTGTGCTTTCAAATATACCTTGTTTTACAGTAATTCTACTGCTTTAAAAAGATATTTTAAGCTACTTCTTTTAGACTGATACTGCTTCTCCTAGATATCTATTTCATAATTGCTATAGACAAATGCGAGCGATAGCACAGCGGTAGGGCGTTTGCCTTGCATGCAGCCGACATGGCCGACCCGAGTTCGATTCCTCCGCCCCTCTCGGAGAGCCCGGCAAGCTACCGAGAGTATCTCGCCCGCACGGCAGAGCCTGGCAAGCTCCCCGTGACATATTCGATATGCCAGACACAGTAACAACAAAGTCTCCAATGGAGACGTTACTGGGCCCGCTTGAGCAAATCGATGATCAACGGGAGGGCCTTTACCTTTACCTATAGACAAATGAAAATTGTATATAGGTGAAACTGGCAATTGAGAGATTCTTAAACTTATTCTAAAGAAACATTTCCAGGCCCGAGAGATGGTACAGTGGACAGCGCACTTTTCTTGCCAAGCCATTGACCCGGGTTTCATCTGGGGCATTTCATATGATACTCCAAGCACTGCTGGGAGTGATTCCTGAGTACAGAGCAAGAAGTAGTCCCTGAGCATCACCAGGTGTGGCCCCAAAACGGTCACGGTCACGGTCCTCCCGTTGTTCATCGATTTTCTCTAGCGGGCCCAATAACGTCTCCATTGTGAGACTTGTTACTGTGTTTGGCATATTGAATACATCACAGGTAGCTTGCCAGGCTTTTCCCTGCAGGCGAGATACTCTCAGTAGCTTGCCGGACTCTCCGAGAGGGGTGAAGGAATCGAACTCGGGTCGGCCATATTGGCTGTGTGCAAGGCAAATGCCCTACCCGCTGTGCTATCGCTCCAGCCCAGCCCCCAAACAAAAACAAATAAAAAGAAACATTTCTAAGTACTAGAGAGGTAGTACCAGAGGCGAGGCACTTGCCTTGCATGCAGCCAACTAGGGCTCAATTCTGCTGACCACTCAGGTTAGAATGAGGGTTAAATATGGTTCCAACTGAATCTTAATTAAGATTGCTGTTTTTCCTAAATATTCTAACTTACGTTCTCGACTGGATAGATAGCACAGTGGTATGGCATTTGACTTACACACGGCGTAGCTGGGTTCGATTCCTCTGACCCTTGGAGAACCTGGCAAGCTACTGAGAGTATCTCACCCGCACGGCAAAGCTTGGCAAGCTCCCCGTGATGTATTCAATATAAGAAAGCAAGAATGATTATACCAAGGAGTAATCAGCCTTATATGATTTCCCCCAAAATATCTCTCAGAGCTCCATCCCCAAGTCTAGTTGAGTATGAAAATTGGATGTCATTCATGAACGTATGATATTCTTGCTTTGAATGAATACTTTGAAACATGCTTTTAACATTTCCTTGCCTAACACCAAAACCTATACCCTAACTTTCTGTACTATTAGTCAATGTTATAGTGCATTATTTTTAGGGAACAGATTTCTGGAAGTGACACCAATGAGGTCTAAGGTCCTCTTACTGCTAAACTGTTATCCAGTAATAATTGTTATTGACTGAATACTGAAGACAATAAACATTAACAAATATTTCACCTAACTTTATGAGACAGACATTATTTATTTTAATGATACTGGGGCTGGAGTTATAGCACAGCGGGTAGGGCGTTTGCCTTGCATGCAGCCAACATGACCGACACAGGTTCGATTCCCAGCACCCCATATGGTCCCCTGAGCACCGCCAGGAGCAATTCCTGAGTGCATGAGCCAGGAGTAACCCCTGAGCATCGCTGGGTGTGACCCAAAAAGAAAAAAAAAAAGAAACTGAGGCACAGAGAACTTGAATAACTTGATCAAGGTCACAGGACTAATAAACTCGAGCCAGGAGCAGATCTAAGGAAGTCTGGTCTTAGAGTACAAATTCTAACAACTTAATTTTCTGACTTACAACAAAGTTGTGCCAATTTACACTGGCACCATTAGTAAATGCAGGTAGTATATTGATTTAGAAAACTCCATCCTTTTTAGATTTTAATAAGCACTTGGGAGTGGGGGAACTTTCCCAATAGAGGTTGGGGACCCCAGAGTTGTTCTCCACAATACTTGACCCAGTTGTACGGGCTAGGTTGTTCAGTGTTTGGATCTATGATGTGGCACTCCTCTAGTCCAGTGATGCTAGGAGTCACTTAGGCCACACCCAGAAGAGTTAGGGCTAGGATTTAGGCCAATGGAAGATACATCCCATAGCCTCATGCATGCAAGCATATTCTTCAGCCTTTAATTTCTCTCCGTCGTTCTCTTTTTTACTTTGTGGGATCAGTGTCACCTCCAACGGTGTTCAGTGGCTGAACTCAGGTCATGCTAGACATGTGTTCTTTCTTTCTTTCTTTCTTTCTTTCTTTCTTTCTCTTCTTCTTTTTTATTTTAATGAATCACCTCACTGTGAGATAGTTACAGATATGTATTCTTTTTTTTTCCAAGATGATTTATTATTATTATTATTAGTGAAACACCATGAGGTACAGTTGTAGATTTACAATTTTTTGTGCTTGGGTTTCGATTATACAATGATCAAATCCCCATCCCTCCACCAGTGCCCATTTTCCACCACCATGGATAATATCCCTCCCACCCCCATCCCCCCCATCCCACCCTGCCTCTGTGGCAGGGCAATCCCTTGTGTTCTCTCTCTCCTTTTGGGTGTTGTGGACAGACATGTATTCTTAACATTGAAGCAATTTCTCCTGTCCCTTAACTAATACATTTGAATGTAGACCCCAAACTTATCTTTTTGTTTTCCTTGGTCATACCTGGTGATACTCAGGGGCTACACCTGGATGTGCTTAAAGGCCACACAGAGCTGTGCCCTGAAAACCATATGTGCTGCCAGGGTTCAAATCAAGGTCGCAGTCACAGCCATATGCTAGGAAAGTGCTTTAATCTATGTATTATCTATCTGTTTCCCAAACTTTGCTTCCCTCACTTAAAGATTTTATTAATGTTGGAGTTGAAAGGGAGGATAGCACTCCCTTTCCTTTAAATATTATCTAGTATTTCATGAGTCCTTATTTCCCCAGTGGGAAGAATGAAAGCAGTGGTGAAGATCTGGGATTTTATGATGTTTCTGTATGGAGTGAACAATACTCTGTGCCTTAAGCCCTGGGCTTTGCAAATTCAGTGTTGCACAACTATTTCTGTGAACGGTGCAAAAATAATAGCAGGTACTCATTATTGAGTACTTATAAACAAAGCATTGTGGTGCATACTCTTGAGTCATCTGATCATCAGAGGGGTAACTTTACTCCATTTGGCAACAAATTAGGGATATGCACTCCCATTTGACTTGCAAAATGATGCAAATGTTCAAGGTAAATTAGATGTTAAACTTCTAGAAATATCACTGGCCCTGCTTCTTTAGTTTAACTTAAATCAATAAGATTGTATAGCCTAACCATGGTGTTATAATACCTATTGAACCATTTTCCCAGCTATCCTCATTTAAAATATTTCTAAAACTACAACCTGATTCTGGCCAAAAGTACAGTCAACACAACTTTTTTAAAGGCCCAATCTGGAATTTTCATTTTATTTAACTTCTATTTAGGGTCAGTGAAGGTTGTTTATCTGTCAGAGCCAAGGACAAATCTGGCATGGTAGAACATTTAGCATCAGGCTGAAAGAGGGCACAATAGGGGAAGCAAGACATACTCGACCAAGCAGGTGCAGTATGCCCACAACAACAGGGATTTCCTTTAGATGCAAATTTACTGCCCAATTCCCACATCCCACTGTGGCTGCTTACCTAACTCCCTGTGTGAAAATATTTCCAGGTATGGAGAAGATCCAAAGAACAGTAAGAATGGTAAAAGATTACTCAGGCAAAGGAGTTCTATATCAGTCAAAAGAAAAACTAATAATTTTTAAATAATCATTTGGGGCCGAGACCTCCAAGCCTACTCGAATTGGAGTCGAGCATCTTCCACCCAGATCCTCCAAATTCCAGTAGGCGGGGGTCACACCCACCACCTGGCCCCCTGGCGCCATGTAATCCCATCAGCGGCCAAGACTCAGAGACTATAAAATCCAGATTCCGGAACCGCGTGGCCGCATTCGCGGCCGCTCGACATCTTATCAGAACTTTTTTTTTTTATGACATCTTATTGTCTCATTACTACTTTGGACAAACTTGCAGGCTATCGAATGTAGCCTGCCCACAGGGCAGAGTCTGGCAAACTCCCCATGGCGTACCAAATATGCCAGATACCAGTAACAATGATGGGTCTCATTCTCCTAAATAGCCTTGAATATAATCTCAGGGCTAGGATGAAAGAGACGTTACTGGGGCCTGCTCGAGGCAATCAACGAATAACAGGATGATGAAATGAAATGAAAATGAAATCATTTGTAATTTTTTGGTAGTAAGTAAAGTAAGTAAAGTAAAGGCCCTCCCGTTGATCATCGATTTGCTCGAGCGGGCCCAGTAACGTCTCCTTTGGAGACTTTGTTGTTACTGTGTCTGGCATATTGAATACATCACAGGGAGCTTGCCAGGCTCTGCTGTGCGGGCGAGGTACTCTCGGTAGCTTGCCGGGCTCTCCGAGAGGGGCGGAGGAATCGAACTCGGGTCGGCCATGTTGGCTGCATGCAAGGCAAACGCCCTACCCGCTGTGCTATCGCTCCAGCCCTTTTTTGGTAGTAGGGCCTATAAATAGAAATAAAGAATTGATTTTCAAATAAATTAACATCTTCTAGTGAGGTATGACTTGTTTAGAGATGGCTGTACAACTTCTGTTACAAGTATAAAAAATGCAGGGCATTTTTCCTGAAATAACTTTCACCAGTTGGCTTCTCTACTTTTCATTGTTGTCAAAATTCAGATTGTCCTTAATAGTCTATTACAGACTAAAACAAAACAACTCTGTATATATTCATAATAAAATTTTGACCCTATTACTCAAAATTTATACAACACAAGTCTTAGTACCATACCATATTTATTTGAAAACCTTGAACACCCCTGGGGAAAAGCACATTTCCCTGTAAAATTCCCCTGTTAAAAAATCCAGATGGGGAGTGAGTGTTGTTATCCAGCCAAGCCAGGATAGGGCTCAGATGAACGCTGATGTGACTTAAGTTCAAGCTAAATTTTCTCTGGGGTGCGATTTTTTATCACAACGTGGCCCCTTTTGGGCAGCCTAGATCACCCCTGGCCTCACTCTTTAGAGAGGAGAAGGACAGAAAAGGAAAGAAATCAAGGAGAGAAGAAATGAGAAGTAATGGGTGAATAGACATCAGGGCTTCAGTCACACTGGTGGTATGAGTGAGTGACATAACCATATATCCAAAACACAGACTCAACAACACTGAAAACATGAGATCTAAGATGCAACTACTGAGACTTCATAGTGTGCCTGTCAAGTTGACAGGAAGGAATGGGGCAGGGGTTGGGGTGAAGAGGGAATATGGAAACACTCGTGGAGGGAAGTTAACACTGGTGGTGGGATTGATGTTGAAATAGTATATGCCTAAGCTCAACTATCAGTAACTTTGTAAATCACAGTTCTTTAATAATAAATAAATAAAACCAAAGTTGCCCCTTTTGGAAGGATCCATATAAATATAAACAAATAAATAAATAAATAAATAAATAAATGGTTCACGGAGCCACAAGATAATTCCCAGGTGACCTGAAGCTACTAAATTCTCTCTCTCTCTCTCTTTCTCTCTTTTTTTAAATTTCATACACTTTTTCTAGTCTCGCCTTCAGAGTAGGTACGGAATTAAATTTTTCTCATTCTCACAAGCAATCCCCAATAAAACCTGATAGTGTGTCCCATCATATCATTTTGAGAATTGGGTTATTTGAGAAGTTTCATAAATAACACTATACTATTGACAATGTTTCTTGAACTCATGGGTCTATTACAGAGCAAACTGAACCCCTAGACTTTCAGGGAAAAGAGCAGCAGTTCCCACTTGGGACTGGTATCGCCTCCTGGTACTCCAAAGGGAACATTTCAAAATGAAGCACAGAGAACAGACTGGGGTTAGCTTTGGAATCACAATTTGGATGTGCCAATTAGAGCTGTATGGACAGAGATAAAATCTTTAACCTCAGAACCAGATAAAGATTGCTTGCATCTCTGTGAAATGTTGTGAGAATCAAATAAAAGGACATGTATAAAGTACCTATTCCATTGCTCAGAAAGACACTATAAATAGTGATGCTCCTTCCTCCTACCCCCTTACTTCATTTGAGACCACTGCAATTGGGTTTAACTGAAAGTATCTCTGATACAAGTTTCACTTAATACGTTCTTGGCTGAAGTTCTCAGGCACTGTTCCTGAACTTCTTCCCTTCTTCCTCACTAGTTCTACAGACAATGAATTTCAGCCTCCATATTGATGTTTACACTCCAGATTCATGTCATCAATTAAAATCCAGTGAGAATAAAAGATCCTCCCCAACTATAGACCCAAGAGATTCTAATTACAAGTGGTTGTAGCCTGCTGGTTGGACTGAGTACAGACTCTGAATTCAGATCTTAACAGGAATCACTTCCCTCCTTTCTCCCTTCACTGCTTTCCATTTTAAGAGAATAGGACCAATTTTGCCTCTTTGAACTTGCTTTCTTGTTTATGCAGAGTGAAAAATTGCTTGAGTATTTGAAAAGATGAAATGAGATAAGATTTACATGCAAAGTGCTTTACAAGGAAAAGTAGTCCATTTAATCACAATTGAAAACAATTGAAAATATACAAGGTAGCTAAAATCTTTCAGGTGCAAAAAAAAAAAAACTTGAAAGTAAGCTACAAGAGGAAGCTTAAGGTCTGATGAGTCTAAACCAATACAGACGAGTAAAGTCCTGTTTAATATGATAAACATTTAAAAAGGTAGGGAGCTTTGGAACACAGTTTAGCTACTTTTCTGATTCAGATTTATTATCTTATTCCTCAGAATTACATGTGCCAAGAAAGGTGGCCCATGGCTTAAAAAGGGCAATTCCATATTTTCATTCTTTTAGGGAGAAAAGGAGATTATTTTAATTCACTCCTCCCACTCTCCACCTTATTTTATGTCTCTTCCACTCCCTTCTCCTCAGATGACCCTAGCTCATTATGGTCATCCACTGGTCTTTTGTCTGCTCACCAATTTTATACTGTAACCCTTAGATTACACACAAAGGTAAAAATCATCTATTACTCATCTTTTTGCTTCACATAACAACCTTAAGCTCTTCTACTTTATTGCAATGGTAAAATTTCATCATTTTGAAATAGCTCAATAGTATTCCATTGTATAACTGCACAAATTACTTATCCAATCATCTATCCATAGACCTTTGGGTTATTTCCATATTTTAGCTTTTAACAGCATCATAAAATAAAGATCGATGGTAGATAAAGATTCTTTGTGTTAATGTCTTGTTTCATTTTGGGGCCACCCCCAGCAGTGGGTGCTCAGGGTTTGCATACTCCAGGCTTTGTGCTCAGGGAATCACTCCTTGGGGCACCAGATGTGGTGCCTAAGATCCTGTGGAATGCCTGCAGGACAAACAACAAACCTGCTATTTTCTCTCTCTCCCAATCTTTGTTAATGGTTTTAAAAAGCTTTATGACAACCGGTAGAAATATTGCTGTAATGTGGGTGTTATAAAACGCTCCTTTTAAGTATTGGGAAAACAAAAATAGGGTATACTTAAGCAGATAAGGGAAGCAGTTAAGCCAAAGGCAGAATCTGAACACAGGCCTGAGCTAGGCTACCCATCATTTACCTACTTCTGCAGTTGTGCCCGAGTTTCGAGTTTCGGATCCCCAGTTGTGGAGAGACCAAGTCCACACACGATAATGCAAAAGCAAAGGAATTTTATTACTAACTTGAGGCATTGCTAGCCCGAGCTGGGGTCCAGGTCTCATCCAATGCAGTGGAGTCTTGACAAGGACCCCGACTCCAAATCACAAGCAGTTTATATAGGGTTCAGTGTTAAGAAGCAATTTATATACTGGTCTATTTTTAGGATTGGCCCTATTACAACAATGATCAGCAAGTAGACAATAGCTTCTGTGAGACTCAGATCAAGCCAGAGTGTAGCCATGACAGGGGGCAGAAATCAGCAAAATCAGCTAGGCCTCAGGTTCAGTTACCGGAACTAAAAGTTTCAGTTTCCCAGCAATAAAACAATGTGTAACTAGCCAACCTGAACCTACCTTGGAAAGTTTATGGGCTCAGCTAGTGGGATCAAGAAATCAATTCTCACAATGCCCCAGAAGTTGCTTTTTGTTAACCCTACAAGAATAAGAAGCCTATGTAATCATAAAACTGGTAGTTACTGGAAATTATTGTTTAACTGTTGCCTGACCAGTTATCCTAGATGCTTGCCAAAATACCTTTGTTTGGTAACTAAGTAAGATTCTTTTCTGAAACAATAAGGCATACACTGCTTATATAATCAAACCCTATATAAACTGCTTGAAGGTCGGGGTTGCTATCAAGAGACCACTCTGTGGGTGAGATAGTTGACCCCAGTGTACTGGAATAAAACTCCTACTGCTTTTACATTATCAAGTAAGTGTTTCTATCCATAGCCCCAGGCTTAACACTTCCAGTACCAGTTAGTAACAGTTTCTAAGGAAGGTGCAGTGACCCCTCCTGATCCACCAGACCCAACAGCCCAGTTCCTTATCTTGGCAAATTACAACTGGGGAGTTTACCAGTCCTGCTCAGGGGAAACAGAGACTGAGGCCTAGCTGAGACTTAATGTTAGCTGCAGCTTGTCATGGATTCAGTTTTGCCCTCACACTGCTTGTATCAACGTTTTGCCCTCTCAGATGTAATGAAATGCATTATTGTCTAAAGACAGTTCACTGTATTTGGGGTGGGAGCGTGGACAGAGGCGACTGGGCCACACCTGTGGTACCCAAGGCCTTTTCCTGCATCTGCACTCAGGGATGATTCTGGATCTGAAGGATGGGGGTTGGGGGGGGGGGTACCATATATTTTGCCAGGACTTGAACCCAGGTCCACCAAGTGCCAGGCAAGTTCCCCACCCACTGCACTCTCTCTCCAACCCTGAAATGAGAATTTTAGTCACTTATGCATCAATGATGGCAATGGGGTGGGCTTCTCTCTCTCTCTCTCTCTCTCTCTCTCTCTCTCTCTCTCTCTCTCTCTCTTTCATTCAGGGTCCAGTCTGCAGCTGCAAACGCTCCAGGTGGCTGAACCCGACACGATTCACTTCCCTTTTCTGTTCTGACGTCACGCGGAGACTGCACGTCCCAGAAGAAATCCGCGTTTCGCCCCCCTGAAAACTGGCACGATGGTGGCGTCGCCGGTGGGGATTCCTGTCGCCATTTTGATGACACGCAGCTCCCCTGCAGGGATGCCCGGGGGCGGGGGGGGGGGTACCGCGCCCCCACCGGCCGGGCAGGTGCCCCGGGACCTAGGCGCGCGCCGAGGCTCGCGGCCGACCCCTCCTCAGGGGTCTGCGTCCCTGGGGACCCGAGCGCTGTCTTGGGGGAGGCGGCGACCCCGCGGGCCGGGAACAAAGGGCCTGCACAGGCGCCCGCGCTCCCCCCTCAGGGCGGGGACCCGAACCCGCCACACGCCGCCGCGCAGCCTGCGGTCCTCGGAACCGCACCCGGGCGCGCGCCCCCAGCCGCCCCTCGCCCTCAGCGCCTCAGCCCGGTCCTCCCCGCCTCCCCCACCCCCCCAACACACACACACACACACACACACACACACACCCGCGAGCTCCCAGCCTTCCCGCCACCGCTTTCTGGGCTCCCCGGAGGGGGGCGACGGGGCGGTGGAAACCCAAGCGCCCCTCAGGCCGGCCCGCGACGCTCCCCTCAGCCCTAACCTAGTCGCTCCCCTCAGACCTGCCCGAGACCCTCCCCTCAGCCCTGCCTTCTACGCTCCCCTCAGGCGGGCTGGCCCGGGTCTTTCCCCTCAGCTCTAGCCCGGTCGCTCCCCTCAGCCCTATCCGCGACTCTCCCCTCAGCCCTGTCCTCTACGCTCCCCTCAGGCGGGCTGGCTCGAGTCTTTCCTCTCAGCCCTACCCGGGTCGCTCTCCTCAGCCCTAATCGCTCCCCTCAGCCCTAGCCGCGTCGACTCGCGACCCTCCCCTCAGGCGGGCCCGGGTCGCCGCCACGTTCGCTCGTCGCGTGACGGAGCCGCGCGCCGCCTCGCAGCCCGGGTTCAAAAGCGCGGGCGGGGACCCCGGAGACGCGCGCTGCCCCCCTCCAGAGCTCGGAGCCTGGCGGCCCCGCGGCGCCGCCGCGCCCCCCACTAGGAGACGGCCGGGCTCTGGGCCCCGGCGGGAGCGCGCGGGGGCGGCCGCGGGGACGCTCCTCTGAGGCCCTCCACCGCCGCCCAGCACCTGAAGGTCGCGCTCCCCCCGGCCACGTTGCCCAGCGCGCCAGCCGTCGCCGGCGAGGACAGCCCGGGCCGCTCGCGAGGGGGCTCCGCCTCTCTCCGCGCTGAGGTAACGTGATTCTCCTTTCCCGGGCGCGCCGGGCTGGCAAGAAGGCCGGGGGCGCCGTGGCGGGGCGGGGACGGACGGGTCGGCCCCGCGTGTCCGCGCTGCGCCGTGCCGAGGCCGCTGGCGTCCACACGCGCGTCGCGTCCGAGCGCCGGGGGAGCAGCGGCGACCCTGCCCGGTCACCTTCGGGGGCTGCTGAGGTGCGTGTGCCGGGGGGCGAGCGTTGCGGGGACGCCGGGACCGCGGGCCTGAGGGGCTCGGCCTGAGGGGGCTCAGATGTGGGGCTCGACCTGAGGGGGCTCAGATGTGGGGCTCGACCTGAGGGGGCTCGACTTGAGGGGCTCGGCCTGAGGGGGCTCGGCCTGGGGAGCCCGACCTGAGGGGCTCGGCCTGAGGGGGCTCGGATGAGGGGGCTGGGGCGTCGGGCGGGCGCGACCGCACAGCCCCGGGGCGCCTTTTACCCCTGACGGGGACTCGTGAGCAGAAGGGGTCCCGCGTCCTCGCGGGCCTGAGGGGGCTGGGGACCCCGCACACCCGGGGGCGCCTTTTATCCCTGACGGGGGCTCGTGAGGGACACGGAGTCCCGCGACCTCGGGGCCTCGAGGGCCGCGTGTGGCGCCCCGTTGGGAACGCGCGCGACCGACCGGCCGGCCGGGCAGCCCGGAGTCGCCCGCCCGCTGTCCCGGGGCGACCTCCAGGGGGTGGCGGGATCGAGGACAGCGAGGGGCCGGCCCTGAAGGACGCGGCCGGGATGTGCCTCCGCGGATCCGCCGCCCGAACCGACCCACAGAAGCCAGCGATGCCCGCTGCGTGCCCACCCTGCCCACCCCCAACCCCCGGGCGCGGGCAGGTGCACGGCTGCCTTCCCCTCCCCCTCCCCCAATCCCCCCAGCCGCGCTCTGGCGGCCCCGGGAGGGTCTGAATTCGCGGTTGTATGCGAGCAGCACAGCGTCCCTCAGCCCGATGCAGACCGGCCTTCCCCACCCCACGCCCCGCCCGCGTCAGCCCCCCGCCCGCGTCAGCCCCCCGCCCGCGTGCCCGTTTGGCGTTCCCACTGCGACCCCGCGCCTTTGCGGTACCGCCCTGGGCTGGGTGCACCGGGTCGCGGTGCGGGGGCTCTCCAGACCCTCCACAGCCTGCGTTGGGTTGGTTTGGGCTGAGGTAGGAGGGGGCCTCCCAGGGCCTTTGTGTCTCGCCCCGCGACGCGGGTCGAGGGGGGCTCAAAGCACCGTCTCTCGGGTGGAAACGAAGCGCCACCGGATCCACGCTGCTGTGTAGAGCAAAGAGTGTGGAAAGACGCGGAGACCACCTTTGTGGACACCTGGAGAGATATCTGGAAGATACCCAACTGCCCTAGGCTTTATTTTTTTTTAATATAGAGGGATGAGAGAATAAACGGCTAGCCGCTCCCAGGCCCAGCAAGCCTGTAATTTGTCACCTTGATAGAAGAAACTGCAGCAACTCGTGCCTTTTCTGACGTCAGAAAGACAGCGAAAATAAAACCTGAGCTCAGCTGCCGGCTGGCCTCATTGTTAAACGGCTCCTGCCCGGTGGGTACCCCTGGAATTGATGCTAAAGGCAGGAAGCTGTATTTGGTTGAACTCCAACATCAGGATGACTTTACGTTTGAAAACAAGTTCTATTCTCAGTGGTTGTCTTAAGCATATGGACACTTGTTTCAGTTTAGTGTATCTTAAAATTGTTCTTTTATTCTTTTAGCGGCTCCTCTCCCCTTCCCCTGTTATTCAGTAAATACTTCCTGCCAAGGGTGTATTTGGCAGGCAGCAACTTATTGTTTCTGTGATACTTTCATTCTTATGGAGCAGACAATAAATATATGCATAAGTGAATTTTATATATTTCTTGATGCAGTGAAGTAAGAAATCAGGATCATGTGATGGGGAGTCTCATTTGACTTCAGACTAGAAGGCCAGAGATCTGTCTATAACAGGTCTTTTTTTCCTTTGACGGATACTTTCTAGCTCACTCATTATTAAACTTGCTTATTGTTGTTCTGATAATGCCTAGAACAAAGTAGCTGCTTACTACTTGCATGCTGACTTGACATCTTAGCCAAGACTTCTCTTTCATTTCTTTATGATGTTGACTATTCCTTCCTTTCTATATTTCCTTTCTCTTGTGATTGAAAGTGCTTTTCCTTTTTTGAGGATGGGGAGTCTCACCTAGAGATGCCCAGGGCTCCTGGCTCTGTGCTCAGGGTTTACTTTTAGTGATGCTCAGAAGCCCATATGTGGTGCACTAAACTTTCCTTCTTTTTCTATCCCACCCCCAGCCATTATCAGTGTTCAAATCTGTCCTTCCATCTCCATTCCACTGCCCAAGTTCAGGTCACTCACCAGACCTCAATAGGTATTGCAATTCAAGTATTGTGTACAATTCAAGTACAGGAATCACAAAACGGGCATGGGAATACCTGGAGGAAACCAGCAGTTCAGGAAGGAAGATGTAAGCTCTGTGTGTGGTTAAGAGTAAAGTGGGTCAAGCTGCCACTGGCGCCATATAATCTCATTAATGGCCATGATCCAGAGACTATAATCTCTCAGAAGAGAGCACAGAATAATACGCCATAGCCATGATGCCACACCCCATGCCGGGCTGTTTCTTTCAAGGCAACCTGAGGGGTATGGATGAAGCCCCTCCCCACCCCTAAGGAGCTGAAAATCTCTAGAACTCAATCTGCTCACGGCACACACTCTGCTCTCCACACATTCGGATGAGCCTCACCCATGAATGAATCTATTCCTGAACATCTCGTACTTTACACCACCAATATACCAAGAGTAGCACACCACATTTGATTGGGTTTAAAGTAGCACTGTAGCACTGTCCTCCCATTTTTCATTGATTTGCTCGAGCGGGCACCAGTAATGTCTCCATTGTGAGACTTGTTGTTACTGTTTTTGGCAAAACAAATACGCCACACGGAGCTTGCCAGGCTCTGTTGTGCTGGCAGAAAACTCTCAGTAGTTTGCCAGCCTCTCCGAGAGGGACTGAGGAATCTATCCTGGGTCAGCCGCATGCAAGGCAAACGCCCTACCCGCTGTGCTATTGCTCCAGCCCATACGTTCAGTGGATAACTAAATAGTGACTGAACATTAATATAAAAAAATAACAATCACTAAGGTAAAGGTAAAGGTAAAGGCCCTCCCGTTGATCGTCGATTTTTGCTCAAGCGGGCCCAGTAACATCTCCATTGGAGACTTTGTTGTTACTGTGTCTGGCATATCGAATACATCACGGGGAGCTTGCCAGGCTCTGCCGTGAGGGCGAGATACTCTCGGTAGCTTGCCGGGCTCTCCGAGAGGGGCGAAGGAATCGAACTCTGGTTGGCCATGTTGGTCGCTTGTAAGGCGAATGCCCTACCGCTGTGCTATCGCTCCAGCCAACAATCACTATAAATGTAAATTTAAAAAGTCTTAGGGGGAAATATATTTATACATACATATAAAAAGCACACAAGTCTCAACCTTTAACAGCATGTTACTAATCTCGTATAGAAGGACTTAATGGCTCCTGGGTAAAATACAACAATCCTCACACAGTTTTCTCTAAGAAATCTGTTTTTGGATCATTTTAAGCAGATTATTCATAACAAGCAATACAAAATAAGTTATTTCAGTTCTGCTTTAGGGGCAGGGTTTGGGTTGGAAATGTGGTGGTGGGAAGGTGTAATGGTGTTCAAATATTAAATGTAATAAAATGTCGTGGACAACTTTATAAAAATAAACTACATTTTTGGGGAAAAATAGTGTGAAGTGGGTAATTAGTGAGATGTCACTGCTTTCACCATTCTCTTTCATACCAAACTCTGCTCCACAAATTTAAACTCTATACTGGTAAAAGATCTGTGTTTTTAAAACTCAGACTGCATTTTTTTTTAATTTATTAAGGTTTACCCTGTTCCATCATCTCATCTTTCTGTTGTAATATCTCTAAGACCAGACTGAAATGCCTAGGAAATCCTGTTTGTGAATGCCTAACCCAAATGCCACTTTTCTATTGCAGATGAATGTGCACTGATCACCTAGAATTTTCATAAACACTTTTTAAAAAAATTTTTTTATTGAATCACCGTGAGATAGAGCATTACAAAATTGTTCATGATTGCATTTCAGTCAACAATGTTCCAACACCCATCCCTCCACCAGTGTAATTTCTCAGCACCAGTGTTACCAGTTTCCCTCGCACCCCTTCAAGCCACCCCCTCCCCAGCCTGCCTGGCAGAAACCTCTCTTCTCTTTCTTTCTCTTTCTCTCCCCCATTTTAGGCATTATGGTTTGTGATACAGATGCTGAAAGGTCATCATCTATAACTTGCTTTCAGTACTCAGTTCTTATCCAGAGTGATCGTTTCCAACTAATATTATCATAATGGACTCCCCTCAATCTTAACTACCTTCCATCTCCCAAACCATCCTCCTTGCCCATTTTCCCTGAACTTGGGTATTAGTTTCACACTGTTTTTTTTTTAACTATTCCACAAATAAATGCAGTCATTCTATATCTATACCTGTCCAGACTCATTTCATTCAGCATGATACTTTCCAAATCTATCCATTTATAGACAAATTTCATGACCTAATTTTTCCTAACAGCTGTGTAGCATTCCATTGTGTAGATATACCATTGTTTCTTTACCCATATGTCTGTTCTCATCCACTCATGCTGTTCCCAGATTCTGGCTATTGTGAATAGTGCTGCAATGAACATAGGAGTGCAAATAGTATTTCTGCTGTGTGTTTTTGGAGCACTAGGGTATATTCCTAGAAGTGATATTGCTGGGTCAAATGGGAGATCAATTTCTAGTTTTTTGAGAAATGTCCATATTGTTTTCCATAAAAGCTGTATTAGTCAGCATTCACACCAGCAATGAATGGGGGTCCCTTTCTCCCCACATCTGTGCTAGCATCGGTTTGTTCTTGTTCATTTGTATTTGTGCCAGTCTCTGTGGCATGAGATGATATCTCATCTCCCTAATGGTTAATGATGTAGAGCATTCTTATATGTGCCTTTTGGTCATTCAGATTTCTTCTTTGAGAAAGTTTCTGTTAATTTCTTCTCCCCATTTTTTTTTCTGAGGTTGGGTGTTTTTTCTTGTACAGTTCTACCAGTGCCTTGTATATCTTTGTTATTAACCCCTTATTAGATAGGTAACACTGTTTACTTTTAAAGATATGTGCTGTTGTCACTCAAGGTGACTGAAGGTGGAGGAGAGGCCTCAAGTTTTTAGTAAAATATAAATACCAGACCTCAGCTTATTAGCATAGGGACTTTGCACTTTTTTTTTAGCATTTCTAAATTCCAGTTTATCTTTATTTGTAAATGGAAATGATGGCAATAACAATGATGGTGTTAGCAGTGGTGCACTGAGTTGTCCTGAATATTAAGATAAGTGATTTGAAGTGCTTAACACTTTAGCACCCCATATATATTAATTAAAAGGGACTGGATGTTTCCTCCTCTGTTAGGGGAGATAGGAAAAGTTGATCAGCAAAATTGCCTTTGGGCCACTGATAGTCTATAAATATTTAATCACTCAAAAATACTTTTCTGGCAATACCTTAATGAAAACAATTTGATTATATTCAGTCTTTAGGAATGAGAGTGGTGTGACAGGAATCCACATGAGTGTGAATTGTGAGGCTCTGTGGTGGGAGAGGGAGGGGAGCAGTTCTTCTAAGAGTCTGACATTTAACAGTCTTTTCAATAAGAGTTGAGTCAATGAGAAAGGAATGTCTTTAGTATAATTCTGCTTTTTGTGTCTGTAACCATGCTCTCTGGAAGCACATAAGGCATTCTCTGCCTAGGGTTTGGGCTTGTGCTCTGGATAAAAATCCTCAAAGTCTGTGCCAACACATTTAATAAAACTGCTTTCTGAAAAAGCCTGGGTTCCTGAGGTTCTCATTAAATCAACCTCAAACAGTGGGGTGGTGGTTTTAAGTGTGTGGTAGAAATAAGCACTTTCAAAATCTCTTCATAGACTTTGAAATACACCTTGGAATACACATCCTAAGTTGAGTGTTTTGAAAACGTTGTTATATGTACTGTGTTAAACCAGATGACTTCTCCCCAGAGAAAGCACATGAAGACAAGTTGTGATGCAATAAGCAAAGGGTCTTTATTGGCTAACTCGGCTAACTGGAGATAGGGCCCTTGTCTGGCTCACCAACACAGTGGCGGTCTTCTCAGAACTATTCACCCGAGTCTCAAAAGTGAGAGGCTTTTATAGCATAATATTATATAACAGGGACTTTTTGCAGACCACCCTTTTGGCCTCAGTCTGAGGGATTTTCCACTACTTGTACTTAGCTAATTGGTTATAAGTTGGAGTTACATAAGGGTTATATGGTGGTGGGGGAGGCTTCTGTACCTGCATCTGATTGGTAACCCTTAGTTGACCTCACTATGACTATCTCACTTTGGGGAAATAATGACTCAATTCCAGGTATCAATTCCAAGAATTCTGGAACCAACACTTAGGCCTACCTTCTTCTGACTTCTTTATGAGTCTATCATGGCGCTGCCTTTGCTTCTCTATCTCTCAACTGCTGAGATTTATAATACTATATTCCTAGTTTTTCTAGTTGTTACTTGTGTGTTAGGGTTGTTACTACACTAAGGGAATTCAGAGATTGGGAAGCACCATGATTTGGGAAAGCTTTGCAAACACTAGGTTGCCATCAAAGAACTCTGCCTCAAGAGAGGTTCTAGTTGTGCCTTTTCTAATATCTGGCTAGATGCACTTGAACAACTCATTTAACAGTTTTATGCCTTAGTTTGCATCTGCCTGAAGCTAATGAGAGAGTCTTTTCGGCTTTGTGAAAAGACAAAACAAATAGAGCCGTGAAAATCCTCTGCAAGAGGAAAAAAAAATATTCAATATGGTAATCATTGTACTAAACATACAGTGAATCTCAAGTTTAGGGGGTGAGTTTAGATTAGTGATTCTTAACTCTGGCTTCACCTTAGACTGGTCTGGAGTCTTTTCAAAGCTACCAGTATCTAGACTTCATCTCTGGTTAGTCTGGGGGTGGAGTCCAGAGAGGAATTTAAAAAATAAAACAGGGTTGATTCTAATAAGCAGTGGTTGAGATTAAAAAACAAGCAAAACCAGGGCCAAAGAGATTGTACAACAGGTAAGGCTCTTGCCTTGCATACTGCTGATCCAGGTTTGATCCCCATCATCCCCTATGTTCCCCTGAGTATTGCAGGAATGAGAATGATCCCTGAGCACAGAGCCAGGAATAAGCCCTGAGCACAGCTGTTCGGTCCCCCCAAACCAAAGAAATAAAAAATAAAAGCAAACCAATCAAACTCATAAATTAACTTTCATATGTAGCTTGATATCTTCATATGTAGCTAGATAACTGAGAAATTAGTTTTATGGACTCTTCTCCTTATTTTACTAAACCAACAGGTTATTCACATAATGTAGTTGCAGCCTCAGGTTATAATTTATAACTTGAATTTTTCTAGGCAGAGAAACTTGTCCAATGAACCATATAAAGATTTAATGTGTGTATCTTAGTTTTCATATCGTTTTTTCTTTCTTTATTATTATTATTATTTTTTTTGCCTTTTGGGTCACACCCGGTGATGCACAGGAATTACTCCTGGTTCATGCACTCAGGAATTACTCCTGGTAGTACTCGGGGGACCATATGGGATGCTGGGAATCGAACCTGGGTTGGCCGAGTGCAAGGCAAACGCCCTACCCACTGTGCTATTGCTCCAGCCCCTAGTTTTCATATCTTAAGAGCAATGAAGAAGGTTGGAAAAGAAAGAGACAATGGAAAGGCAAGATAAGCTGTTGTCTGAGGTGTGGAAGGAAGAAGCTCTGAGGGTTCTGACAAAGAGAACAAAAATACAGAGGAAAAAAGTTGTGTTTGATTTACTGAAATGGTTTCGTTTAAGTGCAAACTGGTGGGTATAGAACTAAAGGAAGTCTGTGGCTACATTTTATGTGACCTGCACTTCCTGTTAAAATTGTCTGAGTACCAGAGAGATAGTACAGTTGTTAAGGTGTTTGCTGGCTGGGGGCCAACTCCAACGTGTTGATCCCTGGCACAGCTAGGAGGGACCCCCTCAAGCCCAGAGCTAGTAGTTCCTGATGGTTTCTGACCCCCAACCCCCACCCCTGTCCGATAAAATAAGATAAAGCATAGATGTTTGAAACTAGTTGCAATGCTTATATATCAAAATTTATTTGAACTGTGACTTCTGGCATTTCTTGGAAATTCCCAAGAGATCTGCCTTATTCTGAATCAAATAAGGAACATGTTCTCTAGTTTCTTATGTCAAATGTGCTTTGCTCAATTTACCTACTTGGTCCTTGACTGCATCCATTTTTAACTTTCAGTCTAAATCTGGAGATCTTAATGCTGCACCTTGTAGACCCCTGGAGAACATTTTAAAGTACCTGTGCTTGGATCCTATCATAGACCAGTTAAATCAGAAACTATGTGTTGGGGATAGTGAATGTATCACTATTTTCTTTGGTGGGGGTGCAGGGTGAGGTTTTGGGCCCACCTGGCTGTGCTGATAAGTTACTCCTGGCTCATCAGGCAAAGCTACTCAGGGGTAGCTTCTGATTGTGTTTGGGGGATCAGGAGGTTTCAGTGTAATTATATTATTTTAAAGTTATAGAACAACAACAAAGTCGCCAATGGAGACGTTACTGGGCCCGCTCGAGCAAATCGATGAACAACGGGAGGGCCTTTACTTTACTTACTTACTAAAGTTATAGAAATGAGTGGCTCTGGATTAATGGTCAAAATCTACTCAGATTTGTCCAGTACCTATCATTTAATCTCGAAAGGGATTCATTAAGAACTAGTATCACTGTCATCATCACTGTCATCCTGTTGTTCATTGATTTCCTCGAGCAGGCACCATTAATGTCTCCATTTGCCCTAGACCTGAGATTTTAGCAAGTGCCACATTGGAGGCTCTTTCAGGGCCAGGGGAATGAGATTCATTATTGTTACTGGGTTTTGGCATATCGAATATTCCACGGGGAGCTTGCCAGACTGCCATGCGGGCAGGATACTCTCAGTAGCCTGCCGGGTTCTCCGAGAGTGAGAACTAGACAATAAGGGGTCTCGCAGCCTCTAATGTGCTTCCAGGAGCTTGGTTTTATAGTCTCCGAGTCTTAGCTGTTGATGGGATTACACAGCACCGGGGGCAGTATACATAATCACAAATTTTGAGTATTTAAGAATAGGGAGAAATTTTTGAAAGAGTATAAATTTATCTGGTATTTTCCTATTTTAAGATACGATGACAGAAATTCAGACAGATAAGATCTCTAACATTGGTGCTGAAGTGATAGTACAGCGGGTAGGACATTTGCCTTGCATGCTGCTGACCCAGGTTCACTCCCCGGCATCCCAGAGGGTCCATTGAGCTCTACCAGAGGTGATTCCTGAGCACAGAGCCAGGAGTAAACCCTGAACATTGCTGGTGTAACCCAAAGAGCTCCCCCCCCAAAAAAAAACTAACATCACTTAGTATTGCATTATAGTTCTATTGTTTTCTCTTTTCAAATAAAAACATGTATTTAAATGTTTTTTTCTTATAAAGTATTCTTTTTACATATAAGACTTTGTGGTACTTTAAACTTTACAATTTTTTTTCTAGAATATTTCTTGGGGAATGTAGCAGGAACTCAGAGGAGTAAGGAATATGGGACACATGAGACTCTGTGGGAAGAGGGTGAAGGGTACAGGTCTTCCCCAGAGTCAGATGTCTAACAGTCTTCTTGGTAAGGGTGGCACCATTCAGCCAGTGGAAAAGGACTGTCCTTATATAGTATAATTTTGCTTCCTCCTGTAAGCTTGCTTTCTGGGAGTATATAAGACAGTTCCCTTCTGACTCAGGGTTCAGATTTTGGATGAGAATCTTTGAAGCCCCTCTTGACAAAGTTAATAAAACTGCTTCCTGAGAAAGCCCTGTGCCTCTGTCTTGCTTGAGCAGCCTGCCACATTTCTTTCTTTCTTTCTTCCTTTTTTTTTTGGTTTGGTCTATGACAGGATCCAAGCACAGGTGTTTTAAAATGTTCTCCAGGGGACTACAAGGTGCAGCATTAAGATCTCCAGATTTAGACTGAAGGTTATAAATGAATGCAGTCAAGGACCAGGTAGGTAAATTGAGCAAAGCAAATTTGGCATAAGAAACTAGACAACATGTTCCTTATTTCATTAGGAACAAGGCGGATCTCTTGGGAATTCCCTCCAAAACCCCTGGTGATGCTCAGGGGTTACTCCTGGCTCTGCACTCAGGAATTACTCCTGGCAGTGCTCGGGGGACCATATGGGATGCTGGGAATCCAACCCGGGTTGGCTGCGTGCAAGGCAAACACCCTACCCGCTGTGCTGTCACTCCAGCTTAGCCTGAAACACTTCTGGGGGGGCTTGTCTGGGATCTGGAGATGGTGTTTTCACTTACTGTTAGCTAGGACATGGCTTCCCAATCTATTGGGAGGCTGGTTCCACCTGGTTGCCAGTGGACTCTGATTTGTGAAGGCCCTGATATTCCTGTGTGCCAGCAGAATTGCCCTAGGTACACCAGGAAACCCCAAAGGGTCTCAGGAACAAGCAGAAGGGGTGCCTGATCACCTCTCAAAGGACACCCAAGTAACCTTGTAGGAAGTGAAATCCTGTCTTTCAGATGTGGACTAAAGGCAGCTGCGGAGTAAGTATGAGTGCAATTGAGGTTATGGTGTGAGTGCAGATCTCTGATTGGTGGTTTTGTGGTGGAATCAAGGATGCTCCTTGAGGGGCCTATGGTCTGGGTCTTTACAAACTATGGCCAAGACACACCCACATTCCTGTGAGGGAAGCAACTGGAGATGGGCAGTTCTCAAGAAGGAATTCTCTGGTGACCTTGGAGTCAAATTAACCCATGAAAAACCAAGGACTTTGTGTGTGAGGTAGACTAGGTCTACCCACCTTTGGGCTAGGGTAACTTTTTGAAGGATCACATGATTAGGTCATAGTTGCCAGACTGTTTGAAATAGTTATAGGTGATCCCGGCTATTTAGATAAATTTCTGTACATTGAATGTTGGTCTGATGCAGTCCTCACCAGGCCAAAACGATTACAGCTCTACCTCGAGGAAGCTTGCAAGGTCATGGTGCCTTAGATGTCCACAGCTTTCAACAAAACCTGTAATGGTCAAGGAACACAGTGATATGCCCCCTACCCTTAGGAATAGTTTATCTAACTCTGCCACCTCCAAGTGCTCTGGTCTTTCCTCCCTGTGAGCATGGAAAAGTGGTCCAAGAGATGATCTGAAGACTCAGGGCTTCTGAGCCATGCACTTCTCCTACTTCTCCAATCCAGCCTACTCCAAACACTTCCTTCCTGATTCCTCATCCACCTTGTTGTAAGGAAGGTGCCTCAACCTTTGTAGACTTGCAGCTACCTTAATGGAAACCTGCCAGTCAATTTGCTATGATTTGCAGGGCCAAATATAGGGAGGAGAAAGAATCTTTATATACCAAACTCTTTACTATCACCTATCTTTGAATTGGAAACATCATACCCCTCTCCTTTATTGAGAGACCCCAGTCTTTAATTGATCTTGTGCAGTCCATCATCCAGGTTCTTAAGCCTACTTGGACCAAACTGCCATTAACTCCTCCTAATCTTATTTAATATTGAGGATTGATATAATATAATATTGAGGATTGATATAATATAACTTCAGGGCCCTCAAGTGTCTGGAGGATCATCCTTCTTCTGGGAATATAAATAATCAAGCCTACACCCAAGGGTAGTTTTCTAATGACCCATAGACTCTCACTGGGATCTGAATGATGCTTGCAGCAATACCAGAAGCATTGAAGAAAGGCATAAAGGAAGGACCGGGAAGTCCACGAATATAAATAAGCAAGATCTTGGAGGTCCTCCAAATACTGAATGAAAGTCCTAATCAGTTCTATGAACAACTGTGTGAGGCATTCCACTTATACATACCTTTTGGTCCAGAAGATGGTGAGAACCAATGAATAATTGATGCTGCCTGTGTAGGGTCTGGGAGATATAAGGCAGGAGTTACAACATTAAGAAATTAGCTGGAATGAATACTTGCCGATTTCTGAAAGTCGCCACTAAAGGTTTTGCCAGTTGAGATCATGAAGTGAGATGGAGGCTGATAGGAAGACTAAAAGGATGGTGGATCTCCTTGCTGCAGAATTGGCACAAAAGTGAGGTGGGCCCCCGTAGAGGTCCAGGGAGGAGGTAGATAGCCAACTTGGGCAGCAAATTAAGTTCCAGGGAATATCTGGCCCCAGACAAAAACTGGAACAGAACCAATGGGCCTGCTGCTTCCAGGATAGACACTGGAAAAATTAATGTCCCCCATGTGGGGAGGCTGCATGGAGACACCCAATAGAAGCCAAGGAGAGGAAGGGAGGAAGCCAAGAGAAAGGAAGATATCAAGCTAACCATGGCAAAATAGGGCCCCTGGAAGAATGACCTCACGGGGTTTTCCACTCTGAAAGGTTAGGAGGAGAACTAGGACAGTTCAGGCTCTATTTCACTAGACCCCCAGAAGAGCATGGTTCAAAGGAAGATCAGAGTTAACCTCTCAATCTTTTGGTTGACAGGGGAGCAACATAGTCTGTAGTTACTCAACCAGTGGGAATCTCCCAAATATTAACTACCATCGTAGAAGCAATAGGAAATCAGGCCCTTCAACCCTTCCTCAGCTCTAGACAGTTTAATCTAGGACATGGGGGCACACTGTTAAATATGAATTACTTTACCTTCTTGATGGCCAAGCCTGGAATGGGATGAAACCTTTTGTGCAATTGAGGGCCCAGAAAACCTTTGATTCAGATGGTTCTGCCGCCCTATCAGAGGACCAGGAGTCAGAGTATTGACTTTCACAGTGGCCCAGGAGAAGGAGGTAAGCCCTCCTCCTTTTGGAACCAGAGCTGTACTTTAACATTTTGAGGATATTGGCTGAAGAAAATCCCTTAGGGCTGGTACACTAGTATATACCTAGTGTATAAACCTAGTGGGGTGGATTTAAAATCGGAAGTTACTTTGATCTACCAGAAACAGTACTACATTCCCATAAAGGCCTAGGTGGGGAATCAGAAACACTTTGACTAACTGTTGAAATTTGATACTTCAATGATGCCAATCTCTCTAGACTAAGCCTCTATTACCAGTTCAGATACTTGGCATGGAAGATTACAGGACCTTAGGGCAGTTAACACAGCTATCACCCTACACCCCATGGTCCCAAAACCTTTACAGACTTTTAAGTATCATACCATAAGGTGCAACATTGTTTACCTGTCTGGATCTCAAAGTATTTTTTTAAAATCTGTATTTGTATGGCTTCAAAGTGCCATTCCATCTTTGCTTTCCACTGGGAAAATCCAAACAGAGAAAAAGGGCAGTTGACCTGGACTTGGTTACCACAGGATTTTAAGATTTCTCCCATCATCTTTGGAATAGCCCTAGAATCAGACCTGAGAAGCCTTTCAACTGTGTTCCTCAAGTATGTAAATGATGTACTCCTGACTTTCTGGATCTACCCAGAAAGACTGCATGAAAGGAACCCAGGTGCTCTTCTCTTTCTTTTGGAAAAAAAATGGTATAGGACCTGTCTTACGAAGGTTCAGATCTGCAGGGAGAGATTGGGTACCTGACTTTTTGCTTGTCAAGTCAACAGCACACAATAACTCCCAAGAGGAAGCAGGCTATTTGTTCTATCCTGGTTCCTCGCTGGGACCTCTAATGGAACAAGCACTGGCAGATCCATGAGTTTCTGGGGGAAACAGATTCTTGCTGAATTTGGGCCCCCAACTTCTCATTTTGACCAAATTACTTTATACTCTATGGAAAGAGTAGGAACCCTTGCAGTGGGGAAAGAGCAGGAGTAGGCCTTTAGCATCATGAAGGTCATACCCACACCCTAGCTTTAGGTATGTCTCCCACATGTACTGAAGCCTTTCTCTTCTACATGAACAAAGTGGGGGGGGGGGAGGGTGCCCATGATCCAACTACTAGGTTCCTGGCATTGACTGTTCGCTTATTTATCAGAACAGCTTGATTCCATCTCTCAAGGCTGACTGCCCTGCCTATGAGCACTGGCAGCCACTTCTGTGCTAGTGCCTGAGGCAAGTAAGGTCACTTTGGGACAAGAAATCACCGTTCTTGTTTCCCACTCTGTCACCATGCTCGGAGTGTTAAGAAATCATGGCTAACCAACTCTCAGTCAGATACCGAGGGACCAAGGGATGTTGTGTGAGAACTCTCAGATTCAGCTAGAAGTTGTTAAAACTTTGAATCCAGCCATCTTATTTTTGGTTGACCTGAGTATATTGGAGCATGGCTATTTGGAAATCATGGATGAAATCTTTTCCAGGGACTTGACTTGTTAGACCAGCCAGACATGTAATACAGCTCTTTACAGATGGCAGCAGGTTCATTTGTGATGGTGTATCAGTGCAGTGGTGACTCTGGACACAGTTGAGATTTTGAGGTGAGTTCATTGCATTCATGGCATCTCTCCAACTTGCATCAATGAAGGTAAATATTGTAATACTCCAGGATATTTGGAGTAAATATGCTACTCTAAATATACTTTCACCGCTGTCCATGTGCATGGAGCTCTTCACAAAAAGAAGGGGTTTGTTAAGTCTGGAGAAAAGGGAATAAGATATAATCAGGATATCCTTGAACTTCTGTAATCTGTATGCACCCCTAAGCAGATTGTAGTCATTTATTGCTGGGACTATCAGAAGGGAGATACTATAAGTGCTAAGGGGAACCAACAGGCCACTGAGCCACCAGGCAGACAGCACTCCGTGGAGGGTCTTCCCTGGAATGGAATCCAAAGTACATGTCACTGGAATAGCCTCCCTCAAAACTGAAGAAGGATACCCTTTCCCAAATGGATGATGAAGTTTGCAGACAACTGTATCACAGTCACCAAATCGCTTACCCCTGCATTTGTCAAATAGTTCCATGAGGGGACATATTCTGGACAAAAATCTCTTTATTTATTTATTTATTTTGCTTTTTGGGTCACACCCAGCAATGCACAGGGATTACTCCTGGCTCTACACTCAGGAATCACTCCTGGCGGTGCCCAGGGGACCATATGGAATGCTGAGAATCGAACCCAGGTTGGCCACATGCAAGGCAAACACCCTACTCGCTGTGCTATTACTCCAGCCCCTGGACAAACATCTCTTGAAAACATTCTTGACAAGCATTTCTATGCCCTTAAACTCTCTGACCAGAAGCAAAGTAGTTTGTGAGAAGTGCATCTTGTGTACCCAGTATAATTCTGGACAAGGGCCTAGGATACTTCTTTAGGGCAGAGTGTCAGCTGAACTCCCTTCAAAATTTTGTGGTAGATTTCACTGAGGCATCATGGGCCCACAGATACCAGTACAGGCTGGTGATTATCTGTTGGAAACCTTACTTACACAGTCTGAGAAGGGCTCAGGAAGTGGCTAAATGCCTTTTAAGAGAGATAGATCCATGGTTTGGGGTTGATATGTTATTTTTTGGTTCAGACAACAGATCTGCTTTTGTGCAACTGGTGTCTCAGGGTCTGGAGGTTGCCTATGGCCTACCATCAACAGTGCAGGAATGGTAGATTAAATAAAAAGGATCCTTAATTCAAGTTGGCAATGTCAGGAGACCCACCTATAGTGGGGTACATTACTGGCCCTAGCACTCAGAATTATATCTAGTGCAACTAAAAGAACAGGACTTTTGAAATTCTATGCAAGCACTATTTACAATTAATGAAAGGCAACAAGAGAAATCGGTGATCTCACCCTGCAATGGCAGCTGTAGGTCCTAGAGATGTTCTAACTAAATAAAAGGGTCCAAGAGAAACTTTGTATTAGCCTAACCATCCTGGTACATTTGTACAAACCTGGGGATGTGACCTGAATAGAAGAATGAAATAACAAACCACTGAACACTCATTGGGATGTCCTTTAATTGTTATTTTGTCTTACCATCTTAGTAAGATGGTGGAAGTGGCCCTTTGGATCCACCAGAGCGAGATCAAGCCTATAGCACCTAACTGGGAGTGCAGGTCCTTGTTCTGGTTTGGTTTCAACTTGTAAGGTCACCCTCCAGTCTTAGTACTTTATCTTCAGCATTGTCCTGTGGAACCATAAGCTGATCCTCAACCCAGAGACTGCAACCCTGTTTCAGTCACCCTAGAAGCTCACTAATTAAGTTTGAGCAAACAGCTGGATGTACAGTGGAATGTTGTGGATTGTTGTCCGTTCACCTCTGCCTATCTCTGTTGTAGGGATACTGTGGGCTTAGCTATGACTACTCCCTTGAGAATAGCATTCTGTCTCCCAAATCCTATTTGCTACATTATTTCCACTTACTAATTTGGGGTTGCTTGCTTTGGGGGCATCTGTGTGTTGTGTGACTCACAACTCCAATCCTGACCTCAGATTGTGACTAGTGTATCCATGTTACACTAGTCCATGGTATGTGACTAGAATGTTGTTTTTCACACCTGTAACTCCTATCCTGTTGCCATGAAAGGTTCCTACACTCACAACTAAATTACTACTCCGTATGTTCCCACCAGGGTAAAACTACTTGTTTTGACCCATCTACCGCCCTAAGGAGCAATGGTTGGAAATCTGAAATTTTCATAGCAAGGGAGTCCTCATCTACCACACCTAGGTGTTTAACCCTAACTCCCCTGCCACATTTGATGACATCAACAGAAATTAGTTTCCCAGGAGAAAATATTGAAGGCTCTGCTGGGAGAGAACCTATATGTCAAATGAAAAATACATGTGCTGGAGGGAGGATCTCTGGAACCAGAGGAAGGACTCTGAGGACTTGAATTGGAATTATTATCCTTGGGGCTGTGTTGCTCCTTTGCCATTGGGCACTGTGCTGATAGGACAGATTTGTTACAGAAGAAAATGACCCATGCGACTGTAATCTTGGAAGAAGTAATTCAGCCAGCTTCACTGCTCTGAGACCAACAGACTGGTCCTAGGGACAGGTGGTGGGGATACAGGTTCATGCAGGGAATGAGACATGGGAATGATTTTACTCATCTAGTTAAAGACTCTAACTTACTAGGAGTCATCATATTATAGTTAATCCACTTTTTTTAAATGAGGAAATGCAAAAGGAATTCTCTGTGTCCACA
Organism: Sorex fumeus; assembly: GCF_029834395.1. Lineage (NCBI taxonomy): Eukaryota > Metazoa > Chordata > Mammalia > Eulipotyphla > Soricidae > Sorex > Sorex fumeus. The sequence continues at coordinate 12,806,190 of NW_026606093.1, read as the reverse complement.
ACCATTAAGAATGTATTATTTTCATTGACTAAACATCCCATCTTGTTTTGTCTATGGTGGAACCAATGGAACCAACACGAGAGATCATTAGTCCTGGTATCCCCTTTCATTAATCCATCTACCTGAGTCGTGGGAGAGAAATATTGTTATTGAAAGAGTCAATCACAGGGAATTACTGCTTTTCTAGGACTGGGGAGTCATTTATTGTCCCTCTGGATGACTTACTGTATCTAGGACAAAAATTCCTTAATCTCATTATTCAAGAAACTCATGATGATGGGGGAAATCTAATTGAACCTAATATAAACCCATTGGCTAACTTTTCCCACCTCCAAGAAGCATGGACCAATGTTGTCTCTAATATCACTTGGAAAGCTCTAAGAGGGTTGTATTGAATCTGTGGAAAGCTGGCTTACACTAGGCTACCACAGGAATGGTATGGGTCCTTTGGTAGCTTGGGAACAATAGCACTGTAGCACTGTCCTCCCGTTGTTCATTGATTTACTCGAGCAGGCCCAGTAACGTCTCCACTGTGACACTTGTTACTGTGTTTGGCATATCGAATACATCACGGGGAGCTTGCCAGGCTTTGCTGTGCAGGCGAGATACTCTCGGTAGCTTGCTGGGCTCTCCGAGAGGGGCGGAGGAAAGCCCCAAAGTTAAATTAAATAAATAAAAAATAACAAAGCTTGGGAACCATAGAGCAATTAATTTTCCTTCTACCTTTTCAGCAAGGGAAAGTTCTGAGGCTTTTGTTTTTGAAGGAAATGGATACAGGCGTAAGTGGCTAGCTTTCAAAATTGGAGTGTGAAAGGATGACAAGTGGCCTCTGAGAGAATCATTCAATACGATGGTCTTACTGCCTCGGTGGAGAATGGGTTTTGGGGATTCCAAACGCCAGTTTATATGCTGGATTGTATCATCACCTCCAGGCAGTCATGGAGATGATCTTAAAAGCCCTTGAATTGGACCGGAGTGAGAGTACAGCTTGTAGGGCGCATTCCTTGCATGCAATCAACCTGAGTTCAACAACTAGTCCCCCGAGCCTGCTAGGGGTGATCCCTTAGCACAGAGATAGGAGTAAGCCCTGATGTGAAACACTGGTGTGAACCCCAAAACAAAACAAAACAAAAAACCAAAACAAGCAAAAACCCCTTGAATTATCGACAAAGCAACACGAAAGCATGGAATACTATCTACCAAAACCACTTAGCCCTAGACTGTTTGTTAGCTCTGAAGGGGAATGGTGTGGCAAATTAATATAAATTTAATATAAAACAACTGCTGCCTACAAATAAATGTGGAAAAAAAAGTCAGAGCAAATCACTTACAAAGTAGACAGTGACCTATGTTCCCAGCACAAGTGTGGAAATGGTGGAGTCCAGTAATTTATCGAGGATGGTTTAATTTCCTAGTCATTTAAAATTCTAATAGGAGGAGTTCTCCTCCTGGGCTTAATACTGCGCTGTATGATATTACTTGACCTTTGGTTCATCTGAACTATCATAGAGACCATAGTTGAAAGAAAGACAATGGCACACTTGATGATGCCATGGAGATACAAGTCTCTGGGCAGAATGATGATGCTCTTTGACCCACAGGATCCGAGAATCAAAGGGGACAAATAATACACTAATCCATAAGAGTGTAGAATGTGGGAATGTAAGATACTAAGGTGAGAGCAGGCCCTCCAGGAGTCAGATACCTAACAGTTGACCTGGTAAAGTTTGTGCTCACCATCCAGTGGAAAGTAGTATTCCATTTCCTGCTTTGATAAGCTTGTTTGCTGAAGGTGTTAAAGACAGTTCTCCTTCTGAGTCAGGACTGGACTCAGGATAAGAATCTCAACACTTTATAAAGCTTCTTTCTGAGAAAGTCCTGATCCCCTTATCTTTTATACCCGTGACTGGTTAACCAGGATTTAAAAAGAAGAATCTTCACTTATTGTTTTTAATTAAATAGCAATCCTTGATGACAGATATCATTAGCTCAAAAACATCCATGTGCAAAGACAAAGGATCTTCTCAAAGGCTGAAATACTACAGACTCAATTCATTGAGCTCTTAGTAATAATTTAAATCTATGAACTTTCTATGGGCTGGAACGATAGCACAGCGGTAGGGCGTTTGCCTTGCATGCAGCCAATATGGCTGACCCGAGTTCGATTCCTCCGCCTCTCTCGGAGAGCCCGGCAAGCTACCGAGTGTATCTTGCCTGCACGGCAGAGCCTGGCAAGCTACCCGTGACATATTCGATATGCCAAACACAGTAACAAGTGTCACAATGGAGACGTTACTGGGGCCACTCGAGCAAATTGATGAACAACGGGAGGACCGTGACCGTAAACTTTCTATTGAAAAAAATGTAAACTTAAATTGGTATCTATACTATTCAGATAAACTCTCTATTCTAATTAAGCTTCAAATGGTTGTGCGTGTGTGTATTTTTTTTTAAATGTACAGTCTGCTCTTTAGAACTACTGATTGATTTCATTGACTTCTGGAGTTTATTCGTATTTTATGCCTTATTGCAGAGATTCCCAAACTTACTTGATCTACCTCACCCTTAAAAAATCATTAAGTGCCATGGAAATATGCCTTCTTTATGCAAACAAAAAGTACCCCACAATTGCACCTGAGTCTGTTGCCAACTTGTGACTGCCCACTTTGGAAAACATGTCTTAGAAAAGTTACAGTAGTTTCAAAACATCTGACTATGGATAATTTCATTTTCACATGTCATAAGCTCTGAAATTGATAATGACATTTAAAAGAAACCTGAAGAGAAGAACAGAGGGAGAAGATTTCAGGATACAGAGATCAAGACTGCACAGTGAGCAATCTGTCCAAGGAGGAGACCAGCTCACCTTCATGTCTTACACAGAAATAGTCTTAATGGTGAGGGTGAAAGGGAGGAGAACAGGTTAATGTCATTAGTCATTTGAAGTCTCCTCTGCTGAAAGGTATTAAGTTAAAATAGGTATTGGCATGGCAGGGATTGGGAGAAGAATCAAATAAAAGAAATCCCCACAGTTCAGCAACACTCTCTTTGTTTCCTCACATACAGCCAGAAAGAACAGCAAAGATTTTCACCTATGCTCATGTGACTGTAGCCTGAGACTAAGGAAAGCCACAAGAACAAGAAGTCGGGGTATAGTTCTAAAGAAGTCCTGTGACAGATTACAGAGCATACAAACCCAGCAAGAGGACACAGGGTACAGGATTTTAACTCCATATTTCAGACTGGGAAAGTACACACTGGATAAAAAGCAGCATGGGGACAAGACCAGGCCATCATACACTAAAGGCAAGCCAACAGTTAGGGACAGGACTTGGACATCATAATCTGGCAAGCATGAGGGACTGGATGAGTGATGTATATGGGTGAAAGGAGAGACCTGAACTTTGGGGAGGGTCTCAAATCCACCTATACAATACACTTTGTTAAAGATCATATTTAGATCTTTTGTGTGTGTTTGTGTGTGTATATATGTATATAGATGTTTCATTCAACTTGTATATAGATCTTTCATTCAATTCTCAAGAACCCGTGAGCTCAGGAGTAAATCTACTTTTGCACTATCATCAGCACTTATTCTGCTTATTCTGGATAGCCTCTTATTGAACATGGGTCTTCTCACCCTTGGCACAACTGACATTGAGAGCCAGATACACTTTGAGGTGGACGGCTATCCTGTGCAATGTATTATCTTCAGCAGCATCCCTGACCTCTATTAGAACAAGTCTGCAGAACCTTTTAATCATGACAATCAAGAATGTCTCCAGACATTGTCAAATATTCCCTGGATAGCAGGGAGCAAAACTGCTTCCAGTAGAAAAATTGTGCTTTAAAACTCTTCTTTTCTGGACTTTAGAAATCACATGAGACTTCTCCATCATCACAGGCTTAATGGCCAGATGTTAATGACAAGTATTGCCATTTATACAGTACTTTTAGTTTTCAATATTTTTATTATAATTTTTGCAGATTCCACAATAGTAAAACATATTTACTGTGCTTGAGAGCTATGAGGTCTCCTCATAGTGGTTCCTGTCTTCAAGGAGTAGAAGTGTAATTATAGAAAAGAATCACTTCATAAAATGCATGAGAACTCTCATTATAAGTTGATGAATATTCTACAAAAATGCAGTTAGAATTGATAAATTGATAAATCTAAGTTAATGAGTAAACAGTTTTGTATTGGTCTTTGGAGAAAAGATTACAGAAGTGGTTGATTTGAAAAAAAATCCCTGCACACAAGGAGTCTGGGTTTAGGAAGAAATGTATTCAAGTACAAGTGTGTTACAAGTGTGGTGGGGGGAGTATGTTCTGGGCCTTGATAAGGAAGTGGTAGCGAAAAGGAACAGTGATCACAATATCTTCTGAGAAGCAGATCAGGCCCTATTTTTAATGTTGAACTTGGACTCAATCTTGGTATTTTTTTAAAAATTTATTTATTGAATCACCATGAGAACAGTTACAAAGCTTTTGTGTTTGAGTCTCGGTCATACAATGATCAAACACCCATCCCTTCACCAGTGCACATTTTTCACCACCCAAAACCCCAGTATACCCCCCATCCCATCCCTACCCCTGCCTCTGTGGCAGATAATTTCCACATTACTCTCTCTCTATTTTTATCACATTCAATATTTCGACACCAGTCCCACCGTTATTATTAGGAATTTTCTCCCAAGACTCAGACCTGCCAAAAAGACAACATTAGACAATTTGCTTTCTAATGCTGGTTATAAATAGCTAATGATTGGAATTCTAAAATTTTAATAATTAGGTTTGAAGAGCTTTCTGCCAAGAGCTACTTGGTTCCAAGATTAATTTGTATGTCTCTGGGGTCCTCACCATTATGGCGCTTAATAAGTAGCTGGGCGGGGGGGGGGGGGGGGGCGAGGGGGAAGGCGTTCGTGGGTGGCATCTCAGAGTCCCTTCAGGGCAGGGGAGGAGAAGGACCAGCTCCTCTCCTATCCCATGAAGCCCAGCGTGTGTCATCACTGCTGGCCTGTACCTGGATTTTCCAATGAACTCTGAAAGATGATGGTCACTGGGCTTCCTGGGGAATAGGTGGAGGGATGTCACCTTTTCCCATCTGGGGTGACCCAGCGAAGGTGGCCTAATGCAAAGTCTGGAGGCATTTCTGCCAAGAGCTGCTCTGTTCTGACAATTTTGGTAGTCTTTTAAAAAACATTTCGAGGGGCTGGAGCGATAGCACAGCGAGTAGAGATGTGCCTTGCATGCGACTAACCCAGGTTTGATTCCCAGCATTCCATAGGGGCCTCTGAGCACCGCCAGGAGTAATTCCTGAGTGCAGAGCCAGGAGTAACCCCTGTGCAAAGCCAGGTGTGACCTCCCCCCAAAAAAAGCAAAAAAAAAAAACCATTTTGAGTTATCCCTAGTAGTGTTCGAGGACTCAGGGGCCTCTTATGGGATATGGGGTTTACCAGGACACGATCTCATGGTGCCCTCAAGGGGCTATGCAGTGACAGAGATGGAACCCCAGGTGTTGTATGTGGCATTCCACTCCTTTGTGCTAGCTTCTTGGTCCCACGTTTATACAATCTATAGTGATTGTATGAGATGAATGCTATTATGACTTCATTTTACAGGCAAGAAAACTGAGGTGCAGAGAAGTTTACCTGCTTTTTCAGGGTGATCCAGTATGAAAGTGGTAGAGGCAGAATTTGTCAGTAGGACAGAAACAGTAATTCAGAGACTAATTAGCAGAAAAGAGGTGGTAGTTTAAGATTCCAGGCAAGGTTTCTTACAGATATGCAGTGCTGTTGACAAAAGTGCGGAAAGAGAAAGTGATGATACAAGGCCTAGATGGGAACTGAAACTTCTGGCACTCGTTAAACCAGGAATCCTGGGCAAAAAGATAAAAGTGCACCGTTGGGGAAAATAAGCAGTCTCCTTGAGATTATTGGCTCCTTGCCTTCACTTCCAAAGGCCACTTTTATTATTCCCAACCTCCTCTAAGCCCTAGGTTTTCAAAGGTTTGGGTATAAGTTTTAAGTGTTTATTTTAATTGAAATATTATTCATATTAAATGCAACATCCAGATCTAAATACAGTGTGTAATACAGTCATCCTGTTTCCTTTAAAGTATGATTTTATTTCCTATTTTTATTATTCCAATACGTTTAAAATTTCCAGTGAGAATCTAAGATTATAGCATCAAGTTAATTCAGCTTAGCCAGAAGTAAGGATACCTGACATTTATGTTAGGTTTTTAAAGGTTATTTGAGACTTAAAATCTAGAAACACAGTCAACAGAATCATTTTTTATACTTCAGCACTGAGGCCTCAGTACATGAACTGTCGGTTATGGGAAGAGGTGGAAGAATAGGATCATCTTTAATACTTTTTTGTTTTTATTTTGGGGCCGTACTTGCAGTGATCAGGACTTACTCCTAGCTCTGCATAAAGGGATCACTCCTGGCAGGGCTCAGGGGACCATATGTGGTGTTGGGGATTGAACGTGGATCAGCTTCTTCCAAGGCAAATGCTTTACTAGCTGTACTATAAACATGTTCTAAAAAGCTTTCTCAGTTATGATATAGCTGTAGTAATTCAGTCTCAGGAGTTGAACTAAAACAAGTGTTATCTTTGTTCTTATAAAAATAGTGGTTTATAACATAAAAAATTAAATATATTTAGTTATATTAAGAAATTTTTGCTATTATTTTAGTTTGATAAAAACCATAGTGGAATTGTTTAGAAAAAAAATCTTACCTTTTAGAGATATATGCTAAAGTATTTACAGAAAATATAATGTTTGGAATCTGCTTTAAAATAGTTTCAGGCGATGAAAAAATATTCAAGATTGATCTAAATTGATCTTTGTTGATGTTGACATAGGGGGCTTTGTTAAACTATCTGTTCACTTTTATGTATGCCTGAAACTTCCCACCAAAGAATTTTAAAAGGGGGTAATTAAGAATATTGGGGGAGAGAGAGAGAGAAAGAGAGAGAGAGAGAGATGCCTGCCATAGAGCCATAGAGGCAGTCTGAAAGGGTGGCAGAAGGGAAATTGGGATCTTTGGTGGTGGGAAATGGACATTGGTGGAGGGATGGGTGTTGGATCATTATTGTATGACTGAAATCTGATCATAAATAGCTTTTATAACTGTGTATCTCATGGTGACTCAAATAAAAAAATAAAAAAGAGTATCAGTTAGGCTTTAGTTACCTATGATGGATATTTCTGCGTATATTAAGTAAAATATACAGGATAATTTAATAAGGAATTTCAATTCCTGTGACATGGTTAGAAGGAATGACAGCAGGTTCTAGGTTGAGTGCCTAGCAATAATTAACACAACACCACCACTGTTCAGTTGGTATGTTACTTAAACCTCCATCATGAAGCCAGGAAACCAGGAGACTTTTTTTTCTACTGCATGCTCCAGAAACATTACTTGATCTAAAATCTGATGACCAGGAATCTGTTATTGGCTTGCAACTGTCGTTCCAGTGCTTTCTGCTATTCTTGCTAGAATTGTACCATCAAACTGCAAACCTTTTCTCCACTGTCACTACTCTCTGATTGTTGGGATCCATGTCATATCTTCTTTATTCATAATCCAAGATGCAAAATAATATGAAAAATATAGTTTCAACTCCCCATCCTCTGTGGAAGTGAACTGGAAAAAAGTGGAAATACAAATAGACTAATTTGCTACATGGTATATTAATATTTGAAATCCCATTTTCCTTATTTAAAAAATAACTTGCACAATGTTTAAGTAACAATATATTCCTATTTATTCATTTCCCTCCACAATATATAAGATACCCAAAGAACATCATTACCATCATTACTTGCTTGCTTTCTTGATCCTTTCTTGCTTTCTTGATCCTTTCTTGCTTTCTTGATCCTTTTGTCATGCCTGATGGTGCCAGGAACCAACTACTCTACTTTTGTGATTGGAGTTTCTCCTGGTGGTACAGGGGACCATGCAGTTCCTGTATCAAACCCAGGTCTAAAGCAACAGTTCTAATGATGTTCATTGAAATGAGATCAGTGGTTGATAACTTCAACAAAAACTGAGGTTGTGTAAGAGAAAGTTTAAGAAAGGCCCAAACAGAAATCACAGAACAAATATAACAGCTGGACTTGAAAAAGGAAAACAAAGGTCCAGAACTAGTGTGCAGTTTTAGGAAATCAAGGTTTGGCTTCTGAGCAACAAATGAGGAGTAACTCTTGAGCACTTTGGCATATGGTACAAAATGAAAAAAATATAAGCTCGGTAGCAGGCCAGAAGAGACGAGAAATAAATTCAGTTATCTTCAAAGATCAAGTAGCAGAAAACATTTCAGAAAAACGAGTAAAAAGAATAGAGAATTATCAATGACACTAACTTGGTATGTGACAGCAGCAAGAGCAACATTATAGGGGTTCCAAGATGAGTGAAAGTGGCAGAAATCTTTTAGATACTTTTTTTGAAGGGCAGTTTTAACCCTCCCTACAATACCTTGCTTTTCCTCATCCTATTATTCTATATTCCACAGATAAAAGAGATCATATTTGTCATTCTGAGTTACTTCACTTGACATAATCTCCAATTCCATCCAAGTTTCAGTAAATTGCATGATTTCATCATTCCTTGTTGCTTCATAGAATTCCACTGTATGGAATTATACTAAACTAAATTATACTGAATTCCATTATACTAAACCTTAATTATTCACTCACTTGTCGTTGGACACCTAGGTTGATTCCATATCCTATCTTTGTACTCTGTGCTGCAATGAATAATGCTGTCTTTTTGAGTTAATGTTTTTGTGTCCTGGGGATAGATACCAAGAGGAAGATTTCTGGGGCTTATGGTAATTCTAACTTTACTTTTCTGAGAAATTTTCATACTATTTCCAAGGGGCTGAACCAGAAGACATTTCCACCAGTATTATATGAAAGTTACTTTTTCACTACATTCCCACAAACACAGATTATTTCTGTTGTTTATTTTAAATATGTGCCATTCACCCCTTATTTTCTTGATTTGGATTTCCATAATACTTATTACTTATGTAATAAGTAACGATAAGTACTGCTTCATGTTCCTATTGGCCATCCCTATGACTTCTTCTTTTTGGGGGGTCACACTTGGCGATGCACAGGGGTTACTCCTGGATTTGCACTCAGGAATTACTCCTGTAGGTGCTCAGGGGACCATATAGGAAGCTGGGAATTGAACCCGGGTCAGCTGCCTGCAAGGCAAATGCCCTACCCACTGTACTATCACTCCAGCCCCTCTGACTTCTTAAGAGAAGTGTCTATTCATTTTCTTATCCCATTTTTTTTCATGTGGGTTTTGGTTTTTTTTTTTTTGCTGTTAATCTTTGTGAGTGCTTTATATATGTTAGATATTAACACTTTATCTGATGTGTTGGGTGCAGATATTCTCCCCCATTCAATTGGGTGTCTTTTAGTTTTAGCCAGTATTGCCTTTGCTAGGCAGAAGCTCTTTAATTTGATATAGTTTCATTTGTTTAGTTTTGCTTCTGTTGCCTCTGCCAGTGAAATCATATCAGTGAAAACACCTTTGAGGTTCAAATCTTGGAGCATTCTGCCTATCTTCTTCTCAATGTATTTTGCGGATTCTGGTTTGATATCAAGATTTTTGTGTCTACTTTGAGTTGACTTTGTGTAATGTGTAAGATATGGATCCAGCTTTATTTTTTAAAACATGTTCTTACCCAGTTTTCCCAGTACCATATTTTTTAAAATGGAATTTATTACAATATTTAAAATAACAAGAGCTGGAGCGATAGCACAGCAGGTAGGGCATTTGCCTTGCACACAGCCAACATGGCCGACCCGAGTTCGATTCCTCCGCCCCTCTCGGAGAGCCCGGCAAGCTACCGAGAGTATCTCACCTGCATGGCAGAGCCTAGCAAGCTCCCCATGACATATTCAATATGCCAAACATAGTAACAAAAAAGTCTCACAATGGAGACGTTCCAGTACCATATTTTTGGAGTTTGTTTTTGTTTTGTTTTATTTTGGGGTCACACCTGGTGATACTCAAGTGTTACTACTGGCTCTGCACTCAGGAATTACTTCTAGTGACACTCGGGTGACCATGTGGGATGCCAGGTATCCAATTTTTCTTTTATTTCTACTTTGATCCAGTTGTTACTTAGCAACATTTTGTTCAGCTTCCAGGCATTGAAGTTTTTTCCCCATCTTTTTTTCATTACATTGTGGTCTGAGAGGATGTTTGATATGATTTCTAAATTTGTAAATTTGCATATGTTTATGCCTTGATATCTGATCAATCCTGGGAATGTTTCATGTGCACTAAAAAAATGTTCTTGTTTTTTTGAGGATGTAGGGCCCTGTAATCTTCTGATTCCTCATTTAGTGCTCTTGTATCTTTACTGATCAGCCTATTTAATGGTGAAAATGGGGAGCTAAGCCTTCTACTGCTACTGTGTTTCCGTCAGTGTGTTTCTTTAAATCTGTGAGTTTAGTATACTTTGCTGCTCCTTAACATGGCATATAAGTGTTTATGAGTTACTACATCTTGATCTATTGTTTCCTTAACCAACAGTGTCCATCCTATCTCTGATAACTTTTTTTAGATTGAATGTTATTTTGCTTATATAAGTTTGGCTGTCCCAGCTTTTCATTTCTTTTTATTTCTGGTCGTCCATTGGCAGTGTAACAGTTTTTATCTTTTCATTCTGAGCCTGAATTTATCCTGTGACAAAAACCTGTAGGTGTTTTTCCTGTAAGCAGCCAATAATCCATCCAGTTTCTGAATCCCTCCGGTCATTCTCTGCCTTTTGATGGGAGAGTTTAGCCCATTGATATTTATGGAAATCATTGGTAAAGTTTTTCATCAATTTTCAGTGGTGATTTTGGTTATTTTACTCCTTAGAGTTGTTTTGTTGTTGTTGTTTGTTTGTTTTTTAATAAAATCTTTCAGTAATCATTGCAGGGCTGGATTAGATATAGCAAATGTCTTGAGCCCTTGTTTGCCTGAAAATGTTTTAATCCCTCACTAAAATCAGAATGACAGCTATACAGGGTAGAGGATCCTAGGTTAAAGATTTTTTTCTCCTGCATGTTTTTAATATCACTCCATTGTCTTATTGCTTTGATTGGTTTCACATGAGAGATCTATTGTGGGTTTCTTTCCCTTGTGTATTTTAGATTTTGCTTCTCTCTTACCACTTTAAATAATCGCTAATCATTGTTTCTCACTATTTTGATCAAATGTGTCTTGGTGTCGTTCTATTATATATAGTTTGTTTGGTACTCTTAGGACCTCTTGAATCTGTGTATAGACCTCTCTCCAGTGATTGGGGAAGTTTTTGACTATTATTTCTTACACTAGTATTTCTTTCCCTTTCTCATTTTCCTCTCCCTCAGGTATTCCTGTGATTTGAAGACTGTTCTTTTTGCTGTTATCCATTACATATTTTACACTTTTCTCCATTGACTTTCCTCCTCCCCCCCCCCCCCCACCCGCCTTTTTTGCTTTGTTTCTGAGCCCCTGGTGGTGCTTAGGGGCTCTGCACTCAGTAATTACTCAAAATGGTACTTGGGGAACCATATGGGTTTCAGGGAATCAAACCTGGGTTGGCCTTATCAGGGCAAACACCCTACCCTCTGCGTTATCTCTCCAATCCCTTTTAGGTTGCTTTTCTATTGCATTTCGATGTATTCTTTAACATTTTGCATCTATTTTTCATGGAGTTCATTCTATCTCCCTACTGGAGTTTCCTTCATTTCTTCTACCATCATGAAGACTGCTGTTCTGAGATTATAATGGTGTCTTATAGTGGTGTCAAGAATTTTGATGAGCTTAAAGCACCCCTGGACTTCTATAATCTAATTTCCTTGGATTTTTCTTTGTTCCATTGCATGGTTCATAACCATGGCCCTGGTAAAGAGGGTTCAGGGTCTGATATGGCAGCTTCTGTGGCTTGACCTGGGTTGGAACGCTTGAGGGCAGGAGTGCCTGTTCGTATAAGGCCCCAAAGGGCCAGGTGTTGGAGGAGTTTCAAAATGGTTTGGGGTTTAAGACTTTGGAAATCTCCATTAGCATTAAATTAGAGGAAGTGCAGCAGTGGAGCACACCGTGAAAGGTTTTGGGCAGCTTTTGCTGAAACTGGAGAGTCCCAGGAGTGCTGGTCCCATATGACCCAAGGAGGAGCCAGGGATGTTTTCCCTCTATCTAAATGGACTCCAGCATGGAGGTGGGGCACCACCACTTCTGCTTGAATCCTCTACTACAAGGGATCGGGTCCAAGATGGAGCAGGGTGGAAGACAGTGGCAAAAATCTTATCAGAAGAAATAATAGCTGAGAGAACTTTTACACACACACACACACACACACACACACACATTTTACTTTTTGGTCATATCCAGTGATGTTCAGGTGCCATTCCTGGGCCTGGCTCTGCTTAGCAGTGATCCTTTGTGGTGCTTGGGGAACCGTATGCAGTACCAGAGATTGGAGTAGGGCTGGCCAGCCCTGTACTATCTTTCTGGCTCAAGAAGTAATTTTTTTTTATGAGGGGTGGAGGTGCACACCAGTGATGCTCAGGGATTGCTCCTGGCACTACGCTCAGGAATTACTCCTGGAGGTTCTTAGGGGCCATATGGGATGCTGGGAATCTAACCAGGTTGACCACGTGCAAGGCAGGCTCCCTACTTGTTGTGCTATCTCTCCAGACCCGCAAGAACTAATATTTATTCACTGAGGAAGAGATACCTAGAACCAAGAACCTCAGAGTTCCAAATAAAATAACCCAACATGTACAGCAAGACTCATCATAATTGGCAAAAATTTAATATAAAATAAAACAAAAGCAGACTCATATATAAGGTAACCCTCATAAACCTCTATGCAGATTTCTTCACATAACCTTGACAGGCCAGAAGGAAGTGTGGAATGATGCATGCAAAGTACTGAATTGAAAAGACCTGTAACCACGAATATTCTACATTACTAGTTGTCACTGTCACTGTCCTCCCATTGTTCATCGATTTGCTTGAGCGGGCCCAGTAACGTCTCCATTGAAGACTTTGTTGTTACTGTGTTTGGCATATCGAATACATCACCGGAAGCTTGCCAGGCTCTGCCCTGCGGGCGAGATCCTCTCGGTAGCTTGCCGGGCTCTCAGAGAGGGGCGGAGGAATCAAACTCGGGTCGGCCATGTTGGCTGCGTGCAAGGCAAACGCCCTACCGCTGTGCTATCGCTCCAGCTACTAGTTAATCACTTAAATTTAGAAATGCAGAAATTCGTTTTTCAGAGAAACAACAGTTAAATTAAAAACCTATCACTATAAATTAAAAATTATCACTGAACTGCCCTTCCAAGAAATACTAAAGGAACGTGTATAAAAGAAAAAGAAGCTCTTGCTCGGAAATAGTAAGATGCACAAAATACAGAAGAAATTGGCAAAGAAGAATGGGTACAATTTTTACTTTGAAGATACTAAATCTTGCCATGTGATCATCATTCTTTGAGTTTCATAAACTTTGAATTCATACATTGTTTTTCAATTATAAAATATATGTTTTATAACAGCTTTTTTTTTCTCTGTTGGAAATATTGCTTTAGGATACTTAAGGTTGTCTGTTTTATTTTGTATAACTTTTGGTAGTTTATAGTTTCTCTTCTCTTTTCTTTCTTTTTTCTGCACAACTGGAACTGAACCCAGGGCCTGACATAGGCAGGGCATGTATTTGACCACTGAATCATATCCTTAGCCCTGGTTTATAGTTTTTAAGGAAATGCCATGATTTTAAATTCATGTTCATAACGTTCTTCATGATCCTTCTAATATTCAGGGCCATATTTATAGTGAGTGCTTCAGTTTCAGTTCTGATAACTGATCACTTGTTTTATTTTTTTTTTCTATTTTAGTATTATTAGAGACTTGCTAATGTTATTGACTTTTCAAAAATATTTTATATTGGAGCTGGGGTAATAGCACAGTGGTAGGGCCTTTGCCTTGCACGTGGCAGACCCGGGTTCAATTACCAGCATCCCATATGGTCCCCTGAGCACCGCCAGGGGTAATTCCTGAGTGCAGAGCCAGGAGTAACCCCTGTGCATCACTGGGTGTGATCCAAAAAGCAAAAAAAAAAAAAAAAATCAAAAATATTTTATTTTCTGTTTCAAGGTTTTCATTTTAGTTCTAATTTTTTTTTTGTTTTTCTTCTTAAATGGGTCTTATTGTACTCTTCCCTTTTTTAGGTTCTGAAGTGTGGAGACTTATTCATTCATAAGTATTCCTACATAAAAGGGAAATTTTTGATACTATGAATTTTTCTCTAAAAACTGTTTCATATATTTAAAATATTTTTTGATTCTTCTTGGAAAGCATATTTTCTCTTATCCATGTAATAGAAATATAATTTCTATGTTTAATTTTGACGTCTTTAAATTTTTACCAAATTTTTGTTACTGATTTATAGTTTCTGTTATGATCAAAGAATATATTTTGTTTGAGTTAAATTCTTTAAAAAGTAAAAAAAAAAAAAGAAGACCATATGTTGTTAAATGGAAAATATTTGTTGAAAACTCTATAAAGCTGTTTCTATTTTTAAAAATCTATACATATTTTGGTAGCTGAAAAAGATAGTACAGCTGATAAAGTACTTGCTTCCAAGAAGCTGAAGCTGGTTTGCTCCCTGGCACCATATATTGTCCCCTGCCCCATGATTATCTCCAGGAGTAAGATCTGAACACCTCCAGACATATCTCAAAAAAAAAAAACTAAAATAAACATTACCTGTTTTTAATTTGTACTCATGCTTTTTTTCTTAACAGACATTTAGTGCCTACTGTGTGCCAGGCGCTATACCTATGTGCATAGAAAAACCCTTGAAGGTAAAACTCCAATATAGCGATATTGATCATCTCCATTTGCTGAGATAACAGGTAACAATTTTCTCTTTATTTGTTGGCTCCTATATCGCAAAACTGTGTTTTCTAGTTTTTTTTTTAAAGCCTATATGTTTTAATGAGGAGCTAATTTGCTTTTCAAAATACTTAATGTAGTGCTACATGTAAAGCTAGGTTAAAATGTCTAAAATTATATAAATTTTAGTATTGATTAAAATGAAGAGTTAAAAGGGAAGAGGTGGGGCTGGAGCAATAGTAATATGGGTAGGGCATTTGTCTTGCATTCAGCCAACGCAGTCCAATCACTGGCGCTCCAAATAGGCCCCTGAGTGCAGAACCAGGAGTAACCCTGAGCACTGCTGGGTTTGGCCCCAAAACAACCAATGAAAAGGGAGAGGACAAGAAAGGAAGATAGGAGAATAGAAATACATCTGAATCTCATAGTGGCCATTTGGGTGGAGGAATTTCTTTCAGTGTCTGTTCTAAAAAATTTTAGTGAGCATATGTTAGAATCAAAAACTTTTTTTCTTTTCCAAGATTCAATCAAAATATGCTTCTCTACAAGACTACCTCTGGTCTCTGAATTTCATGATTTTCGAGGTGTTTTAATCCCTTATCACTTCACACTAAAGATAAGATTGAAGGAATGGATAATATCTTTTAAATGTGGTTTTCATTTTAATTTAAGATATTACTATAACACTATAGCACTATCCTATTGTTCATCGAGCAGGCACCAGTAATGTGTCCATTGTGAGACTTGTTGTTACTGTTTTTGGCATATTGAATATGCCACGGGGACCTTACCAAGCTCTCCCTGGCAGATGAGATACTCTCGGTAGCTTGCCGGGCTCTTCGAGAGGGGCAGAGGAATCGATTGGGTTGGCTGCATGCAAGGCAAATGCCCTACCCGTTGTGCTATCGCTCCAGCCTGAGATATCACTAACTTCTAATTTTCCCTATTTTTCAATCTTCATTTTCAAGAAAAGTTAAATTTTAGGTAGTTTAATAATAATAAAAATTGATTCTATATAAGAAGATTTTAGGACAGAAACATCATGTGAGAACAGTGAGAAAGCAGCTATTTACAAGTCAGAGAAAAGCCTCAGATAGAAACAAAGCTTGTTGGAATCTTGGTTTTGGAATTCTAGAATCCAGAACTGAAAAAAGAAAAAAGTAATTTCTGATAGAACCAAAAGAAAAGAATTAATCTGTATTAGTTTACTTACTTTACTTACTTTACTTTAGTTTATTACTGGTATTTTCCAGTACTGATATGTTTTAACTTCCTCTTTCAAAAACTTCCTCTATTCTGTCCTTTTTACTTTTGATTCCTTTTTTCTTTAAATGGCTATTATGGTTGTATGTGTTATTTATGTGTACATACATACACACATACACATATCTTTGTTATGAAAGTTTAAGTAACATAAAAGAACCCAACTTTCTTTTTTTATTTTTAAAATATTTTTAATCTAATTTAACTTTTATAAAGTACTTCACAATAATTGATTACATTTAATATTTGAACACCAGTCCCACCACCATTACACCTTCTCACCACCATATTTCATATGTTTCCATCCTGAACCCCAGTCCCTGCCCCAAAGCAGAACCAAAATAATTTATTTTGTATTGTTTGTTATGAATAAACTGTTGAAAATGATCCAAAAAAAGTTTCCTTTGAGGAAAGTGTGTGAAGATTGTTGTATTTCACTGAGGGGCTACTAAGCTTTTCTATGAGATTACTATCATGTTGTTAAAAGTTGAGCCTTGTGTGATTATACACACACACACACACACACACACACACACACACACACACACACACACATATATATATACGACCTCTTATTCTCTAGTTCTCAGTCTCAGAGAACCCGGCAGGCTACTGAGAGTATACTGCCCGCATATATATGCCTGACTGGGAAAACCTGTAAAGGTGATTATTTATTTATTTTTTTTATTAGTGAAACACCATGTGGTACAGTTATAGACTTACAAATTATTGTGCTTGGGTTTCAGTTATACAATGATCAAGTACCCATCCCTCCACCAGCACCCATCCTCTACCACCACGGGTCCCAGCATCCCTCCCACCCCCAATCCCCCCCATCTCACCCTGCCTCTGTGGCAGGGCATTCCCTTTTGTTCTCTCTCTCTCCCTTTGGGTCCTGTGGTTTGCAAGAGAGGCATTGAGTGGCAATCATGTTTGGTCTATAGTCTACTTTCAGCATGCTTCTCCCATCCCGGGAGGATCCTCCCAACACCCTTTATTTGGTGCTCCCTTCTCTATCTGAGCTTCCTTTTCCCCTAGCACGTGTGGCTGGCCTCCAAGTCAAGGAGAAAAATTCCTGGTACTAATCTCGGCCACTCCTGGGTGTTAGTTTCACATTTTGTTGCTTTATGTTCCCCAGATGAATGCAATCTTTCTGTGTCTATCCCTTTCTTTCTGGGTCATTTCACTTAACATGATACTTTCCATGTAGTACCACTTGTATGTAAATTTCATGACTTCATCTTTTCTAACAGCTACATAGTACTCCATTGTGTAAATGTACTAAAGTTTCTTTAACCAGTCATCTGTTCTTGGCCACTCAGGTTTTTTCCAGATTCTGGCTATTGTAAAGAGTGCTGCAATGAACAAACAAGTGCAGATGTCACTTCGACTATACTTTTTTGCCTCTCTGGGATATATTCCCAGGAGTGGTATTGCTGGGTCAAACGGGAGCTCCAACTTTCTTATTTGTTAACTTTCTTCAGAAATTATTGTCGAGAGCCCTATTTCCTGTTGATTTGTGGAGTGAAAGTCTCCCCTCACATCTTTATTTAAATACAGATTTAAATACAGATGGAAAATGCCATCTACTGAATCAACTTCCTGCCAATCTCTATTCTGTCACTTCAGTATTCTCAGAGGAATTCATATAAAATATCCTGTGTGGCAAGATTTCTCTTGCTCAGTCTAGCCTTTCTTAGTACTTTCCATCAAATGGAATCAGTGTGTCAGAATGAAGTACATGCATTTTAATTCACTTTGGTTTTTGCAGAATAAAGACAAATTGTATATATTGCTGTTCTGTGAAAACACTAGAAGCAATTAGAGACGGCTGGATCTCTTGCAGTACTATTCTGACTAGAGACATCCCCCAATTGGCTTTATAACATAAATCTTGCAACAAAGCAACCCACCCCATCCTCAATACTACACACACACACACACACACACACACACACACACAGAGATTCTATGAAAAGGAAATAATGTGTGGTCTAGTTATTGGGAAGAGGAGGAAGAAAATTCTGGAAGAAAAACAGTGTTATAATGCAGTAATTTCTATAACCCCTGATATTATCAGTTAGCAAGAAAATTCTTGGTATCATTAGGACTAATCAAGAGGTGCATTGGAATTTTGACTCAATTAGACAATAGTTATTTGTTGGATAACATTGGGTTGTCCTTGCTCCTCCCCCAGGGATCTTAAGGCTTATTGAGCCACTCTCACAACAGTGCAACTGAGGCACACCAAATTCCATCAGTCACTAATAATCCTACATTGCTTTTCTCTTTCCTTTAAGTCATTTGCATGGTTTATTTAGCAATCCCCTTTTTGTATAGATACAGGAAGACAGTTGATGCTATGCTTTATAACATGGAAGTTAATTGACTCCAAAATAATATTTACTCCTAGGTATCCATATTTACTTGACTTATCCCTCAGTTGGACTTAGTTCCTAGCACTCTAAAAGCAGGGTTCCAGTGAGGGACTGGATGGACCCAGGGCAAGCTTTGAGATACCTTGGCATCAAAATGGGCCTCACCAAGCACCATAATACTTAACTATAAGTTAAGAACACGGTCACGGACAAACTGTCATTACCCAAAAAGAAGTAACTGAATAAGAACCCTGTTGGGGTTAGGAAAGACTAACCTGGCCTGAGGACTATGACCTGGAATACATAGTTAGATGTTCCCAGGAAGAGCCAACCTTTAAGATTAATATATCTCTTTCTGTGTTCATACAAAATCACACTGCTAGAAATATTATAAGAAGTAAATTTACTATGACTGTTTAAATGGAGAAAGGAGAAAGCAGTATACCCTGGATGGAATCCCACCCTGGAACGGATATCCTAGTAATCTGGAGTGCTGAATCCTCAAATGAGATTTTGTCCTTGAGTTAATCTCCTGAAGGAGAGACTTTACATCTCTTTGTTGTTATGATAATATTCAACCCCACCTTTGCATCCCCACCCTTCGTGATATCTATATAACTATGCTGTGACGGGTAAGAAGGAACTAGATGTTGGGGGATGAGACATCAGAGATTAGATGTTAAGGACTAGATGCTGAGGATGAGATGTTGAAGATGATAAAGGCTAGACTTTGAAAGAGTTGTTAAAGATCTTGAGGACTAGATGTTGAAGACTAGACACTGAAGATTAGACGCTGAGGACTAGAAACTTGATGACAAGACATTGAAGACGAGGAGGAGAACTGAGACTTTGGGACTAGAAGGAAAACTAGATGACGACAATGACTGGAAGTGGAGGACTATGAGACTATGGCAAGACAAGGAAAAAGATATATCATAGGAGAGGTCTTTGAGGTCTATAGAAGACTAGGATGATAGAACTCTGATGATTGGAACACTGACCAAAATGACAACTAGGAGTGCACCTTAAAGGGAGAGATCCGACTACATGGGGAGGAGAGAGAAATAGACTACCAACTGGCCGGGTTCCTGTTTCTCCGTTCCCCGGTTCTTCACCAGTCAAACGCTCCCGCTGTGGACCATCCTGGAGAGGTGATTCTCAGCCTTCCAATGCTCAAGTCCCGCGTATGCATGCCCACCACACCCTTTATCTTTGGAAACTCACCATTATTGTATGGAATGCAGGATCACACAGAATGTCAAACTCTCCAAGAAGGTTTATCATAGCAGGTCAAAAAAGTCTCATTGGCAGGATGCTGCATTACCTGGCTGCAGTTACCTCATGGTAAACATCCTGGTGAGGTCCTGTTTACAGTGGCCTTGCTTTGGAAGTTACTTCTCTTGCCATGTGCTTTTTAATTTGTTATATTGTGTTTGAAACTCTTCACCTCCCTTATTGGTTGTGCCTCAGTAATGTAAATCACAGTCATTCAAGTGGTAGAAAATGTGAACTCTGCAAGTCTTTTGTTTCTGATGAGGAAATGTAGTTTCAGGCAGCTTAATGTAAATCCTTTGAGTATGAGTTTTTAATTCCCTAATTCCCAGATATACAGCAATTTCACTGAAGAGATTGGTGGGTAAATCTCTTGCAATTGATGGATAAAATATTTGCTATATTTCAAAATAGCTTTGTCCTTTGCTGCTTGACCTTATAATGCCATTGAGGATTTGCGTTTTATTACATGGAGATTGCTAAATGTGAAGTGCTTTATATCCATGTAGTCTGCGTCCATTAAATGTATGTCTTATGATCCTTCACATTAAAAGAACCGAATCACTTTAATTTTGACCACACTGTTTTATTCATAAAATGGGCCTAGTTTCCTGCAGCTGACATGGTAGTCCTGTGTGAACATAAAGACTATGAGCAATGAATCATTTTATAGCTTAAAATGTTGGAAAGTTTAGAAAAGTTATAAAATTTAAGTATAGCCAAATAGTTTAATGGGCAGATATTACTTTAATAAATAAAGCAGCCGAACAAAAATGTTACATAAATGTAAATTAACTATTTACTTATAATTAGTTATTTTTAATCAGTAGTGTAATTCATATATTTATTTCTTGTTCTGTTGTATTTTAGGGGAATCAAGCTAATATTCTTGTTACTATCCACTTGTAAATATACTCAGTACAGGAGAGTTTGGTACAGTTTTTGACTGCAGATCATTTCTAACCATGATGCATTTCAAAAGTGGACTCGAATTAACTGAGTTGCAAAACATGACAGTGCCTGAAGATGATAATGTTAGCAATGACTCCAATGAGTTCACCGAGGTAGAAAATGGCCAGATAAATAGGTGAGTATTTTTCCGCTAACACTTGCTATCAAATGAAATAAATGTTCCTAAAATATTATTCTGGTTTTCAGTTATTCTTTTGAATTATTTATTACTAAAGTTATGTTCTATTTGAAGACGTAATTTGAATTTCATATGTGACATCTGTTGGGCATAGTCTGCAATAGCAAATGAAGAAAATAGGAAAGTAATTTATTCATCCTTTCAAATCTTTCAATTGAATCTAATAAAGTGTATAAATACGTTGACTCCAAACCAGTCAATTCTCTGTGCTTATGAATTAGACTATTGGAATTTGACCACATCACATATCTAAATATGAATGTTATAGACAGTTATCTAATCTTATTCACATTTTAATCAAGAAATAATGAAAATTGTATTTGTCAATATCCTCCTGGACTGGGGAGAGTGGTATATAGGGTTGGCAGTAAGCCCATAATAGAACCTACGAAGCCATGGCCTGACTCCAGCAGAAATCAAGGAAGGCATTTCTTCTCTGAAGAAGCTATACCAGAGAGATCCTGGACTTAGAAACATTAGACATGGCAGATGCAGAGTAAAAATGGGATTATTCAGTTAATGAAGAAATGGTCAGGTCCCTTCTGAATAAAGCAAGCACAAACTGCCAAGTTGATAGGCTCTGTAAGCTCTCTAACAGAGTTTCTAGTTAAGCTGAATGTTCAAAAAAAATTTTAATGTCCTATATACGAGGGCATAAAATATCTGTACAGTTTCAAGGATGACAGTGAAGTGCAGTAGCGCTAACTGCAATAGCACACAAAGTCCAGACCATTACCTAGTCCCTGAGAGGTCCCAGATCCCACTCATCACACTTAGGTAGGGATATATCTTTTCCTGCCTAAGAGATCTAAAAGATTGTTCCATTCTTGAAGAGAGCAGCAGGTTCAGGTTCTGAGCCTACAATGTGAAGGAAGGGTAGTGTGCATCCATACTTGAAGCTGAACATAGTTTGTTTTCAGCCTGAGTTTCTGAACGACCTGTTGGAAAAGTCAGTAGGTCAAGATACCAGTGAACCCTGAGAACTCAGGGCTCCTTAAGGCCGGCCCCCAGTGTGTATGTGGATGAATTTCAGCAGACTCAGGGAGGACTGCTGACCACTGGGGGAAAAGAGGGTGTTCTCCTGCAGCAGAGGGCAGGGATCTCCTCAGCACTCTCCTGACCAGCCAAGTTGAACAGAGCAGCTGAGCCCAGGCCAGCCTGGGTCAGCATCATTTCTTCCTCAGGTGAAGTGGCTGGAAGGCAGTGGGCATCTTATCCTGGTGATAGTTGCCTTTTCAGGCACCCATGTCTCCACGTCTGTTGTCGTTCTGGCTACAAGTTCTCAGATGCCTTGCTCCCACCTTAGCACACCCGTTTCTTGATCTGCTCTTTCCTTCCTTCCAGATTCTCTCTCTTGCTTTGATGGAGCACATCCTCTACTATCTTCCAGAGAAAAGTTGCATTTTAGGCAAATTTCTGGATTTTTCCACATCTGAAAATACCCTGTTCCCTTTCCCACTTAATTTCACTTGTGGGGTTATAAAGATACAACGGAAATTATTTTTCTTGCACAATTTTTTCAATGTCTTCTGGAGCAGTCACGAGCCATTCTGATTCTGAATCTTTTTCACAGGTTCAGTTTTGGCTCTCAGAAGCTTGTCAAATCTCCTTTTTTCTCAAGTGCCCTGAAATGTCACTGTAGTTCCCTAGGTGTGCATTTTGCTTCATTTTTGGTTCTAGGTCAATTAAAATTAAAAACATATTATAGTCTAGAGACAGTGTTCAAGGGGTAAGACAATTACTTTGCAGTGGCCAACTCTAGTTTGAGCCCTGGCACCGCATGTGGCCTCAGAGCACTACTAGGAGTGACCCCTGAGCACAGAGCCAGGAATGGCCAAGTCCCCTCTCCCCTAGAGAAATGCCTCTAAATACAATGTAAAGCCAAAAAAAAAAAAACCCAATAAAACAAGTTCCATCAGCAGGAATGCTTCAGCTACATACCTGAGTGCAGAGCCAGGAGTTACCCCTGAGCATCACTAGATATGGCTCCGAAACCAAAAAAAAATTTAAAAAAGAAAGAAAAGAAAGAAATTAGACTGCAAGAGGTAGAGTAAATGAGCCACCAGATACACAAAATGTTCTGATGTGTTTTTTAATGGTTATTTGTTAAAATAGCTCCACAAGTTGGGATATCATTATTTTCACCCTGCAGAAGAGCTTCAGGTGAGCTGCCAGTGATGCAGGCACAGACTCTTCTCACCCAGTCCTAGGATGTGGACCCTACTTAATGCACCTCGTGACACAGGACTTGCATTCCTTTCTATTCTGCCCACCAGTCCTCTGCCACTAGCTCTTGGGAATGTTGCCAGACCTGTAACCTAGGTTTGCCATAAAAGGCAGTTTGTTTTTGAACTGATGCATGGTTGGTTACGCTTTTCCTTTCATTTGAAAAATAGTATAAATTCTTCTTGGAAAATAATTGTTTTATTCTTTCTGAAGAATAGCAACAAGGACACCTACTAGATAAGAACTGAGAAGACTTGGATAGATAATAAACTATTAAAATTAATCTGATTGGGTATTGCCTTTTTAATTAACAGAAGTACTAGGTAGGAGTCAGTTACATTTTGGAAAACCCAGCGCCCATAATTCCTTGATCAGATTGTATGAAAAGGAAAGTACCTTTTCATTGCCCCCTCTCCAGGAATGTAAACCTCATTTCTGGGGATTTAAGTATTAAGGGCAAAAGAAGGACCAAATCAATCATAGCAATGCTTCACAACTCCCATGTTGATTGCCAAAATTACTGCTTACATTATGTCATTCTTTTCATAAGCACCGCAGTCATGTTTCTCAGACCCCTTAAGCTTCCTCTGGCTTATTCCACAGGAATGTTTCTTGTTTGGGGGGTTGTTTATTGTATTAGGTTTCCTTGTCTTTTCTTAATTTTGCCAAATGTTCCTATTTGGCTCCTGGTGGGTGTGGTCACTCCTCAGCTGGAACATCAGTTGCTGTTCTTCACAGGAGCCCAAGGGTTTTAATCCCCACGGTGACGGGACAAGTCCTTAACAAAGGAGTTTGCTGAAGGGAATATACCTGTGGACTCTGCTGTTTGTAATAGGGGTGGACTCGGAAGGAGCTTATAGTATACATGAGACCTTCCTTTGATTTATCCTGGTAAAGTAACACAACTTGGAGAAGAAAAGATAGCTAAATTTACATGAAGCAGACTCGTTTGAATCCTAGCGAATCCTAGCACTACATACAGTTCCCAAGTGTTGCAAGGAGTGATCCCTGGGCACAGCCAGGTGTAGCTCAAAAACAACCCAGGAAAATCTTACTGGGCTAGAGAGAACTCAGAAGACTGAGTACATGCTTTGCACGCAGGTATCCTGGATTTGCTCCACAAGGCTTCTAAGCTCCGCTTCCAGGCTTTGCACCGAACAAATGAACGATTTTACTGTGGAATATAGTATCATTCAAAAAAGCATATGGAAATATGATATATAGCTTAAAATAGTGCAGTTCAATTGATTTTACCTTTATCAATGGAGAATTTACTACCAGTTAATGAAATTTCCAGGCTCACACTAAAAACATTCCTTAATAGGTCTTACTAATTTAAGAAATAGTAACTGAACCTTTTTTTTTTTGCCAGTGGCACTTGTCCTTAATAATGGGAATATTTTCAAATTATAAATTTAGGATATAAAGTTCTAATAGTAATCCTGCTTAGATCTGATAGTTCTTAGATCATTATCAGTTACTACTTCTGTATATTTGTGTATCGTTTGCTTAGCCTGTTTTAATTCTTTCCTTTCCAATTCAAAATCCATTTCCCCCATAATGAGGAATGATTATCATCTATTGCTCCTAAAGCTGTTCCAGACTCCAGACTGAGTTTGCATTCAATTCTCCCAAAAGTACTATGAGATATTGTAATGGTATAATTCCTATTTCACAAATGAGAAAACTGAGGTTTCATGCTCAGGAATTCAGAATCATTGAGAATGTAAACTCAGGATCTTAATTTCATGCTTTCTAAAAGCCCTCACTTGGACCCTCTCAAATGGATTATTTTCTACCTCCTCCTACCATTATTTTGTTTGTTTGTTTTGGGGCCACACCCAATTCTGCACAGGATTTATTCCTGGCCCTGCACTCAGGAATCACTCCTGGTGGGCTCAGAGGACCATTTGAGGTGACAGGCCGAGCCACACACCAGGCAAACACCCCACCCTCAGTACTATCGCTGGAGCCCCTCCACCATCATTCTCTAGCCTGAATTTCTATAGTATAGTATCTGCACAACTTGTTGCATATCCCTATGTCTCCCTCATCACCTGGGATAGTGACTTCAATATAGTAGGTGCTGAAGTAATATTTGATAAAAGAGTTGATTTCTCTTCTGTAGGGGAGAAAAAATAACAATTAACTTTTTGTAGTGTAAGTTAAGAAAGAGCTGGACTTTTAAGTCTTTTAAATGTTAACTGTATAGTATTCTTGACATTATCTGATTATCCAAAATGTTAGAGAAAAATACATGTAAGTTAGCTTAAAATGTATATGCTATTATGAGGTGTGTTTTTTCACTCTGGGATTTGACCCAGAGCCTCATACACGTGGAGTACATACATGTTTCACTGAAATGCACCCTTAGTCCTTTATATAGTAATTTAAATCATTACTGTTAAATCAGTTGTCCATAACAAAAGAGTGAAATCTTGCTATTTGTGACAACATGGGTGAACCTTGATGGGCAGATCTCAGATGTGGAATCTAAATTCAAAAGCCAAATCCATTAATACAAAAAATAGATGAGTGATTGTCAAAGCAAGGGGCGAAAGATGGAAAAAGATGTCACTGTCACTCTCACTGTCCTCCCGTTGTTCAACGATTTGCTCGAGTGGGCCCAGTAACATTATGAGACTTGTTGTTACTGTGTTTGGCATATAGAATACGTCACGGGTAGCTTGCCAGGCTTTTCCGTGCGGGTGAGATACTGTCAGTAGCTTGCCGGCTCTCCGAGAGGGGCGGAAGAATCGAACTCGGGTTGACCACATGCAAGGCAAACACCCTACCCGCTGTGCTATCGCTCCTAATAAAATAAAATACTAAAAATTTATTTTGTATGGATTTCTCCAAGAAAACTTAAAGGGATGGCAAATAGAATTATCAGAAAATGAATCAATAAATCAATTTGTGATGATTGCTATATGATTTTTAACCTATATAAATAAAGAAATTAAAATCATTTAAAACAATATAATATAATGCCTATTCTCATTTACATAAATGTTTTCAACTCTGGTATCTAAAATATATGACATTAACTTTTATTTTGTACTTGGGTCTCACTGTGGTAATAATCACATATCATTCAATTGATTTTACCTTTACCAATGTCATAATAAAACTATTGTTTTTAATTCTTTGCTAATATGTTTTGGAGTTTACATGAAATAGGTAAAGCGTACAACTGTAAAATTTAGTAAGAGTGAAGAGAATTAAGAAAATTTAAGGGGCAATATTTGAAAAAAGGTCTATAGAAGTACAAAGTGTTTTATCATAAGAAAGGGATTAATGGTTTTATATTAGAGAACATAATTGTAACGCCAGAGCAATAGTACAGCATGTAGGGCTTTTGCCTTGCACGCGGGCGACCCAGTTTCAATCCCTGGCACCCCATATGGCCCCTCAAGCACCAGGAGTAACTCCTCAGTGCAGAGCCAGGAATAACCCCTGAGCATTGCTGAGTGTGACCCAAAAAGCAAAAATAAAAAAAAATATATATAGTTACTCATATGGAATCCTGGGAATCAAACCTGGGTCGGCTGCATGCAAGGCAAATGCCCTACCCGCTGTGCTATCACTCCAGCTCCGAAATTTTTGAATATTATTATAAATAGTCCTAATAATCACTAAATTCAGTACCTAAGGTGGTGATTTGGAATTTGTCATTATCCACTTACAGGAGACATGAAGAATGTGATTGTGTAGTTGGTGTGGCATAAAAATCCCAAGATCAGCATCATACACATGAAAACATTTGCTCTGAGGGCTGGAGTGATAGCACAGCAGTAGGGCATTTCCCTTGCATGCGGCTGACCCAACCGACCCGGGTTCAATTCTTCCGCCCCTCTCAGAGAGCCCAACAAGCTAACGAGAGTATCTCGCCTGCATGGCAAAGCCTGACAAGCTACCTGTGACGTATTCAATATGCCAAACACAGTAACAAGTAGTCTCACAATGGATTCGTTACTGGGCCCGCTTGAGCAAATCGATGACCAATGGGAGGACAGTGATACAGTGATAGTAGATAGTAAAATGTTTAAGTGTCTGCTGATGCAGACAAGAGATTGCAATAAAAGTCTAATGTCCTATGATGGAGTGATAGCACAGCAGGTAGGGTGTTTGCCTTGCATAAGGCCCACACAGCCGACCCGAATTTGATTCCTCCACCCCTCTTGGAGAGCCCGGCAAGCTACTGAGAGTATCTCACCCACACGGAAAAGCCTGGCAAGCTACCCGTGATGTATTTGATATGCCAAAACACAGTAACAACAAGTCTCACGATGGAGACATTACTGGGCCCGCTCAAGCAAATCAATGACCAACAGGAGGACAGTGCTACAGTGCTACAGTCCTCTGATAAGATAAAGAACATTAAATATAAATAAACCGTTAAGTCATAAGTGAAAAAAATATAAAAATCCCTTAGCAAGCTAGGAGGAAACATACCTTCCTTAATCTAATAGAGTGCTACCATACGCACCATACTCAATACCACATGCTGAAAAATTTGTCACTTAAAGAAGCTCTTTTACTTCACTGTATATTTTTACATGAGCGAGACTGTTCTGCATCTGTCTCATTCTCTCTGACTTCACTCAGCATGACAGCCTTTAGTCTCATGCATATTGCTGCAGATTACATGGGGGAAATATAAGACAAAGAAGCATTTCCTTTATGCTTCTTGTAAAACTGGTTTCAAGGCTCTGAGTTCCCTATGTTGTTGCCTGCTCCTGAAACTCCATGTCCTCCATTCAAATCTGAATGATAATCTAGCTGAATAGAGCATTCTTAGTGAGGTGTTCATTTCATTGAATTTTTGTACTATAGCCCTCGATTATCTTATGGCTAGTAAAATCTCATTTGATAGACCTCTATGAATATTTTGAATTTTCTTTTGTATGTAAGTTCATTTTTGAATCTTGCTTCTTTTAATAGTCAGTCACTATTTTTGGCTTTTGTCAAAATGTCGTGAAATGCCTTATAATTAGTGTCGTGGAGTTTTTCTTTTATTTAGATCTATGTTTGCTGTGATTCTTCAGGCCTTTTGGAGCTCTCTGCCTGTACTCCTCAATTCTGAAACATGATTAGTTATGATTTTTTTTAAATTATGGTTCTTCATTGAACTTGCCTTCCTGTTTTTCAGGGACTACAGTGATTCTGATACTGTTCCTTTTGACATCATCCCATAATTTTCTGGTGTGCTGTTTATTTCTTTTCAGATGTTTCCTCATATTCTTCTGTTTTCTAGAGGTTTCCTCCATCTCATCCTGAAGCTCATTGATTTTTTTCCCCCTCCTAGCTACTGTTATTCTGCTCAGATCGTTTATTGCTTTTTTAAACATCACTTACTATACTCTTCATTTATGTCACTTCTGATTATTGTGTGTGTGTGTTTTTTTTAGTTCTACTCTCACACTGTCTTGTTCTTTACTAACTTCTTATGTCATTGTTTCTTTGAGCTCATTAAAGATCTTCAATATAGTGTCCTTAAAGTCATTCTCTCAAAGTTTACAGAGCTGATTGGTACTGGTAGAGCCTATTATTGTTTTCACTTGGTAAGTTTTATGGGCTTTTGTGCATCTTCTTCATTGTGTTTGTTCCTGTGCTGAGAAAACAAGCTTTTAACATGTGGAGTAGTGAATGTTTAATCTATATTTATCGTGGTGATAAATTTAGATTTACCTTACAGTATATAGTTATCTTGTACAGATATCAAATATTTACTCTATGTTTATACTATACAGCAGAAACTAATAAAATATTAATTGTAGCTCAAGAACAGTCAAAATAGAACTATTAATAAGGCAGTGTACTTGCCTTGGAGCACTTACAACTTTTATGGTAAAACAAGAATATAGACTACTAATACTGCAAAAATGAAAAAAGTAGCAGACATTGATGAGGACCTTAGGTAACAGTTGAAAACTTTCCATCTGTGTTTGATTTTGATAAGTAATAAATCAGTCATACTGTTAATCTTTAAATCATTGTTACGAATTTAAATGTGTTACATGTGTCTTTGCAGCAAATTTATTTCTGATCGTGAAAGTAGAAGGAGTCTCACCAACAGTCACCTGGAGAAAAAGAAATGTGATGAATATGTAAGTATCATTACAATGGCACTGTAAAATGGCACTGTCCTCCCGTTGTTCATCAATTTGCTCGAGCAGGCCCAGTAACGTCTCCATTATGAGACTTCTTGTTACTGTGTTTGGCATATTGAATACTCTCGGTAGCTTGCCAGGCTGTTCGAGAGGGGCGGAGGAATCGAACCTGGCTCGGTCAGGCTGGCTGCGCAAGGCAAATGCCCTACCGCTGTGCTATAAAGTATGTTTATTTTTTAATCACATGTATTGAGATATTTCTAACATGTGTAGCATAGTACCAAGAGCATAGCTAAATATAGTCACTAGACTATTTCTCATAGCTCATGTATTTTTCTCATAAAATCTATTTAAAAAACCCAACTAGACTTCTAAGGAAAGATTTCTTGAATTTTATTTCTATGTTGATTCTTAACAGTGCTTTAAAATCTTTTGTATGATCAATTTTGTTGTGCTAACATTTTGCCTAGTGTGAATGTTTGTGTCTTTGTTCAGATTCCAGGAACGACCTCCTTAGGCATGTCTGTCTTCAACCTAAGCAACGCCATTATGGGCAGTGGAATTCTAGGTCTGGCATTTGCCCTCGCTAACACTGGAATCCTACTTTTTCTGTGAGTGTTGACATTGTAGTACTTTTCATTTAAAAATCATATGTTTCTAAATTTTTAATTATAAAACTGTGTTTTTCTTTTTACATATGACACTGGAAATATTTCTAAATAGCTTTATATTTCTCTTCATTTTTTTCTAATTTGGTTATCAGTATATACTTTAATATTATTTAATGATTTTTCAAGATTACCTGTTTGCAAGAAAAAGGAAGAAGAAAATCTTTTTATTAATCACAAATACTAAACTAAGAATTTGTAAAGGGATAAAAACATGTATATAGCATTATTTTTTTAAATTTTGGACTCTTTATACATAGCTTTAAATCTCAGTGATCAAAATATTTGTTATTTAATCCAGCCAGTTACCAGCACAACATGAATTGCTTTAGAGCCTATATGCTATATCCAAAGATAGTTGCAAGTTTGTTTATAATACATATTTAAAAGCATAGAAACATTCAGTGTTTTGAAAATGAGAAATTTGCATGTGCTTTTTCTCTGAAATTCAATGAAAAGCATTCTTTTCTTTCTTACTTTTGTTGCTTAGGAGGTCAGAACTCTCTGGGCAATTCTCTGTCAGCCAGGCCAACAGTTTAATACTAATGAAAAAGCTTGAGGCTGTTGTGCTGCTCAAGTCTTGCTGTGCACACAGTCACTTGGGTCACGCCAGTGGTGCTGGGCACCTAGCATGCCAGATTTGGCACACTCAGAGTCCTGCAGGCTGCCACCAGTGGTACTTGGGAAACCATGTGATGTCGGGGATAGAACTAGCATCAAATGCATGCAAAACATGTGCCTTAACCCCTGTACCATCTCTTGCCTCATAAAAAAATTTCTTTTATGTCCAGAGAGATAGCACAGAGGATGGGGTGCTTGATTTGCACACAGACAATATTAATTCAATCCTGAGCACTTGT
The DNA here is from genome assembly GCF_029834395.1 of Sorex fumeus. Lineage (NCBI taxonomy): Eukaryota > Metazoa > Chordata > Mammalia > Eulipotyphla > Soricidae > Sorex > Sorex fumeus. The sequence goes on along the minus strand of NW_026606093.1, from coordinate 12,775,357 downwards.
GTGGTTTCCTGAGCATAGCCAGGAGTGATCCCTGAGTACAGTACTAGGAATGAACCCTGAGCACTGTCTGTGGCCCAAAAACTAAAAAAAAATTAAAAGTAAAGATTTTTCTTTTTAAATAGTTTACTTACTGTTGAATGGAACTTTGTGTACACAATGTACATAGATACAGAGTGCATATTTTCAGTTGAAAAAAATTTAAGACAGAACATAGAAATTATCCTGAAAGTTCTTACCCTCTCTGAATCTCCTCTTAAGACTCCGAGGCATGTCAGTAGTGCTTCAGCTGATGAGATAAAGATAGTTTTTTTCCAAATTGATAATAAACCTAGAGGGTTTATTTAATATGTAAGTAAAATGTAAATGATACTTTGAACAGTATTGGCTGATTATTTTTTGCTTTTTTTAAAAATTTTTATTAGTGAAACACCATGAGGTACAGTTGTAGACTTACAAATTTTTGTGCTTGGGTTTCAGTTATACAATGATCAAGTACCCATCCCTCCACCAGTGCCCATATCTCCACCATTACTGATCCCAGTATCCCTCCCCCCCATCCCCCCATCCCACCCTACCTCTGTGGCAGGGCATTCCCTTTTGTTATCCCTCTCCTTTTGAGTCCTGTGCTTTGCAATAAAGACATTGAGTGGCAATCATGTTCAGTCTATAGTCTACTCTCATCACGCATCTCCCATCCTGGGAGGAACCTCCCAACATCCTTTATTTGGTACTCCCTTCTCTATCTGAGCTGCATATATGCCAAATATGCCAGCCGAAGCCACTAGAAAAGAACCTAAAAAAGAAATTCTGAAAAGTGCGGATGGGTGGAGGGGGATGCCAAAGAGATAGTACCGCAGGTAGGACGGTCACCTTGCATGCCAGCAATCTAGGTTCAGTCCCAGGCACCATATATAGTCTGTTCAGACCACCAAGAGTGATGCCTGACCATAGAGGCAGGAGTAAGTCCTGAGCATTGCTGAGTGTGAACCTTTCTGCCCACCCACACACATAAAAGAAATTAGAATGAAGCAAAATAGTCTGTATAATTATAAAAATAAATTTAGACGCTCTATACTCATAAAAGATCCTATTAATCAGTTTGGACTATGACAGAATTATAGAATGATTGATTTAAACAACAAAAATCAAAAATCTACTATTTGCAGACTGGAGTTGGGGAAATATAGATCGTCGTGCTGATTTGTCATTGAATTATTGAATGAGGACCTGCTTCCAGATCTTTGGACAGCAATCTTTTTCTTGTGTCTTTGTGTCTTACCATCAGTGGACTTGGGCTAGGGGAAAGTGGGAGATGGAAAGAGGGAGAGCGTTTGGGTGTGTCCCCTAACCCCACAAAAGTAATTGCATTAATTGAATTAATGAAATCAGTGCTCAAATAAGGTCCCTATATTCCAGTTAGGTATGTTTTAAGTTTCTCTTATAGACTCCACCCTTCTCTCTCTCTCTCTCTCTCTCTCTCTCTCTCTCTCTCTCTCTCTCTCTCTCTCTCTCTCTCTCACTCTCTTAACCTCCATCATCCCTCCTTCCTTTTTCATGCAGTTTACTTGTTCAAAAACAGGACCAATATATCTCAAAGAGTTTCCCACATCCTGAATTATTTTGCAAGTATCCCTATGGTGCTAATCATTTTTTTTGTTTTATTTTTAGAGTGCTTATCATGTTAGATCTTTTCTTAGTTGTCAAATTGTCTTTCTTTGTCTTCTCAATTTAAGACAGGGGTGAGAAGTGGAAATAAGATGGTACAATTATACTTTATTTTTATCTTATATAGACTATAAGAAAGTACTCTATAGGCAGTAGCTTCCCTTGAGGTACTGTAATAGCCTGTTACTTGAGGAACTGCTAGTATTATTTTCTTTTCTTTCTTTTTTTTTTCAAAATAAATTGTTGTATCACCATGATTTACCAAGTATTCATAGGACAGTTGTTTCCGGCATTAAATGTTTCAACACCAATCTGACCACCAGTGTGACCTTCCCTCCACTAATCTCTTCAGTTTCCCACCCACCACCACAGCCTGCCCCCTTCAGACACAAACAAATTTATTTCATATTGTTTGTTTTAACACAAAGGCAAATGGAATTGTCAAACCTTAGATAGATAGTAGTCAATTTGTGATCATTTTTATATCTCACAGTTATGTTACTAAAAGTTATTTTCTGAGGATCTGCTGTGCAGTTTAGTGTATATTTTCTGTGTTATTGTTTAGGCTCATTGACCTTGGTGGGCTTCTATGAAGCTTTCCATCAAACATGCTGTGATCCTACTGAACTGATAGTATTATGAAAGTCTGAGGTGTTGCATGGCCAGGTATGTGGCTGCACAGTCCAGGAGCTATAGATCTAGGACAATTTGGTGGCTTGACAGTTTGATGAGGTTCAGTTGTGTAACTGGGCCATTTCTAAGCTGGAGGGTGTTGAGTATGACTGCCCATTGCTGTACCTTCCAGCAAGAAAGGAAATCTTCCCACACTCATTCTGAGAAGGCCCCCGTGTTCTAAGCTCTGACAAGTCTGCATGGGAAGATTTGGCAGTATCTTATTCTCTTGGAGACATGACACTGAATGGTTTCCCTGCTGGTGTGATCATATTTTTTCTAGAGCTCTCATCATTGGGTAGTCAAATAATGCAGAAAACTTTTTAGCCTCCCTGTCTACAGTGACTAGATCAGACTATTATATATTTGGAAACCAGGTAGAAAAAGAGAGGTAAATATTTCAGTATGCCTTTGTTGACCCAATCCCCAGATTTCATTATTGTACCCCTCTTCCATACAAATTGTCTTTAGAATCCCTTTCACAGAGATGTATATTTTATTCTTTCCAGCAAAAGTGTCTTTAGACTTTCCCAGGGTCATAGAGGAGCATGCACTCAATATTATAGAAAAGGAGTCTGGTCTGGTGTATGTAGCTATTTCTTGAAGTTTGACAGATCCTCTTTATCTTTGCTCATTCAATTAGAACCTTTCAGGGATCCTGTAAAATAACTTTATTCGGAGTTCAGATCCAGGAGGCCTCATATGCCTAACCTCTAATGTGACTTTCTTCATTGCCAGTGTAAGATTCAGCTTTATATTTTCAAATTCTGAAATTTGGTTTGGTTGTTTTCTTGGGGAAGAGCATGATACCCAGCTCTGCCAAGGGCTTATTGTGGCTTTGCGTGCAGTGATTGGGGACCATAAGTAGTTCCAGGGATGGAACACACATTGACTGAATGTGAGACAGGTATCTTTTTGTCTCCTCTCAGGACTTAAAAGAAATTCTTTTACTGGAACATTAGGAGGAAGCAGGAATAAATTCTTGCATTCCATATACCATTCCTAGAATTTGTTGATTGTTCCTAGAATTCAGGAATAATCTTCCATATTATGACTTCAGTTTCTTATTGAAACAATTAATTAAATATTAGGTTGATGACTTTTCATAGTTACAGGAAGAATTCCCCTGAATAAACTGTTTAGTTATGCAAGACATGTGAATAGTAAGCACAGTACACCAAATCTCCAGGTTAAGGGCCAGAGAGATAGTACAGCAGGTAGGGCATTTTCATTGCACCTGTCCAACCAGGTTCTAGTCCCAGCATACCTTATGGTCTCCTGAGTCCACCAGGAATGATTCTTGAGTGCAGAGCCAGCACTAACCCCTGAGCACTAACTGTGTGCCCCATAGACAACAAAATAAATCTCCAAATTAAGACTCACAAAGGTGTACCAGCAAGACTCTAAAAGACCCTGAACATATGCTTTTTATGCAGGCGCCTAGGATTCACATGCCCTGTGAATGGGGCTGGATTTGCATTCTAAACTCAGCACCCCTGCAAATGACTCCAAGAACCATTAGATATGTCCCAAGAAACAAAGCAAAAAAAAAGACTCATAAAGCTAATTTTATTAAGAGCCAAACTTACAAGTTTTCACAAAATGTAGGCTTCTTGTACCTCAGAACAAGGACTCATTCTACGGCTTTGGTAAAACCAGCTGCTCCTACAGCTGCTCCAGGCCAAGAAGCAGTTGGCAGGATAGGGACATTTCATCTGGGAATGACTCTGTTCCAGACACATATTGACCAACATGTGAGAGGAGTCCAAGGCCCTTCAGAAAAGCAGCTGGGTAGGCTCCTCTGTGTCTGACTGAGCGAGTACGGAGCTCTTGCTGGACTTGTTTCTTTTTGTTGGATGAGTTTGGGGCTCATTATTTTACCCGACCATAATGGCTGTCATCCCTGTTGAATACACTACTGATTCAACTACATTCAATGAATTCTGCCCTATTTTAAGAATGCTGTTAAGGTTTCCTAAACTCTTAGACCTCATGATCATATTCTGGGTACAAGATGTATAGTTATGGGGGATCTCTTAGTTTATGATTATTCAGGAGGTAGATGTTTCAGATAAAGAGGTTGTACCCTAAGGCAGCAATTTGGGGGTAAAGTACAAGTACGCAAGTTAAAATGCTCCTGTCGAGCTACATTTTCCTAAGAGTGGGATCTAAGGAAAGAATATTGCGTGCTTTAGAGATCATTCACTGTAACCTTTTCTGTCTTGAATCTTTTTATCACCTCCTCAAAACCCCATCATAGCAAAAGTAGGAATCAAAACAAATATTACTATGAAATAACGATAGGCTTTTTTGTGCTTTTGTTTTACATTTACCTTTGCCCCACTCTAAGTCCAAACAGGAAAGTTACTTTTTAAAAAATATTTTGATTAAAGCCATATTTTCTAGAAAATTATTCACCTTACAACATATCATTTCATCACACTAAGTAAATCAGATGTTTATTTCACTATGCAGAATTTGATAAAGCAATATATGCTTATATATTTTTTTCTATAATTTATTGACTTGTGTAATTCACGGATCACAGTCCTCCCATTGTTCATAGATTTGCTAGAGCAGGCCCAGTAACGTCTCCATCGTGCGACTTCTTGTTACTGTATTTGGCGTATCGAATACGTCGCGGGGAGCTTGCCAGGCTTTGCGGTGCGGGTGAGATACTCTTGGTAGCTTGCCGGGCTCTCCGGGAGGGGCAGAGGAATCGAACTCGGGTCGGCCATGTTGGCTGCGTGCAAGGCAAACGTTCTACCACTGTGCTATCGCTCCAGCCCGACATGTGTAATTATTATTAGTAATGTGTATTAGTAATGTAACCCTAATGTTTAAAACTGTAAAGAAAGAAAATATGCGTCCTAGGGATGCACAGGTAGGGCACTTGCCTTGCTTGCGGCTGACCTGGGTTCAATCCCCAATACTATACAATCCTTCAATATGGCCAGGTGTAAGCCCTGAGTACAGCTGATGTGGGCCAAAAATCTGCCCTCTCCAAAAAACAAAAAAGAAAGAAAAAAAACACAATTTAAAGCCTAATTTATCACCACAGAATGCTCAGCAATATCAGTTTTATTGTAAACCTCAAGTGTGTTAACAAAGTCTTTTAAAGGTTTGTTGGGAGTTGGAGAGATAGATCAGTGCTTAGGGCACTTGTCTTGTACTTGCCTGACTAAGGTTTTATCCCTAGCATCCCATCCCATATGGAGCCCTGAGTCCACTGGGAGTTATTTCTGAGTGGAGGGATAGACGTAAAACAATAAAAGAAGAAAGATTATTGTTACAATCTATTTAAAACAATAGTATTGTTTATTTTATTTTAATTGATTGTAATTCCAGGATTCTTTGACTTTCACCATTTTCTATCTCAGTTGTTAGCATAACTGTACTTCATGGTGTTTCACTAATAAAACAAATAAATAAAAATAAATTTAAAAAAAAATTAAAAAAATAAAATCATATAATAATAAAAAAAGATAAGGTATGGGACTGGGAGAGAGTATACTATTTAAGGTCCAATTTCTAGCACCATGTAGACCCTAGCACTACTGCTCGTAGCTCTGGAGGCCCTAAAGCCACAAAGTGTGGCCTGGGTATCTCATGGCCCAGGTATCTCGTAGCCCCCAGGTGTCTCATGGACCCCAGCTGTCTCATGGCCCCAGGTTTCTCATGGCCCCAGGTGTCTCATGACTCCAGGTATCTCATGGCCCCTGGTGTCTCATGGCCCCAGGTATCTCATTGCCCCCAGGTGTCTCATGGTCCCACGTGTCTCATGGCCCCAGGTGTCTCATGGCCCCACGTGTCTCATGGCTGCAGGTATCTCCAGCACTGAGGACTCCAGCAGCACTGCATCCTTGGGCCCTCGCATTCAACAGTCAGCAGAGAATTGCCAGTGGAGGCCCACTGCTTGGTAGCCCACCCTTCATTGTGTGTTCACAAAATAAGTGAGGCTCTCTCTCCTGCCATGGGCATTAGGTGGCCATGAGCCACTTCCCCACCCTGGCCTGCCACCATCAACAAATGCAAGAGGGAGGGAATAAAGGTGCCGCCAAGCTGGTTGGTGATCAGTTGCCATTTATTCCAATCTCCACCCCACTGTTTATTCCATTCTCCCCATGCCCCATTCCAATCTCACTGAGTGTCGCACTCTAGTCTCACATTGTCCATCATTCCCATCTCCTCCTGTCTCTCGTGCTATCCTCTCCTGCCCATCTCGCTGCTTTAGTCAAGAGCCCAACCACCAAGGTTGGGGTAGCAACTACACCTAAGTGAGGTAGCACAATCAATATTTGAAAGCCCTTCCTTCTGGGGAAGCTCTTCTGAGACAAAGATCGCAGCCTGGTAGAATTTCATCTAGGCCATATTTCTCCTTTCCTTTGTTCATAAACATTAAACAGTCACCTTAAATTTACTTCTTAAGAATCTTTCTGGTCATATTGTATACAGTAAGAGATATATTAAACTGATAGGGTGATTCTCCTGGGAGCATCTTGCTATAGATCCCAGACTACAGTTCTCAGGTCAGTTAGTTCTTTCTAATCCTAGCAGTGCCTTGTCCAGTCACTTCTCTTTGGGTCATGACAGAATTTGTGCATGACCATGCTCTTAACTTATTTTAAGTTTTATGGCACTTGGCCTGTCCCATTTCAATGCCAACATAGCTCACAGCTTGCCCTGGGTCTATCCAGTCCCTTCATTGGGACCCTTCTTTTGGGGTGCTTGGAACTAAGGGCAACTGAGGCTTCAGTTGATTAAATATGGCAGATGCGCAGGCATAACTATTATTCACAGTCAAATATTATTCAGTCAATTAACTCCCAAATTACAAAAGCATAGCATTAACTGTCTTCCTGTGTCTATACAAAAAGGACATTGGTCTAAAGTGAACTATGCAAAGGACATAGGGAAAGAGAAAAATAATATTTCACTTACAAATACAAAATCCAGAGTCCTTAGAAGGATCTGACCTGGTTAGGGGAAATGAGTGATTAACAGATAGAGAAAGCAGAGCACAGAGAAGTTGAAGATGAATACTGAGGAAATGGGAGTGCTTCAGGAGCATTGTGATGGGTATTACTCAGTAAGTCTAAGGAAGAAAGACAAGGAAGAAAGGACAAACTAATATTATCCTACCCTCCACCACCCAAAAAGGATAGGGTTTCTAAATGCACATCTTGAAATGTGGTATTCAAGAAGTTTTACAACAAGGGATGTGGCTCAGTAGTAGAGAGAATGACTTTCAGATGAGGACTGTGTTTAATCCCCAGCTCTCAAAAACTAAAGGACTAAGTCTTTTTAGTATCTATAGGACAGCTGTGACAGTGAATGCAGGGGACAAGCCGGGAGATGGAGGTATAAAGAGGGCCAGTGGTGACTGGAACCTAGTACAGCCATATGGTGTTTGCTAAAATATTACTATTATTAGTAAGTAGTGCTAAATAATGCTTAGCATGTATTGAATAGTAACTACATATGCCAGATTAACTTATTGATTCACACCAAACAATACAGTGAAGTATGAGTTCCATTTTACAGATTAAATAATTGCAATTGAATAGCTTAGAACATAAGGGACTCTAGTAGAAATGTATCTATCTCTCCAGGCTGCCTTTTAGTGATGTGTCCTTCAAGATTCAATGTTAATGTGTATCAGAAGATGAAATTTAAGTTTTTCCATAAGTAACTTTAAATCACTTTGTAAAATCAGTTAAGATCCCTAAGTTATTTTGCTACTATTTCATCAAGAATCATTGTTGTTCTAGTAATTAAAATAGTTTAGCAATATCCACTATACCAACTATGGATCAGGGCTGGTCAAATTCTGTTACAGCAAATAAAATATATGCCTAAAGTGGATTATAAAACAAGTAAACCTCATAAACTGATTCATACTGTCATGTTGACTGCCTTTCTGTCATGTGATACTTAATATTCCCTACTGCCTTTCTGAGTCCATGAATTTAATTCCTTTCGAGGACTTAGCTATACTTGTTTCTATTAAGAATTGAAAAACAGCAGGGGCTGGAGCACAGAAGGTAGGGTATTTGCCTTGCAAGCAGCCAAACCGGGTTCAATTCCCAGCATCCCATATGGTCCCCTGAGCACTGCCAGGGGTAATTCCTGAGTGCAGAGCCAGGAGTAACCCCTGTGCATCACCAAGTGTGACCCCCCCCAAAAAAAAAGAATTGAAAAACAGACTGGTGAGGTAGTATAGCAGGTAAGGTAATTGCGTCGCATGCAGCCAACCAGGTTCTGTCCCCAGAGTCCCATATAGTCCCCTAAGCACAACCAGGAATAATTCCTAAGTGCAGAGTCAGGAAGAAGTGCTGGGCACCATGGGGTGTGGCCTATAAACAAACAACCACAACAAAAAGATTTAAAACCAAAATCAAGTTATAGCAATTTTATTGTTAAGGAATTGGTTAATAACACGATAGTTCCATAAAAGAATATTAGACTACTATTTAGAGTAAAACATGTGCACTTCTATGGAAAAATTTCCCAGTAATGCTTTATATGAAAAGAAATAATATAGGGTGGACATGCACATGGATGGAGGCTGCATATATGTGCATATAGTGTACAGAATATTTGGAGAAATACAAGAAAATTACTTATTGACAGTGACAACAGGGTCTGAGAATGGATTAAGTACTTGCAGTTTATACTCTTTGAAAATAATTTTGTTTGGCCATGTGTTTTTAAGGGAGGAAACTGAGGGGAAAACTATTCGTGGGTGGGGTCACACCCAACTGTGCTCAGGGCTTACTCCTGGCCTGTGCCCAGGGATCCACTGTTGGTGCGCTCGTGGGACCATAGGGGTGCCAGGGATAGAACCTGGTCTACTGCATGCAAGACAGACACCCTACCCACTATTGTATTGTTCCATCTCTAACATCCTTTTTTAGAGAACTTAGAGTTAGCAATGTGTTAAGTTCTGCTACTTCTTACAGAAAACTTGATTTTAAAAGTAAGCTTGCAATGGAAATATGTAGGCCATGAGAACTGAGTAAGCAAGTGGCATTGTGTCATCTATTCCACAAAGCATTTTCCACCTCATCCCTCTGTGTTGGCCACACTAACCCCCTGTACCGCACCAGTCACCATTACCTGTCCAGGGCCCACCCCAGTGTGTCTCCTCTCTGCTTTCCATTCCCGATGCTCCTGTAAGGCCAGGTCACACCCATCATTAAAGATGATTCTCTGATCCTCCCTTCTGATGAAGAGAGAATCTCCCTTTTCTTTTTGGTAGAATCTCTATCTTCTCAAACTAAATAGCACTTCTATTATATTGACAAGTTTGCCTTCCCATTTCAACTCTGAGCCCTACAAGAGAAGGATTAATATCTAACTATACTTATTCAAATCAACCTCTTCCTTTAATATAAACAAAAACCATGCTTTTATATACTGATTCTCAATAAAGTTTCACCAAAATAAATTTATTCTTTCACATAAATACCAAAGATTATACTTTTGTAAAATTGAAAAAGGAAAAAAAGCTTGCACTGGAGAGATGGTACAGCCATTAAGTTGCTTTCTTTGTCTAAGGCCAGTCTGTGTTTGATCCTTAGCATCACGTATGATCCCTTGAGCACTGCCAGGAGTCATCCCTGAGCACAGAGCCAGGCATAACTCAAAAACAAAACCAGGGGGCTGGAGCAATAGTACAGCGAATAGGGCGTTTGCCTTGCACGCGGCAACCCGGGTTCGATTCCCAGCATCCCATATGGTCCCCCAAGCACTGCCAGGAGTAATTCCTGAGTGTAAAACCAGAAGTAACCCATGAGCATTGCCGGGTATGATCCAAAAAGCCCCCCCCAAAATACCCCAAAATTTTGAAAATAAGATTTAAGAGCAAATGGCCCTCATTTTCATTACAAACTTAATAAAAGGGAGAAGGGATGATCAAATGAAAATTTGGTTTACTCTCAAATTTTAAGTAGGCTGTGAAGATCAATGAAAATACTATTATTGCAGAACTCACCAACAAGAGTTAATACCAGTAATTTTCACTTTGATGCGGATTATATGCCTTAGGCCGACCTGAGTTTGATTCCTCTGGTCCTCTCCAAGAGCCCGGCAAGCTACCAAGAGTATCTCGCCCGCACGGCAAAGCCTAGCAAGCTACCCGTGACATATTTCATATGCCAAACACAGTAACAAGTCTCACAACGAAGACGTTACTGGGCCTGCTCAAGCAAATTGATGAACAACGGGAGGACAGTGCAACAGTACAGTGCTACAGTTGTCAGTGAATTTTTTTCTCTTTTCCTTAAGATTTGGTTTCATTTCTGTTTTTGGGAGGCCTCAATCGGCGGTGCTCAGAGTTTACTCCTGGCTCTGTGCTCAGGAATCAGTCCTGGAAGTGCTTGGGGGACCAGATAGGTGTCAGGTTGAACCCCAGTTGGCCACGTGTAAGACAAGCACCCTACCTACTGTATTATCTTTCCAGCCCCATGTTCTGGTGGACTTTATCACCATCCTGCCACCAACAAGATACAACAATTATACTGGCTATGATTACAGTGTTACAAGCAAACCAGTAAAACAGTCAAGCTGCTAAAGTTAAATCTTAACAATAAGAGATGCTGGGGTCAGAGCGATAGCTCTACAGGCTGAGTGCAGGCTGGAGGCCTGCATTGGGTCCCTGGCACCCAGAAGTGATTGTAGCTTCCTCTAAAAAGGAAGAGGGAGGCTGGAGCAATTGCACAGTGGGTAAGGTGTTTGCCTTGCACGCGACCGACCCGGGTTTGATTCCCAGCATCCCATAATGGTCCCCCAAGCACCGCCAGGAGTGATTCCTGAGTGCAAAGCCAGGAGTAACCCCTGAGCATCGCCGGGTGTGACCCAAAAAAGCAAAAAAAAAAAAATGAATAAATAGTAGACTGCAAACTAAGACAGAATACTGGCTCTCTTCTCTCTTTCCATACAGTATTTTACAATTGGTTCTATAAAAGGCAGAAACAGAAATAGGATTAGAGCCATCAATCAGCATAAGTGCTGTATTTTTCATGTATTGTAGTGATAAACTTGTCATTCCATTAGGTTTGTATTCTTAACTAACCATCTCAGCATAGCTTTTTAATGTTTTGTGTTGTTTTTGCTTGGGAGCCACACCCAGCTGCACTCGGAGCTTACTCCTGTCTCTGCACTCAGGGATCCCTCCTGGTGGGGATCAAGAGACCATGGTGCTAGGGATCAAACCTGGGTCTGCAGTGTACAAATAAAGCACTTTGCCCTTTGTATTATCGCTCCAGCCCTCAGTATAGCTTTTTAAAAATTTTTATTAGTGAGACATCATGAGGTACAGTTGCAGACTTACAAATTTTTGTGCTTGGGTTTCAGTTATACAATGATCAAGTACCCATCCCTCCACCAGCACCCATCCTCTACCACCACGGGTCCCAGCATTCTTCCCACCCCCTATCCCCACCATCTCACCCAGCCTCTGTGGCAGGGCATTCCCTTTTGTTCTCTCTCTCTCCTTTTGGGTCCTGTGGTTTGCAAGAGAGGCATTGAGTGGCAATCATGTTTGGTCTATAGTCTACTTTCAGCATGCTTCTCCCATCCTGGGAGGATCCTCCCAACACCCTTTACCTGGTGCTCCTTTCTCTATCTAAGCTGCCTTTTCCACTAGCATGTGCAGCTGGCCTCCAAGCCATGGAGTGAACCTCCTGGTACTTATCTTGGCTATTCTTGGGTGTTAGTCTCCTATTTTGTTACTTTATGTTCCCCAGATGAATGCAATCTTTCTATGTCTATCCCTTTTTTTCTGAGTCATTTCGCTTAACATGATACTTTCCATGTAGTACCACTTGTATGTAAATTTCATGACTTCATCTTTTCTAACAGCTACATAGTACTCCATTGTGTAAATGTACCAAAGTTTCTTTAACCAGTCATCTGTTCTTGGGCACTCGGGTTTTTTCCAGATTCTGACTATTGTAAAGAGTGCTGCAATGAACAGACTATTGCAGATGTCACTTCGGTTACACTTTTTTGCCTCTCTGGGATATATTCCCAGGAGTGGTATTGCTGGGTCAAATGGGAGCTCAATTTCTAATTTTTTGAGAATCGTCCATAGTGTTTTCCAAAAGGGCTGAACCAGTCGGCATTCCCACCAACAGTGAAGGAGGGGCCCTTTCTAGCCACATCCGCACCAGCATCGGTTGCTTTTGTTCTTTTGGATGTGGGCCAGTCTCTGTGGCGTGAAATGATATCTCATTGTGGTTTTGATCTGCATCTCCCTGATGACTAATGATGTGGAGCATTTTCTCATGCGCCTTTTAGCCTTTCGGATTTCTTCTTTGTGAAAGCTTCTATTCATTTCATCTCCCCATTTTTTTGATGGGGTTGGATGTTTTCTTCTTGTGGAGTTCAACCAGTACTTTGTACATCCTTGATATCAACCCCTTATTGGATGTGTATTTGGCGAATATCCTTTCCCATTCTGAAGACTGTCTTTGTATTTTGATCACTGTTTCTTTTGAGGTGCAGAAGCTTCTTAGTTTAAGGTAGTCCCATTTGTCTATCTCTGTTTTCACTTGCTTGGCCAGTGGCGTGACATCTTTGAAGATACCATTAGCTTCAATGTCATGGAGGGTTTTGCCAACTTTTTCCTCAATGTACCTTATGGACTCCAGTCTGATGTTGAGGTCTTTAATCCACTTTGATCTTACTTTTGTACATGGAGTTAGGCACAGATCTGAGCCCACTTTTTTGCATGTAGCTGTCCATTGTTGCCAGCACAATTTGTTAAAGAGGCTTTCCTTTCTCCACTTCACTTTTCTTGCCCCCTTATCAAAGATTAGGTGGTCGTATGCTTGGGGGGGGGGGGGGAGATGTCAGTATATTCAACCCTGTTCCATTGGTCTACAGCTCTGCCTTTGTTCCAGTACCATGCTGTTTTAATTATTACTGCTTTGTAGCAGAGTTTGAAGTTAGAGAGGTTGATTCCACCCATTTTCTTTTACTCAAGAATTACTTTAGCTAGTTGTGGGGGCTTATTGTTCCATATAAATTTCAGGAGTGTTTGCTCCATTTCTTTGAAGAATGTCATGGGTATCCTAATAGGGATCGTGTTGAATTTATACAGTGCTTTGGGAAGTATTGCCATTTTGACAATGTTAATTCTCCCGATCCATGAACAGGGGATATTTTTCCATTTCCTTGTGTCCTCTTTTATTTCCTGAAGTAGCATTTTGTAGTTTTCTTTGTACAGGTCCTTTACTTCCTTAGTTAAGTTGATAGCTTTTTGAAGTCTCTAATTTTCAAAATTTCAAAATAAAATTTGAAAAAATAAATAATAAAGAAAAATAAATAAAATTCTTCAAAATTGAGTGATAGCACAGCAGTAGGGCATTTGCCTTGTGCGCAGCCAGCCTGGCCGAGCCGGGTTCGATTACTCTGCCCATCTCGGAGAGCCTGGCAAGCTACCGAGAGTATTCATTATGCTAAACACAGTAACAAGAAGTCTCACAATGGAGACGTTACTGGGCCCGCTCGAGCAAATCGATGAACAACGGGAGGACAGTGTTGCAAAGAGGCTGCAGTGTACCTTTGCAAGTACTCCACTTTTTTTTTTTAATGTAGGAGTACTGCTATTTATTCAGCCATTGATTAGGGTGATTGAATTGGGCATGAACTCCACATTACTTTTTTTATCAGAATATTATTATTTTAATCACTGTGAGATACAGTTACCTTTCCTGTTTTAGTTTCTGTCATGCAGTGATCAATCACCCAACACTCCACCAGTGCACATCTTCTACCACCAAGGTCCCCAATATCATTCCCTCTCCCACCCCTCCCCCCTGCCTCTATGACAGACAATCTCCCCCATATACTCTTTTGTATTGCTTGTTATGAATAGCACAATATTTCACTCAGCTGCAAAAGCAGCTGTGTGCTCCTGGAATTCTAAAATTTTAGATAATTAAGGTCTAGAGAAATCTCTGCAGCATGCTGCTTGGTTCAGAGATTATTTTTTGTGTCTCTGGATCATGGCCCTTAAAGAGTTTAAGTAGCAGCCGAGGGCAGTTTGTGGGCGTGACGTCCAGGATCCTATGTGGACTGGTGGGAAGGAGCAGCCCATCTCCTATCCCTTGAGGCCTGGAGTTTGCTGTCACTGAAACCACCTACCTGCACTTCTCATTGGGTTCTGGAAGTTGCGGCCATCGGGGTTTTGGGGGGCAGGTGGAGTCAAGTACTCCACATGTTCTTATATGGCCATTGCTTTATTACATTATATATACTCTAGAAAATCTGACCCATGCCCAGCAAGATTATCATTTTCACTTAGATTAGCAAAAATGTTTTATGATATTTGTTAATTTATTCCTTTTTGATGTTAAGTTATTTTCTTTGTACATGCTCAAGTTCTTTGCCTCCCAAGAGAAGACAAATTGGAATCTTATGATTGAAAAAAAGGGGCAGTTCAGAAGTAGAGAGTGAGCATGGGGGAAGTTGTCTGCCATGGAGGCAGGGGGAGGTTTGAAAAGGGGGGATACTGGGGACATTGGTAGTGGAGAATGTGCACTGGTGGAGGGATGGGTGTTTGATCGTTGTATGATTGAAACTGAAACGTGAAAGCTTTGTAACTGTGAATCTCATGGTGATTCAATTTTTTTTAAAAAAAAAGAAAGAAAAATGGGGCAGTTAAGAGGAAATCAGTAAAGAAATTGCTCATCCCCATGAACCTAGGAGGTCCTTGGGTATAGTCACATTTTTCTTCCATTTTGACAATCAGTTATTTGTTTTTAAATTCTCTGAATTAATATCCACTGTTCCCTAGAAATGATCTGAAGGGAAAATTGTTGTCCTTTATCTGGCAGCAAAAATCACCGACATCAGAGTCTCTTGTTTAAGAATAATAATACTGAAAGGAGAGAAATGGAAAATTGAGACCTGGCAACATTTGATATACATGTAAAAAGGACCGCAATGGTGCTATTGAACTCCACTGAAATTCACTGGCTTGAGAAGCTTTTCAGAAATAGGGACATGGGAAAACAGTTAACAAATGCCCATAAATAAATGCCCATTTTGTAAAGTGAAAGAGTTTGCAAGTGTGAAAGATGAGTCCCACCCACTGGTTTCAGAAGCTGAGCAGTTAGGGTTAGTTGGTGAGTCATCTCTGATGTATCTGATAAGGGATTCCAGGAAGCCTGTTTTTATGGCCCTATAGAAGGCAGAGTGTCTTTGTGTGTGCATGACATGACCTTTGTTTTTCTTAGCCTGCAAAAGGCAACATACCTACACTGTCTATAAATTTACAATTTTGTGCATCTCTGATGCATAGAATGTCTTTTCTATTTACTTGTTTGTATTATGGTAGGCAAGTTGTAACAAGGAACAGGATAACTGGTCCTCTGTATGAAGCTTGCCATGGAAGTGGGGAGAAATGGGATTGGTCAAGGATGGGACCACTATGACAATGACAAAGGGAAGTTGTCAGTCTGGACCAGCTAAAAGGAGGCAATATGATACACATAATATCCTATCAGTAACAGTTTTGTAAACTACTTTGCTATTAGGAAAAAGAGCCTGCCATAGAGACAGGATGGGTGGGGGTTGGCAGGAGGGAAACTGAGACACTAATGGAGGGAAGTGGGTACTAGTGAAGGGACTGGTACTGAAACATTGTACACCTGAAACTTAATCATGAATAACTTTGTAACTTTATGATTTATGGTGATTCGATAAAAAAAAATTTTTTTAGGACCTATAAATGGAGCACCAACAAAACCCACAACTCTTCCAAGAACTGTAGGTGAAAAAGGGAAGTAGCGGTGCAAGACTCTCTTACTGGTTGAACTTCCTCATTTAAACTCAAGACCGCCTACTAGCTTATTTTTTAACCTCACAAAGCATGATAGACTCTATATCTGCATGCCTTTAAAAAATACTTCTTTCTGTTTAGGATCATACTATATATTACATTAATTTGTCAGCAGTGATCTATTAATACTCTAGGAAAAACACCCAAACTAGGGGCTAGTTTAAGATAAACTTTGCACCAAAGAATTTAGATATTTTTAAATAGAAAAAAAATGGGAGGAATTGTAAAAAGAAGAGGTCCTCGTCTGTGTAATTACAAAATAAATGTGAGCATGGCGGTAGTGTTGTGGTCTCCTCTCACCCGCCATGCTTTGGATGGCCATGAGTCGCTTCCCCACCTCGGCCTGCAGCCGCCACCAATGACACATGAAGAGGGGAACAGGGCTTCCAGGCTGGTAGGTGATCAGTTGCTGCTTATTCCATTCTCCCCACATGCCTGTTCCAGTCTCACGAAGCATCCCATTCCAGTCTTACACTACCCCTCATTCCATCTCCTCCTGTCTCCCATGCTAGTCTCTCCTCACTCCATATCGCTGCCTTGGTCTCGCTCCCAACCACCAAGCATTCCGGGTAGCAACCACACCTAAGTTCAGTAGCACAATCAACATATGAAAGCCCTTCCTGATCTCCTGCACCCAGGAGATCTGCTCAAGGTCGAAAACTTCCTAGGAGTGTGTTTCTCCTTTCCTTAGCCCAACAACCATTCAAACGTTCATCTTAATTCTACTTCTTAATATTAGTCATTTTGTATGGACACATTAAGAGATACATTAAGCTTGTAGGACAGCTCTCTGGGGACATCTCGCTATAGATCCCAGACTACAGTGCTCAGGCCAGATTTGTCTTTCCTAACCCTAGCAGGGTCCTAATCCAGTTGTTACTCTTTGGATCATGACAGAATTTGTCCGTGACCATGCTCTTAACTTATAGTTAAGTATTATGGCTCTTGGCCTGTCCCGTTTTGATGCCAGAGTTGCTCACAGCTTGACCCGAGTCCATCCAGTGCCTAATCAGAACCCTTCTTTTGTGGTGCTAGGAATTAAGAGCAACTGAGACTTAAGTCGAGAGAACAGATGCCCAGGAGTGAATATTACTCAGAGTCAATTAACTCCCAAGTTACAAAAGCATAGCATTAACTGTCTTCCTGTGTCTATACAAAAAGGACATTGCTCTGAAGTAAACTACACAAAAGGACATAAGAGAAGGAGAAAAGCAATATTTCACTTACAAATACAAATCAACAGAGTCTGATTTGGGGATAAAGGTGATTGACCTGTTGGAGAAGAGGTTAAAGATAAACACACAGGAATGGAAGTGCCTTGGGAGCACTGTGATGTGTGCAACCCAATAAACCTAAGCTCCCTGCGGCCAGGGATAAACGACAAGACAATGTTATCCTATACTCATCTGTTTCCTGCTTTGTCCTCTGACCATCAGAATATTGAAATTTAAACAAAATTTAGTGATAAGTCCACTTTGGGACTCAGTAATACATTTGTATTCCTTTCCATAAATGTATTGTGATCTCTTTAAATGAAATAATCACTTAATCACTTAACTTCCCGTTAGTCGTCGATTTGCTCGAGCGGGCGCCAGTAACGTCTCCATTTGTCCCTGTCGCGTGCTAGTGTAGCCCAATGGCATCTCTTCGCTCCGGGAACATGGAGGGCCTCAAACCGATCGTTCATGACCTTGACAAAGAAGTCTGACCATCTGGTAGGTGGGCGGCCACGCGGTCTCTTGACATCCCGTGGAATCCAATCAGTAACAGCTCTAGTCCAACGGTCGTCTTTAAATCTCATTACGTGACCAGCCCATCTGATTTTCGACACCTTGGCAAATGAGACAGCGAAATAAGGATCACATTAATGAGCTTGGGACTTAAATGGATAAGAATAGTAATATAATACTTTTTATAATACTTTTTATAATACTTTTACTATAATGGGATTTCTGTTTGTTGCGCCACACCCAGCAGTAATCAGGTATCATGCCTGGTGGACTCAATAGGACCATATGGAGCACCAGAGCCTCAGCCTGGGGCAGCCACATGCAAGGCAAGCACTCTGCCCACTGTGCTCTCTCTCTGGCTCCAAACTCCCATTTTTTTACTATTGTTTGAAGAGGGGTTACATCTGCCGGGGTTTGGAGGCTCTTCCCAGCTTGGTACTCAGGATTCGCTTTTGGCAGTGCTGGGGACTGAACCCAGAGCCTCTGGCATGCAAAGCAAGCGCCCTACTTGCTGTATTGTTCCCAGCCTGAGGATAATTTTTTTCTGTTTCATGGGCCACACCCGGTGATGCTCAGGCCTTTCTCCAAGTAGGCTAGGGGACCATGTGTAGTGCCAGGTATCAAACCCAGGCCAGCTGCATGCAAGGCAAGAACGCTACCCACGGTACTATTGTTCTTGTGCGAAGCCCCAGATTTTTAAAGCAAAAACTATATATTTAAATGTGAAAAATATTTAGAAACTGGGGCTATACCTGGCTATGCTCTTTCTTATTATACATCATACCCCTGGCACCTCCTCCATGCCCCAGGCAGGTAACCAGGAGCAGGGATTCAAATACCCTTTGTGCGGTCTGCCTGATAAGAGTATCCATGCGGCAAATTACTCATCACACAAAACTTTGCTGGAGTGATAGCAAAGCGGTAGGGCGTTTGCCTTGTGTATAGCCAACATGACTGACCCGAGTTCGATTCCTCCGCCCCTCTCGGAGAGCCCGGCAAGCTACCGAGAGGATCTGGCCTGCACGGCAGAGCCTGGCAAGCTACCCATGATGTATTTGATATGCCAAACACAGTAACAACAAGTCTCCAATGGAGACGTTACTGGGCCCGCTCAAGCAAATCGATGAACAACGGGAGGACAGTGACAGTGACTATAATGGGAGGGCAGTGCTACAGGACAGTGCTACAGTGCTACTATGAAAGTAATAGTTGTTAAAAAATTTTGAAAATGTATAAAATAATCACCCAACTTCCCAGCTTTGAAGCATAGCCCTGTTAATATTTTAATGTATTTTATTCTCATTTTGGTCTTCTGCTTAGGTCTTAGTATTTTATACTGTGAATATTTGTCTTTAACAGAGAATGAAGTGTGTTGGGTAAGAATTTTTGACCGTAGGGTTTGAGGACTCTTGACAAAATACATAACCTCTTAGAACTTCAATTTCCTTATCTATAAAACAGAAATTGTAATAGTACTATAGTGAAATGTTTTTTTAAAGGTGCTTTTAGCATAGGTCTAATATAATGAAATGCATTACTGCTAATGATCAATAAACTATTTTACTAATTATATTACATTAAGCTCTAGGAAATACATTTGTATATAAATGATTAGTTTGATTTTTTTAATATTTAAAACTTTTACATGAATTAATGACTCAGATTTCCTTGGGTCATTTTCCTCACTTTTGGGCCTGTCTCTTTCTGTATGAGTTCTCATTAATGCCTCCTACCAGCATGGCTACTCTAGGTAAGTCAGGAGTTCCCAGGCTGCTCCATATCTGCTCTGGGTTATGTTCCAGACATCCTGCTTCTGCAGCCTCTTCTGCTCCAGGGCCCGTTCTCAGAGACTCTCCCATATCTACCCTGGAATCTCACCAAGAACCCTTGCCCTGCAATCCCTTACTCAGATGGCAGGATCCTTCATCCCCTCTCTCTCCCACTCTTTAAGTATCCTAACTCCACCAACTGTTTTATACTGACCTGAAAAGTCACTGAACCTGAGTTTTCTTTTGCTCGATTTGCTCGAGCGGGCCCAGTAACATCTCCATTGGAGACTTTGTTGTTACTGTGTCTGGCATATCGAATACTCTCGGTAGCTTGCCGGGCTCTCCGAGAGGGGCGGAGGAATCGAACTCGGGTCGGCCATGTTGGCCGCTTGTAAGGCGAACGCCCTACCCGCTGTGCTATGGCTCCAGCCACTTTTTTTTTTAAAAAAAAGTATAACAAACGTCTTTTTAATTGAGAGATTCTGTGACTTATAATACTGGTGTTGTTTTGTGATGGTTTTTGTGTGCATAATACCAACATCACACGCTGCCCTAACATATCTCTCTCCCTCTTTCCAAGGACCCCAGCTTTCCTACCTTTCAGCTCCCCGGTATCTGAGTTTTCTAATCAAGCAGATGATAACACCTTAAATTCATATTTTTATCCTCAGTTGAGTTCCCCATGCTGCACAGTTCATCTTCCACTTCCAGGCAGCACACTCCTAAACATCTTTGCTCACTTTCTACAGGTATTTTTCTTAGGGAGAGATGGGGTGAAATGGAAGATCAGCGAGAGTGGGTGGAGGGGAAAAAATGGAAGGAAATATGCAGGCGGCAAGTACAGGAGGGCAGAGAGATTGTGGGCAGGTAGAAGGAAGATTTATAAGAGACGGGGAAGGGCAGCAAGAGAGGGAAAGACTGGGCAAAGACTGGGCAAAGATGGTTGGCCATGAAATGTTGTATTTCCTAGAGTTTGTATTATTGACATGAACTGAGTTTTAAATTTTGTTTTGAATGTTCTGCCTTGATCTGCATGTAATTTGGAGTAATAAACTGTGAGCTGATGGGAAATTATGACAGATAAAAGCAGGACTGGTGATAAAGACTCCTTCCTTCAGCAAAGAGTTTTTTAGTTTAAGGGGCAAGAGATATAGCTCAGCAGGAAAGCACTTGCCTTGAATGTATAAGACCCTGGGTTTGCTCTTCAGTGCCACACATGCACACACACATGCATGTAGTATGTTTTTAACCAAATTTATAAGAGGAAGAACTATACATGGTCATGCGCCTCAGATCCCTTTTGGAAGGAGTGACATAATTTGTGGGTTTGGATAGATGTGTAGTTAAGAGACTTTTTATTTATTTGTAAATCCAATTTAGTCTAAGAAGAAGTATGTCAGCCTTGCTTTAATAATTCCTCGCTGTCGCTGTCGCTGTCACTGTCACTGTCTTCCCATTGTTGATTGATTTGCTCGAGCGGGCCCAATAACATTGTGAGACTTGTTACTGTGCTTGACATATCGAATACATCACAGGTTAAGATACTCTTATGGTAGAAAATAAACAACTATAAAGTATATATCCTGATAAGTAAGTAAGGGAGTAAGTAATGCTCTTATCCCTCTGAGGAAGTCAGCCAGCAGATGTTTGCTTTCACACTGAGACCTCACTGCAGTAGCTGACTGCTGATGCTCCTTCTCTTGCAATCTCACCTGGTTCTCTGTGGGATCCATGTTAGAGGTATAATGATGTGGTGTGGTACCTGCCTGCAGCCATAGTGGCCAGCAAGTTCCGGGTGTGAGAAACAGAATCATGAGATGTGGAGACCCAAAACCTGGTCTAGTCCTTTAAAGCCTTTATTATTCCAGCCGTGGGTTATGGACCAGAAACATCAGCATCACCGTGGAGCTGGTTCAAAACACAAAACCTCAGTTCACAGTGCAGACCTAATTTAGAATCTCTATTTTAACAGGATCTTATGGTAATTTGTATATGCACGTTAACATTTGAGAAGAGCTTCCTTAACCTTTGACCACACAGATTCATGCTGAGGAGAGTTGATAAGGATTATCTGGAAGAATTAAAAACATTTCAACTGCTTGAGTGCTGTGGACACCCCCGTCTGAGTTATTTGGGGATCCTCTGCAGTGATTCCTTCTTTTTTCAAGGTCTCTGATACTGGGTTGTTAGTTTGTTACCTGATTTATTGTTACAGAGGCAGGCTTTTAAAATAATGTTTGTATCTCCTTTAAGGTATTTGTTAGTTTAATCTCACTTATCAATAAAATCCTCCAATTTGGAGAACAGGATTTGATATCTAAATACAGTGGTGAAATTTTAACACAATCACGCTATAGGCCATTTTAGTTTTTGTTCTGTTACTGTCACATCTTTCTACTTCACTAGCATAGAGTATTTCAAAAACTGAAGTTCACTGTAAAGCTGTTCATTTATTGTGGTGTAACAAAATATCACTATCCTACAACATTATTCAAAACAATGGCAAGTGCTCTTAAAATAGATATTTAGCTTGTCATTGTTCTAAGATATGAGTCAAATATTCTGCGTTTGGGAAGGAGGGGTGAGACTCAATGGTAGACCTTGCATGTATTAGAGAACCCCAGTTTGATTTCCAGCATCAAAACACACATATGTAGCAATAATTATATCTAGAGCTGTGAAATGTCTAAGAAATCATTGAGGGAATAAATATCAGTAGAGGTCTAGAAATGAAGAAATTTTAATCTCAGCATTCAACAGTAGTAAAAGATCCTGAGTATGGGCAACTACAGAAGCATACATTCCTTCCTGGAAGCCAATAGGGTTTTCTTAATTATTCAGGCTAAACTAATTTTATCTTTGAGATTAGAATGAACTATTGGGGCTTAGGACAGTCTTTTTTTAAAAAAATTTTTTTTTTATTTTATAAGGTAGTTCACAATATTTGATTGCATTTGACATTCAAACAGCAACCCCACCACCATTACACCTTCCCACCACCAAATTTGGGGTGTTTCCATCCCAAGCCCCAATCCCTGTCCCAGAGCACAACAGAAATAATATATTTTGTATTGTCTGTTATGAAAAACCACTGAGAATGCTCCAAAGAAGTATCCATAGAGGAAACAGTGTGGATAGAAGATTGTTCTATTTTGACAGGGGCCATTAAGACATTCTTTAGGATATCACTAACATGTTGTTAAAGGTTGAATGATGTGAGCTTTTGTGTGTGTATGTGTATGTATATATATATATATGAAAATATGTATATATGCATATATATTTCCTTCTATGATTTGTTGCCTACTATTTGCACCACATCAGATGTGGCATGATACATATTGAGAATAGGTAGGGAGTGTCTTATGAGGTGTCGTGTGGGCGAGGTCCAGAAATATGTTCACTCATAAGTGAGGCTCAGCCTGAATGTGTGGGAAGCGGACTTAAGTGTGGTGGCGATTGGGTTGTGGAGGTTTTCGGCTGTCGAGGCTGGGTCCCTTGGGGCGGGGAGGGCTCTCACCCACCCCCCTTTGGGGCTCCCCAAGTGAAAACAGCCTGGCCCAAAGTCTGGTGGTATGGCTATGGTGGGCATCATGTCGGTTCCTTCTGGAAGAAAAAGCTGTATGATCTGGAAGGTGGCCGATGACGAGATTATCTGGCGCCCAGCAGGAGGTGGCTTATGGGTGTGACCCCTGGATTTCCAGAGACTGGGGAAAACGGGCAGAGGATCTCCACTCCCGGTCCTGCTGAGCCCAGAGGACTATCTTGATTTTGACACGATATTTGGCATAGTTCCAGGATTTACAAATGAGGTTCTATTAACTTGTAGATTCACTTATTCTTAACTATGTGCTATCTTTGGTATTCTGTATAAATGGATATTTAAATAGGAAAGACTGACTATAACTTAAAATGAATGGTCTGCCCCACAGTCTAATATTAGAAACATAATAAAGCATCTGACTTCTGGGTGGAGATTAATCCAAAAGAGTCAAGACAAGGGAGTCTTGACAAGAAACTAATGTGGCTGTGAGGTGAGGGAAAAGCACATGGGCTTGGGGGCTTGTTTGGCATGTGTAAGTGATAGGAACCTTGCAGTGAATTAGATGTAAGGGATGAGAGAGGATATTGATGATCGGGGATGACCGGCTTGCGCAGTAGTTAGTTGACTGGACCACAGGCCATATCCACATGGTTTTGACTTGTCACAGTCCATAACAGGGTCTTGGATGAAGTTACCCTCAAGTTCTGAACCAAGATAATGGTTGAACTCCTTCAAGATATGTAAGAATTAATAATTTAAGTAAAGATCAGCAAATTAAAAAGTTATCACTTCTGCCAAGATGAAGTGTAGTGGAAATAAGACTGATCTTATTTCCTGCACATAGTCCTGCACTTAGCTTAAAAAAATGAAGTGCCCACTGTAGAACTAGGCTCCTTAAACTATTTTACACTACAAGTGTCACATACTGTCATAAAAAAGTGAATGCCAAAATAGGTTACCTTAAATGAAAGGGGAACCCCAACTCAAATTCGTAATCTTACTCACTTTGTACTTGGGGACTGAAACTTCTGTGCTCGCATTGTTCTCTTCTTAGCACACAGTCTCCAAAAGCACTGATGAGAACTAAACCACAACTGACATGTAAAGAACCTGAACTTTCACAGGGTCATTGCTGAAAGAATTGTAGCTGTTTAAGACAGAGAACACAATCTTAAAATGAACATCCTCGGGATTATAAAGGGGAAAGCCTTTTCAAGTGGATTTATAGAGGTACAGAGAGTAAAATTGGGACCCAAGGACATAAGAGTATCTGTTACTTCAGCTTAGCCTCAGTTCCAGTGCACAGAATTTTCCAGATGTAGTGGACATGCATTCCATATGTCCGTGACAGAACATACTTTCAGACCTGGCTATCTCTATTTTGACAAGCAACATCGAGATTTCCTGTGATGGGTGAAGAGTTGGATGGGTATTCTCTAGAAGTTTCTCCCTAATACAGAAGTCTAGAACTTTTAGTCTCCCAACAAATACCCTTTTTTTCTCAGGGGACACGATGCCCAAGGATATCCCTCACCTCATCTTTTCAATCATCTTGTTGTTGACATGCAGATTCTCAAAATTTTTCTGATCACATCATGCAAAATACTCAGTATCCTTCCTCCACTTCTTCATATCCCATTGTTCCAGTTAATATTCTAACCCCCTTTCTCTTTCAGAAGGTAAGTCTGAAATACACAACCCATAACAATTCAACTGTTTCTTTCTGAGGTTTAGTTTCCAATGAAAAATGTCTTTTTCAGCCATAATAAAACTAGTGATGACAGTTAGCAGTGTGGAAATTTACTTAATATCCAAAAGGCATGCCAACATGAATCTAGGGTTCCTCTGTAGTAAAACAAGAACACCAGCTTGTTTCTTTTTCTCAGCAACCACAATTATGTGTCCAAGTATCTAGTTGGTCAAAGAGAGGAATAATCATGCTCAAACTAGGAGAATTTAGAATAAGTCATTGCACACTCTTGAGTCATTTCTCTTTGCATTTTCTTTTGGATGCCATGTTTTCTCTATCTCTCACATCTTCAACTAGCTCCTCTCAAACAATTCCAAGAACTATTAATAGCAACTTTGAAAACTTACTGCTTCTTTCCAAAATTGAAACAAGGAGGTGTTCCCAGTTTTACTTGCATTAATGCTAGTTTTTTGTTGTTGTTGCCTAAAGCACTCAGAGTTTGACATACAGTTTGCCTCTTACTGATTTGATAGAAGATTTTTGTTTTATACTAGATTTCCATCTTTGAGGGGAAATCTCAGTGTTTGGGGAAAGATGGAAAAGAATTTTGAGAGACTGGGGTATGGGTAGAGGCTGTCAGACTCACTGAAAGTCCTTTCATCTGGGGTTCAGTATTACATTTGAAATGTGGGAGCAAGTGAGTTTTCATCACTGTAGGAGGATCGTATTCACTGGTTTTTATTTAGTGTGGAGAAGATAGGTGAAAACTGCTTACATCTTTCCTGATCAACACTTTTCTCCCACTTGAAAAACAAAGAAATAGTAGAAGTTTATGAAGCAATTCTTTACCTCTTGACAAGAGGTTACTGACCAGGTGGGCATCAGCTACAAGGGAGTCAACCCACTATGACTTATTAGGAGGCAAGAAAAACATGCAAGAGCCAAGTGAACCAAAGGGATGCTAACAGAGGGCATATTTTCCCTTGTAATGTTTCTCTTATTAGTAAGTACTGAGTCCGTGGAGTTTAGGACTTTGGTGAATCATTGTGTAGGTATTAGTAATGCTCCTTCCTGCTAGACATGTAGTTCCTCTGAGGTCAGATTTTCTTATTCATTAGAGGCCCAGAGCTAATCTCTCGTCTCGTCTTCAAGAGAGTCAAAGGCGAATCGACCTAATGGGGCACAGTCACTCGAAACACATGTGGCTGACCCCCACATGGCAGCTGTCCCCTCTCTGTTCTGCGCCAACAGCGCTCCTTAGCGATCTTGTCACCTTAGAGAAGGATAGCACTGGTGGGAGTTCTCACTTACTGTTCAGTGACCCGAGCAACAGGAACAAACTCTGAGTTAGAGTCAAGCTTGCTTCTTCATAAATAATATTTGTCTTGTAAGAGGACAAAAGTCACATCACAGTTATGAGTCTTATTCTCTGACTGACACTTCAAATTCTATCACATATCTCAAGGGTACTGGATTGGTTAATGCTTGCTCTCAAATTTTCACTTTTTTTCACGTCCATCAACCAGAATTAATAATAAGGAACTTACCCTTTTAATCACCCTCCTACTCAAGGGTCTCATATATATATATATATATATATATATATATATATATATATATATATATATAACCACTGGGCCATTCATATATATATGTATATATATGAATCTTCTTCCTTACAATCTTTTTTAATTAAAGCACCATGAATTGCAAAGTTATTTATAGTTTTATTTTTGACCTACAGTGTTCTAACTATCACCACTACTGTTACGGTGTTCTACAGTCCCACCACAAGCGTTCCCAGGTTCTCTCTCCTATAATCATATCTTGATCCCTTTCCTATCTGCTCAGTTAATATCTTGATTCCCTTTCCTAGCTGCTCAATTTAACCTTCACCCAGATTGTTAGGGTTTTTTCATTCCTTTCCTCCCTTTTTGTGGTTTGTTTTAGTTTTTTCAAACTGTTGAGCTCTTGTTTCCTGAGTAACCTCTAATGGTCCTTCTGTCATGCCATTGACCACTGTGTACTCCCTACTTACCTGTGCATGACTGCACTGCACACGAGAGGAATAAAATGCCCTAAGACTACTATTGAGCTAAGGAGCACTTTCTGTGCCTACAGCAAAGAAAGGCACTGTTCTCTGAGCTGAGGTTCAGAAGCAGAGTGGTTCAATAGGTGGTCTTAAGAGGAGACAGCCGGCAGAGAGAGTTGTATGAGTTGTGTGATGTGCCAAGTGCCTCTCTGAAGAAAAATAATTGCCTTAATTATTCAAATGTGTAATTTGTTGCATTCATGATTGTTCTAGTGATATATTTCCCTACATCAGGAAGTAAGTGGTTTCATTTGGGGACTAGAATTCTTTTCTTTTTAACAAATTGACTTTATTTCCCACCATTGTATCTGCTTTTACCAAACAATTCAGTAATAATCTTTGTAATCACTCAGATCATTTTAACTGTGCTTTTTCTCAAGGAGGGTTTGATAATGAGCCAGATGTACTAAAACAAAAACATGATTTCATCATTCAAAGAAGTCTTTTCATTACATTTGATTGTCAGAACTTCCCCACTAATTAAAGATGTACTTTTTCTTTTAGAGGAACCAGTTGTAGAAAAATACTGAATTTTTTTATCTCAGTGATCCTATGTATTGATTCAAATTAATCATAGGACAATTAAAGTGGACTCATTCCAATTACAGGGCCTCGAAAGAGTCCTGTATTGTTATTTTCGTCACTACCTCCCCAGGTCAGGAGTAGATAAAAAAAAAATCTTATACATGATTTTTCTGTGTCTCCATATTATAAATGAAGAATCTAGGGATAGAGAAAGTTGCCCCAAGTCACGTGATCACTGATGACCTTTCCCTCACCTTCCTTCCTATTCCCACATCCACTTGTTATACCTCAGACTGAATGTGACAAGACTATATATACAGTACAAAAATTCAGTTTCATAATGTTTTCAAGTCATCTCTACTGAAGTGATCCCAGTGAGCTATTTAGATTTTGAATTATGTAACAGATTTGAACTGTTAGTTGCACAGATTCGAACAAAGCAGTTCCTTATTTGGTAGCATTTAAAAGAAGGGGATGGGGGTTGGGAGGGATACTGGGACCCGTGGTGGTGGAAAATGGGCACTGGTGGAGGGGTGGGTATTCGATCATTATATAACTGAAACCCAAGCACAAAAATTTGTAGGTCTACAACTGTACCTCATGGTGTTTCACTAATAAAAATAAAAGAAAGAAAAGAAAAGAAAAGAAAAGAAGAAAGTGTGGCAGCGAGGCAGCAACAATTTCCTGAGATAACAACACCAGAGAACTAATCCTCACAATTGGGTCGGGGGCGGAATGAAAGAGAGGGGTGCTAGAGTCCTTGGGAGAGGAAGGTGGGTACACTGGTAATGGTTGTGATGTTGGAATTACGTGCATGAGAAACCATTACTAACATTATAGTAAATCACAGAATCTCAATCAATACCAAAAAAATCAAAGGTTTGGTTAATAACTTGCAAAATTCAGATATTAGCAATAAATAGTGTTAGATGTATAAATAAACCTTTGTCCTAAAATGTAATGTTGGTTTATATTCTGTTATATGAGAAAATTTGTTTTTTATTCTCCAGCATACTTCTGACTTCTGTGACACTGCTATCTATATATTCAATAAACCTTCTGTTGATCTGTTCAAAGGAAACAGGTAAGCTGAGAATATGTCTATTTTGTGACATGAAAGTCAGACTGAAAAGTGTTCATGGTGGTATTATAAATAAATGATGCTCTCTGCTCAGCATCTTAATCATTAAAGAAAAAAGAGTACTTTGACCTACTGCACTGTAGCACTGTCTCTCGTTGTTCATTGATGTGCTCGAGCGGGCCCAGTAATGTCTCCATTGTGAGACTTATTGTTACTGTGTTTGGCATATCCAACACATCACTTGCCAGGCTTTGTTGTGCGGGCGAGATACTCTAGGTAGCTTGCCAGGCTCTTTGAAGGGACGGAGGAATCGAACTCGGGTCGCCCCGGTTGGCCGCATGCAAGGCAAATGCCCTACCCGCTGTGCTATCGCTCCAAAATCTGTAGTACTATTTATAGAGAAATTCTTATCAACAAAGAGCAACTGGCATTGTCATTTAAAGTGAACCCTCAATTTTACCTGATATTCTGCTTTCCGAAGACTCATCTTAAAGGCTTTGGTTTTTCCTTAGGTCTTCATAAACTCAGAACCACGATCCCATGTATTTATATTACAGTTCCTATGGCTATAAAAGTAAAGTCTTCAATTACTCTTGTACATATGCCAAGGAGACAATATTGTTCCACAGGCAATGTGGAACAGAGTGTACTAGTTCTCTGGGTAGTTTAATACCTAAAGTGTTTGTCTTCTATGTTTGGGACACTGGATTATGTTTGTAATACTTTTGCTTTTACGTTAGCTAAGACCATTTGGCCAACGTCTTTTGTACAGAGATGACTCCATTTAACTGGGACACTGTAATAAATTAAGCCTGTAGCACTTTGTGTAGTTTAAACACCATCCTTATGAGAGGTAAACAGAAGTTTAAATATAGCCTGACCCATATTGCCTTCTTGATTTTGAAACTGTGAACTGAACTATTATAAAAAAATAAACATTTTATGTGTGAATAATTTAAATTTTAGTATCTATTGAAATAAGCTATTGAACAATACTGTTGAATTTTGTTAGAACCAAACTATTTTTTTATTTAGCTGCAGCTCTTTGTGCGTTGCATATCTTTGAACTAAACTTACAAATGATGATGAGAATTTTGATGGGACTCCTATTTCTAAAAATGTTATGATATTTAAAATACATGAAGCATTGATGAGATAGTATTAATTTTTCTTTCCTTTGACCAGTTCAGCAATTCTTTCACATGGAACCTTTTCATCTCAACCATCAGAATTTTTAAAATTAGATCTTTATTTTAATGGTACACAGCAGACCAGAAATAAAATCATGGTAGAAATTTCCTTCCAATAAAGTAAAAGGATTATTTGAAATAATTAAAAATAAAAACAAACCTTATTGTTGGATTAAATACTTTTCTTACCAACCTGAAATAAAAGGTAAATGGTAATAAAATCTGACATTGAAAACCAACAAGAAGTTGCCCTTACAAGGTGAAAATTTGTGTGATTTTGAAAAAGACAAAGAACTTGGGAAATAGTGAACAGAATGGGGAAATCTCTATTTTTAACTCTTAAAACTGTGTTTTCTTGTAATTTCAACTATGTTTTTTCAATTACATGGATATTTTTGTTTTGTTTTGTTTTGTTTTGTTTTTGGTGGGGGGAGGGTTTCTTTTGGGGAGGTTAGGTGGATTTCTTTATTTAGTTTTGCTTTTTGGGTCACACCTGGTGATGCACAGGGGTTACTCCTGGCTCTGCACTCAGGAATTACTCCTGGCGGTGCTCAGGGGACCATATGGGATCCTGGGAATCGAACCTGGGTCAGCTGCATGCAAGGCAAACACCCTACCCGCTATGCTGTCGCTCCAGCCCCTGGATTTTTTTTTTTAATAAAAATTTTATTAACACTGTCCACTGTCCTCCCATTGTTCATCAGTTTGCTCGAGCGGTCACCACTAATGTCTCACAACAAATTTTGAGACTTCCTGTTACTGTTTTTGGCATACTCAGTACCTCACGGGGAGCTTTCCAGGCTTTGCCCAGCGGGTGAGATACTCTCTGTAGCTTGCTGGGCTCTCTAAGAGGGGCGGAGGAATCGAACTTGGGTCGGCAGCATGCAAGGCAAATGCCCTACCCGCTGTGCTATCGCTCTAACCCAAAATTTTTATGAAAATTTTTAAATTAAATTTTTATAAAAAGAACTGTGAGTTACGAAGTTATTCGTAATTGAGTTTTAGGCATATTTAGGCGTATTTGGGCTGGAGCGATAGCACAGCGGGTAGGGCGTTCGCCTTACAAGCGGCCAACATGGCCGACCCGAGTTCGATTCCTCCGCCCCTCTCGGAGAGCCCGGCAAGCTACCGAGAGTATTCGATATGCCAGACACAGTAACAACAAAGTCTCCAATGGAGACGTTACTGGGCCCGCTCGAGCAAATCAACGATCAACGGGAGGGCCTTTACCTTTTTACCTTAGGCGTATTTCAATACCAATCCTACCACCAATGTCAGCTTCCCTCCACCAGTGTTCCCAGATTCCCTCCACAGACCCAATCCCTACTCCGACTTGACAGGGATGTTACAGAGGTACAGCAGTTGCGGCTTAGATATCAGTGATGTTTTCAGTCTGTGTTTTGCGCACATGGCTGTACCACCCACCTATTCATCAATCTAACTGAAGCCCTGATGCCTGTTCACCCATCACTTCCGGTTCCCTTCTCTTCCCATCCCCATCCCCACCCCATTTTCTTTATAGGCTGCATGGTTTATGAGAAGCTAGGAGAACAGGTCTTTGGCACCACAGGGAAGCTGGTAATCTTTGGAGCTACATCTCTGCAGAACACTGGAGGTAAAAGGAACATTTTTTTTCTATGCGTAACTTTAAAGTATGTGTGAAGGTTATTTTTTTCTGACTCTAGTGTCATGTGGCGACTTGGATTTATTTTTTATTTGAGAGGAGAGAATGAGGGGGAAATATGTGTCTAAGAGAGAACACAGTCTTCTCCAGAGTGGAAAACAAAGAAACAGAAAGACAAATAAGAGAGGTACATGTTAAAGAGAGAGCGCGGGCTTAAAGAGCAAACTTGGCCACGGGAATTTTAAAATAATTATCATTTTTATCATTTTGCTCGGGGCCTTTATCATTTTAGTTATCATTTTTCTGTTTGTTTTCGGGCCAGACTCAGAAGTGCTCAGGGCTTACCCCTGGCCCTGTGCTGAGGCATCACTCCTGGCGAGGCTGGGGGAATGGGGATCAAACTTGGGTCAGTCACATCCAGGATATATGCCCTACCCATTTGTACTAGTTCTCAGCCCCACAATTATCATCATAATTGCTAAAATGGATCTTGGAAAGTTAAGCAGAGATAGCAGTGAGTTACTCAAAACCAAATTACTTGGAGAGTACCTAAAGCTGTCTTTGTGTGTTATTGAAGGTTACTCTAAGAAAAAGCTGGTAAACCTTTATATAGCTTGTAACATGAGCCTGGGTATCTTCTTTCTAAAAATGTTCTCATCTTTCTCTAGCAATGCTGAGCTACCTCTTTATAGTAAAAAATGAACTGCCCTCAGCCATAAAGTTCCTAATGGAAAAGGAAGAAGCATTTACGTAAGTTACCATTTTTTTCCTAAGATAACTGAAATATTTTAAATTTAAATTTAAAGGGCTAACCAAAATATTTGCTTTATGAAAACTAAAGAAAGAAAATTTTCCCAGGGGTTCTTTTTCCTTTGTTCCTGCAACAATAAATTTCTTTGGGACTGACTGTATAAAGGAAGAAGCAGGGAGAATTTGAATGTGAGCACTTAAATGGTAGATTCATCTGTCATACTTTAGATGTTAGACACTGCACTTTCCCAAGAGTCTGCAATCTATATCTAGTTTCTGTAAAATAGAACAGATAAGGAGTATTTTTACCACAGAAGTGGAGCATGCAAAACAAATTAAGACCCTAGCCTCTCTCTTAAAGATGGGAGATAGCGTTTTGGAAGCAAAATTTACATGAACTAACTTCATTCAAGATACAACTAACCCTGGAAAACGTTGCAACTACATTTGGCATGTCTTTTATGTTTTGACTCCTTATTTAACAGTCCTTGTCTGTCTTAGTTTCTGTTTTCTTTCAAGGGAGACTGGTACAAACCAGAATTCCTAGTGTTCTGTACTCAGAATTCAAGGTCAAATACAAGGGATCAGGGAGAAAGCAATGTCTTCGTGTGGTGACTTCTTCTTGTTGATTGAAATAGGTCAAGCAAAGCAAAACGAATCTTCCTCTTTAAATATTGATCAGACAGGTTGTAATCTAACAGAATGCAAAGCCTGCATTCAACTTTGAAAACAAGTAAATAATTTAAAGGAATGCCACATTAGGCCGATGGGAAAGGAGAGAAAACCCAATATCCTTTCTTCCATCACATGACAGAAAGAATAGTAACTGAGTGTTGGCTGAATTAATATATTTGTGTAGAGCATAAGCAATAATATAAATTAATAAAAGTAAAAACGGTGTTAAACAAGACTGTGAAAATTTACATTTGAGAAAAAATAGTGTCACTTAAGAAAATATGTTCTAAACTATTTCACTCCCTTCCAGAGCCTGGTACGTGGATGGGCGTGTGCTGGTGGTGATAGTTACCTTTGGCATCATCCTCCCTCTGTGTCTATTGAAGAACTTAGGTAAGAAAAAAATCTGGCTTTTATCCTAGTTTCTGCAAGACCAGATCAGAGTCGAAACCAAATAAAAATGTTTCCTGCAGTGAAAACTTTTAAGTGTTAGGCTTTATTTTTGGGGTTTTGGGAGAGGTTTTTCTTGGTGGGGGGGTCACACCCAGCGATGCTCAGGGTTACTCTGGCTCTGCACTCAGGAATTACTCCTGGCAGTGCTTGGTGTACCATATAGGATGTTGGTAATTGGACCTGGGTTGGCCACGTGCAAGGCAAATGCCCTACCTGCTGTGCTATCGCTCCAGCCCCTTGATTTTACTAAGGGATATAAATCATTACTGAGGGATATGATTCCCTGAGATATTTCTCTACAAAGCTTTTAGACAGGAAGGCTTACGCCCACAATACAGTATCCAATAGCACAACTTATAGGTGCTCTGAGAATAGTCTAGAAAATGGACTTAAATGTCCACATATCTAAAATATCCTGATTATTTAGACAATAGATTTTTCATATCATCTATCATGATATAAAGTTGCTTAGATTTATGCATTGAAATGTTGTGAATTACTCTTTTATTATCAAAGTCTTATTCACCTCAATTATTTTTCTCATTGAAGGAGGTGACACAAGTGAAAAATCTAAAGTGATGATAATTTTAAAGTCACATTCAATTGGTTTTGATTTTTGGGTGTGTGTGTATGTACTAATATTCAAAGACAAGTGTGCCTTTTTTTGAAGCATTTCAGTTATTGGAAAATGAAGTAATTGCTGTTCAGTTGAGGGTAAAGACTAAAATTCGTTTCCTGTGATTTTGGCTGTATTCAAGGCTCAAGATTAGATTAAAGTTTTTCTAAAAAAATGGGTGAAAACCATAGAGCTTTGTTTTACATGAAAAAAATTATCCAGTCTCTGGAGGAGAGAGAGATAGTAAGTACAATAGGTAGGGTGCTTGCTTTGTATGTAACTCATTGAGTTCAATTCCCGGCATCCCATATGGTCCCAGAGTCCACCAGAAGTGATTTCTGAAAACAAAGCCAGGAGTAAACCCTGATTATCACTGACTATGACCCAAAACAAACAAACAAACAAACCAGCAAACCTATTGAGTCTGTCACTGTTCTTTAAGACCTATAAGTAGATATTTTTATTTTATTTTTTTGTTTATGGGCCCACCTGGCAGTGCTCAGGGTTTACTCCTTCTCCCCACTCAGGGATCACTCTTGGTGGGGCGAGCTAGGGGGACCCCATGTGGTGGCAGAGACTAACCTGGTCAGTTGCATGCCAGGCAAGTGTTCCACGTGTCCTGGTATCAGTCAGGACCCTTATAAGTAGATTTTTTTTTAAATCTTCTCTAAGTTTAATTTTCTAGTTTCTAGGCTTGTTTTGAACTTGTCTATGTATATACAGGTAGGTAGCGCTTTTCAATTTTAATAGAGAAAGTCTTATTTCCTCTGGGATTAAAAATAAAGCAACCCCCAGAGGCACTTAACTTTTGCTTTCTCTAGAGTATAGTGGTCAGTGACAGGAGATCTCCTAGGCCTTTTACACTTTGTAAAAGGTAAACATCCCCAAGTGCTTGACTTATCTTTAGAAATCACTTCATCTCCTCATCTGGAGAAAGGTTTTTATACCTATTGTTCAATATGCACAAAATAATTCGCTGCCAGGGAGTAAGTGGATTTGCTTCAGCTGCATCACAGTATAGTAACACAGACACATGACCAAAATGGGGGGCTCTTTTCCTCTATACTCTGAGAATAGGCATTTTTTGTCTTTGTTATTGGACCCTACCTGGCTGTATCAGGGTATACTTCTGGCTCTTGGCTCAGAGAGTCTCTCCTGGTGAGCTCAAAGGACCATATGGGATGCTGGAGATTGACCAGGGTCAGCCACATGCCAGACAAGCATTCTACCCATTGTAATATCTCCCCAGCCCAAAATCTGCATTCTTTAGTCTGCTAGGGAAAATTGGAATCATAGCAAATGACATAATGTTTTTAATGTAAAGCCATTATTGTTGTCAAATACAGTAGTATTATGAAATAACAAATCTTGCATTTATGTTGGCACACATGTATTTTATTAAAGCATCAAACTGTGCCCATAATAATAATGCACTGTAGCACTGTCCTCCCATTGTTCATTGATTTGCTCAAGTGGGCCCAGTAACATCTCCATTGTAAGACTTGTTACTGTGTTTGGCATATCAAATACGTCATGGGTAGCTTGCCAGGCTTTACTGTGCGGGCGAGATACTCTCGGTAGCCTGCCAGGCTCTCCGAGGGGGCGGAAGAATTGAACCCAGGTCGGCCGGGCCAGCTGTGTGCAAGGCAAATACCCTACCTGCTGTGCTATCGCTCAAAACAAATTAATAGATGAAATAACAATTATCAACTTTTTTTTAGGCTATCTTGGCTATACTAGTGGATTTTCGTTGAGCTGTATGGTTTTTTTCCTAATAGTGGTAAGTGCTAATTTAAATATTTTAGTTTCTCACAGTACAACACATGTAATAGATTTCATTAATTCATTTTATTTGATAAAAATCTATATTGCTTTTCCTTCATTGTTATATCAGGTTATCTATAAGAAATTTCAAATTTCATGTGGTGTTCCAGCGTTAAATACAACAATGAATGCGAATTTAACAAATGCTGATCTGTGTACGCCGAAGTACGTTACCTTCAATTCAAAGGTAAGTTTCTTTGTACTTTAAAAAAGAGAAAGGGGAGCTGGAGAGATAGTACAGTGTATAATTGTAATTCATGCAAACCCAGGTTTGATCCCCAGCACTACATAGGTCACCCGAGCCCTTCCAGGAGTGACCCCTGGGCACAGAGCCAGAGTCAGTGCTGAACACAGCCAAGTGTTTCCCCAAAAGCAATAAGTAGAGAGCATTTTTTAATGGCATTATATTTCATAACTTGTAGTTAGACTTTTGAACATTTTTGGTCCTATGAAAGCACACAATACCATGGCTTCCAAATTTTATAATTCATTTAGAGAACTTTAAGAAGTATATATTTCATGTACCTCTTACTTAGTATCCTA
Source organism: Sorex fumeus (assembly GCF_029834395.1). NCBI lineage: Eukaryota > Metazoa > Chordata > Mammalia > Eulipotyphla > Soricidae > Sorex > Sorex fumeus. Next base: position 12,739,062 of record NW_026606093.1, on the reverse strand, counting down.
TAGGACAACCTTAAATCAGATCTGTGAAACTTTCTTTGTAGATTATTGTCTCAATTCTTGTGTAAAAAAGATTAATAACACCCTAGCTCAATGTTTCTTCTCTGATGCTAAAAGAAAGGAATATTTCAAATGCTTTCAGTTTACACAGGAGAAATACAGACATACAGTTTACACAGGAGAAATACAGACCACCACACATCAGCACTTATGAACTTTGATAAAATTGAGATATTGTTGTAATATGGGAACATTGGAGTGTGGAGTCAATCTAACATGCATTTGAATCCATGTGCAAGTTTAATCAATCCATGTATAAAACCGAGGATTCTATAGCTTCTTTCACAAAAGAAGTAAAACGTACTGTTTTTGAGAGTTTTTAAATGTCTTATTTAAGAAAACTAAACCAATTAATCCCATCTTTGTCTCCCTGCCTCAACCTGTCTCTCCCCCTTCCTCCATCTCCCTCTCCCACACTCTATCTTTCTATCTCTCTTTTTCCCTCTCCTCCTCTCTCACTATCTCTGTCTCTTATTGTCTCTCTCTTATCTCTCTCTCCTGTTCTCCCTTTCTCTCTCACTCTCTCTGTCTCTCTCTCTTTTTCTTTCTCTGTCTTTCGCTGTCTTTCTTGAATACAGCCATAGCAGTGAACATGGAATAAATTTCTTTTTATTATTATTATTTTTAAATTATTTATTTGTTTTTGGGGGGGTCACACCCAGTGATGCACAGGGTTCACTCCTGTCTCTACACTCAGGAATTACTTCTGTGCTCGGGGGACCATACGGGATGCTGGGAATCAAACCTGGGTCAGCCGTGTGCAAGGCAAATGTCCTACCCACAGTGCTATCCCTCAAGCCCCAGAATAAATTTCTTTTTCTGATGCTATCTTTTAGGGCTGATTTGTTTTTTAAAAAATAAGAAATAAAAAAATAAAACTGATAAAGAGCAAAAGCCAGTAAATTCTGTTGGAGGGAGTTAAAATTGTTAGGTCTGTTTACTGCTCAAGGTTATTGTAGGGCTTTAGCAAGATAATGTGGGGAAAATGCTGTATGATCGATCGGCTGGTGCCATAAACTGAAGTGATGCTATGCCTGGATTGTGCAAAATATGCAAAGATGCGTTAGGGGAACTACAAAGCCCTTCTGTGCCAAATTTCTAATGTCTCAAACTCAATAAACTCTCTTAGAAAAGATATTCCTCTTTCAGATCACAAAGACCTTCTGATAACTAAGCCAGGGATTCTGAAGTAATGTCAGATTAAAAAGAAAGACAGCCCAGAAGTACCAAAACTGTATAGCTTTTGTACAATGAAAATGCCTTTTCTTAGTTTTTATTTTCTCTTTCAAATAGACTGTGTATGCTTTACCAACTATTGCCTTTGCGTTTGTCTGCCACCCATCAGTGCTGCCAATTTACAGTGAGCTTAAAGAGTAAGTGACTTGTTCAGCTTTTATCCGTTAAGCATTTTACATTCCTCATTAATAGTCAAGAGCTGCAGCAAATCAATACACTTGTGTAATAAAACCCTGTGGACCCAACACTCAGCTCCAACATGTACTTTGCTATTGCTGATAAAGTACTACCTCATAAGAAAAGACAACAGCCTGTATGCTTGTCATAAATTTATACAATTCCCGTAAAACAGAGTTTGTTCATTTGGTTTTCCAAAGATTGTATTATTTATGAAATTTTGAGTATTTATGATATTTGATGTTTCTGTGCTTCTTCAGATTTGTCTGATTTCTAGTTTATCTGCTTTGCCTTTTGGTTGGGGTATAAAAGACTGATAAAACAGAAATAATTAACTGCTAAGACCACACACTAGGCACTGTAGCACTGTCCTCCCATTGTTCATCGATTTGCTCAAGTGGGCCCAGTAACATCTCCATTGTGAGACTTGTTGTTACTGTGTTGGTTGTTACTGTGTTTGGCATATCAAATACGTCACGGGTAGTTTGCCAGGCTTTGCTGTGTGGGCGAAATACTCTCAGTAGCTTGCCTGACTCTCCGAGAGAGGCAGAGGAATCAAACCCGGCACGGCCAGGTGGGCAGATTGCAAGGTAAACACCCTACCTCACACTAGGCAAAGAATATTATTATTCATTTTCAACTACTAAGATAATTCAGCAGATTCTTTTTGTTTGATTATGGATTGGTGGGGGGAGGGTCACACTGATAGTGCTCAGGGCTTATTCCTAATTCTGTGCACAGAATCACTCCTGGTAATGCTTGGGAGGCCATAAGTGATGACCAGGGTCAAACCAGGTTTGACTGCATGCAAGACAAGTGCTGTAACTGCTGTACTGTCTCTCTGGTTCCAACCGATTTTTTTTTTCCTGATCACTGTTATAAAAACTAACAGGCTCCTCATACATTTTTTTCATATGATCTCTTTTAACCTATTGCTACCAGACTTCTTACATACTATACAGCTATCAATTCCTATTTTGAAAAAATAAGTTTTTTACTTAGCATGATCATGGTTATTTTTCCTGAATTTAATTGATACATGGCCAGAAATTGGAATATCTGTGGCTATCTATTTACACAAATCATTCCTACATGTAGGTTATTTAACATGTCCTAACACCTTTCAAATTTAATAATCTGTATTTTAGGGGCTGAAGCAAGAGTGGGTAGGTGCTTCATCATATGAAGCCAAACCAGATTCAATCCCTGGCACCCCATATGGTCTCCCAGGTCCAACAGGAGCGATCCCTGAGTGCAGAATCAGGAGTTAACCCCTGATCATTACCGGCTGTAGCCCCCAAATTTTGTTGTTATATTTCTAATTTTTTTGTTTTCCCTACTCCCTCTTATGGCAGAGCCAAATATTATGAGTACCTATAATATTTTGAACACAAGTTTTGAACTTGTTTAATTTCAAGTTTTAAACACAAGTTTAATTATTTGGAGAGTCAAGAAAACTCAAAGGTAATCCAAACTCTCAGAGTAAACTTAACATTTGAGATAAAAGCCCTTCTTCACTAAGGCTCTGGAGACATCCAACTTCATCTGCATCCCTACATACACTCCCTGGGAAAAGCAGATCTAAGCAGCAACAGTGTTAGCAACAGAACACCTGAGGTCCATTTCCAACTCTGCCTGTAATATCTGAGACTTGGAGAAGAGCCTTGAATTTATTTCCTTTCTTCGTGTAATGCTGTGTTTAGATATAATAGCACTGTAGCACTGTCCTCCCGTTGTTCATCAATTTGCTCGATTTGCTCGAGTGGGCCCAGTAACGTTGTGAGACTCGTTACAGTGTTTGGCATATTGAATATGTCACGGGTAGCTTGCCAGGCTCTCTGAGGGGGTGGAGGATCAAACACAAATACTAAAAAACATTCTGCCCTTCAGATGAGAACTTGATATTCTTACAACTAATGGTAAAGAACACTCAAGGTACTGTCAATGGATTTCTCTTCCACAATACCCATTCGGTAAAAAAGGAAAGATTATTCTAAAATGGGTTAATAGCAGTTCAACTAGTCTGCTCTAGTCTGGCATTATGTAGTTATATTTGTACTGTTCAGTATTAATGCTGGTGCTTAAACTCAGTAATATTATTTTTAATTTTCAAATACCTTTATCTTTGTTTTTAGTCGATCACAGAAGAAGATGCAAATGGTTTCAAATATTTCCTTTTTTGCCATGTTTGTTATGTACTTCTTGACTGCCATTTTCGGTTACTTGACTTTCTATGGTAAGTAACATCTGCCAGTCCATAAATATGGATAACTGCAAATTAATCAGTAAAAATCAATATCAAAGTAGCTTTCAACTTTTAACAAAAAGAAAAAAGCAGGGTCAGAATGATAGTACAGAGGGTAGGATACTTACCTTGTACTTGGCCAACCCTGGCTCAATACCCCACATCCCATATGGTCCCCTGGGGGTGATTCCTGAGTTCATAGCCAGGAGTAACCCCTGAGAACCACGAGATGTGGCCCAAAAATTTAAAAAAAAATTTTAAAGAATATTTATTAATTTTTCTGGTCTCTTCTAGAGCAACTAATGATGACAGTTTCATTATACCTTTCTATGTTTATGCAGACAGAACAATAAAAGAAACAAACACTAACTCAATATACTATATTTTCCCTAATTTTTAAGAAAATTGCATTTTATAAGTATACCACCTTGATTGCCAAAAGTTAAAAACTATACAGGAGAAGACTTTTCTAATGGCTGGAAATTGGGTCAGAGTCTATTAATAGAAAAGAGAGTCAGACAGATGTTGAGAGTGAGAAAGAACAGAATGCTACACTCATGACACTATGCATTAATTAAAAATAAAATGCCTCATTGCTCACCAGAAGAAGCTTGCAAATATTTAAAGAAATAACATTAAAAGTGAAAAGAACGTGAAATATCAGATTCAATTGTGATTTTTACTGTTTGTGAATAGTTTACTATACCTCATCCTCTCTTGTTCAGCTTTTATTCTTCAGCTTTAGATTCTCTCATTTTATCATAATTTGGGACTTAATTTAAATGCACACATTCACATTATGTTGTAGTAAATATTTGGGGATTTTTTTTCATAAACACAAATACCTACAAATGTAAAAACTTTTAGAAATTCTTAATTCAGCCTCAAGAGAAAGGCTACCCTGATTATGTAGTTACATATTATGTTACCATTTTTCTAAATAGTGGAAAATAGCACTATCTATTGATTCCATAAAAACTACATTTTATTTTTGTGTAAAAAGGCTCCTTTTACAATCCTGCAGTTTTGGGGCAGGGAGGGAGAAAGAGAATTTAATATTTATTGAACATCTCACTGTAGCGTTGTTCAAGCTATGGTTTTTTTCTTTGCAAATCTCTTTTCCTTCACATAGACAAAATAGCAAAACCTTGTATCATTTCAGGTTTAAATAAGTAGGCTTGACCATTCTCTTTAATGACTATAAATTATAATCAAGGAAACTGGAGCTTAGTAAGATTTCATTATAAGTTATGGTCCTTATTTCAAAACTGAAGCTATGGCACAAACCGGAATTTGGATTTTTTACCCAGCACCTTGAGATGGTACATGGAGAAGCCTCCAAAGGGGGCATGATAAAAGAGAAATAATTTGTTATCAAAAGAATGAGTTTTTGATGCTTTAAATCACTATTTATTCTGAACTTCGGTAGTCTTTGAAATAAGAGTTCTCAAAAATCAAATTATGTATTTAGAAAGAGCTAGTCTAACTCTAGATACATTTTTTTAAAGAAAAAAGCAGATGTGGAAGATCTTTTTTTTTCTTCCTGCATAGTGGTCTATTGCATCATTGCCTCTGCTACAAGAGAGCAGAGTTAGAGAGGAAAGTTCGAAAAGGTGCTGTGTGGTGTACAGTCTGCCTATAAAACTACAGATTTTTGCCTTGTTTGATGAGGAGCACCAAGTAGAGGAAGTTCTAATTGAGACTTTTTGTATTTCAACCATTATTTTGATCCTGATTTATTCCTAGATTTAATTTACTATAAATTAAGTCTACTCACTCTAAGTAGCTCCTCTAGTAATTACTATAAATTCCTTTTGCCAAGGTAATATATGAGCAGGTGAAACACAACTTATATAAGATTTTTCTTTCCAACTTTATAGATTATTTTAATGGACACCCAACACCTAGAATATTGTTTTCTTGGCTCTTCAATTAGCTTTTTGTTCAGAATAACTGTCATTCAAGCAACCAGGTGGTATTTGTTTTTAAGGCCGTCTTACTTTTCCCCTGCTGTAGAAACTGTGCAATCAGATCTCCTGCACAAGTACCAGAGTAAAGATGACATTCTCATTCTGACCGTGCGGCTGGCTGTCATTGTTGCTGTCATCCTCACAGTGCCGGTGTTATTTTTCACGGTGAGTAAAGACCCCTGCAATTTGAGAAAAACTGAGGTTTCGTGTTTTCTCCTGCCTTCAGCTCTGGCCATTTCAGAGAAAGCCAGCTACTCATGAATTTTTTGCATCATTGATATCACATCAGGGAAGTACCCCAAGACACATTAAGGCTCCTTCAGAAAGAAAGTGGTTGGGCCAGAGAGATGGTAAAAGACAAAGCCCGTGCCTCGCATGCTACCAACGTGGGTTTCCCCTGCGCACTGCTAGGAGTAATCCCTGAGCACAGTGCCAGAAGTAAGCCCTGAGGACTGCAAGGTGTGACCCCCAAAATATAAATAAATAAATAAATAAATAAATAAATAAATAAGACAGCGTTAGAAAGTGGGATCAATGAGATAAAGAAGCCCCTGGTGAGAGGAATCATCACTTTGATTAATTTCCCACTTTGATTAATTTCTCCTTTTTTTTAATCTAAATCAGATTTTTTTGAGATAGTTTTGTCTTTAATATTACATTTTTCAGGACACTTAAGTTGTACACTTAAGTTCATACATCTTAAAATGTATGTCTCTACACCATGCCCACAAGTAAGACTGCACTGCACTGTACTGCACTGTCCTCCTGTTGTTCATCAATTTGCTCGAGCAGGCACCAGTAACGTCTCCATTGTGAGACTTGTCACTGTTTTTGGCATATCTAATACGCCACAGGGAGTTTTCCAGGCTCTGCCCTGCAGGAGGGATACTCTTGGTAGCTTGCCAGGCTGTCCGAGAGGGACGGAGGAATCGAACCCGGGTTGGCCGCATGCAAGGCAAATGCTCTACCCGCTGTGCTATTGCCCCAGTCCCACAAATAAGACTACTATTAATAAAAATAAAAAAAAATCTAACGAAAATGCTGATATCTAATGGGCCCTCTGCCTGTCCCTCCCAGTCGCCCTGCCATCCCTCTGGTAACCACTGTCCTGCAACCATCATCCATGGCTTGGTTTGTTTTTTCTGTTAATTATCTTTGTATCTTTGTAGTCTATGAGTGAAGTCATCCTATATACGTCTTTCTTCTTCAGACTTATTTCACTTCATATAATCTCTTCAAGTTTCATCCACTTTGTTGAAAATAGCAAGATTTCATCTTCATTGTAGCAGAGCAGTGTTTAATTCTGGGCATATTTCATAGGCTTTCATTCAAAAATATACCATCTGTTAATATATCTGTCCTTTTTTTGCCTAGATAAATGTAGATACAATATTCAATTCTTAATCAATTCTGATGGAAGAATATAAAAGGATCAGAAGAGAACTTAGTCATGGATAAACAAAAGCAAATTATCACCCCAGTAAAAAGAACTGCCAATTTATAACCAAAAATACTTTCATTTTAAGTCATCTCCCTATTTTTGAAACTGTGAAGCTATTGATAAATTCATTAAGTATTACAAAATAGTTCAAAATTTCTGTGCATCAGGGACAGAGCAATAATACAGCAGGTGGGATATTTGCCTTGCATGTGACTGAGCCGGGTTCTATTCCCTGCATCTCATATTGTTTCCCAAGCATTGCCAGGACTAATTCCTGAGTGCAGAGTGAGGAGTAACCCCTGGACACAGCCAGGTGGAACCCTGAAGAAAAAAAATTTTCTTTGCATCAGTAAACCAGTTCCCATGAGGAGTATTGACATGTATGAACAAAACTGATTTTTTTTTCTGCAGGTTCGTTCATCTTTATTTGAACTGGCCAAGAAAACTAAGTTTAATTTATGTCGTCATATCTTGGTTACCTTCATACTGTTGGTTATAATCAACTTGTTGGTCATCTTCATACCCTCCATGAAGGATATATTTGGAGTCGTAGGTATGACTTTTGACTTTGCACTTATCAATCTCCTGCAATAGCAGCTTTAAAAGCTTAAAATTTCACAATAACAACCCCAATTTTTTATTTTCTTATTTTACAGGAGTTACATCGGCTAATATGCTTATTTTCATTCTTCCTTCATCTCTGTATTTAAAAATCACAAACCAAGATGGAGATAAAGGAACTCAAAGGATCTGGGTATGTATTATCCAACAGCTCTCATTATTCTGATTAGATCCTAATCACAGTTACCAAATAGTTCATCTTTATCATTTAATGCCACTTTAAGTTGCCTCAAAAAGAAATCACTGCATGGTAGCATTGCAATTTAGGAGATTCAGAATAGTATATTATACATACCTCCATTCTCTTGGGATATCTTTACAGATTTTATTCTAATTGTCTTAGTGAGAACAGGTTCGTCTGAGAAACTGATTTGTTTGATTGATTGATTTGGTTTTGGAGGCCATACCTGGACTTACTCCTAGCTCTGTGCTCAGAGATTGGCCAACTCAGGGGACAAGATGGGGTGCCAGAGATTGAACCCGAGTTGGCCACGTGCAAGGCAAGCATCTTGCTACTATAGTATCTCTCCAGTCGTAGAACTGAGTATTTATCGTTCTGTGATCATATAGATTGATAGCTTGTCTTTTAGCAAGATTTGAAGTAGAGAAATATTCAAACTGGCCAAGACCTCTATTGTCTTTGTCTGATTTCTTGTTATGTTAGCTCCTTCTTATAGCCCAGGGAACTTGTGGTACCGTAAAATTTCTGAGTTAGCTATAGGATTCTTTTTTTATGATTTGACAGATATGCTTTAGAGCAATAGACCTAGATTGAGAAACTACCTTTCTATACTGGGACTTTTGTTTCTGGGTCTGGTAACGTTCAAGGGCATCCACTGTTATAATAAAACAGGTTCTACTGAATAGCATTAGATGGGGTTGCTGCCTGTGGGAGTACCTGGGCTCCCTGAGAATTGGATCAGATCACTAATGGTAATACCCTGTGTAGCCTCAGCCCACTCAGCCACTTGAGCTAAGTCTCCCCATTAGGGTGCAGTGTAGCCCCTTTGGCTTTTTTGAGGCTTTGTTCTCCCTATAGTCTCATTGTACACTCAACGATCACAACGATGACCATCCTGTTATTCGTTGATTGCTTCGAGCAGGCCCCAGTAACGTCTCCTTCATCCTAGCCCTGAGATTTTGAAGAAAGTGCCATATTCAAGGCTCTTTAGAAGAATGAGGCCCATCATTGTTACTGGTATTTGGCATATTGGGTATGCCACGGGGAGTTTGCCAGACTCTGCCGTATGGGCAGGTTACATTCAGTAGCCTGCCAGTTTGTCCAAAGTAGGAATGAGATAATAATGAGCTTCTGGGAGCTGGGTTTTATAGTCTCTGAGTCTTGGCCGTTGATGGGATTACACGGCGCCAGGGAGTCAGTTGGTGGGTGTGACCCCCGCCTACTGGAATTTGGAGGATCTGGGTGGAGGATGCTCAGCCCCAATCCGAGTAGGCTTGGAGATCTCAGCCCCAGGACCCACATGCCTTTGTTCTTCTGCCAGTACCTTCATGTGTGCGGAGAGTGGTCTTAGCATGGTGGTGGCTGGTTCTGGAGGTCTTCGGCTGCCGGAGCACTGGTCAGAGCGGGGAGGAAAACTCAACCCGCTCCCCTCCAAGGGGCCCTGGCGAGGACAGCCAGGCACGGGGCCATTGTACACTCAGGACCAGAAAATCTATAATCTCCTGTTCTATAAATTCTGATTAGTAGTTTGGCCCCTGTGGCTTTTAGCAACCTTTGAAATAACTTAATTTTGACATCGTGTCTTACTTTGACGTCATGTCCTATTTCACTGATCAAATCTACCTTACTTATAGATTTGATCTTTCTCCCACCTTTTTTTTTATGGTTTTAGGGCCATACCCAGCAGTGCTCAGGAGTTACTCCTGGCTATGCACTCAGGAATAATTACTGGAAGGCTAAAGGGGCCATATGGGATTCCAGGGATCCAACCTACCTGCTGTACCTTGTCACTCTTCTTAGTGGAAGTGATAATCTAGGTTTGTTGGTCAAAGAATATTTAAACGATGCATTTATTTTCCAAAGACTTACTTCCAACTCCAAATACAAGTGTACATAAAAATAAAGAGTTAGCATTTGTAGTCCTTTTCTCAGGTGCTTGGGGAAAATGTTTGTTACATTGGAAAGTAACCCATGCCTTTCTGTTACTTTAGGCTGCTCTCTTCTTGGGTCTTGGGGTGTTGTTTTCACTGATCAGCATTCCCTTGGTCATCTACGACTGGGCCTGCTCTTCCGGTAGCGACGAAGGTCACTGAGGAAAGGAAACACTCTGGTCTGCTGCTCAGTCAAGTCACACCACACCTCAGCAACCCCTCATCACTTCCTTTGCAAGTTTATAGAAGCAAACAGAAATGACAAGATACAAAATGGAATACCACTTTGGCAGCAAAACAGGGGCCAGTTTGCATAATGTACATCCATCATTTGGTATCATTTAAAGGATTTTTTTAAAATTCATACAATCTTATTTTCTGTTACTTTCCACAATTAGTTTTCACACTTTGTAGCTTTTTTGTGTGCCCTCATGGGTTCAAAACTTTTTTGTGGCCTCATGGGCTCAAAACTTCACAACATACATAATCATTAATCATGTTTATTTATTAGACATCAGATTTGGAAATAGTTTTCCTACTGATATTTAGCTCACACACTCTGTACCTTTCTAGGAGAGAAAATTATTTTGAATTGTATATATATATATTTATTTTGCTTTACAGAAAAAGATGGTTTCGTAAATAATTTGCCTATTTTGGTTAACATAGCACACAGGAATAATCACTGGAATGTCAGGGCATGTGCCGTTGCTGGATCAGAGTGTGCCCAATATTTGAGGCAGCTCTGATCACCTGGCAGCTGGACTCACGAGGTTCAGTGGCCGCACCTGTTCCTACATGCCACTTTACACAGAGAGATTCTCTGGCAAGTGTTCCCAACTGGGAAGAGGAAAGAAAGAGTTGTACCTTGGTGAATAGATTTAGTACACATTTATGTAATATAGCAAATGCTTCCCTCCGGGCAATTTGTGTCAGAGTTACTCTCAGTCTGAATTAACTTCAACAAGGTAATTCGCGGCATCTCGGTACAAGGTTGAGAAGCAAGGGTACAGCATGCCTAAGGAAGTACCCCTTTGGTGCAGACAGCCGTCATCCATACACCCGTATTGTTGAAGGGGGAGAACATTTTATTAAATGATAAACCCAGCAGTTTTTATTGATGACTACCAGCTTTTGCACAGAGAATAATGTGTATCTAACCAAGGATGATTTAAGACAAGTAATTCCTGTTTTATATTGGGTACTTTGTGGGGGAGGGGGGTCTTTAAAAGACTTGTTTTATATCTATAAATTTAAGTTATTACAAATACAAGAATTTTGTACTTAACTAGCCTCATTCCTATTTCTTGTCTGTTAATCCATCTTGGGCAGGGGAGGTCAGGAACAATCAGAGAGAGATTTTGAGAACTTGAAAGGCGTCACTGTGTACCTTCCTTCCCCGATGTGGGATCTTGGTGCCTGTGCTCTTTTGTTCTTTTCCAAGGGCTAGGGTATTACCTGCCCTATTTGAGCCACACAGGAGGACAGTGTTGCCTCATAACTCCCATCCTACCCTTCTACTCTTGGGAGCAGAAGGAAACTACACAGAGACTGAGTAAGAGAGTTGTAGGAAAAGGTAACTTGGAAAGCAATGGGACAGCAAAGAAACCCAGAAGCATACCCCCAAAGAGAGCCCTCACCTGTGACTGGATTGCCCATATCACAAGACAGGAAATCTGTGATTTGGTCTTTTTGAAACTGTACTTGGATTTGATCTGCATGCTTATTGAATTTCTCAAACACGTACATTCACTGAGCACAGATTTCCTAGCCAGAGATAAGTAGGATCTAACTACAGACTCTTGGCCGAGTTTCAGGGCACTTATGGCTTTAGTTATGTTCCTCCCCCACTTAACTCCCCATAGGTCTCTGCATTCCCTGGAAGCCATATGACCTACCCCCTTTCTTCTACCAATTAATGTCCCATAGAAAAGGCAGACATTGGAGCACTTTGTCACAAACCCCGTGAGGATGAATTCAAGGTTATTTCCTGCATTTATTGGTAGGATCATCACAGCTTTTAATGTCATGCTCCAGAATTACATCCATATTAGGTCTGAGTTCAGGTATTTAGATACCTAGCCTATTAAATCCACAGCCATCACTCTCCTTTTCAGAAGAGTCTTCCATATTAGATGAGCAGGGAGAAACTGAGCAAAAGTTGGTTCTTGAGGCTTGACCAGAGCATTAAGTAATGAAATGGCTAAATCGTGAGACAACCCTCCATTTTAAAAACTAATTTTTCTGTTTTTCTTGTTGGTGTATAACAATTCAATTTATGCTTACAAGGTCATTCTAGAAAATATTTGCTAAATCTTAGAAGGTATCGTGATATTTTTGGAACTCTGAATTCTGTGTCAGCACAAGAAATTTTTATTATCATTGAAAATATATTTAGAGGAGGCACATCGTTGTTGATGTCTGTGATATGACAGATTTTCAAAATCTTTTTATGTTTATCTGAGCTACTATTGATTGAATATAATAGACCCTACTATTTGTCAGGTATCACTGAGTAATTAGATCATGTGTGTGGGATTAGCTATAAAGTGTACTGCTCTTACTCTTGTTCAGAATAGTGAACTGGTAGCCAAAAAAATACATGTATTGCAGATACTAGGTAGAATTTAAACAACACAGTCAAGTTCTGTAAAAGTTTTTTCTGCTCAATTAGTAGACTAAACAATATTATATCTTAGCCATGGAGAACAGCACATTTTCCTTTGGTAGATAAGAGCTCAACTGTAATGAACGTGACAGTTTTGTATTTTGAATTTAGAACTGTTCTCTAGTTTTTATAATAAACTCTAGTAAAACCCTAATTAATCTTATTAAAATTGGGGGTAGAAACATGTGTACAAGAACAAAATCTAGTCTTTTCTAGCATGGACCAGTCCACAATTTATAAGCAAATGAAATCATAAAACTGTAAGTTTTTAATGGTTGTTTGTGACCTGTAATGTATTTTCATGTAGAAAGCAGATTTTACATGGTGGTTAGGCCCCCAGACCAGCTAGGGAAGATCCCCGAGTCCAATAATTTAGCTGATGTCAGAGAACACAAGAAAGTATCTAACCACTAAAAGTAATGTTCTTAGCACGTATTTGTACAGAGATGTCAAGAATATGCCACTGCTTTTTAGTGGAATTTGGACCCCTCCACCCAGCTGCAGGCCAGCCAGTGGCAGTAGAGAGACATCACCATGAGGTGACCCATATGGACTGCAGCAGGGTCTGTAAAGGGAAGTGTAAACTCAAAGCCTCTTCCTGGTGCTAAGAGAATAAGGAGCCCATTTTTTTTTATTAGTTTTGATTTGTTTTGCTTTTGTGGTGAGGGTCTGGGTGCACATCTGGCAGTGCTCAGGGCTCACTCCTGGTAGGCTCTGTGCCGGGGATTAGTCCTGGTGGAGTTCAGGGGACACTATGATAGGGATCAAATGGGTGGGCTGCACGAGAAAAAAAGCACCGTAATCCCTCTTCTATCTCCCCACCTCATGAAGGGCTTTACTGGTCGAGAAATCCCAGGGACGGTCTTAGTGAGCGCCTTCTTCTGTGAGGGCTCCAGTTGCCCTCGTTCTATTTCAGGGCGATTTATCTAGAGTTCACCTGCTTCCCTGGTGGCTATAGAGAAGGATGCTGCTGCTTTTCCATAGGCCAGCAATTAAGCCAATACACAACATTCTTAATAGATTGACTGCTCTGAGATGCTATTGAGAAGAGCAACCCCATATAGAATGGGAGCATATGCTGTCCAGGTGAGAGCTCGGCAAGCTAGTGTAGCCAGCTTCCAGGTAGTCGAGACACCCAGCAAGTTGGGGAACTGCTCTAAGCCAATAGGTCTCCTTCTTTCTCCTGATTAACTATTCTACAGAGGATGGCTCCTAGGACTCAGGGGGCCAAGAATGGGAACAGGTCGTAGGGAGGAAAGGGTCTTAGTAGTGGGGGATCTCATTCTAATTTTCACAGGGAATACTGGTGCAGAGGCAAGTTGTTAAGGAAGGCCATCTGCTTTCAGGTGAAATTTTTGCATGAAATATGGTGAAAACTGAATTAAATGAAGTGTGTTTTGTTTTGAGGGGACTCAAAAGAAAATATCCTTTGTAACTGTCCTTAGAGGGAGCACAGCATTCACTCACATCAGGAATAAATTCTGCAGCAAGTTTGAGGTCACCATGAAGCGGTCATTCCTGTTCTTTTTAAACTGAGAGGTCTGAACTGCATAAGGAAATACAAATTTCTCTGAAGAAAATGTAGAGCTCAGCTGCACTTGAGTAGATCTGAATTGGGAGTGCATGCATAATTGGAGTGGGTCACAGCACATTGAGTTGGGCTGGAGACAAGATCTGTGTTACAATCAGATATTTGATTTTCTGCCCTGAGCAAAAGCCACTAGTTTCCCTTAGTTTATCAATGGCTCGAGACTTTAAAAGACTTAAATTTCAGGAATATAATTCCTCCATTCCACTTCAAGTAAACTTCTAGCCACTTTCAAAATAAAGAAGATACTGACTTTTTCACTTAGCAATGCCAGTAATATATTTTCCTTAAGGAAGGCAGAGCTGAGAATTCTTTAACAATTCGAAAACATGCACAGTGAATTATTTATGGTGATATAAGGTTTTTAGGTACAAATTGTGGGTTGGGTGGCTAACAACTGAAAAATATCATTAACTCTAAGAGAGAAACCGCTTGAAAAACATGCAGAATCCGTAGATATTATCCTTTCGGGTTTTCTCAAAGGGAGTGAAACTGGGCCCATCAGTACACAGGTTTTGAATCTGTGTTCTTAAAAGGAAGGATCTATGCAGCTCAGGCTTATTGCAAGAAATGCTTCATCTGTATATATATTGTAAATAAATAGGAGGCTGTATATTTTTGCAGTTGTTAATCCACACTGAAATAGAAGTCCCTAGAATCTGCATATCAAAAGTAATTGTTTTCATAGATAGTGGTTTCATTTGGGAATTAGAGAAATTTTCGTTCTCTTCCAGATAACATAGTTCTCTCAATGTAAACTTGGAACCTAAAAATGTTACTTTGTTGTTTAGAAAGAGAAATATCAGAGAAATAGGTCTGTTGATTTCTCATATGGTATTAGGATAAATTATTTTAACAGTAGTGCTCTGACAAATAAGAAATATATAGACCCGAATTATTGTCATATAGTAATAGTGCACCCAATTGACAATTGTTCTTTGGGTAATATTCTTTTACTGTTAACACTAATACCACTACACAGTATTTATGAAAACAGAAGTTGAGGAAAAGAATATTGGATTTTGTTTTTGCAAAACTCAATTGTTGCATTTCCCAAACTTCGGCACCTTTGTAAGTGAAGAAAACATGAATATTAACTGTTAGCACAAATTGATCAGAAAAGAAATCTTATTTTATCAAGATTTGGAGTCTTGCATGTTTGCCTATTATTTTTAGTATGGACGCCAACATAGAAAGTCTTAAGTAAATTTTTTCCCAAAAGCACTTGGTACAAAATTCACATTCTGTAGAGTCCAGTGTGTTTTAGACTTTATCTGAGCCCAGTATGTGTAGCACACCACCGTTTTATTTGTGTAAAAACTTTGTACATGAGTTTCAGATAAATTATTTAAGTAAGTCACAAGTACAAAACTTTGTTATTCATAATTAATCAAATAGGTTTTTTTAAGGATATGATGTAAATAAAGAAATAAAATAAGCTTTGTTCTATAACTACTCTGTTAACTTAGTTTTTAAACATTAAAAATGTGAGCTTCAAATATTTATGAATTTTGTGTTCATTATTTTGGATGCAATACTAATGCGGAGGACATGTGATGCTGTTATACCCACTTTAGGATTGCTGGAGGTAGATACATACACATTGTCAGGGTTCTAGAACACTCTTACGTTCACAAAAAATTATGCTTAAATACTCAAACTTTTAAAAATACTTCCAATAGAAATCCAACTGGGCTGAAACTTTTGTTCCTATATTTTTTATAATCAGAAAAGCTTGAACATAATAATTTTTAACTCAGGTTCAATGAACCTGAATATCAATTTCTGTGCTATGTTATAGAAGAGACTACCCACATCTCAGACACTGACAAAATAGGAAATCCCATCAATACTCCCATTTTTCTGGGAACTCTTTGGAGAAAAGCTCCTTCAGCATGACCTTGTCTTTGTCCATTATTGGCTCCACCTCAAAATCCTGAGCAAGTTTTCTCTGACCATGAAAGTTACGGTTTGGCTTCAAATTCCTTTCTGGATGGGCATTTTCAGAACAGCCAGGGCCTTTTATGGAAGAAGAGAGCATAAAAGGTACTGAGGGTCAATTTTATGGCATGAATGGCTCTAGAATTTTGATAGATGCAGTGATATGAGGAACTGAAGCTATACTCCCCACAATGTTGTGAAACCATGGTAAATCAATAAAATTTTATTTAAGGAGAAAAATTCAGTTTTGCAGTAATTTGGAAAGTTCTGATTTTTTCCACCATGGCTTTGTACATATTTGGTAATACATAACTGTCTTGCTATGGGTTAGTCTCCTTCTTTAGGGGAGACTAGAGACTTAATGGAAACTTTACAATTTAAGGGAGCTGTTTGTTTGCTATCTAGATTTAAAATTGTGTTGTGCATGGATAGGACAGTCTGGAAGGGGTGGGTCAAGTCCAAATAACTGGGCTAATATTTTGCATGCTGACATATATATCATTCTTTAATTTTTATATGAATCCAAATTTGCAGTACAATCTTCTTTGGTAGGGTCAGAACTTATAAACAGCCTGTATTTTATCAAAACATACCTTAAATCTATAGCATGAAATGATTCGTACAGATAGGAAAATACATAAATCATATTTGGGAACATGTCACCGTATCACTCTATCACTGTCATCCCGTTTTTGTCAATTTACTCTAGCGGGTGCCAGTAACTCTCTATTCGTCCCAGCCCTGAGATTTTAGCAGCTTCTCCTTACTCTTCTTTCCCAATGATTGGAGGTTCTTTCAGGGTTAGGGGAATGAGACCTGTTATAGTTACTGGTTTGGGTGTATCGAATACGCCACGGGGAGCTTGCCAGGCTCTGCCTGTGCGGGCTGGATACTCTTGGTAGCTTGCTGGGCTTTTCGAGAGGCATATATATATTTCTCTCTGATTTGTTTACCTACTAATTGGGAACATATAAATGACTCAAAGAACTTTGGAAAACTAACCTCGCATTAATGGGAAAATAAAGGTTACTCAATAAATAGTGAAAAGAATGATTCTCTTTTAAAAAAAATATTAAGAGATGTTTCTATGTTACTCCCATATCTAATGAGAACCTATAACTTTAAACACATGGGTTTTATTTTTTCACAAAGTTTAGTTTTGTTGGGGGAAGGGTTTGGGAACCATACTTGGCAGTGATGGGGGCTGCTCCCAGCCATGCTGAGGTGACAGGGCTGTGCTGGAGCTCAGACCTGGGTTTTCACAAACCGCATGCATGCACCTTTGCCCTTTGAGCTATTTCCTAGATCCACAAGTATAAAGCTATGACTAAGATAAAGCAATAATGTAAAATATTTACCTCATTAATTAAGGAACAAGATGTTTTGTGAAAAGTGGTTCAAAGAAGTCTAAGGACATACAAGCAATCAAGAATGCTGAGAATTTGCTAATAGATGCAAGCTGACTTCTCAACAGAATTTATTTGCTTCACCGGACAATAAGCATTTCTCTATCAGTTTTCTCCAATTTCCATGGTTATAAAATAGCTCAAACACATACACACACAAAGGAAAATTTATATGGACTCTGATAACTATGAAAGGGTGTCTAGTACTACATTGATGCAATCCGGTTTTGTTGCTTTGTTCCCCCTTCAAAGTCTTCCCATTTTCCTTACAACTTCCTTTATTGTGACCATAAAAGTCCCAAAGATTATTCTTGGTCATGAGATGATCAACTTCATTAGATTTTGCCTAATTATTTTCATAAATGTTCCTTTCACTTTATTTTTTGGTCACACCCAGCAGTGCTTAGGGGTTATTTCTGGCTCTGCTGTGAGGAATCTCTACTGGCAGCACTCGGAGTACCATATGAGATTCTGGGGATCAAACCTGGGTGGACTGCATGAAAGGCAAGTGCCTTATCTGCTGTGCTATCTCTCTGGTCCCCCATAGCTACAATAATAGTGTTAAGTATAGAGGTTACCTTGGATTATGCAATGCATATCTAGAGCCATGAGTATTAAACTAGAACCACAGAATTATAGTTGTAAAAGTTTATTCTTTGCAAGCTCAAGGCTAGGAAAGTTTGGAACCCCACGATATTTTATCAGCTTATCTGTAAATTTGGATTAATTTCTCTCTACCATAGTTCTTCCAAATTTGTTGTCTCCTACAAGGATATGCCTGTTCTTCCCAGTATAGGGTTGGTACTAGACTAATTTTCTTCAGATGGTTTTGTTGGCATTGGTTCACTAAATAAAATCAACTTTTGTTCATTATTGTTGTCTGACATATCTGATTAAATAATCATCACACTCAAATAAAACATCCCATATAAGGCCATTTGACTATAGACAAAATCAATTTTGCCGTATGCTGGTAGGAAGGAAGATAATCCTACTGAAATTATGCACATATCTATATTGCTGCAAAAAAGTAGGGGGATCTCCCCACGAGCCATCTCCAACTCATCTACCAGTTATGTTCCAGAGACTCATAAATAAATCTCTAAATAGATGGGAGGAAGGAAGGAAGGAAGGAAGGAAGGAAGGAAGGAAGGAAGGAAGGAAGGAAGGAAGGAAGGAAGGAGAGAGAAAGAAAAGATCTTCCCCCAGATACCCACACATGGCTGAGATGCCTGGGGCACCCTGGAGGGGGGAGGTGAGCTCTGGGCTGGCCCATCCAAACAGAACCTCAGTAACCACTTACTTCCATACTCCAAAATCACTGTTATGCCTCTGGCCCCTCTTACTGTCTTAGGACTGAGCCTCATCCAGAAATTAATCTGCTGAAAATTCAGGTGTGCAAGTTTCATGACTGAAATCTCCAGGCTTGACAGAGTCAGAATGGACTACCTTCCCCCAGCTCCCTTGTCTTTCAGAAGCCCCAGCGGTCATGCCCACAGCTGCCACCCAGTTAAAACTTTAACACCAACTGTACCACCCGTTAAAAATTCTGGACTTCCTGGAACGCATAGTCACCTTAATGGCCACACAATATGTCAAATTCTACAATGCTGTAAACTAGTAGTAGCACACCAGTTTAGATAGGATATAATGTAGTAGTAGTCAAGCAATCTCAACGAAAAATAAACATAGGAGGCGTAACCTGTAACAACATCTAAGTAATCTCTTATCTAAGGACTAAATATCTCCACGGTGAGATACAATAATTTACATAAATTTCCTTCTAAGATAACTTTTTTTATCATTTTGTTAGCAAACTATTGATAATAAGCAATATAAAGTAAATTATTGAGGGCCTGTTTTGGGGGCAGGTTTAAGGGGTGGTTGGGAAAATTGGAGACAATGGTGGTGAGATTTGTGTTGAAATATTAAATGCCTGTAACGAATCATCATGAACAACTTTATAAACCAGTGTTTATATAAAGGGAGGAGGGAAATTTGCATATGTAGGCCTTAACTATTCCATGTAAACTCCAAAATATATTAACACAGAATTGCTTTAAATGTTTTATTAATGACAGGTGAGACATGATTATTACCATAATGAGGTCCAAGTATAAAATAAGATTTAACGTAATATTCTTTAGAATGTCTATATGTAAATGGGAAATAAGCATTTTATGAAGTGTTTTCTCGGGCAGAGCCTGGCAAGCTCCCCATGGCGTATTCGATATGCCAAGAACAGTAATAATGACAGATCTCATTCCCTTGACCTTAAAAGAGCCTCTAATCTCTGGGAAAGATGAGTAAGGAGAGGCTACTAAAATATCAGGGCTGGGACAAATAGAGACATTAATGGCGCCCGCTTGAGTAAATTGACAACTGGATGACAGTGATACAGTGATTATAGTGTTTTAAATGGTTTCAATTTTGTATTTAAAAAGTCGGAGACTCTGTTTTTTAAATTTGAGATGGAGTAGAGTTTGGTAAAAAGAAAGTAAAAGCTTTAATTTTAGTTTTCAGAAATAAAATCTCAGGTTTTATAGACTAAAAATAGTGTGTGAAGAAAGAGCAATGGCTTGTTGTATATTCAGAAAAAGTATTAAAGCAAGAGCAGCACAACAACAGTAGAAACTTCATTAGTAAATTCATTTCTGATTAATTCTATCCTATCGGATCTTGCTTGGATTACCATTCTTCCCATGGTCATAAATTACCTACTACAGATCTGAAAACCCTCCTGCAAAGGACTATATACATGTGCTGGGTTGGAGCAATAGCACAACAGGTAGGGCATTTGCCTTGCACGTGGCGTACTCCTGTCTCTGCACTCAGAAATCAGTCCTAGCAGGTTTGGTACTATACAGAGTACTGTGGATTGAACCCTGGTTGGCCACATGGAAGGCAAATGCCCAATCCACTATACCATCACTCTGGCCCCTGGTTTATTTTTATTTTAAAACCTATGGAGAGGATATGAAATTCTTCAACTGAGCAACTAGAAGCAAACAAAGTCTGTGGTTCTCTGGAGCGATCTCGGAGGAGGGCAGGCCAGCTCCCACCCTAGCAAAGCCCCAGCAGCCACTGCCATTCCCCAAAGCCACCTCGATACCTCCAGCCAGATTCCACAACCTCAGGACTGAGTTCCACAGTGAAACTAAACTGCCAAATATATCAGGTACTCAGGTTATTTTGGCTGAAAATGCCAGCAGTTCTCGGAGTCAGGATGGACAACCTCACCCACCTCCCCGTAATTCTGGAAGCCCTGGAAACCACATCCAGTTAAATTCTGCCCAGTTAAATATTCCAGATTTTTCTGGAGCATGGCCACATCTGCCACCATGCAACATCTCTGAACTCTACAATGCTGACATCCCAATAGCAGCATACAGCACTGGATGGGAGTAATGTAGAAGCTAACCAATTTGAACACAAAAACATTAACACAGAACTTGCAACAACAGCTTAATGAACCCTCAGAAAAGGATTTATTGTCCCCATGATGACATACAATTTTCATGAATTTCTTTTCTATCTGAGTATTTGCTGATTATCCTGTTAACCATTTAGTAGTAACAGGCAATATAAAATGAATTATTGTGGGTCTGCTATGGGGGCATACTTGAGGGGTGGTTAGAAAAATGGAGACGATGGTGGTGAGAAGGTGACAGTGGTGGTGAGGTTGGTGTTGGGATATTGAATGCCTGTAACAAATCATCATAAACAACTTTGCACCGCTGTGCATAAACACCACTGTGTTTATATAAAGAGGGAGTGGGGGGACAAGATCTGTGGGCAGAGCTCTGTACTTGGAAATTGGGCCTCAAAAGAAAGTATTGCACAGGTACTTCTTTTTGTTTTGTTTTGTTTTGTTTTGGCAGGGGGAGGGGCACACCTGGTGATTCTCAAGTGTTACTCCTGGCTCTGTACTCATTGAGTGGCAGGAATAACTGAGTACTCCTAGCGGTACTCAGGGGACTGGATGGGGTGCTGGGTATTGAACCTGGGTCTGCCACATGCAAAGTAAGCACCTACCTTCTGTACTATCTCTCTAGCCCCAGTTCACTCCTGTATGAAAAGATGGGTCTTTAAGGTAATTTATATATTTATTTTTTTTTGGAGGGGTCACACCCGGTGATGCACAAGGGTTACTCCTGGTTTATGCACTCAGGAATTACTCCTGGAGGTGCTCAGGGGACCATATGGGATGCTGGGAATCGAACTAGGGTCGGCCGCGTGCAAAGCAGCATGAAAGCCCTATCGACTGTATTATCACTCCAGCCCCTCTTTAAAGTAATTTCAAAGCAGTCTTTTCTAAGTGGGGAAGTCAATTGACTTTACTTTTCAAACATCAAAGTTGATATTCGAGGTAAAGATTTTATTTATTTATTTTGTAGAAGAGCATAATGATTTGAAAGAGCATGATAGACAGTTCAGCTTTCTATGCAGTCCTTTTGGAGATTTTTCCATGGTATCTACTCTGATCCATATGCCCGAGGATTTAGTATTGCCCCTTCCCATGGCAGTGACTGGCAAGTGGAAGGGAGTGTGCAAGGGAAAGGTCCCGTTTCCCTTGGCACTTTATTACTGTTGCTAACCTTCTCGACCAGCTCCATCCTTGAACTTATGTGCGTTCTTGAGAACACTTCCTTATACACAAATTCTGGCCCGGTATTAATTTCTGACAAGCCCAGGACATAAAAGCTAACAAAGAATTTAAAGTCAGTTTCCCCACTCCATAGGACAGGAAATGTAAAGAGTTCTTAAATCCTAACTGGCTTTTTGTAAGGAAAGACAAGATGGCTATCTGGACCCACACACATGTACAAGATCACCATCTTGAAAATCCTTGAGTTTGGAGAAACAAAGTGCTCCCATGTGCTTTAGCTTGGTCGCTTAATTCTCGTGCCCACGGTGAGAAGGCTCAAAAATATGCTTAAAGCTATGTGAGTTTTGTTTTTTTTTAAATCCTGGAGATTTTTGTGTTTTCTTCTTAGCATGAGTAGATCAGGCCTTAGCCATGATAAATTGTCTTCTTGATCAAAATCAATAGTAAGTACACTTTTGAAATTGAAATTTATTGTGGATGGAGTGATAGCGCAGTGGGTAGGGCGTTTGCCATGCACACTGACCCGGGTTCAATCCTCAGCATCCCATAGGTCCCCCCAGAACTGCCAGGAGTAATTCCTGAGTGCATGAGCCAGGCGTAACCCCTGTGCATCCCCGGATGTGTCCCCCAAAAAGAAAAAAACAGAATTTATCAATCTTCCAAAGTTTTTTCTCTGAATAGGAAAACCAGGAAACAGCACATTCTGTCAACAGGGTCCATTCAAATGAGGGTGGCATTTGCAAACCGTTCCGAAGGCTTCTCTGGAAACTCTGCCAAGTACATCCTCTTTTCAAATAAATCGCTGGTGGTGAGTCACTGCAGTGCTTACCTGTGGAGTGGATGACAAATACTTCCAATTGAAATGACTAGATATTAAGTCAGGAACAGGGTAGGTGTTCAATAAGTCTTTTGTGGAAAAAATGAAAGTACAAATTGGTTTTTTCTTCAGGAGTTTGAAAAATTATTAGCTACCCCTGCCACCACTCAAACACTGCAAAGTTATATTAGGATGGGTTGATAACTTCTCTTATAACTCAAAATTCTGGGACTGGCGAGATAATATTGTGGGTAGGGTACTTGCCTTGCATGCAGCCAACCATGGGCCATCCCAAGTATCCCATATATTTCTCCGAGAACTCCAGGAGTGATCCCTGAATGCAGAGCTAGGAAAAGCACCTGAGCACTGCCAGGTGTGACCCCCAAACAAACTAAGTAAATAATAAACAAATAAATAAAGAAAATATCACTGGTGGAAGAAAGATGGACTGTGGTGGCAAATCTGTGATGCAACCTTGTATGTCTAAAAACCAACTATGAATAACTTTGTAAATCATGGTGCTTTCACAAAATAAAAGGAAGGAGAAAATACCAGACTGATACTAAACATCAGAAATATAATTCCCAACATGATGGGTACACATACCCATTTTAAAGACTGTCTGAGTTCAATTTTATTGACTCTGCAAGTACAGGCATGTTATTTAATATCTTGATACCTGTCTATGCCTTTGTAATAGAACATTTTCTCACTGAATTGCTGTGAGAATCAAATTATTTAAGTAAACCAGAAGAAAAACATAATAATGTGCATCATACTGTAAGAAGGAAGAAATTATCTGTTTTTTTCCAATTGTATCCTGCTAAAGTGCTATATATCCTGCTATAGCTTTAACTCACTAACTTATGGTATTTTAGATTTAATTTATGAATAAGTAAAAGTATTTCCTGGTATGGATATTCATTGCTGTGTGTTTTTCTCCCTACTGATATACAAACATATTTTTACAGTTTTCTACCAGTTTGTATCGTCCTGTGGTAAATGTCCATGACTATGACCTTTGTGAATTGTTATATTATCCTTTAGGATAAAAATTCCAAAAATAAGATTTCTCAACTAAAAGATTTCTGTTTATTTAATTTAATATAAATGATTAAATTGCTTTTTAACTATTAGGAATAATCTATACCCCCAAGAAATATATCTCTGCTTCTTTTACTGCATCCTATCCAGAACTGAAGGCTTTCATATTTTTGGAGTTTTGACAATTGTAGCAAAAAGTTGGATCATGTTATTTTATTTTACTTTCCTCAACTATTAATAAATTTGATCTTTAGTATAAGAAAAATGTGGCTGGAGTGGTAGTACAGTGGTAGGGTACTTGCCTTGCATGTTACCAACCTGGATTCCATTCTTGGCATCCTATACAGTCCCCCAAGCAACGCCAGGAATAATTCCTGAGTGCAGAGCCAGGAATAACCCCTGAGCATTGCCAGGTATGGCCCCAAAATCAAAAAGAAAGAAGGGAGGAAGGAGGGAAGGAAAGAAGGAAGGAAGGAAGGAAGGAAGGAAGGAAGGAAAGAAGGAAGGAAGGAAGGAAGGAAGGAAGGACAACTCAGAAACAGTCTTATACTCAGAAAGAATGAGTATAAGACTCAAACTCAGAAACTTAGACTCAAACAGTGAGTATAAGACTCAAAGACAGAAACTCAGAAACAGTGAAGAGCCTGTTTTGCTGCTTTGTTCCAAGAAGAACCTAAAAAAATTATAATCACTTTAATCACTTAATCACTTAATCACTTAATCCCCATTATTCATCGATTTATTCGAGCGGGTGCCAGTAACGTCTCCATTCATCCCGGTTGCGTGCTAGCGTAGCCCAATGGTATCTGTTCGTTTTAGGAACATATAGAGCCTCAAACCGATCATTTAGGGTCTTGACGAAGAAGTCTGACCATCTTATAGGTGGGCGTCCACGTGATCTTTTGATGTCTCGTGGAATCCAATCAGTAATGGCTCTAGTCCAGCGGTTGTCTGTAAACCTCATTACATGTCCAGCCCATCTGATTTTTGATGTCTTGGCAAATGAGACAGCGTCCCTGATTCTTGAGCGTTGACGAAGATCAGAACTCCGGATTCTATCTCTCATTTGAGTGAATCGTGATATTCCAAGCATAGTTCTTTCGATTCCTCTTTGAGAGACCCGAATAGTGTTCTCATCCTGTTTTCGTAAGGTCCAGGTCTCTGAGGCATATGTTAATGCAGGAAGAATAGTGGAATCAAAGAGATGTGCTCGTAGCTGGAGGTTCTTTGTCCTTTTAGTTATTTCTTCAATGCTCTTGAAGGCATTCCAAGCCGCTCTCTTCCTCCTGCGTAACTCAGGTGCCAGGTCATTCATCATGTTGATTTCTCGACCTAAGTATATATAACTGTTGCATTCGGAGATGGTGGTTCCGTTGAGAGCGAATGGAGCGTCAGGAACAAGGCTGTTTCTCATAAACATTGTCTTCGTAAGATTCAGCTGTAGTCCGACCTTTCCACACTCACGGTCAAAGTCCGCAAGCATTTGTGCCGCTTGACTGATGTTTGGTGTTATTAGAACGATGTCATCAGCAAAGCGGAGGTGGTGTAGTTGCCGACCATCTATCTTCACTCCCATGTTTTCCCATTCTAGTCGTCGCATGATGTTCTCGAGGGTGGCACTGAAGAGTTTTGGTGAAATGGTATCACCCTGCCGAACCCCTCTCTTGATATGGATGATTACTTCTTTGTAGAATGGTGAGATCTTGGTAGTGAATCCGCAATAGAGCTCACGAAGGATCCTGATGTATTGAGTTTGTACGCCCTGATTGGCTAGGGCTTCCATGACCGCTTCCGTCTCAACAGAATCAAAGGCCTTCTTTAAATCAATGAACGTTAGACAGAGCGGCATCTTGAACTCCCGAGATACCTCAATGAGCTTGGTTATTGTGTGGATATGGTCAATGGTACTGAATCCTTTTCGGAATCCAGCTTGTTCACATGGTTGTCCTTCATCTAGTGTTCTGCTAATCCTATTCAGGATGACTCGAGTGAATAGTTTGTAGATGACAGACAATAGGCAGATTGGGCGATAGTTGCCAATGTCATGGATGTCTCCTTTCTTGTATAGTAGTACAGTCTTGCTGGTTTTCCATTGGGATGGAACCTTGCATTCAGACAGGTAGCGTGTGAAGAGTCGAGCTAATGTATTGACGAGTACTGATGGTAAGTTCTTCAGGTGTTCAGGTCTGATCTTGTCTGGGCCAGGTGCTTTTTGTTTCTTTACCGACGAGATGGCATGTTGGATTTCGGAAGGGAGAACATTGGGAACGACATATCCATCATGTGGTATGTGGTATGTGGGCAAGTGGATGTGGCTATTAAAGAGATCTGAGTAGAAGTCATGAATAATCTTCTCCATTGCCCTTCTGGAAGATGTGATAGATCCATCATGATGTCGGAGGGCAGTCATCTTGGTTTTGTAGTTGGTGAAGGACAGGCGGGCATTACGAATGTTTTTCCCAGCTTCTGCTGCATCTACCAGTACTGCTGCTCTCCTGTTTTTGAGGTCATCCTTGATGGCTTTTCTGCACTGTTTTGCCAGTTCGGACGTTTGCTTGTGGTTGCCTGAGGCACGTGCCACGCCACGTTGGCGAATAAGTTCAAGAGTGTTCGAAGAAAGACGGTTTTTTGTGGTTATCTCTCTCTTGGCATTCCTTGCACAATCATGGAGGTGCTGAATCATTCGATCGTATTCCTCATCAATGTTGTCAATGACGGCATCTTCCCATGTTGCTGCAACAGAGCCAAAGAGTTCCCAGTTGGTGGTTGTTCTGGGAGTCCTCTTCTTAAACCTTGCATTCTTTTCTCCTCGTTCTGTGAGGTAGAATTTTGCACGAAGAAGACGGTGGTCTGATCCCCTTTGGAATTTTGGGACAACAGCAACATCGGTTAGGCAAAACCGCCGATTGAATATGATGTGGTCTATTTCATTGTGGAACCGTCCATCGGGAGACTCCCATGTCCAACGTTTAGATTCAGCCTTTTGGAATTGTGAGTTACCATGGAAGGTTTTGGTTGACATGATGAACTCAGACAGTCTGTCACCCTGTTCGTTCCATTCCAGGCCATGGGTTCCGATGTGGAGTTCATCGACTGATCTTCTTGGTCCTATCTTGGCATTAAAATCACCGACAATGATCTTGTAGAAGGTGTGATCTTCTTTATAGAATTTCTCCAGCTCCATGTAGAATTTTTCAGTTTCTTTTTCACCATAACTGGATGTTGGTGCATAGACAACAAAGATAGAAACTGCCGGTAGTGAGCCACATTTATTCAAGTGTAATCGTCCGATTCGGGTTGTTAGGCATTCAAATGAATCAATGCTTGTGACTAAGTTTGTGTTGACAAGGATACCGACACCACCGACGCCTCTTTTATCACATGTTCCAAGGAACAGTTCTTCTCCAGTGTCGAAAACAGCATGATGGGATTGATGTCTTCTCGTTTCGGTCAGACCAATGATGTCGTACTTGATCTTTCGTGCTTGTACCATAAGGTCTTCAAAAAAATTATAATAAGAAATAAATTGATCTTTTTCACATATTTATTGTCACTTCTGATTTTCTTTCCTAAAAATGTCTGCTCAAATTTTTAATTTATTGCTTGATAGTATTGTTTGTAATTTTTCTATAAATTTGTTTAAAAGAGACAAAAAAGAATTTCTGTGTGTGTATCTATGTGTGTGTATATGTGTGTCTGTGTGTGTGTGTGTGTGTCTGCATAAAAGATTTACCATTGGCTGGAGCCAGAGACATAGTATAGGGGTTAAGATACTTGTCTTGTATGCTCTTGACCTCAAGTTCAATCCCTGGCACACCAGGAGTGACCCCTGAACACAGAGCCAAGAGCACTTCCAGATGTGGTCCTAAAACCCAAAGGAAAAAGATAGTATTTACTTTTGGCAAGTATCTTAGCAAAATAATTCTATCTTAACATCAGGTAACAAAAATATTTTCATAGAACGTCATCAGATATGTTTGTTTTATTTATAATATTTAAGGTCTTCAATTCATCTGATGTGTGTGTGTGAGATCACGATCACGATCACGACCACCCTGTTGTTCGTCGATTGCCTCGAGCAGGTGCCAGTAACGTCTTCTTCGTCCTAGCCCTGAGAATTTTTTTTTTTAAAGTGCCATATTCAAGGCTTTTTCAGGGTTAGGAGAATGAGACCCATCATTGTTACTGGTATTTGGCATATTGGGTATACTATGGGGAGTTTGCCAGACTCTGCCGTGTGGGCATGTTACATTTGGTAGCCTGCCAGTTTGACCGAATTAGGAATGAGATGATAAGATGTCCAGCTTCCGGGACCTGAGTGTGATGATCTCTGGATCCTGGCCGTTGTTGGAGTTACACGGCAGTTGGTGGGTGTAACTGTCTAGTTACTGGCAGGTCCAGTCCCAAACTGTACAGGCTTGGAGATCTCAGCCCCGGGTCCCACACACCTGGGTTCCTCTGTCAGTTCTTTTATGCGTGAGGCTCATCCAAGTGTGTGGAGAGTGCTCTCAGCATGGCCTTGGCTGGGCCTCGGTGGTCTTCAGCTGTTGGGCCCTGGTGGAGACAGTCAGGCATAGGGTAGGAGACTCTGTCTTGCTCTCTCCCAGGAGCTGAGTGTGATGATCTCTGGATCCTGGCCGTTGTTGGAGTTACACGGCAGTTGGTGGGTGTAACTGTCTAGTTACTGGCAGGTCCAGTCCCAAACTGTACAGGCTTGGAGATCTCAGCCCCGGGTCCCACACACCTGGGTTCCTCTGTCAGTTCTTTTATGCGTGAGGCTCATCCAAGTGTGTGGAGAGTGCTCTCAGCATGGCCTTGGCTGGGCCTCGGTGGTCTTCAGCTGTTGGGCCCTGGTGGAGACAGTCAGGCATAGGGTAGGAGACTCTGTCTTGTTCTCTCCCAGGAGCTGAGTGTGATGATCTCAGTGTGTGAGATAGGGGTATAATTTTGCACGTTGATGGATAGCTGATTAAATCAGAGTCACTATACAAGTTATCCCTTTTTTTCTTATTAAATTCTCATCTGTAACCCTTTTGTTCTATCTTTTCTATTAGTTTTTCTAGTTCTGTAGTAAATTATTTTAATTACAATTATGTTATTTTTTATTTCTAAAATGTTTTCAGTTTCATATGGTGGTGGGAAGGTATAAGGGTGGTGGGATTTGGTGTTGGAATATTGAATATAATAAATTATTGTGAATTATTATTGTTATTGTGAGTAACCTTATAAAATAAAATTGAATTAAAAATAAATAAAAATTTAGGGGGTATGGTGCCGCCAGCAGGTCAATCTGTACCTGTGAGGCAAGTGCATCAGCAGCCTGATGGCGCCTTCAGACTTCCAGATACCCCAAAATTGCTGCTGTGCCTTTGGCCAGACCCCAAAAACTTGGGGCAAAGTTTACCAAGAAAGTAAACAGCCAAAAGTTAGGTATGTGGGAAACACACCCACAAACCACCTCCTGCTCAGCTATATAATTGGAGGCATGGCCTCTCTGGTTCCTGATTGAACTGCTTACTGGCCGTGATCCCAGAGACTCAGAAACGAATATTGGAAACCAGCGGCTTTAGGTAGAAATCCGTCCGGTCCCTGCAGTAGGTTACCGGTGCTGGGCCAACCCAGGTGGGAATAGGTTTCGTGCCTTGACCTGTTCCCCCTGGCGGCCCGGTGGCCGCCAACGTCCAGAGGTCACTGGATAGTCAGGTTTGGGCCCCCAGTGACGAGACACACAGGGCCTCACGGGATGGGGGTGGAGCCGGGCTAGTCCTCCCCACCCCAACGAGACCCCAAGTCATCGCCCATGAATGGCCTCTCTGACTCCTGATCCAGCTGCTTAACGGCCATGATCCGAGAGACTCAGAAACAAATCTCAAAACCCAGTGGCTTTTTGGCAGAAATGTGTCCGGACCCCACAGTACAATAATGGCCTCTCTGGCTCCTGATCAAGCAGCTCAACAGCCATGATCCCAGAGACTCAGGAGCAAATCTCGAAACCCAAAATTTTTGCTTTTGGCAGAAATCCGTCCAGATTTAAGTGTTAAAATTTCGGAATTTCAAAATCACATGGCCCTACTGCAGCCACGCGACATCATATGATATTCATAACCAGCAATAGAACACAAATTGTCTATTGTTGCCCTTTCAGCATATCTGAGTGTTGGGGTAAAATCTCAAATAATAATGGTGGGTCTGGTGTCGAAATATTGAAATATTGAAATGTGATTGAATGTGATCAAAGTAGAGTGAGAGAGTAATGTGGAAATCATCTGCCCCACAGGTCAGGGGAGGGTGTGGGATGGGGGTATACTAGGGTTTTTGGTGGTGGAGAATGGGCACTGGTGAAGGTACAGCTGTTTCATTGTATGACCGAGACTTAGACCCAAAAGCTTTGTAACTGCTCTCACGGTGATTCAATAAATAAAATTATAAAAAATGAAAAAAGAAAAGTAAGGTGGAGTTCATACACAATTCAATCAGCTAATCAGTGACTGAACAAATAGCAGTGCTCCTACAAAAAAAATAAAAATAAATAAAAATTTAAAAATAAAATAAAATAACAAATCATGATTATTTGAAATGTGTTCAATGTGAAAGGATACCTCCCTTCAAGTTGATCAACACCCATCACCTGTATAGATACATATATATATATATTTTGTTTTTGTTTTTGGGTCACACCCAGGGATGCACAGGAGTTACTCCTGACTCTGCAGTCAGGAATTACTCCTGGCGATGCTCAGGGGATCATATGGGGTGCTGGGAATCGAACCCAGGTCAGCCATGTGCAAGATAAATGCCCTACCCACTGTGCTATTGCTCCAGTCTCTATTTTTCTGTTTTGTTTTGGGGCCACACACAGCAGTGCTTGGGGGCTTACTCTTGGCTCTGCACTCAGGGATCACTCTTGGTGGCGCTGGGGAACCCTATGCCAGAGATTGAAGTGGGTTGGCTGTGTGCAAGGCAAGAGTCCACTATACTCTCAGATCCCTATATCACTGTCCTCCCGTTGTTCATCGATTTGCTCGAGCGGGCCCAGTAACGTCTCCATTGGAGACTTTGTTGTTACTGTGTTTGGCATATCGAATACATCACGGGTAGCTTGCCAGGCTCTGCCGTGAGGGCAAGATACTCTCGGTAGCTTGCCAGGCTCTCCGAGAGGGGCTTTTTTATTTTAAAATTTGGATGAATTTTAGTTCTACTCTAAGTAAATTTTAATTCTGCCATGGAGTGTTATCAACCATAGTCACAGTATTTTTATATCATGCTTTAATATTGGTAGAGCAAACTTCTTTCCAAAAAAATTGTAACCCGCAAGTATTTAATCTTCTATCTTAATTCTAAAATATTTTTCCTTATGTTGTTTGGTTCAACCTTTATAAAAACAATATGGAGATTTATCCCAAAAAAAGTAGACGTGTGGCCAAAGATATAGTACAATAGGTAGTAAGATGCTTGCCTTGTGGGACAACTTGGCACACCCTGATGGCACAGCTCACATCCCTGAGCACAGAGTTAGTTATAAGCCCTGAACACTGCTCAGATGTGACCTAAAAACAAACAAGAAAAGACTGGAACATCTTACTGGACTCAATAATCACACTCTAGACATCTACCAAATACAAATACATTAATTCAAAAAGATATATACACACTTAATGTTCATTGCAATTCTTTGTACAATAGCTAGGATATGGAAACAGTCCAAACAGTTAATGATAAATGAGTGGATAAAGAAGGTATGGTATTTATACACAATGGAATACTGTAGATATAGGAAAATATGTCATTCTCACTGTCACTGTCCTCCCGTTGTTCATCGATTTGCTCAAGCGGGCCCAATAACGTCTCCATTGGAGACTTTGTTGTTACTGTGTTTGGCATATCGAATACATCACGGGGAGCTTGCCAGGCTTTGCCATGTGGGCGAGATACTCTTGGTAGCTTGCCGGGCTCTCTGAGAGGGGTGGAGGAATCGAACTCGTGTCGGCCATGTTGGCTGCGTGCAAGGCAAACGCCCTACTGCTGTGCTATATGGTAAAAGGTAAAGGTAAAGGCCCTCCCGTTGATTGTCGATTTGCTCGAGCGGGCCCAGTAACGTCTCCATTGGAGACTTTGTTGTTACTGTGTCTGGCATATCGAATACTCTCGGTAGCTTGCCAGGCACTCCGAGAGGGGCGGAGGAATCGAACTCGGGTCGGCCATGTTGGCTACGTGCAAGGCAGATGCCCTACCCGCTGTGCTACCGCTCGAAATTTGCAATTCAATGAAACTGAAAGGTATGGTGTTAAGCAAAGTAAGTCAGAGGAAGTACAAATTCCAGATGATCTCACTTATCTGGGGTATATAATATATATACATAAAAACATTGTCCTCCTGTTGTTCATCAATTTGCTCGAGCAGGCCCAGTAATGTCTCCATTTTTTGAGACCTGTTGTTACCGTGTTTGGCATATTGAATACGTCACGGGTAGCTTGCCAGGCTTTGTCGTGTAGGCAAAATACTCTCAGTAGTTTGCCGGGCTCTTCAAGAGAGGTGGAGGAATCAAACCTGGCTCGGCTGGGCTGGCTGCATGCAAGGCAAATGCCCTACTGCTGTGCTATTGTATAAATAAAAAAATTATAATTTTAAAATTAAATTAAAAATTGGGGGGATTGGAAAGATAATACAGTGGGTAGTGTGATTTCTTGCATGTAACCAATCAAGTTTGATCTTTGGAACTGCATTTGGTCCCCTGATCCCCACCAGGAGTGATCCCTGAGTACAGAGGCAAGAGTTAAGCTCTGAGCGCCACTGACTCTGGCCCAAAAACCAAATAAATACGTTAATTAAATACATTTCCATTTCTTAAGCTTATTGGAATTTGGGCTAGAATGTCAGTACATTAGTCTTATTTAAGAAAAACAGACATTTTTCTTATGTTGCATATTCCTCTCATATAAAACAGAAATAACTATTATTTTATGCAGCTCATAATTATATCTTTCAGAAAAATCTTAGTTTGCTTCCAAGAGGTTTTAAACCTTCCCTTAAAATGTATTCATCAGGGAGAATCAGGGCTTCCCTCCTGCCAATATCACAGCATATTTACACTAAAGTAAGGATTAATTGACTCAGAAGCTATCATAAAACTTGGATAAATAGAGCTCCAATAGGCAGGGATAAAGAGCAAGCAGGCAGACAGAGACACAGAGTGATGCTTTCGTGAAGGAAAAAAAATGCCACCTCCAGGACAAGAGGACACAATTGGAAAGAGATCATCATAATAAACTGAATATTAAATATATTCTTAGATTTTGAAATAAACTAGAGTGTGTCGCGTTAAGTGAAATAAGACAAAGGGAAAACGACAAATACCAGACAATCTCACTCCTCAAGAGAATGGATGTGTTTAAATGCTAGCATCCCAGTGGCCCTGAATTAAAGAACTGAGAATACCAAGTGTGAGGGGTGGGAGTTGCAGAGAATGAAGAAGTGGACTGGCGTATCACAGGAACCTTGGTAGAGGGTCTTGGTCACATTGGTGGTAGTGAGGTGCAGTAACTGTGTACCTCAAAACTACAGCACTGTAGCACTCTCCTCCCACTGTTCATCAATTTGCTCGAGCAGGCCCAGTAACATCTCCATTGTGAGACTTGTTATTGTGTTTGGCATATCGAATACGTCACAGGTAGCTTGCCAGGCTTTGCCATGCGGGCGAGATACTCTTGGTAGCTTGCTGGGCTCTCTGAGAGAGGCAGAGGAATCGAACCTGGCTGGTCCAGGCCGGCCTCACACAAAGCAAACGCCCTACCACTGTGCTACCACTCCAGTCCATAGCACAATTATAAGCATGTGACACTACTATAAAAGTACAAGGGGTAGGGCATTTGCCTTGCATGTGGCTGACTTGGATTCTATACCTGGCATCCCACTGGGTCCCCATTAGCACTGCCAGGTGTAATTCCTGAGTGCAGAGTCAGGAGTAACCC
Source organism: Sorex fumeus (assembly GCF_029834395.1). Taxonomy (NCBI): domain Eukaryota; kingdom Metazoa; phylum Chordata; class Mammalia; order Eulipotyphla; family Soricidae; genus Sorex; species Sorex fumeus. Next base: position 12,705,162 of record NW_026606093.1, on the reverse strand, counting down.
CTGAGCCATGTTTGGCCCCAATACAAGAAAAAAAATTAAAGAATATGTTTAAAAATAATAAACAAATTTAAAGAAAATGTCTAAAAAGATGTAAGGATATGAATATCTGGACCAGGGGCTGGAGCAATAGCACAGCAGGGAGGGCGTTTGCCTTGCACTTGCCCGACACGACCGACCCAAGTTTGATTTCTCTGGCCCTCTCAGAGAGCCCGGCAAGCTACCAAGAGTATCTTGCATGCATGGCAGAGCCTGGCAAGCTACCCGTGACGTTTTTGATATGCTAAACACAGTAACAACAAGTCTCACAATGTTACTGGGCCCGCTCCAGCAAATTGATGAACAACGGGAGGACAGTGACAGTGACAGTCCAGAGTAGCACTGTAGCACTGTCCTCCCGTTGTTCATCGATTTGCTCTAGAGGGTCCAGAAATGGCTCCATTGTGAGGCTAGTTGTTATTGTGTTTGGCATATAGAATATATCACGGGTAGCTTGCCAGGCTTTGCCGTTCAAGCGAGATACTCTCCGTAGCTTGCCGGGCTCTCCAAGAGGGGCGGAAGAATAGAACCCAGCTTGGCCGAGTAGGCAACATGCAAGACAAATGCCCTATCGCTGTGCTATAAGAAAAGTATCATAAAAATTTAATCCTAAGACTGTTATAGTTTTTATAACTGGCACAAACTACATATTTTTCTATAGCTTTATTTTTTAATGAAAGTTTTCCTTCAGTGTTTCTTCTGCACATAAATGCCTCCAAAAAAGCCGACTTGCATTGTCGTCTAAACGACAGAAGCTAACCTAAAACTTGGATGAACAGAGCTCCGATAGGCAGGGATAAAGAGCAACCAGACAGACAGAAGAGATGGAGTGATGCTTTGGTGAAGGAAAACAAAACGGCAACACAGAAATGTGTCTCAGACAAAAGGCTGAGCTGAAAATCTGCCACACTTAGGTGAGCGACCAGGAAGGCTGAAACAGACAGTGGCTCTGCCATCAGCACCAGCGGTTCGGGGACCAAGGCAGTACAATATTATATATTGCATATTTAGAGTCTGGGGGGTGGGGGCGGGAGAGGGGTCGCAGCTTGCTGGCACAGCAACGCAGGAACTGTGGTTTGGAGACAGCCATGCAGTGGCCCTCGGGTTCTGATAAAGCAGAATGGATGTTTCTCCAAGGCCAAGGCTCTTAGCAGCGGCAGGTTCTCCTACAGCTCCGCCCCCGCTCCCGCCCCCGCCCCAACAGGGTTCTGACAGCTGCACTCGCCTTTTTCCACTCCAGAAGGCTAATGGCTCCCTGCAGCTGCCAATCCTGGGGTTAATCATCTTTGCTGGTTAACTACTTTTGCTGTTACACCTCTGAAACTTACTCAGAAAACCTCGTATTTCTTCTCTGACTTAAATGCAATTCTTAGTCTAGGCTTTGTATGTACCTGCATTAAGGAAACACAGAAATTCCCAACAAGTTGTTCTTTGATGACCAGGAATCAGCAACTCGCCCCTAATGACTACAGGCGATCCTGCCAAACAGATCACACACGTCCTCTATCTGCTACTCTCTCAAACCTTCCCTTCTCTTGAAAGATCAAACGACAAAATAGTTCAATTTTCATCGTACGCTTTTATTTCCTACTTCACTGGGTAAACTGAAACCATAAGAAAAGAACTTTACTGAGATTCACATGGCCAGCCACCGTCATTTCCCACAAGCTCAGCTTGTCTGCCTGTAACCATGAATGAACTACCGGATTATTCTCTACCGCCAGTCTTGTACTTATGGACTAGATTCCAGACTCTTTTATATAATTAAGACTAGCTATTTTTCCTAGAGTCTCCACCACTATCAAATTTATTTCTTATTGGAACACCCAGTAAATGTCTCTTAACCCCATATTAGCTATTGCTCTGTTTCTTTTCCATTCTATTTGTAGCAGGATTTCTAGAAATAATTGTCAGTACTTACTGTCTCTAATTCATTTCTTCTGTTCCATCTGACTCCACTGAACTTTAATTCCATCACACCTCTGAAATTGTTTTTATTAGGGCTACTGATGACGTCCATTTCTTTTTTTTTTTTTTTTTTTTTTTTTTTTCCCCCTTTATTTTATTTTATTTTTTTTTAAAGTTGTAGATTTACAATTTTTTGTGCTTTGGTTTCAATTATACAATGATCAGGTACCCATCCCTCCACCAGTGCCCATTTTCCACCACCATGGATAATATCCCTCCCACCCCCATCCCCCCATCCCCCCGTCTCTGTGGCAGGGCAATCCCCTGTGTTCTCTCTCTCCTTTTGGGTGTTGTGGTCTGCAAAAGAGGCATTGAGTGGCAAACATGTTCAGTCCATAGTCTACTTTCGACATGCATCTCCCCTCCTGGGAGGATCCTCCAAACATCCTTTATTTGGTGCTCCCTTCTCTATCTGAATAGCCCTTTCCTCTAGGATACCCGGCTGGCCTCTAAGTTATGGAGTAATCCTCCTGGTGCTGATCTCAGCTATTCTTGGGTATTAATCTCATACTTTGTTACTTTATATCCCCCAGATGAATGCAATCTTTCTATGTCTATCCCTCTCTTTCTGACTCATTTCGCTTAGCATGATACTTTCCATATTGTACCACTTGTATGTAAATTTCATGACTTCATCTTTTCTAAGAGCTACATAGTACTCCATTGTGTAGATGTACCAAAGTTTCTTTAACCAGTCATCTGTTCTTGGGCATTCAGGTTTCTTCCAGTTTCTGGCTATTGTAAAGAGTGCTGCAATGAACAAACAAGTGCAGATGTCACTTCGACTATACATTTTTGCCTCTCTGGGATATATTCCCAGGAGTGGTATTGCTGGGTCAAATGGGAGCTCAATTTCTAATTTTTTGAGAATCGTCCATACTGTTTTCCAGAAGGGCTGAACCAGTGGACATTCCCACCAACAGTGAAGGAGTGTCCCTTTCTCGCCACATCCGATGACGTCCATTTCTTATTACTGAAATGAAATAAATATGACTCAGACTTAGACCTATGGACAGCTTATGATATTATCATTCTTCCTTAGTTCTCTCCCCAAAATCTATATTCTCTTGGTTTCCATTTTGTGTCTCTGATGCTTTTAATCAGATTCTTTGACTACTTGCCTCTCTTAAGTCCTCCTCCTAGAGTTGGAGTGTCCAAGACTCAGACACTGAATCTATTCTTAATCTATATCTTGACAATCTTAATTTTCCCATGCCTTTAAATAAATAATATTGAGTGCTAATGATTTTCATATTTATATTTCTCTTCAACTCCAAGCCCATATACTCCCCATCTCTATTTCTTTCTTTTTTTTTTTCTTTTTCTTTTTTTTTTTTTTTTCAATTGAATCACCATGAAATACACAGTTACAAAGGTGTTTATGGTTGGGTTTCAGTCATATAGTTTTCCAACACTCATCCTTCCACCAGTGTATATTTTCCAATACCAATGTCTCTAGTTTCTCTCCTGTCACCTTACCTCGCCCAGCCCGTCTTATCTCTATGCCATGCACTTCTCTCTCTGTCTCTATCTCTGTCTCTGTCTCTGTCTCTCTCTCTCTCTCTCTCTCTGTCTCCCCCCCTCCCATTTCCCCTCCCCCACTTTTCGGTTTGCAATACAGATACTCAGAAGTTATCATATTTGTTCCTTTACCTTTTTTCAGCACGGAGTTCTTATCCAGAGCGATCATTTCCAACTATCTTTGTCATAGTGGTCCCTTCTCTATCCCAACTGCCTTCTTCCCCAGCACTTGTGGCAGATTTCCAATCGTGGACCAATCCTCGTGGCCCTTGTTTCTACTGTCCTTGGTTATTCGTCTAATATCATGGAGGGTTTCATATCCCACAAATGAATGCAATCATTCTATGTCTATCCCTCTCCTTCTGACTCATTTCATTCAGCATGATACTTTCCATGTCCATCCCTTTATAAGCAAAATTTCATCACTTCATTTTTCCTAACAGCTGCATAGTATTCCATTGTGTAGATGATGTACCATAGTTTCTTTATCCAGTGATCTGTTCTCAGGCATTTGAGTTGTTTCCAGATCTGAGAGCTGCAATGAACATAGAAGTACAGATGGCATTTCTGCTACATGTTTTTAGGTCCCCAGGATATATTCCCAGAAGTGGTATTGCTGGGTCCTATGGAAGCTCAATTTCTAGCTTTCCTTCACTGCTTCTGGGAATGCCATCTGGTTCAGCCTTGTTGGAAAACAATATGGACATTTAAAAAAAACTAGAAACTGACCTTCCATTTGACCCAGTAATACCTCTTCTGCGAATATATCCCAGAGATGCAAAAAAGTATAGAAGAAATGACATCTGCACTTGTATGTTTATTTCAGCATGATTTACAATAGCCAGAGTAATCTGGAAAAAACCCGAGTGCCCGAGAACAGATGAACGGTTAAAGAAACTTTGGTACATCTACACAATGGAATACTATGTAGCTGTTAGAAAAGATGAAACCATGAAACTTGCATATAAGTGAATCAACATGGAGAGTATCATGCTAAGTGAAATGAGTCAGAAAGAGAGAGAGACATAGAAATATTGAACTCATTTTTGTAATATGCACTGTAGCACTGTCCTCTCGTTGTGCATCAATTTGATCAAGTGGACGCAGTAACGTCTCCATTGTGAGATTTGTTGTTACTGCGTTTGGCATATCGAATACATCACGGGTACCAGGCTTTGCCGTGTGGGCGAGATACTCTCAGTAGCTTGCTGGGCTCTCCAAGGGGGGGGGGCGGAGTAATCAAACATGGGTTGGTCGGGTATGCTGTGTGCAAGGCAAACGCCCCTACCCGTTGTAATATAAAGTTACATAATGGGAGAATAACAAATAAAGATAATAGAGATAAGGGCCAGGAGAATTGCTCCACATCTGGGAAGCTGATCTCATGTGCTGGGGAAAAAGCAGTTGGGATGAAGAAGAGACCACTAAGGAAATGATGGTTGGAGGATCACTCAGGATGGTAGATTCATGCTGAAAGTAGGCTATGAACCAAGCATGATGGCTGCTTAGTACCTATATTGCAAAACATAACGAGAGAGAGAGAGAGAGAGAGAGAGAGAGAGAGAGAGAGAGAGAGAGAAAGAGAATGTGCCTGCCACAGAGGCCGGGGGTGGGAAGGGGTGGGGGAGAGGGGAGGGACAGTGGGAACATTGGTGGTGGTGAATGGGCACTGGTGGAAGGATGGGTACTCGAACGTTGATTGAAACTTAATCATGAAAGCTTGTAAGTCTGTAACTGTATCTCAGGGTGATTCATTAAAATTTTAAAAAATACATATGTGTTCAAGAGAGAAGACAAGCCTGAAAGAGCAAGCGAGCAGGGAGACACAGGAAAATATGCACTAGAGGGAGCACAAGGGTTTGAAGAACAAACCTGTTATTTCCGTTTTTAAAGCCATAAAATTCTGTGTTTGGGGTTAATTTGGAAGGTACAGGTAAAAAATTTTTGATTCCATAATTCCTGTAACCCATTTTATTCTACTTTACTTATTTTTAGATAGGGAATAAAAAGCATCGATCCATGTCCCAAGTCGGCATCCAAATTGTTCTTTCCTCCTCTTTAGCCCCAATGCTGAACTTCTAAATTGCCTTTGCATCCAACTCCGGACCAGTAATTCTTTTGAACTGAGAGACTGCTTCCTGTAGGAGGTGGCAAGTTACACAACCAATATAGGAACAAAGCAGAACTTGAAAATATTCTTTTCAGATATCAGTTAATATAAGACCAAACTGTACTAGGCAAACTATTAACTGTAACACTAGCCATTATGTGGAACAAAGCAGCCATAAAATTCAATCTTTAGCTCTTTCCCCTTATAGACCAACTGGTGACAAGCAGCAAATCAGCATAAGGTCAAATGTAAGTCAGTTCCTTCCAAACTTCTCCTTCAACTTGATTTTATCAATTAATTGGATAATCTTAAAATCTTCTAGAATGATTTCTCAGAGAGATATTCATTGGAAATAATTTAAGTGACCAAATGCCTACCAAGTGCAAATGCTTTCTAAAATTAAATTGTCTAACTTCCACCAAAGAGAATTTCAGAGAGAGCTAAAGAGATAGTACAGGGCTTAAGGCATTTGCCTGTGCGTGGCCTACCCCACTTTGACCACTTGCTCCATATATGGTCTCCTGGGCACTGTCAGAAGTGATCATTGAGTTCAGAGTCAGAAGTCAGAGCTGAGCACTGACAGCTATGGCACAAAAACCAAATCAACAATGACAACAACAGCAGCAAATGGGACTTCAGAGAAAACTCTATTTGTCTGCTTCTTTCTTACTAAACTTAAGGGAAAATCAGCAGATGGGATAATTCCAAATCCTTTTGGGTGTTGGGACATTTTACTTTCCAGATAAAGCCATAGCTACCTCTAATAATCAAGAAAAATTCCCAAACTCTCTTGAAGTAGGAAATTTTCACACACCCCTGACTCTTCAGAATCAAGTTGTTTTTAAAAATAAGAATTCTCTTTATCATGTTGAACTATTTACCATCTTTGGAGTTCCTATTTATTTTGTCATATTTTAATTTTGAATTCTCAGAGTAGAACAGTGAACATGTCTACTTTTCACTAGCTTTCTCTTAATTCACTTTTTAATTTTTATGATCACATCCTCCCTCCCTTTTTTTCCTTTGTTATTTTATCATTGCAATGTCCAGGGTCACACACAATTGATATGGTTCTCACACACATTGGGTCCATTGCACTGAAACCTATGTTTCTGATATTACCAAGGATCACACCAGCAATGTCAGGGGTCATAGCTGAATATTGGAGCGAGTGTTTCATGGACCTGGGCTTGCAAAGGAGCTGCTCTACTACCAAGCCAAATTCACCACCCCACTTGTCCTATTTGTTGTTTTTGTTGTTTTGGAGATAGTACTAAATAGTCTGGGTCACTGTCACTGTCACTGTCCTCCCGTTGTTCATCGATTTGCTCAAGCGGGCCCAGTAACGTCTCCCTTGGATACTTTGTTGTTACTGTGTTTGGCATATTGAATACATCACGGGTAGCTTGCCAGGCTCTGCCATGCAGGCAAGATACTCTCGGTAACTTGCCGGGCTCTCCTGGAAGGGCGGAGGAATCGAACTCGGGTCTGCCATGTTGGCCGCATGCAAGGCAAACACGCTACCACTGAAACATATTAAATTTAAGCTAGAAGTTCACAATCCTATTTGCTACAGAAAGAAATTTGGAAGGAAGATCCATCTTACATGGCAAGTGTGCGAAAAGACTTGAGAAAGGATGCTATTCTCCAAAGACTGTTCCACCTACAAAGTAGTGCTATCACACTGTCTCCAAGCACTCTTAGATGAAGCCAGCAGTTAAAATGAGAATAAGATGGGAAATATGTCTTCCCTTCTGCCCAAAGATATATCTAGCATTCTGTGCCTTTTAAGAAAATGGTTTGGATCTGGAAAAAATCCAAGTGCCCAAGAACAGAAAACTGGTTAAAGAAGCTTTGGTACATCTACACAATGGAATACTATGCAGCTGTTAGAAAAGATGAAGTCATGAAATTTGCATATAAGTGTATCAACATGGAAAGTATCATGTTAAGTGAAATGAGTCAGAAAGAGAGGGACACATATAGAAAGATTGCACTCATTTGTGGAATATAAAGTAGCAGAATGGGAGACTAACACCCAAATTCTTGAGATAAGTACCAGGAGAGTCTCTCCACTCCACAGCTTGGAAGCTGGTCTCACATGCTTGAGGAAAGGACAGCTCAGATAGAGAAGGGAACACCAAGTAAAGAATGTTGGGAGGACCCATTTGGGTTGAAAGATGTGTGCCGAAAGTAGACTATAGACCGAACATGATAGCTACTAAATACCTCTATTGCAAACCACAACACCCAAAAGGAGAGGGAACAAAAGGGAATGCCCAGCCACAGAGGCGGGGTGCGGGGGGGGGGGAATGGGGGGATGGGAGAGATACTGGGAACATTGTTGGTAGAGAATGGGCACTCGTGGAGGGATGGGTACTTGATCATAGTATGATCGAAACGTAAGCATGAAAGTTTGTAAGTCTGTAACTGTACCTCCTGGTGAGAAGAAAGAAAGAAAGAAAGAAAGAAAGAAAGAAAGAAAGAAAGAAAGAAAGAAAGAAAGAAAGAGAGAGAAAAGGAAGGAAGGAAGGAAGGAAGGAAGGAAAGAAAGAAAGAAAGAAAGAAAGAAAGAAAGAAAGAAAGAAAGAAAGAAAGAAAGAAAGAAAGAAGAAACAAAGAAAAGGAACTGGTTTGGGTCTTCCATTTTGGAAAGTAGTCATTAGGTGGTTGAGACAGAGGTTTGAGTAGACAAAGCACTTAATAAAACTGTGTCTTGAGCATCCACCTCAGGTAAAGTTTCACGAAAGAGCATCTTTTATAACATATTTTTAGTTAGTTTACTATTTTCAAGGTAACTTGGTTTACAACAGTATTAACACTTACATTTTAGGCTACAATATTACTTGGTACATCTAACCCCATGGAGCCAATATTCCTTCACTGCTGACTCCAGGTTCCTTCCCATGGGTCTTGTATTGAAATTATATTGTAGCATTATATATCTCCTGGACACATCACAATAAATCAACATCTGAATGTGCTAATGATATTCACCACTAAAAGTCAAGTTCTGGGGCCAGGAAGATCACCCAAGTGGCCTAGCATATGTAAGGCTTTGAGTTTGATCCTCTGCACAGCACGGCCCTCTGAGAACCACCAGGGACACTCCTGGTGGCCCCTAAGCACCACCATTATGAGCAGTAAATACCCCATCTTCTAGTCCAAGTTCTGCTAGAATTCGCCCTTTTAAAGAAAGTTGAATTCCATATGCTTCTTTTCCTATATAACCACCTCCTATCTCCTTCTCTTCTGCAACCGCTAATTTAACTATAATTTGAAAGTTTATTGTTTTATTTAGTTTATAGTTTTTCTCAGTATACAACATAAATGTGAAATGTACAGTTTTTGTCCTTTTATCTTAGTGCAGTTACATAACATGGTTTACACCATCCTTTCTTACAGCTGAATAATATTGCATTGTCCATTTATACCACATTTTTATCCACTCTTCTATTGGTGGGCCTTTATGATGTTTCTAGCTCATGGATATTGGAAATAATGCAACAGTAAACACAAGGGTACATGTAGTTGTAGCACTGTCTTGTAGCACTATCCTCCAATTGTTCATTGATTTGCCCAAGCGGGCACCAGTAACGTCTCCATTGTGAGACTTGCTACTGTGTTTGGCATATTGAATACACCATGGGGAACTTGCCAGGCTCTGCCATGTGGGTGGGAAACTCTTGGTAGCTTGCCAGGCTCTCCGAGTTATCCAACTTAATTTTTTCCCTTTGGGAAAATGACCAATAATGGTATAACTGGATTGGATGAACTTTTGTTTTAATTTATTTGAGAAATCTTCATACTGCTTTCAAAAATGATTGCATAAATTTGTATTGTACCTGAAATATATAAGGGTTCTCTTCTGCCCATATTCTCTCTCACACTTATTTCTTGTCTTTTGGATAATACCTCTTCATATTAATTATTGCTTTTATTTACACTAACAATAATGAGAGTTGATGGATTTCTCATGTATCTACTGGCCTTTTCTATGTCATTTCTGAAGAAATATCAAGAGAAAGGAATGTTGTTTAAAAATATCTGGTGTCCTCCTCAGAGACTGGCCCACATTCAAAAGAACAAAAGCAACCGATGCTGGCGCGGATGTGGCGAGAAAGGGACCCTCCTTCACTGTTGGTGGGAATGCCGACTGGTTCAGCCGTTTTGGAAAACAGTATGGACGATTCTCAAAAAATTAGAAATTGAGCTCCCATTTGACCCAGCAATACCACTCCTGGGAATATATCCCAGAGAGACAAAAATGTAAAGTCGAAGTGACATCTGTACTTGTTTGTTCATTGCAGCACTCTTTACAGTAGCCAGAAACTGGAAGAGACCTGAGTGCCCAAGAACAGATGACTGGTTAAAGAAACTTTGGTACATCTACACAATGGAGTACTATGTAGCTGTTAGAAAAGATGAAGTCATGAAATTTACATACAAGTGGTACAACATGGAAAGTATCATGCTAAGCGAAATGAGTCAGAAAGAGAGGTATAGACATAGAAAGATTGCATTCATCTGGGGGATATAGAGTAACAAAATATGAGATTAATACCCAAGAATAGCTGAGATCAGCACCAGGAGGATTACTCCATAGCTTAGAGGCCAGCCGGGCATTCTAGGGGAAAGGGCAGCTCAGATAGAGAAGGGAGCACCAAATTAAGGGACTGGTGTGTCTAAATGGTCTCTTGGTGTTTGGAGGATCCTCCCAGGAGCGGGATGCATGTCGAAAGTAGACTATGGACCGAACATGATTGCCACTCAATGCCTCTTTTGCAGACCACAACACCCAAAAGGAGAGAGAGAAAACAAAAGGAAATGCCCTGCCACAGAGGCAGGGTGGGATGGGGGGAATGGAGGTGGGAGGAATATTATCCATGGTGGTGGAAAATGGGCACTGGTGGAGGGATGGGTATTTGATCATTGTATAATCGAAACCCAAGCACAAAAAAATTGTAAATCTACAAGTGTACTTCATGGTGTTTCACTAATAAAAATTTTTTTAAAATAGTAAGTTAAAAAAAATCTGGTGTCCTAAGCTGAGTACTCCCCACACCCTCACTTTGATCTCAGACACTAATCTAGCAGCTCTATAAGCACCAATCCTGTGGGACTCTGCACATATCTGTATGAGAGAGAAAGACAAACATGCCTGATCTCTTCTAATATTATCCACATGACTTGTCTAAGAGAAGATGTAAGAAGGCAGGAAAGTAAGTTTGGTCTCCAACTGACCTTGGTTGAAATCCAGCTTCTGCCACATAGAAGCATCATGCAAAAACCACATTAACAGCTGGATAGAAAAGAAGGTGTTTGCTGGCAAGGAGACAGTTACACTGGAGAAGTAGTTTAACACACATGGATTTATAGGGCCAGCCTTCAAAGAGTGCCGCAGGAGCGGTGATGGTATGTCTCTGTGTCTCTGTGTCCCCAGGTTCTTCAGTATTTTCAAGAGTGAAAGTAACAAATAAAGATGCTCAGACTCAAAGTTAGAAACTAGAATAGTTTATTTGAAAGCAGAAGAGAAAGGAATAGCATCTCCACAGGTATGGAGGAACTTAGTACAGGACTAAGCTAACTACGGCTGGGGTTGCGGGTTTTTATAGGAAAACCAGGTCTTTGCGCTACAGAGACAGCAGGGAAGTTAAAGATAGGGGGCTTCGTGTAAGTCCTACTAAATTAAAATTGAGCTCTTTGCGTTCCTTAATAATGACAAGGATATTATTCAAAATGCAAGGATCAAACAGAGTAGTCTAGCCATATGACTTGATTGCTCATTATTTTAGCTTCCCCAAGAGTGAAGCTCTGTTCTGGGGCAGAATTTTATAATGTTGGACAGAATTCACAGAAACTCAAAATGTGCACGTGTGTGCGGGAGCCAGGTGTGGGGAGAAGCAGTCAAAAATGAGACTGCTCAGAGTAGTAGTTGGCAAGGGAAAACAGGACTCCTCTTTCCAGAGGAAGTGGAGAAAGACAAATGGATGATCATCAGGCATATGAAATGGTATTCATCAGAACTCGTGATTCAGAAAATGCAAATCAAACAACAGGATGTTATCCCACACCTGAAAGAATGGCACGTATCAAAAAGTCGGGAAAGAGCTAGTTTGTCAGGGTTTTGGTGAGAAAGGAACCCTCATCCACTATTGGTGGGAGTGTCGTATGGGTCAGCCCCAACAGAAAGAAGGGGGGACATCTAACCAGAAGATAGGAATAGAACTAGATGCAATATCACTTCTTGGCACCTAGCCTTCTAACACAAAACCATTATTTTGAAAGGATGTATGCACATCTCTGCACACACTGCTTATAAAACAACCAAAGTATGGGAACAACCCAAATGCCTAAAAACAGATGAATGGATCAAGAAATTGTGATATATTTATATGTATACAGATGTATGTATATATGTACATACATATATACAAATTCTTGATCCATTGTATGTATGTATACATGTGTATATATGTATATATGTATGTGTGTATATATATGTATATATACACGCAATGGAAGACTGCAGCTCTATTAAAAAAAAATCATGCAATTTGCAGCAGCATGGATGGAACTGAAAGGTATCATGCTAAGTGAAGTCAGTTAGAAGGAAAGGGATAGATACAAAATGATCTCTCTCACAGCAAGCTAGGAACAAAGGTCCAAAAGCAACGGGAGAACTGACCCACACAACTGAATTCAGAGAGTGAGGTTGAGAGGGAGGGGATTGGAGATCCTGGGAAAGAGAAGGGTTACACTCATGGTGGGTGTGGTGTTGGCATTATGTACATGAGAAACCATCATTAAAAACATTATAAAGAATAAAAAGCTCAATTTAAGCATTTTTAAATAGAAAAAAGGTCACGTTTTTATTTTATGCTGAGTAGAAATTAGGTGATAGATCAGCCTATGCTGTTAGAAAATTTCCAGTAAAATTCATGAAAGTTTATGAGGGGTAACTGCAGTTGAGGATATCTAAATCGGACGATGTAGCTCTGTAACTCTGTCCTCCCGTTGCTCATTGATTTGCTCGAGGGAGCCCAGTAACATCTCCATTGTGAGACTTGTTACTGTGTTTGGCATAGTGAATATGTCACGGGTAGCTTGCCTGGCTTTGCCATGTGGGCGAGATACTCTCGGTAGCTTGCCAAACCCTCCGAGAGTGGCGGAGGGACGTATTTATAGAAAATAGCAGACAAATGATTGAAGCACAATTTTTATTATGGCAATGAGCAGATACATGAGTGTTGTTAATAAGTATTGAGCAAGGACTTGACTTGGCAGTCTTTATCAAGCAGTCCCACCAATCCAGGAATCAAAGTCATTCCCAGCACAAAAATGTTTCTTGGCCTAAACAAAGCCAAAATAATATTGCCCAGAGAGAAGTTGTCATATTTTCCAAACTACAAACTTTTGACCAGTTTGTTCTGCCCCTTTTTGGGTAGGGGGGCACATTCTGAATCACACTTGGTGCTGCTCTGGGGGCTACTTATTGGACTTGTGCTTCGGAGTGATCTCTCATCAGTGTCCAAGAGACCATTTATTTTTTTATTTTTATTAGTGAAACACCATGAGGTACAGTTGTAGATTTACAAATTTTTGTGCTTGGGTTTCAATTGTACAATGATCAAACACCCATCCCTCCACCAGTGCCCATTTTCTACCACCACGGGTCCCAATATCCCTCCCAACCCCCATCCCCTCCCATCCCCCCCCTGCCTCTGTGGCATGGCATTCCCTTTTGTTCTCTCTCTCCTTTAGGGTGTTGTGGTTTGCAAAAGAGGCATAGAGTGGCAATCATGTTTGGTCTACAGTCTACTTTCAGCATGCTTCTCCCATCCTGTGAGGATCCTCCCAACACCAAGAGACCATTTAGACACACCAGTCCCCATGACTGAAAACTCTGGACACCCTTGAGAGGTGGGTAGACCAAGTCCGTGCCCAACCGAAGCCCGCAGCCATGCCCACACCCGACTACTGCAGCAATGCCAACGGCTCAACTCCACTGCTTCACTAATACTCTTGCAGAGATGCCAAACTGCGAATGATTTCAGGCATTTTGGTGCTCAGGCTGAGTGCTCTAGGGTCTTCTGGAAGTGGGGGAAGGCAGTCTTCCTCACCCCCCAGACCCCGGCAGCCACCTCCCCCAGCCATCACCACGTGGGCTCATTGGTCCAGACCATAGATCCTGGAGTTTCTGGATTGCACTGGGTTGTGTGGCAGTGTAGTATTTCCTACTTCCTCAACACTGAACTTCCGGTTGGAGCACACCAAATTAAATGGGAAAGTAGTATAGAAGCCAACTAAACTCAAACAAAACCCATAACACAGAAGGTTCAAATAGCAACAAACATCTTAGTAAATTCTTAGACATGCCCCTTGATGAGATATAACAAGTTCTATATTGATCACTTGATCACTTGACTTCCCGTTAATCATCGATTTGCTCTAGCAGGTGCCAGTAACGTCTCCATTTGTCCCTGTCGCGTGCTAGTGTAGCCCAATGGCATCTATTTGCTCTTAGGAACACAAAGAGCCTCAAACCGATCGTTCATGATCTTGATGAAGAAGTCTGACCACCTGGTAGGTGGGCAGCCATGCGGACTTTTGACATCCCATGGAATCCAGTCGGTAACTGCTCTAGTCCAGCGGTCGTCTCTAAATCTCATTACATGACCAGCCCATCTGATTTTTGACGCCTTGGAAAACGAGACAGCATCCTTGATTCTTGATCGTCCACGGAGGTTGGAACTCCGGATTCTTTCTCTCATTTGAGTGAAATATGATACGCCAAGCATAGCTTTCAATTCCTCTTTGGGAGACCCGAATAGCATTCTCATCCTGTTTGCATAGGGCCCAGGTCTCTGAAGCGTATGTTAATGCAGGAAGAACAGTGGAATCAAAGAGATGTGCTCTAAGCCAGAGGTTCTTCGTCCTCTTAGCTATTTCTTTGATGGTTCCAAGCCGCTCTCTTCCTCCTGCGCAGCTCAGGTGCCAGGTCATTTGTCATGTTGACTTCTCGACCTAGGTACACATAACTGTTGCATTCGGAAATGGTCATTCCATTGAGAGCCAATGGAGCGTCAGGAACGAGGCTGTTTCTCATAAACATTGTCTTCGTAAGATTCAACTGTAGTCCAACTTTTCCACACTCACGGTCGAAGTCGGCCAGCATTTGTGCCACTCGGCTAATGTTTGGTGTTATTAGAACAATGTCATCAGCAAAGCGGAGGTGGTGTAGTTGCCGACCATCTATCTTCACTCCCATTCCTTCCCATTCCAGTCGTCGCATGATGTTCTCGAGGGTGGCACTGAAGAGTTTCGGTGAAATGGTATCACCCTGCTGAACCCCTCTCTTGACATCAATGATTACTTCTTTGTACTTGTTTCAAAGAAGTAAGAAGCTCCATATTAAAAATTTATTTTTAAAAAACGTATTGATTTTATTTATTTAAGGTTTTGGACCACATATGGTGATGCTTATTTCTGACTCTGAGCTCAGGGATCATTTCTGGTGGTGCTTGGGGGACTATATGTGGTGCCAGGGATAGAACGTGTATTGGCTGCATGCAAGACAAATGCCCTACCTATTGTACTATCTCTCCAGCTCCCTATATTTATCAATTTTTAACATTGGAGCTCTGTTATCCAATTAATTTAAGAGAGTTGTATTGAAAGTTGTGGCTTTTGTCTACATTAAAATAAGTTAAAAATTCAAAAAATCAACTAGACGATAGGTACAAAGTAGAAGGGGAAAGAAATGGAAAGGAAATAATAATTGTATTATTATTTACAGTTTTTAAAAATTATTATATATTATTTCATTTGATTCTGTGGAAATCTTAGAAGATCACTTTGTGTAGTTATAATAAATTTTAACATATAAATATTCTCAGAAATTGCAAAAAAGTAAGTATGAGAATAATACCCAAAGAAACAAGAGCCAGGAGGACTGGTCAGTGGTAGGAAGTTTGCCACAAGGGGAGGGGGGCATGGAGTTCAGACAGATAAGGGATCACTATGACAATGGCAGTTGGAAATAATCATTCTGAGCAAGACCTGGGTGTTGAAAGGAGGCAAAGTGATATGCATGATACCCTTTCAGTAACAGTATTGTGAACACCCAGTGCCCTAAAAGGGAAAAGGGGAAGAGAGAGAGAGAGAGAGAGAGAGAGAGAGAGAGAGAGAGAGAGAAGGATAGTGTCTGCCATACAGGCAGGCTTAGAGGAGATGTGAGAGGGAACCTGGAACATTGGTGGTGAGGAAAATGTACAGTGGTGGAGGGATGAGTGTTGGAATATTATATGACTAAAATTCAATCATGAACAACTTTGTAACTGTGTATCTTACAGTGAGTTAATAAAAAAATAGTAATAGCCATTTCCTAGAGTGGTTGTGAGGAATGAATGAGATGGCACATGGTGATTGGGTTAGCACATTATTCATCACAGTAAGCCGCAATAATGACTACCTCTTATCATGATGATCTTATCTGTGAGCCCATGTGCTCCTTTTTCCTCAAGCTAAAAACAGGAACCAGGAGAGAACTCTACCTATCGAGCACAAAATCTCTACTTATACCAGGTTTGAGTCTGGCTTGAAAGCCAAAGGAATGTCGTCGTTAAGGAGACTCCAAATGGCACACTTCTACATCCCCAAAGGAGTCCTCCAAGGAGAGCTGCCAGAGTTTGGTACTTCACCTCTGTAGGAACTCCAACCACATTACATCCGCTTTTAAAAAGAGTGATTTTCCCACTGGGGTTGTTGGCAGAGATTGATACATTTCAAACCCAAAGCAGAGGAGGTCCTCGTGAGGACAACGTGCCCACAGTAGAGCCCTGCAGCAGAGGACAGAGAACTTCAGGCTGTGCTATCGGATTCGTGCATGGCTGAGCCACAGAATCAGGAGGGAAAATTAATGCCAATGGAAATGGAATAACACCAGCCCTCAAGAAGCAGGAAAATGCTACACGCTATTGGACAGCTGTTTGCTCAGTGTCTGAGATCCATGCCAGAGTCAATCTTCTTCCAGAATAATATGCTAGCTCTATTAATTTGCAAATTCCAGAGTAAGATAATATGGGAAAGACTAGATGCTGTGCAAATGGTCCTTTATCTATAACTAGAAATAATGTGCTTGGTAATTAGCTTCCCATAACTAAAACTTTAAGCCCCCTATGCCAATCTCCTATTTCATGCCACTAAACACTTCAGCGATTTTCTTTCCTTTAATTTATTTGAATTATCTTCGGCAATTGTTCAAGACTACTTGGACAGATCCGTTTATTACCTCTCAATTCCCACCCTACCCCCATTTAGTCTGTTAAAACAGGTATGTTGAGCAATGAGCTAAGAACAGTGAAACATTTCTTACCTTTAAGTCAACTTCCTCTTACCTAGGCAATTACACATTTCTAGTCTAGTAAAAGAGAAGTGTAGCTTTGGCTTTTAAGGAGCATGATGTGCAGGTGAAATTTATTTATTTGTGTTCTGCTTCTTTGTAACACATCAACCAAAGAAATGCTTAGATGTTTTTACTCTTCTTCATTCTTCATTTTCTCAAAAAGCAGAGATTTAAAATGATGAATCCCAATATAAAAATAGCCTGGATGTGAAAATATTGCAGTTTTATTGGTCTTCTCACAAAATATCTTCTCATTTGCTTTGAAATAGATGAAGTGATTGATGACTTTGCAGAAAGAAAAGTTACCCAGAGAGCCATGAACTGGAGGTTTCGATCATCCATGTGTGTCTCATGCTTATCCAGGATCTGGCTTTCTTTCTCTCTTGTATTTGAAATTAGTTCACTTAAAGAGCTGAGCTCTAAATTTATTGGTCTTCTATCTCTATGCATTCAGGGATCACATTCAGGAATCACTCTGGAGCTTGGGGAACCATCTTAGTGCAAGAGATTGAACTTGGATCAGCTGCGTGCAGGGCAAGTGCCCTACCTGCCGTGCTTTCCCTCCAGTCTTGAGCTCTCCTTGATGGTAGCAAACGGCTGCTTTGCTCTATCTTGATTTCCTTGTGTATCAGGAATAAGTTTCATTTGTTGCTGAATCCCCACTTCAAGTCCTAAGAGTACTTGGATCACAAGAGGGAAGGCAGAATTTCAGTGACTGAAAACTAGGATTTGGATGTCAAATCCTGGCTCAGTTACTGGGAGCTATGGAATCTGGGACAAGTCCCATGAACCTTCAGAAAAGAGGATTGTAAAGGATGAGGACTGAATACTCTCAGTAGCTCACCTATATGTTCTCAGTAGCTTGCCTGGCTCTCTGCCCCTCTCGGAGAGCCCAGCAAGCTACCAAGAACATAAAGGTACAGATGTCATTTCTACTGTGCTTTTTTTTGCATCCTTGGGATATATTCCCAGAAGTGGTATTGCAGGGTCACATGGAAGCTCAATTTCTAGTTTTTGAAGGTCTGTCCACATTGTTTTCCAGGAAGGCTGGACCAGCCGGGATTCCCACCAACAGTGAAAGAGAGTCCCTTTTTCCCCACATGCACACCAGCACTGGTTGTTTTTGTTCTTTTGAATGTGTGCCAGTTTCTGTGGTGTGAGATGATATCTCTTTGTTGTTTTGATTTGCATCTCCCTGATGTCTAGCGGTGGAATAGCTTTTCAATTGGGTGGAAATTTTGGTGTGTGGATGTGACTGCTGAGGCTTCCAGAAGTACAGGAAGCTGGGGGGGTGGTAGACATCCCAACCCCAAGAAAGCCTGGAGATTTCAGTAACAAAACCAGCTTACCAAAATTTTCAGCAGATTGTATCTTGGTGAGGTCCATCCTGAGATGGTGAGTCAGGCCAGGGGTATGGCAGTGATTTTGGGTTGTGGAAGCAAGTAGCAGCCAAGGGCTCTGCTTGGGCGGGCACAGGCCTGTTTACCCTGGTCTGTTTAGCCAAGCACAGGTCCGAGCTTAACAGCAGCTTTTGATCTCTTTGGAGATTTATTTATGGATCTCTGAAACAAGGCCAAGTAGAGCCTACATAATGGCACTGGAGACGGTTCGTGGGGGTGACTGAAGAGTGCCGTTTTTAATACAGTTACATGGTTTCACACTAGGTGAAGAAAACATTTTGATAAAGAACTGTGTTTTTGTTTGTTTGTTTTGTTTTGTGGCTACACCGGTGGTGCTTGGGGTGTAGATAAAGGGGTGCTAGGCCTGGTTCTGTGCTAGTTCTGGTTCCTGAGTAGAATTGGGATTGGCCACAAGAGCCTTAATTTGTGTGCTATCTTCTGGCCTGCAAATAATTTTTTTAACCAAGAAGTAAAACACAGAATTCTATTTCTGGTAAGCCATTTATAGCACAGCGGTAGGGCGTTGGCCTTACAAGCGGCCAACACGGCCGACCCGAGTTCGATTCCTCCACCCCTCTCGGAGAGCCCGGCAAGCTACCGAGAGTATTCGATATGCCAAACACAGTAACAACAAAGTCTCCAATGAAGACGTTACTGGGCCCGCTCGAGCAAATCGACGATCAACGGGAGGGCCTTTACCTTTACCTTTACCTTATGAAGTACATTAGGAAGAGATTTCTATCCTTGAGACTGTAGCACTATTGATATTAATTGACTCTCAATATTAAGTTCCAAAGTGACTACCTGCATTGCAGTATATGTTGGACTGAATTGGCTAGAAACTTGGATTCCCCAAAGAAAGGATGAGCATAAAAATCCTCTGAGGAGTGGACTCAGGCTGGGAACTCCAGCTGGGAATTCAGGGTCATGTGGATTCAGATCCTTTGAAGTATTTAGACTTCTATCCAGTTTTTCATCCCTTGAGAGGGAATAAAAAACTAAAATCTTACAAAGTTCTCTTTCTATAGAAGATATTTTTGGATTCAGATTTTAGAAAACTTCTTTTACACAGAGGACAAAATAAACATAAAATTGTCACTTTGGCTACTTCCTCCATCAGTGCCGACCTTGTTCCCTCCATCAGGTCTGTGAATTGCCCTGGCCAGTGACCCACCCCCACGCCTGCACACAGCCTGGCACCCCAAAGCAAACCACTTCCAGCATCTAATCAGACCTGCAACCCCTCCTAGTCACCGCCACTCCAGTGCGACCCTACTTCTTAGCATCACCCCCCTTTGCTAGTGCATCCTTCCAAAGAACTTATTTTCTCTGCACCCACATTTGAGGTACTAGTTAACTTATGCCTCACACATGCCTATCAATAAGCCACAGCAATGCACAAAGATAGCTCAATTGCAGGGGCCAAAGCATACAATAACTGGAAAAAAAATTCCAAAAAACAAAGGTCCCTATGGTAAAGCAACACTGAAACTCACCAAGCCTAATGATTGAAGGTGCTAGCCCAGATGAATCAAACAGTAATAATGAACTCTATAACTTCTCAGATAATGAATTTAAAATCGAACTTTTAAGGATGTATAAGGAGATCAAAGAACCAATGGAACACACTGCTGATAAAATAAAAGAGGATATGAAAGCAGAGACGAGGAAAATGCAAACAAAAATATAAGCAGAAATGACAGACCTAAAAAACTTGGTAGTTGAATGAAAAATTCAGTGGAAGGCCTCAAGAACAGAGTCACAGCTAATGAGGACAGAATCAGTGAGCTCCGAGATGAGGTGCAGATAATCTTCACACAACAGCAGAAAATGGTAAGGAGCCTCAAAATAAATCAATAGATGTCAAGAGAAAAATCAGGATTAACCCAAAAGGAATAAGATACAAATCACTGAAATTCCAAAGGGACAGGAAGAAAACCCTGATGAAGAAACTGTCAAAGACATAATTGTTAAAATATTCCAAAAGCTGAAGAGCACATACGATTCAGATTCAGGCCTGAAGGGTACCAGCTAAAAGAAATGCAAATAAAAATACTCCAAAACATGTCCTTATCAAAATGACGAAAACAGATAAAATTCTGAAGACAGCAAGACCAAAGAAAGAAATTGCTTATAAAGGAGCATTCTTAATATTCACAGCAGACCTATCTGATGATACCCTAAGGGCCTAAAGACAGTGGTGGGACATAGTGAACAACCTCAATGAAATAAACGCCTCACCTAGAATACTTTATTCAGCTAGACTCTCATTCATATCAGAAGGAACAACACACAGTTTCACAGACAAAAAACAACTCAGGAACTTCATAGCCTCAAAACCATGGCTACAAGAGCAACTAAACGGGCTACTGTAAGACAAGACAAACCGCTCAAAACACCAAACTTTGGCAGAAAGATGAGACAAAAGTCCATAACAATGATCTCCCTCAATGTCAATGGGCTGAATGCACCAATTAAAAGACACAGAGTGAAAGAATGGATCTGAAAATTGAACCCGACATTCTGATTCTTTCAAGAAACAGATTTGAACAGTCAGAACAAACACAGTCTCAAAGTGAAATGATGGAAAATAATCCTACAAGCAAACAACCCCCTCAAAAGAGCAGAAGTGGCCATATCAGACCACATAGACTTCATACTGGAGGTCACAAGAGACAGTGAAGGTCATTTCTTAATGATTAAAGGATCTGTACACCAGGAAGAACTCACACTCCTATATGTATATGCAACTAATCAGGAATCCGTTTAAACGTTTGCTCATAGACTTGAAAAAAGACATTAATAGCAGCACAATAATAGTTGGAGATTTCAACACCACTTGATCATCTCTCAATAGATCAACAAGACTCAAGCTCAGCAAGGATATACTTTTTCTGAGGGAAAAAAAATATATATATATATACATATGTACTGGATGAAATGTCCTATGTATATGTCCTATATTTTTAAATCTTGCACAAAAAACAAAAAAACAAAAAACACCGGAGAGGAGCTAACATCACTATCAAGTTTCTCTGTCTAAGAAAAAACTTAGCTAACAGCAGTGAGCGCACAGTAGCTAAACCAAGAAGCCCTGAAACACTGGGATGGGGTTGGGGCTTAATACTGTATGTCTAAAACTCAACTATGAATAACTTTATAAAGCAAGGTGTTTTAATAAATTTTTTAAATAACCTCCCCCCCCCCAAAAAAAAAAACCTCTGAAAAATACCAGGAGTTACAGGAGTTAGAGAAAGACAGGGCAAAAGCAATGGTATTAATCCGTAGACTAAATAAGATAAAATGTCCCCAGGAACTAGAAAGATCAGGAAGTGATCAAGAAAAGTCTCCTCTAAGGCTGAAGAATTCGTAAGAGGAAAAGGCACACAAGCCACATGTTTTCTTTCTTACACATAAACAGTGTGAACAGGAAAGATGAACTTAACTGACTCTCAAAAATTGAGCAAACAAAATAGGGCTTTATAAACATTTTGAAAAAACTAACATCTTAAAACCAAACCTTAACAAATAAAATATCTCAATGTATCAGAATTAAAATAACTCACATTTTATAATAAGCATATACATATTTCTGTAAGATGCAAAATACAAAAAATAAGATATTAAATATATATTATAGAAATTAAATATTTTATAATCATAAAAAGGACCAGTCTTTGGACTAAATGTAATGGACATGTGAACAGAATTTTGAAGTACAGGACTGATTAATTCTCTCAAAACAGAGTGCAAAAAGCAAAAAGAATATGAAAGAAAAATGCATGAAGGGTTGACTTAGAGAGTCCCTGAGTTATTTACTAAGTGTTTCAGAAAGAGAGAACACAGAGAACCTAAGAGAAAATTACAGAAGAATTTGCAAAATTAAAATTTTCAGAGAAAGAAAATATTCCTGTTGGAATATTGTGTTATGGGGCCAAGCGATAGTACAGTGGATAGGAAGCAGCTGACCCAGGTTAAATCCATGACATCCCATATGATCTCCCTCGCCTGCCAGTAGTGATCCCTGAGCAAAAGAGCCTGGAGTAAGCCTTGAGCACAGTTGGGTATGGCCCAAAAACTGAAACAACAACAACAACATTTTTTAATTAATGGTGTTAAAAGTCGTAGTGCCTAAAATTAAGTTTTTCTGGGCTGGAGCAATAGCACAGCAGGTAGGGCGTTTGCCTTGCACCCGGCCAACCCGGCTTTGATTCCCAGCATCCCATAGGATCCCCTGAGCACCGCCAGGGGTAATTCCTGAGTGCAGAGCCAGGAGGAACCCCTATGCGTCACTGGGTGTGACCCAAAAAGCAAAAAAAAAAAAATTAAAAGTTTTTCTAATTGTATTTTCTGTGGTGAACTTCATACAATATAGCTCTGTAGCACTGTCCTCCCATTGTTCATCGATTTTCTCGAGCAGGCACCAGTAACATCTTCATTGTGAAACTTGTTGTTACTGTTTTTGGTATATTGAATGCATCATGGGTAGCTTGCCAGGCTTTGCTGTTCAGGCAGAATACTCTCGGTAGCTTGCCAGGCTCTCGGAAAAGGGTGGAGGAACCGAACCCAGGTTGGCCTTGTGCAAGGCAAACGCCCTACTCACTACGCTATCACTCTGGCTCTCATATAATATATAGGTAAGATAATTTTCTTTTCTTTTTTAAAAAAAATTTCTTATTTACTTTTTTATTTTTTTAAATAGTGAATCACCATGAGTTTATGAGTGAGTTTATAAGTGAGTTTACAGTTACATACTTACAAACTTTCGTGTTTGAGTTTTAGTCATACAATGTTTGAGTACCCATCCCTCCACCAGTGCCCATTCTCCACCACCAATGATCCCAGTAGCCCTCCCACCCCCATCCCCCCCACCCCACCCCAACTCTGTGGCAGGGCATTCCTTTTTGTTCTCTCTCTCCTTTTGGGTGTTGTGGTTTGCAATAGAGTATTGAGTGGCCATTATGTTCAGTCTCTAGTTTACTTTCAGCATGCATCCCCCAACCCTAGCAGGGCCTCCAAACACCCTTTACTTGGTATTCCCTTCTCTATCTGAGCTGTCTTTTCCCTCAGCATGTGAGGTCAGCTTCTAAATCATGGGGAAAACCTCTTGGCCCTTATCTCTACTATTCTTGGGTTGTAAGTCTCCTATTCTGTTACTTCATATTCCATAGATGAGTGCAATCTTTCTATATCTGTCCCTCTCTTTCTGACTCATTTTACTTAACATGATACTTTCCATGTTGATCCACTTATATGCAAACTTCATGACTTCATTTTTTCTAACAGCTGCATAGTATTCCATTGTGTAGATGTACCAAAGTTTCTTTTACCAGTCATTTGTTCTTGAGCACTTGGGTTTTTTCCAGATTTTGGCTATCATAAACAGTGCAGTAATGAACATACAAGTGCAGTAGACATTGTAATTTTCAATAATGCATATAAGGAGGTTACATAATGCTATGATGCAATGTTACTTTTTTTAAAAAATTTGATTCACCATGAGATACAGTTACAAAGTTGTTCATTATTGGGTTTCAGTCATACAATGTTCCAGCACCCATTCCTACACCAGTATAATTTCCCACCACTAATGTCCTCAGTTTCCTCCTGAACCCTCTACCTTCCCACTCCCCCATAACCTGTCTTTACGGCAGATACTTCTCTCTCCACCCCCTCTCTCTCTTTCCTTTTAGGCACTGTGTTTTGCAATACTGTTACTGAGAGGGTATCATGCATATCACTTTTTCCCTCCTCTCAGCACTCAGTTCTTGTCCACTCAGTTCTTGTACGAATAATCATTTCCAACCATCATAGATGATTCATTCATTCATTCATCATCCTGTTATTCGTCGATTGCCTCGAGCAGGCCCCAGTAACGTCTCTTTCATCCTAGCCCTGAGATTATATTCAAGGCTCTTTAGGAGAATGAGACCCATCATTGTTACTGGTATTTGGCATATTTGGTACGCCACGGGGAGTTTGCCAGACTCTGCCCTGTGGGCAGGCTACATTCGATAGCCTGCAAGTTTGTCCAAAGTAGGAATGAGATAAGATGTCATAAAAACATGTCCTGATAAGATGTCGCGCGGCCGCAAATGTGGCCCCGTGGTTCCGGGGGCTGGATTTTATAGTCTCTGAGTCTTGGCCGTTGATGGGATTACATGGCGCCAGGGGGCCAGGTGGTGGGTGTGACCCCCGCCTACTGGAATTTGGAGGATCTGGGTGGAGGATGCTCGACTCCAATTCGAGTAGGCTTGGAGATCTCGGCCCCGGAACCCGCGTGGCTTTGTCCCTCTGCCAGTACCTTCATGTGTGTGGAGATTGGTCTCAGCATGATGGTGGCTGGTCCTGGAGATCTTCGGCTGCCGGAGCCCTGGTCGGGGCGGGGAGGAAAGTTCAACCCACTCCCATCATGATGATGTTACTTTTAAAATGTAATGCACAATTTTGAATTGGATATAGGGGTGGGAAAAATTTCAGTAGAGAATATTATTGGAGATATAGATTTGAATATAGAAAATTGGAAATATAGACTTGAATAGAGACTGTTGATTAGGTAACAATATTATTACCAAGTTAAATATACTAATTTTACTGATTATACTAAGTTTTGTTAGATAATTTTCTTTTTCCTAGAATATTTCCCTCAAGTAAATAATACTAAAAGGGTGTGATCTTTATGATTTCTGCAATATATTCTCAAATGGTTCAGAAATAGAAAATAATTGTAAACATATAACTGTTTAACATAAGGGCTGGAGCGATAGCACAGCGGGTAGGGCGTTCGCCTTACAAGCGACCAACATGGCCGACCCGAGTTCGATTCCTCTGCCCCTCTCGGAGAGCCCGGCAAGCTACCGAGAGTATTCGATATGCCAGACACAGTAACAACAAAGCCTCCAATGGAGACATTACTGGGCCTGCTCGAGCAAATCGACGATCAACGGGAGGGCCTTTACCTTTACCTTTACGTATGTGTGCATAAGAGAAAGAATAGGAAAAATAGTAACAATTAGTGAATCTGGGTGAATAGTATTTTAGAATCCTTTGTACTATTCTTACAATAATTCTTCAAGTATTAAGACAATATTTCCAAAGTGTACAAGTAAAATTATGTAGTATAAATAAGCATAATAGTCATAATCACTGTCACTGTCACTGTCCTCCCATTGTTCATCGATTTGCTCGAGCGGGCCCAGTAACATCTCCATTGTCATAATAATTTTATAAATAAATTAAGCACTCTAATAATAGACACAGACATTCTTGGGCAGGCTTAAAACAAAGAATACATCTCAACTATATGTAACTAGTTGAGGCACACTGAAACACTGAAAACAGAACAAAGGCATTTTCTAGCTAAATGCTAAAAAAGTTAATGTAGACCAATACAGATTTATATCCAGTACAACAAAAGCCAAGAGGAGATTTACTAAAAAGAATGAAGAGAACACTTTATACTAATGGAAATAACAATTCACTTAAAAGTTAGTTATCTTCCCAGCATGACTTCATTTATTATTTAGGAAAAGACTGGTGAGCATTCAAAGAGATATTTTAAAAACTAACAGTTATATTGGATCTCTAACATACTTCCCAGATAAACCATATAGATCAAAATAATTTGCATTTGAATTGAATCACGTTTTAAAAGCATGCCTAATGTCAAGAAGTCTATGGTTAGTGCACAAAGACTATGAAGTCTTTTGTCTGTTTGAGTTTGGGAGCCGCACTTGCAGAGTTCAAGGCTTACTCTTGGCTCTGTCCTTAGAGTGTCCTTATCATTGGTGGCAGAGCTTGGGGAACCAATGCTGTGTCATGATGCAAGGCAAGCACCTTACCCCCTCTGCTGTCTCTCCAGCCTGAAGACCTTAGCTGCAATACGAAGAATATGAAATCAGGTTTTAGAGGGAAGTTTTACTTTAGATCAAGTCTTTCTAAATGGAGAAACTACTTGGTCTTGTAACTTTTATTCCAAGAAAGGATGATATTGAATCCAGGTTTGTCCAGAGACACTTATTCAAAAGTAACATTTGAAAAGCCACATTCAGTTTTGCATACTTAGACCTTCCTTCTGCCTGAAAAACCAGAGCATGTTCTGCATATGAAAGCGCTGAGATTATAAACTGTAAGGAGTCGTAGTAGGGAACACCTCGCTACTTCAGAATTTATAGACATATATGAGTGCATTTGCAATACATCTGCTTACATATTTGTGTGTTATGTATGTCTACGTATGTACATGTTTGTAAAATCACTTTGATGTCCCCCAAACACTATAGGATATGCCCCACCAATAAAATAAAGTAACTTAAATGGCATATAATTTATATATTACAAAGTCCAAACATGCAGAGTATATAATTCAATAACTTTATTGTAGCTTCAGAGCTATACAGTCATCACTATAGTAAAGGTAAAGGTAAAGGCCCTCCCGTTGATCATCGATTTGCTCGAGTGGGCCCAGTAACGTCTCCATTGGAGACTTTGTTGTTACTGTGTCTGGCATATCGAATACTCTCGGTAGCTTGCCGGGCTGCCATCACACTATAGTAAAATACTTCTAAATTCTGTGATCCAAAAAATGGTTTTTTAAAAAAAATTTGGCACTCACCCGGCATTGGCTACAGGTTGCTCCTGACTCTGCCCTTAGAAATTACTCCTGGCAGTGCTCAAGGGACCATATGGGATGTTGGGGAAAGAACCAGGGTTGTTCCCATGCAATGCAAGGCTACCCGCTCTGGCCCCAGGAAAAAAGCTTTTATAATCAAATACTTTCCCAATTTTCACATCATCACATGGACATTTAGATTGTTTCCACACTTGGACTATTACGAATCATGTTGCTATGAACATTGATGTGCTTGTTTTGTGTGTACTTGCATTCTCATGTGGGGGGGTAGACATTTAGGAGAAGAATTTCTGGGACTTACGATATGTTGGATGTTTGAGGAACTGACATGCTGTTTCTCGAAGCTGCTTTATATTCCCATCAACAATCATGAAGGTTTCAATAGCACCATAACCTTATCCCGCTTTCTCTTTTTCATTCCGTCTATGAAGACATTCCAGTGGATTTGAAGATATAGGATATTGAACTTATATTTTGTATTTTTCTAGTGATAAAGACAATATCTTCTCATATGTTTATTAGTCACTTGTATAACTTTTTAAGATGTATGGTTACTCAAGTTCCTTGCCTATTTAAAAGCTTTTTTATTCTTCCATTATGAAATATGTATTCTGACACAAGTGGTTTATTAGTTATACAACTTTAAATGTTTTCTCCTATTCTGTGTGTTGTTTTTTTATTTTATTTATTTATTTTTATTGTGCATTCTTTGTCCATTTAATTTTTTTAATTTTTTTAATTTTTTTAATTGAATCACTGTGAGCTACAGTTCAAAACTTTCATGTTTGGATTTCAGTTGTGGAAAATGTACACTGATGGAGGAATGGGTGTTTGATCATTGTCTTTTTATTTTCAAGCATGAATATTTTCAATTTCTAAGTTCACTTTACCAGTCTTCTCTTTTTGTCATGCATGCTTCTGTTCTTATATCTAAGAAATCAATGTCTAACTTAAAGTGAGAAATTTTACTCCTGCTTTTTGTCAAGGGTTTATAGGTTTTGTTTTTTTACTTTGCTCTATAACCCTCTGTGTTTTATATTCTAAGTCTTGTCTCTTATCTTTCTCGGTCTCTCTCTTTCTCTCTCTTATACACACACACACACACACACACACACACACACACACACACACACACACACAGAGTTTGGGAGTAGTGGAGTAGTAGTTTGGTTTTGATGGAAATATAATGCCCTCTAACTAGATCCTATTTGCTTTCTCTGACGTCTGTAGAGAAAGACTAGATCTTCGCGCAATCAATCTTGCTGTCATGATACCTCAATATAGACTCACAATTCTCATCATTCTTATCTTAGGATTTGGGGGCACAAGCCAAATTCCATGTCCATAGCCCAGGTTTTACGGATTCCTTCGTTGAAGAGCAGTATTTATTTTTCTAACTGATCACAATGTTTTCTGTAATATATTTCTATTTTTTTTCTTTTGGGTTTGGGGTCACAAAATGGCCATCTCAGTGTAACTCAGGGACTCTCCTGATAGCCCTGCAGGGTAGCCAGCTCTAGTGCCAGGGATCCAACCAGGGCCGGCCACCACAAGGCAAATGCTTTACCCCCTGTGCTTTCTCTCCAATCTTGTGTATTCCTTCTCAATGAGAATTTGTTATCTTTCAGTAAATACATTTATTTTATAAATTATTTGATATTGCAAATCAGAACTTATCTGTGATATTTATTATATTCTCCCAATGTGGAATTCCTATGCTGGTTCTATGATTCTAGTAATGTTTTCTCTAGTAACTAGCTCTCTCAACTTTAGTAACTAACTCAGTCATTTGGCCTTGGTATTTCTCTAAATAACCAATTCTATACCCTTCTTTAAAACTCAAAGATTTAACATTAAAGAAGCATGGTTAGAGTTTTACCTATTTTTTCACATTTCTGAATGATTAATCTCCCCCCCCCCGAAACCTTTGAAATCTGTTCTACTTAATGATTACATGCATTCTAACCAGACCCAATGATATTTTAATAATAAAAAGATTGTTTAGGTTTTTTTTGTTTTTTGCCACACCCAATTCCTGGCTCTGCAGCCAGCAATCATCCCTGGCAGGGCTCAGTGGACTATATAAGGGGCTGGGATGAAACCTGGGGTTTCCATGTGCAAGGTGAGTGCCCTTCTTGCTATACTATTGCACCAGCCCCACATAATCAAAATTTTGAGACCATCCAACTCTTTTCTCACAAAATTACTGCTACATTACCTTGACAATTAGGATAATTTTGCCGATCAGAATATGGACCTTAGAAACCTCTGAAGAGAAAAATTACAAAGGAGTTAGAAGTGTACCCATTCTTTTCATATTTTCTTTAATATCATACTGTTAAAATTTTTATTTTTATTTTTATATATTAAATACTGTGATTTACAGAGTTGTTCATAATACACTTGTTTCAGGTATTCAATGTTTCAACACCAATCCCACCACCAATGTATGATTGTGACCTTCCCTCCACCAATGTACCCAGGTTCTCAGCCACTCCCCAAGTCTACCCTGCAGTGGCACAAAATAAATTACTTTATATTACTTGTTACAGCATATAGCTCATCATGGTGTGACTAAAGTCATTGTCTGAGCATTTACAAAGCTGTTTGGTGCTAGTTGGGCCTCTGTGTTAATTGTTTTTTATCACTCATTAAGCTTGGTGGGCTTCTATCCAATTTTCCCACATAATTTGCTGTGCTTCTACTGGGCTGTAAGTGCTGTGGAATTTGAATGTGTTGCATGGGGCCACGTTTGTGGCTGTGCCTCCCCAAAGCTACGTAGCTAGTATGATTCAGTAGCTTGTCACCTCTTCCTGGTTAGTCACGGACATGTAAGACTGGACCATTTGTATACTGGAGGTTATCAGGTATGGTAGGGGTGCTGGGCTTCTTGCCAAGGCAGGGACACTAAATTTTATGCTAAATTTTATAATATTTTCAAAAATAATAGATATTGGGACCAGAGAAATAATTCAGGGATTAAGGTGCTTGCCTTGTATGCAGGCTGATTTCAGTTTGATCTTTGTACCACATGGTCACCAGAATACTACCAAGAGCAACTCACAAACACAGAGCTGGGAGTCATACCTTAGTTCCATGGAGTTTATTCTCCACTCACAGATAACAAGTATTTACTAAGCATATGAAAAGTTCTACTCTGAGAAAAATATCCATATATGGGTTATATTACTACTCAGCATCTACCTTTTACCACTTTAAGTAAACCTTTCCTTTTTGAAGAAGTAACAATATGTCTGAAGAAATTATAATATATCCAAAGAAGAGAACTGAATACACTTTTTTTACTTCTGCTACCATATTTTATCTCTTAGAAAGCTATGAAATTCTAATCAGGACCAGATGAGTAGTGAGCCATCGAGTTGACAACTTAAGCTCAGATCATTGGTGGGAAGGTTGAATTTTTATCAGAAAACAAGAATATCAACATCTAGGTAAAGGTAAAGGTAAAGGCCCTCCCGTTGATCGTCGATTTGCTCGAGCGGGCCCAGTAACATCTCCATTGGAGACTTTGTTGTTACTGTGTCTGGCATATCGAATACTCTCGGTAGCTTGCCGGGCTCTCCGAGAGCGATAGCACAGCGGGTAGGGCATTTGCCTTACAAGCGGCCAACATGGTTGACCCGAGTTCGATTCCTCTGCCTCTCTCTCGGAGAGCCCGGCAAGCTACTGAGAGTATTCGATATGCCAGACACAGTAACAACAAAGTCTCCAATGGAGATGTTACTGGGCCCTCTCGAGCAAATCAACATCTAATGTTGAATAAATGTTATAGTAAAGCCATTCCTTTATTGGTTTTTTGTTATTGAATCACCATGACATACAGTTACAAAGCTTTCATGTTTGAGTTTCAGTCATACAGTGATCCACAACCCATCCCTCCACCAGTGCACATTCTCCACCACCAAAATCCTCCGTATCCCCCACATCTCCCCCTGCCTCTATGGCAGATAATTTTCTCCATACTCTCTCTCTCTCTCTACTTTGGGGCTTTATTATTTATTGACATTCATTATGGTAAAGAATGTTAATACCATACAATGTTTTCTGATCCTAGTCTATGGACATATGCACATCAATTACTATTTAGCAATGTGGTGGTCCTGTTGGTTGCCTACCCAGTTTTCATAGCTTTCTCACTTCTTATTACTCATTGAACCCTAATTTCTTTTTTTTTAAATTTTAATTTATTTATTTATTGAATCACTGTGGGAAAAGTTACAAAGCTTTCAGGTTTAGGTCTCAGTCATGCAAATATCAAACACATTTCCCTTTACCAATACTTATTTTTTACCATGAAGAACCCCAATAAAACCCCACCCCCACCCCTCCCAGTCCCTGTGAGGCAGATGAATTCTAGTTAACACTCGATCTGCTTTGATTAGATTCATTGTTTCAATAAAAGATTCACCACTATTATTTAGAGTTTACCCCCCCCCCCAAATCAGACATGCTGAAAAAGCATTGTGAAGTGATTTGCTTTCTACAGCTGGGTTCAAGAATTAAATGTTGGTTTTGGATTTCTGCTATTTTACTTATTAACCCTGGAAGTATTTCTACTGAAAGTCAGATATTTAAGAAATTGGTTTTTGTGCTCTGGAGTCGTGGCTGTGCCGGAGAGCTGCTCGTGGGGGGCAACTGGTGGCCTCGGTAGGGCGTGAAGGGCGGACCGAGATGCTCCCCTTCCCATGAGGTTTTAGTTGCCCCCACAGCCCCGACTCATACCTGCTGTCCACAAGGCTCCCATGCGGCCGCCATCTTTCTTTCCAGAGAGGAGAGGGAGAATGGGGCAACACCCTTTCCCCTCCAGGCAGACTTGATGGCCTGGATTAACGCATAGTCTGTTCACTTTTCTGCTCCAAGCTGCTGGGTTCTGCATTAAGTCCTTGTGCTTCTGGGGCCGTGGCTGTGCTGGAGAGCAGCTCGTGGGGGGCAACTGGTGACCTCGGTAGGGCGTGAAGGACGGACCAGAACGCCCCCCTTCCCATGAGGTTTGAGTCGCCCACACACCCCCGGCTCATACCTGCTGTCCACAAGGCTCCCATGCGGCCACCATCCTTCTTTCCAGAGAAGAGAGGGCGAATGGGGCAACACCCTTTCCCCTCCAGGCAGACTTGATGGCCTGGATTAACGCATAGTCTGTTCACTTTTCTGCTCCAAGCTGCTGGTGAACCCTAATTTCTTTGAGATATGGGCATCTGAATCTTACTTTTAGGAGGTGAATTCTTATTAATCTAAGTAATTCGTGGTTTAGGCATGGGTATATGGTATAATTCTGGGTTATAATAATATAATAAATAATAATAAAAGAAAATCTGTTGTAAGAGAGTAGAGATACTTGAGGAAATGATTTTCTAGGCTAATAACAAAAAACCTTACAGAATAAAATGGCATTCTTCTTCTGTAGAATGAGATCATATCTGTTAATAATATCTAAAACTATAGTAATTACTTTGCAATCATGAAGAGGCAAGAGTATGCACAAGATAAGACAGTGAAGACAGAAATAGAAATACATCTATATCTTTGATAATATCATTGATCAATTAAGCAAACCCGTAATTACCCTATCCCTTTGCTTACTATGTGATATAATGGATCTTTCATATTATTTAAATATGTTTGATATCACAAATATTTATATTAATGAATATTTCTATATTATAATTAATGACATTAATATATATGCAATATAATATTTTTTAAATGTCTACAAATGTCTCATTTGAAAGCTTAGTCATAAACTTCAAAATCTATAAATGAGAGGCATCTATGTTCTATTTCAAAGTTTTTATTTATAAGAAACAGCTTAGGGGCTAGAGTGATAGTACAGAAGGTAGGGCATTCACCTTGCACACAGTCATCCCAGGTTTGATCTTGGACATCTTATATTATTCCCAAGCACAGGCAGGTGTAATTCCTGAATTCAAAGTCAAAAATGACCAGTGAGCACTGCCAGGTGTGGGATTTCCCCCAATACTAAATAAACAGATAAATAACTTAGAACAAGCGAGGCACCCTGCCCAAGGTAAAAAGATGAGCTTCTAGAATCCAATTCCTTGATTTCATTTCCATGACCATCATACTATCTACTCAGAAAAATTAAATAGTTCAAAACCTAGGACATTTTAACTGAGGGTAAGAACATAGGGAACCTAATTTTCTTACAGAGAATGATTATTTTCACACTGGAAGAGATTTGTTCAATCATTAAAAAAATTCTTCTTCTTCTTCTTCACCCTCCCATTGTTTATCGATTTGCTCAAGTGGGCCCAGTAACATCTCCATTGGAGATTAATTATATTTTATTCCCCCATTTTTTGCTGTTCTTATTGCTGTGACTGGAGTCACATAAACACTTGTCCATGGTGCTCACACACTTAGTAGCACTTGTCAAAAGCCCCATATTTTCCTCTGAATCACATCTGGTTACTCCCATCTTGGTGCTCCTGGGTCTCTCCAGCAGTGCTCAGGGAACCATGGTCCTGAAGACCAAACCCCGGTTTCCAGCACGTGGTGCCTCTGGCCCTTTGAAGTATCCCCACAACCCACATTCTTTAGCTGTGTTACTTGTGAAAGAAGGACTGGAGTGATAGCACAGTGGGTAGGGCATTTGCCTTGCACGCGGCCAACCCAGGTTTAATTCCTCTGTCCCTCTCAGAGAGCCCAGCAAGCTACTGAGACTATTCCACCCGCATGGCAGAGCCTGGCAAGCTCTCCGTGGCTTATTCAATATGCCAAACACAGTAACAAGTCTCACAGTGGAGACGTTACTGGTGTCGGCTCAAGCAAATCGATGAACCATGGGATGATGGTGCTACTGTGCTACTTGTGAAAGAAGTTCCAGTTTCCAAAGGCAGAGCCGCAGACCAATGGAACAGCGTTGAATATACTGACATCTTTCCCCAAACATGTGATCATCTAATCTTTGATAAAGGAGCAAGAAATGTGAAGTGGAGCAAGGAAAGCCTCTTTAAAAAATTGTGCTGGAAAAACTGGACAGCTACATGCAAAAAAAAAAAAAAATGGGCTCAGATCTCTACCTAACACCATGTACAAAAGTAAGATCAAAATGAATTAAAGACTTCAACATCAGACTGGAATCCATAAGGTACATTGAAGACAAGGATGACAAAACCCTGCATGACATTAAAGCTAATGGTATCTTCAAAGAAGACACACCACTGGCCAAGCAAGTGAAAACAGAGATAGACAAATGAAACTATCTTAAACTAAGAAGCTTCTGCACCTCTAAAGAAACAGTGACTAAAATACAAAGACAGTCTACAGAATGGGAAAGGATATTTGCCCAAAACCCATCTGACAAGGAGTTGATATCAAAGATATACAAAGCACTGGTTGAACTCCACAAGAAGAAAACATCCAACCTCATCAAAAAAATGGGGTGACAAAATGAACAGAAACTTTCTCAAAGAAGAAATCCGAATGGCAAAAAGGCACATGAGAAAATGCTCTATATCACTAATCATCAAGGAGATACAGATCAAAATAACAATGAGATATCATCTCACACCACAGAGACTGGCCCACATCCAAAGGAACAAAAGCAACCCATGTTGGCGCTGATTTGGCAAGAGAGGGACCCTCCTTCACTGATGGTGGAAATGCTGACTGGTTCAGCCCTTTTGGAAAATAGTATGGATGATTCTCAAAAAATTAGAAATTGAGCTCGCATTTGACCCAGCAATACCACTCCTGGGAATATATCCTGGGAGGTAAAAAAGTATGGTTGAAATGACATCTGAACTGTTCAAGATAGTCAAAATTTGGAAAAAACCTGAGTGCCCGAGAACAGATGACTGGTTAAAGTAACTTTGGTACATCTACACAGTGGAATACTACACAGTTGTTAGAAAAGATGAAGTAATGAAATTTACATAAAAGTGGTTCAACATGGAAAGTATCATGCTAAGTGAAATGAACCAGAAAGGGAGGGACAGACATAGAAAGATTGCATTCATCTGGGGGATATAAAGTAACAGAATGGGAGTCAAACACCCAAGAATAATTGAGATAAGTACCAGGAGGTCTGCTCCAGGGACTGGAAGCCAGCAGCACATGCTAGGGGAAAAGGCAGCTCAGATAGAGAAGGGAACACCAAGTAAAGGATGTTTGGAGGACTCACTCGGGATGCGAGATGCGTGATGAAAGTAGACTATAGACAGAACATGATGGCCACTCAAAACCTCTTTTGCAAACTACAACACCCTAAAGGAAAGGGAGAGCAAAAGGGAATGCCCTGACACAGAGGCAGGGTGGGGTGGGGGCATAGGGTGTGTGATGAGAGGGCTACTGGGATCATTGGTGTTGGAGAATGGGCACTGGTGGAGGGATGGGTACACATCATTGTATAACTGAAACCCAAGCACAAAAGTTTGTAAGTCTACAACTGTACTTCATAGTGTTTCACTAATAAAAAAAAAGAAAGAAAAAGAAATTCCAGTTTCTCCTTTTCAGCTGCTACACGCAGCTGTATCTTAGCTGACTCAGTTCTACATTTTGGACATTCCTGCAAAGTCCTGGACTCTCTCTGGGACTGGGTAGTTTACACTTTGCTAAGATCATAAACTCTGCCTCAGACCTTGGGCTTGCAAGATACTAAAACATAATAGGGAAAATACCTGGATCTATGATAAAGTATATAACCTAAAGGGTCTCAAGAAAGACAATTCCCCCAGCCTATGTGGGAAAGTGAGATGTTAACCATGAGATATCTCTGCGTTGGTAATGGAAATCCTCTGATACTGTGTTTGCTGAGTAACCCAAAGATGCAGTTTTCAGATAAAAAGCTCACACAAAAATGAGTCAAACTTAGCTTTATACCAAGTTCCTCTCCTGCTGGAAAATTTCTGTCTCTCCTACTTACTTTCCAGTTAACTTTCCTAACTCTGAGTCTGAGCATCTTTATTACTTAATATTTTCAATACTGAAGAATCTGGACAACGTGGATGAACACAGAGACCCACTGCCACCGCTCCTGTGTCACCTGTATCTGTTAGAGTCCGGAGTCTACCACCCCTCAAGGACAGAGGACAGAGCCGATAGATAATGCAAATCAGACAGCGAGCTTTATTGTTCCAGCTACCTGGGGCCCAAGTATCCTCCAGGCGCAGTGGGCTTCAACAAGGACCCGGAGCACTAGGTTCAGCAAGTTTTTATACTTTCATTTTGGCAAGTCAGCATTACTCAGCAATTCTCTATTACCTACAGAGTACACATCTATTTTTGTTGTTGTGTTTTGGCCCAAGACATCCAGCCCACCTCCCTGACAGTTACAATCCAGAGGCCTAATCTTATTCCAGGGATGTAATCTTTGACAAAAGCATCTAGTTTTTCTTCTTTTCTTGTTTCTGGTCATTTAGAGCTTGTCATGGCAGTTTTCTGGCTAAGTAGGTCCTACCCTATCCATTCTGGTCCTAGTGCTGGCGGAGATCTCCCTTTTACAGCTGAGGTACTCTCCCGTGTACTGATCACAAACAGTTGTTGACCAGAAAAACAACTGACCACAGTGTTCATAGATTTTAAGTTGCATGTCCACTAAGGGCAAGTACTCTAATCAGTTTCCACGCTCACCTTGCTGTGGTCCTCCAGAGATCACACACTCTGTTATGGTACTGGGAGTCCCAAATAGCAGAGCTACAGAGACCACAGTAAGTGCATATGGTGCACCAAGGAGGGACCCTGAAGCTTCATGCTCCCAAGCAAGCTTCTT
Organism: Sorex fumeus; assembly: GCF_029834395.1. Classification (NCBI taxonomy): domain Eukaryota; kingdom Metazoa; phylum Chordata; class Mammalia; order Eulipotyphla; family Soricidae; genus Sorex; species Sorex fumeus. The sequence continues at coordinate 12,668,337 of NW_026606093.1, read as the reverse complement.
TCTGCCCCTGAGGTCGACTCAGGCCTCCTCAAGCATTTAACCTTGTGGAGGTGCCTCCGAAGAAACAAGCGGGAGGATCCCCATCAATGATTCTCTCCATCCAGCAGGGGGTTTAAGGCAAAGACCCAGTTAAAAAATGCTGTTTGGGCCCTGCAGTGCCAGAAATACGTAGCCACACGGGCCCTGCTGGGGGCTTCTCCAGGGCTATTTGGTGCTGAGAACCAAACAATGTCTGATGCATACTAGGCACACACCCTTGCTGCCGTACTATCTCCAGTCTGCCCCTCAACCTTTTTTTTCCCCCACTTTTTGGACACACCCGGCGATGCACAGGGGTTACTCCTAGCTCATGCACTCAGGAATTATTCCTGGCGGTGCTCGGGGGATCATATGGGATGCTGGAAATCGAACCCGTGTCGGCCACATGTAAGGCAGACGCCCTACCCACTGTGCTATCACTCCAGACCCCCCATTTTAATGTTTTCCATCCAGAAAAAAATCTTTTTTTTTATTAGTGAAACACCATGAGGTACAGTTGTAGACTTACAAGTTGTTGTCCTTGGGTTTCAATTATGCAATAATCAAGTACCCATCCCACCACCGGTGCCCATTCTCCACCCCCAACAATCCCAGTATCCCTCCCACCCCTCCATTCCCCATCCCACCCTGCCTCTGTGTCAGGGCACTCCCTTTTGTTCTATCTCTCCTTTTGGGTGCTGTGTCTGCAGAAGAGACATTGGGTGGCAATCATGTTCTGTCCATAGATTATTTTCAGCAGGCATCTCCCATCCTGGACAGATCTTCCCAGCAGCCTTTATTTTGTGCTCCCTTTTCTATCTGAGCTGACTCTACCCCTGGAGTGTGCGGCTGGCCTCCAAGCCATGGAATGAACAACCTGGTATTTATCGCAGCCGTTCTCGGGTGTTAGTCTCTTATTATGTTACTTTATGTTTCCCAGATGAATGCCATCTCAGAAAAAAATCTTTTGCCCAGATTCACAGAACTGATGCAGGACTTCCACAAGAAAAGTTGGACTTTCGTCCACTCCACATAAAGAGATGGTGATATTTCTCCTGCCCCCATGAGTCCATAGGTATTCAGAGAATTGCATAGCTATTCAAGCAATGTTCTATCTAAGAAATTTTATAGAAATAAATGTTTCTTTGGAAGTGACTTCGAGAATAGAAATATGTCAGCATTTATATCCTTTCCTAGGAGGTCAAACTTAAAACCACCCAAACAACAGAGCACTTGGCTGAGCGATAGCAGAGCTGTTACAGTTGTATAACAGATAACTTTGGCTGTCTGCTTCCTTTTTGAATCTGAATAGCACTGTCACTTTAAACACCTCTGTGATGGCTCTGTCTTGAAATTTGCGCCTTTTCTACAGGATTTTGCATCTTCATAAATACACTACTGTGTTTTGCAAAGGTAAGGGCATTTGCTATTCATTTTGCTTTTCAAATGCAAAAGTTGATAAAACACATTTTATATTCCCAACCACCACAAATAAATAACTGTGCTGTAAACTTTTTGCTAAGTATATTGCTGATTAGTCACTATAGATTTTAAGCCAGATTTAAAAAAAAAATTGTAAGAGGTTAATAGATAGTGAGCTCACATTTTATTAACAGTTTAAGTCACAGATAAAAGAGTAAACATAAGTCTGAAAGAAATAAATGGTGTGTGGAATGTTTCCTTAATGAAAACAGCACCACCATCTGGAATCCTACAGTGTGTGCAAAAAATCCAATTACAACACTTAGCTGCCTGATAAAAAAATACCTCTTACTAAATTTTTACATGTAAAAATAATGCAGAACTAGTGTTTAGCTATCTAATTTTAAATAATTAGATAGTCATTTATTCAGTTTATTCAGTTTCTCTCCTCCACAGGCAGAAGGGATTAATTTCATTTTTTCCCTACTGACACAAAATTGATTTGTTTGCTTGTCTGTGTTTGATTTCTGTTTGGCAATCCTAAATAAAATGATCAGTCCATAAGCATCGCTGAAAGGTGCTCCCAGTGGTCATCTATGAACCACTAGGCGACAGGTGATGGAACCCAGGTCTTGAATGCAAAGGTAAGCTATCCAGACCCTCAGTTGTTGTTAAGGTATCAGGTTATCATATGCTTTCTTTTATAGAAATTGCTACTCTTTCTGACTATTTTTTTCCTTAAAAGAAAAATGCACCATTTTCTTTTGTCATTTTCAGTTTAGTTTAGTTTAATTTTTGTGCCACATCTGGCATTACTCAGGGCTTATTCCTGGTGGTGCTCAGGGGACCTTATGGGATGACAGGGATCAAACCCAGGTTGACCAAGTACAAAGCAAGTGTTTTTTCCACTGTACTATCTCTCTACCTCTTCTTTTTCATCTTAAGTAAGGGTGACTTTCAGCCCCGATTACTCATGGTGAACCATTCCCTGGGAAACTATCAGGAAGTTCCATTCTGACAGGTTCAATACTAGACCAAGAGATTCTACCAGCCACCCAACTGGCAATGTTGGGCTGGGACAAGGGACATGTGAGACCAAGGATCCAATCCAGAATTTTGCATTTGCTCTACCACTTGATCCATGTTCTTGGTATCATATATTTTTTCTTTAACCTGAAAAAAGTGTTTTGATGTTTCAAATTCTTCCCTCTTTTCAGGGGTCTTTTCCACTGGTGTTTGGAGGTTGGGTTCATGCAGTGCTAGAGACAGAACCCAGGGCTTTGCACGTACTGGGAATATGGTCTTTTATTTAAACCACATACCTGACACATCAATATCTTTTTTCAAATGTTTTTATTAAGAAAAATTTTTTAATTAAGATTGATTTATAGGACTGTACCTGGCTTAGGGCCGTAGTCCCATACCTCTTCAAATGTATCTGCCCATCACCAAAGTATCAGTAGCACTACATTGTAGCACTGTCCTCCCGTTGCTCATCGATTTGCTCAAGCGGCACCAGTAATGTCTCCATTGTGAGACTTGTTGTTACTGTTTTTGGCATATTGAATACGCCACGGGGAGCTTGCCAGGCTCTGCCGTGCGGGCAAGATACTGTTGGTAGCTTGCTGGGCTCTCTGAGAGGGATGGAAGAATTGAACCCAGGTTGGTCGCATGCAAGGTAAACGCCCTACCCGTTGTGCTATTGCTCCAGCCCAAAGTATCAGTATCCTAAAATATTAATACCCAAAGTATTGATTGACCATACACTGATGGATCCCTCCATCTTCTCAGTTCTCTCCCACCGCCCCTTTGGTAACTTCAGTTTTTCAGGCAGGATTCCAGGGTTTCTTTGAATTTGGCTTGGTTTGTGCCTGTTTTTATTGTCTATTCCACCTATAAATAAAATAATTCATTGCCAGACTCCTTCCAGTTTGATTCAAATGATCTCAGAACCAAGATTTCAGAGACCAAGAGATAGCACATGGGTTAAAGGACCTTCCCTGCCCTGAGCTAAACTAGGTTCAGTCTCCTGCGCTGCACGATGTTCCCCAAGCCTTGCCAGGAGGAATCTGCGTGCAGAGTGACACAAAACGTGTAGCACAGGAGTACCACACATGTGCTGGGCATAATCCGGGAAGCTAGCAACCTAGCAAGAGGTTGTTACAATCTAGCAGCACTGTGGTCTGTGATCCCGGGCACAACAAATGATTTCTGTCCACATCACAATCAGATCTGTGTCAGCACGACAAAGTAGGTTCAAGCCCCAGAGACTTCACAAGTATGCTGATATGCAAGCACCGGAGACAGGAAGTATGACCCTACCGAGTGCACCCCAGTTTATGTGCCAGTAGAAAGCGCCACTTCCAGTGAGCACGTGTACAAACTCTCAAGTAAAGGAGTACCAGCCTTGGTGAGCACGCAGCTCCCCTACTGAAAAAGGAAGCCTCCGTTTCCTCTTGTCAGTGAGAGATGAAGCCACAGTTTCCTCTCTCCGGATGTTCTATCTCTCACTCACCAACCTGACACACATCTCAGTCCCAAGATTCTTTCTCAGCATTCCTGGGGCTTCCCAGGAATATAAAACTCTGTTCTGGAGCCCAGGCTGACAAGGGAGACTGAGATAAGGGGCAAGAATGCCCAGAGCGATTTAGACTAGCTGGACCTCTCTGTGATTTTCTGGCATCTTTTGTAAATACTTGCCAACCGATAAAAGAATGCAAGGAGCCTCTAAAAGGGCACGCACAAAACTCCCTTTTAACTTGGTCCTATACGGAGTTCCTACCACTTGGGAGCTTCTTTTTTTTTTTCTCTTCTACTTTCCAACAGACTTTTCTACTTTCCAATAACTCTGAGTCTTGGCGTTTTTATAACTCAGTATTTCATTCTTTAAAATATTGAAGAACCTGGGAATAGTGAATGAACAGAGACCCGCGGTCACCATCCAGCCTCATCTGTATCACTACTAAACACCATAAAGGTAAAGGCCCTCCCGTTGATCGTCGATTTGCTCGAGCGGGCCCAGTAACGTCTCCATTGGAGACTTTGTTGTTACTGTGTCTGGCATATCGAATACTCTCGGTAGCTTGCCGGGCTCTCCGAGAGGGGCGGAGGAATCGAACTTGGGTCGGCCATGTTGGCCGCTTGTAAGGCGAACGCCCTACCGCTGTGCTATCACTCCAGCCCACTAAACACCATAGCTTAAAAAAATAATAAGTGAATACCATAACCACATGTGCACGAACTTCTTTCACTGCAAAACAGCAGAAAGGTGAACAAAGAAAAATAGATACCATTAGACTGATAGTAATAAGAGAGTATTATCAAATAAGCTAATTGAAAGCATACTTATAGACCAGTGAATAGAAATGCAAACATTAAGAATAGATATAAAGTGTGTTTATCCCAGTGATCATTTTTCATAGCCGCAGAATCTTTCCAATTGTGTGAAGCATGGCAACAGGTACCAAAGCAGATAAAATCTGAACCTCTGTAGCAGATAAGATCTGTCCCTGCATAGCGACTGAGTAAGATGTGTCTGAGCACATTTTACAAGTACCATGTATGGCCTTGAGTCTCACCCAACCCCCCAAGAATTGTCACCTTAGTGAGTCATTCGTCACTGCAGCATTTAGCCCTAATTAGGATTGGGCCAGGGCAAAGAAGAGTTGGAAAAGGTGATAGGTCAGTAATGCTAAACTTTATGTGATTGGACCATCCTCTTAAGCCGAGATCCTCTATAAAGTATGTGTGTATTTGGCAATAAAATGGGTGTCCATCAGCTGTCTCCCGGAGTAGTTTCTCACAACCATCATACTTCGCCTCGAGTCTGCCAGGACCCGGTAAGCAACATGTCTGGGTACGTTGGGGAAAAACTGTTCCCCAACGCAATTGTGTTCCAGGAAACACAATTGTTCTTGGCTCCACTTTACAGGCTATGCATGTGTGGGTTCAGAATGAGACCACAACTGAATGGAACACTGAACTGTTCAGTTTTAAGTCTGATCTGTGGAAAACAATGGCAATAAAACCATTGATTAAAACATCGTAATACAACACAAAAAAATAATTGTTGAACTGCTGAATGTGATTTTGAATAAATTGCTTTGTCCATTCATAAGAAGAATAGGGATTTTTAGCAAGTATTGTATTGTGGTTTTCATTTTGTAAGGACATAAAATTTGCATACTATATAAAATTATTACAAAATTCTGTGTTGGAATTACATGTATTTGAACAGTAGTAATTAATTAAGTTGATACAGTAATGATGATGATTTTGTTTACTTTAAATTCTTATAAAAACTTCTTAGAGGACTGGTTTCATATCCCATCTCCAACACACACACACACACACACACACACATACACATATACGCACACTATTATGTGCTCTGGTTGCTCTATTCTTAGGAAGAAAAATAAGAAATCATAGCATAAAATAAATTAACATAATATTGGAATAAGAGTGAAGTTTGCTTGGTAAGAACATGACTCTGTGCTCAGGGGTTACTCCTGGTGGTGCTCGGGAAACGATATGGGTGCCAGGCATCAAACCCAGGGGGGCTATATGCAAGGCAAATGCCCTACCTGCTGTACTATTGCTCCAGACCCTGAATTTTTAAAACAACATAAATATATATTGATTTTGTATCCTGTCTCTTGTAGTGTTTTATTGTTTCAATAAATATTTCTGTGGAATATTTAGGGTTTCTATGCATATTGTTATATCATATACAAATAGTAACAGTTTAACGTCTTTTCGAATGTGAATTCCTTTTATATTTTTTCATTGCCTAATTGCTCGGGCTAAGATAGCCAATACTATGTTGAATATTGTGGGAGTGAAATTCCTTGTTCTTGCACCTAGATAAAGTAAAAAGCTCTTAGTTCTTTTTTCGTTTTTTTTTTGGGGGGGGGTTCACCATTCAGAATGATGTGAGCTGTGGGTTTTGTCATGTATGGAATTTAATATGCTATATTTTGTTCCAAATTAGTTGACATTTATTTTTTCACACAAAAAAAATGTTACAGGGGCTGGAGCGATAGCACAGCGGATGGGGTGTTTGCCTTGAACACAGCCAACTCAGGTTCTATTCCCAACATCCCATATGGCCCCCTGAGCACTGACAGACCCCTGTGCATCACTCGGTTTGAACCCCAAAGCAAAAAAATAAAAAGAATGTTACAGCTTCTCAAATTATTTCTCTATACCTAATTATCTTTTTTCCTTGGTTGACATACAATATTATTGAGAATCTATGATTCTATAAGGGAAAAAAATCTGCCACCCCCAATTTTGCCTTTGGTAAAAGAGTAATTTCATGGGACAGTTCATGAAGACTCAGTGGAGGCTGCCTTTGAAAAGGATCACTGTATCACTGTATCACTGTCATCCCCTTGATCATCGAATTATCCGGGCAGGCGCCAGTAATGTCTCTATTCCAGCCCTGAAATTTTTTTTTAATTATTTATCCCTCCCTCCCCCCATCCCCCCCCCCCATCCCACCTTGCCTCTGTGGCAGGGCATTCCCTTTTGTTCTCTCTCTCCTTTTCGGTGCTGTGGTTTGCAAAAGAGGTATTGAGTGGCAATCATGTTCGGTCTATAGTCTATTCTAAGCACGCATCTCCCATCCTGGGAGGATACTCCCATCACCCTTTATCTGATGCTCTCTTCTCTATCTGAGCTGCCTTTTCCCCTAGCATGTGTGGCTGGCCTCCAAGCCATAGAGTAAACCTCCTGACACTTATCTCGGCTATTCTTGGGTGTTAGTCTCCTACTTTTCTACTTTATGTTCCCCAGATGAATGCAACCTTTCTATGTCTGTCCTCTCTTTCTGACTCATTTCACGTAGCATGATACTTTCCATGTAGTACCACTTGTTATAAATTACATGACTTCATCTTTTATAACAGCTACATAGTACTCCATTGTGTAGATGTACGAAAGTTTCTTTAACCAGTCATCTGTTCTCCCAGTCCTGAAATTTTAGCAGCCTCTTCTTATCATCTTTTCCCAGTGATTGGAGGCACTTTTGGGGTCAGGGGAATAAAACCTGTTGTTGATACTGTATTTGGTATATCAGATACGCCACAGGGAGCTTACCAGGCTCTGCCCGTGTGAGCAGGGCACTCTTGGTAGCTTGCTGGGCTCTCTGAGAGGCATATATTTTTATATTTTCTCTATGATTTGTTGCCTACTGTCTGAATCCCATCAGATATGGTGTAGTAATTGTGGAAAATGGGTAGAAAATGTCTTTTAATGTATCGTGCAGCCACTTCACAGCCGTGCAGTCCTGAAAGCAGCCTGGAGCATGGCAGTGGTTAGGTAGTGGAGGTCGGCTGCTGGGGCTGGGTCCCTTAGAGTGGAGAGGGCTCTCACACCCCCAACAGCCTGGCGCAGAGTCCGGAGGCATTGTTCTGGAAGCTTCATTTTATACTCCCGTCTGGGAGGAGAATCTTGAGTTCTGGAGGGTTGCCCATGAGGAGATTATCTGGTGCTGGCAGGATGTGGCTTATGGGTGTGATCCCTGAGTCACCAGAGACTGGGGAAACAGGCAGAGGATCTCTGGGATCCCATTGAGTCCAGAGTCCAAGGTCACGAAGTTCCTCATTATTTGGGTTCCATGGGATTTTATTCATGCATGAGGCTCAGTCTGAGTTTCCAGAAAGTGGCCTTGATAGTGGTGGTGGTTGGGTAGTGGAGGTCAGCTGCTGGGGCTGGGTCCCGTGGAGTGGGGAGGGCTCTCAGCCGCCCCACAGCCTGGCGCAGAGTCCCTTGAAAACAATATCTGGACATAAACCCCATTTTTTATTGGTGTCTTTCTGAGGACCAGAGAGATGGTGCAGTGGGTAAGATGTATGCCTGGCACATGCCTGACAGAGTTTGAGCCACATCTCCACAAACAGTCCCACGAGCACTACCAAGAATGATTCCTAAGCACAGATCCAGGAATAAGCCCTGAGCACTGTCAAGTATGGTCCGAAAGCAAATAAACAAACAAGAGGGATATCTCCCTGAAAGATGTCATTTCCTTAACCTAATTTAAATAAGTGTACCAATGCTTCACTATAACTTCTTGGTTGCTTTACTAACTGACCTTCCCCTTCTTTTCAGCATCCTCTGTCCAAACTAAGCCTACTTAGAAATGACTTCTTGAGCCGTGTGTATGAGTTATTTAGCTATACTAGGTCTCTGTCATGTTGACCTGGACTATAGGTCATCATATAGGCTATTTTAATAAAATTTCCCTTAACTTTATGTCATACATATTCCCGGTGCTTGTTTATCATGACTCTGAAAACTCAGAGGCTTTTGCACTCTGCTAGTTCAGTTTGGCACTACATATAAAAATCCTTGATGAACTTGAACTAACATTCTATTGCTGTAATTTTTATTTTAAACAGATTTTTCCACAAAGCTTTTAAGAAAAATGGACAAAGATGGTTGTATAATTATTGGAAAGGGCAGAAGAGGCTGGAAACAAGATCTACATGTGCACCAATAGAAAAAAAGGTTAAATAAATGATATCACACCCTTTCAATGGGATATTATATAGTCTTTTAAAAACTAGATCTACATGTGTTCATATGGAAGTCAGTTCAAGAGTTATGATAAAATAAAAATAGCACTGAAAAAGGACATATAAGAGATTCTTAGAAAATTTTTATTTACATGCAAAAAAGTACACACATATCCTAGTATACAAACAGAAAAATTTCCGGTAACTGCCTCTGGAGGGAAGTCTGGCAATGCAGACATGGACAGTGACTTCAGTGTTTATTATTGCTGTATAATGTTTACCAATGATAGTAAAAAGGAAGAATTAATGCTCTGTGAACAAATCACTGCATTTAGGACAAATATACTTAATTCCATGCCCTTCCCATTGGGAAATTGGCATTGTTGTAGAACAAGAGTTGTATGTACATAAAGTATTTCTGTCGAGCAGTGTTATGAGGTCTTGGCCTCCAAGCAAAGAAAGAAAGCATATCCCACAGAAGTGAGCCAAAAGGTGCAGGCAGAAGAAGCCTCAATTTTAGTGCTTTCTGCATTAAAAGTGGATCTTGAGAATCCTCTAAGTTGTAAGAATATATCTTAAAACACACGCACACGCACGCATGTGCACATTTGCACACTTCCATAAAACCTACCTATAACACTCCTACACACTTTTACAAAAAATACGAGAATATTACTTCAGAGGCATTTTTGCATTGCTATGCTGATAGCATCATTATTCATAATAGTTTTAACATGAATCAAGCTAAATGAAATACTACTATATTGTTTTAAATGTAGCACTGTCCTCCCATTGTTCATCGATTTGCTTGAGTGGGCACCAGTAACATCTCCATTGTGAGACTTGTTGTTACTGTTTTTGGCATATCGAATACACTATGGGGAGCTTGCAAGACTCTGCTATGGGGAGCTTATCAGGCTCTGCCATGCGGGCGGGATACTCTTAGTAGCTTGCTAGGCCTTCCAAGAGGGACAGAGAAAACAAACCAGGCTTGGCCACATGCATGGCAACCGCCCTACCCACTGTGCTATTGCTCCAGCCCATTGTTTTAAATAAATAAATATATAAAACTGTGCCTTTTGGTATAATACCAGCTAGATTTACTTATTTTTAGTTGGTGGAAGCTACTCCTCGTGCTGTTTGGGGGACCTGTGGTGCAAAATACCCTATCACCTTAGCCGCACACACCCCAAATGAAAAATCAATAGATCTTAAGGTGATTGTGTCAGATCAGAAAGTGAAAGAGGATTAACAGATAGTCTCACTTATATGTGGAGCATAATTAAGTAAAGTAAATTAACTAGAAAAAAATTTTTTTAATTCCTAGGTGGTAAAACCTAGCAATTGCCAAAGGGGAAAAACAGAGGAAACGTAAGAATGAATATGGTGGTGGAGAGTGCTGGAACTTCAGTGGTAGGAGTGAATATTCTGCAATGTCTATGGGACATAACTGTACATGAGATGCTTCACTGAGTCAGTTTAGAGGGTAGAAAAGTGAATTATGGGTTTGGGCTCCCCAGACTTCTAGTTGCCATGTGACCTTGCCTAAGTTAGCTTCTCTGCCCTCACTTCTCTTATGAAGAAGTTAGTGCTAATAATATAATCTATTTTATAGTGCAAGGATAAGGTTTAAAATGAGTTATTATATATGAAGTATGTAGTACAATGCCTGACACAAAATTGCTCTTGTTTGCTATTAAAATTTAATTATACAGAGGAAGAGTAAATAATTTTGTTGGGGAAGAGGGGAGGACATACCCACGGTACTCAGGGCTTACTCCTGGCTGTGCGCTCAAGGATCACTCCTGGTGGGGTTAATAGGCTACTTCCTTTCAGTGCCATGGATCAAACCCCAATCAGCCATGTGCAAGGCAAGTGTCCTATACACTGTACTATCTATCCAGCCTGGTAGACAATTTTAAAAGGTGTGTGAGAACTAATGGTGATTGGTAGAAAGTAGACTAGAACTGTTTTTGTAAGGTCCCTTGGGACCCCGAGGGAAATTCCAGAGCTAAACTCTGCTAATTGTAACTCTTCCTTACATGCCCCCTCCCTGGTAAAGCCTTGAGATGTAAATCTTGTCCCCTCCCTAGTAAAGCCTTGAGATGTAAATTCTGTCTCCATTTGTTGACTCTTCCTAATTGGGATATAAATCTTGCCTCCTCTGTTGACTCTACCTTATCTGCCCCTCCAGCTAGTAACTCTCTCCTCATCCCCCTCCACCAGAATGTAGGTGCCATGAGCTGTAAATCACAGGGAGCCAAGTGAACATGGAAGATAACCAGATGTCTGAGTTATGAGTTGCCTGCTAGCCACAATGCCCATGTACACAAATGCTGATCTTTGAATCTATAGGCTAAGGAGTGATGTACTTTTAATTGGATTGGGTAAGAAAGTGTATGTTGTTACAAATCTATTGGCTATGAAATGTGCGGGCTTTGCTGTAACGGCCAGTGAAGGCCTATATAAGATCCCCTTTGAAGAAGTTCGGGGTCTTGCCTAACCTATCGACCTGCGTGTCTGTGAAGGTGGCTCAACCCTGGCCAGCCAGTCTTACAATAAACCTTGCTTGCTGTTTGCAGTCTCTGGAGTCTCTTTGTCATTAAAGGGAGATCTCGATCCCCGTCCTAACAGTTTTATTTCCCCACCCCTTCCCTTTGTGCTCGCTGCAACTCAGACCAGTTGCAGCTTTCACACAATTGACCTGTAGTACAGCAGCAGTTTCACACACCTGGCTTCTATGTGCTGGGGATCTCACAGGTATGTGGTATACTGGGAGCCATGAATGGAAGTATAGCACAATCACACCTAGCAGGTGGGGTACGCAGAGGAGGAAACTTGAGTCCTTACTGAGTACTTACTCCACCACTTAGTCATCTGCAGGCAACTATTTCTTACCTCATGCAAAAATAACTAGCAGATACACAAAATATTATAATACATTTTAAATGATAACAGTATAATAAAGAAACAGAAGATGTTGGTATAATTTATTCTTTGGTCATGAAAGACATCTTTCTAGAACCGACAACAAACATCCATACCATTAACGTGATGGTGATGGATTGAATGTATTAAAATTTAAAACTATCAACACACATGTAAAACACTGCAATCATGGTTCAAAGAATCACTGTCACTGTCACTGTTCTCCCGTTATTCAACATCTCCATTGTGAAACTTCTTGTTACTGTGTTTGGCAAATCGAATACATCACAGGGAGCTTGCCAGGCTTTGCAGTGCGGGTGAGATACTCTCAGGAGCTTGCCGGGCTCTCCTAGAGGGGCGGAGGAATTGAACCTGGGCTGACCAGGTCAGCTGCGTGCAAGGCAAATGCCCTATTACTGTGCTATCGCACTAGCCCAGTTCAAAGAATAGCATTGAGAAAATAGTTGACCTCTATGTATAGTTTAGTTTAGTTTAGTTTTAGTCTATTTTACTTAATTAGGAGCCCCCACAGCTGGACTTCACCCAGCTGTGCTCAGGGCTTACTCCTGACTCTTCACGCAGGGATCACTCCAGGCTGTATTCAGGGGACGATAAGAGGTTCCAAGGATCAATTGCCTTGCTGCATGTGGGGCAAGAGTCTTCCATGCTATAGTAGCACTGCACTGTCCTCCCGTTGTACATCAGTTTGCTCAAGCGGGCACAGTAAGCTACCGAGAGTATCTCGCCGGCACGGCAAAGCCTGGCAAGCACCCCGTGATGTATTCGATATGCCAAACACAGTAACAACAAGTCTCACAATTTGTTGTGAGACGTTACTGGTGCCCGGTCCCTGCTATAGTATCTCTCAAATTTTTAATTTATTAAAATGGATTTTTATTTATTAAAAAGTGGTGATTCAGAATGATAGTCCAAAGGGGAGAGTGTTGGCCTTGCACACAGTCAAATGGTGTTCAATTCCCAGTGCCCCACATGGTCCTCCAAGCCTGCCAGGAGTGATCCCTAAGCGTAGAGCCCAGAGCAAGCCCTAGGACTGCCAGGAATGGCTCAAAAACCTAAATAAATGAATGAGAAGAACAAGAGAGGAAAGAAATCAAGTAGGGGAGTGAAAAGAGATGGACGGAGATTAAATAGGGGCAGGCACAGGAGCCTGAGGCCCACCAGTAGCACAGAGGCATGGTGGATTGTAGGATAACACTGTTTTGTCCTTCCTGCATAGCCTCAGGTAGCATAGGTTTTTTGGGTTGCTCCCATCACAGTGCTTCCATTCCTCTGTGTTTATTTGTAACTTCTTTCTTTGTGCTCTGTTGACTTGTAAATATTATTTTTCTCTTCTCCCTAAATCCTTTGCATAGTTTATTCAGAGCAATGTCCTTTTTGTATGGACACAAGAAGACAGTGTATGCTATGCTTTTGTTATGTGACTCTCAGTGATATTTTCCTCCTGGGAATCTGTTCTCTCACCTAAACCTCAGTTGCCCTTTCTTCCTAGTTCCCCCAAAAGCAAGGTCCCAACGAAGGACTGAATGGAACGAGGGCAAGTAGTAAGGTATGTGCTACCCTGGCATTGAGATGGGCCTGGCCAAAGTGCCATAATGCTTAACTATAAGTTAAGACCTTGGTCATGGACAAATGCTGTCATGATCCAAAAAGTAACAACTAGATTTGGACCCTGCTAAGGTTAGGAATGATTAATCTGGTCTGAGCACTGTAGTCTGAGTCTGTGACAGGATAGCTGCCCTACAAGCCTCAATGTTATCTCTTACTCTGTCCATACAAAAATAACTAGTATTAAGATGTTGACTGAGTTGTTAGATTGAGGAAAGGAGAAAAACACCTTAAGAGGTATTTTGCCCTTGGGCAGTCAGGAAGGGCTTTGGAATATCTCTTGGGTAGTGTTTCATTTGAACCTGGTAGGTCCTCAGGAAGGGCTTTTCTTGTGTTGATTTGGCTACCAGACTGAGGGCAGTGTCAGCCCAGAGTGCAGGGGAGTTGGAGAAACAAGAAAGTTGCAGAGAGAGAGAGAGAGAGAGAGAGAGAGAGAGAGAGAGAGAGAGCAGGGCAGCAAGATGGATCACCGAGAGACTAGTAAGGGGGACAGAGAGAGAGAAGAATGTAGAAGAAGAATGCAGAAGCAGGCACGTGGAGAGAGACACCAGGCTGTGAGATGGAGCGTGGAGAGATGAGCGGGAGAGACAGGAGGAGACAGGAATGAGGGGAGTGTGAGACTAGAATGGGGGGCTCAGAGAGACTGGGGCAGGCGCGTGGGGAGAATGGAATAAATATCCATCAATCGTCTTGGCTCTCGTTACGTCCACCGTCTGCCCCATGACCCGGGCTGCCCTGGCTGGGAGAGCAGCCCGGGGCCCCCCGAACGCAGGTGGCTAGGGGAAGAGCTGTTGGGGCCTCACCCTGGCCGCCCCCTGAAAATATATATAGTGGATGTACCTATCTAAGCAGTCAACAACGCTGAAAACATTAGATTTGAAGTACAGCAACCAAAATGTAAAACATGCCTGTCATGGAGGTGGGCTGGGGCACGGGGGTTACCCGAGGACTCTGGTGGTGAGACTGGGGGTAGGATTGGTGCTGGGACATCATATGCCACAAATCAACTATTAATTTTGTAAATCACAATGCCTTAATAAAAATTAATAAATATTTCAAAGGTGAGATTATAATAGTACCTATTTTGTGTAATTATTGTTATATTGTTATAAAGAAATGCCTAAAGCACCTAAGTGTTCAGAACAGTGCTAGGAACAGGGTAAATGGTTAATAAGAACTGGGTATGATTATTCTAGCAACCAGCTTAGTAAGGCATGTCAGTGAGAGAACTAAGTACACACCACCTCAGCACTTCAAATATGCTAGAGGTATTTGGTTAATCAACAGAAGTAGGATCATGCCCCAATCCCTTCTGCCCTGAAACAAGTCACAATGAGCTCAAGTGAGTGATGCTTTCCCACTCGGCGGATATACCGTATGTTAGAAGGTATTTGCTGCCACTCCTGTCCTCTGGCAGCCTACGTCAAGCTACACTCCCTCCACTCCAAGTTCTGTGTGGTTCCCCACTGAGGTGCAGATTATTGATAGGGCCTTATTGATTCTATGCATCTTCACCTTGCTTCACATCTCTGCAATCTCTTAAACAGTGAAGATGTACTTAACTCCCTGTTCTAAGTATTTTGTTTTTTGAAAGTCAAAACTAGGACAATTTGTATTCATAGAAAGAGATCCAGAGACTGGTGGTAAAAAACCGAATGGGTTGAAAGCCCAATCTCATACAGTGCATGAAATAACTTCCCTCCATCCCGCAGTCCTTACAATAAATCTGATTTGCACCAGATTCCACCTTTCTGCTATATTGAATCAATTCTTCCCTCAAACTACTTCAAAATGTGGCACAGACATATAATCCAAATATATTTGACTATGTCTCCACTCCATTTTAAACACACTTTCAAGTTCTCTGTCTTTTATGTGAAGTGTAAAGGTAAAAGGTAAAGGTAAAGGCCCTCCCGTTGATCGTCGATTTGCTCGAGAGGGCCCAGTAACGTCTCCATTGGAGACTTTGTTATTACTGTGTCTGGCATATCGAATACTCTCGGTAGCTTGCCGGGCTCTCCGAGAGGGGCAGAGGAATCGAACTCGGGTCGGCCATGTTGACCGCTTGTAAGGCGAACGCCCTTGTAGGTTCGAAATCAAGAAAATATTTTGTCTCATACTTTAGATGTAGCCAAGTTTCAATTTGAATCTAATTAGGTTAGCTACTCTGTCCCATTATTATCCTATTGTCTGGAATCTTAACTCCTTTATTACTTACCTCTCTCTATCTAATTGTTAGTTTTAAGAATGGATGTGAATAAACTATATCTCTTAGGTTATAGTACCATCTTTTATCCCCAGAACTCAATATGATCCTGAGCATATGGTAAATGTCCATATAATATTTTCTGAATGTTTTATTTTATTTATTGAATAACTGACAAAGGCATTTTAACCATTTAAATAGCTGTCCACAATCTGTCTTCAATAATCTGCATGTAAAAAGTTTTCTATAAAATGATATGTTGTGAACAGTATTAGCTTGAATTAAAGCATAATCTCTCCAAAATGTGACACTTCAATAGTCTATGCACCTTGTATCAATGTGAATGTTAGTGTTATATATATATATACATATACATATATTTATGAACAAAACTCTTGCTACAAATGGCAGTTTTCTTTTGAAGCAAGGATGGGAACCTAAAGAGGATTATAAGAAGGCTTTCCTTCTTTTTGCTGGCTGTTCCTTTGTTGTGGCTGGAAAACAAAAATTTGAGTATGAAAAGACATCAGTTTTTTATATTGCTATAAATGACAATTTTTGGAGGCCAGAGAGATCTGCCAATTTTTTAGCAGACCCAGGTTGGATCCCTGGCACCACATATGATACTCTGAGTCCCTTCAGTAGTGATCCCTGAGCAAAGCAAGTGTAGCCCCAAAAAAACAAAAAACAAAAAAACAAAGAAAGATCCAAATTGCAAATGTAATGCAAGATATGTACAAACCAAGGTCTGTTATTTTCTGTAAACAGTTTATATTCCCAGTAAGCAGTTATTTCCTAACACAATTGTTATGTAGCAAAATAACAACAGTAATATTAATCTCTGCCAAAAGTGTAGCACTGCACTGTAGCACTGTCCTCCCATTCTTCATCAATTTGCTCAAGCAGGCACCAGTAACGTTTCACAACAAATTGTGAGACTTGTTGTTACTGTTTTTGACATATTGAATACGTGACTGGTAGCCTGTCAGGCATTTCTGTGCAGGCAAGATACTCTTGGTAGCTTGCCAGGCTCTCCTGAAGGGGTGGAGGAATCAAACCCAGGTTAGCTGTATGCAAGGCAAATGCCCTACCTGCTGTGCTATCACTCCAGCCCCTGCCAAAAGTGTAATCAATATATTTTTTCAGTGGTATTGGAGAATAACATATTCCCTAAATGAAGTACCTTCAATAAACAAAAGGCTAACTATATTGATTTTTCTCGGTAGTGTGTGGACTTGGGTTTGTGGCCAGGGTGGGCAGTTTATGGCAGAGCTGAGGGTCCTGGTACAGTTCGCTAGGTGGCCAAGTGCACAGGATCACAAGCCCCTCACAATGGAGTAACACTGTGCCCTCACCCCGATGCAAAGATAGAGCTTGGTGATGACTACCCTGTCCTTGGCCTCCTGCTGGGCCTGCCAACAATAGTGCCACTTAGTACCAGCTTTGAGGCCCTACAGCCTGAGAAGGGACCTCTGCAGTTCTTAGGGGTAGTAAAATAGTCTGCAGATGTCCTCGTCAGTTAGCAACTTAGAATGGACTCAGACACAATCCAGTGATCCTCTCAATGGGCGTCAGAGAGTGAGCGCTGCCTGAATGGTAGCCATTGTTCCCATGGCAGGCTTGTTAGGCAAGCATGATACAAAAATCTTCCCATTGGCTTTGGATCCTAATGGACCTTGAGGAAAAGCCCAGAAACAAATACATCTTAAAGGATCATAGACCACCCCAACTCCCACCCACATGAAAGTCATCACATGGAATATTATAGTATACTTAAATTAAATAAATTAAATACACTTAGAATGGGCATTGTTGTAAACATGAAACTGGGAGTATAGACAAAAAGTTTATTATACTGTGACCGGACTGAAAAAATAAAAGACTTTCACATGGCTGCTCGATTAATAGCCTCAACAGAAGTGACGTCAGTTCGTTTAAGCAGCCAGCCAATTCAGTTCAACAAAAAGTCATTTCTTAAATGCTTGATCTCTTTCTCAATGATCTAATTATCTCCTTTTCAATGAATTAGCTGGTTGCTTGATAAAAATACTCAAAGGCGGTGGAGGGAGGGGATGGAGAGAAAGTACAGCTTGCCTTGCATATGGTGGACCCAGGTGTGATCTCAGCATTCCGTGTGGCCCCTCAAACACCACCAGAAGTTACTCCTGAGTGCATAGCCAGGTGAAACCCCTGAGCATCATCAGGTATAGATGCCCTCAAAATACTCAACGGGAGTAGACTACAGACCGAACATGATGGCTACTCAGTACCTCTATTGCAAACTACAACACCCTAAAGGAAAGGACAGAAGGGAATGCCCTGCCACAGACATGGGGTGGGGTGGGGGGGAATGGGATGGGGGTGGGAGGGCTACTGGGATCATTGGTGGTGGAGAATGGGCACTGGTGGAGGGATGGGTACTTGATCATTGTATAACTGAAACCCAAGCACGAAAGTTTGTAAACCTACAACTGTACCTCATGGTGTTTCACTAATAAAATTTTTTTAATTTAAAAAATTAAATTTAAAAATACTCAATGGGGCCTGATATTTTCACAGTTGCAAATACATTATTCTTGTTAACAATTATTACCAAAACCACCCCCACATCCCATAAAAAGATTTGAAAACTTTCCTACCATTGCTCTTGAATTTTTCATTTGATCGCAGAAGCAGAGAGTACAGTCACTAAGGCATTTGCCTTGTACTTGGGCTGGAGTGATAGCACAGCAGTAGGGCATTTGTCTTGCATGCAGCCAGCCTGGCTGAGCCGGGTTCGATTCCTCCGCCCCTCTCGGAGAGCCCGGCAAAGTCTGGCAAGCTACCCGTGATGTATTCAACATGCCCAGTAACAACAAACACAGTAACAACAAGTCTCAAAAATGGAGATGTTACTGGGCCTGCTCGAGGAAATCGATGAACAACAGGAGGACAGTGGTTTTTTGTTTGTTGGTTGACCTGGGTTTGATCTCTGGCATCCCACATGGTCCTTTGAGCCCAACAGGAGTAATTTCTGAGTGCAGAGTCAGGAGTAAGCCATGAGCACAGCTGGCCCAAAATAAATTTTTTAAACAATAGCAGACATAGAATAATACAAACATAGAGCATTATGCTCGGTATCAGGGCTGTATGAACAATACTGGTTTTAGTAAGTGATAAGAAAGGGTTACAGTAAATAAATTCTAGGGCAAACCAATCTATTCTACCAATCAGTTGTTACTTTGGATGAAAGAGTAGAACTTCTTTCCTCCTCCCCTTTGCTGTTTTCATCCTGCTCAAGGCAAGAGAAGTACCTGTTCAATTCATGGAGTTGGGATGCTTAGGAAGCAAGAGTCCAGGGTGGAGGTTATAGTTGCTGAATCTTTCAGTTCCTCTGTCACCCAGAAAAGTTCTGATCTCTGGACAAATACTTCCTTTGATTTTAATTATTTATTTATTATTAAATCCCCATAATATAAACAGTTACGAAGTTGTTCATGATTGGGTTTCAGTCGTACTATGCTCCAAAACCCTCCCTTTATGAGTTACATTACTCACCTCCAATGTCCCCAGTTTTCCTTCAGTCACCTGCCCACAGACTGCCTCAGTGACATACATTTTTCCTCTCTCTATCTCTTTGTCTCTTTCTCTCTCTCTCTCATTCTCTTTCCTTTTGGGCACTATGGTTTGCAATACAGGTACTGAAAGGTTATCATGCGTACCCCTTTACTTTTTCTCGGCACTCAGATCTTGTCCAGACTGATCATTTCCAACTATCATTGCCATAATGGTCTCTTTTCTGTCCTAGTTGCCCCCACCCACCCAACCCCCACTTATCACCACTCCTCCTGGCCATCATTTCTACTGTCCTTGGGTATTGGTCTCATACTATGTTTTGTTTGTCCCACAAATGATCGCATCCAGTCTATGTCTGTCCCTCTGCCTCTGAATCATTTCACTCAACGCTTCCTTTGACCTACCCTGAGAAGGGGTCTACAGCCTGTGATACATCAACCCTACTAGCAGGGGAATGACTGTACTCAGGTCAGGCCTGAGGTCTGAGAAGCCCACTTGCCCTGGATCTGTGCTATGACTTCTGGTCAGGTTGCTAGCAGTTGAGATATTTGTTTATCCTTCAGTCTACCAAGACTCAGGAGAGAAGAAAGTTGTTTACTGCTCCTTCCAAAAATCCAGCACATTGGGACCAGAGAGATAGTAGAGCAGGTAAGGTGCTTACCTTTCACCTGCCTGAGTTGGGTTTGATTCCCCAAACTACTTATGATCTCTCAGGCACTTCCAGGAGTAATTCCCGAGTTCAGAGCCAGGAATAAGCTCTAAGCATCACCAAGTGTGATCCCCAAAACAAAACAAAACAAAAACTAAAATCTGATGCATTAAATCCAATCCAATACATTTCCACTTTGATGATCTATTCAATGGTCTATCTACTATATTTTGATTCTTTACTTGACTTTCTAATTCTGACATTAAATTAATCCTAGATACAGAAGTGGAAAAGTACAGAATATCTACTGACTGGTAAATACTGAACAACCAGCCCTTGGGGGAAAAAAAGTTCTATTTAGTGATATGTGAGCTTATAGAAAACATATTGATCGATGAGTCATTGCCTTGCCCAGAGTTCCTGAAACACTTTTTGGTAAAGGCACTGGGAGTATCTTTTGGTCAATATTTGATCTTTATCTGTTTCCTGACACAGGGATCCTGAAATCCTCGTGATTTCTTGGATAATATGGTCATTGACCTGACTTTGGGTGTCTCCTGGATGGGAGTCAATAACCAGAAAAACTGAGCCATGATCAGAAAGTTGCAGTTTTTAGTTAGATCATCTACCTTCAGAAAGAGGAATGGGGGCAGAAAAGGAGTTAGGAATGGGTCGTGTCTACGTGAGCCTCTACTAAATCCTAATAGCAGTGAATTCAGAGTTTCCAGGTTGGCAAACACCCTGGAGAGTACAATTAACAGAAGCTTTGGAACTCAGGGAACTCTTAAACCTTGCCTGATATATCTCTTCATCTTACTGCTCATCTGTACTTTTTTTTGGAGGGGGGGAGGTCACACTCAGCGATACTCAGGGGTTACTCCTGGCTCTGCACTCAGGAATTACTCCTGGTGGTGCTGGGGGACCATATGGAATGTTGAGAATTGAACCTGGGCCGGCCACATGCAAGGCAAACGTGCCCTACCTGCTGTGCTATGGCTCCAGCCCCTCATCTATACCTTTTATCGTATCTTCTAATAAACTGGTACACATAAACCAGTATTTTCTGAGTCTTCTAAGACACTCTAGAAAATTAATTGAACCCAAGGAGGGAGTTGGGTTTCCCTGTACAGGAAGTAAAACACTAGACTTCCCCTTTATGTAGACTTTGGCCACTTCTGTGGCTTCTTCCTGCCCCGAAGAAGGTGGAATGCCAGGAGAGGAAAGACCATGAATCATAGCAGTGTTTAAACTTTCAGGCCAGTTCAGTCATACCTTGCAGTGCTTGGGGGCTACTCCTGGCTCTGTGCTTGGGGGTTACTCTGTTTGATGCTGGAGACTGAATAAAATCAACCATATGCAAGGCAAATGCCTTAACCGTTGTACCATCTCTCCAGCCCTTCCATTTTTAAACTTTTAAGGTAAGAGACTAAGAGTAATAAGGAAAATACTTCACACATCACTGAAATTTTGTGAAAATATATAAATTCTTTTGGTCACGGTCAAGGTCCTCCCATTGTTCATCGATTTGCTCGAGCGGGCCCAGTAATGTCTCCATCATGAGACTTGTTGTTACTGTGTTTGGCATATCGAATACATCACAGGTAGCTTGCCAGACTCTTCTGTGCAGGCGAGATACTCTCGGTAGCTTGCCGGGCTCTCCGAGAGGGGCGGAGGAATCGAACTCGGGTCGGCCATGTTGGCCCCTTGTAAGGCAAACGCCTACTGCTGTGCTATCGCGCCAGCCCAAATTCTTTTGGTAAAAGTCAAATAAAATGGATTTCCTAAACATTTTCTCAGCAAGTATTTATCAAGCACTTATAATATGCCAGGTAGCTTCAAAGTCCTGAGTATAGAGCAGTGAATAGTGAATCAACACAATTACTGCATTTCCATACATTTGACCATCTTGATGGTACGTGTACCACACAGATACCTTTCTTCCTGTTCCACGCTGAGAAGATATAATGCTAAAGAGCAGAGAGGAGGACTGTTCTTATATTAAGGCCCACAGTAAGAAACCTTTAAGACAAGAATCTAAGGATGAAATGTGTGATCCAAGGCACATTCATTGCAGTGTACAGGCAGGCCAAGAGTCAATACAGAGTGCCCTTTTCACTTCGTATCTCTAGGTCACCAGGCATTCTCAGTTTTCCTTCCTCCTCACTTTTCATGATTTTTTTGGTTGGTTCTTCTTATCTCTACATAATAGATATGTACAGGATTTGGCTCAATAACCTTTTTTCTCTCTGCATGATGACTTTATCCACTATTTGACTTGACCAAAAAAAAAAAAAACTGTATGCCATTGAAAAAAAAATAACAGAGTAAACTTAAAAGATGCTATGGTTTTAATTAATGATTCATGAATAGAATGGCACTACCCAACAGACAGAAAGATACTCAGATGAGTTATCTGGAGTGAATGGCTCTTCTATGCAGGAGAGATTAGGGCCAAGTAAGTTATACCAGAAAACAAAGAAAGCAGGTGGGTTATCGCAAGTTTATTTCCCTTCACGGCATGGTAGAGGTCAATCTGGCAGATTATTTAGTGAGAGTTAATCAGGTGATTCCTTATTGGTTTATGATTCTATTTCTGTGAGAGCCAAAACTAAAATAAAGTTAAATCTCAGTTTGATATCATGAGACTCTGAGTCACTGTCACTGTCCTCCCATTGTTCACCAATTTGGTCTGAGCGGGCCCAGTAACTTCTCCATTTTGAGACTTGTTGTTACTGTGTTTGGCATATTGAATATATCATGGGTAGCTTGCTACGCTTTGCCGTGCTGGCGAGATACTCTCGTTAGCTTTCAGGGCTCTTGGAGAGGGGCGGAGGAATCGAACCCGGCTCAGCTGGGCTGGCTGCACACAAGGCAAACACCCTACACTGTGCTATAGACTCAGAGTAAGCAACTTTACCGGGGGCTTGATTTTAAGTAGACTGGTAAACCTGACTCCTTTCTGAGGTCCAGACCTGAACATACAGCCGTGCCTTACAATTTCTTCTTTAGTATAAGGTAAAGGTAAGGTAAAGGCCCTCCCGTTGATCGTTGATTTGCTCGAGCGGGCCCAGTAACGTCTCCATTGGAGACTTTGTTGTTACTGTGTTTGGCATATCGAATACTCTCGGTAGCTTGCCGGACTCTCCGAGAGGGGCGGAGGAATCGAACTCGGGTTGGCCATGTTGGCCGCTTGTAAGGCGAACGCCCTACCGCTGTGCTATTGCTCCAGCCCTAGGGACAAACATATGGCTTAAATTAGCAGCAGGAAGCTCTCAACCCACTTCTTCCATTCTGTCCTAATTGCTGTTTCTCCAGAGTTCTGTATCCAAATGGTTCCACAAGTGACCTAGTGAGACATGCCCAAAACCTAAAAAGTATCCCTGACTTTTAAAATTCAGTTTTCTCCCCGCCCCCGACTTTACTTAAACACCGTGGTTTACAAAGTCGTTCATGATGTATTTGTTACAGGCGTTCAATATTCCAATGCCAATCCCACCGCCACTGTGACCCTCCCTCCACCATTGTCCCCATTTTCCCAACCACCCCTCAAGTCTGCTCCATAGCACGTCCAAAATAATTTTTTTTATTGCTTGTTCCCAGGAAATGGCTAGCGTAATTATCAAATAATACTTCAGTAAAGAAAAATTGTGAAAATTGTTATACCAAGAGTATTCGATATGCCAGGCACAGTAACAACAAAAGCGGTACATTAAGTTCTTGCCTGAGGGTTTACTAAATTGTTGTTGCCAACGGACCTTCTGTTTTAATGTTTTTGTTAATCGAGTTTGGATGGCGTCTGTGTTACACTCCCGTCCAATCCGGTGTGTCCTCCTGGGATGTTAGTATTATAGTTTGGAGATCTCACATTCCAGATAATCCAGAATATTTAACTGGACGGTGAACTTTCATGATTGGGGTGGAGGAGCGGGTATGGGTGTGGCTACCAGGACTTTTGAAAGTACCGGAAGTGAGGGGAGGTTGCCTGTCCCCTCTCCAAGAAGGCCCAGTCCTCTCAGCCAAAATAAAATCTGGTGTATCTGGAATTGCCAGCAGTTTGGTGTCTCTACAGACTCAGCTGTGTGGGAGTAGAGTCCGGTCATAGATGCCACAGCAGTTTTGAGGTGTGTGTGTGGCAGTAGAGTTTCAACTAGGTGGGAACTGGCCTGTCCTCCTCAGGGCACCTCAGGAGTTCTCAGCCAGGGACTGGTGTATCCAAGTAAACTTGGCAGCTACTTGCCCTCTTCCAGAATTTAATCATGAGTCTTTCTCCTTCTTGTTTCTTGCTTCTCTGTCTTCTTTATCTTTTGCTCAGTTCAGTCACTGTATCCTGTGAAATTTTTTTCTCCATCTTGGATGCTATAATTTCTAGTTCAAGTCACTATGATCAAATTATGTTACATCCTAGTTAAGAAAAATCTTTGGTACTTCCTATTGTGCTAATGATGGAATCCAGTTTGACTAATGAAACCACAATCTCAGCAGACTTAATTCACCCCTTGATGTTTGTTAAATGCTTCCTGGATTATAAAGAAACAGTAAGGGAAAACTAATGGCCAGTGGTAACAGATCCTGAGAAAGGGTCTGTGGCATTGAGTTTGCCAAGGGAGTGTGAAAGGTCCACATTGGTTGAGGAATGCTGACACCGATGGCAATGTGGTGTTGGAACATCGTGTGCTTGAAAATCTATTATTAACAGTTTTGTAGATTTTGGTTCCTATATAAAAATTGGAAGGAAAAAAAAAGCTCCCTGAGTGATTTCAATGTGCAACCTTCATTGAAAAGTTGTTTTGCCTTCTTGAAAGCAGTTGAAAGTTAAGGTAAAACTCTTCCTCTGGGTAGAAGGTCCTTGGTGGCCCAAGCACCAGCATTTCAGTGTCTAGTTGAGGTGAATCCAATGGGGATAAGTTAAGGAGGGAGTGAGAGAAAGGAAGTGGTGACCGTATAGGGAAGGTCCTTCTTTCCAGACTCGGCAGATGAGTCCAGAGATGCTGGTCAATAATTATAGGTGGGGGCTTGAGAGATAGCACAGCGGGTAGGGCATTTGCCTTGCATGCGACCGACCGGGGTTCAATTCCCTGAGTGCATGAGTCAGGAGTAACCCCTGTGCATCGTCAGGTGTAACCCGAAAAAGCAAAAAAAAAAAAAAATTATAGGTGGATTTGATGTTTTTGCCTGAAGCTTATTTTTGTTTTGTTTTGAAGACGTGCCCTGTTAGGTATTTTCCGGGAATCATGTGACCCTGAAGATTAAAATCAGGTCTCCCTGATGCCAAGGATGTGCCTTAGTTCTTGAAGTCATGCCCCTGGCTCTGACATGTGGCTTTTTATAAAATGTGTAAAATGATGACTCTCACTTCTATTAAGAATAGGATTCATAAAAGGTCAAATTCCCCAACATAATGTCCTCTCAACACAATGGGACAACTCTGAATTGGTTTTCAGAATTGTCCAATCACATCTAGGATTTGCCTCCTTCTAACTATGTGTCTTTGACAAATTATTTAAATAATAAAATAATCAGGTTTTCACTCTTTGAAATAATAACACTGAGCTCACAGAAAGTTGTTGTTTTAATCTAATTTAATCAAATCAAGCATGCAAAGTGCACAAGACATAAGTTCCCAGGTTCTTCTCTGATCCTCTAGTGCCATCAAGTGGTCTTCTCAATGACCTGGATAATCACACATGTACGACACATGTTTGGTACCTGGATAATCACACATCCCACCTTCATGATACATATCTTGGATATTTCCTGAGTAAGTTCCTGTTCTACTGTGAAACTGTATGATATCTATCTTGCAGTAAAATTGATTTTTTAATTTTTCTTTTTTCCTTTGGTTGGTTTTGTTTTTGCACCCACCCAGCAGAGTTCAGGGGCTATTTCTGGCTCTGTGCTTAGGACTGACCTCAGGGAACAATATGTGTTTCTGGAGATTTGAACTGGGGTCAACCACATATAAGGCAAGTGCCTTAACAGTTGTGCTACCTCTCTGGTCTTTGGATAAAGAATCTTGAGCTATCTGGACACTGTTGAGCTAAATAGATGCTCAAAATGAGATGTGTCAGCATCCCAGATAAGGTATATTTCAAACCTTAATATGTTGTTTAACTAACAGTTGACAATTACTGTGATTTTTTAATACCAAGGTCAAAAAGGAATGATTAATAATCTAAGGAAACCACTGAACATCTCACAATGTTACACCATGAAGTGGTACCCCAAACCTCCAATTTTATCTCACATTTCTTAATTCAATATCCTCTACTATTAAACATTGTTCCAATGGTTCTTTATTTATTTATTTTGTGTGTGTTGGGGAGGAGGGGGAAGGACACATCTGAGGTGCTTAGGGCTTACTCCTGGCTCTGAACTTAACTGGCCAACTCAGAGGACCATATAGAGTACCTGGGATTGAACCCAGGTGGGCTTGAACCCAGGTGAACCCAGGTGAGCAAGACAAGCGTCCTACCTGTTGTACTATCTCTTTGGCCCCCACCACAGGTTATTCCGTGACACTTCTAGAAATATATTGCATCACTCCTTGGTTCAAAATCACTCACTCCTCTTTTCCTGTTCCTTTATGCCCTCTTTCATCTATCAAGATACTCCTTGCAATGCCTCTATCCACACTACTAGAGTGTGGACCCATTAGAGAAAAAAATGTAGCATGTACTCATTCTTCTTCCTTTCCTATACAGAGATTGCAAAACAAATCTGTCTTAGACTCCACTAAAGCTCAAGAAGTAGAGAAAGATATTTATCATTTGGGGATTTGTTGGGTCAATCTTTTTCTCTTATGTTTTAAGTTAAAATTTTTGGAATAATTATAGATTCACATACATGCAATTCTGAAAAGTTATATACAATCCTTTACATGTTTTCTACCAATTGTTACCTTTTGCAAAACTATAGAAATAATCCCAACCATTATATTGATATTGATATCATCACTTAACTTATTCAAATTAGATTTTTCAGTTGTACTTATACTCCTTTGCAGATATACATGTGTTTGTGTATTAAGTTACATGAAATTTTGTGACCTCTTCGTTTTTGTATATCTACTCCCACACCATCAGGAGTCCAGATGTTGTTCTTTCATAACCACATCCCTCTCCCTCCCCTGCTCTCCTCAGCCTTATGATCCAGCAGTCACTAATAAGTTCTCCATCTGTATAATGCTTCAACATTTTATATAAATAGATCATGCAGCATGTAACCTTTCCAGGATCGAGGATCACCTGGAGATCCATATAAGTGGCTACATATACATTTAGCTCAATTAATCCTTTCTCTTATTTGGTGACTTCCATGATTTGCAAGTGCCAGCATTTTTTTAATCACCACCTGTTGAACAACATCTAGGCTAATTCCAGATTATGTCATGTCTGATTCCAGACATTACTAATAAAACTTACATAAACATCTGTGCATTTATTCTGTGAACATAAATTTTTATCCTTTGGAGATAATTCCCAGCAATTGCTGGGTGAAATGGGTGTTGTATATTTAGTGTTTCAGAAACTGCCACGCTACTTTCTGGAGTGACTGTGGCATTGACACCACCCCCCCTACACACACACACACTGTATATGTTATTGGTATTTTTGGCCATGATACACTGTCAGCAGGTGCCAGCTCTTTAAAGCCCTACTGTCTATTGGCTCCAGAATAAACTCCAAAAGCAAAAGGATGAACAAGATGATAGTCATACACTTGAGGATAAGAATATTGGAGAGACATAAATGTTCATGTGAGTTATCTAGGGAGTCTGATAAAATGCAGATTCTGGTCTGATATGTCTTAGAATTGAAAATTCTTCATTTCTCACAAACTTTCAGAAGATACTAATGCCAATGAATAACATTTTCCTACAAAGTAAATATTGGTATCCAGCAATATTCCATACCTTGCATATATCTTTAAAAGTTATACATTTAAATATACTTTGAACTATTTTAATTTTGTTTATGTTACTATCTTTCAATTTAAGATTTTTTTTTTTTTTGGTTTTTGGGTCACACCCGGTGATGCTCAGGGTTTACTCCTGGTTTTTCACTCAGGAATTACTCCTGGCAGTGCTCAGGGGACTATATGGGATGCTGGGAATCGAACCTGGGTTGGCCACATGCAAGACAAATGCCCTATCCGCTGTGCTATCACTCCAGCCCCTCAATTTAAGATTTTTTGATACAGTAACATTTGATTTTTAAAAAAAAGAATATTGGAGAGAGATGTGGCTACTGAGTTGTCAGAGGTAGGCCTGGTTTCTGAACTGACATAACTGGAGCTTGAGATGGGGGGTGGCCAAGTCCCTCTCTGCCAGGACATCCAACACCCCACCCACACCCGATGTATAAATGCTCCAGCTCCACAACTAATCTTGAAGAGATGCCAAGTGCTGAATCATCCCAGCTACACATCTCCAAATTTTACAGCACTGACAGCCCAGTAGGAGCATAGCAAATTAGATAAGAAAATTGCACAGAAGTCCACTAAGCTCAATGAGCACCTAACAGTTCAGAAAATCCTCAATGAATTTAGTATCACAATCATGAGATATGTGTTGTAACAATTAATATAAAATAAATGATTTTTGTGCCTTCTGAGGGAGAAGGTTCAGCATATAGATAGGAAATCAGAGACAAAGATGGAGGACGAGTCACATTGGTGGTGCTATTGGTGTTGGAACATTAAATACCTGAAATCACTGTATTGTGAATAATTTTGTAAACTGTAGTGTTTAAATAAACTTTCAAACATTAAATTAAAAAGAATAATGACAGTCAACTTTATTGAACAAAGATTTTCTTTGTACTGATTTACTTATCACTCACAGAAGCTGTATGACTAAGTTATTGATCCCCGATCTGGAAGTTGAGGCTTAAAAATAGAAATTTTTTGTTTAAAGTTACACTGTTAGCCAAGTCAAAGAGCTAAAACTTAAACCTAAGGAGCTATGTTCTCAATCATATTATACTGTTTTCTATACAACAATGAAGAAACATCTCTGTGTCCCCAGAAGTAGTTCTCAGAGTTATGTTGTTAGGATGATGGTTTCGTAAAAATATAAATAATGTCAATTTTTATCATCTCTGGATATTAAAGTGCACTGCGGTGTGTTATGAGATAAAGGAGAGGAGAGGAGAAAGGGAGAAACAGGAGAAGCACTCTTTGATTTTTCCTCAGTTAAAAGGAAAATTAGTAAATGTTGACCCTCATATTCAACTCAGATACAACAGTACATCTCTGGTAGTAAAAGAAGGGAATCAAGAAAAATTTATCCACATCCATTTTCACCAAAGCAAGTAGAAGGTGTTGGCAAATGCTTTCCCTTTCAAGCATGAACGTGAAGAAACTGCAATAGGCAGGGAAGTGGGGATGTAGGAGAAGGTGGACTGGTAAAATACGAGGGCACGAGTCAAGGGCCTGGGGTATTTGGGAGATGTGGAGGTAAGGCATCATATACATCAGAACCACAAGAGTCACCACTACTGTCAGCACATGATCCAAATTACAATAACCAAATTAAAAACAAAAAAATGAGTTTTCTGGGCCGGAGCAATAGCACAGTGGGTAGGGCGTTTGTCTTGCACACGGCTATCCTGGGTTTGATCCCCGGCATCCCACATGGTCCCCCAAGCACCGCCAGGAGTAATTCCTGAGTGCAGAGCCAGGAGTAACCCCTGAGCATCGCTGGGTGTGACCCAAAAAGTAAAAAAAAAAATGAGTTTTCTAAGGAGGGAGGGTGGGGAGAGGAGGAAAACTTGGGACATTGGGGAAGAGATGCTAACACCGGTGGTGGGTTTGGAGTTAAATCATTGCATGCCTGAAACTCTATCATTGACAACTTTGCAAATCATGATAAATAAATATTCATATGTACAATTAGCACGGCAGGGCCTGGCAAGCTCCCTGTGGTGTATTTGAGATGCCAAAAACAGTAACAATAATGTGTCTCATTCCCCTGACCCGGAAAGAGCCTCCAATATGGCAGTTTCATTGGGAAAGACGAGTAAGGAGAGGCTGCTAAAATCTTAAGGCTGGGACAAATGGAGATATTACTGGCACCTGCTCAAGTAAATCGATGTACAATGGGATGACAGTGATACAGTGATGTAGAAGAAAACATGTAATAATTATGTAAATACATCACAGACAAAAATAATTGTAAGGGAGAGCCGAAAAGAATAAACATATTGAAGATAGAAAAATAACTAAAAGGTCTGGAGCACGTGTCTTGCAGAGTGGATCCTTGGTTTGCTCGCCAGTGCCACACGGTCTCCTAGCACTGTCAGGGTTGCACCCTCTGAGCACCAACCTAGGAACGGACCTTGGGCACTTCTGGGGGAAACACTCCAGAAAACAAAATGAACAAGTACATAAATCACAAACGAAAGAATTCTTCTGAAAGATCCTGCAGCACTGCACTGTCCTCCCATTGTTCATCAATTTGCTCAAGAGGGCACCAGTAAGTCTCCATTATGAGACTTGTTGTTACTGCTTTTGGCATATCAAATACACCACGGGAAGCTTACCAGGCTCTGCCGTGAGGACGGGATACTCTTGGTAGCCTGCCGGGCTCTCTGAGAGGGGCGGAGGAATCGAACCAGGGTCGGCCTGGTTCAGTTATGAAAGATTCTATTAGTGAAAATTAGGGGGGGGAAATTTCCTGAAAGTATTTAACACTATATAAAAAAAAAAACAGGGGCTGGAGTGATAGCACAGCAGGTAGGGCTTTTGCCTTGCACGCAGCCAACCCGGGTTCGATTCCCAGCATCCCATATGGTCCCCTGAGCACCGCCAGGAGTAATTCCTGGGTGCAGAGCCAAGAGTAAACCCTGTGCATCCCCGGGTGTGACCCCCAAAAAAACCCAACCTTAAAAAAACTCAAAGACAAGATCTCAAAGACAAGATGAAAAAGGGGGAAGAGACAGAGCAGTGAGTACAACTTGAAGATCAAAATAAGACTATGAAAGAAGAAATGACAAAGGTCATATAGATTGAAAACAAAATCACAAACTAAGAGTGGGAAGGTCCAATACTACCATTGCACATTCAGAGAAAAAAAAGATTTTGAAAACTAGATGAAAATGAGTTATAGTAATGATCCAATACAAGGGTAATTGGTTGGCCCAGAAGAATAATGCAATGACTTAAACTCCCTCCCTTGAAGCTTCTGGTCATGAGTTTAATTTCCAGCACCACCACAAACGCTGACTGAGTCAGCTCAAACAGCAACTCTGTTTTCTTAGACTGGTAACTCTGCTTTTTCTGGCAGCAACCTAGCCAGGCAAGAGAGGGTGTGACTTCAAGTGAGCACCACAACTAAAGATTTGTAAGAACCTCAGCCAGGAAGTGGGATTCTCCCAGTATTCCCCCAGGAATACAATCATCAGTGAGCATCATGTCTGAGTCCGTGAGCACAGCGGCCTCATGTGTATAACCCCAGGGAGCATTACTGCTAAAACGTATGGGCACCATAGTCAGACATAGGCATGACACCCAGTCATGACATCAACAAGGACAACGAAGGGAAGCAAAGGAGGGATTTGTTTGGGGGCGACCCCTGGCTGTGCCCAGGGCTTACTCCTGGCTCTGTGTTCAGGGATAACTCTGGGCACTGCTCAGGGGACCATATGCGGTGCTGGGAAACAAAACCAAATTGGTTGAATACAAAGCAAGTGCCTTACACATTCTGCTATCGTTCAGGCCCCTAGGGAAGAACATTCTTAAAAATTAATAAAATAAAGTGGTTTTAGTAATGGAAATTAATCTAGAGAAATGTGAGTGATGAGACAGACAGAGAGAGAGAGAGAAAACTTCAAGAGAGAACATAGGCTTCTGGGTGGGTGGGAGAAGATGAGAAGGAATTTTTTTAAAGAGTAAAATTGGTGAAGTGAAAATTTAAAAAATCTAAAACAAAAGCATTTTAGTTAAAATTTTCCATAAAATGAACAAGAAGCTATTTTTAATATAAAAATAGGTGAAGTGGGGCTGGCAAGGTAGTATAGCGGATACTATAGTGCTTCCGCAGAACACCATCAACCCAGATTCAATCCTCAGCATCCCATTTGGTCCCCTGAGCACAGCCATGAGTAACCTAGGAGCATGAGAGGGTATGAGCACCGCCCCTCCCCCAAAATAGGTGAAGCATCTTTGAGAAGAACTGATACAAAATAATTAAGATAGATATATAGTCTAGCAAGGTTAATTGTCTGTGAACTTAAAGAAAGTGTTAGCAGAATTGTAGTTACAAAAACACAAGGCACCTACTTAAGGATAGCTTAAATTAGATTAACTCAGACTTCACAATAATCAGTGCCAGAAGGTAATGAATCTTGCCTACAAAATTCCTAAGGAAAGCAGGTGTAACTTGAGATTGCTCAGACATTTTGTTGTCTGAGAGCAAAGACAATAAGTACATAATCCCAAACATGAAAGGCCTTATTAAAAGCACTTCTTAGGTAAAAGTGCCAGAGATGAAATCAAGCTACACAAAAATGAAATTACCAGTATAAGTATTGTAAATCATTGTACTCAATAAAAAAGATTAAAAATAAAATTTTAAAAAGGAGTATAACAATCCTGAAAAGTGATAAAAGGAAGACAACTTCTCCCTAGCACCTCATTCGACTGTCAGACACAGATTCAAAGACAACTTTCAAAAATGAGTTCAGCATATTGATTTTCATCTTTTACTTGCGCTCTTGAGTCACAAAAATTCACACTTATCTGGGGCTGGTGAGAGAGGACAGCAGGTAGGGCACTTGCCTTGCATGTGGCCAACCCAGGTTTGATTCCCACCATCCCATATGGTCCCCCAAACACCGCCAGGGGTAATTTTTGGGTGCAGAGTCAGGATTTATCCATGAGCATTGCCAAGTGTGACCCAAACATTCCCCTACCAAAAGGGGGTACACTTATTAAACCCTAAAGTTAATTTGATATATGTAACAATGACTGAGCAAAGTGAATAAATTTAAAATGAAGGTACCACCATTACAAAATAAGGTATAAGGTTAAAAGAGAAATTTTTTGAGATAATAAAGATAATATGTGATAACTACTTGTCATTTTTCTAGGCATAACTGTCTTTCAAAATTATGGGGGTTTGGGGGCTGGAGCAATAGCACAGCGGGTAGGGCATTTGCCTTCCCTACCCGGGTTCGATCCCTGGTGTCCCATATGGTCCTCCAAGCACTGCCAAAAGTGGTTCCTGGGTGCAGAGCCAGGAGTGACCCCCTAGCATCGCTGGGTGTAAACCAAAAGGCAAAAAAATGTTTATATATGGGGTTTTCATTTGTTTATTTTTTTAATTTAGGCACTGTGGTTTACCAAGTTGTTAATAATAGAGTTTCACGCATGCAGTGTTCTAACTCCAAATCCATCCGCATCGGCATCCCTCCACCACTTCCCTACTCTCACCCCCACCCCACCTTCTTGACAGAATTTTGTAAGGTTTAATTATTGTAATTTGGATCCCTTTAGCGATAGCAAAGTGGTAGGGCATTTGCCTTGCGCGCAGCCAGTCCGGCCAGCCAGGTTCAATTCCTCCGCCCCTCTCAGAGAGCCCGGCAAGCTACCGAGAGTATCTCACCCTCATGGCAAAGCCTGGCAAGCTACCTGTGATGGATTTGATATGCCAAACACAGTAACAAGTCTCAAAATGGAGATGTTACTGGGCCCGCTCTAGCAAATTGATGAACAACGGGAGGACAGTGACAGAATTTGGGTCCCACATTTGTAGTAAATGTTGGCTCAGGTGTTTCTTTTCTTCCTCTTTTTGTTTTCATTTTATTGAATCACCATAAGAGAGTTACAAGCTTTCATGTTTGAGTCACAATCACACAATGATCAAACACCCATCCCTCCGCCATTGCACATTCTTCACCACCAATATTCCCAGTATACCCCCTTTTCCGCCCTCCCCCTGCCTCCATGGCAGACGCTTGTAAATGGAAAGACATGGAGAATGTCATGCTAAGTGAAATTAGTCAGAAAGAGAGGGACAGACATAGAAGGATTGCACTCATTTGTGGAGTGTAGAATAACATAACATGAGGCTCACACCCAAGGACAGTAGATACAAGGGCCAGGAGGATTGCTCCATAGCTGGAAGCCTGCCTCATGAGCAAAGGGGAGAAGGCAGCTGGAATAGAGAAGGGATCACTAAGAAAATGATGACTGGAGGAACTGGTCGGGATGGGAGATGTGTGCAGAAAGTAGATAATGGACCAAACGTGATGGCCTCTCAGTGTCTGTATTGCAAACCATGAGGCTCAGGTGTTTCTGGAGTAAACTGGTGCCCCCTCTGTCCCCCAATCGGCTCCTTCAAATGTGAGCAGAAGCATCATGTGCTGCCACCTACTGACGACTGAATAAAAGAGCAGCTCAGAAAGAGAAAAATGCAATTCAAAAAACTGAAACCAAAACTTTAGCATAGGTGTTTATATTCTTCTTTAAGCATAGTAATAGACACCGAAAAACTTTTGTATGGTATATAATCAAGCAAATTTGTTTAATTGAAATATATAAGAAATGACTGTGTGTGAATGGCCATTAAATTTACAGACTGGAAAGCTTTGCTACATACTTCAGTAGAGAATTGAAATTTGAGATGAATCACCCTCGTAGTGAGAAACTGGGATAAGACAACAACAATTTCTATTGTAAGATAATGGATGGTCCAGTGAATACAAAGTTACATTGCTGGGGAATTTTATACAGAAGCGTAATAGATGTTGGTTGGACAGGATGTGATTTTCAAAGGGAGAGGGATTTGTTCCCACACAAATTTGTTCTTAGACAAGTCCTATTTTCCCTAATGACCTTTTATATACAAAGAATGGATTCGAACACCTCTTAAAAGCATGGTTCAACAGGCCGCACTGAGTCAGTCACGTCTCCCAATCAATATACAATGAGCAACACAAATAGAGGAGAACCAGAATTTTGAATTTTTATGTTCACCAATGGATTTCTGCACCTGTGTGAAGTCCCTACTGTATTGAAAGTAGTTTATCAATATTATTCAAATGAAAAATAAGCAGAGTGTGCACCTCTTCCGTATTTCTGGATTTGATCTGGGAACCTCAGAATCCTAGCACTTTAAGCTTGATTATTTATATTTATAAAAATAAATATTTATAAAAATATCTATATTTTACATGGATTATTTGGATATTTTTGGTGAAAATTTAGGTTGTGCCCAAATCACTTACTCCTAAATATTCCATCTCAGATAACATCACTCATCAATTAAGTTTTTAATAAGTTGTAAACTGAAGTGAGAGATTTGGTTCAGTGCTGAGGACTAACTCTCAGTGTGTCCAGAGGCAAAACTCAGAGGAAATTGTAGAGCCTATACTTAATAAGAAAGATTAGAAAGAACTTTGAAAACAATTTCCTTAGGCTTTGTGTTAAAAACAAGCTGTTCAGAGATTCTCACCTTTCTTTAGTTCACTAAAATTCCACTAAAATAGCAAAGTTGGGGCAGCATGCCCAGAGAGCAGAGCCAGGAAACCTGAAGACCCCCTTCCTCGGTCGAGGTGCCCTCTGAGCACCTAGGCCAAAGGGGACTCCCGCAAGTCTAAGGATGCACCAGAGGTGAACTACACTGCAAGCCCCCTGCAGACACTGAAGCAGCCCCTCCCCCACAGGTACAGGGGGGCAGTGGGCGTGGCATCTGGGGTGACTTGTCCAGCAAGCAGAGCCAAGGAACCTAAAGACCCCCCTCTTCTTGACCGCAGTTACTTTTCCCTTTTCCAGTGCTTTGGACTCACATCTCAGGACAGCCTGGCTATACCAAATGCATTAGACCAATAATCCACTAGCCTATTCCAATCAAAATACTCCCCAAACTCACCAAAATAACAGTGAGCACAAGAATCTGAACAAGGGGCTGGAGCAATAGTACAGCGGGTAGGGCATTTGCCTTTCACGCGGCAGACCTGAGATCAATTCCCAGCATCCCATATGGTCCCCTGAACACCACCGGGAGTAATTCTTGAGTAGTGCAAAGCCAGGAGTAACCCCTGAGCATTGCAGGGTGTGACCCAAAAAGAAGAAAAAAAAAGAATCTTAACAAGCCTCCTAGAGAAGAACTCATCCTCTGAAACAGTACTAGAGACCTCAGATAAGGCACAGAGGAGCACCAAAGAGGTAGTATTCTTAAAGGGGAAAAAGGAGACCGCCATTGACTGAGCCAATCCTGAATTCTCACTCTGAATGAGTGAACTGGAGGGATGCACCTCCATACTACCACAGCAACATGAAGAAACAGTTCAGATCCCCAGCATGAGGAGTGGATGAAGAAAAGAGCCCTGAGGCCTCAACAGGGAATACTCACATATACAATCACTCCAATAAAGAATTCAGAGATGAAATGTTTAGGATGTTCAATAAACTCAAAGAAACAGTGCAACAGGTATCCAGTAAATTAAAGGAGGACATGAAAGAAACAGTGGAACAGACAGCCAATAAAATACAGGAAGAAATGAGAGCAGAAATAAGAAAGCTACAAACAAAAGTGTCACTAATAATGGGTTCGGTAGAGGAATTAAAAACTCAGTGGGCCCTCAACAGTAAAATGATAACAGCCAAAGACAGAATCAGTGAGCTTGAAGATGAGCTGAAGAAAGCATACAGGGAAAAACACATAATGAGGAAAAAAAAAAACTCAAAATAGCACTAGGACGAATAAGAGAATGAATTCAGAGGAGCAACATAAGAATAATCAGAGAACCAGAAGGACAGGGAGGCAACCCCAATGAAGTAGCAACAATCAAAGATATTACTTAGAAGTTCCCAGAGCTTGGGGATATGGTGTCTCCAACAGGTAAATCTGTACCTTTGAGGCGAGTGCATCAGTAGCCTGATGGCGCCTTTAGACTTCCAGATACCCCAAAATTGCTGCTGTGCCTTTAGCAAGACCCCAAAAGTTTGGGGCGAAGTTTACCAAGAAAGTAAATGGTTATGTATGTGGGAGACACACCCACAAACCTCCTCCGGCTCAGCTATATAATTGGAGGCATGGCCTCTCTGGTTCCTGATTGGACTGCTTAATGTCCATGATCCCAGAGACTCAAAAACAAATCTCAAAACCCAGCGGCTTTTGGCAGAAATGGGTCCGGTCCCTGCAATAGGTTAATGGTGCCAGGCCACCCCAGGTGGGAATAGGTTTCGTGCCGTGGCCTGTTCCCCTGGCGGCCCTGTGACCACCATCCTCCAGAGGTCACTGGAAAGTCAGGTTTGGGCCCGCAGTGATGAGACACATGGGGCCTCACGGGATGGGAGTGGAGCTGGCCCTTTCCTCCCCGTCCCAAAAAGACCCCGGGTCGCAGCCCACAAACAGCCTCTCTGGCTCCTGATCAAGCTGCTTAACAGCCATGATCCCAGAAACTCAGGAACAAATCTTGAAACTCTGCATCTTTTGGCAGAAATGCGTCCAGACCCCGCAGTAAGTTACTGTCGCCGGGCCACCCCAGGGGGGAAAGGGTGCTGTCCCTTCGCCTGCTCCCCCCTGGTGGCCCGGTGGCCGCCATCCCAGAGGACACTGTACAGTCAGGTTTGGGCCCTCAGTGACGAGACACGCGGGGTCTCACAGGATGGGGGTGGAGCCGGCCCTTTCCTCCCCATCCCAACGAGACCCCAAGTCGCCGCCCATGAATGGCCTTTCTGACTCCTGATCAAGCTGCTTAACAGCCATGATCCCAGAAACTCAGGAACAAATCTTGGAACCCAGCAGGTTTTGGCAGAAATCCCTCCAGATTTAAGTGTTAAAAGTTCGGAATTTCAAATTCAGGCGGCTACTACTGCAGCTGTGCAACATCTATGTGTTACTCATAACTAGCAATAGAAAACAAACTGTCTGTTGTTGCCTTTTTGGCAGATCCGAATGTTGGGGTAAAATCCCAAATAATAATGGTGGGTCAGGTGTCAAAATACTGAATGTAATCAAAGCAGAGAGAGAGTAATGTGGAAATCATCTGCCCCACAGGTAGGGGGAGGGTGTGGAATGGGGGTATTCTGGGGGTTTTGGTGGTGGAGAATTGGCACTGGTGAAGGTATGGGTGTTTCATTGTATGACCAAAACTTAAACCTGAAAGCTTTGTAACTGCTCTCATGGTGATTCAATAAATAAAATTATAAAAAATGAAGAAAAAAAAGTAAGATAGAGTGGTCATGCCCAATTCAATCAGCCTAATCAGTGACTGAATAAATTGTAGTACTCCTACATTAAGAAGAAGAAGAAGAAGAAGAAGAAGAAGAAGAAGAAGAAGAAGAAGAAGAAGAAGAAGAAGAAGAAGAAGAAGAAGAAGAAGAAGAAGAAGAAGAACTGAATGTTCTACTGTAAGACAAGACAAACCCCTACAAGCACAACAAACCTCTACAGAAAGATGGCACAAAACCCCATGACAATAATCTCTCTGTGTCAATAGTCTAAATGCACCAATTAAGAGATACAGAGTGGTTGGGCTGGAGCAATAGCACAGTGGGTAGGGAGTTTGCCTTGCAAGCAGCCGACCCCGGTTCTATTCCCAGCATCCCATATGGTCCCCTGAGCACCACCAGAAATAATTTCTGAGTGAAGAGCCAGGAGTAAACCCTGTGAATTACTTGGTTTGACCCAAAAGCAAAAGAGAGAGAGAGAGAGAGTGGCAAAATGGATTAAAAAACTGAATCCAACATTCTGCTGCCTATAAGAAATATAAGAAATATATCTGAACAGTCAGAGCAAACACAGACTCAAAGTCAAAGAAACGGAAAACAATCCTGCAAGCAAACAACTCCCTCAAAAAAGACTGGGTGGCCATACTAGTAATTGACAGCATAGATTTCAGGCTGAAAAAGACTAGAAGGGATGGCGAAGGCCATTTTTTAATAATCAAGAGATATGTACAGAAGGAAAAAAATTGCACTCTTAACTATATATGCACCCAATGAGGGACCAGCAAAATACTTAAAATAACTGCTAACAGACTTCAAGGAGAACAATGGTAGCAACACAATAGTAGTTGGAGACTTCAACACCGCATTGTCACTACTGGGTAGGTCAACAAGATTAAAACTCAGCAAGGAAGTACTGGGTCTGAAGGAAGAAATGGAAGAGAGAGGGCTAATACATGTATACAGGGCTTTCCATCCTCACGAAACCGAATTCACATTCCTTTACACACAGAACATTTTCCAAGATATACCAGGTGCTGGGCCACAAAACATACCTCAGTACAATCAGGAAGATAGACATTGTATCAACTATATTTCATTGGTGAAATATGCACTTCTGTTCACAATTGATGTTGCGTTTAAAATGCTGTTTTAGGGGCTGGAGAGATAGCACAGCAGGTAGGGCATATGCCTTGCACACGGCCAATCTGGGTTCCATTCCCAGCATCCAAGATGGTCCCCTGAGCACTGCCAGGAGTAGCGCAAAGCCAAGAGTAACCCCTGAGCATCGCCAGGTGTGACCCAAAAAACAAAAAAACCCAAAATGCTATTTTAAGGCATATGAAAATATGCTCATTGTCACTGATTAGGAAAGTGAAAATCAAAGAGAACTTTGAGATATCATCTCACACCCAAGAGAATGATACCTAGTGAAAAGTCTAAACATGGCCAGTATCAGGGTTGTGTTGCAGAAGGAGCCCTCATCCACTGTTGTTGGGAGTGCCCTCTAGTTCAGCCTCTGTGGAAAGCAATAGGAAGATCTCTCCAAAATATAGGAACAGAACTTCCATATGACCCAGCGATACCACATGGCATCCACTCCCAAAACACACCAAAAGATCAATTTGAAAGGATATTTGCACATCTATGTTCACCACAGTGCTTAGTACAATGGCTAAGATATGAAAACAACCCAAATGCCCAACTACCAGTGAATAGAACAAGAAGTTGTGGTATATATACACAATGAAATACTATGCAATGAAATATAAAATTCCAAGGAAGAATGAAATCATGCAATTTTCAGTAATATGTTTGTGCTGAGGTGAAGACAGAAAGAAAAGAATAAATACCAAATTATCTCTCTCATATCTGGGACATAAAGATAAGGCAGCAACAAAGGCAACACAAAGGGAGATCTGCCCCACACAATTGAGGGGGTGGCTTCGTAGGGAGGAGCTTTGGGTTTCTTGGGAGAGGGAGGTGAGTAACCTGGTGAATGGTGTGGTATTGGAATTATGTGTACGAGACCATCAATACTGTAAATCACAGAACCCATTTAATTAAAAAATTACTTTAAATAAAAGTAAAAGGCCCTCCTGTTGATCGTCGATTTGCTCGAGCGGGCCCAGTAACGTCTCCATTGGAGACTTTGTTGTTACTATGTCTGGCATATCGAATACTCTCGGTAGCTTGCCGGGCTCTCCGAGAGGGGCGGAAGAATCGAACTCGGGTTGGCCATGTTGGCCGCTTGTAAGGCGAACACCCTACCCGCTGTGCTATCGCTCCAGCCTTATAGAAATGATATTTTACTTGAAATATGTATAAGATAGGACTGGAGCACAGCAGGTAGGGCGTTTGCCTTGCATGCAACCAACCTGGGTTCAATTCCTCCGTCCCCCTAGGAGAGCCCGACAAGATACTGAGAGTATCCCACCTGCACATCAGAGCCTGGCAAGATCCCTGTGGCATATTTGATATGCCAAAAACAGTAACAACAAGTCTCACAATGGAGACGTTACTGGTGCCCGCTCGAGCAAATCGATGAACAACGGGAGGACAGTGATACAGTGATGTATAAGAGAACTGTGTAGCTCAGATATGTTATTTTATAGAAATAATAGGATTAAAAACCAGATTTAATTCTGGCCCCAAATGCAAATTTTATGGAAGATTGAGTAGCTATTTGTATTTTGTTTTGTTATTTGTATTTTGCCTTCCTCCTCCTTTGTTCTGCCAGAATTCTCTCTTACTACATTTGCCTTAGGGTTTGGGAAGGCAGCATCTCTGTGGTCTGGTCTATGCATATAAATAAAAGTGAATTTACCACTTGTTAAATTATTTATGAGCTCAGCTGTTGCTTGGATATCTTATTGAATAATTTTAAATAAATATTTTACTAGCAGCCTGAGGCTATTGGTGTTTAATGCATTTCAGAAAATTAAGAATAAAATTTAAATGATAGTGATCAAGACAAAAGGACATGGTGACATACCATTGTGGATAGAACAATTGTCATTAAGCATACAGAGGAGGGACTTAGACGTTGTTTTAAGAGGATTTCTTACCAAACCACATTTCAGAATTTAGGCAAATTCTGTTTTAACAGAGGAATGAAAAAAAACACAGCATGTCAAAATATCTTCTTTGACATTCAGTTACCAAGTTAGGTTTTGATGCTCAGAATTGGATGTAGTTTCTGGGCAATTTATTCTGTATCTAAAATTTTCACTTTGCAGTGCTTTACAGCAATTGCTCCAGTGATTTTTTATCAATAGTAAATTGCCTAGTATTTTCTAAATCTTCTAAATTTACTAAAACTGGAAGTTTGGGTTATTTTTAAAATATAATTTTAGTGCTTGTAAGCGATGGTGTGAAATTTTTTTAAAAGCAGTTGTTTAAATACCTTAAAGAGATGTTAAATACATTTAAACCCAGATATTAAATGCCTCTAAGAAAAGACTGAATAAGGACCAAAGAGGTCAAATAAAACATTTTTAAGATCTCAAGATTGGTTGCTTGGAAGAATGTTGATTTAGTGGTGACAGATATCAGACACATCAGTGCGTCATCTTCTGGGGAGATGACACACCTGGTAGCAGGGGTGTTCAAGAGGATATGAGGTGTTGATAGAGTATTAAGTTTTTATCCCACAAGGACTGATAACATGATAATGTGGGTCACAGATTTGAAGTGTAGATTAATGAATGATAAAGTAGTGACATCAAACAAATATCTTTGTCATCAATGTGCAATGTTGTTTACCATTTTTTCTTTTACCTTTTCTTTCTAATAATGAATCACATTAATGAGTATTTTATCTCACTTGAGTATCAGCTAATAGACCTTTATACTTCTTACATTTTTGTTGAGAGCGAAGGTTTGGACCACACCCAGCAGTGCATAGGGACTTCTCTTGGCTCTCTATTCTGGGGTCAACTATGTACAATGCTCAAAGAACCTGACCACGCCAAGGATCAAATGTGGGCTGCCTGTGTGCAAAGCATGATCAGCCCTTGACCTAT
The DNA here is from genome assembly GCF_029834395.1 of Sorex fumeus. Lineage (NCBI taxonomy): Eukaryota > Metazoa > Chordata > Mammalia > Eulipotyphla > Soricidae > Sorex > Sorex fumeus. Next base: position 12,626,214 of record NW_026606093.1, on the reverse strand, counting down.
CTCTTTGACACCTTATATTTCTTTTTACACTGCACCCGGAGCATATGAAGATGATTTAGGGATGATCATAATGATGAATCCAAGATATAATTAAACAAATGTCTTAGATTGCATAGCAGAGTATAAATCGATGTAAAATATCTCTGGCTTATGTAAAACTCTAGGAAAAATAGCCAGTGTTTACTCTTTTAATTGATAGTTAATCAAAAGGTTATTATTGTCTGCATATAAGTTTCTTCACAGAGATTTTTGTCAGTGTTTCACCAAAAGTATGATGTTTGTGTTTATGCAAAATATATCCACTCATACTTTGTATTTAGATGATGCTTTCAATAAAAACACTAAAATAGCCCTTAAAAGTGAGCCCACACCTACCCAAACAGCCCTGGCAGCCAGAAACCTCCAAATCCAAATTGCCACCATGCTCACAGCCAATCTCTACAGGTTCAGGATGAGCCTCATCCATGAATGAATCTATTGAAAAACTCAGATATGTGGGTTTTGTGACCAAAATCTCCAGGTTCTCATGGAGTTGGAGATAAGCGACCTGTCCCCTTCCTGTTCTTCCAGGAGTCTGGCAGTCACATCCATGAACTGACTCTGGTACCATATAAGCTCATTTACTGGTCATGATAAATAAATAAAACTCACAAATAAATCTATAAAGAGAGCAACAAGCTGCAGAGATACCTTTGGACCCTCAAATCACTATCCAGTTAAAAATTTAACTCCAATGTATCACACTATTTAAAATATTAGTATTCCTGAAGACATCTCATATTCTACACCACTGATGTACAGAGTGTAGCACACCACATTAGATGGGTTTAAGAAGTAGAAGGCAATCAATCTCAATTAAAAAAAATATTAGCACACAAGGCTCAATCTGTAAGAACATGTTAGTAATCTCTTATACAAAGACTTAATGGCTCCAGGGTGAGATACAACAATCTTCACACACTTTCTTCTAACAAAACTTTTAATCGGGGCTGGAGTGATAGCACGGTGGGAAGGGCGTTTGCCTTGTATGCAGCTGACCCAGGTTTGATTTCCAGTATCCCATATGGTTCCCCGAACACTGCCAGGAGTAATTCCTGAGTCCAGAGCCAGGAGTAACCCCTGTACATCGTCGGGTGTGACCCCAAAAAAGAAAAAAAAAAGCTTTAAATGATTATTTTTAGAGAATTATTCATAACAAATAATACAAAATAAATTATTTAGGGCCTGCTATTGGGGCAGTCTTGGGGGAGGGGTGATTAGGATAATTCAAAATAATGGTAGTAAACATGATGACTTCTCAGTGTCTGTATTGCAAACCATAATGCCCAAAAGTAAAGAGAGAGTATGGGGAATATTGTCTGCCATGAAGGCAGTGGGAGGGTAGGAAAGGGGGGATATACTGGGGAGATTGGTGGTGGGGAATGTGCACTGGTGATTGGATGGGTGTTTGATCATTGTGTGATTATACCCAAACATAAAAGCTTGTAACTATCTCACAGTGATTCAATAAAACTAAAACAAAATAAATAAACAATGGTATTGGAAAGGTATAGTGGTTGGTATTGTAATATTGAATGTAATAAATTATTTTGAACAGCTTTATGAAAATAAAATAAAATTTTAAAAATAAAAATTAAAAAAATGAAATAGCCTGTAAACATTTATTTATTCTTTATTACATTGGCTGGAGCGATAGCACAGTGGTAGGGCGTTCGCCTTACAAGCGGCCAACATGGCCGACCCGAGTTCGATTCCTCCGCCCCTCTCAGAGAGCCCGGCAAGCTACCGAGAGTATTGGATATGCCAAACACAGTAACAACAAAGTCTCCAGTGGAGATGTTACTGGGCCCGCTCGAGCAAATCGACGATCAACGGGAGGGCCTTACCTTACATTACATATTAAAAAAATCAAATTCCAAATTGTAAACAGTTATAGAGATTTACTCTGTGTAATGTTCGCTGTAAATTGCCTTTCTTCTTACCCGGGCCCTGCTTTTCCCCTGTTCCCTTTATCTCTCTACAACCAGACTGAGCCCGTCCTTAAGTTCCAGCTCAACTCAAATCAGAGACAAAGACAAGGGTTCTAAAGTTGCAAATAATGAAATCCGTAGTGAGTAGTTTAAATAAATCTGAATTCATCAGTGGATAAGAAGGATTAAAGAAATGGATTTGAGATAATACTTTCAGGACAGTCCCCATAACCACCCCCTCAAACCAATTTAACACTTAAGACCTCTGTTGCTCCTGTCACCGGACACTAGAAGTCAAGAACTGGTCTTTACTGTTGCTGCTACTTTGGTATCAAAAACTGCCCCACAAGGGCAGCTACTACATTACATTCACCAAATGGAAGTTCCACATAGAACCCTGTTCCACACTGACACCTCCTTTGGAATCTGCCAACTGGTGGAGGAAAGGTCATATACTTGCATCCCAAAACAATGGTGTCTGAGAATTGCTTAGAGGTCTGAAGGGGTAATTCTACCACAATGGAATTATATGAAGAATTATGAAACCTCACCTGTTTCATGCAATTACTGTGAAACACAATTAAGACCGTGATATCAGAATATAAATATGAAAACTAAGTCTAATTTAATGTCAATAAGTTTGATGTTGAGTTTGTTGTCATGCATCTCTTTTAAACTGGCCCTCAAATAGGAAATTAGATATGGACTTACTTCCAGAAATCTCTCCTTTTCAGTTCGTACACATAATCTCTATGAAATAAATCTGACATCTAAAAAATTTACATGGAAGCTGGGTCAGGGTTGTATCTCAAAAAAGTAAATGGGTCTACAGGAGTCCTGCCACGTTTGCTAAACACTTGTAGAGAAACCTCAAGAGATGGAAGTAGAAATTTTAAGTGAGTAATGGAATTTTCGTCACCAAATTATCTTAGTTATCTCATACCAGGAGAGTTAACATAATCCATGGCTCCCATTCCCAGAGTCTCCTACACATCAGGGTTCTATTTTTATTTCAGAAATTGCTTTACAGGGCTGGCGTGATAGCTCAGCGGGTAGGGCGTTTGACTTGCATGCCGCCAACCCAGGTTCGATTCCCAGCATCCCATATGGTTCCCTGAGCACCGCCAGGAGTAACTCCTGAGTGCAGAGCCAGGAGTAACCCCTGTGCATTGCTGGTTGTGACCCAAAAAGCAAAAAAAAAAAAAGAAGAAGAAAGAAAGAAATTGCTTTACAAATAAGCAGAGTGTGAAGCACCAATGTTTCACTTGTTTAGAAGTTAGGAAGGAATAAGAGCACAGCCTAGAGAGAATTTCAGAGGCCCATCTTGAACTCTTTTGCAGCCAACATCAGAGAACACCTGCTGGCAATCATGAAGTTACAGAAAATACTGAGTAACATGCATTAAATTCCATTCTCCAGCAGTTTTGGTTCATTTTCTCCTGAGGTTATAATATGGCTAAATTTTCTCACCAAAGTGTTATTCTTGGAAAAACAAAACATTTCTTATCCACAAGATTTTCAGAAACATTAAGGATGAGATAACATTGAAAAATAATCAGGTCAATAAATTGGTTTAAGATCTAAAGAAAATTTAATTATATAATAATAAATATCTTTGGTTGCAACGAGATAGCATAAGTAAAATAAAAATAAAGTGCCAGAATGAAAAATTGCTCTTTGGGGCTGGTGCGGTAGCACAGCAGGTAGGGCATTTGCCTTGCATGGGGCCAACCCGGGTTCAATTCACAGCATCTCATTTGGTCCCCTGAGCACTGCCAGGAGTAATTCCTGAGTGCAGAGCCAGGAGTAACCCCTTGCATCGCTAGGTGTGACCCAGAAAGAAAAAAAAAAGAAAGGAAAAGAAAAATTGCTCTTCATCACTAACCATCAGGATCAAAACAACAATGAGATAACATCTCACACCACAGAGACTGACACATATTCAAAGGAACAAAAGCAACCAGTGTTGGCATGGATGTGGGGAAAAAGGGACTCTCCTACACTGCTGGTGGAAATGCTGACTGGTTCAGCCCTTTTGGAAAACGGTATGGACATTTCTCAAAAAATTAGAAATTGAGCTCCCATTTAACTCAGCAATACTACTTCTGGAAGTATATTCAGGAAATGCAAAAAAGTATAGTAGAAATGACATCTGCACTTATATATTCATTGCAACACTGTTTACAATAGCCAGACTCTGGAAAAAACCCTAGTGCCTAAGAACAGATGATTGGTTAAAGAAACTTTAGTATATCTACACAGTGGAATACTATGCAGCTGTTAGAAAAGATGAAGTCATGAAATTTGCACATAAGTAGATCAACATGGAGAGTATCATGCTAAGTGAATTTTTCTTCTCCTCCCTAAACTCTAGACTAAGAGTGATCTAGGCGTTCCCTCTTTAAACCGTTGCATTTCCTCATTCAGTAACTCTAAATACCACATATAAGAAATACAATCCTGCGTTTGTCCTCCTTCTTCTGGCTTACTTCATTTAACACGATGTATTCCAGTTTCATCTATGTTGCAGCAAATTGCATGATCGTGTCATTCCTTATAACTGTATAGTATTCCTTTGCATATATATACATATATATATATATATATATATCACATCTTCATGATCCACTGATCTGATGTTTGACATCTAGGTTCATTCCAAATTTTAGCTATTATTCTGAGTGCTGCAATGAATAGTGGCATGCATACATCCTTTTGAAATGAATGTTTTTGTCTCCTGGGGACAGATACCCAAAATTGGAATTGCTGGTGTAAGATAGCTCAATTTTAAGTTTACTGAGAACTCTCCATACTGTTTTCCATAAGGGTTGAACCAGACAGCATTCCTGCCAGTAGGATGAAAGTTCCTTTTACACCACAACCCTGCCAATGGAGATTGTTCCTGATGCTTTGATATGCGTCACTCGCACTGGTATAAGATGTAATCTCATTTTTATATTGATTGTGTGGACTTTATGAAGAAAATTATTAAGTTAATCATATGACCCAGCCGACCCGAGTTCAATTCCTCTGCCCCTCTTGGAGAACCCGGCAAGCTACCAAAAGTATCTCGCCTGCACAGCAAGGCCTGGCAAGCTACCCATGACGTATTCGATATGCCAAACACAGTAATGACAAAGTCTCACAGTGGAGACATTACTGGGCCCGCTCGAGCAAATCGATGAAAGACGGGAGGACAGTGCTACAGATATGCTATAAAACTGTTCTAGGTTTCTTATATAAGCTAACCAGATTAATCTTTTCAACAATGCTATGAAAACTGGTACTATTTTCATCCCCATTTTATAGGTTAGAAAACCAAAAAAACAGAAGTTTACAGTAATAGTGAAAGGGAGAGTCAGAGTTGGAACCCAACCTGTAGGGTTGGGTTCTTGCCTTGTAGGACCCGTTCTGGACCCAGAACTCAATAGAGAAAGAGATTAGCCACAGTATTGAAATCATCACGCTTAGAGACCCTATGTTACAGGGAATAAAGGATGAACTCTGTCTCAAAATGTCTGTGTGATTCTTATGTATTCTGCACAAGTTACTAAATAACATTGTTTTAATATTCCATTTACAAAATGAAACTCCCTCGGGTCTTTTTCAGGTCAAAACCATAAACAGCACCAATTTTACATGTGGTATTATTAGCGTGCATTCCGTCAATTTCCAAAATAAAAGTATATTTTCCCAACTTTGTCTAAGATAAAATTATGTCTAAGGTTTAAAATATGATCAGCTGCATCATAGGGCTTTTCTGCAATCTAGACCCTGCATCTGTTGGCATTTATTTTCCTAATTTCAAAGAAGGAAAAGGAGGTGGAGAAGGATAAGGAGGAGAAGAAAAGAAGAAAAGGAGAAGGAGGAGGAGGAGGAGGAGGAGGAGGAGGAGGAGGAGGAGGAGGAGGAAGAGAAAGAGGAGGCAGAGATTTTGTTCCTATACACAGCTTCAATCCAGTATCCCTGATACTTTTCCTTTACATTGTTGTCCACAGTTCAATGGGCTGAAAATGTGCTCCAAGATTTAGTCTCCAGCACAACTAGGAACAACCTTAAACACAGAATCATGGGTAACCCTAGAACTCTGCCAGGCGTGCCTCCCACCTTCTCCACAACACAACAACAACAACAACAACAACAACAACAAAAAGCAAGGTTACCAAACACTGAGGAAAGAGGCCTGAAGGGAAAGGAATAAGTGACTCCACAGGACATAAAGAATGTGATGGAGGGTCATGGGTACTTTGGTAGTGATGAAGAGGGAGGAACTTTTTACATGAAAACCATAAATGTTAACAATACTGTAAGCTACAATACAAACTATATCATTTTAGAATAAAGTGAAATAAATTGCTATCCACGCAAATTGAAAGAAAATGCTACCTTTTGAAAAAAATCCAATTTTCTCAAATAATATAGTCATTATTTACACTTTCTGATGTTATTTTCTTTCAACTATTTCAATGTCTAATCCCTAGTCTTCCTCTTTCACAAAGTATGCAGGCATCACCTTGAACTCTTTTTCATAAGAGAGGTAAGATATGAAAGAAACTCATTATAAATTTATTGCAAATGTCTTGCTGAGTATTATCCAATCTCATGATCTAGGTTTTTTTGTTTGTTTGTTTGTTTTTGGGACCTTTATGGGGGAGATTTTGAGCCACATTTAGCAGTACTCAGGACTTTCTCCTGTCTCTGCACTCAGAAACCACCCCTGGAGAGGCTCAGGGGACCATTTGGGGTACTGGGGATCAAACCCAGGTCAGCTGTGTGCAAGGTAAGCACCTTATATGCTGTAGCCCCTACCAATTACACTTAATAAACCTGTCTCTCACAAAATTTTATTTCACAAAATTTACATTGAAATTTGTAACATAAAAATTTATTTTATTCTTCCATCCTACCTTCATTTTGTGTGTGTGTGAGGGGGGGTAGGGTGGGAGGGTAGGGGGACATCTTCAGTGCTCAGAGCTTATTCTGAGCACTGTGCTCAGGGGTCACTTCTGCATTCCAGGGACACAATATGCAGTGCCAGGAATCAAAACGGCAAGGAGCTTAACTTTTATACTATCTCTCTGACCTCTTGCTGAGACTTAACTTCTCTGGGTCTCTTGCCAAGGTTATTTATCCTGTGTTTTTCAAACTCTGTCCTGAAAGCCACCCAGTAAAACATTTCATATTGTTCTTTACACCCTCTCTATTAATCAAAACATTATAGAAAGAGAGCAATCTCACACAGATCCCATTTGCAGCTTCCCATTATTTTTACCATGACCTCTTTATAGAACTTCAGCCAGTTTTCATCAAATAATTTCATTTTGTGATTGCTCACATTTAAATCTAATCTGAATTATTCAAACTTGTATGAGAAATTGGCAAGTGATTTGATAATGTTCAAATATAACTGCCAACCAATAAGGGAATGATTTCATTATTCTATCAAAACTGCAATTGGTTTTGTCAGAAGCAATTTATTTTATTCCACCCATTGCTTATTGCAAATTACAATTCCCTTAGCCTTTGGACTTTTGCATTTTCTTTTAATGTTTCTGACATTATGTAATGGTGCTGAAGTTAAATTAAACAAATTTGTTGATGTCCTTCAAATTTAAGTATTATGGCAATTTTTTGTGTAAGAACAGCCAATACATCTTCAGGATATATTTGAATTTCATATACACATACAGGATATTTATCAACTCTACTATTGCATGTTGATGGCTATCACTAGGAGCGTTTGTTTTTGTTCTGAAGAACACCTGCTATTTGCGTAGGATTCAGTGGGCCAAGTCTCCAATTCTAGTGTCTCAATCTTTCTGCTTTATCAGTTCCTAGTAATAATCCACTAGACTCCATTATCCATCCACATTGGTGCTTTTTCTGGCTCATTTGATTTTAGTTGCTGCATTTCTATGGCATCTTGTGAATCATTCCTTCTGTTGTTATCATTTTATTGTCATAGCAGACAATTAGGCAATGTCTGCTGAACTTTTAATGCTAAATCGGCACATTTTACAAAGAAGATTAACTTTCTGTTCTTTAAATTAAAAAATTGGGACCAAGGGACCAAGGCTAGAGTGCATGCCAGAGCTTTGGGTTCCCCAACAGCACATGTTTCCTCAAACATCTCAAGGAGGTCTCCAAAAATCAGTCCATTAATAAGGTCACCAGTGGCACTGGAGGCCTTCACGGCAGCAGTTCAACCTGGCTGGACCTAGGAGCCACTCAGGCCACAGCTGGCCTTGCTGGGGCCTACAAGGGTTACCTGTAGCACCATTCAAGAGGCTATTTGGCACCAAGGATCAAGCTCAGGTCCTTGCACAAACAACATAGGTCCTCTACTACTTGTTATCTTGGCCTTTAACTTTCTTCTCTTGATAGAAAATGAAATGGTATATAGATTTATCTTATTCCTAACTTCATTTTACTGAAGATTGTCATTTATTGCTATGTGCCTGATGTCATAGTAGACAATTGGTAAAATTTAGTTTCTTTGATTTCCAAGCTGGGCTTGGGAATCAGCACAGCGGGTAGGGCATTTGCCTTGCAAGAGGCCAACATGGCCGACCTGAGTTCAATTCCTTTGCCCCTCTTGGAGAGCCCAGCAAGCTACCAAGAGTATCTCTCCCACACAGCAAAGCCTGGCAAGTTCCCCATGATGTATTCGATATGCCAAACACAGTAACAATTGTCCCAATGGAGACGTTACTGGGCCCACTCAAGCAAATTGATGAACAATGGGAGGACAGTGCCAGTGACAGATTTCCAAGATAGGATATCTTCCCACAATTCTACAGGTGATGAATTGAAGTTCTGTGTGGTTACGTTACTTGCTCAACTTTTACAGAAATACTCACCTTTTAATTGTCATGAGCATGTAGTAATGGAAGAACTTTGACTACAAGGAGACAAAGAAGAGAGATTTTATTTTATAATAGAATTGCGGGCTGGAACGATAGCACAGCAGTAGGGCATTTGCCTTGCGTGTGGCCGGCCGACTGAGCCAGGTTCGATTCCGCGATTCCTCCACCCCTCTCAGAGAGCCCCGCAAGCTACCGAGAGTATCTCGCCCACACGGCAAAGCCTGGCAAGCTACCCGTGAAGTATTCAATATGCCAAATACAGTAACAACAAGTCTCACAATGGAGATGTTACTGGGCCCGCTCAAGCAAATCGATGAACAACGGGAGAACAGTGGACAGTGGACAGAATACTTTTGTAGAATGTAAACTAATAGATTAGAAGCTCAGAGAAAATCAAAAAAGGAAAGTCTCTTAAGTGGACTAATCAAAAGAGAACAGGGAGGGGCTGGCGCGATAGCACAGCAGGTAGTGTGTTTGCAGCACGCGGCTGACCTGGACTCAATCCCCAGAATCCCATATAGTCCCCCAAGCACCACCAGGAGAAATTCCTGAGTGCAAAGCCAGAAGTGACCCCTGAGCATCACTGGGTGTGACCCAAAAAGCAAAAAAGAAAAAGAAAGGAAAGAAATATGCATATTGTCTCAGCTTTCATGCAGCTGCATTAAGCCACACTTCTCATAAAACCATGTACTCTAACTTTCACGCTCTCAAGTAAAGGGAAATCTCACCCTTGCCCATCACCATGCCAGTGTTAGCAGCATACAGCAGCCCACAATTCTCTAGAACACACTTTTTGCTCCTTAGAAGTTGGAGAAATTGTCCAACCACTTCTTAGTACTTCATTCTTCAAAAGTCTACCTCACCTTAGGTTGCAGGATCTTTGGGTCCTCAAAATCGAGCTCTAAAAGCCATTTCAAGAATCTCTCATACATCAGCTACTCCTACCTTCTTTGTTAGTTTTTCCTAGTATAGCTTTCCCATTCTCCTAGTTTTCAACTTTAATGTCATTTTGTTTTAATGTGTTCCTTTAGACAATTGATTTTTAAACCTAAGATGTCACTTTATGCTTCACGACTTCTTTAGATATGAATTTTTATTATATATTACGTTGCTATAATGGAGTTAAGGCTTCTGGTATTAATGTGCAAAATTAACACACCCACCACCAATATGTCCATGAGCCTCTAACCAATGAAGTCTATACTTTTAACCAGGTACATTTAATTGGTTCACTGTGATATTTGGGGAGGGGGGGATGTTTTACTTTTTTGTGCTATCTAGTTGTTTCTTCTTCCTGCCCTCCCACTATTTGGGGGTGTGGGGAGCTCTAAATGAACAGAATTTTTTTGTTCATATTATTTCTTGGTGGCTTAAAATTTGTATAGTATATTTCTCTCAGTGATTTCCCTTACTATCACACATTTCAATTTTTTTTCTAACAATGTCTAGCATTAATCAGAATCTACATCCCCTAAAAGCCGTGTCAGGATTTGACTGCCCTCCCTACTATCTACTATTCCTCACCAGCTATCCCTCTATCACCGATGTTCATTAGCACCTTTAAAAATTTTAATTAGCCACTATTAGTTTTCCAGGTGTTCAGATCAGTTTTACAATATTGCTTGACTAAAAATATTTTTCGCTAAATGACTATATCCGTCCAGGCTCATCTTTGCTTTGAAAAACTTCAGAGAATTGATTGGGATGGCATCACTGAAGAGGCGAGAGCCCTGAGCGATCAGAACTCCGTGCCCTGGCTCCAGCACTTGCTCTCCAGAGCTGGCACCTTGAGAGGATCATGCTTTACCTCCCCATGCTGCAGTATTTACCTTCCTGCAGCCTTGGAGCCTGGAAGTTGACCCCTACCTAGTCCAAGCCCCTCACCCCATCCCCTCCATAAGGGAAGCTCGTTGGCTTGTCCTCTCCAGGGTGGATCTTTTGAGAGCCTGCTGGTTCTGCTTCACCTAGTCGAAGCAGCATCCTTTTGGTCCATTGTCTTTTTCACCCCGGCAGCAAGGTGGCTGTCGCCTCAGGGCTTATTGGAAAGCCAGGTATGAGCCAGTAGTGACAGGCAACTGCAACCTCATGGGAAGGGGGGGCGGTACTGGCTTGTCCTTCACGCCCTACCGAGGTCACGAGTTGCCCTTCCCCCCCCCCCACCAGTGGCTCTCCAGCATGACCATTGCTCCAGAGCTACAGAAACCAATCTCGTAATTATCTGGCTCTTGGAAGAAATCCCTCGAGACTTAATTAGTAAAATATCAGAAATTCAAAATCGTGCGGCCGCACAACATCATATGGTTCTCATAACCAGCAATAGAAAACAAATTATTTCACAATGCCTTTTAGCAGTTCTGATTGTTGGGTGGAAACTCTAAACAATAATGGTGCATCTTTTGTCAAAATAATGAGTGTAATCAAAGTAGAGTTAAGTAGAAATCATCTGCCTCACAGGCATTAGGAGGGGTGGGAGGTGGGCTATATTGGGGTTCTTGGTGGTGAAAAATAAGTACTGGTGAAGGGAAAGGTGTTTGATCATTGTATGACCGAGACTTAAACCTGAAAGCTTTGTAACTTTTCCCACAGTGATTCAATAAATAAATATAACAAAAAAATATTTCTGGAAACCTATTGATTATAGTATCTGAACAACTGTAAAATGAAAAACCTATATATAATAGTGTAAATGATGTTAAGAGACATTAAACTTTGCTTGCCATTTCTAGAATCCAGAGGGATTAACTCAGAGAAACTAGAGCTAAATACTAAAATAAGAACAAAACTCAAAGTCAGGTTAAACCCAGATTTCCCAACTCATTCTGCTTCAAAAATCAATAAAGTTTATAACATTCTTAAATAAATAAATAAATAAAATATCTCTCAGAAATGTAAAAAAAAAGAAAGAAAGAAAAGAAAACAGCTGCAGACTTCACTCCTCAAATTGCAAAGTCTCCTAGGTTCATCACAGACTCGGGGGGCCTGAGTGGATGAAATAAATGGGATGGAGCGTATCCTAGAGCCTTGCAATGGATGGAGATGAATTCACATTGAAGACGTTCCTAAGTGAAGATTTTAGAATTAATCCAGTAGATCACTGGGGCCTTTAAGATTGGTAACAGATTCAAAGTAGTATGTTCTGGAGACTCATCAGTGGATATGAATACCAGTGGAAAGGAATAACAATGTTATTTGAATTTGAAGCACCAGAAAGAGAAGTCAGTTACTTGCTTTATATGGCCACTTTAATATATGATCTAGCAGACCAGAGCAATAGTACAGCAGGCAGGGTTCTTGCCTAGAACCTAGCCAACCCAGGTTTAATCCCTGGCACCCCCATGTAGTGCCCTGAGCCTCAACAGGAGTGGTCCCTGAGCACAGAGTCAGTAATAAGTCCTCAGTACTCCCAGGTGTAGCCAAAATATATATACATATATAATATATATTTATATATAACTATATGTAACAAAAATATTTTAAATGCATGTTATGTATATATAAAATATATATAACAAAAACAAATATGTATATTAGCATCTGACAGATTATTTAAAAGTAACAGAGATGGATACATGAGGAGGTAGTTTGAGGGATATTGTGTAGATTCATGGGTAGAAAGAACTGGGGAGCTGTCCAAGCGAATACCTTTTTTCTTTTTGGGTCACACCCAGAGATGCTCAGGGGTTACTCCTGGCTCTGCACGCAGGAATTACTCCTGGCAGTGCTCGGGGAACCATATGGGAGGCCAGGGATCGAACTCTGGTAGGCCGCATGCAGGGCAAATGCCCTACCTGCTGTGCTATCGCTCTGGCCCCAAACCTAATACATTTTTTTCCTTATCCCTCTAATGTTAAAATACTTCTGCCTAGATGCCTTGGGATACACATTTCCACTAGACTGAAACCAACTGGATAATCTGAGTTATTAAGGAAACAAAATCAACAAATTTTCTCCCCCAACAAAAAGTTGCATAATCGTTTCTTTCAACTTATATTTGAAATAAGCTAGTTTAACTTTCAGAAATTTTACGAATGTTTTAAATGTTTTCAAAATATGTTTGCTGCAGAAAAGAAGATAACCTTGAAGCTAATTTTGTTGGTTTTTTTTCCCCTTCCTTTTGTGGTGGTCGTGGTGGCAACAATCATGATTTTTTTTTTTAAGGACTGTTAACCATGTCATATCCTGCTCATTGGTTAAGAAAAATGAGTACTGAGAACAGAAGTTATCTGGTCATTAGACTGACAAAGGAAAGCCACTGATGACCCTGACAAGAGTAGCTTTAGAGGCCCTCCCGTCGATTTGCTCGAGCGGGCCCAGTAACGTCTCCATTGGAGACTTTGTTGTTACTGTCTTTGGCATATCGAATACATCACGGGTAGCTTGCCAGGCTTTGCCATGCGGGCGAGATACTCTCGGTAGCTTGCCGGGCTCTCCGAGAGGGGTGGAGGAATCGAACTCGGGTCCGCCATGTTGGCTGCGTGCAACGCAGACGCCCTACCCGCTGTGCTATCGGGAGGGAGAGAAAGTCTGATTGGAATCTCGGGTAAGTCAGGTATTCATCAGGGATGCGGCTCAGAGGGGAAGCACAGATCTTGCATTCATGAGACCTAGGTCTGATACAAGACACTACATACACACACACACACACACACACACACACACACACATGCACACACTCACGCACACACACACACACACACTCACTCACGCCTTCACACATGCCCGATTGGAAGTAATCCAAGTAGGAATGGTAGCATCAAAGCTGGTGTTAGTAAGGTAGTCTCTCTGCACAGTTTGCTAACTAGGAAAGCAAAGTGCCAGTGAATAGAGGGGAAGGAGGGATCCAGAAATGTCTTGTTTGCTGGTTTGGCTTTGTTTGTTTTTAAGGTTTGAAAAATAATAGCATATTCATATACTCTTGAGATGGGTATAATAAAGGGAAGAAACTTCATTGCAAGAGAGGCAAAGGGACGGTGTGGGAGTGATATCGCTGATCAGTGAGAGTGGGTTCGAGAGACTGGCTCTGCCGGTGGCACAGACAAGGCAGCCAGAAGACCCAGGGAAAAAGAAACAAAACTGAAAACACGAGATCTAACTGCAACCAGTGAAACTTTGTGATGTGCCTGTCAAGTTGTCAGACCAGGATGGTGCAGGGATTGGAGAAAGGGGGAAGGAAATATAGGGAAACGTGTGGAGGAAGTTGCATTCACCATGGCATTGGTGTTGAAATGTTATATGCTAAAACTCAACTACCAACAACTTCACAAATCACAGTTTTTCTTAATTTTTAAAAATAAATTTAACTGAATTACCGTGAGATACAGTTACAAAGCTTTTATGATTGAGTTTCAGTCATAAAATGATTGAACACCCATCCTTTCACCAGTGTACATTTTCCACCACCAATGTCCCCAGGATCTCTCCTGCCACCCCCACCTAACCCCACCCCCTGCCTCTATGGCAGAAAATTTCCTTCTTACTCTCTCTCTCTAATTTTGGACATACAGATACTTATTTTGCAATACAGATACTGAGAGGTCATCATGTTTGGTCCTTTATCTACTTTCAGTACACATCTCCCATCCCAAATGATCCCTTCAACCATCATTGACTTAGTGACCTCTTCTCTATCCCAGCTGCCTTCTTCCCCAGCTCATGAGGCAGGCTTCCAACCATGGAGCAATCTTCCTGGCCCTTGTTTCTGCTGTCCTTGGTGTAAATCACAGTTCTTTAATAATTTTTTAAATAAATAAATCTAGAAAAAAGAAATGGATCTACACAGGTGCAGGTAAGAGACCATATGTGATGGCATGAATTGCTAAGAGGTCTGGATGCATGAAAAGAAGCAGCAAAAATAGTATAGGCACCTTTGAAATCCAAGTAACTATGAATTTTCCCAAACTTTGTTATGCAAGGTTGCTCTGTTTTAGAGGCAAAAATATGGTCTCAGCATTAGGCTTACTATGAAGTCCATGGGATATGTTGCCACATGAAGTTCATACCTATTGTCCCTCCTACCCACTCAAGACCACCTGCTGGATACCTGAAATTCCAGTATTCCCTTGAAATAGCCCAGCCATCTTCCAGAGTCAGTATGAACTTCCTGTCTGTCCTGCTGAGAACTAATCTGAATTCTCCACTCATCTTATCTTTCTCAGGGTGTGAACCCGAAGGCATAAGGGGTGTCTACTTATGCTGGTCAGTGGGAAGGAAAGGTATTTAGACCATAAATGTGGGTGTCCATTTACATATGTCACACCTTTGAACCACAGAACCAAGAACACTGCTTTTGTACACCATGTCCAGGAATGGATAAACTGAAATAAATAACTCATGATTCTAAATCAGGAAGAAGATAAAATTTATTGGTTTGGCCATCACTGAGAACAGACTTACCCTACAGAAACCCAATTGTACAACAAAGAAAGAGAACGTTGCTAGAATATTGCTTCTGATCCCTAGTCCCAAGTCTCCAGGCTTGTTCCCCACAGGAATGCAGGTGATATAGCCTTTTCTGTGAGATGCATCAATTCTAGAAAGTCAGAGACTGAAGAAGACTGGGTTCCCAGAGGATAGGAAATATCAGATCAAGGGGGGAGGCATTGGGATGTGAAACGAATCTAGGGGAAAAAGACTGGCAAACAAAACATAATGTTCAATATTCATGATAGTCTGGCACAAAGAAATTATTTGCTGTTTCTCTGAAATCCATTTCAACCAGAAGTTTTCCATTTTTATTTGCTACATTTAACAATCCTATCTGGGAGAGACAGCAGATCTATCTTGCCTCACCCTTTACTATTTTACCTACTCTTCATCAGTCGGCAAACATGGATGATAGAAAAGCAGGCAGGAAGATGGGAAGGAGGGGGGAGGAGAGAAGAGACAGAGAAATAAGAAAAGGAAATAAAGGCTGATGATGACAAGAGAAAGACACATGTAAAGGCATCATTCCAGGGAAACAAAACCAGAAAATAAAAATTCCAGGGAAACATAATTAACTACTTCCAAACATATTTCAAACATGACCTTACACTAAAAAGCTGAAAAAAGTTTTAAAATGAGTTTGTAAGGCAGAAGAAGATAACACATCATAGGGAGAAAATAAGAGAAAAATATAAGTGTTTACAGAGACTAAAAAGTTATATTATAAGCAATGAAAATAGAATAAACAAAATTTAAACATAGGTTAGTGGAATCGGAAGCACAAGAAAATTGAATAGAAACAAACTTACAGGATAGATCTTGTAAGTGTTATGAATTGTAGGCATAGAAGATACAAAATAAGTATTACTTTTTTATCTAGAAAAAGAAGCAAAACAAAAACATTAAAAATCTAATAATAACATTAATGAAAAATTCTGATTATAATAGTCAATATTTTAGTACTGTGTGCCAGGGACTTTAAAATTCTGAGTATTACTTCATTTAGTCCTCATAAAAATTCTGTGCTCTATAATAGGTTTTGCAATTTCATAGATGAGTAAACTGAAATAAAGAGAAGTTTAATAACTCGCTTAAAGTCACACAGTTAGGGACAGGGTTTAAAAATTAGGATTTAAAAATTAGTCAGCCTATATAAGGGAAAAAAGAGAGAGAGAAGAAAAGTGTCTGCCTCAGAGGCAGATGGGGGAGAGGGAAACTGAGGACTTCGGTAGGTGGGAAATGTATACTGTGAAAGGATGGGTGATGAACATTTTATGATTGAAACTCAATTATGAACAACTTTGTAATTATGTATCTCATGATGATTCAATTAGAAAGGTTAAATAAAAATTAGGCAGCCTGGGGCTGGAGTGATAGCACAGTTGGCATGGCATTTGCCTTGCACGTGGCTGACCTGGCTTCAATTCCCAGCATCCCATATGGTCCCCTGAGCACTACCAGGAGTAATTCCTGAGTGCATGAGCTAGGAGTAACCCCTGTGCATCACCGGGTATGACCCAAAAAGCAAAAAATTTTAAAAAATTAGGCAGCCTGCTTTAACTTTAAACACTCAAATTATTTCTAAAATATGGTATCTTGAAATTGCAAATCTACTAAACAAGTCTTATTACAAAATAATTAGATCAGGAAAAGTAACACTATTTTATCTCTAGTTATAGTGGGCTGGAGCGATAGCACAGCGGTAGGGCGTTCGCCTTACAAGCGGCCAACATGGCCGACCCGAGTTCGATTCCTCCGCCCCTCTCGGAGAGCCAGGCAAGCTACCGAGAGTATTCGATATGCCAGACACAGTAACAACAAAGTCTCCAATGGAGACGTTACTGGGCCCGCTCGAGCAAATTGACGATCAACGGGAGGACCTTTACCTTTACCTTTACCTTATAGTGACTAGCTTATCCAACCCCATCCAAAAATGGAAGAAGAAATTTTAAAAATTTCCACAAAAAAGAAATACAAATGGCCAAAAGGCACATGAAAAAATACTCTGCATCACTAATCATCAGGGAAATGCAAATCAAAACAACAATAAGATGTCATCTCACACCACAGAGACTGGTACACATCAAAAAGAACAAGAACAACCAGTGTTGGCATGGATGTGGGAGGAAAAGGTCTCTCTGTCATTGTTGGTGGGAATGCCGACTGGTCTGGTATTTTTGGAAAACAATATGGACATTGTTTTAAAAATTAGAAATTGAGCTTCCATATGACCCAGCAATACCACTTCTGGGAGTATATCCCTAGGGTGCAAAAGAGCACAGTAGAAATGACATCTGCATCTGTATATTCACTGCAGCACTGTTCACAATAGCCAGAATATGGAAACAACCTGAGTGCCCAAGAACAGACGACTGGTTAGAGAAACTTAGTACATCTACACAATGGAATATTCTGCAGCTGTTAGGAAAGATGAAGTCATGAAATTTGCCTATAGGTGGATGGCCATGGAGAGCATCATGCTAAGTGAAATGAGTCAGAAAGAGAGGGACAGGTATAGAATAACTGCACTTATTTGTGGAACATAAAATATCATAATATGAGACTACGACCCAAGGACAGTAGAGACAGGGCCAGGAAGATTGCTCTTTGGTTGGAAGCCTGCCTCATGAGTTGGGGATGAAGGCAGCTGGGATAGAGAAGGGGTCACTAAGTCATTAATGGTTGGAGGGATCGCTCAGGATGGGAGATGTGTGCTGAAAGTAGATAAAGGATCAAACATGATGGCCTCTCAGTATCTGTATTGCAAACCATAATGATCAAACAACCCATCCTTTTACCAGTATACATTTTCAACAAGCAATGTCCCCAGTATCTCTCCTGCCACCCCCACCCGACCCCAACCCCTGCTTCTATGGCAATTTCCTTCTTACTTTCCATCTACTTTGAGGCATTATGGTTTGAAATACAGATAATGAGAGGCTATCATGTTTCTTCTTTTAAATTGAATCACCGTGCTACAAAGTTGTTCATGACTGAGTTTTGGTCACACAGTATTCTAATACCCATCACTTCACCAGTGTACATTTCCTGGCACCAGAGTCCCCAGTTTCCCTCCGCCCTTTCCCCACTCCCCACCAGCCTGCCTCTATGGTAGATGATTTTCTTCCTTTTTTTCCCTTTTTTGTTTTTACTCTTAGGCACTATAGTTTGCAATACTGTTATTGAAAGGGTATCATGCTTATCACTTTATCTCCTTTAGCATCCAGTTTTTTTCCAGAGTGATAATTTCCAACTCTCGTTGTCATAGTGGTCCCTTCTCTGTTCTAACTATATTCCCTCAATCCTCTTGTGGCAAGCTTCCTATATATGGACCAGTCCTCCTGGCCCCCATTTCTATTACTTTATGGTATTATTCTATACTGTTTTTATATCCCACAAATGTATGCAAGTCTATATCTGTCCCTCTGCCTCTGACTCATTTCACTCAGCATGATATTCCCCATGTATAAGCAAATTTCATGACTTCATTTTTCCTAGTGGCTGCGTAGTATAAGCTGAGCCTACCTTCCTTGTTACTGTTTTAAGTCACGGAGATTGGTTGGTTTCTGCTCATCTTCCACATTAGGTTTGTGATGTCCTGCTACACTCAGCATTAATATTTGTAGTTAAATTTGTAGTTAAATTCCCCTGGACTCCCTGAGTCTGGGAGTTGCTCTTTCCTTTTCCTGCCTATCTTCACCCAATGATAGGATGTGTAACTGTGATCAGTATGAAATTTGATGAGAGGCTGTAGTGCTTGGGCTGGAGTGATAGCACAGCAGTAGGGCATTTGCCTTGCGTGCAGCAGGCCCGGCTGAGCTGGGTTCGATTCCTCCACCCCTCTCGGAGAGCCCGGCAAGCTACCCAGAGTATCTCGCCCACAGGCCCACAGGGCAAAGCCTGGCAAGCTACCCGTGATGTATTCAATATGCCAAACACAGTAACAAAAAGTCTCACAATGGAGACGTTACTGGGCCCGCTCGAGCAAATTGATGAGCAATGGGAGGACAGTGCTACAGTGCTGTAGTGCTTAGGGACTATGGAACTGGACCTGTTGAAATGGTGGTAGCTGAGCATGGAGGCTGCTGGAGTCAGGCCTAAAGGGAGGGAAATTTCCCCCAATTCCAAGAAGTCCTAAGAGTTGTCAGTGGGAAAATTGATGTACCATACAGGTTGTCATAGTGAGCAAAGGTTCAGAAACTGTGGTGTTGGGCCCTTTGAAATGGCACTTACCTCTTTTTTTCAGCTTCTCATAGATAAACTTTCTCCCCTCTTTTGATCTTTTGATGTCCCGTGGAATCCAGTCAGTAATGGCCCTAGTCCAGTGGTCATCTCCAAATCTTATTACGTGTCCAGCCCATCTGATTTTTGATGCCTTGGCAAACAAGACAGCGTCACTGATTCTTGATCATCAATGGAGGTCGGACCTCCTGATTCTTTCTCTCATTTGAATGAAGCGTGATACTCCAAGCATAGCTCTTTCGATTCCTCTTTGGGAGACTCGAATAACATTCTCATCCTGTTTTCGTAGGGCTTAGTTCTCTGAGGCATATGTTAATGACAGTGGAATCGAAGAGATGTGCCTAGAGCCAGAAGTTCTTCGTCCTCTTAGATATTTCTTCAAACTCTTGAAGGCGTTCCAAGCCACTCTCTTTCTCCTGTGCAACTCAGGTGCCAGGTCATTTGTCATGTTGACTTCTCGACCTAAGTACACATAATTGTTGCATTCGGAGATGGTCGTTCCATTGAGAGCAAATGGAACGTCAGGAACGAGACTGTTTCTCATAAATATTGTCTTCATGAGACTCAGCTGTAGTCTGAACTTCCACACTCGCAGTCGAAGTTGGCCAGAATTTGTGCCACTTGGCTAATGTTTGGTGTTATTAGAATGATATCATCAAAGAAGCGGAGGTGGTGTGGTTGCTGACTGTCTATCTTCACTCCCATTCCTTCCCATTCCAGTCGTCGCATGACATTCTCGAGAGTGGCACTGAAGAGTTTCGGTGAAATGGTATCACCCTGCCAAACCCCTCTCCTGACATGGATGATCACTTCCTTGTAGAATGGTGAGATCCTGGTAGTGAATCCATAATACAGCTCACGAAGGATCCTGATGTATTGAGTTTGAACGCCCTGTTTGGCTAGGGCTTTGATGACTGCTTCAGTCTCAACAGAATCAAAGGCCTTCTTTAAATCAATGAAAATTAGACAGAGTGGCACCTTGAGCTCCTGAGAAACCTCAATGAGCTTGGTTATCGTGTGGATATGGTCGATCATGCTGAATCCTTTTCGGAATGCAAGGTTCCTGTCTGAATGCAACCTTCCATCGCAATGGAAAGCCAGCGGGATTGTATTACTGTACAAGAAGGGAGACATCCACGACATTGGCAACTATCGCTCGATCTGCCTGTTGTCTGTCATCTACAAGCTGTTCACTCGAGTCATCCTGATTAGGATTAGCAGAACGCTAGATGAAGGACCACCATGCGAGCAAGCCGGAAAACAACAGAAGGTGGAAAATAGGCTGAAAAGAAATAAACAGCACACCAGAGAACTATCGGATGAGTTTAAGAGGAACAATGATGATCAGAGTCCCTGAAAACAGGATTAGAATAATTTTTGATGATGATAAAAAATGATCAGAGTCCCTGAAGAATAGGAAGGCAAATTCAATAAAGAAGCACAGAGATTCAAGAGGCCTAAAGAATCCCAGCAAACTAGACTCAAATAGAAAAACTCCAAGAAAAATTTTCATCAGAATGACAAAGTCAAAGAGACAGAATATTGAAAGCCACCAGATCAAAAAAGGAACTCACATACAATGAAAGCCCATAAGAGTCACAGCAGATCTTTTAAAACAGCTAGAAGAGAATGGAGGAAGATCATACAGAAACTCAATTTAAAAAAAGAAAAAAAACTCAATGAAATGAACACCTCATTAAGAACACTCTATCCAGCTAGATTATCATTCCAAGTTGAAGGACTAATATGGAGCTTCAGGGACAGGAAAAATCTTAGGAAATGCATAACCTTGAAATGAGCCTTATAAGAAGCATTAAAGGAGCTTTTTTAAAAAAGCAAGACAGGGGCCGGAGCAATAGCACAGCAGGTAGGACGTTTGCCTTGCATACCGCGGACCCAGGTTCAATCCCCGGCATCCCATATGGTCCTCCAAGCACCGCCACCAGGTGTAATTCCTGAGTACAGAACCAGGATTAACCCCTGAGCATTGCTGGGTTTGGCCTAAAAAGCAAAAAAAAAAAAAAAAAAGCAAAACAAACTCCTCAGCACTTGGCATTGAGTATGGCATTTACTGTTGACACTTTTGGTTGCCACCTACTAGAATAAGAAAGATTTATTTATTCCTCTCCTAATGAGGGATTTTATACATTCACAGTAACAAATTATCATTTCATTTATATCAAATGTTATATATTTGATCAGTGGTTTATTTTACATCCTTTTAGATTTTTCTAATAAACCTTTAATTATTAATTCAGGTACTTTGGCAGCACTATAATAGGATACCTTTTAAGTTAAAGTCAGTATTCTCTTTCTTAGGATAAAACACACTTTTATATTTCTAGAGGCCTATCCAGATCCTCCCCTTAAATTTTCTTAACTCCCTTCACTCTCTTAGTAATTTTGCAATTGAGGACTCATAATGTTATTTTTTTATTTATATACATGGAAAAGATAGAGTTTAATTTTTTTCAACTTATCATTGTTTTACTATTTTATGGAATTCCAGGAGTTTAGCTCTATTTAACTAAGTGTATAGGTGTAACCACCTCCACAATTTAAATGAGAGTTCAATCACAAATATGGGATTAAAAAAAAAACATAATAAACTCCTAATATCTGTATTGCAAACTATAAAGCACAAAAGAAAAGGGAGAGAGAGAGAGAGAGAGAGAGAGAGCAAGAAGGAAAGTGCCTCCCATAGATGGAGGCTGGGAGAGTCCCAGTACCTAAATAAAAATGGTTTTAAAATTTCAATTGTCGGGGCTGGAGCGATAGTATAGCGGGTAGGGCATTTGCCTCACATGCGGCCAACCCGGGTTCAATCCCCAGCATCCCATATGGTCCCTCAAGCACTGTCAGGAGTAATTCCTGAGTGCAGAGCCAGGAGTAACTTCTGAGCATCGCTGTTGTGACCCAAAAATAAAAATAAAAATAAAATTTCAATTTTATTTTTAAAATTGAGGATCTGTCTCTGGATTTTCAATTCTATTTATTAATGTGAAGTTCTGTCCTTATTCTAGCAGCACTATGTTTAGTTTTGTTTTTGCTTTTTGGGTCACACCTGGCAATGCACAGGGGTTACTCCTGGCTCTGCACTCAGGAGTTACTCCTGGCAGTGCTCAGGGGACCATATGGGATGCTGGGAATCAAACCCGGGTCGGCCGCATGCAAGGCAAACGCCCTACCCACTGTGCTATTTCTCCAGCCCTAGCACTATGTTTTATTAAGACCACTTTAAGTGTGCCTCCCATCTTCTTTTTCCCTAGGATTGCTTTGGCTTTTGAGGGAGCTTGTGATTCCATGTGGATTTCAGGAGTGTTTGATCTAACTCTTTTAAACATGTCAGGGGAATTTTCACAGGGGTTACATTAAATCTGTATAACGCTTTGGGAAGTATTGCCGCTCAACAATATTTATCCTCCCAATCTATCATCAGGAATAGTCTTTGCATTTCCTTGTGTCCTCTTTTATCTTTTTAGTGGTATTTTATAGTTTTCTTTGTATGGGTTTTTCAGCTCTTTTGTTAAGCTGATTTCTAAGTACTTGATTATCTCAGGCACAATTGTGAAAAAGTTTGTTTTTCAAAATTTCTCTCTTTTCTATGTTATTTGCATATAGAAAATCCTTGAGCTTTTTCAAAAGTATGTTGATTTTGTAGTCTCACACTTTCCTATACAAATCTTGTTTTTAGGAGCTTTTTTGTTACAGTGCATAGGGTTTTCTAAATATAGTATCACGTCATCTGCAGAAAGTGAGAGCTTGCCTTCTTTTCCTATCTGAATACTCCTCCTGTGCCCTCTACCTTGTAAAGTAAGTAAGTAAAGGCCCTCCCGTTGATCAACGATTTGCTCGAGCGGGCCCAGTAACGTCTCCATTGGAGACTTAGTTGTTACTGTGTCTGGCATATCGAATACTCTCGGTAGCTTGCCGGGCTACCTTACATTGATGGAAAGAGAGGACATTCTTGTCCTGGGCCTGTTCTTAGATGAAAATCTTTCAGGATTTCACCACTGAGTATTGTTTGCTGTGGGCTTGTGGTAAATGGCTTTAACCAGGTTGAGGAAAGTTTCATTATCTTCCACTTTATTTATAGATTTTTAATCATGAATGGGTGTTTATTTTTGAATGCTTTCTCTGAATCTATTGATATGATCAGAAGATTTTTTAATTTTTCCTTATATTAATATGATGTTTTATGTTAATTAACTTGCATATGTTAAACCATCCTTGAGTACCTGAGATTTATCCCACTTGGTTACAATGTATGATTTTTGTGATGTGTTGTTGGATTCTATTTGCAAGTATTTTGTTGAGAATCTTTGCAACTATGTTCATTAGGGATATCAGTATATGGTTTTCCTTCTCTGTGGTTTCTCTCTCTGCTTTGTATCAGGGTGATATTTGTCTCATAGAAACTGTTGGGAATATTTCTGTTTCTTTGATTTCCTGAAAGAGCCTGAAAGAATTGGCAGAAGATTACCTTTAAAAGTTTGGAAGAACTCAGTAATGAACCCATCTGGGCTTGGGTTTTTTATTTTGGGGAGACTTTTGATTACCATTTCTATTTCCTCAATAATAATTGGTCTGTTCAGGTGTTCTGTATTTCTTGGTTCAACCTTGGGAGGCTATAAGAACACCAAAATTTATCCATTTCTTCTATGTTCTCGTAAAAACTAATTTTTTAATTTTATTATTGTAGAGAGGTTTTTGGTGGCCCACACCATCAGAGCTCAGGGCTTACACCTGGCTCTGCACTCAGGGATCATTCCTGGAAGACTCAGGGAAATATTTGGTGTTCCAGAGATTAAGTGCCTTACCTGCTGAAATATCTCTCTGGTCCCTTATTATTAAACTTTAAGTGTTACCTGAGTATTTAAGATATAAGTTGTTTGTCCAATTATGATTTACAAATGTTTTCTCAATAACTTATCTTTTCATCTTGTCAATGTTACTTGTAGAACAAAAATAATAAATTTTAATATAGTACAAATCAATTTTTCTTTTATGATTTCAGAGATATATCTAAAATCACATCAACAAATTTAAAATATGAAAATATTCTGTTTTCTTTTGATTCTATGATCTGCTTTAAGTCAATTTTATGAACAATGTAGTTTGTGTCTATGCTCATTTTTTACATATTAATATTCAATTGTTGTAGAAAACTTTGCTGAGAAGACTTTGCTTTTTCCATTGAACTGTCTTTGTATTTTACACAAAAATCAGTTGACCATATTTATATCACTCTATTAATGATTCCCTATCTATTTCATTGACATATCTATTATTTTGCCAATGCCAAGCTACTTGATTACTATAAATTTATAAAAGATTTTGAAACTCTAAAAAAGAAATCTTGAAATTGAGTTGTGTGAGTCTTCTGAATTTATTCTTTTACCTTTTTGTGTTGGATATTTTAGGTTCAGAATGTATCCTTGGCCTTAACATCTTCTTCAAACACACTACAACAGAAAAATTGCCAAGGGTGATAAACTTTAAAGTTGATACAGTAAATAGGTTTCAGAAAGGAAAAAAGACGTTCTAACGGTAACTTCTTTGGCAATCATCATGAAGATTTGTTGAAAAGATAAAAAGGAAGGTCAGAAAAATTGAGGCTTACTACTTCAAACCACTATGGAAGTATAGAATTATAAACACTACCACCCTAAATCCCTAGATTCCATGTATAAATTATCCATCCAACCATTTAGATTGGTCAATGTCTGAATTTGTGAATCAACCAAAATCACTTTAATGCCATGATAAAAAAAAAACCCTAATTATACTAAAATATACAAGATCTTCCAACTAAGCCTATGATTTTAAAAATATAATTATGAAAAATGATGGGATTTTGATATAAAAGTAATATCTGTGAGAAAAATCACTTAAGATGTAGTCTGTCATATTCCATACTAGTTTTTTCATTGAAGAAATTTTAAAATAGACATTCAGTCCCCACTCCACGCTATCTTCTCTGGGGCAACTTGGAGGTTGGGCCAGTTAAATTTTACTCCCTGCCCCATCAGAGCCCCGGCAGCTGAAAACTTCCAGAACTCAATCGTTGCCAAGCTCAGAGCTGCTCTCCACAGCTTGGATGAGCCTCACCCATCAGTGAACCTCAGGAAAAACTCATGTATGTGGGACCTGTGACTGAACTCTCCAAACTTGCTTGGAGTGGGAATAGGCCTCCTCCCCGCATCTCCCAAGTTTACCAGTAGCTTGGCAGTCACACCCACAAACTACCCCTGGTGCAATATATATATTCTCATCAGTGGCCAAGATCCAGAGATTCAAAAATAAAACTCCCAGTGGGAGTACGGTGTTGCCTAGCAGGTCAACCTGTATCTGCGGGGCGACTGCCACAGCAGCCTGATGGTGCCTTCAGCCTTCCTGATGCCCCAAAATTGCTGTTGTGCCTTTGGCCGGCTCCCAACAACTTGGGGTCACATTTTCCGAGAAATTATAAACAGCCAAAAGTTAGGTATGTGGGAATCACACCCACAAACCACCTCCAACTCAGCTATATAAGTTCAGTAAACTATTTTGCATCTGCCTAAGGAGCAGGCTGGGGTGGCGGTGGGAAAATTCATAGTAATGATAGTGGGAAGGTGCAATGGTGGTGGGATTGGTGTTGAAATATTAAATGTAAAAAATTATTGTGAACAACTTTTATGAGAAATTTAAACATTTTTACTAAACAAGAAATTTCAGGTGCTACCAACTCCTCCTGAGAGCAGCAATGAAATCAAATAGTTTTATGACAAATTGATGTAACAGCCAGCATGCCGGTGCAACCTCAGAGAGCCAGCATGCTTGTCTAACCTCAGAGAGCCAGCATCCGTGTAGTAACCTCAGTTAGCCAGCACCTATGTAACCTCAGAGAGCCAGCACCTGTGTAGTAACCTGAGAACCAGCACCTGTGTAACCTCAGAGAGCCAACATCTGTGTAACCTCAGAAAGCCAGCTTGCATGTGCCATCCCATACATCTAGGCAACAACCCCCCCATGACAAGTGGAAGGAATTATTAATATGAGTAACATCTTAGTGCGTGTTGTGATAAGCACTAAAAACTAAACAATTTTGTGCCTTCCCAGGAGGCAGGCTTGGAGATTGGTGGGAAGCTGGGGACAATGGTGGAGGGAAGGTCACACTGATGGTGGAATTGGTGTTGAGTGCCTGAAACAGCTGTATTATGAACAATTTTTGTAAATCAGGATGTTTAAATCAAGTAAAATTAAATAAATAAATTTTAAAATGAATGCACCGCTAAGATAAGAAAAAGTACACTGTTCCTGAGATCCCTTAAAAATATAAGTAAATCTGGGGCTGAGCAATAGCACAGAGGGTGGGGCGTTTGCTTTGCATGCGGTAGACCCGGTTCGATTCCCAGCATCCCATATGGTCCCCTGAGCACTGCCAGGACTAATTCCTGAGTGAAGAGCCAGGAGTAACCCCTGTGCATATTTAGGGTGTGTCCTAAAAAGCAAAAAAAAAATTAAAAATATAAGTAAATCTGAGGGTGAAAAAAGAGACTTTGTGACAGAAGAATCTAAAAAGAACTTTCAAACAATCTCTTAAGCTTAAAGGTAAATTCAAGACAGAATTAATGTTCCAGCTTCCAAATTAGTCAGTGTACCAAGAATTATTATTTCTTAAATAAGCAAGAAAATTCAGGGAATTTTTATCTTTATTACTATGTAAAAAGGAACTTAACACTCATTTCTTCCCTCGAGATAGTAAAACATTAGTGCTTTCCTTTTGGTATTAAGTATTTTAGAATCTTCAAGAAAATGAAAGATGCTAAAACTAAGCCAATATAGTATTAAAATTAATCAGTGGGGAGTCTATTAATAATAACTTGGTCTGTACTTAGGGAAAGTATCTATCCAGTATCTTCCTAAGAAAAAAATATTAATTGCCTAATATCTCAGGTCCTTGTTTCTCCAAAACAAAAGGGCTCTTTCATTTGAGTTCTATCATGAGAGGACCTTTTCTGCTGGATGCTATTACAATTTCCTTTCATATTTTAATATGTAAGGAACAAGTGTTAATGTTGATGATCTCTAAATTAAAATTACATTTATTTCAAAATGTATTTGGTAATAAATGAATAATTCTTCAATATTTTCAAAATAATTAGAATTAATTACTTTCTTTAATATGGATTAATGCAAAATATATTGAAAGTGGGATATTTTGACTATTATAGATAATAAATATTGGTTTGCTTTATTTGCCCTTTCTTCTAATACTATGTGTCATTTTAACAAAAGTTCTTTTACTTATTCATTTTAAAATATTAGTAACAATTTTATTTTATTTTTTTTATAATTTATTTCTTTATTGAATCACTGTGGGAAAAGTTACAGAGCTTTCGGGTTTAGGTCTCAGTCATGTAAATATCAAACACATTTCCCTTTACCAATACTTATTTTTAACCGTGAACCCCAATAGAACCCCACCTCCCACCCCTCCCAATTCCTGTGAGGCAGATTAGTTCTAGTTAATACTCTATCTACTTTGGCTAGATACATTGTTTCGATAGAAGATGCACAATTATTATTTAGAGTTTACGACCCCCCCCCCCCGCAATCAGACATGCTGAAACAGCTTTGTGAAATGATTTGCTTTCTACAACTTGGTTTAAGAATAAAATGATGTTGCGCGGCCGCAATAGCGGCCGCGCGGTTTTGGATTTCTGCTATTTTACTTATTAACCCTGGAAGTATTTCTATTCAAAGTTAGATAGTTAAGAGATTGGTTTCTGTGCTCTGGAGTCATGGCCGTGCCGGAGAGCCGCTCGTGGGGGGCAGCTGGCGACCTTGGTCGGGCGTGAAGGACGGCCCATTACAGCCCCCTTCCCATGAGGTCCCTGCCGCTCCCACCACCCCCGGCTCAAACCTGCTGTCCACAAGGCTCCCGTGCGGCCGCCATCTTTCTTTCCAGAGAGGAGCGGGCGAGCGGTCAACACCCTTTCCCCTCCGGGCAGGCATGCTGGCGTGGTTTAACACATAGTCCATTTGCTTTTCTGCTCCAAGCGGGTGGCTCTCTGTGCTAAGTCCTTGTGCCTCCGGGGCCGTGGCCGTGCCGGAGAGCCACTCGTGGGGGGCAGCTGGCGACCTCGGTCGGGCATGAAGGACGGCCCATTACGGCCCCCTTCCCATGAGGTCCCTGCCGCTCCCACCACCCCCGGCTCAAACCTGCTGTCCACAAGGCTCCCGTGCGGCCGCCATCTTTCTTTCCAGAGAGGAGCGGGCGGTAACAATTTTAGTTACTTGCCATTTGTTACTAATGATAGGGTAATGAGTTAAGGCAGGAAGTGGATATTAATATATACAGCCTAAATTTTACCTGGTGTCACAAATTATGCCATATTTTAAATTAAGTCAGAAGTTTTTCTTTATTTTATTTTTATAAAGTTCTTCACCCGGTCCAGACAAGGTCAAACCTGAACACCTGAAGAATCTGCTGCCAGTACTCATCAATACACTGACTCAGCTCTTTACATGCTACCTGTCTGAATGCAAGGTTCTGAACCAATGGAAAATGAGCAGGACTTTTCTGTTGTACAAGAAGGGAGACAGGACTGGAGGATTCAGCATGATTGACCATATCCACACAGTGACCAAGCTCATTGAGGTATCTCGGGAGTTCAAGATGCCACTCTGTCTAACCTTCATTGATTTTAAGAAGGCCTTTGATTCTGTTGAGACTGAAGCAGTCACCGAAGCCCTAGCCAAACAGGGCGTTCAAACTCAATACATCAGGATCCTCCATGAGCTTTATTACAGATTCACCACCAGGATCTTGCCATTCTACAAGGAAGTGATCATCCATGTCAAGAGAGGGGTTCGGCAGGGTGATACCATTTCACCGAAACTCTTCAGTGCCACCCTCAAGAACATCATGTGGCGACTGGAATGGGAAGGAATGGGAGTGAAGATAGACGGTCGGCAACTACACCATCTCTGCTTCGCTGATGATATCGTTCTAATAACACTAAACATTTGCCAAGAGGCACAAATGCTGGCCAACTTCGACCATGAGTGTGGAAAGGTCGAATTGCAGCTGAATCTCACCAAGACAATGTTCATGAAAAACAAACTAGTCCCTGATGTTTCATTCACTCTCAATGGAATGAACATCTCCGAATGCAGCAGCTATGTGTTCCGAGGTCGAGAACTCAACATGAGGAACGACTTAGTGCCAGAACTGTGCAGGAGGAAGAGAGCGGTGTGGAATGCCTTCAAGAGCATCAAAGAAGTTGTTAAGAGGACAAAGAATCTCTGGTTTTGGGCACATCTTTTTAATTCCACCGTTCTTCCTGCACTAACATAAGCCTCAGAGTCTTGGGCCCTACGAAAACAGAACAAGAATGCTATTCAGGTCTTCCAAAGAGAAATCAAAAGAGCTATGCTTGGAATATCACATTTCACTCAAGTGAGAGAAGGAATCTGGAGTTCTGACGTCCGTCGGTGATCAAGAATCAGGGACGCTGTCTCGTTTACCAAGGCATGGAAAATCAGATGGGCCGGACACATAATGCAATTTGGAGATGACCACTGTACTACAGCCGTTACCGACTGAATTCCATGGGACATCAAAAGAAAACCTGGCCGCCCACCTATTAAATGGTCGGACTTCTTCGTCAAAATCCTGAGGCTCTTGGGGGCTAGAGCAATAGCACAGAGGGTAGGGTGTTTGCCTTGCATGCGGCCGACCCAGGCTCGATATCCAGCATCCCATATGGTCCCCTGAGCACCACCAAAGGTAACTCTTGAGTGTAGAGCCAGGAGTAACCCCTGTGCATTGCCAGGTATGACTCAAAAAAAAACCCCTGAGGCTCTTCATTTTCCTGGAGTGAGCAGGTGCCATTGCGCTACACTAAAATGCAACAGGGACGAATGGAGACATTACTGGCACCTGCTCGAACCAATCAATGATAAATGGGATAACAAGTGATACAAGTGATACAAAGTTCTTCACAATAATTTGTCACATTTGTCATATTCCAATACCAATCCCACCACCATTAACCCTACCCACTTAGATATTTCATAACCGGGTAGGGCGTTCGCCTTACAAGCGGCCAACATGGCCGACCCGAGTTCGATTCCTCCGCCCCTCTCGGAGAGCCCGGCAAGCTACCGAGAGTATTCGATATGCCAGACACAGTAACAACAAAGTCTCCAATGGAGGCGTTACTGGGCCCGCTCGAGCAAATCGACAATCAACGGGAGGGCCATTCCTTTGTATTCTGTATCTCTCCAGCAGCTTTACCAAGCATAGCAGAAAACCAGTTAACTTTCAAGGGACTCAAAGTACACTGGCAGGGGTGTCCAGGGCAGGGGTGGACAGATAGCTCTGTCAGATTTATAAACTGTTCTGAGTGTAGTTCTTTCTGTTTTTATTTAAAATGGTTCAATTTTCTCTCCCTGGAATTCGGAAATGTATCCAAATTATCCAAATACTCACTCAGCTGTATTCAGAATCCTTTCTATCAGCAATATATATGCAAGAGGCCAGAGAGATAGTACAGAGTTTAAAGCACTTTCCCTATGCATGGTCAACGCTGACTTGATCCATATGGTCTCCTGAGCATCACCAGATGTGACCCCTGAGCAGAGCCAGGAGAAGTAGTTTCTGATCACAGTCAGGTGTGTCCCTACCCGCCCTCTCAAATAGCCAAAACTCAAGCTGAGAATCTTCTCTTTTTTTAATTGAATCATCACGAGATACAATTACAAAGCTTTCATGATTGAAATTCAACTGTAAAATGATCAAACACCCATCCCTCCCCACAGATGTACATTTTCCACCACAAGTGTCCCCAATATTCCTCCTGCAACCCCACCCAGCCCCACCCACTGCCTCTATGGAAGACAATTTCCTTCTTACTTTCTCTCTAATTTTGGACATTATGGTTCGCAAATATAGATACTTAGAGGCCATCATGTTTGGTCCTTTATCTACTTTCAGCCCATGTTTCCCATCCCAAGTGATCCCTCCAACCATCATTGACTTAGTGATCCCTTCGCGGAGAATCTTCTGTGCCCAGTTATAAGCACTAACATCTTTATATTTTTTCCTTACTTAATATCCAAAGAAATAATATTTAAATTTAAATTTAATACTCATAATATCTAGTAATAAAGAAGGTTAAAATTTCTCTAATGAACAAAGGAAGCTCATTACCATTAAACCTACTTTATAAGAAATGCTGAAAAAAAAAAAGCTTCTGAACCTGAAATCAAAGGATATTGATATGTCACATGAAAATATACAACGTAGTGAAAGTAAAGATAGAATCAAATTCAGAATACTTTAATATGGGCCCCTAGGACACCCCCTCCCCCCCACACACAAACACACCAGCCCGGGTCACCACACCATCAACTCCTGGGACCTTGCTTGCTGCTGAATTGCCCAGTTGTTCAGCCAACGGGACTCATGCCAGCTGATGTCAATTTAATATTCTTCCAGTCCAGGTGCGGGGCGATAGTCAGAGGGTAGGGCATTGGTCTTTCACGCAGCTGACCTGGGTTCCATCCCTGAACAATGCCTCAGTGCAGAGCCAGGAGTAACCCCTGAGCATCACCGGGTGTGTGGCCAAAAAAACAAAAATTAAAAACTAAAAATTAAAATCCTCCCAATCCAGATGAGCTGATGGAAGCTAGTACCTCCATCCCTCTGTCTGCCCCACCTTATGGGGTGCTCCCCCCACCTCTGTGAGGGAGGTCTGTACTCTGCACACTCACCTCAGGGATGGTGGGAAAATAAGGAGTTTTAGTTTAATACCAAATTCCTGCATAAAAGTCCATCAAATCAACAGTTAGATCTACACCTGCACCACTGAAATACCATCAGGTGTGGTAACTGAAATAGCATAGCAGAGGGATGAGGAGTAGCCCATTGGTGTAGAATAACAAATCAGATCAGTACTCAAATAACAGGAAACTAAAGCTTCACTGTTAGTACTCACAAAACTCTACAAACAATGGGGGAAACAAAGGTATTCAACTGGCAGACAGGAACAGAAGTCCACACAGGTCCTCAAATTCTATAGTAAGGGTATGACAAATGGTCAAAGTCATCACAAAAACTAAGACTGTCTAATAGAACTGAGCTTATATGGGAAATAGTGAGGGGTCCGTGGGACCCTGGTAGAGGGAAATGGGTTCTCTGGTAATGAGTATGGTATTGAAATGATGCAGGCATTAGAAGTATAATTAATAGTGTTGTATCCTGATACCTCACTA
Organism: Sorex fumeus; assembly: GCF_029834395.1. NCBI lineage: Eukaryota > Metazoa > Chordata > Mammalia > Eulipotyphla > Soricidae > Sorex > Sorex fumeus. The sequence continues at coordinate 12,593,447 of NW_026606093.1, read as the reverse complement.
AAAGCTATTTTTTAAGTTCACAAATTCACCAAAAAAAATTTTTAGCCTGATCAATGAAGATTCCAAATCAACACTCTATGGAATGGTTATGGAATTAAGCAATCACTCGACGAGAAATTCAATCAAGTCAAAGATAAATTGACTCAGAAAACGAAAGAACCCATACAAATAGAATTGAAGTAGCTAAAAATGAAACAGCAAGTCATAGCAATAGAATTCTAAATGTGGAGAGCTATATTAGCAAACTTAAACAAAATATAAGCCATCAATAATAATGAAGGAGCAAGAGGATAACAGTAAGAGAAAAAAACAACAACTCTGAATTATAGGAATACCAGGAGAGAAAAAAGAGAAAGAGCGAGAATCACTAAGAGGAAGAGATTATAACTCAGAACTTCTCCAGCCTCTGGTGGGAGGCTTCTGCACAAATTTAAGAAACCCAAACCCAACATAACATATTCAAACCAGAACAACACCAAGATAAATTGTAATCAAAATTTCAAGACCCAAAAAAAGGAAACCAAGGTATTTAAAGCTTCAACAAATACAAGTAAAGTAACTAAGAATCACAATAAATCTTTCATATAAAAACCATGGGCTGGAGCGATAGCACAGCGGGTAGGGCGTTCGCCTTACAAGCGGCCAACATGGCCGACCCGAGTTCGATTCCTCCGCCCCTCTCGGAGAGCCCGGCAAGCTACCGAGAGTATTCGATATGCCAGACACAGTAACAACAAAGTCTCCAATGGAGACGTTACTGGGCCCGCTCGAGCAAATCGACGATCAACGGGAGGGCCTTATTATTATAAAAACCATATAAGCAAGAAAAAAGTGCAATGACACGTTCAAAGGGCTGAATGAAAAGCAAACAAACTTCCAACCCAGAGTCCACTACCTGCAAAGGTGTCATTTAGATTGGAGAGAGTAATAAAATTTTCAGACAAATAAGAGCTAGTGACACAAACATTTTATGCAGATATTCTGGCACTAAATCAACCCTGCAAGGATTACTGAAAGAAGAAGGGAGAATAAGAATTCTTGAAGAACCACCTATAAAAACAAATGGAAAAATGCAAAAACAACTAAACCACACACAAGAAAATTGCACTACAGCCGGTCATATCAATAATCTGCCTGAATACCAATAGACAATAATAAAGCCAATTATAAAAAAAACTAGGACAAATATCTCATGTCAGAACAAATACTCCCATTAAGAATAGGCTCAGTGAGATTAATCTCACCTGGGGTGGGGCAGCAAACAAAAGTTCCCTAGTTACATCCTTTAGTTTGAATCCTATTTGGTCCGCTGTAAATATTACATTTGGTCTGATGTAATCCTATTTGGTCCCTTTTTTTTTCCTTTTTTTGCTCTATCCAGTAAATGGACTCTTGTTTCCTGATTTATTCAGACACTTTCTGCCTTTTAATGGGAGAGTTCAGTCTATTGATATTCATAGTTTATTGATATAAAGGGCTAGATCCCAACAGCCTCACATCTAATTTGCACCATATTAATGGGCCCAGGCCACAGTTCCTGAACCTGCTCCAGCCTCCCAGATGAGATTACCCTCCACTGACATATGAAGAGACAGATCTATTGAGCAAATTACATGCTGATCACAGCTACACTTCCTGTCATTTGGTGAAGACAGGCAGAGAAGGAAAAGAGTGATTCCCAGCATTTTCTATACTCTTGTTTTGGACTCAAGACTCACAAGCTCACCAAGAACACTAGAAAACCAATGGGGAAAACACATAGACGCCACCAAGTTCAATGCTGGAAAACAATATCATAGAAGGTGCAAACAACGCCAAATTCTCAGACAGTGACTTTAATGACGCCGTTGTAAGTATGCTTCACGAGCTCAAAGAAACAATGGAACAGAGTCAGCAAAGTCAGCAAATCACAAGAATATATGAGTGCTGAAATGAGAAAGCTACAAGCAGAAATTAAATGTATGATAAGTGATATTTAAAAGTACTCAACAGAAGCTCTGAGCAGCATATTAACAAGCAGCTGAGCAAAAGATCAAGGAACTCCAAGAAGAAACAAAGGAAACTGCTAGAAATGGTGACCAAATCACTACTCTGACATTAAGTTTTTTTGTTGGTTAGACAAAGGACTTAAGAGATAAGGTAAATTTGATCATATAATTTTCATTTTATAACCTGTCACTGTCACTGTCCTGTTGTTCATCGATTTGCTCGAGTGGGCCCAGTAATGTCTCCATTGTGACAATTGTTACTGTGTTTGGTATATCGAATACGTCATAGGGAGCTTGCCAGGCTTTGCTGTATGGGCGAGATACTCTCGGTAGCTTGCTGGGCTCTCCGAGAGGGGTGGGGGAATCGAACTCGGGTCAGCCATGTTGGCTGCATGCAAGGCAAACTCCCTACCCGCTGTGCTATCGCTCCAGCCCCATTTTATAACCAAATTTTGTAAACATAAAACTTCATACATAGGGACTGGAGGATAGCACAATGGGTAGGGCATTTGCCTTGCACGCAGACAACCCGGGTTCGATTCCCAGCATCCCATATGGTCCCCTGAGCACTGCCAGGAGTAATTCCTGAGTGCAGAACCAGGAGTAACCCCTGTGAATTGCCGGGTGTGACCCAAAGAAGAAAAAAAAACCTTCATACATATATCTTAGCTGATTCTTCTCTAGATTGATGCACATCCTGATGGCACAGAAGACACCTTGGCTATTGTCTTTTCCTCTATCAGCTACAAAATTATGGCAAGGAGGTTTCTTCTTCAAGGCTTCCTCCTTGAGTAACACTTTTTTTTTTTGCTTTTTGGGTTACACCTGGAGATGTACAGGGGTTACTCGTGGCTCATGCACTCAGGAATCACTCCTGGCGGTGCTCAGGGGACCATATGGGATGCTGGGGATTGAACCCGGGTCGGCCATGTGCAAGGCAAACAGCCCTACCCGCTGTGCTATTGCTCCAGCCCCGAGTAATCCTTTTTTTAATTTTTCTTTTTTTAATTCTTGGGTCACACCCGGCACTGCACAGGGGTTACTCCTGGCTTTGCACTCAGGAATTACTCCTGGCGGTGCTCGGGAGACCATATGGGATGCTGGGAATCAAACCCAGGTCAGCCACGTGCAAGGCAAATGCCCTACCTGCTGTACTATCGTTCCAGCCCAATACTTTTTTTTTTTACCAATACTTCATTGTATAATACTCTAATACTTTATTGTAACACAAAATGCATCTTGAGAGAGAGAATATGTAAAGCACAAAAAGTCAGGCCAAGTCAGCCCTGCTCAGTCCCTGTCTTCTTGTTCTTCCTTTTTATATTTAACCACCCATGTGTTGAAAAATAATTATTTAATCCTTCATATTTCTTAATATTTATAGAGTTTATGTCACTGCTTCACAAAGGAATCATCTCTACCAAACATATCTGTTGGGATAGTGCTAAATATCTATTGCAACCCCTTCCAAGTATGCCTTCTTGAACTTCCTAAGTTGAGACTCTAAAACCACATTTGCTGGTGTCCTGGTGTCCTTTGAATTTAGGGATTTAGAAATGGTTTGTATTCTTCCACACAAAACTTAGGTAAGTAAGAGTGAGCAATGTGTGATGGCAGTCACATGAAGAAACTGATTCTTTTGGACACACAGTGGCAATATCTGGAGATGAACTGGAGGTGTCAGCATTTAGCCCCAATTGGAATAGACTCCAGTCTGACTTAAGTGATAGCCAATGCTTTTCTGCTACACAATCCTATAGTTCTGTAATTTCTCTTGCGTTCTAGTTACTAGCCATATAGCAAAGCACATGTAGAACTCTAGCACGCTCATAAATCTTAGAAACTGTTAGCCTCGAATTCATCCCTTCTTGGTTAAACTTGTAAAATCTGATCATTGCAACCAAAGCCCCTGATCCTTTACTTTTGCTCATGCTTAAGTATAAATCAAACTTGGTAAAACACCAATAAGATTTAAATTATGTTAGTATCACAATAAATGCAATCAATTCTAATGTAATGTCACTTAATCTGGGGCTCTCTCAGTAGGTAAGATTCTGACTTTGTGTTTAAAAAGCATGACACATTCATTTCAGGCAAAAGTCTCTTTAGAAAACAACTGAAGCTTCATATAATCAGAAAATAGATTTAAAGTGCTATAAAGATCTCAACTGAGGTTAGATTTTTTTTGAAAATGTATTCTTCAAGCTTTCAAGCAAGAACTTGACATATCGGCATCAGAGAAGATAAATTATAACTTGCAGCTAAGGAATCCATAAATGGTCATAAAACCACCTACCTTTAAAAAAATAAATAAACCTAGTCCCATTAACCTTATCTCCCATTTTATTATGGAAGTATTCCAACTTGACCCTAATGACCCACCATGCAAGGAAAGGCAATCATTTACATGTTTTACTATGTAATCATAAAAATTGTTTAATCACTTGTTTTAAGAATAAAAATTTCTCTGCATGTTTCTCTAATAATTTATAGTGTTTTCTTGAAATTTCTATTTGCCTGAGGAAGTTACTATGCAACTTAGAACATCGGTGGCTCCAATCATTTGTGGAAAGAAATTTGAGTGTTTTATTTAGAAAGATTCTAGAACTTGAAACTGGAGAGACAGTACAATGGGTAGGGCGCTTGTCTTGTACATGAAAGACCAGGGTTCAATTCCTGGCACCCCATATAATCCCTGAGTGCAGAGCCACCAGATGTTGCCCCAAAACAAACAAACAAACAAACTATATATATATATATATATATATATATATATATATATATTAGAACCAGCATTGAGGCAGCTGGTATTTCTTTCAGTAGTTTTTCACTCCCTGCTAATCAAGGTGAAGTGGAGTGTTTGGGGTGGCAGTTACGGGAAATGTTCCTCTTCTCTTCAAGATATTACTTTATCATTGTTATATGAACAGTAAAAATTTGACTTCTGAAGTTATTAAAAACCTGTTAAATATGTATCATTAAATTAGAAAATTTCCCAAAATAAACTAAAAATGAAAAGAACTTGATAAAATTAGCCTCCTTTTAAAAAAAAATGCCTGGTGTCAGAGAGATAATACACCAGGTAAGGCAGTTACCTTCTATGCAGTCAACATGGATTCAATTCCTGGCACCCCATATGGTCTTCCAGTACTACCAAAAGTGATACATGTGCAGATCCAGCACTAAGCCCTGAGCACTGCAGCATGTAGCCCAATAATGCAAAGAAAAAGTAAAGGAGAAATTCCTTAGCCCCTGAGCACTGTCAGGTGTGGCCCATCTACCTCCCCCCTTAAAAAAAATCAATATGACTGTGTGTAAGTCTGGAGACTTGGTAGAGAGGCATAAAGACAGTATTGTTAATAATAGGTAGTACCAGTAAGTGACAGTTGACAAGGAGAGAGAAAGAAGGAATAGTTTGTTCTTTGCATGTGCTTATGTTCTTTTGCAACTTGCAGAAGACACGTATGAAAATATTTTAAACATTATTTTAAATTAAAAAATAGATAATTATTTAGATGCCTGAGGCTTGCACCCAGCCTCGTTGGTGAATGAGCTTGAGAGTTTGTGAAGACAGGTGTCTGTTTGTGGTTTTCTCTCTCTTGGCGTTCCTCGCACAATCATGGAGGTGCTGAACCAGTTGATCGTATTCCTCATCCATGTTGTCAACGACAGCATCTTTCTATGTTGCTACAATAGTGCCAAAGAGCTCCCAGTTGGTGGTCGTCTGGGAGTTCTCTTCTTAAACTTTGCAGCCTTTTCTCCCTGCTCCATGAAGCAGAATTTTGCACGAAGGAGATGGTGGTCTGATCCCATTTGGAATTTTGGGACAACAGCGACATCAGTCAGGCAAAACTGTTGATTGAATATGATGTGGTCAATTTCGTTGTAGAATTGTCCACCGGGAGACTCCCATGTCCAACGTTTAGATTCGGCCTTCTGGAACTGCTAATTACCATGGATGGTCTTGGTTGACTTGATGAACTCAGACAGACAGTCTCTCACCCTGTTCATTCCATTCTAGGCCATGGATCCTGATGTGGAGTTCTTCGGCTGATCTTCTCGGTCCTATCTTGGCATTAAAATCACCAACAATGATCTTGTAGAAGGTGTGGTCTTCTTTATAGAACTTCTCCAGCTCCATGTAGAACTTCTCAATTTCTTCATCATAATTGGATGTTGGTGCATAGACAAAGAAGATAGAAACTGCCAGCAGTGAGCCATATCTATTCAAGTGTAATCGTCTGATTTGGGGTGTTAGGCATTAGAATGAATCAATGCTCATAGCCAACTTTGTGTTGACAAGGACACCGACACCACTGATGCCCCTTTTGTCTCATGTTCTTCTCCAGTGTTGAAAGTGGCATGATGTGATTGCAATGCCTTCTCATCTCGGTCAGGCCAATGATGTCATACTTGATCTTCCATGCTTGCACCATCAGGTTCTTCACATGCTACCTGTCTAAATGCAAGGTTCCGTCCCAATGAAATACCAGCAGGATTGTTCTACTGTACAAGAAGGGAGACATCCATGACATTGGCAACTATTGCCCAATCTGCCTGTTGTCCATCGTCTACAAATTATTCGCTCGAGTCAACCTGAGTACAATTGGCAGAATACTAAATGAAGGACAACCATGCGAGCAAGCCAGGCTCCGAAAAGGATTCAGAATGATTGACCATATCCACACGGTGACTAAGCTCATTGAGGTTTCTCGGGAGTTCAAGATGCCGCTCTGTCTAATGTTTGTCAATTTAAAAAAGGCTTTGATTCTGTTGAGAGTGAAGCAGCAATCAAAGTGCTAGCCAAACAGGGTGTTCAAACTCAATGCATCAGGATCCTCTGTGAGCTGTGTTACGGATTCACCTCCAGGATCTCGCCATTCTACACGGAAGTGATCATCTTCGTAAAGAGAGGGGTTCAGCAGGGTGATACCATTTCACCGAAACTCTTCAGTGCCAGCCTCAAGAACGTCATGCAACGACTGGAATGGGAAGGAATGGGAGTGAATATAGAGGGTCGGCAACTACACTACCTCCACTTCACTGATGATATCATTCTAATAACACCAAAATTAGCCAAGAGGCACAAATGCTGACCAACTTCGACCGTGAGTGTGGAAAGATTGGACTGCAGCTGAATCTCACCAAGTCAATGTTCATGAAAAACAGACTCGTTCCTGACATTCCATTTGCTCTCAATGGAATGAACATCTCTGAATGCAGCAATTATGTGTACCTAGGTCAAGAACTCAACATGACGAACAACCTGGCACCTGATCTGCACAAGAGGAAGAGAGCAGCGTGGGACGCCTTCTAGAACATCAAAGAAATAGCTAAGAGGATGAAGAACCTCCAGCTCTGGGCACATCTCTTCAAGTCCACCCACTCCCTGCACTAACATATACCTCAGAGACCTGGGTCCTACGAAAACAGGATGAGAATGCTATTTGGGTCACCCAAAGAAGAATCGAAAGAGCTATGCTTGGAGTATCACGCTTCACTCAAGTGAGAGAAAGAATCCGGTGTTCCAACATTCATCGATGATCAAGATTCAGGGACGCTGTCTCGCTTGCCAAAGCATCAAAAATCAGATGGGCCAGACACATAATGCAATTTGAAAATGACCGCTTATACTACATGGAAAGTATCATGTTAAGCAAAATAACTCAGAAAGAGAGGGATAGACATAGAAAGATTGCATTCATCTGGGGAACATAAAGTAACAAAATAGGAGACTAACACCCAAGAATGGCCAAGATTAGTACCAGGAATTTTACTCCATGGCTTGGAGGCCAACCACACATGCTAGGGGAAAAGGGAGCTCAGATAGAGAAGAGACACCAAATAAAGGGTATTGGGATGATCCTCCCAGGATGGGAGAAGCATGCTGAAAGTAGACTATAAACCAAACATGATTGTCACCCATTGCCTCTTTTGCAAACCACAACACCCAATAAGAGAGAGAGAACAAAAGAGAATGCCCTGCCACAGAGGCAGGGTGGGATGGGGGGGATGGGGGGTGGGAGGGATACTGGGATCCATGGTGGTGGGAAATGGGCACTGGTGGAGGGATGGGTATTTGATCATTGAACAATTGAAACACAAGCACAAAAATCTGTAAGTCTACAACTGTACCTCATGATGGCTCACTAATCACGGTCCTCCCGTTGTTCATCGATTTGCTTGAGCGGGCTCAGTAACGTCTCCATCATGAGACTTCTTGTTACTGTGTTTGGCATATCGAATACGTCATGAGGAGCTTGCCAGGCTTTTGCCGTGCGGACGAGATACTCTCAGTAGCTTGCCAGGCTCTCCAAGAGGGGCGGAGGAATCGAACTTGGGTCGGCCATGTTGGCTGCATGCAAGGCAAACGCCCTACCACTGTGCTATCGCTCCAGCCTGTCTCACTAATAAAAATTTAAAATAAAATAAAATAAAATAAAAAGAAAGAAAGAAAATGACTGCTGGACTAGAGCCATTATCGACTGGATTCCATGTGATGGCAAAAGAATGTGTAACCGCCCACCTACGAGATGATCAGACTTCATTGTCAAGACCCTGAACAAATGATTTGAGGCTCTTCATGTTACTGTAGCGAGCAGATACCACTGGGCTACACTAGCACACAACAGGGACAAATGGAGACCTTACTGGCTCTTGCCCAAGCAAATCGATGAGTAAGGGGTATCAAGTGACCAAGTAATTTGACCAAGTTATAATGCAAATTTTGTTTTAAAAACAAACCCTCCTTGGGGGCTGGAGTGATAGCTCAGTGGGTAGGGTGTTCACCTTGCATGTAGCTGAACCATATCTATGCTGAATTGTTGAGGGAAAATACAAAGAGTGTAATTCATTCAATTCCCACCATCCCATATTGTCCTCTGAGCATGCCAGAAATAATTCCTGAGTGCAGAGACCAGAATAACCCCTGTGCAACACCGAGTATGACCCAAAAAAAGCCAAAAAAAAAAAAAACCCTCCTTAAATGGAGCTCTGAGGTGACCAAAATCTGAAAACCATTAAATCCATTCTAGTTATAATTTAATATTTGTAAATGTAAAAATATAGTTTTAAATATTTTTGATCTAGCATTATTTATGACAAAAGTTTGAACAAATCTGCATCAATAAAGAAAGGCTTAAAATTTAGTACATTAATAACATTGGGGCCAGAAAGATAGTACAGCAGGCAGAGTGCTTGCTTTGTACAAAGTTCATCCAGATACATTCAGCTAGCACTCAGCACTCCCTTAGAACCACCAGGAGTGATCCCTGGGCACCAAGTCAGGAGGACGCCCTAAGCACCACAAATGTTGTCCAAAAATCAGGAAAAAATTAATTTATTTTTAAAAAATCATCAAATAAGGCACACTGTTTTTACTGGATTCCACGGGACATCAAAAGGACGTGTGGCCGCCCACCTACGAGACTGTCACACTTCTTTGTCAAGACTCTGAATGATTGCTTTGAGTCTCTTCGTGTTCCTAAAACAAACAGACACCATTGGGCTACACTAGCACATGACAGGGACAAATGGAGACGTTACTGGCGCCCACTCGGGCAAATCGATAATCATGGGATGACAAGTGATACAAGTGATTAAAAAATAATTATATTATGCTTTTTTGAAAGAGTGAGCTAGTTAAGAGTATCTATGCTTAATTTTTAGGGAAAATACAAAGAGTGTAATTCATTATTTATAAAAATAAAAGCCAAAATATAATTAATATGTATGTTTTTATAACCAACATCCAATTATGGTGAATGAGAAATTGAGAAGTTCTACGTGGAGCTAGAGAAGTTCTATAAAGAAGACCACACCTTCTACAAGATCATTGTCGGTGATTTTAATGCCAAGATAGGACTGAGAAGATCAGCCTAAGAACTCCACATTGGGACCCATGGCTGAGAATGGAATGATCAGGGTGACAGACTGTCTGAGTTCATCATGTCGACCAATACCATCCATGGTAACTCGCAGTTCCAGAAGACCGAATCTAAACGTTGGACAAGGGATTCTCCCAGTGGACGGTTCCACAACGAAACTGACCACATCAGATTCAATCGATGGTTTTGCCTGACTGATGTCGCTGTTATCCCAAAATTCCAAACGGGATCAGACCACTGCCTCCTTTGTGCAAAATTCTACTTCACAGAGCGGGGAGAAAGGAATGCAAAGTTTAAGAAGAGAACTCCCAAAACGACCACCAATGGTAGCTCTTTGGCACTATTGCTGCAACATGGGAAGATGCTGTTGTTGACAACATTGACGAGGAATATGATCTACTGATTCAGCACCTCCGTGATTGTGCGAGGAATGCCAAGAGAGAGATAATCACAAAAAAAGCCTTTCTTCGAACACTCTTGAGCTTATTCACCAACGTGGATTGACACATGCCTCAGGCAACCGCAAGTGAACGTCCGAGCCCACAAAACAGTGAAGAGAAGCGATCAAGGATGACCTCAAAGACAGCAGAGCAGTAGTGCTGGTAGATGCAGCAGAAGCCGGGAAAAGCATTTGTAATGCCCGCCTGTCCTTCACCAACTACAAGACCAAGATTACTGCCCTCCAACATCCTGATGGATCTATCACACCTTCCAGAAGGGCAATGGAGAAGATTATTTATAATTTCTACTCAGATCTCTTTAATAGCCACGTCCACTTGTCCACATACCAAATTCTGCAGGATGGATATGTCATTCCCAATGTTCTCCCTTCTGAAATCCAACACACCATTTCATCGGTAAAAAAACAAAAAGCACCTGGCCCAGACAAAGTCAGACCTGAACACCTGAAGAACCTGCCGTCAGTACTCATCATACACTGGCTCAGCTCTTCACATGCTATCTGTCTGAATGCAAGTTTTCGTCCCAACTGAAAACCAGCAGGACTCTACTACTATACAAGAAGGGAGACATCCACGATATTGGCAACTATCGCCCAATCTGCCTATCGTCTGTCATCTACAAGCTGTTCACTCGAGTCATCCTGAATAGGATTGGCAAAAGGACACTAGATGAAGGACAACCATGCGAGCAAGCAGGGTTCTGAAAAGGATTCAGCACCATCTACCATATCCAAACGATAACCAAGCTCATTGAGGTTTCTCAGGAGTTCAAGATGCCACTCTGTCTAACGTTCATTGATTTAAAGAAGACCTTTGGTTCTGTTGAAACAGAAGCGGTCATCGAAGCCCTACCCAATCAGGGTGTTCAAACTCAATATATCAGGATCCTCTGTGAGCTGTATTACAGATTCACTACCAGGATCTCACCATTCTACAAAGAAGTGATCATCCATGTCAAGAGAGGGGTTCATCAGGGTGATAGTATTTCACCAAAACTTTTCAGTGCCACCCTCGAGAACATCATGCGATGACTGGAATGGGAAGGAATGGGAATGAAGATAGACGGTCGGCAACTACACCACGTCCGCTTTGCTGACGACATAGTTCTAATAACACCAAACATCAGCCAAGCGGCACAAATGCTGACTGACTTTGACCGTGAGTGTGGAAAGGTTGGATTACAACTGAATCTCACAAAGACAATGTTCATGAGAAACAGTCTTGTTCCTGATGTTCCATTCACTCTCAATGGAACGACCATCTCCGAATGCAACAGTTATATATGCCTAGATCGAGAAGTCAATATGACGAATGACCTGGCACCTGAGTTACGCAGGAGGAAGAGAGCAGCTTGAAACGCCTTCAAGAGCATCGAGGAAATAACTAAGAGGACGAAGAACCTCCAGCTCCGAGCACATCTCTTCAATTCCACTGTTCTTCCTGCATTAACATATGCCTCAGAGACCTGGGCCCTATGAAAACAGGATGAGAATGCTATTCAGGTCTCTCAAAGAGGAATTGAAAGAGCTATGCTTGGAGTTCACTCAAATGAGACATAGAATCCGGAATTCCGACCTCCATCAGCACTCAAGAATCAGGGGTGCTGTCTCATATGCCACTGCATCAAAAATCAGATGGGCTGGACATGTAATGAGATTTAGAGACGACCACTGGACTAGAGCCATTACTGACTGGATTCCATGGGATGTCAAAAGATCGCGTGGACGCCCACCTACGAGATAGTCAGACTTCTTCGTCAAGACCCTGAATGATCAGTTTGAGGCTCTTCATGTTCCTAGAATGAGCAGATGCCATTGGGTTATGCTAGCACACAACAGGGATGAATGGAGACGTTACTGACACCAGCTCGAGCAAATCGATGAGTAATGGGGTATCAAGTGATCAAGTTTTTATAACCACTGGAAAAAGTGTAGAAAGAAAGTCAATATCTTAAAATAGATTTTTATCTTGGATTTGATGGGAAAATGAAAACATTCTTTTTCTTTATATATTTTAGTTTATAATCTACATAACTCTGTTTGAATTGTAAACGCCTGTAAACTTTTCTGTTGTTGTTGCTTTGTTTGGGGGCTACAGCTGGAAATGCTCAGGGCTTACTCATGGAGGTATTTACTCCTTGCTGTGTGCTTCGGGAGGTGCTCCACCATCATGAGTACTGGGGAATCATGTCAGGAATCAAAACGGGGTAAGCCTGATGTGAGACAAGCTTCTTGCCTGCTATACTATCTCTTCTTCCCCAATTTTTAAAAACATGAATAGTTGAGTTCCTTAATGCATTTTGATCTGACTTTTGTGCATAGTGGGACTGCCAACTGGTTCAGCCCTTTTGGAAAACAGTATTGGATGATTCTCAAAAAAATTAGAAGTTGAGCTCCCATTTGACCCAGCAATACCACTCCTGGGAATATATCCTGGAGAGGCAAAAAAGTATAGTCGAAATGACATCTGCACTTGTATGTCCATTGCTGCACTGTTCACAATGGCCAAAATCTGCAAAAAACCCGAGTGCCCAAGAACAGATGACTGATTAAAGAAACTTTGGTACATCTACACAATGGACTACTATGCAGCTGTTAAAAATGATGAAGTCATGAAATTTGTAAACAAGTGGTTCTACATGGAAAGTATCATGCTAAGTGAAATGAGTCAGAAAGAGAGGGACAGTCACAGAAAGACTGCATTCATCTGGGGAATATAAAGTAACAGAATGGGAGATGAACACCCAAGAATAGTTGAGATAAGTACCAGGAGGTCTGCTCCACAGCTAGGAAGCTGGCAGCACATGCCGGGAGAAAAGACAGCTCAGATAGAGAAGGGAACACAAAGTAAAGGGTGTTTGGAGGACTCGCTCTGGATGTGAGATGCATGCTGAAAGTAGACTATAGACAGAACACGATGGCTGCTCAATACCTCTATTGCAAACCACAACACACTAAAGGAAAGACAGAGCAAAAGGGAACGCCCTGCCACAGAGGTGTGATGGGGTGGTGGGGATGGGGATGGGAGGGCTACTGGGTTCATTGGTGGTGAAGAATGGGCACGGGCGGTGGGATGGGTACTCGATCATTGTATAACTGAAACCCAAGCATGAAAGTTTGTAAGTCTACAACTGTGCCTCATGGTGTTTCATTAATAAAAAAAAAATCAAATAAAAACAATAAAATCTAAAATAATTTAAAAATAAAAATAAAAACATGAATAGTATGTGAAATGAGGTAGTTGTAAAATATAAACCGTTTTAGATTTTAAGACTCCAGTAAAGGAGAGACTTTAAATTTTGAATACAGAGGCCTGGAGGTTGAAAAAAATGCTCAAAGTTTCTGTTTTTCAAGCATAAGACTGTGAATTTAATTTTTGGTGCTGCCCACATCTGTCAAGTAAAGTCCCTGTAGATCTGATGTCTCCGAGCCCAGCATTTCGACATCATGTGCAGTTCCCAGTGCCCAGCATGAATCACAACCTAAAAAGTGTGAAATTCCTGACAAGTGTGAGAATGATTTCTCTCATATGTGGGCTATAAAGAGACATCACGATACCCAAAGGCAACAAAAACCAAGAACTGGTCTTTGGTAAGAAGCTTAGCATAGGGAAAGGATGGGGGGATTAGGATAAGGGTGGAACATACTGGGACAGTGATGGAGGGAAGTGGACACTCTGGGGGACACTGTGGTTATGCATGAAATCTTATTATTAACAGTATTGTAAACCAGATGCCTAAAATAATTTTTCATTAAAATTTAAAAAGCAGATGAAACACTCAATATGGAATAGGGGTTCTATAAACGAGATTCATTTTGCTTAGAAATAAAAAGAAGTCTGAGCACTGAGACCGCAAGTGCAGCCACACCCGTCCCCTTTCCCTTGTTTCAAGTGGCCACTGAACCCCCCCCCCACATACACTAGCACTACAGTCATAATGCGTGTAAATGCCAAGTGCCACTGGCATCCCCAGAAAGCACAGGGATTGTTTCAAGTGGGCACTGAACCACCCCCCTCACAACACACACTACCACAACAGTCATAATATGTGTAAATGCCAAGTGCCACTTGCATCCCCAGAGAGCACAGGGATGACCCCACTTACCACCACCACTGCAGCAATAAAGGGGAAGGGAAGGAAAAACAAAAAAGAAAATACTGAAGACAGATGAATCCAGGGAGTGAACCCTGAAGGGAGGGAGGGGATTTGCTTCAAAACAAAGTCAGATATATCCCTGAGCTAGATGCCTCTATCACTCCATAGGAAAATGCAACTTGAGTGGTTCATAAAATTTAGCACTTTTTATTGGGTCCGGGGGTGTTTAAAGTACATTTCTTTTGCAAGATCAAGGTGGTCAAAGATAGGAGAAGTGTTTTTAAAGTGTTCTCCTATCTTTAAAATTTGGAAATAGGCTCACACCACATTCCTCCTGGGCCTTCTGCTTGCTGTTCTGCCAAACTGTGCCATAAAAATGGATCTATCCCCACAGCTCCTGAAGCTCACAGCTACTTTTGTGGCTAAGAGACAGATGTACTCAACAAATGACACAGTTCTCACAATTATTCTTCTTGTCACTTGGTGGAGATGGGCAGAGACAAAATTGTAACTTAATCCCTCAGCATCTTTCAGGAAGTCTAACTACAAAGACGAACCCCCAGCACAGCAAGAACAGCAAGAACACTAGAAAACCAACGAGGAAAATACAAGAAGTGCATTAAGCTCAGTGAGCGAAAACAGTATCATTGAAGACATAAACAAGACCAGTAAATCCTTAGATAGTCTTTTTAGTGATGATGAGGATGTTCAATGAGCTCAAAGAGAAGATGTCACCAGTAATCAGAAAAGCTCAAGAAGGCATGGATCAGGGGCTGGAGCAATAGCACAGCGGGTACGGCATTTGCCTTGCACGCAGCCAACCCAGGTTTGACTTCCAGCATCCCATATGGCCCCCTGAGCACCGCCAGGGGTAATTCCTGAGTGCAGAGCCAGGAGGAACCCATGCGCATCGCTGGGCATGACCCAAAAAGCAAAAAAAAAAAAAAAATAAGCTATGAGTCAAAATGAAAATGGGAATGGGAGTGAAGATAGATGGTCGGCAACTACACCACCTTCGTTTTGCTGATGACATTGTTTTAATAACACCAAACATCAGCCAAGCGGCACAAATGCTGGCCGACTTTGACCGTGAGTGTGGAAAGGTAGGACTACAGCTGAATCTTATGAAGATAATGTTTATGAGAAACAGCCTCGTTCCTGATGTCCCATTCGCTCTCAACGAAACGACCATCTCCGAATGCAACAGCTATGTGTACCTAGGTCGAGAAGTCAACATGACAAATGACCTGGCACCCGAGCTGCGCAGGAGGAAGAGAGCTGCTTGGAACACCTTCAAGAACGTCGAAGAAATAGCTAAGAGGACGAAGAACCTCCGGCTCTGGGCATATCTCTTCGATTCCACTGTTATTCTGCATTAACATATGCCTCAGAGACCTGGGCCCTACGTAAACAGGATGAGAATGCTATTCGGGTCTCCCAAAGAGGAATTGAAAGAGCTATGCTTGGAATATCACGTTTCACTCAAATGAGAGAAAGAATCCGGAGTTCGGACATCCGTCTGTGATCAAGAATCAGGGAAGCCACTGACATCTCCCCTCAATCATATAATCATCTAATCTTTGATAAAGGTGCAAGTAATGTGAAGTGGAGTAAGGAAAGCCTCTTTAATAAATTGTGTTGGCATCACTGGACGGCTACATGCAAAAAAATAGGCTCAGAACTCTGCCTAATACCATGTACAAAAGTAAGATCAAAATGGATTAAAGATCTCAACATCAGACCAGAAACCATAAGGTACACTGAAGATAAAGTTGGCAAAACCCTCCATGACATTGAAGCTAATGGTATCTTCAAAGATGCCACGCCACTGGCCAAGCAAGTGAAAACAGAGATAGATAAATGGGACTATCTTAAACTAAGAAGCTTCTGCACCTCCAAAGAAACAGTGACCAAAATACAAAGACAGTCTACAAAATGGGAAAGGATATTCACCGAATACACATCTGACAAGGGGTTGATATCCAGGATATACAAAATACTGGTTAAACTCCACAAGAAGAAAACATCCAACCCCATCCAAAAATGGGGCAATGAAATGAACAGAAACTTTCTCAAAGAAGAAATCCGAATGGCAAAAAAGCACATGAGAAAATGCTCTACATCATTAATCATCAGGGAGATGCAGATCAAAACCACAATGAGATACCATCTCACACCTCAGAGACTGGCCCACATTCAAAAGAACAAAAGCAACCGATGCTGGCGTGGATTTGTCGAGAAAGGGACACTCCTTCACTGTTGGTTGGAATGTCCACTGGTTCAGCCCTTCTGGAAAACAGTATGGACGATTCTCAAAAAATTAGAAATTGAGCTCCCATTCGACCCAGCAATACCACTCCTGGGAATATATCCCAGAGAGGCAAAAATGTACAGTCGAAGTGACATCTGCACTTGTTTGTTCATTGCAGCACTCTTTACAATAGCCAGAAACTGGAAGAAACCTGAATGCCCAAGAACAGATGACTGGTTAAAGAAACTTTGGTACATCTACACAATGGAGTACTATGTAGCCGTTAGAAAAGATGAAGTCATGAAATTTACATACAAGTGGTACAATATGGAAAGTATCATGCTAAGCGAAATGAGTCAGAAAGAGAGGGACAGACATAGAAAGATTGCATTCATCTGGGGGATATAAAGTAACAAAGTATGAGTTTAATACCCAAGAATAGCTGAGATCAGCACCAGGAGGATTACTCCATAACTTAGAGGCCAGCCGGGTATCCTAGAGGAAAGGGCAGCTCAGGTAGAGAAGGGAGCACCAAATAAAGGATGTTTGGAGGATCCTCCCAGGAGGGGAGATGCATGTCGAAAGTAGACTATGGACTGAACATGTTTGCCACTCAATGCCTCTTTTGCAGACCACAACACCCAAAAGGAGAGAGAGAACACAGGGGATTGCCCTGCCACAGAGGCAGGGGGGGGATAGGGGATAGGGGTGGGGGGATATTATCCATGGTGGTGGAAAATGGGCACTGGTGGAGGGATGGGTATCTGATCATTGTATAATCGAAACCCAAGCACAAAAAATTGTAAATCTACAACTGTAAAAAAAAATAAAAATTAAAAAAAAAAAGAATCAGGGATGCTGTCTTGTTTGCCAAGGTGTCAAAAATCAGATGGGCTGGTCATGTAATGAGATTTAAAGACGACCGCTGGACTAGAGCTGTTACTGACTGGATTCCACGGATGTCAAAAGACCACGTGGCCGCCCACCTACCAGATGGTCAGACTTCTTCATCTAGATCATGAACGATCGGTTTGAGGCTCTTCATGTTCCCAGAGAGAACAGATGCCATTGGGCTACACTAGCACGTGACAGGGACAAATGGAGACGTTACTGGTGCCCACTCGAGCAAATCAACGACTAACAGGAAGTTAAGTGATTATTAAATCACTTAAGTGATTAAGTGATTTCAATCAGAAATGAGGAACATGGTAGGTGGCATTTAAAATAACAACAACAAAATAAGATCAATAGGAGCTCTGATTAGCAGAATAACAGAAGCTGAGCAAAAGATCAAGGAGCCCCCAAATGAGGAGGAAACATCTGGGAAAGAACAGAAGGTGCAAAATAGTCTGAAAAGAAATGAACAGCATACCAGACAACTATGGCATGAGTTCAAGAGGATAAGAATCAGAGTCCCTGAAGAACAGGAAGGCAAAGGTGATGAAGAAACAACAGTTAAAGGGATCATTGTTAAGAATTTTCCAGAATTGAGAATGATAGGCTTTGAGATGCAAGAGGTCTGAAGGGTCCCAGTGAAAGTAGAGTGAACTAGGAAAACTCCAAGACACACTATACTCAAAATAACAAAAGCCAAAGATAGAGACAAAATACTGAAAGCAGCAAGGTTAAAAAAAAAAAAGAACATATGTACAAAGGCAAGTTCATAAGATGTACAGCAACCTATCAAATGAAACTATGAGCCAGAAGACTATGGAGGGATAAACCCAATGAAATGAGTTTAACACCGAGAAGACTCTACAAGCTAGATTATCATTCATAGTTGAAGGTTACAGAGCTTCATAGAACAGATAGCAGCTTAGTGAATTCAAAGCCCTAAGGCCAATTTTGCATAAAGCATTCAAAGAGATTCTCTAAAGGGCAGGGCAAACTTCAGAACACTGGCATTGGTATGGCACTAATAGTGCATATGGGTGTCCTCCACTAAATTAAAAAAAGCATGTTTACACATAGAGAATTCTAGGGGATTTATACATTTTCAATAATAATGTCTTATTTATATTGGTTAAAATAATTTAGCAATCATCACAAATTGACTTTTATTGATTTTTTTCCTGATAATTCCATTTGCCATTTTTCTAAGTTTTGTTGGAGCAAGTATATGACATAAATTTGTTATATGCCTGCCACGGGGACATACTGGAGGCGGGTGGGAGGGAATGTGAGGACAGGTGGAGGGACATTGGAACACTGGTGGTGGGACAGGGTTGGAACATGGTGTGCCTGAAACAACTCTATTATGAACTGCTTTGTACCTCACAGTGTCTTAATAAAAACTAAAAGGAAAAAGAGTACACATGTGCTAACATTAAAATGTTAGCATCCCTATTTCAGCTCCCTAATCTTTTTTAAAAGTTCATAGGAATGATCCATAAATCCCAAAATCTAGAGGGGGGAAGCACTGATTGAGAGCTGAATCTTGAAAAAAAAGGAAAAAAGAAAGTCTAATTTTAAATTATGGAGTAATGCAAACACAAAGACTGAGATGGCGATAAGTAAGCTCTGCAGGAATAGGAGAAAAAGTTGAGGAAACTATTTTCTATTAAGACGGTGGTAAAATCTTTTGCTGTTAGAGTTGATAGATAGGCCCAAGAGGAAACATTTTTTAAATTATGATATTTTAATAAAAATACATTGAAAATGAGACCCATTGTAGTTATCTGGAGTTCCGACCTCCATCGACGATCAAGAATCAGGGACGCTGTCTCGTTTGCCAAGACGTCAAAAATCAGATGGGCTGGACACGTAATGAGATTTAGAGACGACCGCTGAACTAGAGCTGTTACCGACTGGATTCCACGGGACATCAAAAGAGCACGTGGCTGCCCACCTACCAGATGGTCAGACTTCTTCATCAAGATCATGAACGATCGGTTTGAGGTTCTTCGTGTTCCTAGAATGAACAGACGCCACTGGGCTACACTAGCACGAGACAGGGACAAATGGAGACGTTACCAGCGCCCGCTCAAGCAAATCAATGATTAACGGGAAGTCAAGTGATCAAGTGATCAAGTGACATTGAAGATAGTACGTATCAGGCACATTTGGGGCCAATGAAAAAAACAAAAGTATAACTCTTAAGTCATATTGATATAGAATATGAATTTTAAAAAATCATAATACTGTTTCTTAAAATTACATCTGTAACAAATAGAAAGTACTCTACAAAACCAGCCAAAGATAAACTGACGGATACTGAGCTAAAGAAGAAATTAATGGGTTAACAAAATAGCTGAAAGGTTAAGTAGAGCTTAACTACTTTAAGCTTTCCATTTAATTTTTTAAAAATTTTTATTAGTGAAACACCATGAGGTACAGTTGCAGATTTTTGTGATTGGGTTTCAGTTATACAATGATCGAGTACCCATCCCACCAAGAGGAAACATTTTGAGGTTGAGATTTGAGGGGAAGATAAGAGTGTGAAAGAGGTGCTCTACAGAATGGGAGGCCAAGATGAAGGAAGCCGGATTCAAAATTTAGAGTAACACCTGACAATATTTTGCTCACATTTTCTCTTTTGTGAAATTGTCTTTGGTCCTTTTTGTAGTTTCTCCTTTGCCTGTCATACTCTACACCACTCCAGCACTGTGTGTTCATTCCTTTTATGACATTAGTATTTTTTCCTACTTTCTTTTATCCAACAAAACTGTCCCTGTGCTACTATTCATTCATAAATAACTTTCAATTTCTTTTCTTTTCTTTTTTTTTTTTTTTTAAATTTTATTTTTTTTATTTATTTATTGAATCACCGTGGGAAAGGCCACAAAGCCCTCAGGCTTATGTCCCAGTCATGCAAACACCAAACACATTTCCCTTCACCAACACCCACCTCTTCCCATGAAGAACCCCAATAAAACCCCACCCCCCACCCCCCCCCCCCCCGTCCCTGTGAGGCAGATGAATTCCAGTCAACACTCTATCCGCTTTGACCAGATTGTTTCAATAAAAGATTCACCACCATTATTTAGAGTTTACCCCCCCCCCAAATCAGACATGCTGAAAAAGCATTGTGAAGTGATTTGCTTTCCACAGCTGGGTTCAAGAACTAAATGTTGGTTTTGGATTTCTGCCACTTCACCTATTGACCCTGGAAGTATTTCTACTGAAAGTCAGATAGTCAAGAAATTGGCCTCTGTGCTCTGGAGTCGTGGCCGCGCTGGAGAGCCGCTCGTGGGGGGCAACCGGCGGCCTCGGTAGGGCGTGAAGGGCGGAGCGAAACGCCCCCCTTCCCATGAGGCTCCAGTCGCCCCCACTCCCCCGGCTCATACCTGCTGTCCACAAGGCTCCCATGTGGCCGCCATCCCTCCCTCCAGAGAGGAGAGGGCGAATGGGGCAACACCCTTTCCCCTCCGGCAGACTTGATGGCCTGGATCAATGCATAGTCCGTTCACTTTTCTGCTCCAAGCTGCTGGGTTCTGCATTAAGTCCTTGTGCTTCTGGGGCCGTGGCCGTGCTGGAGAGCCGCTCGTGGGGGGCAACTGGTGACCTCGGTAGGGCGTGAAGGACGGACCGGAACGCCCCCCTTCCCATGAGGTTTTAGTCGCCCCCACACCCCCGGCTCATACCTGCTGTCCACAAGGCTCCCATGTGGCCGCCATCTTTCTTTCCAGAGGGAGGAGGGCGGAAGGGAGCAACACCCTTTCCCCTCTGGGCAGAAATGATGGCCTGGATTAACGCATAGTCCTTTCACTTTTCTGCTCCAAGCTGCTGGGTTCTGCATTAAGCCCTTGTGCTTCTGGGGCCGTGGCCGTGCTGGAGAGCTGCTCGTGGGGGGCAACTGGTGACCTCGGTAGGGCGTGAAGGACGGACCGGAACGCCCCCCTTCCCATGAGGTTTTAGTCGCCCCCACACTCCCGGCTCATACCTGCTGTCCACAAGGCTCCCATGTGGCCGCCATCTTTCTTTCCAGAGAGGAGAGGGTGAATGGGGCAACACCCTTTCCCCTCTGGGCAGAAATGATGGCCTGGATTAACGCATAGTCCTTTCACTTTTCTGCTCCAAGCTGCTGGGTTCTGCATTAAGCCCTTGTGCTTCTGGGGCCGTGGCCGTGCTGGAGAGCCGCTCGTGGGGGGCAACTGGTGACCTCGGTAGGGCGTGAAGGACGGACCGGAACGCCCCCCTTCCCATGAGGTTTTAGTCGCCCCCACACTCCCGGCTCATACCTGCTGTCCACAAGGCTCCCATGTGGCCGCCATCTTTCTTTCCAGAGAGGAGAGGGCGAATGGGGCAACACCCTTTCCCCTCCGGCAGACTTGATGGCCTGGGTCAACGCATAGTCCGTTCACTTTTCTGCTCCAAGCTGCTGGGTTCTGCATTAAGTCCTTGTGCTTCTGGGGCCGTGGCCGTGCTGGAGAGCCGCTCGCGGGGGGCAACCGGTGACCCCGGTAGGGCGTGAAGGACAGACCGGAACGCCCCCCTTCCCATGAGGTTTTAGTCGCCCCCACACCCCCGGCTCATACCTGCTGTCCACAAGGCTCCCATGTGGCCGCCATCTTTCTTTCCAGAGGGAGGAGGGCGGAAGGGAGCAACACCCTTTCCCCTCTGGGCAGAAATGATGGCCTGGATCAACGCATAGTCCTTTCACTTTTCTGCTCCAAGCTGCTGGGCCCTGCATTAAGTCCCTGTGCCTCTGGGGCCGTGGCTGTGCTGGAGAGCCGCTTGCGGGGGGCAACTGGTGACCTCGGTAGGGCGTGAAGGACGGACCGGAACGCCCCCCTTCCCATGAGGTTTTAGTCGCCCCCACACCCCCGGCCCACACCTGCTGTCCACAAGGCTCCCATGCGGCCGCCATCCCTCTCTCCAGAGAAGAGAGGGCGAATGGGGCAACACCCTTTCCCCTCCGGCAGACCCGATGGCCTGGATCAACGCACAGTCCCTCCACCCCTCTGCTCCAAGCTGCCGGGCTCTGCACCAAGTCCCCGTGCCTCTGGGGCTGTGGCCGTGCTCCAAACTTAACTCTGACTTTCAGGGAGAAAGATTGGGTGGTTTACTTCTCATTGATCACTTTGCATATAGAGAGATGTCGCGCGGCCGCGTAAGCGGCCGCGCGGTTTTGAGAAAAAGTCCTCATTCCCGCATACTCGAGCTGTGTTTGTAGAGGCTTCTGGTCACCGGGGTTCCATCTGGGGGAGGCGGGATGCGGCACCTACTCCATCTGGAACTTGCGGGTGAACTTGGCTCTTTTTGGAACCTGTTTTTTCTTTTTTTTTTCCCTCCGGGATCCCGCACCCTCCATGTGTTCTTTCTCTTATGCTTAAGGCTCCAAAGATGGCGCTGGGGGGCGGGCTGTGGGCGTGACTTCCGGAATCAGAGGTTACCTGGGAGGTGTAGTCCGGCAGATTTGAGAAAAAGTCCTCGTTCCCGCATACTCGAGCTGTGTTTGTAGAGGCTTCTGGTCACCGGGGTTCCATCTGGGGGAGGCGGGATGCGGCACCTACTCCATCTGGAACTTGCGGGTGAACTTGGCTCTTTTTGGAACCTGTTTTTTCTTTTTTTTTTCCCTCCGGGATCCCGCACCCTCCATGTGTTCTTTCTCTTATGCTTAAGGCTCCAAAGATGGCGCTGGGGGGCGGGCTGTGGGCGTGACTTCCGGAATCAGAGGTTACCTGGGAGGTGTAGTCCGGCAGATTTGAGAAAAAGTCCTCGTTCCCGCATACTCGAGCTGTGTTTGTAGAGGCTTCTGGTCACCGGGGTTCCATCTGGGGGAGGCGGGATGCGGCACCTACTCCATCTGGAACTTGCGGGTGAACTTGGCTCTTTTTGGAACCTGTTTTTTCTTTTTTTTTTCCCTCCGGGATCCCGCACCCTCCATGTGTTCTTTCTCTTATGCTTAAGGCTCCAAAGATGGCGCTGGGGGGCGGGCTGTGGGCGTGACTTCCGGAATCAGAGGTTACCTGGGAGGTGTAGTCCGGCAGATTTGAGAAAAAGTCCTCGTTCCCGCATACTCGAGCTGTGTTTGTAGAGGCTTCTGGTCACCGGGGTTCCATCTGGGGGAGGCGGGATGCGGCACCTACTCCATCTGGAACTTGCGGGTGAACTTGGCTCTTTTTGGAACCTGTTTTTTCTTTTTTTTTTCCCTCCGGGATCCCGCACCCTCCATGTGTTCTTTCTCTTATGCTTAAGGCTCCAAAGATGGCGCTGGGGGGCGGGCTGTGGGCGTGACTTCCGGAATCAGAGGTTACCTGGGAGGTGTAGTCCGGCAGATTTGAGAAAAAGTCCTCGTTCCCGCATACTCGAGCTGTGTTTGTAGAGGCTTCTGGTCACCGGGGTTCCATCTGGGGGAGGCGGGATGCGGCACCTACTCCATCTGGAACTTGCGGGTGAACTTGGCTCTTTTTGGAACCTGTTTTTTCTTTTTTTTTTCCCTCCGGGATCCCGCACCCTCCATGTGTTCTTTCTCTTATGCTTAAGGCTCCAAAGATGGCGCTGGGGGGCGGGCTGTGGGCGTGACTTCCGGAATCAGAGGTTACCTGGGAGGTGTAGTCCGGCAGATTTGAGAAAAAGTCCTCGTTCCCGCATACTCGAGCTGTGTTTGTAGAGGCTTCTGGTCACCGGGGTTCCATCTGGGGGAGGCGGGATGCGGCACCTACTCCATCTGGAACTTGCGGGTGAACTTGGCTCTTTTTGGAACCTGTTTTTTCTTTTTTTTTTCCCTCCGGGATCCCGCACCCTCCATGTGTTCTTTCTCTTATGCTTAAGGCTCCAAAGATGGCGCTGGGGGGCGGGCTGTGGGCGTGACTTCCGGAATCAGAGGTTACCTGGGAGGTGTAGTCCGGCAGATTTGAGAAAAAGTCCTCGTTCCCGCATACTCGAGCTGTGTTTGTAGAGGCTTCTGGTCACCGGGGTTCCATCTGGGGGAGGCGGGATGCGGCACCTACTCCATCTGGAACTTGCGGGTGAACTTGGCTCTTTTTGGAACCTGTTTTTTCTTTTTTTTTTCCCTCCGGGATCCCGCACCCTCCATGTGTTCTTTCTCTTATGCTTAAGGCTCCAAAGATGGCGCTGGGGGGCGGGCTGTGGGCGTGACTTCCGGAATCAGAGGTTACCTGGGAGGTGTAGTCCGGCAGATTTGAGAAAAAGTCCTCGTTCCCGCATACTCGAGCTGTGTTTGTAGAGGCTTCTGGTCACCGGGGTTCCATCTGGGGGAGGCGGGATGCGGCACCTACTCCATCTGGAACTTGCGGGTGAACTTGGCTCTTTTTGGAACCTGTTTTTTCTTTTTTTTTTCCCTCCGGGATCCCGCACCCTCCATGTGTTCTTTCTCTTATGCTTAAGGCTCCAAAGATGGCGCTGGGGGGCGGGCTGTGGGCGTGACTTCCGGAATCAGAGGTTACCTGGGAGGTGTAGTCCGGCAGATTTGAGAAAAAGTCCTCGTTCCCGCATACTCGAGCTGTGTTTGTAGAGGCTTCTGGTCACCGGGGTTCCATCTGGGGGAGGCGGGATGCGGCACCTACTCCATCTGGAACTTGCGGGTGAACTTGGCTCTTTTTGGAACCTGTTTTTTCTTTTTTTTTTCCCTCCGGGATCCCGCACCCTCCATGTGTTCTTTCTCTTATGCTTAAGGCTCCAAAGATGGCGCTGGGGGGCGGGCTGTGGGCGTGACTTCCGGAATCAGAGGTTACCTGGGAGGTGTAGTCCGGCAGATTTGAGAAAAAGTCCTCGTTCCCGCATACTCGAGCTGTGTTTGTAGAGGCTTCTGGTCACCGGGGTTCCATCTGGGGGAGGCGGGATGCGGCACCTACTCCATCTGGAACTTGCGGGTGAACTTGGCTCTTTTTGGAACCTGTTTTTTCTTTTTTTTTTCCCTCCGGGATCCCGCACCCTCCATGTGTTCTTTCTCTTATGCTTAAGGCTCCAAAGATGGCGCTGGGGGGCGGGCTGTGGGCGTGACTTCCGGAATCAGAGGTTACCTGGGAGGTGTAGTCCGGCAGATTTGAGAAAAAGTCCTCGTTCCCGCATACTCGAGCTGTGTTTGTAGAGGCTTCTGGTCACCGGGGTTCCATCTGGGGGAGGCGGGATGCGGCACCTACTCCATCTGGAACTTGCGGGTGAACTTGGCTCTTTTTGGAACCTGTTTTTTCTTTTTTTTTTCCCTCCGGGATCCCGCACCCTCCATGTGTTCTTTCTCTTATGCTTAAGGCTCCAAAGATGGCGCTGGGGGGCGGGCTGTGGGCGTGACTTCCGGAATCAGAGGTTACCTGGGAGGTGTAGTCCGGCAGATTTGAGAAAAAGTCCTCGTTCCCGCATACTCGAGCTGTGTTTGTAGAGGCTTCTGGTCACCGGGGTTCCATCTGGGGGAGGCGGGATGCGGCACCTACTCCATCTGGAACTTGCGGGTGAACTTGGCTCTTTTTGGAACCTGTTTTTTCTTTTTTTTTTCCCTCCGGGATCCCGCACCCTCCATGTGTTCTTTCTCTTATGCTTAAGGCTCCAAAGATGGCGCTGGGGGGCGGGCTGTGGGCGTGACTTCCGGAATCAGAGGTTACCTGGGAGGTGTAGTCCGGCAGATTTGAGAAAAAGTCCTCGTTCCCGCATACTCGAGCTGTGTTTGTAGAGGCTTCTGGTCACCGGGGTTCCATCTGGGGGAGGCGGGATGCGGCACCTACTCCATCTGGAACTTGCGGGTGAACTTGGCTCTTTTTGGAACCTGTTTTTTCTTTTTTTTTTCCCTCCGGGATCCCGCACCCTCCATGTGTTCTTTCTCTTATGCTTAAGGCTCCAAAGATGGCGCTGGGGGGCGGGCTGTGGGCGTGACTTCCGGAATCAGAGGTTACCTGGGAGGTGTAGTCCGGCAGATTTGAGAAAAAGTCCTCGTTCCCGCATACTCGAGCTGTGTTTGTAGAGGCTTCTGGTCACCGGGGTTCCATCTGGGGGAGGCGGGATGCGGCACCTACTCCATCTGGAACTTGCGGGTGAACTTGGCTCTTTTTGGAACCTGTTTTTTCTTTTTTTTTTCCCTCCGGGATCCCGCACCCTCCATGTGTTCTTTCTCTTATGCTTAAGGCTCCAAAGATGGCGCTGGGGGGCGGGCTGTGGGCGTGACTTCCGGAATCAGAGGTTACCTGGGAGGTGTAGTCCGGCAGATTTGAGAAAAAGTCCTCGTTCCCGCATACTCGAGCTGTGTTTGTAGAGGCTTCTGGTCACCGGGGTTCCATCTGGGGGAGGCGGGATGCGGCACCTACTCCATCTGGAACTTGCGGGTGAACTTGGCTCTTTTTGGAACCTGTTTTTTCTTTTTTTTTTCCCTCCGGGATCCCGCACCCTCCATGTGTTCTTTCTCTTATGCTTAAGGCTCCAAAGATGGCGCTGGGGGGCGGGCTGTGGGCGTGACTTCCGGAATCAGAGGTTACCTGGGAGGTGTAGTCCGGCAGATTTGAGAAAAAGTCCTCGTTCCCGCATACTCGAGCTGTGTTTGTAGAGGCTTCTGGTCACCGGGGTTCCATCTGGGGGAGGCGGGATGCGGCACCTACTCCATCTGGAACTTGCGGGTGAACTTGGCTCTTTTTGGAACCTGTTTTTTCTTTTTTTTTTCCCTCCGGGATCCCGCACCCTCCATGTGTTCTTTCTCTTATGCTTAAGGCTCCAAAGATGGCGCTGGGGGGCGGGCTGTGGGCGTGACTTCCGGAATCAGAGGTTACCTGGGAGGTGTAGTCCGGCAGATTTGAGAAAAAGTCCTCGTTCCCGCATACTCGAGCTGTGTTTGTAGAGGCTTCTGGTCACCGGGGTTCCATCTGGGGGAGGCGGGATGCGGCACCTACTCCATCTGGAACTTGCGGGTGAACTTGGCTCTTTTTGGAACCTGTTTTTTCTTTTTTTTTTCCCTCCGGGATCCCGCACCCTCCATGTGTTCTTTCTCTTATGCTTAAGGCTCCAAAGATGGCGCTGGGGGGCGGGCTGTGGGCGTGACTTCCGGAATCAGAGGTTACCTGGGAGGTGTAGTCCGGCAGATTTGAGAAAAAGTCCTCGTTCCCGCATACTCGAGCTGTGTTTGTAGAGGCTTCTGGTCACCGGGGTTCCATCTGGGGGAGGCGGGATGCGGCACCTACTCCATCTGGAACTTGCGGGTGAACTCGGCTCTTTTTGGAACCTGTTTTTTCTTTTTTTTTTTCCTCCGGGATCCCGCACCCTCCATGTGTTCTTTCTCTTATGCTTAAGGCTTCAAAGATGGCGCTGGGGGGCGGGCTGTGGGCGTGACTTCCGGAATCAGAGGTTACCTGGGAGGTGTAGTCCGGCAGATTTGAGAAAAAGTCCTCGTTCCCGCATACTCGAGCTGTGTTTGTAGAGGCTTCTGGTCACCGGGGTTCCATCTGGGGGAGGCGGGATGCGGCACCTACTCCATCTGGAACTTGCGGGTGAACTCGGCTCTTTTTGGAACCTGTTTTTTCTTTTTTTTTTTCCTCCGGGATCCCGCACCCTCCATGTGTTCTTTCTCTTATGCTTCTCTTTTCTTTTCTTTAGACACTATAATTTACATAGTTATTTATATGAGTTTGCAGGCACACAATATTCCCACTTCCAATCCCACCCCACATCCTTCAACCAACTTACCCCAGATTCCCTCCCAGCGATAGCACAGAGGTAGGGCGTTCACCTTACAAGCGGCCAACATGGCCTACCCGAGTTCAATTCCTCCGCCCCTCTCGGAGAGCCCGGCAAGCTACTGAGAGTATTTGATACGCCAAACACAGTAACAACAAAGTCTCCAATGGAGACGTTACTGGGCCCGCTCGAGCAAATCGACGATCAACGGGAGGGCCTTTACCTTAATCGATAAAAAAACAATCTGATAAAAATAAGTTATCATCTTGGGGCTGGAGCGATAGCACAGTGGGTAGGGCATTTGCCTTGCACGCGGCTCACCTGGGTTCGATCCCCGGCATCCCATATGGTCCCCCAAGCACCGCCAGGAGTGATTCCTGAGTGCAGAGCCAGGAATGACCCCTGAGCATCGCTGTGTGTGACCCAAAAAGAAAAAAAAAGTTATTATCTTAATAAAATTTTTTCAGTTGTGAAAACAAATAAAGCATTGGTTTTTATTTAAGTTACTGTAAACTAATTTTCCCTCTTATATGCATTTTTATTCTTACAGAAATAATATTTGTTACCTTTTACTTAGGAGAGTATTAAACTGTACAACCTTTGAATTCAGGCACGTGTTCCATAAAATGCTATAAAGTTCGCTGAAATTAAAAACTTCTACTGTAATAGATACAAAAACTGAGGTCCAGAAAAAATATCTGATCTGTTCCAAACTGAAGGTGTTAAGAGACAGAGCTTGTATTAAAACCACATTTTTTGTTTAATCCGTTGTAAGACTATTTCATTTGTTAATTGACAATTTGCTTTCAACTCATAATAGTTAAATTCATAATATAAGATTTCTCTGATAAAGGTCTATCAGAATCAATACACTGATTATTCATCACTTCAGAAGATGTTGCTATGGGTTTCTATTGCTATGTGACAGATTTGGTATTTTAAGTTCAGAATAAAGAACTCCAGGCCAATCAGGCATGCAGCTAAAGTGTGTTGTGTGATGTGTATAATTTGTGTTTTTTATGGCTATAATTTTAAAACATTGACTTGGTGGTTGTTCTATTAACTTTTATTCCTGCATCCTATAATTCATCTTTTATTTAAAACTGTTATGCTGGAAATTAACTCTATTACATTGCAAATAAATATACTGACTCATGATGGAATAATCTTCATTATGAAAAGAAAATTGGCGGGGGGGGGGATGCTACATGTACAGAAATAAAAGGTAAAAGGTAAAGGCCCTCCCGTTGATCGTTGATTTGCTCGAGCGGGCCCAGTAACGTCTCCATTGGAGACTTTATTGTTACTGTGTCTGGCATATTGAATACTCTCGGTAGCTTGCCGGTCTCTCCGAGAGGGGCGGAGGAATCGAACTCGGGTTGGCCAAGTTGGCCGCTGGTAAGGCGAACGTCCTACCCGCTGTGCTATCTGGGAAGGCAAGAGCTGGCCTATTCCACCACCACCTGCTTTCTTTCTATTTGCACGTGATAGTGAAACCTGGCACATATGCATTGAGCATCTTTTCTCTGGGACGGGGCAATAGATCAGTGAGCTACAGTGGCCTTCTGGCTTGTACGTGGCCCTGGTTTGGTCCTCATGTCTTGTAGGATCCCCCAAGCACAGCTTGTTCTCAGCACCACTAGAGAGGACTCCCTACAAAGACCACTTTTCTCCTAAAACATGTTCAATCGCATTTAAGAGGACTACTGTAAAAAAGATGAAAAGCACCTGATTGTAAAGAAAAGCAAAATATTCATAATTTTGTTAAAAATAAATTTTTTTTTAAAAATTTTTGTGCCAGATCCTACTACTCAAGGCTTGATGCTCAGGGGTTCTTTCCTCCAAGTGTTCAGGACACCACAAAGTGCCAGTGATCCAGCCTGGGCCTCTGACATGCAAAGAACACCCCTAATACCCATATACTGTTAGTGTCAATTATTTTGGAGAAAATTATTTTTGTCTACTAGTTTGGGGGCTAAACCTGGCAGTGGTCAGGGATTAACTCCTGGTGGGCTCAGAAGACCATAAGGGATGCTGGTGATCAAACCCAGCTTGCTCAGGTTGACTGCATGCAAGGCAAGTGCCCTCCCTGATATACTATCACTCCACCCCTCTTAATGTTAATTTTTAAATAAGAGTTTTATAATTGGCAAATGCTATCATTTAACTCCCCCCCTTTTTAATTTTGGAGGGAGAGGAGCAGGCACACCTGGGATTGCTCTATGCTTACTCCTGGCTCCGAGCTCAGGGGTCACTCCTGGCAGGTCTCAGGTGTAAGGAGTACTATACTTGTCACTTAAGAACCAGTGTAGGCACTGGAGCGATAGCACAGTGGGTAGGGTGTTTGCCTTGCATGTGGCTGACCTGGGTTCGATTCCCAGCATCCTATATGGTCCCCCAAGCACCGCCAGGAGTAATTCCTGAGTGCCTGAGCCAGGAGTAACCCCAGTGCATCGCCGGGTGTGACCTAAAATGCCAAAAAAAAAAAAAAAACCCAGGATAGGCCACAAGTAAGGCAAATACCTTTTGGATAAGATGATGCCTCCTGTATTCTCTCTCTAGTCCCTTATTTGATATTATGAAAATTTGAGAATAAACCCCCTCTCTTCCCAATAGAGTTATTTATAATCTCAATCTGGATTTACACTAAAGCACTACACTGTAGCAATGTCTTCCCATTGTTCATCGATTTACTTGAGTGGACACCAGTAACATCTCCATTGTGAGACTTGTTATTATTATGCCAAAAATGGCATATCGAATACATCACGGGGAGCTTGCCAGGCTTTGCTATGCAGGTGGGATACTCTCGGTAGTTTGCCGGGCTCTCTGAGAGGGAAGGAGGAACCGAACCCAGGTCAGCTGCATGCAAAGCAAATGCCCTACCTGCTATGCTATAGCTCCTGTGTGAACGATACACTAGGAAAGTTTAATTCTCCTTGGTGTATGCATACATAGCAAAGATACAGTCTTATTCAGGATATCATAACAGTGTTAGTTGACCTGGTTACATGCAATTTTTACAGAATTTTTATTGTCTTACCTATCAATCATTGTTTATAGCTCTGTTAGCAGGAAAAGCAATTTGTTCTTCTATCAGAAGACACAATTTTAACTCCTTTAGAAGTTAAAGGAGTTGTTACTTCTAATATCTCAAACCTAGTAAGGTCCATTTAAATCCCCAAAGGATCCAAGTGAAACACATACACTGTAATACTTGAAAGTATTACAACATATACACTGTAATAGTCTAAAGACTTTGAAACAGATACAAGGTTGCCATTCATTATTTCTTCACCAATTCCTTACCAAGTCCTATTGACTTCAAGGCAGGAGTTACTCAGGAAAATAGCAAGACTTTGTTCTTATATTGTTAGACAGACACTGAGCAGAATAAACATGATACAACTGAAAGAGAGTGGGTAGCTGGGGAGTCAGCCACCAGCTTCATCGGGGCAACTGTGGCAGAAGGATTGACAGTCCATGAAACAGTAAGGAGGAAAGTCATTCTGGGCAAGACACCAGGTGGCTGGGACTGGGACGGCAGCAGTGAAAGGGGCAGATGAAGGAAAACATGCAATGCTGCCTCACAGCTTGGAGGCAGGCAGGGGTGAACAAATGGTGAGCCCAGGGCGCCAAGAGCTTCATCCTGTGGTAGCTATTACTGGGCAGTGGGTGGGGTGGGAGGGAATAAACGGCTTGGATACCTATAGCTGGTTAAGTTAGAATTCTGTGGACATCTTTGAAAAAGCAATCTATTAAGCCAAAGAGTCAGTAACTTTGAAAACAAGTTCCTCTCTGACACAAGCTACAGAGAAGAAAAAGAAGATATGCAGTTCCCAACAAGTTACTGAATGAATGTGCAAACTGTTGGAGTCGGAGACAGGGGAATGCCAGGCCATGTGCATTGGGAGAAAAATACAGTGTTCTGGAACCTAAGCTAGTGCAAAGACATTGAAGAAAGGCCTTTGGGACACAGGACCCACTTGGGAAGAAGGGAAAAACTACTGAACTACAGAATTCCAGCTGAAGCACATCAAAATAAGACCATTGAGAATTCCAAGCTCACCCCCTCCAGCCACCTGAGCAACAGATTGTGGGGAGGCAGTTTGGGGTAACTGGATATATACAAACTTGGCAGAGGAAAAGGTGTGAATTTGCCAGACTCTCTTGGCGAGATGGGTGATTTCTTACCGTAAGCTGCATTTTCTCAGTGTCCACATTGCTGCTTGGAATGTGGACTCGTTTTTTCCTTCCATTCCGAAGAAGCCTATGTTTTCTCCTGAGCACGCATTTTTCTCCCCTTTTATTCCATATAAACCTGTGTTACTTCATTCTTCTTTTTTTTTTTTTTGCTTTTTTTTGGTTTTTGAGTCACACCTGGCGATGCACAGGGGTTACTCCTGGCTCTGCACTCAGGAGTTACTCCTGGCAGTGCTCAGGGGACAATATGGGATAGCTGAGAATCGAACCCGGGTCAGCTGTGTGCAAGGCGAAAGCCCTACCTGCTGTGCTATATCTCCAGCCCACTCATTATTCTTTTCTGTGAGGGAAGGCAATGGATCTGAAGAAGCCTGGGTTAGACTTTCGTGTTCTGCAAAGAGCAATTCCTCACTCTAGTCTGGGTTCCATAGCTCCCCCCAAGAAGTAGTATGACCCAGCTCACACCTGGCAGAACAAATGGGACTCAGGTGCAGTTAGACGATCACCTCCTGGGGCTGTTGAATACCAAGCAAATGCCAAACACTCCTAAAACTCCCCAGGTGACCAAGGTGGGTAGAAAGAGAGAGGAAACAGAGGATTCTTGAGGCTGTCACCTCATTGGTCCCTGCTCATGTAAGGCAGAACCCAACTTTCTCAGGTGATAGTCTCCTCTTCTACCCACCACAAAATAAACATCTAACCAAAGTGGTTTTTCTAGTTCAATTTGGGTTTTTATTATTTTTTTTGGGGGGGGGCTGCATTCAGTGGTACTCAGGGCTTACTCCGGGGGTTCTGCACTCTGGCGGACTTGGACCGTATCCGGGTGTTGGCCAGCAAACCTGGGTTGTCCGCGGGAAAAGCAAGCGCCCTGGCCCCTGTTACCATCGCTCTGGACCCTACACTCATTTTGTTTGTTTTTGGAGTCACACGTAGCTGTGTCACCAGTGCTGGGGTGAGGCTCGGTGGTGCTCCAGTAGTCACGGACTCCTGCAATGCATGTGTTCTAGCCCTTTGCACATTTTCCAGGATCCCTCAAATGGAATTTCTTATTTAGAGAGAATTAATTTCTCTATTGAGAATCAAGGCACCGAGACTTGAGAATGTTAGTGAAGTGGGGCAACTTCTCCCCTAGACTTCTGTGGTGCCGGGGGCTGAACAGAGGAGGAGAGGGAAGAGGTTCACACTGTTGCCCTGCAGTGTAGACTCGGCACCCCTACCTACTTTTAAAATAAAGACGTGGGCTGGACGTCAGGGCCACTTCATAGTCCAGGAAGAAGGCGTTTCCGGCGTGCAACCACATGCTGAACACATCTTTCTATTTTTTTTTAATTTTACAAGGTAGTTCACAATGTTTGATTACATTTAACAGTCCAACACCCATCCCACCAGCATTACGCCTTCCCACCACCAAATTCAGGACGTTTCCACCCCAAGCCCCGTCCCCAAATGCAACCGAAAGAATATATTTGACGTTGTCTGTTATGGAGAACTGCTGAACAGGCTTACCAAAAAGTGAGCGCATCTTTCAATCCTAGACTGCTATTCTAAACACAAAATCCAAAAAAACCCAAACCAATAAAAATAATTAAAAAAAAAAACCCAAACCAGAATGTCAAATGCCCCTCCAGCGCTCTGGCGGCCGGA
Source organism: Sorex fumeus (assembly GCF_029834395.1). NCBI lineage: Eukaryota > Metazoa > Chordata > Mammalia > Eulipotyphla > Soricidae > Sorex > Sorex fumeus. Next base: position 12,559,362 of record NW_026606093.1, on the reverse strand, counting down.
TCCCTGGAGCTCCTCCTTATTGTCCCCCGTGACGCCCCCGCCCGGAGCCGACGCACGGCGCGTGCGCGGGGGGCGGGGCGTGCGCGGGAGGGCGGGGCGTGCTCGGGGGGCGGGGCGGGGCGGGCACCTCTTCCCAGGCGCCCGCGCGGCCATCCCGGGCGTGCGCCGGGACGCGACTCCGCCCGCCACGTTCCGCGTCGGCTGTGGTGGCGGCGCGCGAGCGCCCCGCCGCGGCCCCGCCGAGAGCTGCCGCGGGTCGCCCGCGCGGAACGCCCGCGCCGTCGTCACCGGCGCGCGCCGACCTGTGGCGGCGCCAGGCCCGAGCGGGGGCGGGGCCGCCGCGGCGCCGCGGGGGGAGGAGGCCGAGCAGGCGCGGCGAGCGCGAGCCGCGCACCCGGGGCCGCCGCGCCGTCTCGCCGCCGGCCGGAGTCCATGTTGGGGAAGTTGGCGGCGGCGTGACGCGGAGCCCGCAGCGCCCGGCCGCGGCCTGAGGTAAGCGCGGCCGGGCCGCGGGGTGGGGGCGCGGCGGCGGCGGCGGTGGCGCGGGCCGGGGGCTGGGGGCCGGGGCGGGCAGGCGGGGACGGACAAAGTTTGAGGCCGCGGCCGGCCCGGAGGAAAGTTGGGCCGCCCGGCGGGAGCGGCGGCGGCGGCGGCGGGAGGCCTCGCGCCGCCTCGCGCCCGGCCGGGCCTCCCGGGCCTCGCCGCCCCGCGCGACCGGCCCCTCAGCCCCTCAGCTCGCGGGAGCCGCGCGCGGCCGCGCGACGTGACCTTCCGGCGGCGCCGGCCGCTCCCGCCCCGGCCCGCGGGGCCACAAAGGAGCCCGCGGAGCGCGAGCCCCGCCAGGAGGCGGACGCCGCCGCCGCCGGCCGCACAATGGCCCCGCGGCCCCGGGGTCGCGCCCCGGCCCGAGCGGATCCCGCGGCGCCGGCAGGAAGTTTCGCGCGGGCCCCGGGCGCGTGCGTGCGTGCGGGTCCCCCCGCAGGCGTGCGGGCTCCGGTCTAGGAAGGAGCAGTCGGGTTGTTGTCGTCGTCGTCGTCGTTGTTGTTGTGGCGAAAGTTAGATTCCTGCCGGGGACTCCGACTCGGCTCAGGCGGTTGTAAGCAAAAATAAATAAATAAATAAATTTAAAAAGACGCTCGAAGTTGCCGGTGTGTTGCACGTCTCCCCCGCCGGCGTGCGGGAGAGTCGGGGTCGGGTGCGGTCCCCGCCCGGTCCTCTGCCCGTGACAGTTGTCCGACCGGCTTCGATCTCCAGCCGCGAAGAACGGGGAGAGCGGTTTGGTGCTGGGTCGTGCCCCGGTTGGAACTGGTTCGGAGGAAATCCCATTGGAAAGTTGTGTCTGAATGTGTTGCGAAATTGCTTTGTGTAAGTAAACAGTGTACCGGGGGTGAGTGGGGCGCGCGAGCGCCAGTGTTCTAACAGTGTAGCTAAACGGTTTGCAATTTTTTTTTTTTTGTACTTGCAAGTGAAAGTCATTGTTTCAAAGCCTGAGAACTTGGGTACATTTTAAAGTTTTTTTTTTGTGGCAAAATGTGATAGAATGCAACTGTGTGTTTTAAGTGTACTCATACTGTAAACCCCCCTCTCCCCCCCCCCCCCCCCCCCCATTCCCCGGTATGTCTACGGGAAGAATGCTCTAGAGGAAAATGGAAAATTCATTCGTCCTATATGTGTTCCCTGAAAATTTGTCTGATGGAGATGGTTTTAAGGGTGACTTTTTTTTTTTTTTAGTGTCTCCGTGGTAGTAATGAGGTCTTTGGGACAAGAATGAAACTATTTAGGGGGGTCACTGAATTTTTAAGCTGTGCCTGCGTTCTGCAGAGATAGGGCGAATCACAGTAGTTACTTGGCCCTGTTGATGCTTTTTTTTTTTTTTTTTGCATTGACAAAGTTATTGAGTTATTTTGAGTTATTTTGCAACTCTTTGGCCAATTCTTAGTACATCCGTGAGGTGTGTAGAATATAACTCCAGAGGGTGTTGGGCATATCAAGAGTGTGCGGCTAGGATGTGACTCAGGATAGAACGCCTGACTTTTTTGCGTGACCTTTTATGTGTGAGGCCCTGGGTCTGATCTCTAGTACCGAGAGCCAGATAGAGGGAGAGTGGTCAGAAATCCCTAGATTTTCTTTGTGACTTCTCTTTGGGAAATTCTGCCACCCCTGTCCTTGCTCTTTAGTACAATAAGTTGGATCTTGACTTTACCTTGCCCAGTGAAATAAAGAAGCCTGAAACCTTAATTCTTTATGTCCTATGACTCCAAGGATAAGTTAATGGCCTATTCCTTTTCTTGCATGTGCTGTGGTTAACTATTAGTAGCTTTGAGTAGTGCCCAAAGTTAAAACTCAGGTTGTCATTATGCTGTTCACAAGACTTATTTTTGCATTGTCATCAGTTTTGTTTTGGTTTTGTGAATTTTTGATATTTAAACCAGTTTACAGTAGAAATTGTAGAAACATCATCTTGCAGATATGGTGTCTTAAAAAACTGTCTAGACCTTAGTTCACTTAAAACATCAGGGGTATATATATGGATATACGCATATATGTGTATATATATATACACATACACATATATATAGAATAGCACCTCCCTGATAACATACCTTAAGTGAATAAACAGTGACCCTCCCAGTTAGTTGCACCTGAGATTACTCTACCAGCACAACTGTCCCTCCACCCTCATCCTCCCCTGGTTCAGCACAGTGTCCCCTGTTGGGGGGAGAATAGTGTTGCCACTTTGGGAAATAACTGACCTAAACCCTTTAGCATTCAACAGTGTGATGATCATGATCAAAGATTTTGGATCTTAACACTTTTCAGATGGCTTCCCTTCTCAGTCATACCCTATTCTTATTATGGCCTATCAGGTCTGAGTCTTTTGACTCTTGTTTTTAACTGCTGCCACACTTCAACCCTGTTGCAGAGGTTTTTCCTCTGGATACTCTGTTTAAAACAATAGGCACATTTCCTAACTCTGGTTAAGATAAATTTTGCTCCATAACATTTACTAATTACCATGTTTTATAATACAGTAATTTTGTGGGGGGGGGGGGTTAGGGGTTGGCCATTTGGGCCACACCTGACAGTGCTTAAGGCTTATATCTCTATTCAGGGATCACTCCTGGCGAAGGTGGAGGACCTTATGCAGTTCTGGGGATTAATGGGGCCCTTTGTATGCAAGGCTAGTTTCTTAATCTGTGTACTGGGCCACTTCTTAATCTCTCTGACACCTATAGTTTACTAATTTAAGTGGATTGAATAGCAATAGAAATAGATATGAAATTAGTTGTGAGATCTTTGCAGTAGTTCAGAAGTGCTGTAAATATCTTTACCCAATATAGCAAGAATTTCAGAGATTGGAAAAGTGGCTCATATTTGTAATCCACAGGCCTCACTTGAAAGATTGAAAGTAGGTGGGGGAGAGAAAGAGTTGAATTGATGGCTCCATACCAAATAAGGAACATGTTCTTTTGATTCTCACATTTTAGATTTCAAGTCCTTGTAGAGCTTTCAGGAGAAAGTTTATTTAGACAGACTTTATTTTAAAATTGGAGAAATTATGGACTGAAAATAGAAAATCACAGGGAGTCACTTATGGGTAATTGAAACTATTGGTGAAATTCCCTAGATAGGAAACTATAACTTGAAAAAGGACATGCTAAAATGAAATTATCAATGAACTCTAACATAAAAAAATGAGGGTTTACTGGGGAGTATGACATGCCTGTAATGTCATAATGTCGTAATGTCATAATGTCGTAATGCCCACCTGTCCTTCACCAACTACAAAACCAAGATGACTGCCCTCCGACATCATGATGGATCTATCACATCTTCCAGAAGGGCAATGGAGAAGATTATTCATGACTTCTACTCAGATCTCTTTAATAGCCACATCCACTTGCCCACATACCACATGATGGATATGTCGTTCCCAATGTTCTCCCTTCCGAAATCCAACATGCCATCTCGTCGGTAAAGAAACAAAAAGCACCTGGCCCAGACAAGATCAGACCTGAACACCTGAAGAACTTACCATCAGTACTCATCAATACATTAGCTCGACTCTTCACACGCTACCTGTCTGAATGCAAGGTTCCATCCCAATGGAAAACCAGCAAGACTGTACTACTATACAAGAAAGGAGACATCCACGACATTGGCAACTATCGCCCAATCTGCCTATTGTCTGTCATCTACAAACTATTCACTCGAGTCATCCTGAATAGGATTAGCAGAACACTAGATGAAGGACAACCATGTGAACAAGCTGGATTCCGAAAAGGATTCAGTACCATCGACCATATCCACACAATAACCAAGCTCATTGAGGTATCTCGGGAGTTCAAGATGCCGCTCTGTCTAACGTTCATTGATTTAAAGAAGGCCTTTGATTCTGTTGAGACGGAAGCGGTCATGGAAGCCCTAGCCAATCAGGGCGTACAAACTCAATACATCAGGATCCTTCGTGAGCTCTATTGCGGATTCACTACCAAGATCTCACCATTCTACAAAGAAGTAATCATCCATATCAAGAGAGGGGTTCGGCAGGGTGATACCATTTCACCAAAACTCTTCAGTGCCACCCTCGAGAACATCATGCGACGACTAGAATGGGAAAACATGGGAGTGAAGATAGATGGTCGGCAACTACACCACCTCCGCTTTGCTGATGACATCGTTCTAATAACACCAAACATCAGCCAAGCGGCACAAATGCTTGCGGACTTTGACCGTGAGTGTGGAAAGGTCGGACTACAGCTGAATCTTACGAAGACAATGTTTATGAGAAACAGCCTTGTTCCTGACGCTCCATTCGCTCTCAACGGAACCACCATCTCCGAATGCAACAGTTATATATACTTAGGTCGAGAAATCAACATGATGAATGACCTGGCACCCGAGTTACGCAGGAGGAAGAGAGCGGCTTGGAATGCCTTCAAGAGCATTAAAGAAATAACTAAAAGGACAAAGAACCTCCAACTACGAGCACATCTCTTTGATTCCACTATTCTTCCTGCATTAACATATGCCTCAGAGACCTGGACCCTACGAAAACAGGATGAGAACACTATTCGGGTCTCTCAAAGAGGAATCGAAAGAACTATGCTTGGAATATCACGATTCACTCAAATGAGAGATAGAATCCGGAGTTCTGATCTTCGTCAACGCTCAAGAATCAGAGACGCTGTCTCATTTGCCAAGACATCAAAAATCAGATGGGCTGGACATGTAATGAGGTTTACAGACAACCGCTGGACTAGAGCCATTACTGATTGGATTCCACGAGACATCAAAAGATCACGTGGACGCCCACCTATAAGATGGTCAGACTTCTTCGTCAAGACCCTAAATGATCGGTTTGAGGCTCTATATGTTCCTAAAACGAACAGATACCATTGGGCTACGCTAGCACGCAACCGGGATGAATGGAGACGTTACTGGCACCCGCTCGAATAAATCGATGAATAACGGGGATTAAGTGATTAAGTGATGACATGCCTTCAAGAATATTTTTAATTCAAAGAAAAAGTGAATGTGGTATTAAAGTAACCAAAGAAAAAATTTTAGACTGAGTATAGTTTATAGGGTTAAAAGTAATAACTAAAAGATTTTTCATTGAATTTAACAGCATGGACCTCACTGACTTTTGAAACAAGGACAGTTAGCTTGTTTTCAAACTAATATCTTACTGTATCACTGTAGCATTGTCCTTCCTTTGTTCATCAATGCTTGAGTAGGCCCAGTAATGTCTCCATTGTGAGACTTGTTACTATGTTTGGCATATTGAGTACATCAGGGTAGCTTGCCAGCCTTTGCTGTGCCGGCGAGATACTCTCGGTATCTTGCCAGGCTCTCAGAAGAGGGGTGGAGGAATCAAACTTGGGTCGGCAGGTCGGCCACGTACAAGGCCCTACCTGCTGTGAGATACAAGATTAAGAATGTGAGTAGGGTAAGGGATATACTGGATAACCTTTCAATATCTGTATTGCAAACCACAATGTTCAGAAAGTGGGGGCAGAGGGAGAGAGGAGAAAAGACCTATCATAGAGGCAGCTGGGGGTGGAGGGGTGGGTGATGGGAGGGAAACTGGGGACACTGGTTCTGGGAAATACACACTGGTGGAGGGAGAATGGGTGTTGGAGCTCTTTATGACTGAAACTTAAGCATGAGCAGCTTTGTAAGGGTCTATCTCTGTGATCAATAATAAAATCTTTTTTTAAGTAAAGAATGTATGTTGTTATAGATACAAGTATTTTATCAGATACTGTGTGCAGCTGATTCTGTTCTAGACAGTTTACATTTTCATTTGATCTTTTAGCAGCCTTATGATGCTCAATGTATTTAGATCATTTTACAGAAAAGAGCCCGTGACTCTCGATAAGCTAAATGACATGCTAAGTGCTAGAGCACTTTTGCTAAGAATCTACATTCAGTTCCATTTAAAACTGTTCTTTATTCGCTGTTTTAGTTTGGCCTCCCAAATGCTCAGTAGTGCAGTCTTGTAATAGACCATTATGTGGTGATGGAAGTACTCTGTAACTGTGCTGCCCGGTATTAGACTAAATAGCCTTTTCCTTATCAAACTTGCTCTCTCTTTATTCTCAGATTGTTCCAGCTTTGATCAGTGAAAATTCCTTCAAACTAGTTTCTGTGTCCTTTTGACTTGATTCAAATATTTCCTCCCTTTGAAACACACAATGTTCAATGATCACCTTGTACTTTCACTGCCATATACCTAGAAATAACCATTTCATCAAGGAGTGGAGAAAGATACTTAGAAACCAAAATTTGGAGACTATGTTTATTTTTGTATCTAAATGTAGAAAGCCACATACTGTCACCAGTTTCTCCAATACCAGTTTTGTTTTCTCCCCTTGCAAATTTTATAACCCCTTCTCTTAGGAGATAAACCTGATTTTCATTGTCCTTGATTTATTTACCTGATATAGTTAGTCCACAGTATGTAGTCAATTTCTTGTGCCACTGCTACTCTCTTCCAAGCTTTATAATATTTTCACTCTACGTTGTCTCTGGTGCCTCCTGCCAGGACATATTCCTCACACCAGGGTTTTCGTATACCTAGTACTAAGGGTCTCATGAGCACATTGAGTTCCAGTACCTTATTCTGGGCTCCACATCTATTATGGAGACCTTGTTTCATGATTTGAACTCTTAACAGGTAAAATAGATGTTGAGCAGATAATGCTCTCCCCCCCTCCTTTATTTAAACATCATGGTTTACAAAGTTGTTCGTCATACAGTTGTTAGAGTCAGTCTTCCAACACCAATCCACCACCAAACTTTTTATTTTTTAGTTTTTAATAGTGAAACACCATGAGGTACAGCTGTAGACTTACAAATTTTTGTGCTTGGGTTTCGATTATACAATGATCAAATACCCATCCCTCCATCAGTGCCCATTTTCCACCACCATGGATCCCAGTATCCCTCCCACCCCCATCCCCCCATCCCACCATGCCTCTGTGGCAGGGTATTCCCCTCTGTTTCTCTCTCCTTTTGGGTGTTGTGGTTTGCAAAAGAAACATTGAGTGGCAGTCATGTTTGGTCTATAGTCTACTTTCAGCATGCTTCTCCCATCCTGGGAGCATCCTCCCAACACCTTTATTTGGTGTTCGCCTCTCCATCTGAGCTCCCTTTTCCCCTAGTATAACCACACTCTTTTTTAAAAAAATTTATTTGGTTTAGTTTTGGGGCCACATCTGTCAGTGCTCAGAGCTATTCCCAGCTTGTGTGCAGGGAATAGCATGCAGTGCCAAAATCGAACCCAGACTTTCTGTATGCAAAACATGTACACCATTGAGCTATCTCCAGATATGTTCTTTTAAAGATTATATGTATTTCCTTTGTAAAACAACGAAAATTGTAGTGAAAATTAATTATCATGTATGTTTTCAACTTTAAAAATCAAACCCACATGTTTCTCTCACCTCTTTGTTAGTGATAAGAACAATTTTTTCTGGGGCTGGAGCGATAGCACAGCGGGTAGGGCATTTGCCTTGCATGTGGCCGACCCAGGTTCCATTCCCAGCATCTCATATGGTCCCCTGAGCACCGCCAGGAGTAATTCCTGAGTGCAGAGCCAGGAGTAACTCCTGAGCATCACCGGGTGTGACCCAAAAAGTAAAACAACAACAACAACAAACGAGCAATTTTTCTGGGCTAGAGAAATAGGACAGTGAGTTGGGCACTTGTCTTGTATGTAGCTGACCCAGGTTCAGTCTCAGCATTTCCCAAGCACCACAAGGAGTAATTCCTGGGTGCAAGAGTAAGCTCAGAGCCTGAGCAGTGCCAGTTTTGGTCCCCAAACAAACAAAAGTCCAGATTGATAATCACTGTAAATTTATGTATTCAGATTATTTACCTTCAATGCAGGTATTGATGTGATGTGCTCCTTTTGTTCTCCATTGCCTGCCCCCCTTCTTTTCTAATTTTGAACATTTGCCTTTCGTTAATTATATGTCCCAAATAAAGTATATTATTTTATATATAATTTGAAAATTTTTTCTCTCATTCTCTTGTTCTATTTCTCTTTCTTAAAAAATATTTTTTTAACTGAATCACCATGAGATATACAATTACAAAGCTTTCTCTATTGGGTTTCAGTTATACAATGTTCCAACACCCATCCCACACCCCACCTCTCCACCCTGCCACTATGGCAGATGGCAGGCACCTCTCTCTTCTCTCTTCTATTTCTTTCTCTTTCTCTTTACCCCCTTCCCTCCGTTTGGGCAACAGTTTGTGATACAAATACTGAGAGGCCATCCTGTAAAGTGGGTAAAGTCCTTTACCAACTTTCAGCACACTTCTTGAGATAATGGTCTCTTCTCTATTCCAAATGCCCCCTTCCCCTAGCACTTGAGGCAATGCCTGCCCTTAAAGATTATGTCTATACAGATGAGAAGCAATGGGACCCAGGTCAGGGTGTTAAGGTACAAAGGTGCTATTAAGGAATAGTAGAGTATCCAAACTACAGAGTCAACAACACTGAAGTTAAAACCCAAGCTTTGACAACAGAACTTAGAAAAAGTCCTTTGAGCTATGGCCCCTATTTCAATTTTTTTTTTTAATTGTGTGTGTGTGGGGGGGGGGGGGGGTGCTTAGGTTCTGGAATGCTATGGGGCTGTTTTCACTCCCAGCATTGAAGGGACCCCTTTCATGCTGGTTGACCATATGTAGAGGCAGTGATTTGAACCCATGTTGGTTGGATGTGAGGAAAGAATGTTGACCCCTGTCCTATTGCTCCGACCTTTGTTCCAACTTTTAAAATAAGACTTCTGGGGCCTGAGTGATAGTACAACAGGTCCTCACAGCTGACCCCGGTTCCATCCCAGCCTCCTCTATGTTCCCCTGAGCATCGCTGGGTGTGACCCCCCAAAAAAACAAAAGTAAAAAAGAAAATAAGGCTGCTGGAACTAGGGCTCTTCCCTTGCACGCCATCTACCCAGGTTCGCTTCCTGGGATCCCATATTCTCCTCCAAGCCCTGCCAGCAGTGATCCCTGAACACAGAACAGTAGTAACCTGAGTCCCTTCTGTGTGTCCAAAAAAAACAAAATAAAATACAGCTACTAGAAATGTTTTAAGTGACCAATTCTATTGAAAAATGCTGTTCTAGGGATTATAATATTAATACCTAAGCATTCAGAGGCTATTTTGCATTAACATTTACATATAAAGTAAATTTAGACTATCCAACTCCTCCCACTGACTTTTATATTATAGGTAACAGATGTGCTTCATATACATGCAATGAAAACTACACTTGAGAGTTGTGGGATTTTTCTTTGTTCATTTTTTGCTTCACACTTGTTGATGCTTAGGAATTACTATTGTCTTTGCACTCTGGAATTACTCCTTGTGGTGTTCAGGGGACCTTATTTTGCTAGGGATTGAATCTGAGTTGGCTATATACATGGCAAACACCTATCTGTATACTATCTGTTGGTTCAACCCAGAGAGTTAATGCATTTTTTTGCTTTCAGTCATCATATTTTTTTTTTTTACAAATATATATTCCACGGGACTGGAGTGATAGCACAGCAGGTAGGACGTTTGCCTTGCACGTGGCCAACCAGGGTTCAATTCCCAGCATCCCATATGGTCCCCCAAGCACCGCCAGGAGTAATTCCTGAGTGCAGAGCCAGGAGTAACCCCTGAGCATTGTCAGATGTGACCCAAAAAGCAAATATATATGTGTGTGTGTGTGTGTGTGTGCGTGTGTGTGTATACACACACACATATATATGTATTCCACATGGTATTTTTGTTTCTTATATGTAAGAAGCAGTAACATACAACTTATTACACTGCTTTAAGAATGTAAAATTGATGAAAATGTACCAAAGAAGCACATTCTTAGAAAAAATATTGGCAAGTAGTGAAAACAGTCATCATACATTTTTAAAACATTTGAAGAAAACAAATTCTTTCATATGCCTTACTATATTGTTTTTGCGCCACATCAGTGGTGCTCAGGTGCTCCTGACTCTGCTACCGATCATGATTTTTTGGGGCACATTTATCTCTAGTTAGTCTTTCCTGGCGTGTACTAAGAATTTTTGTCAATTTTTAATATTTTTCATTTCACTAACAGGGAGACTTTTGGACATTATTCCTTTTTTGCCTGACATAATTACTTTTTGTCGTAAATTCTTTTTCTGTACCAGTTTCTCTTTGGAACTCAAGTACCATGAACAGAACTTTATATGTCAAGATTCTTCATTTTCTTACAGTATTTTTCTATTTTTTTCCTTCCCTCCCTCCCTCCTTCCCTCCTCTTCCTTCCCTTCCTTCCCTTACTTCCTTCCCTCCCTTCCCTCCTGGCTCTGCAGTTAGAAATCGCTCCTGGCAAGGATGCTGGAGATTGGGTCAGGGTTGGTCATGTGCAAAAACAAGGACCCTACCCACTGTACTCTTTCCAGCCCCAGATTAGGTCATTTCCACTGCTGTACCTTCACTTTATTTACCCATTTCTTTGATTTTTATTTTTTATTGAAATCTTATTTAAGACTTAACATTTTTCAGTTCTCGAATTTCCCTTTTTGTGAGGGTGGAGAAGGCACACCTAGCAGTGCTCAGTATTTCTGGCTCTGTGCTCAAAGAACACTCCTGTTGGTGCTGGAGGTACTGTGTTGTATCAGTGATTGAACTGGGTTGGATGTGTGTAAGGCAAGCACTTTGACCCTGCTACTATCTCCCCAACCCTCAAATTTTCCTTTCTTTTTGTACGAGAAGCTGTCCAGCAGTTCTCAGAGACCAGGTAGTCACTGCCAGAATTATTTACTTGGCCTCAAAATGTGGACCTGACATTTGTTGTTTGGGCTCAGTGATTTGGTGTATCCTGATCTTCATAGCCATGTGGTGCTGGGGATTAAATTTGCTTTCAGCCCTCTGAATGATCTCTTTTGTGTTTCTGTCGTATCCCTGTGTTTCTTTCCTTTTATTTTTTAATAGTTATTATTTCTTTACTGAGAACTTCCATCTTTCCATTCTTTCAGAAGTGTTAATTATTTTTGCTCCATGGAAAAAAGTCTAACCTGTATTATCTATAGTTAAATGTAAATCATTTATTGAAAGCTGTTGGGTGCTTATTTGAATACATGATACTGTATCCCAGCACTAAAGTGAGAAACAAGGTAGATAAGATTTTAATAATTTGTTAAAAGGGAATGCCCTGCCACAGTGGGGGGGGGGGGTGGGGGGGATGGGAGGGGGGATATTATCCTGGTGGTGGAAAATGGGCACTGGTGGAGGGATGGGTATTTGATCATGGTATGACCGAAATCCAAGCACAAAAATTTGTAAATCTACAACTGTACCTCATGGTGTTTCACTAATAAAAAAAAAATTTACAATAAAAATATTTGTTTGTTATTTGAAACATTAATATCGTTTCTCATTGTTTCAATAATTTTAAAGTTACTTTCTGGAAAAGAACTAGTATATTCCGTTCTTAGTATTACCATGGACTTTGAGACCTTAGATACATTACTTATTATATGTAAAATAAAATAGCACTGTAACACTGTTCTCCCATTGTTCATAGATTTGCTCTAGCGGGCCCAGTAATGCCTCCATTGTGAGACTTGTTACTGTGTTTGGCATATCAAATACTTCACGGGCAAGGTAACTTGCTGGGCTTTGCTGTGTGGGCAAGATTCTCTGTAGCTTGCCGGGCTCTCCGAGAGGGGCGGAGAAATTGAACCCAGATCAGCCGGATTGGCCGCGTGCAAGGCAAACACCCTACTGCTGTAATATCGCTCCAGCCCATGTAAAGTAAGATAACTTCTCAAAAGTTATGGTGAGAAAATTCATAATATGCCAGCAAATTGCAGAGTAGTATGAAAAACATACTCAAAGGAGGTTGGGGTGTTTAAAGTTTTGCACTAAGATTATGCTTGAGACTCATACCAGACTCATGCCAGTATCTACCCATACCAGATTCTAATTAGAAGAGTGATTTATTTTTATTTTTATTTTTTTTTTTTATGTAGGAGTACTGCTATTTATTCAGCCACTGTTTAGCTGATTGAATTGGACATGAACTCCACCTTACTTTTTTCTTTTTTTTTTTTTTTAAAATTTTAATCACGATCACGACCATCTTGTTGTTCGTCGATTGCCTCGAGCAGGCCCCAGTAAGGTCTCCTTCGTCCTAGCCCTGAGATTTTTTAAAATGTGCCATATTCAAGGCTCTTTCAGGGTTAAGAGAATGAGACCCATCATTGTTACTGGTATTCGGCATATTGGGTACGCCACGGGGAGTTTGCCAGACTCTGCCGTGTGGGCAGGTCACATTCGGTAGCCTGCCAGTTTGTCCAAAGTAAGGATGAGATAATGAGATGTTTTATTTATTTATTTTTTCTTCTTATATTTATTTATTGAATCACTGTGGGAAAAGTTACTAAGCTTTCAGGTTTAAGTCTTGGTCATACAATGATCAGACACCTTTCCCTTCACCAGTACTCATCTTTCGCCACCAAGAACCCCAATATACCCCCCTACCCCTCCCAGTGCCTGTGAGGCAGATGATTTCTTTCTTTTTTTTATTAGTGAAACACCATGAGGTACAGTTGTAGATTTACAATTTTTGTGTTTGGGTTTCGATTATACAATGATCAAATACCCATCCCTCCACCAGTGCCCATTTTCCACCACCGTGGATAATATCCCTCCCACCCCCCCCCCCACCCCCCGCCTCTGTGGCAGTGCAATCCCTTGTGTTCTCTCTCTCCTTTTGGGTGTTGTGGTCTGCAAAAGAGGCATTGAGTGGCAAACATGTTCAGTCCATAGTCTACTTTCGACATGCATCTCCCCTCCTGGGAGGATCCTCCAAACACCCTTTATTTGGTGCTCCCTTCTCTGTCTGAGCTGCCCTTTCCCCTAGAATGCCCTCTAAGCTATGGAGTAATCCTCCTGGTGCTGATCTCAGCTATTCTTGGATATTAATCTCATATTTTGTTACTTTATATCCCCCAGATGAATGCAATCTTTCTATGTCTGTTCCTCTCTTTCTGACTCATTTCGCTTAGCATGATACTTGAGGGAGATGATTTCTACTTGACTCTTCCCTACATTAATTACATTCATTATTTCAACAAAAGATGCACCATTATTGTTTAGAATTTCCCCCCAACAATCAGAATTGCTGAAAAGGCATTGTGAAATACTTTGTTTTCTATAGCTGGTTATGAGAATCATATAATGTTACGCGACTGCAATAGTGGCCACACGATTTTGGATTTCTGCAAAGAGGCAGATAATTACGAGATTGGCTTCTGTGCGTCTGGTGTTATGGTTGTGCTGGAGAGCCACTCGTGGGGGGCAACTCGTGACCTCGGTAGGACGTGAAGGATGAGCTGGTACTGCCCCCCTTCCCATGAGACTGCAGTTGCCCCAGAGTGATTTTTATTTATTTATTTATTTTAATGTAGGAGTACTGCTATTTGTTCAACACTGATTAATCTGATTGAATTGGGCATGAAATCCACATTGCTTTTTTTTTTAATTGTATCACTGTGAGCTTTCATGTTTGATATTTAGCCATACAATGATGAAATACCCATCTCTCCACCAGTGTGCATTCTCCACCACCCACATCCCAGTCCTCACCCTGCCTCTATAGCAGACAATTACCCCAATACTCTGACTCTAATTTTGGGCATTATGTTTTGCTTGAAAAATCCCACAACCATTCAAGCCTACCTGCCAGGGGCAGATGCTAGATAATTTATTTTCCATTGGAGCGATAGCACAGCAGGTAGGGTGTTTGCTTTGCACATGGCCAACCCGGGTTCAATTCCTCCGCCCCTCTCGGGGAGACCAGCAAGCTACCAAGAGTATCTCGCCCACACGGCAAAGCCTGGCAAGCTACCCGTGATGTATTCAATATGCCAAACACAGTAACAATAAGTCTCACATTTTGTTGTGAGATGTTAATTGTGCCTGCTTTAGGAAATTGATGAACAACCGGAGGACAGTGCTACAGTGCTATTTTGAATATCATAAGAGCTTGCACGGCCACGATTATAAATGTAAATTTCTAGATTGTAAATGCTTAGGTTCCAGAGACATCTCTGTATGGCACTAATGCATTTTGAGATTCAATTGGAAGTCTCTGGGCCAGGGTTGTTGGTGCGCAAAGATGGCACCCGGAGGCAAATTTTAGGCGTGACAGCCAGTCTGCTGGGTGGGTGCAGACCTGGGGAGGGACAGAGCCATGCAGCCTGGAGATTCAGTCCTGGAACCCACATACCTGGGCCTTGCTTGTGCAAGCTCTTGGTCATCAGGATTCCATCTGAAGTAGGTGGGGAGAACACACCTGCTCCATCTCGGGTGCCCCAGTGAAATTGACTTGGTATGGGGCCCGGAGAGATCTCCAGCACTGTAGTGTCTTCCAGGATTTGCTGCTGTGTCTCTAGGTGAGAACTATTGGTGAGCTAAGACCCACATTACAAAATTTTCAGCAGATTTTATCTTGGTGCGGTCCATCCTGAGACTGTGAAGTCAGGCTGGGGTTGTGGAGGTTATTTTGGATTGTGGAAGCAAATGGCTGTCTGGGGCTCTTCTTGGGTGGGCACAGGCCAACCCGCCCCTTTCCATTTTACCGCGGTTTGTTCAGCCATGCAAGGATCCAAGCTTTTCTGCAGCTTTTGATCTCTTTCAAGATTTATTTAGGGGTCTCTGAAGCAAGGCCAGCAGTAGAGCTTACAGGGTGACTCTGGAGTTGGTTTGTGGGGGTGACTGCCAGTGCTTCCATATGTATTGGGAAGTGGGGGTGTAGCCCACCCCAACTCTGAGAAAGCCTGGAGATTTCAGTCACAAAACCCGCATACCAGAATTTTCAGCAGATTATATCTTGGTGAGGTCCATCCTGAGACAGTGGAGTCAGGCCAGGGGTATGGCGGCAATTTTGGATTGTGGAAGCAAGCGGATGCTGGGGGCTCTGCTTGGGTAGTCACCAGCCCAACCCGCCCCCCTCCAATTTACCCTAGTCTGTTCAGCCCTGTGCAGGTCTGAGATTAACTGTGGCTTTTGATAAATAAATCTTTCGAGATTTATTTATAGGTTTCTGAAATAAGGTCTATGTAGCTGAGCCAGAGGTGGTTTGTGGGTGTGGCTCCCACATAGCTTAAATTTTGGCCATTTAATTTCTTGGTAAACTTGGTCCCAAGTTGTTGGGGTCTGGCCATAAGCAGAGTGGCGGTTTTGGGGTATCAGGAAACCTGAAGGCACCAGGAAGCCTGAAGGTACAGGTTGACCTGATGGCGGCACCATACCCCCATGATTTATTTTTAAACAAAAATTTCAAAGTTTGTAGTAACATTTTCAGGTTAGATTAATCTTCAAGTTATGTTCAGAATATTCATTTGGGACATGTTGATTATGTATGCATGCAGTGGATCCGGGTTCGATTCCTCTGCCACCCACACAGCAGAGCCTGGCAAGCTCCCCGTGGCGTATTCGATATACTAAAAACAGTAACAAGTCTCACAATGGAAACGTTACTAGTGCCTGCTCGAGCAAATCGATGCACAACGGAAGTGCTACAGTGCTATGGTTGTATTATCTTTGAGATAAATTTCAGAAATGTAGTATAAGGAGAGAATAGATACTATATTACACAAAACAATTGCTTTTTTAAAAATATTGGTTTTTAAACTGAAGAGATAACCCAGGGCAGGACCACAAGCCTAGCATTCCCAAGCCCTGAGTTTAATCTTTGGCATCACATAGCCACCAAACATTGCCAGATTGGTGGGGATGCTCAAAAAACTAGAAATGCTCATTTTGCTTTGATAATTTTAATTTCACTGTCACTGTCAATGTCCTCCCGTTGTTCATCGATTTGCTCAAGTGGGCCCAGTAACATCTCCATTTTGAGACTTCTTGTTACTGTGTTTGGCATATCGAATACGTCACGGGTAGCTTGCCAGGCTTTGCCGTGAGGGCGAGATACTCTCGGTAGCTTGCCGGACTCTCCGAGAGGGGTGGAGGAATCGCGGAGTAATCGAACCTGGCTTGGCCAGCCGGCTGCACACAAGGCAAACGCCCTACCGCTGTGCTATCGCTCCAGCCCAACTTTAATTTAGAAGCGATTAATACCTAGATATATCTATATATATAAATGTAATATATATAATACATTTCTTGTGGAATTAGAGTGATGTTTAACATCTTTGCAAAAAGACTGATTTCTATAATTGAGGCTTTTATAAAAGTTTACAAATTTGTATTTAAATAGAACAGAATAGTATTTCAGAGGTAATATTATGATTATTTCCCTCTTAAAAAAAAGCACAACTGAAATCCATTCACATTCCACTGGAACAAGCATTGTCACAAATTTCTCTCTTTCAAAATCCTAGAATCTGTTTTTCTGTGCATCCTTCATTACTTTCTCATCTTCCCTCTTTGGGAGGGAGGTAGACAAAGATTGCCATTTCCATTCAGGAGTCTTCTTAAGGTAAATTGAGAGTTAAAGAAAAGAGCTGGTACATCTACACAATGGAATACTGTGCAACTGTTAGGAAACATGAAGTCATGAAATTTGCCTATAAATGGATGGACATGCAGAGTATCATGCTGAGTGAAATGAGTCAGAAAGAGAGGGACAGATAGAGAATGACTGCATTCATTTGTGATATATTAAATATATATATAACAGAAGACAAATATCCATGGCCAGGAAAACAGGGCTTAGATTGAACGGTCAGTGCTTGGAACGAACCACAAGTGTGTGGGGAGCTGAGGGTGGTAAGATAGAGTAGAGACCAGTATGACAATCATGCTGGGAATGATCATGCTGGACAAAATCTGAGGGTTAAAAGTAAATAAAGGGATTTTCTTGATAACCTTTCAGTATCTATTGCAAACCACAATGCCCAAAGTGGGCAGGGGGAGAGAGAAGCACCTGCCGTAGAGGCAGGCAGAGGGTGGGGGGTGATGGGAGGGAACCTGGGTGCTGGGAAATGGAAATGTACACTGGTGGAGGGATGGGTGTTGGAATACTGTATGACTGAAATCCAATCATGAACAGCTCTGTAACGATTCAATTAAAAAGTTTTAAAAATGGGGAAGGGAAAAGAGCTGGTTAACAGTAATGTTTCTGTTCTTTTCTATTTTTCATCCAGATGCAAGTGCTGTTGCTCTGAAGGGTTTCTGTATTCCTCTTGAGATTTGGTTGTGAGATGAGTCTCTAATAGTTCATTGATTTGCATTAGTCTTTAATATGCATGGGGTTAATCTTTAAATATAAACTCGCTTTTTTATACTTACAACTCTTATTTAAAAGGGACCTATAATAAGCATTGAGGAATTACAGTTAGAAGTAAATAGCTTTGTCTTTACCATTTAAGTTGGTTGTAATATACTTAACTTGGTTGTAATATACTTTAGTAAATAGGAATGAGAATGGAGATAAATTAAGAATCCTGAGTACAGGGACAGAGAGAGTACAATTGTTAAGGCACATACCTTGCATGTGGCTAGATTCTGGTTTCATCCCTGGCACCATATGTCCTCGTGCATCACTGGTATGTCCCTGTAGTCCCCAACCACTGCTGGACTTGCGTGGGTAATACATGGGACTGCAGGGCCCGAGCAGCAACACAGCCTTGGGCCCATTTTCTCAATTGGCAAAGAATATCCAGGAATGGCCCTCCACTTCCTGAACACTGTTGGGATACCCTCAGAATAGAAGCTTGAGTTTGAAGATTATATAATCAGCCCCTTCTTTTATTCCTTACATACCCTGTGCCGGAATAAAATTGATTGGGAAGAATTAGCTTAGTATCTATGTTGAAGTTACTGGATTGACATATAACATGCTTTTTATCATTTGGAGAAATTGTGGAAACTTTTATATAAGATCTTCAAACTATGTGAGCTAGAGATATAGAAAGTGCTCATTTTTTTCTTTTTTTAAAAACAATGTTATCTTTGTAGATATATTTTTATAGTATGAGCAACTGTCACATAAAATGATACATATATGGGAACCAACTTTCATAGTACATGTCTTCCCCAAGCAATTGAGAGGTCATCCACTTTCATAACAGCACTGAGGTCTTGGAACTGATAGATTTCTGTAGTTACCTTAGAATTTAGTGAGATTGTGAAATTATGCTAATTTCTTTTAATCTCATAAACCTCCATAGATTACCAGTATGTGCGTTAGATCTTTCAGTGCTATTCAGGAACAAGAGTTAGAAAATTCAGATACCTTTTCTTAAATCCATCTGGAGTGATATTTTTCTGGGTTCCCACCCAGAAATAGATGTTGGTGATAATATAGAACAACTGGAAAGATTGAGACTGTTGACGGTGAAAAAAATTTTTTATTTTGTTTATGCTAGCTTACTCCAAAAATTTTTATATTCATATGGAATAATAAATCCACCTGAGTAGCCAAAGAAATCCTAGGGAAAAAGAAGGTGGGGGGGAGGTATGGTGCCTCCAGCAGGTCAACCTATACCTGTGAGGTGAGTGCATCAGCAGCCTGATGGTGCCTTCAGACTTTCAGATACCCTAAAATTGCTGCTGTGCCTTTGGCCAGACCCCAAAAACTTGGGGCAAAGTTTACCAAGAAAGTAAACGGCCAAAAGTTCGGTGTGTGGGAAACACACCCACAAACCACCTCTGGCTCAGCTACATAATTGGAGGCATGGCCTCTCTGGTTCCTGATTGAACTGCTTAATGGCCATAATCCCAGAGACTCAAATAAATCTCGAAACCCAGTGGCTTTTGGCAGAAATGCGTCCGGTCCCTGCAGTAGTTACCAGTGCTGGGCCAACCAAGGTGGGAATAGATTTCGTGCCTTGGCCTGTTCCCCCGGCGGCCCAGTGGCCACCATCCTCAAGTGGCTACTAGACAGTCAGGTTTGGGCCCGCAGTGACGAGACACGTGGGGCCTCACGGGATGGGGGTGGAGCTGGTCTTGTTCTCCCCACCCCAACGAGACCCCAAGTCATCGCCCACGAACGGCCTCTCTGGCTCCTTATCAAGCGCCATGATCCCAGAGACTCACAAACAAATCTTAAAACCCAGTGACTTTTTGCAGAAATATGTTCGGACCCCACAGTAGGTTACTGTTGCCATGCTACCCCAGGGGGGAAAGGGTGTTGTCCCTCTGCCTGCTTCCCCCTGGCGGCTTGGTGGGCGTCATACTCCAGAGGACATTTGACAGTCAGATTTGGGCCCACAGAGACGAGACACACAGGGCCTCATGGGATGGGGGTGGAACTGGTCCTGTCCTCCCCACCACAACGAGACCCTAAGTCATCGCCTACGAACAGTCTCTCTGGCTCCTGATCAAGCTGCTTAACGGCCATGATCCCAGAATCTCAGAAACAAATCTCGAAACCCAGCGGCTTTTGGCAGAAATGTATCCAGACCACGCAGTAGGTTACTGTCGCCGTGCCACCCCAGGGGGGAAAGGGTGTTGTCCCTCCGCCTGCTTTCCCCTGATGGCTTGGTGGCGATCATCCTTCAGAGGTCATTGGACAGTCAGGTTTGGGCCCGCAGTGATGAGACATTTTGGGCCTCAGAGGATGGGGGTGGAGCCGGTCCTGTCCTCCCCACCCCTACGAGACCTCAAGTCATCGCCCACGAACGGCCTTTCTGGATCCTGATCAAGCTTCCTAACATCCATGATCCCAGAGACTCAGGAGCAAATCTCAGAACCCAGCAGGTTTTGGCAGAAATCCCTCCAGATTTAAGTGTTAAAATTTTGGTATTTCAAAATCGCACGGCCACTACTGCAGCCATGCGACATCATATGTTATTGATGACCAGCAATAGAAAACAAAGTGTCTACTGTTGCCTTTCAGCAGATTTGATGTTGGGGTAAAATCTCAAATAATAATTGTGGGTCTGGTGTCAAAATATTGAATGTGATCAAAGTAGAGAGAGAGTAATGTGGAAATCATCTGCCCCGCCGGTAGGAGGAGGCTGTGGGATGGGGGTATACTAGGGTTGTTGGGGGTGGAGAATGGGCACTGGTGAAGGTACGGGTGTTTAATTATATGGCCGAGACTTATACCTGAAAGCTTTGTAACTGCTCTCATGATGATTCAATAAATAAAATTATAAAAAATAAAAATTGATTTCAAACTGTGTTACGAAGCTATAAAGGTAAAGGTAAAGGCCCTCCCGTTGATCGTCGATTTGCTCGAGCGGGCCCAGTAACGTCTCCATTGGAGACTTTGTTGTTACTGTGTTTGGCATATCCAATACTCTCGGTAGCTTGCCGGGCTCTCCGAGAGGGGCGGAGGAATCGAACTCGGGTCGGCCATGTTGGCCGCTTGTAAGGCGAACGCCCTACCCGCTGTGCTATTGCTCCAGCCTGTTACGAAGCTATAGTAATTTAAAAAGTGTGACACAGAAATAAAGACAGACTGTTACATCAGTGGAATAGAACTGAAAATTCAGAGACAGATCCTCAGGTTCATGGACAGTTAATCTTTCATAAAGGAGCAACTGTGTTAAATAGAGCAAGGAAAGTCTCTTCAACAAGTGGTACTAGGAAAACTGGCCAGCCACATGCAATCAAAAAAAAGAACTCAGACTCCTAACACCGTGCACTAAAGTCAAATAAAAATGGATTAAAGACTGACAGCAGGCCTGAATCTGTAAGTTACATTCAGGAAAACATAGGCAGAATTCCGAATTAATGACATTAAGCTAGAAGAATCTTTAAGGAGTCAGAGTAAATCAACAGAGGCAAATATTAAATGGGACTTCATTTAATTAAGAAGCTTATGTACCTCAAAAGAAATGCTGATCAGAAAAAAAGCCCGCAGACTGGGAGAAATTTGTCCAACTTTCATCTGATAAAGGGCTAGTATCCACGATATGTAAAGCACTGGTAGAACTTTACAAGGGGGGAAAAAAACCCATCCAGCCCTATTAAAAAAAATGGAGAGAAGAGATGAACAGAAACTTTCTAAAAGAAGACATACAGGGCTGGAGCGATAGCACAGTCAGTAGGGCATTTGCCTTGCATGCGGCCAACCCGGATTCTCTTCCCAGCATTCCCATATGGTCCTCTGAGCACTGCCAGGAGTAATTCCTGAGTGCAGAGCCAGGAGTAACCCCTGTGCATTGCCGGGTGTGACCCAAAAAGAAAGACATACAAATATATAAAGCCATATAAAAAATGCTCCTTATTCTAATCAGGGAAATGCAAATCAAAACAGCAATGAGATACCACCTCACATCACAGAGACTGGCACTTATTAAAAAGAACAGTAACCGTGTTGGTGTAGATGCAGCATAAAAAGGATCTTCATTCACTGCTGGTGGGAATGTTGACTAGTCCAAGTTTTTTGGAAAATAATCAGGACACTCCTCAAAAAACTAGGAATTTAGTTTCCATATGATTTAGCAATTCCACTTTTTGGAATGTACCTCTAGGGCCCAAAAACACAATGTAGAAAAGACATTTGCAGTCCTGTGTTCATTGCAGCACTATTCACAATATCCCAAATGAGGAAACAGCCAAGTCTCAAAAGAACAAATGACTGGATGAAGAAGCTCTGGTACATAAACACAACGGAATATTACTCATCTGTAACACAAACCCAATGGAATATTACTCATCTGTAAGAAAAGATTACCAGCACCACATATGGTCGTCTGAGAACAGAACCTGATCACTGCTGAATATGTCTCAAATTTAAAAAAATAGTAAATCATTGAGCTTATTCTCACCTGCATCTTTTTTTTTTTTTTGTGAAACACCATGAGGTACGGTTGTAGACTTACAAACTTTCGTGCTTGAGTTTCAGTTATATAGTGATTGAGTACCCATCCCTCCACCATTGCCCATTCTCCAATGCCCACCAGTGATCCTAGTAGCCCTCCCACCCCCACATGCCATCCCCCACACCCCGCCCCGCCTCTGTGGCAGGGCATTCCCTTTTTCTCACTCTTTCCTTCAGGGTCTTGTAGTCTGCAATTGAGTGGCCATCGTGTTCAGTCTAGTCTACTTTCAGCACGCATCTCGCATCCCAAGGGAATCCACTTTCACTTGCATCTTAACCTAAGATGTTTGTGTATTTCCTGGCCAGAGATACAGTACAGTGTATTGGGCATTTGCTTTGCACTTGACTGAACCAGGTTCTGTCTTCTGAGTACCATCAGGTGTGGGTGCCCCCCCCCAATACAAACAAAAAAGGTTGTGTATCACCAGGTCTCTGACTTTATGGGGTTTTCTTTATCTTGGAGATTTATCCACATCTCAGTCTGAGATGTGTTCTTGTGACCTTTTTCCCTTTTGGAGAAATGCATGTTCATTACTTGCCTTCTCTCATTTCACTCTTCCTCTTCTTCTCTCACTCTCTCCCCACCTTCTCTTCCCCCATGTTTCCCTTGCAGAAAATTTCTCCAAAACTAGTTTACTACTTTTTTTAAAAATAAAATTTAATTGAATCACAGTAATACACAAAACTCTTCATGATTGGGTGTCAGTCATATAATATCCCAACACTTACCCCTTCACCAGTGTACATTTCCCACAACCAGTTCAGCTTCCCCCCAACACTGCCCCCTCTATTGCAGGCACTCCCCCCCCCCCTTTACTTTTGGGCCTTATGGTTTGCAATGCAGATAATGAAAGGCTATCAGCTATATCTCTACCTACTCTCAACACTCAGCTCCTACCCAAAATGATCATTCCCAACTATTATTGTCATGTTGATCCCTTTTCTACCCTAATTGCCCTCCCCCCTGCTCTTTTGGCAAGCTTCCAACCATTGACCAGTCCTCCTGACCCCTATTTTCCCAATTGGATATTAATCACTTAATCCCCGTTATTTATCGATTTACTCGAGCGGGTGCCAGTAACGTCTCCATTCATCCCGGTTGTGTGCTAGCATAGCCCAGTGGTATCTGTTCGTTCTAGGAATATGGATATTAGTCTCATTATATATATATATGTATAAATATATATCACAAATCAATGCAGTCATTTTATATCTGTTCCTCTCCTGATTCACTTCACTCAACATGATACTCTTCCATATCCATCCATGTATAAGCAAATTTCATGACTTCATTCTTCCTAATGGCTGTGTAGGGTTCCATCGTGTAAATGTACCAAAGTTTCTTTATCCAGTCTCTCTCAGGCACTTGGGGTTGTTTCCAGATTCTGGCTATTGTGAATAGTGCTGCAATGAACATACAAGTGCAGATGATACTTTTGCTGTGTGTGTTGGGGCTCTTGGTATATTCCCAGAAGTGGTATTACTGGGTCAAATGAAAGGTCAATTTCTAGTTTTTTGAGGAATGTCCATATTGTTTCCCAAAAGGCTGGACCAGTTGGCATTCCCACCGACAATGAAGGAAAGTCCTTTTCTCCCCACATCTGCGAAAGCCAGGCTGCTCTTATTCTTTTGGGTGTGCACCATAAAACTAGTTTACCAGAAAAATGTTAATGATTTATGTTCTGGCTATATTGCTTTCATGCATTTCCTTTAAAACATTTAATAACATTCAGTGATATGTTTTTTGGGGGTATGTAGTAGATTTAATATACATTTAAGTTTATATTTCCACCACTGGAGTCAGGATTCAGAGTAAATCCCCCCCCAAATATTCCTACGCTCCCCCCAAAAAATTCCCTCCCTCCATCTTTTTAGTCAGACCTTCCTAATCCAAGCAACCACTAATAATAGTCTTCAGTGTATTTTTGACTCTTTGAGAATGTTACACAAAGTTGTATGATATGTAATCTTAAACGTGAATTCTTTTACTCCATATCTTGTCTTTAAAATCATCCACATTTCTAAATGAAATAGCTTGTTTCCCCTCCCCGTTTTTTTTTTTTTAGGAGAAAGTGCCAGTAATTGAACTCAGAGCCTCTTTTGGGGGGGGGGATGATTTTTATATATTTTATTTTCATAAAGTAGTTCACAGTAGTTCATTACAGATAATATTCAAACACCCATCCCACCACAATAAGAAGGAAGTGTGTGAAAGTTGTTGTATTTCATTCAGGAGCCATTGAAACCCGTATATAAGAGAATATAAGCAAGTATGTTAAAACCAATCAAATGTGTGCTACTTGAGGTACATCAGTGGGCGAGAGTATAAGAGGTTGCGCAGTCACGTGCTCCAGGAAATACTGCATCGATCTCTTTTGGGAGCTTTATTTTATAGTCTGTGGACCTTGGTCATTGATGAGATTACATGGCGTGGTGGTGGGTGAGGGTGCATTTTGTGGGTGTGACTGCCAAGCTACTGGAACACTGGGGAGCTGGGTGGAGGAGGCCCAGTCCTGATCTGAGCACACTTGGAGATCTCAGCCATGGGTTCTGCACAACTCAGAGCCTCTTTTTTTTTTGGGGGGGGGGGTCACACCTGGTGATGCACAGGGGTTTCTCCTGGCTGTGTACTCAGGAATTACTCCTGGGGGTGCTTGGGGGACCATGTGGGTTGCTGGGAATTGAACCCAGGTTGGCTGTGTGCAAGGCAAATACCCTGCCCCACTATACTATCACTCCAGCCCCACAGAGCCTCATTTTTATAAGCATAGATTTAGTATATGTGCTGCCAAAGCTAGAACTATAAAGACTATAAAGCATAGACCTAGTAATTCATTCCTTTTTATGACTGATTGGCATGCTGTTGGGCTGGAGCGATAGCACAGTGGATAGGGCATTTGCCTTGCACGCAGCTGACCGGAGTTCGATTCCTACACCCCTCTCGGAGAGCCTGGCAAGCTACCAAGTATTTCGCCCGCATGGCAAAGCTTGACAAGCTAACCGTGGCATATTCAATATGCCAAGCACAGTAACAAGTCTCACAATGTTACTGGACCCGCTCGAGCAAATCAGTGAACAGTGGGAGGACAGTGATGGTGATAGTTTTTGTTTGATTTTGTAATTAGAATAATCCTGAACTCAAATGAGTTGGGGATTCAGTTTCCATCATCTGGAAGAGTTTACACAGGATTTTATTCTTCTTTCATGCATGTTTAGGAAATGTGGAAATGTCCAAGAAAATTATCAGACTTGAAGTTTATTTTTGGGGAGATTTTTGTTTTGGGGGATGAAGGTGTTTGGGTTACATCCCAACTACTCAGGGGCTATTCTAGTTCTGAGTTTGGGAGACAATATCCTGTGCCAGGGATTAAATTGGGGTGACATACATTTTAAAGCAAGTGCTTTAGCTGGTAGTGGTCCACCTATGTGGTTCTTGGGGATGTTTATTATTATGAATTGTATTTCTATAAATATAACTAGAGCTTTCTCAGTATTATTGATTGGTGAGTTTCTGGTTTTGTTGAAATTTTTGTTTTCAGGTTGATTGATTTTATTTCTCTTTGGAGAATAATTTTACTGGGCTGAGAAGAATTTCGATTTAGTCTCTTCATTTTTGTACTTTTAAGAACGTTTTGTTCCACATCCTTCTGGCATATAGTATTTCTGATTAGAAATATCTTACCTTCATTTCACAAGTAGTGTATATTTTTTTTACTTGAAGGATTTTTCTTTTGTAATTTTTAGCATTTTGAGATGAGTCAGGCTTGTAGTTATCCTGTTTAGGGCATATAAACTTGAATCTAGAGGTTTCTGTTATTCGTCAAAATTGGGGATTTCTGTCATTTTCTTCTCTTTCTCCTCAGTCTTCTTCCCTCTCTCCTCCTTTCTCTCCTTCCTCTTTCTCTCCTGAGACTCGTGGCGTAATTGTTGGAATTTTTAAGTATTGTCCCTAGGTTCCTGAAGCACTATTGTTTTATTTTTTCTTTATATTCATGTGGGTGGTTTATCTTCTAGTCTGTCTTTAAAGTTTGTGGTGTTTTATTCTCTAGTTTAATCTGTTCAATTTTTTCTTTATTTGTATTTTCAGTTCTAAACTTTCCATTTGGTCATTTTAAATATCTTCAGTTACTGTGATTTTCTAGATTTCTGTTCGTTTTAGGAGTATACTGTAAGTTTGAAATTTTCTCTGGTCCTCTTTATGCCAAGTAATTGTGGGGTTCTTTTAACATTTTGAATTCTTTGAACATTATGTTTTGAACATTATGTTTTTTGAACATTATGTTAAGAATTTGCTGTCTTGTGTAAGCACCATGAAGTATGTTGATGGTTTAATTTTGGCATACAGTTAATCTTACCAGGGCTTAGGCCACAGACTTCCACCATCTTTCTGTAGATTATAGCATTAATATCAGTTCTGTTTTTAAAGTTTTGCAGTGCTATTTGTATTTTTTACTTCTGTTTGCTAATCTGTCACCTGGATTGGGGTTTCTCCCGTAACTTTTATTTTTAAGAGTCTCCAATATGCTATTTACTTAATGTTCAG
Organism: Sorex fumeus; assembly: GCF_029834395.1. Lineage (NCBI taxonomy): Eukaryota > Metazoa > Chordata > Mammalia > Eulipotyphla > Soricidae > Sorex > Sorex fumeus. The sequence continues at coordinate 12,532,530 of NW_026606093.1, read as the reverse complement.
TCTATGTATGTGCAGCTTAAAGGTGAGCCTAGAAGTCCATAAACAATTTACATTACATGATAATGCTTTTTCAGTGCCTTTCATTCAAATATTTTCTAGATTTCAAAATTCCTCTTTTCTCTTCCAACTAGACTTGCATTTCAGTGCAAGGGCCTGAGTTTGTGTTAGGAGGACTTACCGTGTCAGGGGTTACCTGGGCCACCCTGGCAGTATAATCAAGAGCCTCTGGTGCTATATCTGGTGACACTGTTACCTTAAAGGTAAAGGTAAAGGCCCTCCCGTTGTTCGTCGATTTGCTCGAGCGGGCCCAGTAACGTCTCCTCTGGAGACTTTGTTGTTACTGTGTTTGGCATATTTAATACGTCACGGGGAGCTTGCCAGGCTCTGCTGTGCGGGCGAGATACTTTCGGTAGCTTGCCGGGCTCTCCAAGAGGGGCGGAGAAATCGAACTCGGGTCGGCCATGTTGGCTGCATGCAAGGCAAACGCCCTACCGCTGTGCTATCACTCTACCCTACTCTAGTTCAATTTATAATAGATTATCAGGTGGAGTTGGGCAGGTAGCTTAAAGGATTGGAGGGTATGCTTTGCATATGGGAGCCTCATATTGATCCCTTACAATGCTACTTGTGGTCCAAAACGCAAAACCAAAACTTAACTAAGTAGGTCTTTTCAAGGACTGATGAAATTTTACTAAAAAGAGAGCACATGTCTTAGTCTAAAAATTTATTTTTAAATCATATTTTCCTTTTTTATTAACTACCTAAGTGAAATAATACAGTGTATCTTTATCATTCGACTGATTTTACAAAGGTCATTACCCTTGGTGTACAGTGTTGTTTTGCAAATGACAGAATTTTATCCCTTTTCCCTCTTTAATAGTGGCTGAGTATTTGTTTCATTGTGCATATATCTGTTTTACTTAATCATCTATTGATGGTCATTTAGTTTATTTCCAGGGGTTGGAGAAATAGTACAGTGGGTAGGGCACTTACTTACCTTGCATACAGCTGATCCAGACTTGATCCCAGGCACCCCAGGTTTCCCCCTGAACTTGCCGGCAGTAATTCCTGAGCACAGAACCAGGAGTGATTCCTGAGCATTGGCGGGATATGGCCCAAAAAACTATATATATATATATTTCTTAGTTTTTTTCCAGCTCTTACCTACTGTAAATAGTGCTGCATTATCTAGGGCAAATACATAAAAGTATAATGACTGAATTGTATGAAATTTCTAGTTTTTAAGTTTTTGAAGCATTCTATATTGCTATCTGTTACGGCTGCAGTAGTTTACTATACTGTTGTCTGTTATGATTGCAGCAGTTTATATTTTCACCAACAGTGTACAAGGGAATCCATTACCTCCACGTCCTCTCCTAATTTTCCTTTATTTTGTTTTCTTTTTTATTTTGCCAATGTCAGCGATGGAACCAGGACTCACAGATGCTCCAAGACAAATGCTCTTATCACTGAGTCACATTCCTGGTTGCTTCATTTTCAATTTTTTAAATACATATATTTTATGTAGATGTGGCTTCTTCTGCCTCTAGTCCATTTCCGGGTGTTTCTTTTTTTTCTTTTTGTCTCCAGTACCTTTACGTAGCTTAATATTTAAAGGTATATAGTTACTCTGTCAAGATGTCTTACATTATAAGTAAATAGTACTCTCTGGAGTAGGTCTTTATTATATTTTCCTTTTCTTTTTTCTGTTGACTCCAAGTCAAATATGGGAGCAGCTGGGTGAAAGTGAAATGAAATAACACTAATTTTCAAATTTCTACCCAAGAATAGTTTGATGCAAAACTGATGATCTAACTGAAATATCTTAAGGGTAAGAAGACTGTGATATGAGAATAAGTATTAAAAACAAATATTAACAACATTTCTAGGTATTCTTTAACTTTGTAGGCTTAAATTTAGCCTCTTTTTTCCCCTTCTTTAAATGTGTTATCTGTCAGGTACATGCAAAGGAGAAAATCAGAAGCCAGAATTCAAATTTACTTACTTAGTCTTATGTTTTGTTTTTTTCTTTTGGCCACATCCATTGGTGCTCAGGACCTAATCCTGGCTCTGAGCTCGGATCAAACCTGGGTCCATCACATGCACGGCAAGCTCCTTATCAGATATACTCTCCCTCTGGCACCCTATATTCTGTATTCTTAACATTTTTTTCCCTGAATAAGCAGAAATCTTGATAAATTAGTGCAGTCACAATCACGATCATCCTGTTCATCGATTGCCTCGAGCAGGCCCCAGTAACGTCTCCTTCGTCCTAGTCCTGAGATTTTAAAAAGTGCCATGTTCAACTGGTATTTGGCATATTGGGTACGCCACGGGGAGTTTGCCAGACTCTGCCATGTGGGCAGGTAACATTCGGTAGCCTGCCAGATTGTCCAAAGTAAGAATGAGATAATAAGATGTTGCAAGGCTGCATCTGGGAGCTGGGTTTTATAGTCTCTGGGTCTTGGCCGTTGATGGGATTACACGGCCACAGGGGGCCAGTTGGTGGGTGTGACCCCTGCCTACTGGAAGGTGCAGGATCTGGGTGAAGGATGCTCAGCCTTGATCCGAGCAGGCTTGGAGATCTCAGCCCCGGGACCCGCATGCCTTTGTTCCTCTGCCAGTACTTTCATGCGTGTGGAGAATGGTCTCAGCATGGTGGTGGCTGGTTCTAGAGGTCTTCGGCTGCCGGAGCTCTGGTCGGGGTGGGGAGGGAAACTCAACCCACCCCCCTCCAAGGGGCCCCAGCAAGGACAGCCAGGTGCGGGGGCAGGAGACTAATTAGTGCAAAATTAATTTTTTGCATAAGGTGTGGTTTAACTATTTGACAATTTAAATTTTGCAAACTTTGCTCCTTTTTTAAAGTAATAGTCTTTTATAAACAGAAGGGTTTTTTGTTTTTCGTTTTAGTAATGAAATCTCTTCTATGATAAGCAGATTTATCAGCCTTGAATCCTATGATATAGCTAAAATTCCTCTGAACACTTCTGTATCTTTGTGCATGTGTCTGGTTTAGGTACTTTGTGTTAGTTTCTGTTGCTAAACACTTGAAGTAGATAATGTGATTGTATAATTTACAATCACTGAGAGTAGTTACTATTGTATCTGCATTTATAAAAAAAAAATGAGACTTCAAAAAGTCATGGCTACTAAGTGACTGACAGACTAGTTAAAGTTTGAACCCAGCAGCTGATCTCTCCCTCGAGCCCCATTGTCCTCTTTCTCACTGCAGAGGACCCTAGAGATAGATAGGGTTAAGGTACTTGCCTTGCACGTGGTTGACCCAGGTTCAATCCCTGGCACCACATAAAATATCCCAAGCATCACCAGGAGTGATCCCTGAGCTCGGAAGCAGGAGTAAGCCCTGAGCACAGCCAGTGGTGAACCCCAAATAAATACATAAACAAAACTTGTGTTATAGGAACCTTTCTCTACTAAAGATTACTAAAGACTTTAAGATTTAAGAACATTTCTATCTTCAGTACCAAGCATACAGGTGAAGTATATTCTAAACAAAACATGTCATAGTAGCTCACATAAAGCGACAAAATCTTATTTTAGAAAGTCTGATAAAATTGTTATATGGTGGAAATCAAACAACCTTGGGAGCATTCTGCAGTAGATGAAAATACTGACGGTGACATCAGCTACAGGATCAGTTGATTATGAGCAAAAAGAAAGAAAAGAAAGAAAGAAAGAAAGGAAGGAAGGAAGGAAGGAAGGAAGGAATACTGTTAGAGGCTAGAGAGATAGTAGCACTGTCCTCCCGTTGTTCATCGATTTGCTCGAGCGGACCCAGTAACATCTCCATTGTGAGACTTCTTATTACTGTGTTTGGCATATCGAATTCATCATGGGTAGCTTGCCAGGCTCTCCGAGAAGGGCGGAGGAATCGAACTCGGGTGGACCGGGTCGGCCACGTGCAAGGCAAACTCCCTACCCACTGTGCTGTCGCTCCAGCCCCATCCATTTACAATAGATTGCTAAAATTATGTTGGTAAGTCAACAAAACCACATATCCTTAAGGGGTGGAGGCTAAAGGAACTCAAGAATAATATTTCAGAACCATTGGCTCAAATGTGGTGATAAGAAGGTGTTGTGTGATAGCACAGATTGAATACCGGTGTAGGCGATGCCAAGAAAGTTAGGATGTGGGGTTGAAGTGATAGTACAGCCTGTAGAGTGTTTGTGTTGCCCATGTTGACCCTGGTTGGATCCCTGACATTTGTCACCAGGAGTAAGCCCAGAGCACAGCCAATTTGGGCCCAAAACCAAAAGAGGAAAAACAAAAGCGAGGGCCTGTGAGAAACTGAGCCACGTCTAGAAGACTCGTCAGTCTTCTCTTGAATGGGGTTGGCAAACTTTTTCAGTAGGATCAGGTAATATTTTTCTAGCCTTTGCAGACTTTGTAATTTATCACCTTTGCCATTTTAAGTGGAAAGGCAGCCATATCAACAAGTAAAGGAATAAGACTTCATTTATGAAAACACTTTGCCACTTCTTCAGTTATGGGCCTTAGACATAATGAGCCCTTCTCTAAGTATCAGTAAAATAGTGACCTTTAAAAAATACAGAGAGAGAGAGAGAGAGAGAGAGAGAGAGAGAGAGAGAGAGTGTTTCTCCAAGAGGAAGTAGCATTCATCTTTTGTTTTTAAATTGTAGTTTAGGTAACATGGTTATGATGGTGTTCTTTCAATTTTGGTGTACAAAGTTCCTGCACCTTCACCACCACTAAAGTACTCAAGACTTTCCATCATCTTTCCTTTGATACTTATAATCCACCTATTCCTCTCCCCACCCCTAGTCCTCCTAATTGGTAATCTCAGTTTTGCAATCAAAAACCAAAGATTTGTCGTGATTTACTATTATTTCCTTGTGAGAGCATATTTGTATTCTTTCTGACTTATTTACCTATGATGCCCTCTAGTTCCATCCAAGTTGCAGCATACAGCAAGATTTCATCTTACAGCTGTGTAGTCTTCTATTGTGTGTATACACCACAACCTTATCCATTCATCTGTTGAGCCTCTGCTGCCTCAGTATCTCTGCTATTTTACTTATTACAGAATGATCGTGGGTGTGCACACATCTTTTCAGATTACTGTTTTTTCTCTTGGGATCGATGCTAAAAGTGAAATTGCTGAGTTATTTGGAAGCTCTAGTCTTAGTTTTTATATAACCTCTGTACTGTTTTCTTTAGAGGCTGAAACAGACAGCATTCTCATCATCAGTGAGGAGGGTTCATTTTTCACATCACCACGACTAACACTGGCATTCTCAGTGGTGTGAGAGAGCTCATTTTTCTTTTGATTTGCATTTTCCTGAAAACAGCTGGTAAGAAACATTTTCATAAGACTCCTGGCAGACTGTATATTCTCTTTCTGAATGTGTCTCTTCATCTCTTCTCCCCAATTTTTTATGTTTTTGTTGTTGAACTTTGTGAGTACTTTAAAAATCTTGGATATTATTGGCTGCAGAGACAGTAGAACTGGTAGGGTGCTTGCCTTGCATACGGTTGACCCAAATTTGATCCTAGCACCCCAGCGATCCCTTGAGCACTGCTAGGTGTGGCCTAAAATTAAATAATGATCTTGGATATTAAACCTCTATTTGATGCCTGGAATGCAAAGTTTTTCTCCCAGAGAATGGTGTCTTTAACCTGAATTTATTTTGCCATACTGAAACTATTTTTTTCTTTTTTTCTTTTTGGGTCACACCCAGCAATGCTCAGGGGTTAATCCTGGCTCTGTGCTCAGGAATTGCTCCTGGCATGGAGACCATTTGGGATTCCAGAGATTGAACCCAGGTCAGCCACTTGAACTATCACTCCAGCTCCATACAAAACCTTTTTAGCTTTATATAGTCCACCCCTTTTTATTTGTTTTTATTATTTTTTCCAGTGGAGTCAAGATATTAAAGATATCTTTGAGGTTTGTATTCTGAAGGGTTCTGCGTATGTTTTACTTAGTGTATTTTATGGTTTTTGGTCCAATTCTCTAAACCACTTTGAATCAACTTTTGTTTATAATATGATATATTTTCTTTTTTTCTTTTCCTTTTTTTTTTTTTTTTGTGTGTGTGTGTGTATGTGTGTGGCTGTTCAGTTTTCCCAATACCATTTGTTGAAGAGGCTTTCCTAGGTCTTTTTTATGCATCCAGTTGCCATTGATTAACTTCCCGTACATCTGAGGGTTTATCTTTGGGCTCTCACTCAGTTCTATTCCATTAATCTGAGAATCTTACCATTATTCCCATACACACAGTTTTCGTTCACTAAGCTATAAAGCATCATTTAAATGAGGTTATATGATACCTTCCATATTTTTTTCCCAGAATAATTTGGGCTTAGGGGTAGTTTTATGATTCCATATAAAGTTTAGCAGCATTTATTTTAAGAGGTTTAAGAATGTCATCAGTATTTTGATGGGAATTGCATTTGGTCAGTATCGTGCTTTGAGTAGACTGGTCGTTCTTGACAATGTCAAGCATTCTAATCCATGACTTTGGGATATATTTTATTTCCTGCTTTGATTTCTTTCAGTAATGACTTAGATTTTTGTAATTTAGTGTCTCACCTCCTTTGTTGATTCAGCAATTTGGGAACACACTTTTAAAGGTTTCTTGGGCTAGAGAGGTAGTTCAGCAGACAGGGTGCTTGCCTTGTACATGGCCTATCCAGGTTTTTTTTTTTTTCTTTTTTTATTAGTGACGGTGTTTTTTTTCATTGGAATTGTTTCCCTGAGGTTCAGGTAGTCCCATGATTCTAATATTGTTCCTCTTGGAATCATCTGCTAGGACTCTGATTCTCTGTAGAGCCATTTTGAGGTCCCTTGCCACTGTTTGTTGTTGCGTGTTGGCTTGTTGCAGCTGATCTTCCAGGTCACTGATTCTCTCTTCAGCTGTGGTCATTCTATTTTTAAGAGAAGAAACTGAATTTCTCATTTCATCTATGGAATCTTTTAATCGTGACATTTCTGCTCTCATTATTGGCTTTGAAAGAAGTAATAGAAGAGAAAGGGCTTATGGACTTATACAGGGCTTTACACCCCCAAAAGAAGGAATACACATTCTTCTCCAGCGCGCACGGAACATTTTCCAAAATAGACCATGTGCTAGGACACAAAACATACCTCAACAGAATCAAGAAGATAGAAATAGTATCAGCCATCTTTTCAGACCATGATGCACTGAGGATAGAAGTGAATCACACACAGACACGGAGAACCAAATCAAACACCTGGAAATTAAACAACTCGATGCTGAACAATGAGTGGGTCAGGAACGAAGTCAAGGATGAAATCAAAAGATACCTGGAAACAAATGAGAATGAAGACACAAACTACCAGAACTTAATGGGATGCAGCGAAAGCTGTATTAAGGGGAAAATTTATAGCTCTGCAAGCCTATCTTAAGTCGATAAAAACGATGCACATAAACAATTTGACCTCACAGCTCAAGACCTTAGAAAAGGATCAACAGAAAGAGCCTATCCAGGTTTTATACCTGACTCTCCATATCTTCCCCAAGACAAGAGTAAGTCCTGAGCACCACCTGCTTTGGCCCCAAAACTGAACAAAAAATAAATGAAGTTGCCTTTTTTTTTTCTAGCTCATTGTTTATATGTAGAAATGCAGCTGATTTCTTTAGATTTTTGTAGCCTGCTGTTCTCTTATGTTGGTCTATCGTTTCCACGAGGTTTTTAGTATGGTCTTTAGTGTCTTCTGTGTATATTTGCATGTCATCTGCAGATATATAGAGAGCTTGATGTTTTTTCCAGTTTGGATCCCTTTGGTTTCTTTTGCTTGTCCAATTGCTGTGGTGAGAATTTCCAAAACTATATTGCATAATAGTGGAGAGAATGGACATCCTTGCATTGTGCCTGATTTCAGAGGTTTTTAGTTTTTTGTCGTTGAGTGTAGATTGAGTTTGGGGAAAGATTTATTTTAGAATGAGCATGGGAAATAGAATAAGGGAAGGGAGAGGCCATTTCAAAGATTCTGGGAGTCTCTGGTCTGAAAATCTTAGACACATGAATTGATATATATTTAGCATTTTCTTGAAATATGCTTTGACCTTGGCTTCCATGTGACCAACGTAGGGATAGTTCTTCATTTTTACCATATTCCACTTACCCCTGGCTCCTGTTACAGTATTGTACTTCAATCTGTAACAATCTTACTACCTTTTCCTACTTCTCTACTCCTACCTGTAATGATTATGACAACAGTCATTCCCGGCATTAGAATGGGGATTCAGTTATTGGTGTGCAGGGCTCTAATATTTGTGGTCTTGATGGGGTGTTGCCTTTTGATATCACAGGAGGAAGCATAGAGAGGGGATTTGAAAGTCAGCTGTTGACTATTGGTAGGCACCGTTCTCTTGATTTGTTGTACGTACTTACTGTTCCTTGAATGTACTTTTATGGCTGACCTGGAATACTTCCATGTATTCCAGAGTTTGTGCGGAATGTGAATTTTGAGTTTCTGAAAACAAATTTCTACCAGTGCTTTTTGCCTCAAGCATTTTAAATTATAAAACTTGATACATTTTTTTCTTTTCCTTTTTTTCCCATTTTTTGGGGGGCTCCTAAGCAGTGCTACAGAGGCCATTCCCACAATTTTGCCAACTGAGCTTGCAGTTTTCCACACAAGTGCCCACAGATGCAGTGCTGCTTGAGCACAGCAGTGCTGGATTTTACCCAGACCCCACTTAAATTCCTCAGAGAACTCCTAAGGCTGCATCTGGCAATGTGGGTAAGGGGAATGAACTAGGGTCAGTCTTACGCAGAGCATACACCTTAAGCAAGGCAAACACCTTTACTCACTGTACTATCTCTTGGGCCTTGATTTTCAATATTAGTTCTGAACATCTGACAAATACTCATATATCTGTTTTCTTGTGTCTCTCACCAGAATTATAAAAGCAGGAATTTGTCTTGCACAATGCTATGCGTTCAGTATTTTTTTTAATGGCATACCTATTACAATCAGTTCATCATTGAATAGAATTAAAAAGAAAATCTCATAAGAGGTCACTGGGCCTCTGCCTGAGTACTTTCATTGGTAGGTCATTTTTCTCTCTTCAGAATTACCTATTTCATTTGAAGAGAACTATTAAATAACTACTAACATCCTTACTTTGTTCTTTGCAGGCTAAACATTCTTCCTACTTTATCTTTTTGAATATGGCATGGTTTTCAGGGCTGTCACCAGTTTAGTCATCGTCCCTGAACGTTTTTTGTGTGGTTTGTTTCTAAAGGAAGTATCAGAATTAAATTGTTTCCAGTGTAGGCTGAGTTTTGATCTTGACGCTAAGGAAGACTGTAGTTGCATTAACTTTTTTTTTTTAACCCACCTAATCCTGATTTATTTCAAAATTTTAATCCAGAGGCCAGAGAGATAGTTTAAAGGAAATCCTTAGCATTTGAAGGTCTCAGTTTCAAAGCTCTGCTGGTTTTAGTCCTAGTTTCCCCTTAGCATGCTGGGAAGGACCTCCATCTGCCCTAGATAAATAAATAAAAGAATTTTAAATTCACTAAAACCTGTACATCATTCTTTGATTTATCTTCTGCGTTGCAGTTGTTTTGTTTTCCAAATCAAACCACTTTAATGTTTTGTGCAGTATAAGTGCTTTGTACTTTAATGTTTTGTGCACTATTTTTCTTAATGACTGCAGATATATTAGACTTTATTGGTAGTGGTGGCTTTCCTGACTGGTGTGTAGTTTTCCGAAATTATAAGGAGTTACTTGTATGCGTTTGCCTTGCACGCAGCCAACATGGCCGACGCGAGTTCGATTCTTCCGCCCCTCTCAGAGAGCCCAGCAAGCTACCGAGAGTATCTCACCCGCACGGCAGAGCCTGGCAAGCTCCCCATGGCGTATTTGGTATGCCAAACACAGGAACAACAAGTCTCATGATGGAGACGTTACTGGGCCCGCTCTAGCAAATTGATGAACAACGGGAGGACCGTGACCGTGACTTGTATGAAACTGCTGGCTAACCAGTAAGAGTGCACTTGTATATCCATCAATTTCAGGATTGCTGGTAATCTGGGCATACATTTCCCAAATAATGTTGCCTCCCTGTGTGACAAGGCCCAACTCACTCACATTTACTTCAGTGATAATATCTTTGGTGATAGCACCCAGAGTTGTATGCAGAGAAGATGAGGTATTCTTCTTTATACTTAAGTATTGGTGAGCAAAAAGTGGCTTTCAGTTCAGGATGTGGTACTTGGACTTTTTAAAAATATAAACGAATTGGCTTAATGAATCTACATATTTAAGTGACTTGTGTGTGTAGCCGCCTCCAAAAAGCAGACCTTAGTGACCATCTTCTTCCACGCTTTCTTCTTCCTACTTCCTGTTCCAGCACCTTAATACTTCTGTTTCTTCCTGGGCATGAACTTCCATTTTCCCACTTTCTCTTTTTTTTTTTTTTTTTTTTTTTTTTTGTTTAATCATATTGGAAAGAACTTTAGCTTGGGATTTTCCCTATCTGTCCAGCAGATTTGCATGTACTGATCCTTGTGGAATCTTTGTTTGGTGTTTCTTTTTTCATTCATCTTACTGTCTTTTTCGTTTTTATTTTCTCAGTATGGCACTGTCTATTGATAGTGCTTAGACTTCAGTTATGGTAGAGCTTCAGACCAATCATCTTTTTTGCTTTCTTTGAATGTTCATGAGCTGCTCAATCTTCTGTTTTTGTTTGTTTGTTTTTTGGCTACACCAGGGGTTACTCCTGGCTCTGTACTCAGGAATTACTGTTGTTGGTGCTCAGGGGACCATGTGGGATTCCAGGGATAGAACTCACGTCGCCTGTGTTCAAGGCAGAAACTCTACCTGCTTTAACTTTTTTTTTGTTTTTAATGTAGGAGTACTGCCACTGTTAGCTGATTGAATTGGGCATGAACTCCACCTTTTTTTTTTTTCATAATTTTATTTATTTATTTTCTTATATTTATTTATTGAATCATTGTGGGAAAAGTTACAAAGCTTTCAGGTTTAAGTCTCGGTCATACAATGATCAAACACCTTTCCCTTCACCAGTACTCAACTTTCACCACCAAGAACCCCAATATACCCCCCTCCCACCCCTCCCAATGCCTGTGAGGCAGATGATTTCCACTTTTCTCTACATTGATTACATTCATTATTTCGACAAAAGATGCACCATTATTGTTTAGAATTTCCCCCCCAACAATCAGAATTGCTGAAAAGGCATTGTGAAATACTTTGTTTTCTGTTGCTGGTTATGAGAATCATATAATGTCATGTGGCCGGATGATTTTGGATTTCTGCAAAGAGCCAGATAATTACAAGATTGGTTTCTATGCGTCTGGTGTTATGGCTGTGCCAGAGAGCCGCTTGTGGGGGGGCAACTCGTGACCTTGGTAGGGCGTGAAGGGTGAGCCAGTACTGCCCCCCTTCCCATGAGACTGCAGTTGCCCCATCACTGCTGGCTTATACCTGGCTTTCCAATAAGTTCTGAGGTGGTGGTCATCTTGCTGCAAGTTTGGGGGGGGGGCGGGAGGCGGAAGGGAGCAACACCCTTTCCCACCCGGGGAGGCATGGCACTGTAGTTTAACGCATGGTCCATTCACTTTTCTGCTGCAAGCTGCCAGGCTCTGGATTAAGTCCTTTCGCCTCTGGAGCCATGGCTGTGCCGAAGAGCCACTTGTTGGGGGGACAACTCGTGACCTCAGTAGGTCATGAAGGACAAGCCAGTACCGTCCCCCTTCCCATGAGACTGCAGTTGCCCCATCACCACTGGTTCATACTTGGCTTTCCAATAAGCTCTGAGGCGTCAGCCACCTTGTCTGCGGTCCAGATGCATTTCTGCCAAAAGTCGTTGGGTTCTGAGATTCTTTTCTTAGTCTCTGGGATGATGGCCGTTAAGCAGTTCAATCAGGAACCAGAGAGGCCATGTCTCCAATTATATAGCTGAGCCGGAGGTGGTTTGTGGGTATGTCTCCCACATACCTAACTTTTGGCCATTGACTTTCTTGGTAAACTCTGCCCCAAGTTTTTGGGGTCTGGCCAAAGGCACAGCAGAAATTTTGGGGTATCTGAAGGTCTGACGGTGCCATCAGGCTGCTGATGCACTCGCCTCACAGGTACAGATTGACCTGCTTTGACTATTTGACAGGAATACCCCCATGCTTTAACTATTTTTGTACCGTCATTCCAGCCCCAACCTCTCAATCTCTTTTTCTCATGTAAGGTAAGGTAAGGTAAAGGCCCTCCCGTTGATCGTCGATTTGCTCGAGCGGGCCCAGTAACGTCTCCATTGGAGACTTTGTTGTTACTGTGTCTGGCATATCGAATACTCTCGGTAGCTTGCCGGGCTCTCCGAGAGGGGCGGAGGAATCGAACTCGGGTCGGCCATGTTGGCTGCGTGCAAGGCACACGCCCTACCCGCTGTGCTATCGCTCATTTTTTCTAATAAAGAAATTTCCTGGACAAATAAAACATACCTTTGATGTACTGACTTGTATGTGTAAGTTATTTAAGAAGCTAACACAAAAGTAACTGTATATGTATGTATCATAATTGATAAAATTGAGGATTGTGTCTGAGTAACTATCTCCCATCCCTCACTTTCACTCATTCAACTCTCTTTTTCTTCTCAGAACAAAGCCTTAGTAAATGGGTAAATGCTATTTTTACATTTATAATATGGTATGCTGCTTTTTTTTTTATTTGGTTTTGGTTCCTGCGCACACCTGGTCTGTAGTGTGGGTAATCAAATCTGGGCCTTAAACCCAGTCTTCTTGCATGCAAAGCGTGTGCTCCAGCCCGTTGAACTCTCCAGCCTCGTGTTTCTTTTTTTCAGTTGCCTTAAATAACCTGACATTCTTCATCATCATTGAAAACTCAAGTTTAAATTGATCTATCTGGAACTGGAGAGAGAATACAGTGGGTCGGATATTTGCCTTGAAGGCAGCTAACCCAACAGCCCATATGGTTCTCTGAAGGCAGATCCCTGTGCTTGGTGTGGCACAAAAACAAAACAGATAAATCGATCTTTTTTCAAAGGTTTGCCTATTTTTGTCAGTACCACATACTTTATCATTTAGTTACTGTTGCTTACATGAGGCCTTTTCTTTCACTAAGGAAAGTGTGTGTTGATTGGTGACAATGATTGTAAAACAGTATTATCCACAGAATTTACTGGCTTAGCTTGTATTTTTTTATTTTATGTGTGAAATAATTGCTTGTAGTACTGGGTTGTTTTTTTTTAAATCATTGAGAGAAAACAAACATAAAACATTCTCTTCTAATTCAACTTACAGGAAATACCCTTTTGAAGAGAAATGAAGAAGAAAACTATGTATACCATAAATTTGGGAGATCAGGAGTATGAAGATATGGAAGGTAACTTCATTTTTGTAGTTTGTATGTTGAAACTTGTTATTTCCAAACTGTTTGTTTGTTCTCATTTCAAAATGCAAAACTGCTCATTTGTTTTTATTCATTTTTGTTGCTTTACACCCACTCCTTCACAAAAACTTAAGAAATTTTTTTAGTGAAAATCTGTTGGTAAACTCTTTTGTAGTCTATTCTTTTCAGAAGTATTGAGAAATAAGCAGTTTTGTTTTGTTTTCTGCTGTTTTCTAATCTTAGCACTTTGAAGATGCGATTTATCCATTTTCTGGTTTTCTTTTTTACCTGTTCTTAAGTGATTCTTTTTCAAACATGCGTGCTTTTTTCTTTATAAGCTTTTTTTTTTTTTTTTTTTTGCTTTAAAGACCTTATTTTCTATCCTATTCCTAAGTATGGATTTTTTTTTTAATTTCCTGGCTGTTAACTGCTTTAATCATGGCCTCTACTTTATTATCTTTTTCTGGATTTTAATTTAATGTTATATTTAGTTCTGGCCTCATTTTTAAATCTTTTTCTCTCAGTTTATAACTGTTTTTTAAGATTCTAGATAGTTTTTTTTAAAGTCTTTTCTAGTTATATCCATTATTCTGTATCTAATAATTCTGTGTAATATTTGAAAATTCTGCTATTTGAAGTTAGAGTATCTTTAAAAGTATTAAAAGTAAATATAGCATATAAAATACAAAAAATAAATCTTAAGTCTCTTCTGATTATTTTGGGTTGTTTTTGGGTCACACTGAGCTATACTCAGGATTTACTACTCCATGCTCTGTGCTTAGGGATCACTCCTGGTGGGGTTCAGGGGACCATGTGGGGTGCCTGGGTTTGAGCCTGGGTTGGTTATGTGCAAGGCAAGAAACCTACCTGCCGTCCTCTCCATTCGTTGTTGCAGGATGTTTTCTTCCAGAGGCTTTATTTCTTTTTTCCTTAACAAATACCGGGATCACTCAGCCCTGCTTGAGGGTCTTGTCTAATACTAGAATCTCTCAGGATCGGTCCCTACCTGGGGTGGACCGAAGGCTTAAGTCCTATGAGAAGTGCACTATATGGACACACACGGATAGTCCCAGGATATCCAGCTTTTCTGTTTGTTTGGACTACACTTTTCACATTTTAGCTATTTTATGTTGGTATCACGGTCCTCCCATTGTTCATCAATTTGCTAGAGCGGGCCCAGTAACGTCTCCATCATGAGACTTGTTGTTACTGTGTTTGGCATATCGAGTACGTCATGGGTAGCTTGCCAGGCTCTGCCGTGCGGGCGAGATCAAGATTAGGATACATTTATTCAATCACCTCTGTAGAATTAGAATCTGATTCTTACAAAAAGCAAGTTACAGAAACATGGTTTTTTCTCCACCTTCATTTTAAAACGTTGCAAGATAGCTTAACAAATCTGGCTTGTTCTTTTGCATAAACACAGTAAGATTAGAGAACTCTACATTTGGGATACCCCATTATTTTATGTTGAATTTCAAAAAAATTTTATTTACTTATATAAGTCAGCAATACATTCTTTTGTATGTAGTATTATATCTGGTGGACTTTTTAGATTAGTACAAACCCTGAGGTGAATAATTTAAGGAGTCTTTATTCAGATCGCAAATGTACATGTATTAGTCTAACAAGTTCCTTATAGGAATTATTTCTAAAGATATACATTATTAAAAATGTGAAATGACAACATTTTCCAAATGACAGCATTGTTTGTGATAACCAAAGATTGAAAAAAGTGAGTAAAATCAGGATAAAACAAAAATATTTCATGTGTGTCTTTCATGTTCTAGCATTTATGTGAAAGAAATTTGAAAGACTGTACTTACTTGCTTGTTTATTGCTTGCATGAAAAAAAATCGTAAATGAAGCAAGAAAGTTTTTACAGAAACTTATTTAGAAACATGTCAGTGGTGAGAAAGGGGAAAGTGCATATTCAAAGAGAGCACAGGCTTTTCCAGAGTAAAAATAAGCAAGCAAAGAAACAGAAACCAGCATGTTCAAGGCAGAACATGGGCTTGGAGACCAGGCCAAAAACATCTTTTCAAGAACAAGAAACTTAGTGTTGGGTTGACCATAACTGAGTGGAAAACTGAATGGAACTGAGAACAAAGGATTAGATGTGGAAGGGAGATTTACAATCTTATAAATTTTGAGTTTTGTGATTGTTTAAAAATTAATGAAAAAGAAGTTACTTCCCATTAAAAATATAAATTAGTAAGGTGTTGGTAGCATTGGACACAAGTAGTATGTTTGTTGTTATGTATTTAAGTCTTATTGAGTAGTAGTTAGCAGAGAGCACTTTAGAGTTATGTAGTGTATTATACTTCCACAAATACATGAGTTGGTCTGGAAATTATTGAAAGCATATATGACTTTTTTACTTTATAGACAAAGAAAACAAAGATAACACTACTACGACTGGTTTTTTGTACAATGAAGCCGACAGATGTCCAATATGTCTTAATTGCCTGTTAGAGAAGGAAGTTGGTTTTCCAGAAAGCTGTAATCATGTCTTCTGCATGCCTTGTATTCTTAAATGGGCAGAGGTAAGTCAAAGAATAAGTATTAAAAATAAATGTATTTTAACTCCCTAATGTGATTTTTTTATACCTAAAGAGTTTATAACTGCCTTTCATAAATTATTGTACAGTAATGTGGTTTATTTCTTTGCTTCAGCATTTCCTTCTAATTTTTTTTTCAGTGTAGGAGTACTGTTGTTTATTCAGCCATTAATTAAGCTGATTAAATTGGGGATGAACTCCACATTCTTTATTTTTTTTAATTGAATCACTGAGATGGCTGAAGCGATAGCACAGTGGGCAGGTCATCTGCCTTGCACGCAGCTGACCCAGGTTCAATTCCTCCATCCCTCTTGGAGAGCCCAGCAAGCTACTGAGTATCCTGCTCGCACGGCAGAGCCTGGCAAGCTCCTTGTGGCATATTCAATATGCCAAAAAAAAACAGTAACAACAAGTCTCACAATGGAGATGTTACTGGTGCCCACTTGAGCACATTGATGAACAGTGGGAGGATAATGTTACAGTGCTACACTGTGAGATATAGTTACAAAGGTTTCATGTTCGAGATTCAGCTGTACAGTGATGGAACACCCATCCTTCCACCAGTGCGCACTCTTCACCATCATGTTCCCAGAATATCTTCCCATCTCCCCATCCCAATCCTCACCCTGCGTCCAGGCAGGCAATTTCCCCAATACTCTCTCTACTTTTGAGTTTTGCTTGAATTTTCCCACTACCATTCAAGCCTCCCTGCCAGAGGCAGATGCTAGCTCTTTTATTGTCCATTGCTCATTTTGAATATCTTGGGTGACACAGCCGTGTGCTTCTGGAATCCTAGATTATAAATGGTTGGGTTCCAGAGACATTTCTGTAGGGCACTAATCCATTTTGGGATTCAGTTGGATGTCTCTGGACCAGGGCTGTTGGTGCGCTAAGATGGCACCCAGAAGCACATTGTGGGGGAGGACAGCCAGACTGATGAGTGGGCAGGGAGCCGGGAAGGGACAGCCACCGTGAGGCATGTAGAATTAATCCTGGGACCCACATACCTGGGCCTTGATTGCGGAAGTTCTTGGTTGCCGGGATTCCATCTGGAATAGGTGGAGAAACTGCACCTGCTCCATCTGGGGTGTCCTGGTGACATTGGTTCAATATGGGTGCCTGGAGAGATCTCCGGCTCTGTGGTGTCTTCTGGGACTCGCTGCTGTGTCTCTCTCTGGCTTTTGACCTCTTTCGAGATTTATTTATGGGTCTCTGCAGCAAGGTCAGTAATAGTGTTTACAGAGTGGCGCTGGAGTTGATTCACACGGGAGACTGCCAATGCTCCCATGTGTATTGGGAAGTGGGGGGAGGTAGCCCATCCCAACTCTGTGAAAGCTCTGTAAAATTTCAGTCACAAATCCGCATACCCGGATTTTCAGCAAATCATATCTTGGTGAGGTCCATCCAGAAATAGTCAAGTCAAACTCAGGGGTATGGTGGCGATTTTGAATTGTGGAAGCAGGCGGCTGCTGGGGGTTCTGCTTGGGCGGTCACAGGCCAACCTGCCCCCCTCTGATTTACCCCAGTCTGATCAGCCATGCAAGGGTCAGAGATTAACTGTCACTTTTGGTCTCTTTTGAGATTTATCTGGGGTGTCTGAGACAAGGCCATTAAGTGAGCTTATATAGCTGAACCAGAGGTAGTTTGTGGGTGTGGCTTCTACATGCCTAACTGTTAGCTGTTCAATTTCTTAGTAAACTTGGTCCCAAGTTTTTGGAGTTAGGCCAAAGGCACAGGGGCAATTTGGGGGTGTCAGGAAGCCTGAAGGCACCATCAGGCTGCTGATGCACTCGCCCTACAGGTACAGGTTGACCTGTTGGCAGCATCATAACCCCTCTAATTTTTTAAAAAAATTTTAAAATTTTTATTAGTGAGACACCATGAGGTCCAGTTGTAGACTTACAGATTTTTGTGCTTGGGTTTCAATTATACAATGATCAAATACCCACCCCTCCACCAGTGCCCATTTTCCACCACCACGGGTCCCAGTATCCCTCCCACCCTCCATCCCTCCCTGCCTCTGTTCTAATTTTCTTTTAATCATCTTTCATTTTAAGTTTATCTTTTCAAGCTTATGTAAAAAAAGTAATAATTGTACTTCCCTGGCAGGGAAGACACTACAATCACAACGGTGGTTTTCCCAGGGCAAGACTTAGCCATTGCATTTCGGATGTGCAATCCTGTGATTTCCCCAAATATGGATGATTTGTGGTAATCAGGGACTGTTTTCGAATTCTCCCCTCAAAAAAAAAAAAACTTTAATTTAGGGCCAGAGCGATAGTACCATGGTTAAAGGATTTGCCTTGCACACCGCCAACCTGGTGCAAACCATTTCATACTGGTTTCACTCCCCAGCCATCCCATATGGTCCCCCGAGCAGCGCCAGGAGTAATTCCTGAGTGCAGAGCCAGGAGTAACCCCTGAGCATCGCTGGGTGTGATCTGCCCTTCTCCTCCCCCTCCTACCCCCCTCCCCAGCAAAAAAAGAAAAAAAAAGCCCCCCCCCCCAAAAGAAAACCCTTTCAAGAGCAAATTAAGTATTTTTTCTGGTTGAAATATGATTATCTCATCTTCAGTGTATTTGACCCTCTTGGAATTTTATCTAGAAGTAATAATATCTTCTGTTTGCCTTGTCCTTATATTTTTCATAAATTATTTGATTTTTACTTTATATTAACCTTGAGGGATACCCAGAGCAGATATAATAGTATACCTCCACCTTTGTTCTGTAACCTGGCCAAGATTTCATACTTTAAGAGACACAATGAATTTAGAACTGTATTTTCTAATCTTCGTTTTTAATTTAGTATGGGCTAATTTTAGCTAAGTGAGATTTATTACTAAGGTTTGAGGAAAATGATTTAGAAAATGGACATTTTGAACTTCTTAATATTGATATTGATTCAAGTTGGGTCAAATAGTACTTGAGTTGGATTATTTCTTTTAATACCCCATTGTTATAAATTGTGACAATACTTTGTCATGTTCATTGTGCTCCATTTTCTAGGTGGATTCTCAGTGTATAGAATGAGTAAAGGAGATAAATTTAAAACTATTTTTTAATATTAGCTACGTTTAGATTGTCCCTAAACACAGTAGAATCAATTGCTCGTTAATATAGGGGTTCAAAGTTCTTTGATTTGCTTAATATTTACATTAATGATGTGAAAAGGATAAACCTGGATAGTTACTCAGTGGGTCGGGCACTTGCCTTGTAGGAAACTGACTCAGGTTCACTTTCCAGCACTCCCTGTGCTCTAGCACCACCCCCAGCACGCCAGAAGGGATTCCTGAATGCAGAGCCAGGAATTACCCCAGAGCACCACTGGGTGTCAACCAAAAGACAACAACAACAAAAATTTAGACAATATGAAAAGAAAAGCATAATTGTACTTTTTCTGTGGCAGAGTTCTTTAGGTGGAGAAAAAGATTTGTTGTGCTGGTTGAGTTTATAATAGTACAATTAGAAACAGTTTTGATTATAGTAAAATGTACTGGTCTTGGCAACAGTGTACTAAGCAGTAGACAAAATGTATACTGAGAAAAGTGTTGTGAGCTTTTTGAATCAATATGATAATATCTGTATGTTTGCTGGAGCATTGATTTTTTTTTTTTTTTTTTTTTTTTTTTTGCTGGGCATTCACACCTGGTGATGCTTAGGGGTTACTCCTGGCTCTATGCTCAGGAATCACTCCTGGCAGTGCTGGGGACCATATGGGATGCTGGGGATAGAACCCGAGTCTGTCACGTGGAAAGCAAACACCCTACCTACTGTACTATTGCTCAGGCCCTGGAGCATTGATTGTTGAATGCATATTTTTCTCTGCCACCCAAATGAAGCTTTCATACGTGTTAAATTGAATGTACCTTGCTTTGCTTTACTCTAAGCAGAGAAGCAAATTACTAAATGAGTAGACGATTTCAGCAGTGCCTTTTTTAAATTATATTTTGATTATATTTTAGGTTCAACTATAACCATTTTCTCTACAAAAATTAGTATGTATAAAAAAGACATGGCTCACCATCTTTCCTTACGTTCTCTGCATCTTTCGAATAGACATTAGTTTATCATGGTATATATATATATATCCCAAATTTATTTAGAGTAGCATAAAGTGGAACTTTTTGCTTGAAGACTATGCATGTTCAGACACTACTATAGAATGCCTAACATTTTAATTTTTGACTTTTTTTAAACTCTTACATATTTATTTATTATTGAATTACCATGAGAACAGTTACAAAGCTTTCAGGTTTAAGTCTCGGTCATACAGTGATTGCACACCCAGCCCTTCACCAGCGCACATGTTCCACTACCAAAAACCCCAGTATACCCCCTATCCCACCCCTCCCCCTGCCTGTATGGCAGATAATTTTCACGTTAGTCTCTCTTTACTTTGATTACATTCAAATTTTCGACAAAAGACCCGCTATTATTATTTGGAATTTTCCTCCAACTATCACACCTCCCAAAAAGGCATCATTAGATAATTTGTTTTCTGTTGCTGAAAATGAAGGGCATATAATGTCGCGGCTGCGCGATTTTTGATTTTTGGTATTTTAGTCATTAAGTCCAGAGGCATTTCTGGCGGAAGTTGCCGGGTTCCCAGATTGGTTTATATGCCTCTGGAATCATGGCCATTCGGGAGCAGAGGAGTATGTTTAACTTCTTAATACCGTATGACATTTTTACAAAGTAGTCACATCATTTTACATTGGAGGAACAAGGTGTTCCTCAGTTCCTCCCCTAAACTTACTGTCCATCATTTTTATTAGTAAAAGAGTGGTACTGTAGCACCGTTCTCCCATTGTTCATTGATTTGCTTGTGCGGGCACCAGTAACGTCTCCATTGTGAGACTAATTTTAGTTCAATTACGGTATTGGTGTTACATTTGTATTCTGCCAGTTTCTTCTCCACTGCACTCTTGTATTCAACCAAAAATTTCTCCATAGCACCAAATTCTCTCATTTCCAAGCTGCGAGCACCTGAGGCATGATGAAGGACGAATCAACCTGCACATTCCCTGACCGGAAGTCACTCTTAAATATTTTTAAGTTGGGGGCTGGAGCAATAGCACAGTGGGCAGGGCATTTGCCTTGCACGTGGCTGACCCAGGTTCAATTCCCTGCATCCCATATGGTCCCCCGAGCAAAATTTATTTGGCTTTCTGTTTTTTTTTTTTATTGTAATTGAAAGTTTAGTCACAGTCACAGTCCTCCCGTTGTTCATCGATTTGCTCGAGCGGGCCCAGTAACATCTCCATCGTGAGACTTACTGTTACTGTATTTGGCATATTGAATACATCACGGGTAGCTTGCCAGGCATTGCCGTGCGGGCGAGATACTCTCGGTAGCTTGCTGGGCTCTCCAAGAGGGGCAGAGGAATTGAACTCGGGTCGGCCATGTTGGCTGCGTGCAAGGCAAACGCCCTACTGCTGTGCTATCGCTCCAGCCCAATTGAAGATTTAATTTATTTTTATTTAGTCACCATGATATTACAAAGTTATTCATGATTGGATTTCAGGCGTATGATGTTTCAACACCGATTCCTTCCCCAGTGTCCACTTCCCTCCACCAATGTCTCCATCCCCCCATTTGCCACCATCCACCAGTCTGCTTCTATGATAGGTGCTTATTTAAAAAGGAGGTAAGGGTCTGCGCTGTGGTCTACAGTGTTGTTGATGCTAGGTTTCCTCCGTAACACCTTCCCACTTTCAGCACCTCCTCCTCCCCCAGCACCCCTTTCTCCTCCTCCTTCCACCCAAGACCTTTCCCCTTCCCTGTCCTATCCCCCAGCCCCTTCAAGTGGCATGTTTCCTATTGAATACATTCTGGTGTTCAATGAGAGCATTGCTTTTGGGTGTTTGTTATTCCCCCATTATGATTTTTTATATGCTGCATATGAGAGACCATTTGGTATGGGTCTCTCTCCCTCTGACAGCTTCACTCAGCAGGATATTGTCCAGGTTCCTCCACAGAGCATCAAATTTTATGACTTTGTTTCTTCTTTAAGGCCAGGTGATATCCATTGTATATATGTACCATAGTTTCTTGATCCAGTCATCTATTTTTGGACACTTGGTTTGTTTCCAGATTTTGGCTATTGTGGATAGCGCTACAAGGATTATTTGGCTTTCTTATATTTATTCTTCTGATTGAGGCCAAATTACATTAAAAAGAAAGTAGTTTGCTGTGCTACCATAAATTTTGATGGGGAAAAGTTGACTTGTATTGTTGAAACAGAAGCAATTAATCTTTTTTTTTTCTTTTTTGCTTTGTGGTCACACTCGGCTATGCGCAGGGGTTACTCCTACTCTTGGCTTTGCACTCAGGAATTATTCCTGGCAGTGCTTGGGGGGACCATGTGGGATTCTGGGAGTCAAACCTGGGTTGGCCTCATGCAAACGCCCTACCCTGTAGTACTACTGCTCCAGCCCCAAAGCAAAGCAGAGAGTATTTAGTTTTTTTCCCTTTTTAATGCCCCTAGTAAAAATGACAGCTAACTTGAGAATTATTGACTCATTTGGCCTACAGCCCCCTTTTCAGAAAAATCATAACCCTCCCCTGAGAATCTACCTTCTTTATGTGAACATAGTGCCTCCCATTTTCACCACTGGGTCACCTACCTGGAGGCAGGTTTTTTGTGTGTGTGTGGGTGTGTGTGTGTGCGCGCGCGCGCGCGCGCTTTTCGGGTCACACCTGGCAAATTACCCCTGGCGGTGCTCAGGGGACCCGAATGAGATGCTGGGAATTGAACCTGGGTCAGCTGCATGCAAGGCAAACGCCCGACCTGTGCTATTGCTCCAGCACCATTGGAGGCAGTATTTTGCGAAACATCATCTGTGTTAATAAATAGTCACAAGTAGTAAATAAATTAATAAAACACTTTGGCTTTGAATTAAATATTTCAGTTTGAATATATATTGAGTTTAAAAAAACATTTAATTTGAAGTATGTAATTTGACAAGGAGAATCAGATTTCATATTCACTCAATTTTTATTTCATAATCATTGGTAATTAAGGTCTGTTCTCGGGGCTGGAGCAATAGCACAGCAGATAGGGCGTTTGCCTTGCACACAGCCAACATGGCCGACCCGGATTTGATTCCCAGCATCCCATATGGTCGCCTGAGCACTGCCAGGAGTAATTCCTGAGTGCCTGAGCCAGGAGTAACCCCTGAGCATCACTGGGTGTGACCCAAAAAGCAAAAAAAAAAACAAAGGTCTGTTCTCTAATTTTCTCCAGTTAGTTGTTCCTCTACCCACTTTTATTGGGTTTTGGAGCCTCACCCAGCAGGCAGTGCTCAGGACTTTCTGGCTCTGTGCTCAGGGAGCATTCCTGGCAGGCTTTGGGGAGTTCATATAGGGTTCTGGAGACCAAACCTGGATCAGCTGCATGCCAGGTTAGCGCCTTTCCGCTCTGTTCCAGTCCCCTATTTTTTTTTTTTAATTTTTTTGTTTTGTTTTGTTTTTTGGGTCTCACCCGGCGATGCTCAGGAATTACTCCTTGCTCTGCACTCAGGAATTACCTGCCAGTGCTTGGGGGACCATATGAGATGCTGGGAATTGAACCCGGGTTGGCCGCGTGCAAGGCAAATGCCTTACCGGCTGTACTATCGCTTCAGCCCCACTGTCCCCTATTTTTAAAGAGAGCATGACATTTATTTTGTCTTTCAGAATTATGAATAAGCTGTATCTATGTTCATAACCTACTAACCATCAGTCATACTAAGGACCTATGCTAAGGCTTTCTTACTCATTTGGATTTTTCTATATATATTTTGATATTCAAGGCAAGGATTTTGAACTACAATTTCTTACTAAATAAAAGCTTCAAGGAATAACTTAAAATTAAAATGGTTTTTAAAAAAATTAATTCATAGTTTAAATTTTATTAATTTTCACATCTAATAGAGCCCAGAGCCAAGAGTAAACCCTGAACACCACAGTCAGGACGAACAGCAGGCAAGGCACCTGCCTTGCACATGGCCATCCCAGGTTTGATTCTCAGCATCCCATATGGTCCCTGGAGACTGCCAGGCATGATGCCTGAGTGCAGAGCCAAGAATAAGTGCTGCACACCACTGGGTATGGCCCCAAGATAAGTTTTGGGGGTGGGCTAGAGCGCTAGTGCAGGAGGTAGGGCACTTGCCTTGCACACAGCTGACAGGTTCCATCCCTGAAATCCCATATGAAATCCCCAGAGCCCCACCAGGAGTGATCTCTGAGCACAGAACCAGGAATAAGCTCTGAGCATAGCCAGGTATGACCCCAAAAGTCACAAAAATTTAATTTAGGGACTTGGGCCAGAGAGATTAGTACAGCAGGTTGCTTGGCTGACCCAGGTTTGATCACTGGCACCCCTGAGCATCTCAAGGAGTGATCCCTGAGCACAGAGCCAGGAGTAAGCCCTGAACATCACACCAAGTCAGAAGTAATCCCTGAGCACTGCTGGGTATGTCCCCCCAAAAATTAGTTTTGGAATCTAGGACTATTTTGAAGCATTTGAAGCTGAAGCATGTTAATTAAAAGGACATGTGGTTAGGGATTCATAATGCACCTTACCTTCTTTCTTTTATCTTTTAAGTAATATATTTTCTTTATTAGGATTATTAGATTTTTTTTTGTTAGTTTTCCTCGTAAGTAAGTTATTTTCCCTCAGCTTATCTCAGTCTTCCATTTCTTATCAAGGTTGATAGTTTCAATTTGGAAAAAAAAGTTAATGAAATAAAAATTAGATTACAAAAGTATTTTTTCTTTCATGAGACTAGAAGTGAGTTTTTACTGTGGTGATGTACAGTTCTTGAAGAAGTTAAATGCTGTTCAGGATAGGCAGGTGAGGAGTATATTTTTTAATTCATACATTATGCCCAAATCAAAATATGTCAGTTTGACATGTATCTTGACTATTTTATGTTTTATATAGATAATTATGCTGTGGATGAAATGTGCACATTATTCTAGTGATTAGATTACTTTTAATAGACAATAATTTGGGAAGATTTTATTGCCTGAATTTTTATTTTTGACTAAAATTTATTTCTCTCATTCCTGAACCAAGCCGATTACATGAGTCTCTAAAAAATAAAATAGCTGTGAAGCACTGCCAACATTGGTTCTATTTTTATAGTGTATATAAAATTGTCAGATAAGTTATTCCACTAAATACAACCTGTTGAGTAGGCGACTCAAGCCTGTCTGTATCTTCATTCTTTTTTTTTAAACTTTTTTATTGAAACACTGAGATAGACCCTTAAAAGTGTTTGTGATTGTATTTCAGTCACACCGTATTCTGTGTATGAAAAAATTTTGGTAATTTTGTTTAAAATCATATTAAGATAACACATTTTCTACATAATTTTTAAATAAAGGGTTGGGGAGGGGTTACATCCAGTGGTGCTCAGGACTTACTCCTGGCTCTGTGCTCAGGGATCACTTCTGGCATGACTTGAAGGATCAAATGAGGTGCCAGGGATCAAATCAGGGTTTACCACATGCAGGGCAAGTGCCTGACCCACTATACTATCTTCCGGCCCATTAAATAAGAATTTTTAAGACCACAGAACTGAAGAATGAAATGAGTCAGTTACACTCGGAGAGTAGGATTAAAATTTTTTAGTTTTCTAAATGCAGGATAAAGGGGTAAATATTCATCGGGGCCTTAAAAATAGGTCATTTCAAACCATTTTGTAAAACCTACATGCAAAACTTTTATTTAATAGATTATCATATTATGAATAATTACATTTTTTTAGTACTAATTGATGATATCTTTAAACCTTGTGTGTTTTGAAGGTTGGGGTTGTGTCTAGGTGATAGAGCATTTGTCTGGTATATACAGGGTCCTGAGTTCAGTCCTTGGCACAGCAAAAATTAAAAGTTAGCATAAATAAAACATTTCTTCCCCTAAACCATGGGTGCTTTAAATATACATTAACAAATGATGTTGAAGGTACACTTAATGTTTTAAAAATCTGTTTTGATTTCTTAGTTATTGTTGAAGTATATGCTCTGACAATTTCATAAAGAATAACTTTCTTTTTCTCCTTTGAAATGCATTGCTAAATTGTCTTTTTTTGTTTGTTTGTTTTGTTTTTGTTTTTGGGTCGCACCCAGCCATACACAGGGGTTACTCCTGGCTTTGCACTCAGGAATTACCCCTGGTGGTGCTCAGGGGACCATATGGGATGCTGGGAATCGGACCCAGGTCAGCCGCGTGCAAGGCAAACACTCTACTTGCTGTGCTATCACTCCAGCCCCTACTAAATTGTCTTAAAGTAGAAATGGATATCATGGCTCAGTGGCCATAGCAAAAATAACGTCTTCATATAAGTAGCTTGTTTTCTGAATTGTTTTCCTTTACTAGAGGGAGAGCTTGATGTTAAGGTATTTTTCTGAGAGCTGAGCATGAGCCAAAGAAAATCTATTAATTTCGAGAAGAATGCTTTAGGAAATATATGTACAGAATAGGTTATATTCCACTATTTCACGGTGGCTTTCTGACTATAATTGTTACTGTTTTTGTGTGTTTTTTCTTTTTGCTTTTATAATAGCAGTAGATCTCTTTCTTCAAGTGAAACCTTACACAAGTCCGCAACAATTATTAAGGAAGAAAAGAACAAGTATAACTTTTAATCAGAATTCCATTCTTTGGAAATGCATCAAAATGAAATGACTCATATTAAAATTTGGGGTTATCTTTCTTTCTTTTTTTTTCTTTTTTACCACACCCTGCAGTGTTCAGAGCTTATTACTGGCTCTTCCCTCAGGGATCACTCCTGGCTGGCTCGGGGGACCATGTAGTATGCTGGGAATTGAACCCGGGTAAGCTGCTGTACCAGGGGTTAAGCTGCTTGCCTTGCATGCAGACAACCCGGACTCTGTCAATCCTGGCACCACATATGGTTGGCTCCTCAGTACCAAAGGATTAAGCATTCAGTGCCATGGGGTATTACAAAATACAAACAACAGCAAAACTTGGGGGTCTGGTTATATAGAGGGTTAAGATACTTGTCTTGCATTCTGCTGAATCTGGTTTGAATTTCCAGCACCAAGCACTGCCAGGTATGACCCCCCAAATGAAATCATCTTGAAATTTTGTGCAGTAAATGCTGAATGTGATAATCATATAAATTTTATTCAGTTCTCTGAACTAGAATTGCTCCTTGTAATATGTTATTTTTAGAAGTGGAGGCTGGGGCCAGAGTGAAAGAACAGTAGGTAAGAGGTTTGCCTTGCACACTGCCTACCCAGGTTTGATCCCTGGAACCACGTTTGGCCCCCTAAACACTGCCCAGTGGGGCCCTGCACAGAGCCAGAAGCGAGCCTGTGCATCTCTGGATGTGGCCCAAAACAAATTTTAAGTGTAGAAGCTGGGGAAGTGGGTCTGTAGGAGAGTGCCATACATAACAATAGCAATGATGATAAAAGAGTACCATAATAATAATTATAAAATATGGGGGCGTCTTATAGTTTCTTACAGCAAAACTTAAATTCAGGGTTTCTGTAGGGAAAATGACAAATCCCTAAAACCTGGAAAAGCTGAGCTGTCTTCTACCTGTTTGAACCAACTCAATTTAGTATAGTGACAATTTCTAGTAAAGATATGGTAAAATCAAGGCCTACTTACAAGAAAGGAGACATCACTTTAGCAGAGTAATGAAAAAAAAAAATCTGTATTTTGGCTGCTTCCTAAATGATTCAAGAGGTTTGTGAAACTGTTACATATGTGGTGCTGAAGCAATAGAACAACAGATAGGGTGTTTGCCTTGCATACAGCCAACCTGGGTTTGATTCCCAGCATTCCATATGGTTCCCCGAGCACTGACAGGAGTAATTCCTGAGCGCAGAGCTAGGAGTAACCCCAGGAG
Source organism: Sorex fumeus (assembly GCF_029834395.1). Taxonomy (NCBI): domain Eukaryota; kingdom Metazoa; phylum Chordata; class Mammalia; order Eulipotyphla; family Soricidae; genus Sorex; species Sorex fumeus. The sequence continues at coordinate 12,504,716 of NW_026606093.1, read as the reverse complement.
TGGCCCCAAAACAAAAACAGAAAACTGTTTTACATGATGATTGTCTATACACAGTCAGACTCACCTGTGTTTGTGTATATGCATATCTTCCTATTTGCCAATGCCCAAAGGGGCAGATATTAGCTTTTTCCTCCCCACTGGGAAATATTTCAGATTTCATTACTATCTTGTTTTTTTGTTGTTTATTTTGTTTTTTTGGTTTGGGGCCACACCCAGCAATGCTCAAGGGTTACTCTTGACTCTGCACTCAGGAATCACTTCTGGTAGGGCTTGGGGGAACATATGGGATGCCTGGTATCAAACCCAGGTCAGTTGTGTGCAAGTCAAGCTCACTACCTGCTTTGCTATCGCTCCGTCACTCCAGACTCATTACTATCTTGTTGTTTTTTTAAAAGATTATTGTTATTTGTTAATAATTAACAATTTTAATTGATTAATAAATGTTAATTAATTTTAAGATTAATGTTACTTTAAATTAATAGATAATTAGCATTATCATTTAATGTTAATTGTTATTTGTTAGTTAATAGACTGGAGCAATAGCACAGCGGTAGGGTTAGTTTGCCTTGCAAGCGGCCAGCCCGGCCAAGCCAGGTTCAGTTCCTCTGCCCCTCTCAGAGAGCCCAGCAAGCTACTGAGAGTATCTCGCCCTCATGGCAAAGCCTGGCAAGCTACCTGTGAGTATTCGATATGCCAAACACAGTAACAACAAGTCTCAAAATGTTACTGGGCCAGCTCAAGCAAATTGATAAACAATGGAAGGACAGTGCTACAGGTTATATAGAATCTTCCCTCTACTCCAGTTGACTTAATACAGCTTGTTACTCGTTATATAAATTAATTTCTATTCAAAATTAATAGCATTGACAGGTAAACTTATTTGTTTTTTAATACATAAGATAAAGGTAAGGTAAAGGCCCTCCCGTTGTTCATCGATTTGCTCAAGCGGGCCCAGTAACGTCTCCATTGGAGACTTTATTGTTACCGTGTTTGGCATATCGAATACGCCATGGGGAGCTTGCCAGGCTCTGCTGTGCGGGCGAGATACTCTCGGTAGCTTGTCGGGCTCTCCGAGAGGGGCGGAGGAATCGAACTCGGGTCGGCCACGTTGGCTGCGTGCAAGGCAAACACCCTACCGCTGTGCATCGCTCCAAATCCAGATATGTAATTAAGGAAGACCCAAAATATTTTAGAATATGAATTATAACTTATACTTAAAATTTAGTACATGTATATGCATTATTTAGAGAAGGCCGCCTCAAAGTGCTAAGGAACTATTCTTGGCTCTATGCTGGGGATTGTTTCTGGTGGTGCTCAGGCAGCCGTGTGATGTTGGGGGTCAGAGGTGAGCCTCATGCAAGGCAGAACCTTTACCCTATTATTTTCCTAGCCTATGTATAAGGATTGAATGTCTCCAAAAGGATCTTTAAGAAACTACTCTGGAGGGCCAGAACAGTAGTACTGTGAATGGACATCGCCATTCAGTAGTACAGTTGCACATCACCAACCTGGGTTTGATCCCTAGCAACACACAAGAATTCCCACGCACTGCCAGGAGTGACCCCTAGTGCAGAAGTAGGCCTAAGCCCTGACGGAAGGAAGGGACGGAAGGAGGGAACAGGAAAGGGGAATGGAGGAAGTTTTAGAGAAGGCCTCTAGGTAGCAGAAGTGGAGGGGGAGGGAAGTGGAGAATCTACTTTCCATATCCATATCCTTTTTTTCTTTTCTTTTTTCCTGAAGTGCCAGGAATTGATGAAATCAGGGCCTCAGTACATGTAAGGCCATTACTTTGTTACTGTACCTCCGTGTGTGTGTGTGTGTGTGTGTGTGTGTGTGTGTGTGTGTGTGTGTGCGCGCGCGTGTGCGCGCGTGCACGCACACGAATGCTGGTACAAATTACTATTTAACATAATTTGGTGTACTACAGGAGATACTACTTACCTTGCACATAACTGACCCCAGTGTCTTCCCCTGCAGTGCATGTGTTTCCTCAGCACTGTTGGCTATAGCTCAGATCCCTCCCTGAAATAAAATAAAACATTATTAATAGGAGGGAATACTGTGCCATAGAATCTTAGGAACTGGTCTAAGCCTTTCCTTCCTGTAGTTGATCTAGAAATGCCCAAATGCTTTCTATAAGATTATGTTATTTATTTTAGCTTGATTTTTCATTTTATTATATTAGTAGTTGTCAGTTGGTCAGCATATCATAATGTGTGTTATCTTGATAAAATCTCTGCTGTTCATTTTCATATTCTGCCTATCCACTATTGATGCTTGAATAAAACAAATTCATTAACTGTGACATGATGTAGACCGAAATTAGTGCGTCTTTATTTTTTAAAGGGAAAGGGGTTTTTTTTGTTTTTTTTTTTCTCCCAATGATAAACCCATTTATCATTAAATAAATGATAAATGGGTTTAGAATTTTACTTTCTTCTATCCGAAAGACACATTGGGGACCAGAGAGATAGGGGGTTGGGTGCTTGCCAATCCAGGGTCTATCCCCTGCATCCCATATGGTCCCCCAAGCACAGCCAGGAATAATTCCTGAGTGCAGAGCCAGGAATAACCCCTGAGCAGCACCGAGTGTGTTCCCACTCCCCACCACTCCCCTCCAAAAAAAAAAAAGAAAAGAAACATTGGTAAGGGGCTGGAGAGATAGCATAGCGGGTAGGGTGTTTGCCTTGCACGTGGCCGACCCGGTTTCGATTCCCAGCATCCCATATAGTCCCCTAAACACCACCGGGAGTAATTCCTGATTGCAGAGCCAGGAGTAACCCCTGTGCATTGCCAGGTGTGACCCAAAAAAGCAAACAAAAAAAAAGAAAGAAACATTGGTAAATTTATCATTTGTTAATCGTTTTACAGACCCTGGCCTCATGTCCTATTGATCGAAAACCTTTTCAAGCAGTATTTAAATTCAATGCATTGGAAGGTTGCGTTAAGGTAAGATTTAGATTTTATTTTGTAACATAAATTGTGTAAACTTATTTGAGACCTTTAATTCTTAGATTGCTGGTTTGAGTATTTTTAAATTGTTCAATTTAAGGCTTAATATGTAGTTATCATTCCTTCACATTACAAGCACAGGCTTTTCTACAAATACACAGAAATTCTTAACCTTCTTTTTCATCACACCCTAAAAATGGCATACTCATGGTAGTTCCCATATGATTTTCTACGAAATGATAAGAATTCCAATGATCTAAAAGAAGTTTCATTTGGGCTGGAAAGATTGTACGTTGGATAAGGTGTTTGACTTACGTGGAGCCAACCCAAATTCAGTCCCCTGCACCGCATATGTTCCCCCGAGCATTGCCAAGTGCCACCTTTGCAGAGAGTGTAAAGTAAGCCCTGGGCACAGGTGCCCCCCCAAAATTTTTTTTAATGTTTTTAAAAGAAAAGAAGTAGTAGTAGTAATACCACATTCACATTAACTTTTAACTATGGAATATGAAAATTCTTTGTACAGGCTCCTGTGATGCTCCTGCAGGGTGGACCTAATGGTTCAATGCTAAGTGTGGATGTCATGCTTAATATAAATATGACTTTCATGAGATGCACAAACATTGCTGCTACTTACAGTGTTGTATGTGCCTGAATATGATTTTTTATTGTGGTTTTTTTTTACTTATTTTCAAATAAAAAAGATAGGAACATATTTCTGCATTAATAAGTAAAAGATGTAAAGGAAATAGGGGAGTAAAAGTTATGATTTATGAGAATGATTTTGTGAAGTATGACTAACAAGGCATGTATGTATATGTATATATATGTGCAAGAATCCTGAGTATATATATATATATACATATATATATACACACACACATATACATAGATAATGCCAGTGATGAGGAAACCAAACTTGTAGCATTACAAATTTGTGATAGCTTGGTTGCTGTCTCTGAGTAGAAAGAAGTGTGGTAGCAATGAACAAATGTTTAAGCAAATAATAAAATATTCTCTGCAGATACTGGTTTATATGTATTTGATATATTTGTACCAGATGAGTCTAAATGACAATTCAAATAAAATGGCTTATTGTAAAATATGATTTTTCTTATAATTGTATAACTGGACATCTAGTCATCTGAATATATCTTTGAGAAAAGATGTAATCAGAACATATATAGAGTATGGTTTCTAAATACTGTTTTCTTTTTCCAGAATATATATGTGTATAAATAAATATATGTGTGTATATATGTATATAGACATACACACATACATAAAATGTTCTAAAGATTATTCAGAATGAACTTGCTTCCAACCATATTTTTCTATAAAAATTTGTTCTGTTGCTTGAAATAAATATCTATTTAATAGCTGTGTTTTATTTGGTAAGGTATATTTTTATATTTGGTATCATCATAGTCTGTGTTTCTATTTATCTTTTATTTCATTGACTCTTTACTTACTGGCCTGTTCTTTTTACAACTAGAGTGAGACATCAATACTTGCTAACTTTACTCAATTACTTTTTAACTCCCACTTAACATTCACATTTATAATTTACTGAAATTGTCCTCACTAAAACTCTGATGACCTTAAAGGCAAGGCCCAGAATAAACTGAATTGAATATTTTCTGCATGTAAAGTTGCAATGTCATTTATTTATTTTGATGTCGGTATATCCTTCACTTAAGAGTATGCGTGTGTATATATATATATATTTTTTTAATGTATGCTTTACTTACACAATTTTCACAATCTCCTTTGCTATCTCACTACCCTTTGTACTTTTATTAAATTACATTGGGGTTCCTCATAGGATTTTCTTTTCAGCACAATAAGTGTGCTTCTTTTTTTCTTTTTTTTGTTTCCTTTTGGGTACACTTAGGCATTACTCCTGATGTTTCTTGGGGGATCGTATGGGATGCAAAGGATCAAACCTGAGTCAGCCATGTACAAAGCAAACGCAGTACCCACTGTAGTATTGCTTTGATCCACACTAGCTGTACTTTCTCCCTAAATCTTCACAAGTATTTCAGTAACTTTAAGTTTACTATCTAGGTGGTACTTATAGCTTCTAAAATTTCTCTAGGGTTTATTTAGGACATGTCTTCTTCCCTTAGGTCCAGATTTTTTTTTTTTTACTTGTTGCACATTTTCATCCATGAATACTAAGGAATTTTAGCATTAAAAATATTTTTTTTTTCAATGGGACTGGAGCGCTAGTGCAGTGGGTAAGGTGCTTCCCTTGCACACAGCTGACCCAGGTTCTATCCCTAGCATCCTATTTGGACTCCGGTGCACCACCAGGAGTATTTCCGGAGTGTAGAGCCAGGAATAAGTCCTGAACACTGCTGGGTGTGGCCCAGAAACCAAAAAAGAACTAAATAAATTCAAAGGTTATTCCTTCTTGTAAAGGTAAAGGCCCTCCCATTGTTCGTCGATTTGCTCGAGCTGGCCCAGTAACGTCTCCTTCGTGAGACCTGTTGTTACTGTGTTTGGCATATCGAGTACGTCATGGGGAGCTTGCCAGGCTCTGCCGTGCAGGCGAGATACTCTCGGTAGCCTGCCGGGCTCCCCGAGAGGGGCGGAGGAATCGAACTCGGGTCGGCCATGTTGGCTGCGTGCAAGGCAAACGCCCTACCGCTGTGCTATCGCTCCAGCCCTTCTTATTCCCTCCCCCATACAAATGAAAAACATCTGGGAGTTTTCCTATTTTTTTACTTTGTCTCTCATCATTATGCTTGTGCACAAATTTTAAAATACTGTTCTCTTAGTGCGTCTAGGTAGACTCATGCCACATCTCATTTGGTAGATATTGGCAGCTGTAGTTGGATATTTATTGTAACCAGATTAAGAGTGAAAAAAAGAGTGGATGAGATGGTACAGATAGTATGGTGTCTCACATGACAACTTGAATTCAATCCACATATAGTTGTTCCCCCCGCACGGCAGAGCCTGGCAAGCTCCCCGTGACGTATTCGATATGCCAAACACAGTAACAACAAAGTCTCCAATGGAGACGTTACTGGGCCCGCTCGAGCAAATCGATGATCAACGGGAGGAACTTAGATGAGATGAGATAGTTGTTCCCAGCACCACCAGGAGTGATCCCTGAGCACAGAGCCAGAAATAAGCAGTGAGCACTTGAAATATGGTTTGATTACAGGAGACTGGGGTGGGGGGAGTGGGGAGAGGAAAAGAACAGCAGGTAAGACACTTACCTTGCACACAGCTGGTATGTGTTCAGTCCCCAGCACCACATCGTCTCCAGAGCACCAGCAGGAGTGATCTCTGAGCACACAAAATGAAAAAAAAGAGATCATCTTAATTGCTTCCTTTAAATTCCATTTGTTCTCTGATTCCCGTGAAATTACTTTTCTTGCCCAACACTTTTTGTAGTTTGGTCCTGATACGTTACATCAATTGCATATCCTGTTAATTTTTTTCGCCATCTATGTTGGCCTCTCACTTTTCTAATAACTGTTCTTTCCACTATCTAGAATATATTTTCCTTAGACAGAGTCCTGGGCTGGAGCTATAGCACAGCGGGTAAGGCATTTGCCTTGCACACAGCCAACATGGCCGACCCGAGATTGATTAATCCATCCCTCTCGGAGAGCCCGGCAAGCTACCGAGAGTATCTCGGCCACACGGCAAAGCCTTGCAAGCTACCTGTGTCGTGATCGATATACCAAACACACTAACAAGTGTCACACTGGGCCCGCGCGAGCAATTCAATAAACAACAAGAGGACAGTGACAGTGACAGAGTCCTACACATTTAAGACCAACTGGTAAATCATCTACTCATTAAAAGTAGATGGTTTTAATCTATTTTAAACCCATCTGGCAATCTGAGGTAAAGTTCATTTGATAACATGTATACAAAAATTATTGCTTCTCTCTCATGATTTTATACATCTAGCCCACAGGCCACGTAAGGCCAGTGAAATCAAGTGGTCTATCTCTGGTACATGACAGGACAGACACATGTCCTTCTCTGTGGCTGCCTGTGATCTGTCTGTTGTATGCAGCCTGCAAATAATACTATAAATATCCAAATAGCCCATGGTAGAAGAGTTTCCATTTCCTGCTTTGAGCTATCCCACTTACTAAGCTTATGGTTTACAAACATTTAATCAGTGAGCAACTGTATTTTGACTATACTTTCATTCAGGCAGTTTCTTTTTTTGTTGCATTGATTTCTTTATTATTTGCTTATAAGGGAGTCTAAGTAGGTTTATCATTTGTGGTTCTGGATTCTCACTCATAAGTAGGTAATTTTGCTTTTCTCACAGGTTCAAGTAAAAAAACAGTTGAGAGAAACAAAAGACAAGAAAAATGAAAACTCTTTTAAGAAACAGCTTTCCTGTCCTGAAAATTCTAGAAGCTGTATGAGGTTAGTGATGAGCTTTAAAAGTAGAATTCAAATATGAACCAGATGTGGAATTAATTTTTTTTCAAAGTACAAATTTGATAATGTAATGGAAAGACTAGTTGAAATCATAATATAACTTCAGCTTAATGATAAATTTGAGTTTTTCACCCTTGTTTGCTTTAGATGTTTTTGTAAGATTAAAATATTAGCACTTTAAAATTTCTATAAAAATTTCTAAATGTTTATTTTTATACTAATATACCAATTATAAGTGCAAGCCATATGAATTATTAGTATTAAGTATTAATATTTAAGAATAGTTTTCTAATAAATCTTTTGGAGGGGTCACACTTAGTGCTGCTCAGGGTCTGTGCTCAAGAATGACCCCTTGGGGCTGGAGCCATAGCACAATGGGTAAGGCGTTTGCCTTGCACGCAACCGACCCAGGTTCAAAAATTAGGGGCTGGAGGTACAGCGGGTAGTGCATTTGTCTTGCACGTGGCCAACCTGGGTTTGATTCCTGGCATCCTATATGGTCCTCCAAGTACTGCCAGGAGTAACCCCTGAGCATCGCCAGGTGTGACCCAGAAGCCAAAATACAATAACAAAAAATTAGGAACTGGAATGATAGTGCTGTGTGGGAGGTCACTTGCCTTGCATGTGGCTGTCCCGGCTATCTCTGTATGTCCCCTGAGCCCTACCTAGAGTGATCCTTGAGTGTAGAGACAGGAGTAAGCTCTGAGCACACAGGTGGGTGTCACCCCAAAACCAGAAAATGACAGCAGTGGCAGCAAATAATACTTCGGGCCAGAGTCCTAGTACAACAGGTAAGGCTCTTGCTTGCCTTGAACGCAGTTGACATAGGCTCAATCCTGTCGCTACTTATTTTTCCTTGAGCACTTCCAGGTGTGGCTCCAAAACCAAAAAACTAATACATAAATAGATGAAGTGAAACTCAGGCCCATTATGTATGAAATAGTATTTAGAACTTCCCAGTAAGCTAGGTACTACTTTATTTCCTTACTCCCTGCCCTGCTTTGGAGTTGCTCCTGGTGATGTTCAGGGAGCTATGAGGTACAAGAGCTAGAACTTTGAGCCTCTCACATGCAGAACATTTGCTCAGTGTGCTGAGCTGTTTCTCCTCTTCTAGAACTTGCGTGTTTAAATAATTTTGTCAGATTCTTAACTCAGTTTATGATTTATTATTCTTTCTCATCAGATAACAGTATCTGGAAAAGCAAGTTTTGTTAACAAAAACAGTTGACTATAGGGGCTGGAGCTGTAGTACAGCAGATAGGGCATTTGCCTTGCATACGGCCGACCCGGGTTTGTTTCCCAGCATCACATATGGTCCCCCAAGCACCGCCAGGAGTAATTCCTGAGTACAGAGCCAGGAGTAACCCCTGTGCATCGCCAAGTGTGACCCAAAAAGCAAAAACAAAACCAAAAAAAAAAAGTGGACTTTAGTCCCTGAAATTTATTGAATTATGTCATTAATTTATAGCACTATAGCACTTTTAGATTTTTTAATTTTTGTACTTTAAGGACTTCTTTGAGAATCTAAAGCAATAAGATTGCTTCTGCCAGAAAAATATATCAAAACATTCTTAATAAGAACTTTGTGAGCCAGAGAGATAACAGGATGTTAAGGCTTGCTTTATACACAGCATACTCCAGTTGTATCTCTGATACCACATAGGATACCTTGAGCACTGCTAGAAGGGATAGATACCTGAATAGAGAGTCATGAGTAAGACCTGAGCAGCACCAGCTGTGACCTGTAAAAATAAATAGATGAAAAATAAATTTTATAAGATTTTAAGAAATTCACAGAACACCTACTCCAGAAATTATTTTATAAGTGCATTAGGTTGGATTTTATTTACATTTTCTTTTAACTACATCAGTTAGTTTCATATTCTTCTGTGATGTTTATGTCCTACCTTTTCTGGAGCCAGGAATGTGGTTGTAGTGATAAAGGACTTATTTTACGTGTACAAGGCCCTGATTAAGTCCCTAGCACTGGAGTACCCTGAGGATAGTCAGGTGTAGTTTTCCCCAACCCTCAAGAAAAATACATTTTGTACTTTCATTCTTGATATGGCATGGTGACAGTGCTTTAGATATGCATTTTTGTGCTTTTTCAAAATTACTCTAGTTTTGCATACTTTGCTAAGAATGTAATATTCATTACTATAAAAGGGTGTTACAGTGAGTCTAATACAGCTGAGGATACTTGCCTGGATGCTTTTTCTCAGGGATTTGTGGTTAAAAAATAACAGCTGATTCAATTAAAAAAATACAAATTTTAAAAAACAAAGTAGTAACAGGTGCAGAAGGCCAGAGCAATAGCACTTGTTTTGCATGCAGCTGACCCAGGTTTGTTCCTCAATATCTCATATAGACTCCCAAGTCCACCCTAAATAATTCTTGAGTGCAGAGCCAGGAGTAACCCCTGAGCATTGCTGTGTGTGACCCAAAAGAAAAAGAAATAGCAGGTGTGGGACTGGAGCGGTAGTGTAGCAGGGAGAATGATTGCCTTGCATGAGGCCTACCCAGGTCTGTGCTGTATGTAGGGTTCCCCAAGCCTTGCCATGAATGATACCTGAGCGTAGAGCCAGGAGTAATGGCTGAGCACTTCCTGGTGTGGTGGGCCTTGGGAAAGAGGGAGAGATAGAAAAGAACAGGTGCAAAATAATAACATTTACTCCTGGGCACTGCTGGGTATGAGAGGAAAGGGAGGGAGGGAGAGAGAGAGGGAGAGAGAGGAGGAAGGAAAGTGGAGGGAGGAGTGAGAAAGGGAAAGAAGAAAGGAAGAACATTTTTGGCCCACAAGATTATCCCTTTGATGACTGCCAAGTATGGAAACTATTAGGCATTAGATTTGGAGTACATTCGTTTTGGAGTTCTGAGAATATTTTTCAGGATTCTTAGCATTCAGTCTTCTGTATACTTCATATATCTAGTCTCTCTCTCCTACTCTCAAAGGATATCCATTTAGTGTTGCCATTCCCTTCTGAAAATGCCATGGTTTACAAATTCGTTTGATAATTTGTTGCAGGCATTCATTCCAACAGCAGTCCCACCAGCAGTCACTTTCCCCCTCTCCATTTTCCCAACTACCCCTCAAACCTGTCTCATAGCAGACCCACAGTAATTTATTTTATATTACTTGTGATCACTAACTGGTTAATGGAATGATTAAAAATATTTCCATAGAAGAAAATTGTGAGAGTTGTTGTATCTTACTGTGGAACATTAAGTCCTTGTCTGAGGGTTTACTAAGCTATAACTGCAAGCTAAGTCTTCGGTGTTAATGTTGGGTTAGTAAAGATTGATTAACTTCCATGTTGCATTCCATCTAATCCAGTGCACTGCCACTGGGATGTCAGCGCGGACATGCTCCAGAAAATCCAGAATATTTCATGGCAGTCTCTGAGGCTAAGGTGGTCAAGTCCAAGAGTTTAACTGGAGGCATGGCGGCAGATTTGGGGTGTGGGGACAGCTGCTGGGCTTTGATGGGACAGAAGCTAGCTAGCCTGCCCGTTCTTGAAATGGCCCTGGAGGTCTCAGCTGAACTACTGGTGGTATCCGTGGCTAGTTGATCTCTTTTGAAATTTATTTATGAGTCTGAAACAGAACCAGAAGGTGGATAAGCTTATATGGTGGTGAAGATGGTTCAATGACACTTTTTATTTTTTGCTTTATATCTGACCCTGCCCTCAGGAATTACTCCTGGCGGTGTTTAAGGGACCATATGGGATTCTGGGGATCAAACCCGGGTTGGAGAACCAACCCAGATCCGCCTTGTGCAAGGCAAATGCCCTACCCGCTGTACTATCACTCCGGTCCCTATGACACTCCTTTTTTAAAAAAAATGTTTACCAGTTCCAGAGGCAGGAGCTGGCACTATTTTTTGTCTTGTTAGTCAACCTCCATTTTATGTTTTGGGGATTGGGGAGTTGCAACTAATGCTCTCTTGGCTTAAATTTAAATCTATATATGTTGTAAATTTTACTTTGTTGAGCAGTGAATTATATATATATATAAGTGAGAAAAATAGCAATTATAACAAAATTATTTCTCATCTTTGTTTCTGTGTACAGGAAAAAAGTCCTAAGAATGGATTTACTAAGTGCAAGATTTTATGACTTGAAGATGATACATAGTAAGTGACTTTGTACCTTTTTTTTTTTTTAATACTTGTATCAAAATTCTACTTGGTAACAGTTTGGAAACTAGCCATATATATATAGTCATCCATAGACCCTTTTGGATTTACCTTATAAGTCCTACTTTAACTGCCTTCATAGACTCATTAACGCTGTTTCCTCTGCTTTTTGTCTTGTGCTTAGCTTGACAAAAGCTAAGAGGAAAGTGGAGGCTGGAGAGGAGAATGCAGTGAGAACAGAAACAGGAGAAAAGAGGGTTTTTAGTTACTTGGTGGTGAACAACCTACACGGTGTTCTTAGTTCATACATTTTTACAGAAATCCTTAGGTTAGGTGACATACATACCTGTGTGCCAGTAGCTTTAGTAGCAAGGGAAGGAAGTCTGTGAGAATGAAACATTCATTTGCAGCTCACAGAGGAAATTGTTGTTTGGCTTATTTGCACAGTTCTAACTTGAAACTTCGGAAATGAAGCACCTTTTGCATATTTATGATATATGTGAGCAATTAAATATTCCTATATTTTGTTCTTGTTTAGTACATGGTTTTCTGATACAGGAAAGATTTTCAGCAGAGACTATGGAAATTGGCATTGTATTGTTTTATGATTCCTTTTTGGAATTCAGATTGTTTATTATATTCCCCAAAAGTGAAATAGCTCACTTCTGTGAGCTATTTGTAAGTAAGGTACTGATCACTTTTTATAGCTGGATTACATTAATTTCTGTTTCTAGATAGAATAATGAGGTCATTGTTTTTAGAAGTAAATCTTTCATCAGCTTCATTTTTGGTACAGTAGCACTGTAGCACTGTCCTCCCATTGTTTGTCATTTTGCTCGAGTGGGCCCAGTAACGTATGAACATCAATTTTGGTGGTTATTGTTTTGCGGCTGGAGTGATGAGCCCAGTAGACTGTGTGATTTGTGTGCAAGTGACCTGACTTTGACCCCTGATCATCCAGCCAGGAGCAGCTCCATTGCGCGTTGCCCAAAACCCCAAAAAATAAAGTGAAACTGTATTAAAGGGAAAAATAAAAGTTAAGATAAATAATAGTTAAATAAGCTTTTAATCTAAAGAACTTAAAAAAAATTTTGTTTTCCTGTGTCTTTGCTCTAGATTAGTGTGTGCATATGTATGTTGGTGTATTTTTCCCTCTGTCAGCCCTTTGCTTGGTAACTTCAGTATTTCATATTGCTGGGGGAAATTTAAAAGATGCTGTAGATTTTTCTCTAGTTTATCCACTCATTGTTACTAGTTTTAACACTTTGTCCTTTTCTTTAAATATGTATTTCTGGCACATATGCTGCTTAAGCCCATGTGTGCTTACGTCCACGTGGCTGAGCACATGTGGTGTCCAAGCACATGTGTCGCCCGCATCTCCCCTCTTGAGATGTGTACTTCCATTCTTTTGTGTCTAACTTTACTTTCTCTTTCTCTCTCTCTCTCTCTCTCTCTCTCTCTCTCTCTCTCTCTCTCTCTCTCTCTCACACACACACACACACACACACACCTAAAAATCCTCCAAATAAAATCTATTTGTTTCAAAAAAAAATATGTATTTCTTGCCTAGGCTTAGGTTTAGAAAAACAAACATAGTCAGGTCTTGATTCAGTAGTGCATAATGAAGAACATTTTTAAGACTACATGTTTTACCCTATTTGAGTTTATTATTGAGAATATGAAATATTAAGTGTTTAATGGAAATATTCACCAATTTAATACTGAGTGGCTCATTTAAAAGTTCTTTAAAATAGGAAACTAGGAGATGGAGCAGTAGTGCAATGGATAGGTTGATGCTTTGCATGCAGCAGACATGGGTTCAATCCCTGGCACCCTATGTTATCCCACAAACCCCACCAGTGGCGATCCATGCAGAGCCAGGAGTAAGCACAGCCAGGTATGTCCCAAAAACAAATTGGGGAGGAAATAATAAAATGAAACATGAGCTAGTGGAAAAAACTAAAATAAATAAAAAACAGTTCCTGCCATAAGCTTAACTTTGTTCTGCTGTGCAATGTCCACGTAAATTTAAGGTGCGTCCATGTCATTTGTTTGACTTATGATAGGCAGAAATAATTCTTAGGCTGTTAAGCCCGGGATTCTGGGTTCCCAAGCAGCGAGACAGAGACACAAACTCTATAATGCAAAAGCAATAAGAGTTTTATTCCAGTATACTGGGGTCAACTATCTCACCCACAGAGTGGTCTCTTGATAGTGACCCCAACTTCAGGCAGCAATCAGTTTATATAGAGTTTGATTACATAATCAGTACATGCCTCATTGTTTCAGAAAAAACCTTACCTAGTTACCAAACAAAGGTGTTTTGGCAATTGTCTAGGGAAACAGTGGTCAGGCAATAGTTAAACAATGGTTTCCAGTAACAGTTTGTGGTTACATAAGCTACTCATTCTTTTAGGGTTAACAAAAGACAGTTTCTGGGGCATTTTGACTGGGGGCACAGTGATTGATTGAGCCCACTTGCTGGGCCCAGGAAGTTTCCCAGGTGGGTTCAGGTTGGCTAGTTACGCATTGTTTCATTGCTGGGAAACTGAGACTGTTTCGGTTTCAGGAACTGAACCTGAGTCCTAGCTGATTTTGCAGATTTCTGCCAGCATGTGTTTGCCCTTACAATGCTTTTTTTAAAGATTATGGTAGGGTAGTACAAGAGTGCTAATAACTGCATAATTATGACTAAATATTTTAAGTGAATGAATCTGAGTTTATTTGATGTTGTTTTTGAGTTGAATTTTGATACATCTAAAAGGCTAGGGTTTTGTCAGATCAAAATGGATTAAAGACCTCAACATCAGACCAGAATCCAAAAGGTACATTGAAGACAGGTTGGCAAAATCCTCTGCGACTTTGAAGCTAAATGTATTTTCAAAGATGACACTCCACTGACCAAGCAAATGGAAACAGAAATAAACAAATGGAACTATCTTAAACTCAGAAGCTTCTGTACCTCAAAAGAAACAGTGACAGAATGCAAAGACAATCTACAGAATGGGAAAGGATATTCACCCAGTACCCATCTGATAAAGGGTTGATATCAAGGATATATAAGGCACTGGTTGAACTCTACGAGAAGAAAATATCCAACCCCATCAGAAAATGGGGTGATGAAATGAACAGAAACTTCTCAAAGAAGAAATCTGAATGGCCAAAAGGCACATGAAAAAATGCTCTTTATCACTAATCATCAGGGAGATGCAGATCAAAACAACAATGATATATCATCTCACACCACAGAGACTGGCCCACACCCAAAAGAACAAAAGCGACCAGTGTTGGCGCGGATGTGGGGAGAAAGGGACCGTCTTTCACTGCTGGTGGGAATGCCGACTGGTTCAGCCCTTTTTGAAAACAGGATGGACGTTTCTCGAAAAATTAGAAATAGAGCTCCCATTTGACCCAGCAGTACCATTTCTGGGAATATATCCAAGAAAGTATAATAGAATGACATCTGCACTCGTATGTTCATTGAAGCACTGTTTACAGTAGCCAGAATTTGGAAAAAACCCACGTGCCCAAGAACAAATGACTAGTTAAAGAAACTTTGGTACATCTACACAATGGAATACTATGCAGCTGTTAGAAAAGATGAAGTCATGAAATTTGCATATAAGTGAATTGACATGGAGAGTATCATGCTAAGTGAAATGAGTCAGAGAGAGGGACAGACTGAACTCATTTGTGGAATATAAAGTAAGAGAATGGGAGACTAACACCCAAGGATAGTAGAGATAAAGGCCAGAAGCATTGCTCCATGCTTGGAAGCCGGCCTCACATGCTGGGGGGGAAAGGCAACTGAAATAGAGAAGGGAGCATCAGGTAAATGATGCTTCGAGGGTTCTTTCAGGATGGGAGGTGTGTGCTGAAAGTAGACTATGGACCGAACATGATGACCACTTAGTACCGGTATTGCAAACCACAGCACCCAAAAGGAGATAGAGTGAAAGGGAATGTGCCTGCCACAGAGGCAGAGGGGTGGGCAGGAATACAGGCAACATTGGTGGTGGAGAATGGGTGGAGGGATGGGTACTCAGTCATTATATGACTGAAACGTAATCACAAAAGTTTGTAAGTCTGTAACTGTACCTCACAGTGATTCATTAAAAATAAAAAAAATAATAATAAAAGTCTAAGTTCTTTTTCCCCAGCATTTAAATTGGTTGTATACCTCATGTAATAATAGCTCTTATATTAGGTAGCACTGTCCACCTGTTGTTCATTGATTTGCTCAAACAGGGACCAGTCACGTCTCAACAAATTGAGATTTATTGTTACTGTTTTGGGCATATCAAATACGTTACGGGTAGCTTGCCAGGCTTTGCCTTGAGGGCAAGATACTCTCGGTAGCTTGCCGGGCTCTCCTCGAATGCGGGTCAGCCATGTGCAAGGCAAATGCTGTATCCATTCTGCTATCACTCCAGCCCTTTAAGTATCATAGCTAATAATTTTTCAGGGTTGTTTAAATCTGTCTATATCATAGATTCATACTAGGAAAGTAACTGTTCATACTAGAATAGCAACGAGGAAAGAAACTTCATATTAAGAAAGCAAAAGCATTGGGGCTGGAGTGATAGCACAGCGGGTAGGGCGTTTGCCTTGCATGTGGCCGACCTGGGTTGATTCCCAGCATCTCATATGGTCCTTTGAGCACTGCCGGGAGTAACCCCTGTGCATCGCCAGATGTGACCTAAAAAGCAAAAAAAAAAAGGAAATGTGATAATGCCGGGCTGGAGAGATGCTACGGGAGGTGACGGTCTTGCCTTGCTTGCAGCCAACCCCTATTAGATCCCAGGCATCACATGGTCCAGGGCACCACCGGGGCACAGAGTCAGGAATAATCCCTGAGTGCTGCTGGTATGGACCCCAAAAGCCAATTTTTAAAAAAAATTTTTTTGAGTGACCATTCATAAAATAATTACAAGCAACAGTATGTGCAGCAGTGGCACAGTGTGTTGATAATTTTATGAAAAATTTCTAACTTAGAAAAGTCTTTTATCATTCCTATTAAGTGCTAGGTCCAAATAACAGTGTTATCAAACATATAAGAATCAAAAGTTTGTTCTCATGCATCCTTTTCTGAATTCAGCTGGAGGTTATATATGCTTCACTAAGTAAAGGAACTGAAGTAGCAAGTGCAATTCAACAATTAGTTCTTAACAGAGAAAAAGTAAAAGGGAGTCAGTCACCGAGATGCTGTTGAAGACTATTGACAAGATGTTGATAGAGGACTATCCAGAATGACGTTGAGTAAGCAGTTATTAGAGAGTTATCTCTTCATATTGTTTTGTTTCAGAACAAAGGAAGAGTATTCCCAACAGAGTGGAGGATAATTTGATGGAAAGTCGGTGTATTTGAGTGTTAAGATTCATACTTTAAAAAGAAAAAGATTCGTACTTTTACTGTTAGCTGAATTAATGATAAATGATGTAAGAAAAATGGAAAAGAAGAAACAAATCCTTATAATATAGATGTATGTAATATATAATATATATTTTATATGTTATAGAAAAATATCAATCAGGGCCGAATACATAATTTAACTGTGAATAATGTTTACATAGTTATAATGTAATATGAAATATTAATGCATAAAATGAACATTAGGGTTGAGACACCATAGGAAGTAGGTAGCAGTGGAAGTATTATAAGAAATGTTTTTAGTAAAAACCTCAGAAAATATCTGAAACCCCCAAATCAAGGTTGAATAGTATATACATGTTATTTAAAAACAAAGAGGTAAATATAAAAAGGAATTGGTAGAAGATTTTACTAAGTGAGTTGGGGGAAATTAAAATACCTGGGGTTGGCTAGGTAGTATAGCAGGTAGGTTAGCAGGGGCTCACTCTCTGGCACCTCATACTCATATAGCCTCCTAAGTGCAAAGTCAGGAGTCAGCCCTCAGCACTGCCGGATATGCCCCCAAATCAGACCGAGAATGGGGATTCCAGTAGTTCTTTATAAGCCCAGAAGGTGCTTAGACTTCCTAGAGAAAGTATGTGCACTACTTTATTGAAAATTAAACTTGAAAGCATGTTTATAGTTGTTCATACACAGGTATAGCTTAGTAAGGTATATTTGTGAAATGGTCTCCAGGAAACTACCATTTAGATAATCCATTAGTATTTTTAATACTTTTAAGAGTGTCCTGATAGCTGCCCGATTAGCTACCTGACAATTACTCAGAAATAGATGAAACAACTTTTGAACTAGATTTTCACACTTAGCATGGACCAGAAAACAGTTCTTCCTATAGCTAATTTAATCCAGTGGGAGTTTACAAAGTTAGGTTTCTGGTGAAAGAATGTACATGAACATAGGCATTAAGTATTGCATTAAGTATTAAGTGAACAACCTAGTACATACGAGAGACACTGCAACACTGCCAGTCCTGTATTTATTTAATAAGGGGTGTGACTGTTTCTAAGATGGCTATCACAAAATTCTATTCCTGTCTTTTTGGATCACTTTGTTTTCAATGACTGTTGTCTTTTAAGTATTCATGGAAAAGGGTAAGAAAACAAGTTGCTAGTACTCCGCCACAACCCCTCTCACCAACTCTGAAATGACATTTGTTACAGCAGTGCTTGGGTGGAACATAGTTGAAAGATAGATAATAGTATGGGGGGGGGCGGGGGGTGGAAAGCTGTTTGTATATTAATTTAAAAGGAAATTGGTATTTTATTACGTAAAATGTAGGCTGTTACCAATGGACTGACAGAAAAAAACCTTATGACTGACCTTGCAGTAGAAGTAAACAGGCATCTGACTTAGGGTGATTTATTTTGAACAAAGTCTGTAGGCCTTTCATAAGACAAGCAGAACAGGTAAATCAAAGAAAGAAAAACAGTGCAGCCATAAACATTGCTGTACAGAAAGCTGTTTTAATCAACATGTCCACTTTTCCTAATTTTAATTGTAAAAGTTTGAGGAGGAGAAATACTTGAACTTTGGTACCAGTGACTGAATGGTAATATAATTACCATTGGTTGACAGAGGCAACCAGTGATGATTGGTTAGTACACTGGATAGCACCTGCTTGAGATAAGTCCAACCTTTTTTTTTTTCCCCCAAATCATAGCTGGAAAGGAAATATTGCGTTATCAAAAGTAATTTTAGATCTTGTGTATATGTTTTATTATAAAGTGGCTTGTCTGCATCAGGTATTAAAAGCATATTGAGTGGTATTTTAGTACGCATATGCTCTGATTAAATTAAGTTTATTTGCTTCATCGGTTTATTTAGCCTCAAATTTCCCTTCTATAGCATTTGGAAAAATTATGAAAATGTGAATGCTATTTAGAGTGCATCTTTTACCTATATATTTAACTGTTTTGTCAATATATTAATACTTCACAACCTTTTAAAATAAAACTAAGGGTATTAGAGATAGAATATAGGAGGTAGAGTGCTTGCCTTGCACACAGCCAATTCAGGTTTGATACCTGGAACCACATATGGTCCCCTGAGCACCATCGAGAGTAATCCCTAAGCACGGAACTAGGAGTAGCCCTGAGTACCATTAGGTATGGCCCAGAAACCAAAAAGTAATTAAAATTAAAGGGCCAAATGATAGTACAGCAGGTAAGGTACGTGCCTTGCTTGCATCTTACTTCCATTTGATCCCCAGCACATATGGTCACATATGGTTGGTCTCTGAGCACCAGGTATGACCCCTAAGCAAAACAGAAACACAGCAAACAAAATTTTAAAATGAGATAACAATTTTTTTTTGTCTTTTTACAGGAAAGTTCAAATGCAGTGAAATTGGAAGAAAGAAAAGTAAAACGATAAATAAGGTTTGTTGAAATTTAAATCAAAACTATTGGTTGTTAAGTACATAATGATTATCTACTGTTGGGGGGGGTGTCTGTTTGCTGTTTGACTGACTTCTTTTTGCTTTTCTAGCCTCAGAGATCAAATCATTGTACAAGTCAGTGCTTCCAAAATTTTTTCTCCAGTATGTTTTCTTCTGATAATGCTGGGGAATCTTCTTTTACCCAAAGAATGTACTGGTTAGTATTTTTTGTTTTTAATTCATTCTTTTTGTACTTGATATTTTAATCATTTTAACTGTTGGTAGAAATGTAAACTATGGCTTACCAGTAATGAAAGTCACTATTAATTAAAGTTAGTTATTTTAATATCTTAAAAATAAATTCATTCTAGTGAAGAGAAAATTTCTTTGGTATCTGTGGACCAAAATATATAAAATGCAAGTCTCTGTGCTAGTGATCTTTTTGTTCTGTTAGTAACAAGTTTATCTCTACACACTTTTTGTATGATAGAGGAGTGTGTGAGTAGTACCCAGTGGTGAAGAACTCTTTTAGAGAAGACTCAGTCATTTTTTAATCCTTAGTGATTGGCATAAGTAGATACTTGTGGAATTTTCAGATTGTTGGGATTTTAAAATCACAGTTCTTTGAACAAACAAGACAGATTAAAATGTGATTTAATTTTAGAGCTTGGCAAGGTACCAAAGAAATCAACTATATGCGAGTAGGCTTTTTGAAACGCTGAACTAATCTCATTTCTGTTTACAGTACTCATGCCTTCCTCTAAATTTTCAGATGGGAGACCATTGCACCTAGAAATTCTACCAGAACTATTTACTGCAGGCTCATAAAGTAGAAATAGACTTACCATTTTTGTCTCAATGAGAATTTTGTTCTCTGTTTTTCAAAAGCTATATCATGTAAGGTATAATTTTAAGCGTTTTTATAAATTAGGTCAAGAGAAGTTTTGTTTATAATATAAAACTTTTACCTACTGTAGGAATGAGTTTATTTTTTCATTATTTTAAAAGTATAAACTTCAAGATTATATTTATTACTTACATTAATTTATCATTTACTACCCCTTTGTCTGATAAAAAGCTAGCTTATCACATAAAATATTTTTTTGCACTTGGAAAGAGTATAACTTTGTTTTTTGGGGTTTTCCCCCCCATTTTTTTAATTTAATAAAGTTCACAGTAATTTACCATATTTAATACTCCAACACCAATCCCAGCATTATAACTTCTTCCCACGGCCTTTAATTACCTTCCCCACTATCCAAGCCTGTCATGTGAATTGGAGTATAAAAATTATTCTGAGATTTTGCATAGGGTGATAACACTTGTGGCTCTCTTGCCAGATTTGTCAGTCTCCGAATCATGGCCATGAATGGTCATGATGTGGTGCCAGAGGTGGTTTGTGGGCGTGGTCGCCAGGCTCCAGGAAAACAGGGATATGGGTGGAGGTCGCCCATTCCCAACTCTGCAGAGGCCTAGGGGTCACAAAGGCCAGGAATGAGTTCATTTTAAAAGCTAAAGTGTTTTAAAAGTTAAATAGAAAAATATTGTCTTTCAAATTCAGGTTTTGTTTTTGTGGGCCAGATCATTATAAATTTTATTTATAATACAAAACATTATAGGGATGGACTCTTTAGGGTGTTGGGGTTTTGGGATTTTGTTTTTGTTGTTAGGGCCACAGCTGGTAATGCTCAGAGGCTGCTCCTGATTCTGCACTCAGAAATTAATTCCGGCAGTACTTGGGGGACCATCCATAGGATGTTGACAGTTGGACTCACATTGGGTCTGGTCTGCATCTCTTTTTTTAAAGGTTTTAAATAGAAAAAGATTATTTTTTACATGTACCTTGCTATGTTAGGTACAAAAATTTGTCCTGTTGATATGACCCTCTTGTAACTTTGAAATTAATTTTTTAGAATTCTGATGAAGGTTAATTTTTTTTTTTAGTACAGAATATTTAGAAGTCAGTGAAATCAGTGCATTGGTAAGACAGAAGAGACGGGAACTGGAGTTGTCATGGTTTCCTGATACAGTACCTGGAATTGGAAGGTAAGAAGTTGTTTACATGCTAATATGAGCATAAGATAGTTAATTTTTAAGTACAAAGGTATATTAAGTAGTTACATTTCTAAAACAGTAATGTGCAAATTAAATGCCAGTGTTTTAAATGCCTGATGAAGTTCGTATTTAAACATTTCTGGGGACTGGAGCAATAGTTCAGCAGGTAGGGTGCTTGCCTTACATGCTAGGGACCTGGGTTTGATCTCTGGCACCCCATATGGTCCCCTGAGCACTGCCAGGTGTGATTGCAAGTACAGAGCCAGGAGTAAGCCTGAGCATTGCCAGGTGTGGTCCAAAAGCAAAACAAGACAAAACATTTTCTTTATAAGTAGTAAACCCTTAATCTGTTGAATAAATGTAGAAATTTGATTATAAGGAAAACATCTAAATGATGATTCATTATTAATAATAATTGTTTTGTTGTTGCTTTGGGATCACACCTCGTAGTGCTCAGGGCTTCTGGCTCTATGCTCAGGGGCCTGTGGGGCAGGAAATATAATCAGGGTCAGCTTAATTCAAGGCATGCACCTTACCCACGTTCTGCCTCTCTGTCTCATTTCTCCTGTTATCAATGTGCTTTTGGCTGAAATGGTGCTGTTATCATTCTATAAAAAGATCATCCAAGTAATGCTTTCTTAGGTCTTGTCTCTGCCCTACTATCCATGACTTTCTATAATTTAGCCCTTTCTTAAAGTTTGGAAGCCACTAGCACATTGCTTTGTCTGTGGTACGTGCATAAATCGCGCTCCTACATAAAGATCAGATTTCTTGCCTGATTTATTCCTGTAACATGTTTCAATTCTATTTTACTTGTCACTGTAATATAGTCCCATTTATGGCAATTACTTTATAGAAATGACAGTGGAACAAAAATAGAAGTAATATTAATAAGTCTAACTATGTATATTAATAATAACACATTCCTCGAGTTACATATTTTGTACAGATACAAGATACACAGTGTCTTTTCCAGTTTCTGCCTTGTACTCTAGATGTACATCCAGTACCTTGTACCTGTACTAGATGTAATAGTCTTTATTAAGAGACCTAAACCAAAAAAGTAGGATCAGAAAAGGAGCTGAAAATGGATTAGATTAGGATGCAGAAGGTTGACATCTAACAGATCTATAAGAAACTTTGAAAAGCCATTGGGTTTTGATTTTTAAAATACTTGCAGCTTGGGGGCCACGCCTGGCAGTGCTCAGGGGCTACTTCCAACTCTGTGCTGGGGGGTGGGAGCTCACTGCAGCAGTGCTTGGGTGATCATGTGATGCCAGGGATCAAACCTAACCTCCTGTATGCAAAATACGTGGTTAGCCCTGCAAGCTAAAGTCACTGAGTGTATGTCTGCGGTTGCCTGGCGAAAAAGCTGGGAGTGATGCAGGGGGCTATGAGGGCATTCTGAAGTGCTGGAAATGGGGTGGCAGTTATGTAGTAACCGTTTGTCCTGAGTCATCAGGCTATACATTTCAAATCTGTCATTATCCAAGTTGAATTTTTTTAAGATGTTGGAGGTAGGGGGGAAACTAAAATATTATTGATGAAATTATTAAGAGTAATAGCTATTGTGTTAAGTTTCACTTATTTTCTCTTTGCCATTAATTGATCAGAAAAACATGGTTTTAAATTATTTTTTTGTTGCTAATTATCTTTGAAACATGAGTAAAATTTGAAATTACGTTTTTACCTGTTCTGGCATGAATAGTTTAATGTTGCATATGCGATTTGGAAAAATAATTTCAATAAATTTTTAGTTTAATGTTAAAATTATTTAATAGTGTCTATTTTGTTTTGAATTTTCAGAATCAATCTTTTACCCTGGGATATTGAAACTGAAGTCCTTCCTCTCATCTCTACTGTATTACCAAGAACTATTTTTCCAACAAATACTATATCTTTAGAAAATTTTGGTAAAGTTTCTGAAATGTTTTCATAGTTAAAAAAAAATTAGTTTTTTTCACTCATAAAAAGTGTTTGTAAATGTAAAGTAACATCATAGATATTTCGACAGTGACTTGACTTTAAAATTGTTTTGACTAGAAAGTGTCTTTTCCTTTAAGTCATTTCTTCCGGTTAGGGCTCCAGTATCCAAAGAAATTATTTTTTACAAACATGTTAATTATGAGCAGATAATCTGATTCATTATTATTTTGTAGATAACTTGTCAGTTTACTCTTGCTTTTTGCCTTGATAGTACCAGCTTATTAAGCAAATAGGTTATTAGAGCAAACACGATTTTTTCTATAAAATTGTCCATATATATTCATACTTTAATACGCATTTCACTAGCTTGAAAAGAAGCTGATAAATGCCTGATATTACAGATATCTTAATAGTTTTCCATTCATTTATAATCTGGTTTACAAGTAGTTTGTTATAGTTATCTATTTTATGCTACAATAAACTGAATTCAAACTACTTTATTCTAAGATGATTTTTACTTTTTTTAAAAATTGTGTTCTTAGATACATCTTGTAAAGAGCACGCATTAGCACATACTCAAGAAGGAGAAGAAAAGAAACAAACTTCTGGTACATCAAACACCAGGGGATCAAGACGAAAGCCTGCAGCAACCCCTACAAGAAGATCTACACGTAACATGAGAGCCGAAGCAGTCAGTCAGTCTCAAGAATCTTCAGTAGCAAATAACTCTGGGTGTGATGCTCCAGATAGTAATAATCCATCTGTAAGTGAACCTTCTTCAGCTGAGTCAGAGAAACAAACAAGACAGGCTCCAAAGCGGAAATCTGTCAGAAGAGCAAGAAAACCACCTTTACTGAAAAAGAAACTTAGGAGTACTGTACTTCCCCCTGACAAATCTTCTGGTGATTCAGTAGATGAAGAAACAGCAGAATCTGATATCCCACCTGTGTTAGTGAAAGAGCATCAATCAGATGTAGAAAGTAAAGACCCTTGTACTATACAGGCAGATGTGGAAAATGAGTCTGCTAATGAATTGGACAATTGCAGTCAGCAAATAGAAGAAAGTGAGAGACAAACAGAGACTCATGATACACAGGAAGAAGTGGAATTTTCATTTCCTAAATTTTCTACCCAGGATAATCCTGTGCTAGTTGAAGAGGACAAAATACAAAATGTTAAGGCTATAGCTGTAGAGAGTAGTGCTTTATGTTCAGAAAGTGAGAGCCCTAAGAGTGCATCTGAAAAAGTAGGTGATTCATTGGAAAATCAAGAACAAGTAACAGAACAGTCAGAATCCGAGGTAATAGCAGACACAGGTACAGATCATCCTTCAAAGGAGTCTCTTACTCATTTAGAACTTGAAACTGAAGTGCACCCACATGTTCCAAGCCTAAATGATTTACCTGAGGATAAAGAATCAAT